>NC_057818.1:43900000-45150000 GCF_910594005.1 Cervus elaphus
CATGTCAAGCCTTGGCACACCCTGTTCCTTCTGCCTAGAGCTCTCTTCCTTTCCTGTTTCCCTCCATAACTTTTAGCGACCTCTCAGGGCTGGGCCAGATTTGCTTTTGTTGGTTTGGAGCTGTGACATTTGCTGCAGGTTGTTGCCTGCTCAGAGGTGTCTGCCTGTGACCCCTGAGGGGGAAGGGGGCAGAGCTCAAGGCCTGGTATACAGCAGGCATTCAGGAAATGATTATGCAAGTGAGGAGGCCCTTCCTTGCGAAAACCAGAGTTGTGTTTCTATTATACTGTTGCTGTCTGCGGGGAGCAACCTCAGTGTCCCAGGGGCGTGAGGCCCAGAGTGCGGAAGGCGCGGTATCAAGTCACTTTCCCTGTGCCTCAGATCCTCACATGATGTCGCTCACCGCCTGCTGCTTTGACCCCGACAGTCAGAAGGTGGCCTCCGTCTCGTTTGACAGGAGCATCAAGATCTGGGACGTGACGTCACAGACCACGCTGCTCACCATCACCAAGTGAGGAGGCTGGGCAGCATGCTGCAACAGGGAGGTGGGCGGGATTCACACCCTCCTGGACTCCGCCTGTGCGCCTTCAGCTCCCCAACTGGTGTGGACATGCGGCATCTCCAGCTGTGGTCCACTGCGGTGCTACAAGCAGGCTGGAGATGGAGAAGGGGAAGGGGACAGTCAAGCAAGGGGAAACCACTACAGTAAGTCCTCTACATACGAACCTTCAAGTTGCGAGCTTTCAAGGATGTGAACGTGTGAGTCAGCACCTATATGCCAGCTGTCGTACTGTACTACTGTACTTTTCAAGGTTCTGTAATATTAAATGTTTTTATTTTTTGTGCTTGTTTTTCTTGTACATATTATTTGTGTGAAAAATATTGTAAGACAGTACTATATAGCCGATTGTGTTAGTTGGATACCTAGGCCAGCTTTGTTGGGCTTACAAACAAATTGGACTTACGAACGCATGCTCGGAACAGAAATCAATCCTATGTAGGGGACTTACTGTAGTTGTAGCCTGTGGGCTGGGACGGGCCTCGGATGCATTTGTTTCAGTGTGAACCAACACTGGAAAACATTGTGCAGAGTTGCCCGCTGCCTCCCCAAATGTGGGTTTCCAGCATCTCCTGCAACATGAGATCTGATCTTCCAAGGGCCCGCAAGGGTCACTCTGTCTGTGGCCACCAGCAGGTGTGTGGGCAGCCCTCCCAGTGGGGCCTGGAGTCATGACCTCGGAATGTGTCATCCTGCCCACTTGGCTCGGTTATGAGCCCTGCTGGCCTGGGCCAGGCTTTCCTGTGGGTTTCTGGCCAGGGCTTAACAGTGGGCAGGTTCCCATCCTGGGTGACCTTTGACTTTAGTCTCCTCACCTGCAAACTGAGCCCCGGTGAGGTCTGAAGGAGACAACAGACAGAAGTCCTTAGCCTAGGATGCATGGTGGCCACTCAGCATTTTCTGGAAATGTGTTTTTTAGCAAGAAAATATAGAGACAAGGATTCTCAGCGCTGCAGGACAGGGCTGGCTTCGTGGTGTGAAATTCTGAAGTCACACAGGGTCCCACACACAGGAGGGCTCATACTTGGCTTACTGCTCTGCTGCCAACGTCTTGAAATTCTTCACTTTTTAAAAAATATTTTTATTTATTTATTTGACTGTGCCAGGTCTTAGTTGTGGCATGAGGGGTCTTTAGTTGTGGCATGGGAACTCTTATTTGCAGCAAATGGGATCCAGTTCCCTGACCAGGGATGGAACCTAGACCCCCTGCATTGAAAACTTGGAGTCTTAGCCACTGGACCACCAGGGAAGTCTCCAAATTCTTCATTTTTGAACAAAGGACCTCAAATGCTTTTATTTCAAAAATATGTGATTTACTTTTTGAAAATGTAAAACATGCAGCACAATACAAAACTTTGAAGGTATGAAAGAATACAGAGCGAAAAATTCTCTCTTAGCTGTCCCATAACCACTGTTTCCTGAGAAGCCATCACTTTTCCTCCTCCCTTCCTGCCTGTGGGCTGCCTTTCTCTCTTAACAGTTTTTCTGAGATATAATTCACATGCATCCTACAAATCACCATTTCATGTACATAATTCAGTGGTTTGGGGGATGTTATTATTATTTTTAATTGTCTTATTATATGTACAAAAATTTTAAGCTATTTTATTGGCATTAATTACATTTATAATATTGTATGCCCATCACCACTATTTCCAAAACTCTTTTATTACCCAAACAGAAACTCAGTACCCATTGAACAATAATTCCCCACTCCCCTCAATCCTAGTCCCTAGTAACCTAGACAGCATATTAAAAAGTAGAGATACCACTTTGTCGACAAAGACCCAGATGTTCAATGCTATGGTTTTTCCAGTAGTCATGTATGGATGTGAAAGTTGAACCATAAAGAAGGCTGAGTGCTGAAGAATTGATGCTTTTGAGTTGTGGTGCTGGAGAAGACTCTTGATAGTCCCTTGGACTACAGGGAGATCAAACCAGTCAATCCTAAAGGAAATCAACCCTGAATATTCATTGAAAGGACTGTTGCTAAAGCTGAAGCTCCAATACTTTGGCCACCTGATGTGAAGCACTGACTCATTGGAAAAGACCCTGATGCTGGGAAAGATTGAGGGCAGGAGGAGAAGGTGGTAACAGAGGATAAGATGGTTAGATAACATCACTGGCGCACTGGATATGAATTTGAGCAACCTCTGGCAGAGGATAAGATGGTTAGATAGCATCACTGGCTCAATGGAGATGAATTTGAGCAAACTCCAGGAGATAGTGGAGGACAGAGAAGCCTGGCATGCTGCAGTCCATAGGGTCAAAAAGAACTGGACATAATTTACTTGACTGAACAACAGCAACAAATTAACCTCTATTTTCTTCCTCTATGAATTTGCTTATTCTAGATATTTCATATGAATAGAAATCATACATTGTTTTTCCTTTTGTGTCTGGCTATTTCATTTAGCATAACGTTTTTAAGGTTCATCTAATACATGTTATGGCATGTGTTAGAATTTCATTCCTTTTAATGACTGAACAATATTCCACAAGTTGCTTCTGTCTTTTAGCTATTGTAAATAATGCTGCAGTCAACATTGGTGTACAAATATCTGTTCAAGTCCCTGCTTTTAGTTCTTTTGGCAATATACTAGGAGACGAATTTATGGATCATGTCATAATACTGTGTACAGCTTTTTGAGAAACTTGGAATTTGCATTTTAATTTTGCAGTGGACCTTGCAAATCATATAGCTGTTCTTTCTAGATAATTTTGAAAATCCATACTCTTAACTGATTTTGAAGCTTGCAAGGAGTAAGCATAAGTACTTTGTTATAATTTTTTAATGTTTTCAAAGGTAATTTAGAAAATCCAAGAGAAGGAAGATCTATTGTACATACCCATGCTTTTGCTGACCATGTTCTGTCTTCTGATGTTCCAAGTTTTCCTCTTTCACCATTTTCTGTTTAGAAAAATTCCCTTTAGCCATTCTTACAGAGTAGTTTTGAGAACAACAAGTTCTCTTAAGTTTTCCTTCATCTGAAAATGTCTTGATCCTCCCGTAATTCCTGCAGGATGTTTTTGATGGATATAGAAATCTGTATTGACGGTTGTTTTCTTTCCTCCTCTGAACGTTATCATGTCACTTTTTTTTCTGGCGTCCATGGTTTCTGATGAGGAATCCACTGTCATTCAAATTGTTCTTCCCCTATAAGTAAGGGGTTGTTTCTGTTTTGCTACTTTAAAGATTTTTTCTCTGTTCCTACTTTTCAAAAGTAGAATTATAATGTGTCTGAAAATAGATTTCTTTGAGTTTGTCCCACTTGGGATTCACTCAGCTTTTTGAGTCTGTTCTTTGCCAAATTTGGTAAATTTCCAGACATAATTTCTTTGATTATTTTTTCAGCTCTATCTTATTTCTCCTTTTCTTCTGAGATGCTGATGCCCCAAATGTTAGATATCTCATCATATTCTCATAGGTTCCTAAGGCTCTCTTTGTTCTTTTTCAGTCTATTTTTTGGATTGGTTAATTTATAGTGCCTGTCTTCATATTTACTGATTATTTCCTATATCATCTCTATTAAGTTTTATTTTTTAGTTGTTGTTATTGTATTTTTCAGTTCTAAAATTTCCATTTGGTCATTCTCTATATCTTCTACTTGCTGAAGCTTTCAATCTTTATGGTTATTTTAAACACAATTATGATTGTCAATTTTTAAATAATTTTTATAATTTTTTTATAATTGTTATGCACGCATGCTGGGTCACTTCAGTTGTGTCCGACTCTTTGTGACCTTATGTAGGCTCCTCTGTCCATGGGGGTTCTCCAGGCAAGAATACTGGGTGGGTTGCCATTTCCTTCTCCAGGGGATCTTCCTGACCCAGGGATTGAACCCGTGTCTCCTGTGGTTCCTGTAGTGCAGGCGGATTCTTTACCACTGAGCCCCTGGGAAAGCCCTAGAGCATTTTTATGATGGCTGCTTAAAAATTTTTGTCAGATAATTCTAACGTCTGTATTATCTAGGTATTGGCACCTGTTGACTCTGTCTCTCATTCTCATTGAGATTTTCCTGGCTCTTACTTAGCATGATGAGTGAATTTCAGTTTCATCTTGGATATTTTGAGTATTATGAGACTCTTGCTGCTGCTGCTGCTAAGTCGCTTCAGTCGTGTCCGACTCTGTGTGGCCCCATAGACGGCAGCCCACCAGGCTCCCTCGTCCCTGGGATTCTCCAGGAAAGAACACTGGAGTGGGTTGCCATTTCCTTCTCCAATGCATGAAAGTGAAAAGTGAAAGAAGTCGCTCAGTCGTGTCTGACTCTCTGCGACCCCATGAATTGCAGCCTACCAGGCTCCTCCGTCCATGGGATTTTCCAGGCAAGAGTACTAGAGTGGGTTGCCGTTGCCTTTGTTATTTAAATCTTCTGTTTTGGCAGGCTACCTCATTAGAGCCTGGCAAGAGTGGCAGTCTAGACTCCCAATCAGCCTTTGCTGAAAGTGCTGGGGATGGGATTGCAGTTTTCCCTAAGATTTTTGACTGGAGTAAGGCAGGTATTGTCTAAAGGTTTTCTGTCTTACTAGGTTATCTCTTTGGCTAGGAAGAACGGGGTTTTCTTGGGAGCCTTTTATCCAGTCCCCATTGTTTTGGGGCTTGCAGCTTCCCCAGTGCTCAGTTCAGGATAGAAGAAGCAAAAAGAAAATTGTAGGTACTCAACAGCATGCCATCCTTGGGTCATAAGATCCTTAGCTAGTCTGCCTTCTCTTCTCCACTGTTCACAGTTTTCTATTTGCTCTATAAATGCCCAGGGCTCTTAGCTGTGCTTAACAGGAGGAATGGGGAGCAGTGCATTGACTCCATCTTGTCCAGAACTGCAAGTGCAGCCCAAACACTTTCCCCAAAATTTTGTATTAAGTAAAATGGTCTTTTATGATACGTGGAACTTATCTGAAATGAGAGTCGCATCCCGGAGTAGATACCCTTGATTTAAACCTCAGTGACAGTTTCTGGCTTCAGAGGAGGGCTTGCTATTTACTTTCAGTGAATGCTGGGATGGTTCTTACCCTACCAGGCACTGGGACTTGGACATTTTATGCCTGGATACCCCTGAGAAGCTGAGATTTCTTCTCCTTTGATCCTACTTGGTTTGTACACTTCAAAGAACCAATACAGAGTCTAAAACTCTGACTTGGGTGCTAGAAAACAATTTATTCAACCTTTTCTTCAGTTAGATGAATTGATATTATAATCTAGGCTACTCAGAGATGCTCAATTTTGTTTACAGTTTTGCTTGAAAACCCTATTTGTTACAGTAGATGAGAATCATAGGGAAAATACTTTGAGGATCATGAAACAAAACAAAACAAAAAGCAGAATTCTGACAATTTTTTTTCCCTAAAAAATAAGATAGTTTGGGCTTCCCTAGTGGCTCAGTGGTAAAGAATCCACCTGCCAATGCAGAGGCCATGGATATGGTCTCTGATCCCAGAAGATTCCACATGCTGTGGAGCAACTAAGCCTGTGTGCCACAGCTATTGAGCTTGTACTCTAGAGCCCAGAAACCACAACTGTTGAGCCTGCATACCACAGCTTCTGAAACCCACTCACCTAGAGCCCATTCTCTGCAACAGGAGAAGCCACTGCAGTAAGTCCTCACACCACAACTAGAGAGTAGACCCCTCTCGCCACAACTAGAGAAAGCCCATGAAGCAACAAAGACCCAACACAGCCAAAAGTAAATACATAAAATTTAAAAAGACATTTAAAAATTGAGAATAAATAGCCAAAACTTTATTCATCAAATGCCCAACATTAAAATATGCTTTAGTGGCACTGAAGACAGATAAGGAGAGAGGGAGAGGGGAAAACAGAGCACTTGGTGTGAGGAGAAGTACGGGGAGTGAGTGAGAGAAGGGTGGGGAAGATGGGGGGGAAGGAGCCATGCCCCCCTGTCTGGGAGAGAAAGGAGGGGAAGGGGGGAGCAGAGGAGACCCACCTTAAACCTGAAAAGCTATTAGTCCATTAACTATCACTGACAATGTTTCCACCTGCTCTTTTTTCTGAAGCTTCAAGCAGCTCTGAATAGGGTGGTGGTTCTCAGCCAGGGTCAATTTTGTACCCCCGTGGACATTTGGCAGTGTCTGGGGGACATTCTTCACAATTGTGGGTGGAGGCTACCAGCATGTGCTAAGGAGTGCCCAGGGATGTTGCTAAACATCCTAAAATGCATAGGACAACCCCCTATCACAAAGAATTATCCAGCCAAAAAGGTCAATATTGCCATTACTGGGACCTCCTGGAATAGTGTAACATAGTTAGATTAATTAATATTTGGATCATAGTAGGCAGTAATCAAAAAAGTAATATCCATTAGGTCACAAGGCATCAGCCCCAATGCCCACTCCACTTGCCTCCACTCTAAATACATCTCCAGATTCTCCAGAGTGACATGCTAATGTGTGCACCCTCTCATATGTGTTGCAGGGCACATAACAATGCCATCTCAAACTGTTGTTTCACCTTCAGTGGCCATTTCCTGTGTACAAGCTCCTGGGATAAAACCTTGAAAATATGGAATGTCCATACTGGGGAGTTTCGAAACCGTGGAGCCTGTGTGACTCTGATGCAGGGCCATGAAGGTTGCGTGAGCTCCTGCCACTTTGCCAGAGACAGTGAGTAATTAACACAGGGAAGGATTCCACACCGTGGGACTGCTGGGGCCAAGCTCCTCATGTTCCATTCACACGGACCCTCCTTAGCACAGAGAGGCTTTCCAATGATGCCCACAGCGAGGGTGGATTTATTTTCCTCAAGAACCAAGAGACAGATCCATATGCATACGTTTGCAAGTGACAGACACTCAGCTTGATGTAGCCAAGGCAACACAGTAAATCTATTAAGTTCTGTAATGAGCGAGTCCAAGAGCTGATCTCCCTTCAGGAGTAGCTGGATCCAGACACTCAGACAATGCTCTCAGGTAGCCAACTCTTCCACTCTGCCCCACCCCCCATCCCAGCTCAGTTTCTCTTTTGTATTGACCTTTCTCCTCAGAGAGGCAAAGATGGCCTCTGGTGGTCTAGATCAACAATGGTTCTGGCTACTGACAGTCCTAGAGGAAGAGAGACCCTCTTTCTGATGGCACCCACACAAGTCCCAGGGAAGACTCCCATTGGTTCAGCTAGGGACACATGCCCATCTGAGAACCCGCCCCTTTCACAGGGACTGGAAGTCTCTGATTGGCCAGGCCTGGAGACTTGCCCATCCTTGGAGTTTGCCTTCTGAACCAGAGGCACGGAGAATAGGTGAGGGGTGTTTCCCCATGGGACATTGAGGAGCCGTTTCCAGATAAAGAGGCATAGATGTGAGCAGGAACAATGACAGGAAACAGCCAGGGGCAATTGGCTTCAGTGAGGGCCATGACTGTTCCTGACATCCAGGAGCCAAAATATTGTACTCCCCAATCCTTGTGGGGAATGGGGCTTGCTCTTCGTGACAGGGGCTGGGGAGGGGGCTGCTACCCAACCAATACACACATAGTCAGGGCCTGACTTGAGGAATGTTTCCTTCTTCAGAAGTAGCATCTCTGTAAGTCAGACCCTCCTATGAGGTATCCCACCAGCTTCTGTCTTTGGCTTTCTATTTAGGTTTCAGAGTTGTGTATAGTCAATCATCACTTATTTGCAGATTCTGTATTCGTGAAGTTGCCTACTGGGTAAAATTTATTTGTGACCCTAAAATCAATACTTATGGCACTTTTGCAGCCATCCATGGATACATGCAGAGCAGCGACAAGTTTGCCATATGCATGTGTTCCCAACTGAGATTGAATGAGGTGACCCTCTGCCTTCTTTTAGTTCTCTTATCATAAGGTGCCTTTTTTGTGATCTATTTAGTTCCACCTTTTTTTCCCCCCATTTTGTGCTTTTTGTTTAAGATTTTGCTGTTTAAAGAGGCCCCCAAACATAGTGTGGTAGTACTGCCCAGGATCCTAACTGTGTGAAGCCCGTGATGTGCTTTACAGGGAAATACAAGTTAGATAAGCTTTGTTCAGGCACGGGTTATAATGCCAGTGGCCGTGGATTCAATGTTAACAAATAAGCAGTATGTGTTAAATAAGGCATCTTTAAACAGATCAGACAGAAAACAGAGTTAAGTATTGATTGGCTGATGAAAATGTTGTGACCAGAGGCTCACAGGAACTTAACCCCACATTTTACCTATGGCCAGTTATTCATTGAGTGTTTGAGATGACTTTGTAGAGCATAACTACCATGAACATTGAGAACAAGTGAAAGTGTTAGTTGCTCAGTCATGTCCAGCTCTTTTTGACCCTATGGACTGTATCCCACCAGGCTCCTCTGTCCATGGGGTTTTCCAGGCAAGAATACTGGTGTGGGTTGCCATTCCTTTCTCCAGGGGATCTTCCTAACCCAGGAATCAGACCTGGGTCTTCTGCATTACAGGTAGACTCTTTACCATCTGAGCCACCAAGGAAGCCCAACTCAGTTGATTGGGGGCTGTTGAGTCACACCAGGAAGAGGGTTGAGTGTCCTCAGCCACAGTGGCACCTCACAGATGCATCCTCAGCCTGCTTTCACCTCACCAGAGGAGGAAGCGATTGGCTGAGGAAGGTTACCCCCTGAGATGCCTTCATTTGTGTTCCAGCCTCTTTTCTCGTGTCTGGAGGGTTCGACAAGACCGTGGCTATTTGGGATGTAGAAGAAGGCTACCGGAAGCTCTCCTTGAAGGTACCAATGCCAGTATCAGATAGAGGATCTGAGCATCAGTCTTTTTAAAAAAAATATATTTATTTTATTTGTTTGTTTGACTGTGCTAGGTCTTAGTTGTAGCATGTGGGATCATTTTTTCAGTTGCAGCATGCTGGATCTTTGGGCTTCCCAGGTGGCACAGTGGTAGAGAATTCGCCTGTCAGTGCAGGATACATGGGTTTGATCCCTGAGTTGGGAAGATCCCCTGGAGAAGGAAATGGCAACCCACTCCAGTATTCTTACCTGGAAAATTCCATGGACAGAGGGGCCTGGCGGGCTACAATCCATGGGATCACGAAAGAGTCAGACACGACTCAGCACATACAAGGAACTAATAAGTATGCTGGATCTTTAGTTGTGACATGTGGGATCTAGTTCCCTGACCAGAGATTGAACTGGGTCCCCAGCACAGGGAATGTGGAGTCTTAACCACTGGACCACCGGGGAAGTCCTTGAGCTTCATTCTTTAGCCATTTCATATTGGGTGCTGGGGAAGTCCTTGAGCTTCATTCTTTAGCCATTTCATATTGGGTGCTGGGGATACAACAGTGAGACAGACCTAAATATTCCCAATGGAACTGACACCTCTGTGGAGGATGACAGACAAGAAAAACAGCAAACACATCCTCAATAGTGATGAGCAACACAGAGAACCCACTACAGGGTGATGTAACAGATTCCAGGGATTAATCCATAGTGGGTAGGCCAGGAGAGCTTCTCGGAGAAGGTGGCATTTGAGCTGAGAACTGGAGTGCAAGGAAAGACTGGATGAGTGAGGATCTTGGGAAAAGGCATTCCAGGAAAATGGAGCAGTAAAGGCAAAAACTCCGAGTAGGGGCCGTGTCTGCAAACAGCAGGAATCCCCATACAGAGGAATGAATGTCATCATGAGGCACGCACAGACAGCTGTGGGCTCCAGAATGGCGGGTGTCAACTGGGTGCTTTTGGCTGCAAGTTAGAGGAGACTCAACTCCAAGTGGCTTTGTGATACGGAGATGGATTATCCAGCACAGCGAGAATCCAGAGGGTAGGCAGTTCCAGAACTGGTGCCTCTGTTCCAGCTGCCCCCATGCCAAGATTTTTGCACACCCCTTGGACTTGTGATCTCATGGCCACCTTTGGCTGTGAATGCAGGAGACTCCCAGGGCTGTTCTGTGTCCCCCTCTTCTCTGTGGGTTTGGAGAGGCCAGGGGAGCTTACATCATAGCACATAAATGTTCAACCTCACTGTGGTTAAAAAGTCCCTTTGTGCTCCCATCAGGTCATTTTACTCTCCTTTTCCTCTTCTCTCCTCTCTCTATTATTCCACCCTCAAATTCCTGTCCTGTTGTTAAATGCACAGCAGTTTAACCTAACTCTTACTTCTTTTCTTCTTACCATACCTCACCATCCACCTCTTTCCATTTGGGAAAGACCAAAGAATGAAAAAGATGCTGACACGGAGCTCCAACGTCATTAAGTGTCTGAACCAGCAAGTATTTATCTCCTCTAAACTCCATTTACTGGAGGAAATTAACCCCA
Organism: Cervus elaphus; assembly: GCF_910594005.1. NCBI lineage: Eukaryota > Metazoa > Chordata > Mammalia > Artiodactyla > Cervidae > Cervus > Cervus elaphus. The sequence goes on from NC_057818.1 coordinate 43,910,796, forward strand.
TGTACTTAAGTCACAGTGGGTAGATTTGCAGTTACTTGAAGCCAAATGCTCCCTTAGCAACAGGACCACTGAGTGATATTTCCTAGAACAAAGAAAGCAGACAAAAAAACTGCAAAATGTGCTCTGTGACCAGCTGGGAATATAATTTTTTTCCCATTGTGTTAAACACCAGAGTCCTATTTTTAAAAACACATATGGTGCTGTGAGATACACATGAATCCCAATCCTTTACACTTTGTACTCCACCTTAAATGTCATGGGTGAAACCAGGGACACACAATTAGTTGCTTTCAAAAGCAAGAAATGTTGAATTCTTGACTTTGTTTTTCAGTTCTTGTTGTTCTTTCAAAGGTTTTTTTTTTTTTTTTTTTCCCTTTAGATCCTCTTAAAACTCTTCTTTTCTTTAGGGCCATAATGACTGGGTGATGGATGTTTCCGTTAGCAACAACAAGAAATGGATCCTCTCTGCTTCAAAGGTAAAAGTGGTCAACCTCTGAGTGACTTAAAATCTCTATCACGTTTGTGAGAATTGTTGCTAGCAGAAGTGTATTGTCAAGTAAGATTCCTGAGCGTTTCAGTCTGCAAGCCACACCTGGCCAGGCTGTCCCCATCCAAGGAGCTGCCTGAAAATGTGGAAACTGGGTCTTTCCATTTGCTCAAGTGAGAAGTTGCCAGGTATTTCTTTGCACCATGGTTATTTGAACTTTGTTGGAGCAAGAGGCTGTTCAGACTGGCAAATGATGGAGCCAGCTGGGGGCTTTGGAGGGAAAGGGGTCAGCTTGTGGACAAGCAGACCACTCTGAGGTTCCAGGAGTGTCTTCCCTCTCTACTGTCTGTATTCTTTGATTCCCATGCCAAGGGCACATAATGGCTAGCCTGGGACATCCTGAGGGCTGTCCTCCGTGTGTGAGCATCAGAGAAGTAGGGTCCCACCTTGTCCCCCAACCTTAATTAGAATCATCTCATTTTCTAGACTGGGGGTTTCTAAATGTATAAAAATGTGGACAAGACCCTGCCTGCCATGATCAACTTGTTAGAGAGCCAGTGCAGGATACTGCAACACCTGACCAAAAAAAAAAAAAAAAAGAACAATAACATAATACATAATAAAAATTATATGCCAATGTGTTGTTACTTTAGCATAAAAATATGAAAAATGATTATGTCAGTTATATCTCAATAAAGCTAGAAAAAGTAAAAATACAAGCAAAGTATCAAAAAAGAGTATTTATTTAAAAATTTATTTACTTGTCTGTCACATAAGTACAATTATTTAAACAAAATAACACTAAAACTGTAACAGTATTATAGTAACCAATAATAGGATAATTAAGCAAATATGGTTAAGAAAAATATGCTTTGTAATATTTCTTTCTGTCCTTTGATACAGCAATTTATTTTGACTTTAAAAAAAGATTTTATTGGTTATTTTAAAAAAGTTTTTTTTATGTGGATCATTTAAAAAATCTTCATTGAATTTGTTACAATATTATTTCTGTATTATGTTTTGGTATTTTTGGCTGCAAGGCATATGGGATCTTAGCTTCCCTGACCTGGGATCAAACCCACACTCCTTGCATTGGAAGGCAAAGTCTTAACCACTGGACCACCAGGGAAGCTCCTTTATTGATTAAGTTTTATAGGCTATATTATTGTACATTCTTAAGATATATAAATGTAAAACTTTTTAAAAATACAATAAGATTGGTTAGACAATACTTTATGTATGTATCTTTTCCAGCTTTACTGAGATGTAATTGACATGTAACACCGTGTCAGGTTAGGAGGTACCAGGTGTGATTTGATACACACATATATTGCAAATGCTTGCCACCATTTGTGCTGTGCTGAGTCGCTTGGATCGTGTCCCACTCTTTGCGAACCTGTGGGGTGTAGCCCACCAGGCTCCTCTGTCCATGGGATTCTCCAGGCAAGAATACGGGAGCGGATGGCCATACCTTCCTGCAGGGGATCGTCCCGACCCAGGTATCAAACCCAGTCTCCTTGCATTGCAGGCAGACTCTTTATCGCCGAGCCAGCGGGGAAGCCCAGTCGTTCGTTGCTCAGTTGTGTCTGACTCTTTGCAAGTCCACAGACTGTAGTCTGCCAGGTTCCTCCTCTATCCATGGAAGTCTCCAGACAAGAATACTGGAGTGGGTAGCCTTTTCCTTCTCTGGGAGATCTTCCCAACCCCAGGATCAAACCCCGGTCTCCTTGTTTTGCAGGCAGATTCTCTACTGTTGGAACCACGGGGAAGCCCGCTTACCACCATAGCATGAGCTCCACCACGTCATATAATTAGCATTTCTACTTTTGTAACAAGAACATTTAAGATCTGCTCTGTTAGCAAATTTCAAATATATTATACAGGATTATTATCTGTAATCACCGTGCTGTACATTAGAGCCCCAGAACTTGTTGATCTTATAATTGGAGGTTTGTATCCTTTGACCCAAATATCTCTCCATTTCCCTCCTGCCCCCGCCCAGCCTCTGGTAACCACTACTCTACTCTCTGTTTTTGTAAATTTCTTTCGTATTTTTTTTTAAGATTCCACATATAATTGAGGTCACACAGTACTTGTCTTTTTCTGTCTGACTTATTTCATTTAGCATAATGCCCTCAACGTTCATCCTTGTCACAAATGGTAGAATTTCCTTATTTCTCATGGCTCAGAGGTTAAAGTGTCTGCCTGCAATGCAGGAGACCTGGGTTCGATCCCTGGGAAGGGAAGATCCCCTGGAGAAGGAAATGGCAAAACCCACTCCAGTATTCTTGCCTGGAGAATCCCACGGACGGAGGAGACTGGTGGGCTACAGTCCATGGGGTCGCAAAGAGTCAGACACGACTGAGCGACTTAACTCAATAATATCCTATATACACATACACACACACACACATATGTATATTACATCTGCTTTATCCATTCATTCACTGTTGAATATTTAGGTTGTTTTCATACCTTGGTTATTATGAGTAATGCTGCAATGAACATGGGGCTGCAGATATCTCTTTGAGATCCTGTTTTTATTTCCTCTGGATATAAACCCAGAAGAGGAATTCCTGGGTCATGTGATAATTCCATTCTCAATTTTATTTGAGGCTCCTCCAATACTTTTTTCCATAGTGCCTATACCAATTTACATTCCAGCCTATAGTTCGCAACAGTTCCCTTGTCTCCATGTTCTTACCAACACTTAACTTTTTGATAATAGCCATTCTAACACTAAGGTGATATCTCATTGTGGTTTTGATTTACATTTCCTTAATAATTAGTGATGCTGAGCACATTTTCATGTACCTGTTGGTCATTTGTATGTCTTTTTAGGAAAATTGCTTATTCAGTTTCTCTTTTATAGATGTTGTTGTTATTGAATTCTGTGAGTTTTTTTATAAGTTTTGAATATAAATATTTTCTCTTTATGGTTTCAGGTCTTATGTTTAAATCTTTAATTCATATGAGTTAATTTTTTCTGAGTTGTATAGACAGGGATCCAATTTCATTCGTCTCTTCTCTTTGTGGTTATCTAGTTCTTCCAGCATTGCTTTTTTAAAAAATCATTTTCTTTTTAAGAATTTATTTATTTGTAAATTAAAGGATAACTGCTTTACAAAATTTTGTTTTCTGTCAAACCTCAACATGAATCAGCCATAGGTGTACATATGTCCCCTCCCTCTTGAACCTCCCTCCCACCTCCCTCCCCATCCCACCCCTCTAGGTTGATGCAGAGCCCCAGTTTGAGTTTCCTGAGACAAACAGCAAATTCCCCTTGGCTATCTATTTTACATATGGTAATGTAAGTTTCCCTGTTACTCTTTCCATACATCTCACCCTCGCCTCCCCTCTCCCCATGTCCGTAGGTCTGTTCTCTATGTCTGTCTCTCCATTGCTGCCCTGCAAATAAATTCTTTGATACCATCTTTCTAGATTCTGTAGATATGCATTAGTATACAATATTTATCTTTCTCTTTTTGACTTACTTCACTCTGTATAACAGGCTCCAGGTTCACGCACCTCATTAGAACTGACTCAAATGCGTTCCTTTTTATGGCTGAGTAATATTCCATTGTGTATATGTACCACAATTTCTTTATCCATTCATCTATCAATGGACATCTAGGTTGCTTCCATGTTCTAGCTATTGTAAATAGTGCTGCAGTGAACAATGGGATACATGTGTCCTTTTCAATTTTGGTTTCCTCAGGGTATATGCCTAGGAGTGGGATTCCCAGCATTACTTTTGAAGAAACTAATCTTTACTCATTGAGTATTCTTGGTTTCCTCATCAAATTATTCACTGTATAAGTGAGAGTTTATTTCTGGGCTCTGTTTTTATGCTAGTACCATATTGTTTTGGAGAAGGAAATAGCAGCCCACTCCAGTATTCTTGCCTGGAGAATTCCGTGGACAGAGGGACCTGACAGGCTACAGTCCATGGGGTTGCAAAGAGTCGGACACAACTGAGCGACTAACACACACCGTATTGTTTTGGCTACTATGTTGTTGTTATTCAGTCACTCAGTCGTGTCTGACTTGTTGCAACCCCATGACTACAGCACACCAGGCCTCCCTGTCTTTCACTATCTCCCAGAGCCTGCTCAAACTTATGTCCATTGAGTCAGTGATGCCATCCAACCATCTCATCCTCTGTTAACCCCTTCTCCTCCTGCCCTCAATCTTCCTCAGCATCAGGGTCTTTTCTAATGAGTCGGCTCTTCGCATCAGGTGGCCAAAGGACTGGAGCTTCAGCTTCAGCATCAGTCCTTCCAATGAATATTCAGGGTTGATTTCCTTTAGGATTAACTTGTCTCATACTTAAAATATATGATTTTATGGTAGGCTAACATTTTAACATCCTTTCTATGACCAGCAATGATAATAGCCATCTTGTAGGCATATGTTTAAGGATGATAACTTCTTCCATTTCTGTAAAACCACTGTTTTTGTTAGTATTAAGTGCTTCTGCACATTTTGAGAAAGTTGAAAAATGACTAAAAAATACTTTGCTTGGGAGAGGCCCAACACCACAGGTAAGCAAATCAGATTCCTTTGTAGGATGTGCAGGCCCTTCAACTGGTAGGATATTTTCATTTATTTTGCTAAGTTAATAGATGAAATGGAATTTCCCAAAATTCATATTTTGGGAATTTGTAGGAATATGTACATGTCTGAGGAATATGTAGATAGATGAGCAGCGTCTAGTTTGTATTTGTGTAAGATGTCAACATGTTTCTGTTTTATATTTTCTACAGTTTCATTAAAATCTTTATAGAAATGAAGATGATATGAAACCCTACCTTTTGAATCAAAGTGTCTAAGAGCTAGGGGGAGCTTTTCCATTGTTGTCATTGTCATGGCTGGACAAATCACTCAATATATTGCAGACCAGAGGTCCCTAACCTTTTTGGCACCAGGGACTGGTTTCATGGAAGACAATCTTTCCATGGACTGGAGCAGGGGATGGTTTCAGGGTGATTCAAGCATATTACATTGATTGTGCACTTTATTTCTACTGTGATCTAGAATGAAATAATTATACAACTCACCATAATGCAGACCAGATCATCAGGCATTGGATTCTCATAAGGAGTGTGCAGCCTACATCCCTCGCCTATGCAGTTCACTGTAGGGTTTTTGTGCCTATGAGAATCTAAAGCCACCACTGATCTTACAGAAGATGGAGTTCAAGTGATGGGGAGCAACTGTAAATATAGATGAAGCTTCGCTGCCTGGCCTGCCACTCATCTCCTGCTATGGAGACCAGTTCCAACAGGCCATGGACCAGTACCATGGCCCAGGGTTTGGGGACCCCTGTTGTAGAGGGCATGATTGTTGATAAAATCTGACAGCTCTGCACTGTAAGGGCCAACATGTATGTCACCAAACTTTCTCCTTTTGTTTTCCCACAGGATATTTACTTGCAAGTGCAGAATCAGAAAATGTAACATGACTTAGTGTGCTATAGTAAATCACCACGGACTTCACCACTTAACATACATTTAATATCTGAGAGTTCTGTAAGATAGAAGTATGACAAGTTCTCACTGGGATAAAATGAACATGTCAATAGGACTGTATTCCCAGGTGGAGGCACTAGGCAATAATCCACTTCTTTGCCCTTTCCAGCTTCTAGAAGCCAGTCACATTCCCTGGTTTGTGGCCCCTTCTTCCCGTCCTCGAAGCCAGCAACATTGTATCTCTCTGTGCCTTTCTTCTGTTGTGACTTATTCCTCTGATGAGAATTTCCAGTTTTAGAAAACTTTGTGGTTATTTTGGGCCCATATGGATAACCCAGAATAATCTCCCTATTTTAAGATCATCTGCTTAGCACCCTTAATTCCCTCTGCAGCCTTAATTCCCCACTGTCATGAAATCTAACGGATTCCCAGGTTTGGGGGATTAAGATGTGGACTCCTTTGGGAGCGGGAGTAGGGTTGGGGGAGATCACATTATTTTGCTGACCACATTCAATTTCATAATCAAAGGAATGATGAGACAATGGATCTGAGTGGTATTCCCAAATTAGTTCAGTGACCAGTGTTTTCTAAGGAGCATAGAACTCTTTTTTAAAAGTCGATTTTATTTTTTAGAGCAGTTTTAGGTTTATATAAAAATTGAGCAAATCATACAGAGTTATATTATAGCCCTACCCTTCAGTTGCCAGTATTATTAATACCTTGTGTTAAGTGTGGTATACTTATCACCATTAATGAACCAATATTGATACATAATTATGAATTAACATCCATGGTTTAAGTTTCACACTTTATGTTGCATCCAGTCCAGTTCAGTCGCTCAGTCGTGTCTGACTCTTTGCGACCCCATGAACCGCAGCATGCCAGGCCTCCCTGTCCATCACCAACTCCTGGAGTACACCCAAACCCATGTCCATTGAGTCGGTGATGCCAGCCAATCATCTCATCCTCTGTTGTCCCCTTCTCCTCCTGCCCTCAATCTTTCCTAGCATTAGGGTCTTTTCCAGTGAGTCAGTTCTTTGCATCAGGTGGCCAAAGTATTGGAGTTTCAGCTTCAACATCAGTCCTTCCAATGAACACCCAGGACTGATCTCCTTTAGCATGGACTGGTTGGATCTCCTTGCTGTACAAGGGACTCTCAGGAGTCTTCTCCAACACCACAGTTCAAAAGCATCAATTCTTCGGCACTCAGCTTTCTTCACCATCCAACTCTCACATCCATACATGACCACTGGAAAAACCATGAGTCCTAAAAACTCAAATCTTCTTATGCTATACCTGTTCACCCCTCCCCTTCTTCCCCAGAACCCCTGGCAACCATGGGCCTGTTTACTGGCTCCATATTTTTGCCTTTTGCATAATGTTATGTACTTGGAATCATATAGTATGTAGCCTTTTCAGAGGTGGTTTCTTTCATTTAGAAATATGTATTAAGTCTCCTCATTTTGGTGGCTTGACAGCTCTCTTCTATTTTTTCTCCCTGAATAATACTCCATCACATAAATGAACTACAGTTCATTATTCTCTTATTCAGGGACATCTTGGTTGGTTCCACTCTTGGGGATGTGGGACTTCCAGTGCTAAGGCTAGGATAGTGCTAGACAAACTGGGACAGTTGGTCACCTTAACTCTGTCACTCTGCAGGTGGAAGTTCTCTTCATGTAACCTGGATGCCATGCACCTCCCTGGGTCATCCAAGCCTAATAAGCCCATTTTGTGACTGCTGGTTTCTTGTTTAACTTGTTTTAGGATAGGACCGTGAGGCTATGGAATATTGAAGAAATTGACCAAATTCCCTTGGTAATCGAGCACAAAAAGACCCGGGGCTTAACGGTGAAACAGGTTAGTATTGGGTAAAATGAAGCCAAATGAAGGCTTTCATTAGTTCTCTCTACAAATTAATTTATTTTTTGAACAAATTTCTTGGACAACTGGGGATAAAACTGTGAACAAACAGACTGAAATTTTTGCCCTGAGGGAGCTTACATTTCTAAAAGGGGAGATAAGCAATGAATAAAGAAATAAGAAATGTATGTAGTAAGTCACATGGTCATAGGTACTTTGGAGGAAAATAACAGGAAGGGAACTGGGAGGGCTGGTGGTGTGGCATTCTAAATGGGGGTCAGGAGAGGTCTCATTGAGAAGGTGACATTTGTTCAAAGACTTGGAAGGTGGGGAGGGAGTGAGCTGTGAGCTGTGAAGCTGTTTTAGGGGAAGAACATCCCAGCAGAGGGAACAGCCCATGTGGAGACCCTGAGGCAGGACTGAATCTGGTGCTGAAGAGTGGGAGGAGATGAGGCCCGAGGACATCCTAGAGGAATGGCTGGCACACAGCTGGACCCCGTGTGGGCCTCCTAAGCTCCGTCAGCAGAACCCTGGCCAGGTCCCGTTTCCCATGGATGGAACTCAAGTCCCAGTTCTCTAGTGGATGATCATGGTGGGCACGGCTGTTTCATCAGGTGTAGCCAGGACTTGCCCTGCGCAATGGAGGCCAGTCCCTGCTGGGGCCTTGCAGTGCAGGCACCTGGCTACCCCTTCCCAAAGCTGAGGAGTCCCTGTGGGCCCTTGTGAATCCTGGAATCCCCCAGGTTTGTCTCTGTTCAGAAGGTCACCCAGCTGGTAGCTACCGCTTCTGGGGATGGCTAATTGGCTGAGTGCTGAAGAATGAATGATTTTGAACTGTGGTGTTGGAGAAGACTCTGGAGAGTCCCTTGGACTGCAAGGAGATCCAACCAGTCCATCCTAAAGGAAATCAGTCCTGAAAATTCATTGGAAGGACTGATGCTGAAGCTGAAGCTCCAAGCCTTTGGCCACCTGATGCGAAGAGCTGACTCATTGGAAAAGACTCTGAGGCTGGGAAAGATTGAAGGCAGGAGGAGAAGGGGGAGACAGAGGATGAGATGGTTGGATGGCATCACTGACTCGATGGACATGAGTTTGAGCAAACTTGGGGAGATAGTGAAGGACAGGGAGGCCTGGCGTGCTGCAGTCCATGGGGTTGCAAAGAGTCAGACATGACTTAGAGATGGAACAACAGCAGCAGCAATTGGGGAGTGGCACTGGAGGCAGGGAGGTGATGGGTGGGTCCCCCATGGAACCGCATCTCTGTGGCCAGCTGATCCTCATGGTCTTTGCAGCCATGTTGGCCCTTAGGCCCTGGAAGCTGACTGGCCACAGAGCAGTGCTTGTGTCTCCACCTGCCACCGGGGCGGGATCCAGGGGCTGCCTCCTCTGAGCTCTGCTGTCCTGGGCTTGGGTTGTGGGGAATTATGCTATAGAATAAAGTAGGTAAAGGATCAAATACATTTCTTTCTTGTAAAAGGAAGGAAAGAAAGAAACCTACTTGAAGCTGTAGCAAAGATGAGCTTGCTGCATTTGACTTGCTATGAATCAATGTGAGAAATCCTGGAGGCCAGGTTTCCCAGAGGACCTACCCTGGGTGGGGTTTGCCCCGCCTCCCCTGCAGGCTTTGAGGCCCTAGAGAGGGCAAGGGTGGCAAAGCATAGGGGCTTGGAGAGCCAGGGTGGAGACCAGGCTGGTCTCGGGGTACCATGCTATGGTGGGAACCTCTGAGAGACCTCTGTTCAGGGCCCAAGAGCCCATCCCATGGTGCTGCTCACTTGTTGGTGGGAAAATGTGACAAGCGAGCTGTGCCACTGTACCCACTGTCCTCTGAGTGCTTCGGCCAGAAACAGGCTGAGACAGAGGAGGATGTTCAGCATCTTTATCATGTTCCTGCTTTGTTCAGAAGTCTTGCCTACTTGATGCTCAAAAGCTAGGTGTCCCCAGGATGTCAGGTAGTTGGGATACCCCTTGGCTCTGCAGTTTTGCTCTGCAGAGAGCAGAGGGCAATAGTTAGACACCCACCCCCAGTCCTTGCCATTGTCAAGTGGCTTTCCACTTCCCCCTCCCCCTCACCCACTGCTGGGACCCCACAGCAGGGGACATGAGTTGGCAGGACCTGTGTAGCTTTTGTGAGGGAAGAGAGGGGAAAGCCTGAGCTCATTCTCTCTCAGCGGCCTGCAGTTTCCATCCTTGTGGGCTTAGAGACCCCAGAGAGGACAGGCAGCGCTTGCCTCGGCCCGGCCCCAGGTGGTTGGATCAGGGGGAAGAATTCTAAACTGTATGCCTCCATCTCCTCTGATCAGTACCTCCTTTCTACTCTTTTAAACTATTTCATGTCAGTGCGAAGAATGTGACAGGCCTTTCTCCATCTATGAAAGCGACATCTTTTCTGAAACAGTCACCAAATGTGTGTTCTGCCGGATGAATGCGACAGACTTGTCAACAGAGGCCTCACAGTCATCAGAAGGGGAGGCCTCCCAGTCATCAGAAGGGGAGCCCTCACTGTCAAGGGAGAGCGGCCCAGATGAGGAAGGCTGATGGCCACAAGACCCTTTGGGTGACTTGAGCCCAGGTCATCTGTCACTTAGGCTTGGGGGCTCTGCGGAGACCTTTCTCTGGGGCCCCTCCCCAGTGGGTGGGCCCATCAGACTAAGGCAGGGGCCAGGCCAGGCTCTGGCTGGACTCCCACCACTGGTTGGCCTCCTCAGCTCCCCAGCACCTCGGGGATCCTTTTGTCTGTAGTTTTCATGCAGAATAAATCTAGATGCTTTTGGGAAACAGTGCGCGTGTGAATTCTAGAAACATTTTTGCTATTTCTATGTCCTGGTATTCATCCTGTCTCATTTTGGGAACATGTTCTGGTCTCTGGATTTGCCCTGTAAAGCAGTCATTGGGTGCTGGCACCAGCAACCCTTGAGGAAGGGTCTGTGGAATAAAGAGGAAGCTGTGTAGCCCCCTCTGTGGAAGGGACTGTACTGTGGCCCTGTGGATGCTCCCAGATGGTCACCTGCCCAGAGCTGGGGAAGGTCTGGTTAGGCAGGTAGGTGGAGGGCATCTCCATCACAGAATGTTGCTTGTTTTCCACCCCAGTGTCTTCAATTTCCAGAATGTCCATGCATGTGTACAGCCTCCTTCCTGCTTCCACAGCGTCCAATACAATGTAAATCAATTACTTCACAAAGAGCGAAGGTTTCAGGTAAACCAGAAGGGCCCTCTTTTCCATTTGGTATGGCTTACAGGATTCCCATCAGGTTTCCCTGGTGACTCAGATGGTAAAGCATCCGCCTGCAGTGCGGGAGACCTGGGTTTGATCCCTGGGTTGGGAAGATCCCCTGGAGGAGGGCATGGCGACCCTCTCCAGTATTCTTGCCTGGAGAATCCCATGGACAGAGGAGCCTGGCAGGCGGCATCCTGGCTACCCCCATGGGGTCACAAAGAGTCTGCTACAACTGAGCGACTAAGCACAGCACAGGATTTCCATCAAGTATCATTAGTATGCCCCTTGGTCTCTCTTAAAAACTTAGGTGCAGGACTGATTTACTTAATGTTAATTGACTGGCATCCTATAATTCTGTCCAAGAGCACCATGACCTGGTAGTCATTGTCTGGGCTGGCCCTTGTGCTTGTTGCTGCCCTCCTTCCTCTCAACTGGGGTGACTGCCCAGCTTCCGCAGACTGTTCAGTATTTATCCATTAATTTACAAGAATGATGATGGATGGTACACAGCAAAACTCCACTGAATGGCCTCCCCATAACTGGACTCTTTTTGGAAGAGAAGTCTTATCCCTTCTCCCCCACACGAAGACACTCAGAGATTATTTTTCCTCAATGCGGAGGAGGATGGACAGCCTGCATGTACCAACATTGTCCCCAGGGACGGACACTTAAGGTTGCTTCTCCTTTTTGACTATTACAGACAGTGCTGGAATGAACCTTCTTGTGTACATAGGTCTGCAGAGACTGACATTCCTCCTGTGGATGAAACTCTCCCACTGGAGAAATCTCTGGGTCAATGAATTAGCAGGTTTCGGAGTTGTTGCTGCTCAAAAGCCCTCTGAAAAGTGTTGGGACGAAGGGGCTGATGTGTCTGAGTGAGGAGCCCCAGAAGGCGTAAATAAGAAGCTTTGGTGGGCAGGGCTCTGCTTTTCTCTGGCAGCGGAATCCTCCCATGTATGGTGTTGATGCTCCAAGGGCGGCAGCCTAGGCCCCTTGAAGTTCTGGATCCTTCAGTGCTTGTTCAGGGTCCCCTCAGTGACCCGGGATTCTTTCTGTGCTCAGGGCCCGCGGAAGAGGCCCAGTGGAACCTAGAGGTCTGGGGTCGACCGGCGGGCGAATGTGCCCCCAGAACTGGCGGCGCCCGAGATCACGGTGGCTAGCGTGCGGCTGAGGAGGGCAATCGGCTTCCCAGGCTGAGGGCGCCAGTGCCATGGCCCGACGCGTGGTCACCGTGAGACCACCGCCGGCTGCCGGCGGCCAGGCCGCGCTCGCGGGGCCGGGATCTCTGGAGCGGGAGGGGCTCGGCCTTGCCGGACAGCCTGGGGCTTCCCTGCACCAGTTATGGAGGGCCGGGGACCGGACCTTGCGCGAGCATCCCCTAAAGACGGGCCATCCGGGCTCCACGTAGGGGAGCAGATATCACAACACTGAGCTCACCGCCCCACTCAGCTCATGGTCAGAGCTTCCGGTTTCAGAGTACTCCGGGTCTAAGTTGCCAGAGACAGAGACTTCACACTGCGCACGCGTCACCCACAGGCATAGCTTGTGCGCATGCGCGCAGCATATGTAGGAAATACTGATGAGGAACAGATTCGCAAAGCAGAAACGCGGGTGGCGCCGTGGCTTAGTTGGTTAAAGCGCCTGTCTAGTAAACAGGAGATCCTGGGTTCGAATCCCAGCGGTGCCTCAACCGAGCGTCCCGGCTCTCTTTTTACCCACACTCAATTTTGCCACGCCCTCTGCCCGGTTCCTCCTCGCTTTTGGGGTGTGACAGGAGGCTTTCCTGTTGTTCAGTCGCTTAGTCGTGTCTGACCCTTTGCGACCCGTGGGGTGGCAGCACGCCAGGCTTTCCTGGACTTCTTTATCTCCGGGAGTTTGCTCAAACTCAGGTCCGTGGAGTCGGTGATGCCATCCAACCCTCTCATCCTCTGTCTCCTTTTCTACTGCCTTCAGTCTTTCCTAGCATCAGGGAAAAGAGCTTAATAAGCCATTTTAGTCACCCCCTGCCCGTGGCGCGGTGGGGCACTGGCCCTCCTCTGAGTCCCTAGTTTCTTGAGTGGCGGGGGATCACTGACGCGGGCTTCGGTGCCGAGGGGACGTCCGCCCGCTGGAGGCGGCGCGGGACTTGCCTTTAGCTGTGGGAACACTCCGGGGTTGGAGACCTGCACAGGTTCCGCGGCGGCTGCGTGCGGGAGGCCGAGCCCTGGCGCTCCTCCGTCGATTTCTCCCTGCTGGGCGCCCCTCACACAGGCCTCCCGACTTACTCCCCTCTTCCCAGCCACACGATCCGGATCATCGTTCCCCAGACTGAAAGACGGGTTCGACGAGGTCATGGGAGGCCCACAGTCGCCGGGGAGAGCGGAGGATTGAACCCCGCCAGAGCGGCTCTCGGAGTGATGAAAGTATGACATTTCCAGGGAGGGAGCCCCGAATGGGACTCCCTGGGCCAAGCTTAGAGCCAGCTTCTCCGAGGTGCCCCCTGTGAGGCTGGATCCTAAGGCCCGGAGCTGCACAAGTAGATACATGATTGTGGGTTCTGACCCCGAGCAATTGTATCGGAGTCTCTGGCGGGGTCAGTGAGGCCTTGGAATGAAAAGAACAAGCTATCTGGGAATTCTCATGTCAACCTCAACAATATTCCTGTTAGATACTTCAGGACAGTCCCGACGAGTTGCAGAAATCGCAGTTTATGGCATCAGCCTCTGTACCCAGATCACCTGCTCCAGAAGCTGCTCCTTTCTCGCCTTCTCCCATGGGTCTGACTGAGGGTGTGTGTGTGTGTGTGTGTGTGTGTGTGTGTGTGTGTGTTGGTCAGTTCTTGCCCTTTGCAGCTTGTTTGGTTTTGTTTGGTGTTGCAAAGGAAAACTTGCAGGAATACTTTGAGGCTTTGTATTTCTGATAGGAGAATCTTCCTAACCCAATTGGAGAAGACTTTACTGGTCATAGGGCTTGAGTCATTGTGGTGCTGCATTTTTTTTTCCCCTGTCACATCTTTACTGCTAGTCTGAGGTATTCTGAGGCAGTTTTGAGCATTTGCCTATTAGATAGATAAGGGGAGTCCTTGGTTGGGGAGTGTGAATCTGGGTCTTAGGGAAAGTCAGCTGGAGAAAAGCATCTGTGAGCTGTCATCCCTGTGTGCTGGCTTACCTGGTTGCTCAGATGGTAAGGAATCCACCTGCAATGCAGGAGTCCTGGGTTTGATCCCTGGGTTGGGAAGACCCCCTGGAGAAGGGCATGGCAACCCACTCCAACATTCTCTTTTTCTTTTTTACATTAAAATTTTTTTTTAAATTGAAGGATAATTGCTGTACAGAATTTTGTTATTTCCTGTTAAACTTCAACATGAATCAGCCATAGGTATACATATGTCCCCTCCCTTTTGAACCTCCCTCCCATCCCCCTCCCCACCCCACCCCTCTAGGTTGATACAGAGCCCCTGTTAGAGTTTCCTGAGCCAGACAGCAAATTCCCCTTGGCTATCTATTTTACATATGATAATATAAGTTTCCATGTTACTCTTTCCATACATCTCACCCTGTCCTCCCCTCTCCCCATGTCCATATGTCTATGTCTGTTTCTCCATTGCTGCCCTGTAAATAAGTACTTCAGTACCATTTTTCTAGATTCCACATATATGCATTAGAATACAATATTTATCTTTCTCTTTTTGACTTACTTCACTCTGTATAATAGGCTCTAGGTTCATCCACCTCATTAGAACTGACTCAAATGCATTCCTTTTTATGGCTGAGTAATATTCCTTTGTATATATGTACCACAACTTCTTTATCCATTCATCTGTTGATGGACACCTAGGTTGCTTCCATGTTCTAGCTATTGTAAATAGTGCTGCAGTGAACAATGGGATACATGTGTCTTTTTCAATATTGGTTTCCTCAGGGTATATGCCTATGAGTGGGATTGCTGGGTCATATGGTGGTTTTATTCCTAGTTTTTTAAGGAATCTCCATACTGTCTTCCATAGTGGCTGTATCAATTTACATTCCTACCAACAGTGCAAGAGCATTTCCTTTTCTCCACACCCTCTCCAGCATTTATTTTTGAAGATGGCCATTCTGACTGGTGTGAGGTGATATCTCATTGTAGTTTTTACTTGCATTTCTCTA
Source organism: Cervus elaphus (assembly GCF_910594005.1). NCBI lineage: Eukaryota > Metazoa > Chordata > Mammalia > Artiodactyla > Cervidae > Cervus > Cervus elaphus. Next base: position 43,925,961 of record NC_057818.1, read on the forward strand.
ATAATGAGTGATGTGGAGCATCTTTTCATGTGCTTGTCAGCCATCTGTATGTCTTCTTTGGCAAAATGTCTGTTTAGGTCTTTTTCCTACTTTTTGATTTCCTACTTTTTGATTCAGTACCATTTTTTTTCCTACTTTTTGTTTGTTTTTCTGGTACTGAGTTGTATGAGCTGCTTGTATATTTTGGAAATTAATCCTTTGTCAGTTGTTTCTTTTGCTATTCTTTTCTCCCATTCTGAGGGTTGTCTCTTCACCTTGCTTATAGTTTCCTTTGCTGTGCAAAAGCTTTTAAGTTTAATCAGGTCCCACTTGTTTACTTTTGTTTTTATTTCTATTACTCTAGGAGGTGGGTCATACAGGATCTTGCTTTGATTTAGGTCATCAAGTGTTCTGCCTATGTTTTCCTCTAAGAGTTTTATAGTTTCTGGTCTTACATTTATGACTTTAATCCATTTTGAGTTTATTTTTGTGTATGGTGTAAGGAAGTGTTCTAATTTCATTCTTTTACGTGTGGCTGTCCAGTTTTCTCAGCACCATTTATTGAAGAGGCTGTCTTTGCCCCATTGTATATTCTTGCCTCCTTTGTCAAAAATAAGGTGCCCATAGGTGCATGGGTTTATTTCTGGGCTTTCTATCTTGTTCCATTGGTCTATATTTCTGTTTTTGTGACAATACCCACTCCAGTGTTCTTGACTGGATAATTCTATGGATGGAGGAGCCTGGCGGGCTACACAACCCATGGGGTCACAAAGAGTCGGACACGCCTGAGTGACTAAGCACACACAGCCTTGCCTGCAGCAGGTGACTCTGAAGATGTGCTATGGGTGAACACTCCTGGGCAGTGAGCAAAGCCAGAAAAGAGATTGAGGCCCAGGGTTGAGCCCAACCCTCCTTCTTTTCTTTTAAAAATGTCATGCTATTTCTGCTTGGGGACTTTCTACTTGCTATGCCCTGCACTTGGAATGCTATATCCTGGGCCTTTGGCAGAAATGGATCTTTCTCCTCTCTTGGCGGTCAATATGTGTATCACTTCTTTGGGAGGCCCCCTGTTACCATGCTTTGTACAGGTTCCTCTAGGTCAGCATCCCATACCTCATCTTGATTATTTCCTTATACCCTTTTCACAGTCTGAAATCATTTTGTCTCTTGTCCACTTCCTCAAAAAGCATTAAGCCTGGGCAGGTGGGCAGCCTCATATATCTGTCTACCTAATGATGCTTGGACCATGATAGGCATTTGTGGACACATGACTCTTTTTTTAAAATATATGTATTTGGCTGTGCTAGGTGTTAGTTTTGGCACGCAGGATCTTTGATCTTCATTATGGAAAGGGACATCTTTACTAGCAGCAGGCAAACTCTTAGTTGTGACAAGTGGGATCTGATTCCCTGACCAGGGATTGAACCTGGGTTTTCTGCATTGGGAGCATGGACTCTTAGCCAGTGGACTGCCAAGGAAGCCCCTGGACACATGACTTTTTAAAAATTGAACATATTATATTGATTGGATTATGCATTTGAGGAAATTTTTTTGGACAGTTAGTTCAAATACTGTAAGGCAGCACTTTTCAAAATGTGGTTCCTGGAACCCTAGGGATCCCTAAGACTCTCTTAGGTGGTCGAATCTACTTTCATGATTTTATTGTTATGTCACTTTCTCACTGTGCTGACATTGTCATTGATGGGCTGCGATATGTCAGCACAGATGCAGGTAAATTCAAGGCAGTGGCACCGCAGGGCCCTAGTTATCATTATATTTATTCTTCTCTACTACACTTCCAGAATTCCCTGGTGGCTCAGATGGTAAAGATGTTTGTTTGTTTTACTCGCTCAGTCATATCCGACTCTTTGCTACCCCATGGACTATATATAGCAAAATCTCCTCTGTATGTGGAATTCTCCAGGCAAGAATACTGGAATGGGTTGCCATTTCCTTCTCCAGGTGGTAAAGAATCTGCCTGCAATTCGGGAGACCTGAGTTTGATCCCTGGGTCCGGAAGATTCCCTGGAGAAGGAAATGGCAACCCACTCCAGTATTCTTGCCTGGAAAATCCCATGGACAGAGGAACCTAGTGGGCTACAGTCCATGGGGTTGCAAAGAGTGGGACATGATTGGGCAACTTCACTTTGACTACACTTTCACAGAAAAAAAGCCAGTTTCCCTTAAGAATGTGCTTATGAAGCAGTAAGCATTATTAATTTTATTAAATCTTAACACAAGTACTTTAATATTTTGTGTGAGGAAATGGGAAGTAGGCAAAGAGCCCTTCTGCCAAGTATCATGGTTCAGTGGTTGTTTTGAGAAAAAGTACTTGTGTGATTGTTTATCAGGTGACAGGACAACTGTTTTCACAGAACACCATTTCCACTTGAAAAGATAACCGACAGGCAAACTATGCTTATTCACACTTGGGTATTTAATACACATCTTAAAAATGAATAAAGTGAACCTATCACTTCAAAGAAACCAACTGACAGTATTTGTTGCCAATGATAAAATGTGGATTTCTAAACCAAAACACAAGTTTCAGAAAAGTTGTATCTACCACCATGAGCTCAACAGTTTTCCAGTATTTTAAAACTTTCTGGGACTTCCCTGGTGGTCCAGTGGTTAAGAATCTGCCTTAGAACCTTGGTGGGGGTACTAGGTGTAGGATAAAAGAAGAATATCCACAATTTTCTGGAAAAAGCTATTAAAATACTCCTCCATTTTCCATCTACATATTGCTCTGAGGACATATTGTCTTCTATTTCAACCAAGATAGCATATCACAGCAGACTGAATGCAGGAATAGATATGACAATTCAGCTGCCTTCTGTTAAACCCAACATAAAAGAGATTTGCAAACTGTAAAACAATGCCATCCTTCTCACTCAGTTTTATTTTATTTTGTAAATAGTTTCATACAAAATGTTATTTAACTTGTAATTTTGTTACTTTGAAACAGTGTTTTAAAGTTATTATTAAAACTTGTTACTTTAAAACATTAATATTTATAAATTTTTCTCAATTTTAATTTCTAATATCTCAAATATTGATAAATATATTCCAAATAAAAACTTCTTTGGGATCCTCAGTAATTTTAAAGAGTACAAAGAGATCTCAAGGTAAAAAGAATTGAGAACCACTGTTTTAGTGAAAAAGCTTTCGGAGCCTTGAAGGATTTTAAGAGAGGTGGGATAAGAGAGAGTGTTGGGATATGTGTGAGGGGTTGCATGCGTTCCCTTAATAAAACAACTTTGAATTATGGTCACTGAGGATTGGAATGTTGTGACAGCATCATTTTCATTGACCAATGACTCCTTTGATAGTGTTGAGTGAATTATCTTGATGACAAAATTATGATTTAGGTAAAGTTTTGAAATCATATATGAAAGTTCAAATAAGAAATGTATAGACTGGAACTTCCGTGCTTGTTCAGTGGCTAAGACTACACACTCCAAATGCAGGGGGCCTGGGTTTGATCTCTGGTCAGGGAACTAGATCCCACATGCCACAGCTAAAGATCTAGCACAGTCAAATAAAGGAATAATAAATAAATATTAAAAAAGAAATGTATAGACCAAGATATATGTGAAGCAGTATAGTCTGTGTTGAGGAGGGCATGGCAACCCACTCCAGTATTCTTGCCTGGAGAATTCCCGTGGACAGAGGAGCCTGGCAGGCTACAGTCCATGAGGTCACAAAGAGTCGGACACAACTAAGCCGCTAAGCCCAGCACGTCAGCTGTGTTAATGGGTAAGAACATTGACTCTGGAACCAGACTGCTTTGGCAGGTCCTAGCTGTGTGTTTGTTGCCGGTGATAAATGTTGGGCACATTTCTTATCCTCTCTGGGGCTCAGTTTCTGCACATGTAAAATGAGAATAATAATAATTGCCTCATTTGGTTGTCCTAAAGACTAAACGAATTATTTTCACCCTTAGATCACATAGAGAAAGTACTTCATAAGGGTTTACTGTTAGGCTTTCAATTGATTGGATAAGGCCCACCCAGGTTAGGGAGTAATATGCTTTACTGAGTTCATAGGCTTCACTCCGTAATTACTAGGTAATTACCCAGTAATTAACTTAGGAATCAATTTACTCAGTAATCACTCTGTAATATGCTTTACTCAATCTACCAATTCAAATGTGTAATTTCATCCAGAAACACCCTTATAAACACACCCAGAATAATGTTTGATCAAATGTCTGGGCACCCTGGTGACCCAGTCAAGTTGACACATAAAATTGCACTTCCCCACAAAAAAAAAAAACAAAAAAACCTCACAAAACATATCCTTTAATTATGAGGATTCTAATTTCTCCACAACCTTGACACTTGTTATTATCTTTTTATAGCCATCTTAGTAAGTTTGATGTGATATCTCCCTGTGGTTTCGATTTGCATTTTTTTTAATGACTTATGATGTTGAGCGTCTTTTCATGTGCTTGTTGACCATTTGTGTATCTTCGGAGAAATGTCTATTCAGATCATTTGCCCATTAAAGTATTAATGGGGTTGTCTTTTTTATTGCACTTAACTATTTTTCATCCACGTTCATTATCAGATACATAATTTACAAATATTTCATGCCATTCTGTGAGTTTTCACTTTCTTCACGCGTGCGTGCATGCATGCTAAGTTGCTTCAGTTGTGTCTGACTATTTGCAACGCTATGGACGTTAGCCTGCCAGGCTTCTCTATCCGTGGGATTTTCCAGGCAAGAATAATGGAGTGGGTTGCCATTTCCTTCAGGGGATCTTCTGCACCCAGTGATCGAACATGCAGCTCTTACGTCTCCTGCATTGCCAGGTAAGTTCTTTACCACTAGCACCACCTTGGAAGCCCCCAGTTTCTTCATACTGTCATTAAAAACAATTATTATGTATTTATTGGCTGCACTGGGTCTTCATTGCTATGCATGGGCTTTCTTTAGTTACAGTGTGCGGGCTTCTCATTATGGTGGCTTCTCTTGTTGAAGAACACAGGTTCTAGGGTATGTGGGCTTCAGTAGTGTTTCTCAGGCTTAGTTGCTCTGAGGCATGTGGAATCTTCCTGACCATCATTTGAAGTTCAAAAACTTGTAATTTTGATCACGTCAAATTTATCTATTTTTTCTTTTTTTTGTTTCTGCTTTTTTGTGTCTAAGATTCCATTGCTAAATCCAAGGTCATAAAGTTTTACAATTACATTTTTTTAAGGGTTTTAAAATTTTTCTTTTACTTTGGTTTCTGATTCATTTCGAGTTAATTTTGTATATCATGTGAAGTAAGGGTCTGACTTCATTATTTTGCATGTGGATATCCTGGTATCTCAGCACAATTTATTGAAAATCAATTGATCATAAACATGAGTGCTTTTCTTCTGAATTCTCTGTCTTATTCCATTGATCTATCAGTTCATTTCAGTTCAGTCGCTCAATTGTGTCCAACTCCTGGAAACCCCATGAACTGCAACACTCCAGGCTTCCCTGTTTATCACGAACTCCTGGAGCTTGCTCAAACTCATGTCCATTGAGTTGGTGATGCCATCCAACCGTCTCATCCTCTGTCATCACATCTTTCCTGCCTTCAATCTTTCCCAGCATCCGGGTCTTTTCAAATGAGTCAGCTCTTCGCATCAGGTGGCCAAAGTATTGGAGTTTTAGCTTCAACATCAGTCCTTCCAATGAACACTCAGGACTGATTTCCTTTAGGATGGACTGGTTGGATCTCCTTGCAGTCCAAGGGACTCTTCTGCAACACCACAGTTCAAAAGCAAAAACAAGATCAGGAGCTAACTGTGGCTCAGATCATGAACTCCTTATTGCAAAATTCAAACTTAAATTGAAGAAAGTAGGGAAAACTACTGGACCATTCAGGTAAGAGCTAAATCAAATCCATTGGTTTATATGTCTATCCTTGTTTAAGTACTGAATTGTTTTGATAACTGCAGTTTTGCAATAAGTTTGGAAATTGGGCATTTTGAATCCTCCAGCTTAATTCTTCTTCAAGATTGTTTTGGCTACTCTGGGTCCCTTGAATTTCCATATGTATTTTAGAATGTTTTTCAGTTTCTGCAAGGAAGCCAGCTGGGGTTTTGTTAAGGATTACCTTGAATTTGTAATTAATTTTGGGGAGAGAATTGCTGCTTTAGCAATATTAACTCTTCCAGTCCATGAACATATCATTCGTTTTCCTTTATTCAGGTCTTTAATTTCTTTCAACATTTTTTTTTTCTTTTCAGAGTATACATTTTGGACTTTTGTTAAATTTATTGCCAACTATTTTCTTCTTTTTGATGTTATTATAAATGGGATTATTTTCTTAATTGCATTTTCATATTGTTCATTGAAAATATATAGAAATACAATTGTTTTTTTAAAATCTTAATCTTATATCCTGAAGCCTTGCTGAACTCTTTTATTAGTTCTAATACTTTTTTAGTGAGTTCTTTGGGGCTTTAATATACAAATTATATATTCCATGAATAGAAAAAAATGCTTCTTTTTTCCATTCTGGATATCATTTATTTCATTTTTGTGCCTAATTGCTTTGGCTAGATCCTCTAGTACAATATTGAATAGAAGTGGTAAGAGCACACATTCTCGTTTTTTTTCCTGATCTTAGGGGCAAAGCATCCAGTCTTTCACTGTTAAGTATGATGTTAGCTATGGATTCTTCATAGATGTCTTTTATGAGGTTGAGGAAGTTCTCTATTCCTAGTTTGCTGAGTGTATTTATCAATGAAAAGATTTTGTCAGATGCTTTGTCTGTATCCATTGAGATAATTGTGTGCTTTTTGTTTTTTATTTTATTGTTATGTTACATTAATTCATTTTCAGATGTGAAACCAACTTTGCATTCCTGTGATAAATCTCACATAGATGTGTTTTTAACATATGTAATCAACAAATTTATCTTAGAAGTCTTCCAAGGTGCGTGCCCCTAAATTCCTTATATTCTCATTTATCACTCTCTTGTGTTTCTGGCTTGGCTGTGGCTGTTTTTAAATTTTATTTATTTATTTAATTGGTGTAAAATTGTTTTACAACATTGTGGTAGTTTCTGCGGTACAACAGCATGAATCACTATATGTATACATACACTCCCTCTCACTCCCCAAACCCAGCCATGACTATTGCATGAATTATATTGTATATAGTTCATGAATTGCATGAATTGTTGGTCCTATTGCACCAACAAGGACCCCTCCCTTGTTGGTGGACATCATGGTGGTGTGAGGTTTTCTCTGAATCTCACCACCAAGGGCAAATCTGGGATATCACTCCCCTCACACACAGGTTTCTTATTGCACATGAGTCTTTCTAAGATAAAGTTGAGAAGGGATTGCTGAGGGTAGTGTAGACAGGTCACACTGTTCCCTCCTCCTCCAGCTGCTCTGGAAAACGCACTCCTCCACATCTGCCAGCACTGGAGACTGCCAATATCAGGGATAGCTTTGTAAAATGAGGTCTCATTGTTTTATTTATTTTTTTTAATTGTAACTGTTTTTTATTTTTTATTTTTTCATTTATTTTTATTAGTTGGAGGCTAATTACTTTACAATATTGTAGTGGGTTTTGTCATGCATTGACATGAATCAGCCATGGAGTTACATGTATTCCCCATCCCGATCCCCCCTCCCACCTCCCTCTCTACCCGATCCCTCTGGGTCTTCCCAGTGCACCAGGTCTGAGCACTTCTCTCATGCATCCAACCTGGGCTGGTGATCTGTTTCACTGAGCAAAGGATATGAACAGGCAATTCACAGAACAAATGCCATGCCCAACAAACATACAGAAGGATACCCAACCTGAGGTCTCATTGTTTTAATCCACATTTCCTTTGCTTACAAGTGGAGTTGGGTATCCTTCTATATGTTTGTTGGGCATGGCATTTGTTCTGTGAATTGCCTGTTCATATCCTTTGCTCAGTATTACAGCTGTGTTGTTTGTTTTTCTTATTGATTTGCAGGTGGAATTTATATTAGATAAGAATCCCTTGCCTTTTATAGGTGTAATCAATATTTTCTCTCAGTATGCTGTTTGCCTTTGGACTATTACAGTTTTATCTTTTCAGTTATTTATGTCCTCTTTCAAGTCCTTTGGTCAGTTTACAGTGTTCTTAATCTAGGTCTTGTATTGTTTCTTGCTGGGTTTATTTCTAGCTGGACATGAGTTTCGGTAAACTCTGGGAGTTGATGATGGACAGGGAGGCCTGGCGTGCTGCGGTCCCTGGGGTTGCAAAGAGCTGGACATGACTGAATGACTGAACTGAACTGAACTGATGGTGAATGGGATAATTTTCCTATTATTTTAAAATTTCTATACTCCTGCTATGTAGGACTGCCTTTTATGTTTAGGTATGGATTTTTACAGAAGCCCTCTTGCCTGAGTCTCTTACAGTTTGCTGATAGTCCCTTCAATAGTTTGTTAGATTTGGAGGGGGCAAATCCTGGGTTGTGCAAGTTGGGATATTGAATGATAAATTTAATCTTAAGGGGAAAAAAGATCACAACAAACTAGAAAAAGACATCTGCAATACATGTAAGTAACAAAATAATTTTTGGCAGAGGAAGGGCCCAGTGGGGTTAGCAGAGTTGTAGAAATTACCTCATCTTATCAGAATTCCAAGAGAGTTCCAGAAAAACATCTACTTCTGCTTTATTGACTATGCCAAAGCCTTTGCCTGTGTGAATCACAACAGACTGTGGAAAATTCTTAAAGAGATGGGAATACCAGACCACCTGACCTGCCTCCTGAAAAATCCTTATGCAGGTCAAGAAGCAACAGTTAGTACTGGACATGGAACAACAGACTTGTTCCAATCCAGAAAGGAGTACGTCAAGGTTGTATACTGTCACTGTGCTTATTTAACTTCTCTGCAGAGCACATCCTGAGAAATGCTGGGCAGGATAAAGCGCAAGCTGGAATCAAGATTGCTGGGGGAAATATCAATAACCTCAGATATGCAGATGACACCACCCTTATGGCAGAAAGCGAAGAGGAACTAAAGAGCCTCTTGATGAAAGTGAAAGAGGAGAGTGAAAAAGTTATCTTCAAGCTCAACATTCAGAAAACTAAGATAATGGCATCTGGTCCCATCACTTCATGGCAAATAGATGGGGAAACAATGGAAACAGTAACAGATCTTATCTTTTTGGGTTCCAGAATCACTGCAGATGGTGACTGTAGCCATGAAATTGAAAGACACTTACTCCTTGGAAGGAAAGTTATGACCAACCTAGGCAGCATATTAAAAAGCAGAGACATTACTTTGCCAACAAAAGTCCTAGTCAAAGCTATGGTTTTTACAGTGGTCATGTATGGATGTGAGAGTTGGACTATAAAGAAAGCTGAGCACAGAATTGATGCTTTTGAACTGTGGTGTTGGAGAAGACTCTTGAGAGTCCCTTAGACAGCAAGAAGATCCAAACAGTCCATCCTAAAGGAAATCAGTCCAGAACATTCATTGGAAGGACTGATGCTAAAGCTGAAACTCCAATACTTTGGCCACCTGATGCGAAGAGCTGATTCATTTGAAAAGACCCTGATGCTGAGAAAGATTGAAGGCAGGAGGAGAAGGGGATGACAGAGGATAAGATGGTTGGATGGCATCACCGACTCAATGGACATGAGTTTGAGTAAACTCTGGGAGCTGGTGATGAACAGGGAGGCCTGGCGTGCTGCAGTCCACGGGGTTGCAAAGAGTTGGATACAACTGAGTGACTGAACTGAACTGAACTGAATCAGAATTTGAAAAGACAGGTTATCAACAATCTGAGTATTTATCAAAGAAAATTATCATTTTTACATGAGAAATTAAAACAAAGACCTGTACACAAATGTTCACAGATGCTCTTAAGTACAATAGCAAAAACTGGGACTAGCCCAGGTGTCTGTCACAGGACACAGATAAACTGTGGCATATCCAGGCAGAGAATTTCTATGGAGTCACAAAAAGGAATGGACTTCCAGTACTTACACTCATGTGAACAAAATCTCACATTGGAGATAGTAAAACAGCACAGGGTTTGTGAGTTCATTTATGTAAAACTTGAGAAAATGTGAATTTATCACAGTGATAGTAGATCAATTGTTGCTTATATGGTGGAGGGATTGACTAAGAAGGGGCACAAAAAATAAACCTTTCTGGGATGATGGAAATGCTTTTCATCTTGGTAGGGATGTGTTTATCAAAACTCATTTAATTGTTCACTTAATATGTATGCATTTTATTGCTTGGAAGTTAATCTCAATTAAAACATTAAAATAATCAAAATCGTGTTAGCAGCAATCTGGATCTTTACCTCAGTCTGACCCACCAGTTTTTCTTGCCTATTTCCTGTGTCCTCACAGCAGGGCCAGGCCTTCATTTAGGGGCTGTCTCATCATCCCCTATTTCTACCTTCTGTGTAATTCCAGCTTAAAAGGGGCTCCAGATAGGAGTTCATTTGGGCCAGGAGGACAGGGATGTACACACCCCATTAGCTGCTTCCTGGGAAGGGTTTCACGTTTAGTTATCATCTGGAGGGCAGCCTCAGCCTTGGGGATGAACCTTCTGACATCCTCCTGGGAAAGAAGCCTGGCTATCAGGGAAGAGTCTGCAGTGGGGTCTCCACTGTGCTGGGTTCTTAGGGAGACAAAATCAATCATGGAGTTCCCTCATTCCAGCTCTGTTCAATCATGCAGTTATTTTTATAAATCAAACTGTAATGTTGAGTGTATTTGTACAAATTATATTTACAAGATTTTATTATTTAAGCTAATAGGTAACTAACAGAAACAGAAAACATTTCACACTACATTATATTTCTTATAATCAGATTATACTTTAATACAAAAACTCATCTAAATTTAACTGAAACTCAGCAAGCGTGGAGTGTCTATTAGGCGTGAAATGATTTACTCTGTGCTCTGGGAGCTGTAACATGAGCTTAGAAGATCTGTGGGGGGAGTGCCCTAATTCAGGCTGGAGGGGCATTAAAATGGAGAGGGAAGGGCAGGTGTAGGATTTAGTGTGGACTGGTTTCCAGCCTTCATGTTTTGATTCCTCACTGGTCTGCATCCCTGAGATATTCTATCACTTACTTCTGAACAGAGTGGCTTCTTAGAAGGCTGTTGCAATCAGTTATTTTATTTTTAATTGAAGTATACTTGATTTACACTGTTGTGTTAATTTCTGCCGTATAGCAAGTGATTGTTATACTTACGCATACATTATTTTTTTTGTATTCTTTCCATAATAACTTATTTGAAAATAGCTCCCTGTGCTGTTAATATTCGGTAGGACCTTGTTGTTGGTATTTTACTTTTCATTTTAAAACTTATTTGTTTACTTATTTTGGTTGTGTCAGGTCTTCATTGCAGCACACAGCCTCTCTCTAGTTTCAACGAACAGGGGCTGGCTACTCTTGAGTTGCAAGTTGCGGTGTGAGGGCTTCTCACTGTGGTGGGTTCTCTTTGTTGCAGAGCATGGGCTCTAGGGCTCTCAGTCTTCAATCGTTGTGGCGAGTGGGTCCTACAGCGCTTCAGCTTTAGTAAGTGTGGCACACCGGCCCAGTTGCTCCTCTGCATGTGGGATCTTCCTGGACCAGGAATCGAACCCATGTCCTCTGGCATAGGCAGGCAGATTCTCAACCACTGGAGCACCAGGGAAGTCCCATTGCTGGTATGTTAAACAATGATGTGGTACCAAGTCAGCCACTAGCTGTGCTTACTCTGCTCTGTGCAGTGTCTGGTGTACCTGTGTGTACCTGGGACTGAAGTGCATACAGGAACTTGGGAACTTTGCTTTAAGGAGAGTTCAGGAGGCCAGTTGTTGCCGCAAGTCTTCTGATGAATGCCTCAGCGAGCTTCTGCAGGTCAGCCCCAAGGGCACACAGCTAAACATGACCTGGGGGTGGGGCGGATTCCTGGGATGGCTGTCAAGCCAGTGACTTTCAGTAAATCCACACCTATGAGAATCAGGCCCTGGAGAAAGCCAGACTGACCAGTTTCCTGGTGGAATGGGCACCCCTGACTTCCCTCTTTCAGTGACTCCCAAAGCTCTTTGTAATGCATGAGAGTAAAAGAATTTTGTTTGAATCACCATAACTTGAGTACAGAATATAATTATGTAAACCCATTTCATCAAACAAGTATTTCTAGACCATGTTTTCCAAATTTGTAAAATATCATGAAAGTGTAGCTGCTCAATCATGTCCGACTCCGCGAACCTATGGACTGTAGCCCGCCAGGCTCCTCTCTCCACGGGATTTTCCAGGCAAGAATACTGGAGTGGGTTGCCATTTCCTTTTTCAGGGGATCTTTTGGACCCAGGGATCGGACTCAGGTCTCCCAAATTGCAGGCAGATTCTTTACCGTCTGAGCTACCAGGGAATCCCTGGTGGTGAAATATCATAGAGATAAGAATTTATTCTAGATCATAGCACTTCAAAATGAGATTGGAGGTAAACAAATGAAGATACTTGCAATTATGATACCTGCGTTATTCTTTACATTCTAAAATGAACAAATTTGGGACTTCCCAGGCAGTCCAGTGGTTAAGACTCCATGCTGTCAATACAGAGGGGCGCGGGTTGGATTCCTGGTCAGGGAATGAGGATTGCACATGCTGTGGGGCAAGGCCAAGAAAAATTGGACAAATTTGTAATTAGCACGTAGTGATCTATTAACTACATTTGTTGTTGTTTAGTCCCTATGTTGTGTTCGATTCTTTTCGACCCTACGGACTGTAGCCTGCCAGGCTCCTCTCTCCATGAGATTTACATACTGGAGTGGGCTGCCATTTCCTCCTCCAGGGGATCTTCCCAACCCAGGGATTGAACCTGGGTCTCCTGCATTGGCAGGTGAATTCTTTACCACTGAGCCCCCAGGGAAGCATTAGCTACATAAATACATACAATTTCTCCCAATAACTTTGACAGAATGCTGGATTTTGTATTCACAACCAACCATTGTGAATGCAATGCATTGTGAATGCAGCCATTGCAACCATTATCACTGCATCTTATAGTCTAAGATTTTGGTAACAACTTAAAAAATAATGGTAAATTTTTTCAAACTCCATCCACCACCCAAAAATGAAACAAATAACCTGATGAAACAGAAGATGCAAATGTGGGGAGCCATCTTTGACAAAGGGGCCAATGGATCCCGACAGATAAAGTGGGTGTAAACCAAGTATGTGTTGCTGCTGGCAGGATTTTGTTTCCTGGTATTGTCATCAGTGTCTTTGGAGGCAGGTCCCAACGAAGGAGAGGGTGTCAAGGCACATGAGACAGAGGGCATGAGGGCAGCCTGTGTGGCCGCTCGCAGGACTGAGGCCCTGGTGGGAGGGGAGGTGACCTCTTGGTTGGGAGCTCATCACCTGGTCCCTGTGTGCTCCTTAGGACTTCTTCCAGTGAAGAAAAAAGAGAACTCGGTTGGGTCCAGACTCTGGGAAGTCGCAGGGTGGCACTGGCTTCTGGCTGGGTGGCCCAGTCTTTCCATAGCGCCTCAGGGTCTGAGTATGCTCTATCGCTTGGCTCTGCTTCCATTGGGGTTGCCTGCCTTCCCGGTGCAGACCGGAGCTTGCTGCCAGTGGCCTCAGATGGACATCCTGCCACCTCAGCAGCTCAGCGTAGAGGGCGTTTCCCCAGCTTCGAAATCTTAGGCTGAGCTTTGTGAGCCAGAGAGGGGCCTTAGGCCTTTCCTGGGTGAGATGCTGTCACCCAGAGGAAAGGAGGGCGGGCTCAGTGGGTGAATCCCACAGTGTCCCCTTGTGGTCCTGGCGACACATCAGAATCATCTCCCGAATGTCTTGAGAGACCTTCTTTTTTATTTCTTAATTTACTTTTGGCTGCCCTTGCTGGAAGCAGGCTCTCTCTAGTTGGAGCAAGCAGGAGTCTTCAGTTGTGATGCGTGGGCTGCTCATTTTGCGGCCTTCCCGTTGTTGCAGAGCGCAGGCTCTAGGACACACAGGTTTCAGCATTGCAGCTCGCAGGCCCCAGAGCTCAGGCTCAGTGGTTGTGGCACATGGGCTCAGTTGCTCCTCGGCATGCGGGATTCTCCAGGCCCAGAGATCGAGCCCGTGTTCCCTGCACTGGCAGGCGGATTCCTCACCAGTAGACCACAAGGGAAGTGTCTGAAGGGGCCAAACCAAAGTGCAGTTTCTGACCCACCACACTGTTTATTCTCCCCTTGCTTTTCTGGTAATTTCATTATCACTCAGTGAAGAATCTATTTCTCTCATTATCTCTGATACATTTACTTCTTTGCTCAGTTCTACTAGACGTGTAAAACGGTTTCGGAATTCATAGCCTGTATCTGTTTGAGAGGGCGTCACAGGTGTCACGGTGGCAAAGAATCGACCTGCCAACGCAGGAGACGAGGGTTCAGTCCTTCCAGATGAGGGTCAGGAAGATCCCCTGGGGAAGGCAATGGCAACCCACTCCAGTATTCTCGCCTGAAGAATCCCCATGGATAGAGGAGCCTGGTGGACTACGTGGAATCCCATGGGGTCACAAAGAGTCAGACTCAAATCAGTGACTGAGCACACACGGGCATCTGTTTTGAGAAACAAATCTTCCAACCAGAGTACAGATTATGTACAGTTTTTTTTTCTTTAGTTTTACCATATCTAGTTACTACACTGCCTTAGCTCTTTTTTTTCCTCATCACTTTCATTGCGGCTAAACCATCCATTTGTAAGCAGATTTATTTGTCAGAGTATGTATTTCACTTTGGATTCCCTTGACATTCTGGATGATTTCTAAAAAAATTTTATATAGTAAAATTTACTCTTTGTGGCACACAGATTTATGGATTTTTGATAAATTACAGACACTTATTTTCATGTGTTTGAACCAGCCTTGCATTCTTGGGATAAACTCCATTTAGTATCTTTTTAATATATTGCTGTATTAAATATTTTAAAAAGAAATTTTGGCTGTACTGGGTGGCATGGTTTGATGCCAATTCCCAGGGCTTTAAGATCAGACAACACCATCCCTTGACCACAGCTGGACACGTCGCAGGACGGCCTACACAGGAGAGCACCTGGCCAGGCTCGGCCAATCAGAGACCTTCCCTAGAGTTTGGAACTTGATTGGCTGGCCTGTAACATGTAGACCCTGGTGCTGTGGGTGATGGTGGCGGTGGTGGGGTGCTATGCTTTCCGCGATGTGGTTGCAGGAAACAGAAGATGCTGGAGAAGAGAACAGATCAGGTACAGGGAGAAGGGCTAGGAAGACAGACCCAAACCACACAATCTGCCTGTTTCTACATTTTGCATTTCTTTTCAAGGGATAAAAGTATTTAGAGACAAAGAGTTATGTGTACTACCTTTAGGAAAAAGAGCAAATACATTTGAGCTCTTGGACATACCTCAGGCCACAGTCCCTTAGGAAGACTAGAGTTGGGTTTCTGTTACTTGCAGCCAAAGGTGTTCAAATGACTCCCATTGGATAATCCGTGTTTTCTTCTAGAGAGGAGAATTTTTTTGGTATCACTGGTCACTTTCCCTCAACTGGCCTCCTCCTCCTAAGTCTAAGATGGGGGTCACTGTGGCTGAGCCACACTATGCTGATTCTCATTTTCCTCTTTCATAAAGTGAAGGAAATCCTCTCTGACTTTCATGCAGGGATCTGGCACAGAGAAGGTGTTCAAAGGACAGCCAGGACAAAGATGTTGGAAGGAGGGCCACCAAGAATTTCAATCATCTGAGTTTTGGGCTAAGATATATCCAAGAGGGGAGCCTGGTGGGCTACAGCCCTTAGGGTCACAAAGAGTCAGACAGGACTGAATGACTTAGCACACACACCTATCCAACAGCGATGAAGATAACAGGGATGATGATTTGGGATTTTTGCCTCCCCAGGAGCAGGAAACGATTTTTGCCTCCCTAGTTGGCCTTGAAGTTGTTACAACCCTCCTAAGAGCAGATATTATTATGATTGTGGTTGTCCTTGTCATTATTGTTACAGTTAGACATAACTGAACACCCTGAGTTCATGTGGTCTTAGGTGTGCCCTTGGCCTCCCTCGCCATCTTCCAAATTTGACGACTTCCTGGTGACCTGTGACCAAACTTTAGATCAAAATCGATTAGACTTTGGATCTTGCGAACAAAATTAAGGAAACTGAGATTATTTTCTCCTCTTTATTTATTGAAATTAAAAAGAAAGAAAAATGAAAAGAACATTATCTCTTGGTGTTCCAGGTGGTATAGAATGTTATTTACATAAACAATTGAATGAACGTTTGGGACGGACATTTCTGATGCTCATTCTCTAGATGAAAACATCACTCCCTTATTTTTCGCACGACTTCCGTTGTTGACAACATGGGGAGTTGAGTGGACAAAACTCAGCCCCATGCACCCCAGTGACTTCCAGTCCCTGGGGACCAGGGATGATGTTGAATTTGGCTTCAGCTACCTGAGAGAGTGTAAACTTGTATTTCCAGTGCTAGGTAACCTGTTCATTTTCTTTGTTATCTGAGATTTAGGAGCTGGAAGGAGACCTCTAAACTTCTTGGCACTGATTATTTCAACTGCTGTGAAGCTAATGATTCGCATACTGAAAGAATAAAATATCCTGGAAACCTGCTAAAGAAGGAATTTCAAAGCGTGTTCATTCTATTGACAAATGTGCCCTTCTGAGAGGCTTCTTACCTCTCTCTCTCTTTAAATACTTTTTCCCTTGGGAAAAAAAAATTGCAAAAAAGTTGCAAAAAGTAGAAATAGGCAATTCATAAAGGAAGAAAAGCAAATAAAAGATGAAAAAAAAACCATGAAAAGATATTCAATTGAGCAAATGCAAATTGAAGCAGTGAGGTGTTTTTTTTTTTCTCCAGCTACATAAGAAAACATTATATAAAGGCTGATGACAATTCTGCATTGCTGAGAAAATGAGCACTTTTTATATCCCACCTTCCAGGTGCAATCTGGCAACGTTCACCAGGGTTTACACCCCTCCCTTTGGCTCAGAAACTGTACCTCCAAGCACAGTCTTGAAGCCCTGACTGAAGCCCTTTGTGAGGATGGAAACTGAGGCCATGGACTGAAGATTGCTTAGGAGAGAGACCAGAAACAACCTCAGGTCCACAGCAGGGACGGGTGAGACACATGCTGCACGGCTCTCCGCGGCTCTCTACGGGCGTGGGGCACGTGCTGAGAATGAGGGTGCAGATACGCACATGCAAATGTGGGGACACGTGGTCTGCGTATTGCCAAGTGAAAAAAGCGACAAACCCGTGCTCATCGTGATTTCATTTCTGTAAAACATTTGTGTGTGTGTTTTAAAGAAGTAGTCTGGGGAGTCACCAAAGGATAAATACTGTATGTATGACTCCACTCAGACTGGGTACCTGTGATAGTCACATTCACAGATGAGGAAAGTAGAATGGGGGTTGCCAGGGCAGGGGGGGCGGGAGGATGGGGAGTTACGTTTACTGCATACGTGGATGCAGTTTGGGAAAAAATCCTGAAGCTGGATGGTGGTGATAGTTTAGTGCCACTGAATTGTACACTTAAAAATGGTTAAAATGGGGGACTTCCCTGGTGGTCTAGTGGCTAAGACTCTGTGCTCCCAATGCAAGGGGCCTGGGGTTCAATCCCTGGTCAGGGAACTAGATTCCACATGTCGCAACTAAGGATCCCACGGGCCACAACTAAGACCTGCACAGTCAGATAAATCAATAAAAGCTTCTAAAAATGGTTAGAATGGCTCATTGACAAACAGCAAGGTCCTACTGTATAGCCCAGAGAACTATACTCGATATCCTATGATAAACCATAATGGAAAAGAATATTCAAAAAAGAATGTATATGTATGTGTGACTGAATCACTTTGCTGTATAATAGTAATTAACAACATTGTAAATCGACTATCCTTCAATAAAAAAAACTTTAAAAAGGTTAAAATGCCCCTCCAGGGACAGAACCCTGTGTCTCCTGCCTCTCATTTGTAGAAAAGCTTTAGCCTCCCAGACCCATTCTGAGTTCCAAAGAGCAAATTGAATCAAGGAAATGAAAAAAATACAGAAACAAAGGAAAATAGTTAGCAAGACAAAATAATAATAGTTTAGCCCGAGAACAAAGTCAAGGACCTTTAGTTCCCTCCTCAAGGGCCGTAGGTAATATCCTGAGCCATAAACTCAGTTGTTTCACAGATACTAAAACCCCCTACCAGGTAGAAGTTGACTGCATGCTGACCACAAGCATGTAAATTCCAGACTGGTTGGAACCAGAAGGTTGATGAACCTGATTCTCTCAGCAGCAACCAATCAGAAGAATGGCCACCAGCTGATCAGGTACCCTCTGACCCTCAACCCTAGTGTTGTCTTTGAAACCCTTCCCCAGGAGCCTTTGGGGAAGGCTTTTTTTCTTTTGAGCATGAGATGCCCATTCTCCTTGCTTGGCCCCATGTGGAATGCCTTGCAAAAATGCTGCGCTTTCCTTCACCACAGCCTGGTGTCACTAGATTGGCTTTACTGGGCACAGGTGAGTGGACCCAGTTTGGTTTGGTAACACCATCCCTTCTTCCCCCACTTCCCCACCCTCCCTGCTCTGTAACCAGCGCCTGCGAGCGTGGTGATTGGCTGATCTTGGTTGTCTGCATGTCAGTGCTTGCATGAGTGGGACAGGGAGTGTCACTAATAGACCTCTGTGCTTCTAGCAATGGCTGGGGGCAGAGCATCCTCAAAAGGAGACTGTGGCTGGGACCAGAAAGGGAGAACCATCTAACCCTGGCAGCTGCCCACATGGCAACAAACTTCCAGAACTTGGGAACTTTTCACAACCTGCCACAATCTGTCTCCAAACCTTTGCCTCACTACCTCCTTGTATTCATATCTCAGCTTGAAGGCCATCTTGGTGCATCCCTCTGGCAGGCCATCGAAGATCCCTCCATCCTGATCCCACATCTTATTTTCCCTGAGGTACATATCTTCACCTGAGGGTGTTGTATTCACTCACCTGCATGTTTAGGGTCACTTCTCTGTTGGTCCTTGTATTAGTCACCTAGAGCTGCCGTAACAAAATACCGTGGACTGGGGAAACTCAACAACAGATATTTGTTCTCCCACAGTATTAGAGGCTGGAAATCCAAGATCAAGGTGTCAGCAGGTCTTCTCACAGCTTCCCTCAGAGGAGGAGGGTGGGAGAGAGCAGTCCAAGATGCGTGAAGGCAATTATCTTGGAAGTGGCATCCATCACTTTTGCTATTCATGGAAGAGAATCACTAGGTCCAGTCTGCCTTCAAAGGGAGCAGGGATGGGGACACTCAGAGGAGCATGACTGTCATTGGGGACCACTGTGGACACAGATACCCTGATGCCGAGCTATGGAGAAAACTCTCATTGTGCATCCCCCACCATTTAGAAACCATTACAGGTGTCAGCATTCTTGGCAATAGCGAAACACTGCTTTAATAGCCTGAATGTCCCTCGATATGAAATGACATCTGTGCATGCCAAGTTGCTTCAGTCATGACCAACTCTTTGTGACCGCATGGACTGTAGCCCACCAGGCTCCTCTGTCCATGGAATTCTCCAGGCAAGAATACTAGAGTGAGTTGCCATGCCCTGCTCCAGGGCATCTTCCCAACCTAGGGATGGAACCTGAGTCTCTTGCATTGCAGGTGGATTCGTTACCACTGAGTCACCAGGGAAGCCCATGAACTGCACACGTAAGTATAAATAGAATAATAATAAGTTAAAAGGAATTGTGTTTGTTTGGGTCCTTTGAGAAGCAGCCACGAAGATGAGCTTAGATCTGCAAGGTAATTACTGAGGGAAATGCCTGAACAATAAAAGGGAAGGGAGCTGGAGAATGAGGGGACAGCCTGCAGGTCAGATGCAGACTTTCACCTGGGAAGGAGAAGTGGGTGGATGGCAAGAGGCTCTGTATGGCCAGGCTGAGTAACAGTTGCCTGTTAGAAGAGCCCCCATCCCACTTCATCTTGCAGCAGTGGAGTGGCATTAGCACCCCGGCTATGCTCAGCCCCTGGCTGGGAGCAGCATGCAGGAAGTGTGGCATGGGACCCGTCCATTTTCATGGCTCCCAGGTGAATAAACTAGGTCTGAGCATATCAATGTGGATAGCTCCTGTAGATATAACACTGGGTGAAAAGCAAGTTGTCAGAGAATAACCACTTATGTAAAATACAAAATGAAGAGGGTGGGACAAATCGAGAGAGTAGCATGACATACACACCCTATCGTGTAAAGGAGCTAGTGGGAAGCTGTTGTACAGTATAGGGAGCTTGGCTCGGTGCTCTGTGATGACCTAGAATGGTGGGATGTGGGGGTGCGAGGGAAGCTCAGTAGGGGGGGATGTATGTATACACGTGACTGATTCAGAAGCTAACACAACATTGTAAAGCAATTATATTCCAATTTAAAAAAGAACTCAGAAAAAAACCAAATATGATACATTGGTCATGGGTATATACTATGTAGTGAAAGTATAAAAATGAAGAGTAAATATGTATACCAGACTCAGGCTGGGTTAGTGATGGAGAATGGGATGGGGCAGGATTCTCTGGAGGTGATGGCTGATTCCAAGGGATGCTGGGTGGACTCCTTTCCTCTGGGGGGGGATTTATGGAATGAAAGATTGGGGACATGATGAAAGAGTAGTTCTGTAGGCAACCCGAGCCAGGCTGTCACCTGCTTCAACCCAAGTTAGTCAGCATCTGCTAATCACCTACTAGGTAGGTATGGGCAGAATTGCCCTGGATGATTAGGATATAAAAGGTAGTTAACATCTCTAGGAAGGAACTGACAGCTTAAGGACACAAATAGCCATGAAAATAAGCCTGTAAATTACAAGAGGAGGATGTGCTCAGTCCCAGAACCCTGTTTAAGATATAGAAGAAGCAGTGAAGTGGGAGGGAGTTTTATCTTCCTCTGGGAGGATAGACAGAGGATCGTTGGCCTGGGTTCTGGGTTCTGAAAACTGAATAGGAGTTTTTCTGAAGGGAGTTGCAGCTGGATAATGGCTAGTATTAATATTTACTGAGTGCTTACTCTGTGCTGGGTACTGTTGTGAGTGACTTGCAGGTATTAATGCTTTGAGCTCTTACCATGATCTAGAAAGGTAGGTACTGTTGTGGTCATATTTACAGAGGAGGAAACCAAGATTCATAGTAGTTACACCTGCTGATGAGGGGAGTCCATGGGGAGACAGGTTGAATTCTCTGCAGGTTGACTCCAAAACTTCTGTGGTTAATCATGTCCATCTTCCTGCTTGTGGGATGTGGGATGCGTGGAATGACTTCTAGTGGGACTGGGATGATCCTGATCAGGGCTGTTGCATCCTGCCATAAATACTTGCTGTTGTTCAGTTCCTCAGTTATGTCTGATGCTTTGCAACCCCAAGGACTGCAGCATGCCAGGCTTCCCTGTCCTTCACTATCTCCTAGAGTTTGCTCAGACTCAAGTCCGTTGAGTCAGTGATGCCATCCAACCATCTCATCCTCTATCACCCCCTTCTCCTCCAGCCCTCAATCTTTCCCAGCATCAGGGTCTTTTCCAATGAGTCAGCTCTTCATATCTGGTGGCCAAAGTATTGAAGCTTCAGCTTCCACACCAGCCCTTCCAAGGAATATTCAGGGCTGATTTCCTTTAGGATGGACTGGTTCGATCTCCTTGCCGTCCAATGGCCATAAATACTATTGAACCACAATGCTAGGATCCTCCTCCCTCTTCAGTTCTTCTCCAGTGTTTCTCACTTGATTAAAGAGAAAAATCTTTGCTTTGAAGCTAGTATGTCTTTTTCTAAAGTTTTTTTTTTTTTATGTGGATCATTTTTAAAGTCTTTATTGAATCTGTTACAAAAGAGCGTCTGTTTTATGTTTTTTTTTTTTTTTTTGGCACAAGGTATGTGGGATCTCAGCTCCTGGACCAGGGATCTAACTCATACTTCCTGCTCTGGAAGGTGAAGTCTTTACTGCTGGACCACCAGGGAAGTCCTGAAGCTAGTGCATCTTGAATGCTCTAGATTACTTCCTAACTGTTCTCAGTGGAGAAAATAGAGATGTAGGCAAAAAAAAAAAAAGTGCAATGTTTTGTTTAGATCATGGATCATAGTTCCTAAGTTAATGGCTAGAGATCTGGATTTATGTTCAGGGTAATGATGTAAGATTTCTTTCTGAAGCAGAAACACTTAAGTATATCTCTTATTTTAGAATGAGCTGACTTAAATACAACCACTGAGTCCATAATAAAGGCTCACAATTCACCACGGGAGAGGAGGGGTCCTCCTAGCCCGGGCGAGTGAGCAGCACTGCAGTAGGCTCCCCATTGTCCCCCAGGAGTCCTTTGAACTCAACAGGGAAAAGTGGCCTCCGTAGGAGCCGCCTTGGGCCCCTCAATAGGCTGCTTTCACCTCCCATGCATGCTGGAAGGGAGCTGAGTCTCCACTCTCTTGACTTTGACCATGAAGAGGACACTTTGGCTTGTAAGGGCTTGTCCCCATGGCTTTCCTCGTCTCTCCCTCTGCCCTTGGTTTCCCAGAGTTGTACACCTACCTCAGGACTCAGGCTTTCAACCTGTCACCTTCATTCCTGTGGCAGCAACAGAGATAAAGAACAAACAGTACCTGTTTACCCACCTCGAGGTTCTGATGTACTTTGCTCCATTAATAATTTAGTGGGGTGGACTGAATTGGATTGATTTCCCCCCCAAATCAATATACAAAATGACTATTGTTTCAGGGTACTTCTGAGTGGTTCAGCAAGGCCGAGGGGGCGCTTTTTGATTGAAAATTGAAGCTGCACTCCTTATTCAAAATGACTGTGGAGAGGGTTATGTAAACCAAGGGGGTGACCTGGCACTAACAATTTTATTGCAATAAAAAGCCTTTTTTTTTTTTACAGCATACTTTTACAGCATACTATCGCTGTTCCAAGCTTATAATTTGAAAAGTGCTGCTCAATACTGAAGGTAAAATGATTTTGCTGCTGCTGGTCTATTAAAGTTGGAAGAACCAGCGGCGGCCTGGAGAGTGTCTATAGGTAGATGCACTTTGCTGCACTGAGCCCATTGCCAATGTGCCTGCAGATGCAGCAGGCGGGGTCCCTGGGCTGCACAGGGTGGAGCAGGTACTCTGCTCTGAGCTTTGTGAGGTTCTGGGAGGGTAGGGATGCTGGGAAGCACATTAAATCCAGAGCAGCCACTTAGGCTGGCCACCTCACTCCACAGAGCCCAGGTGGAAATGTCACAACTCGGAATTTTGCCAGTTTTAGTACTTAAAAAAAAACCTATTTATTTATCTGGCTATGCCAGTTCTCAGCTGTGGTACGAAGGCTCCTCAGTCTTCATTGTGGCATGCAGGATCTTTTTTTTTTTTTTAATTGTAGCATGCAAACTCTTAGTTGTGGCATGTGAGATCTAGTTCCCTGATCAGGGATCGAACCCAGGTCCCCAGCATTGGGAGCATGGCGTCTTAGCCACTGGAACACTGGGCAAGTCCCTATTTTTAGTATTTTTTATTTGTGGTCAAATGCCTATTACACAAAATTTACTGTTTTAAGCACTTTAAGTGTACAGTTCAGTGGTATTAAGTACAGTCATGTTGTGTAACCATCACCACTACCCGTCTCCAGAACTTTCATTTTCCCAAAGGGAAACTCTTTACTTGTGTATCAACGACTCCCCATTGGTTCCTCCTCCCCCATTCCCTAGCAACGACCTTTCTACTTTCTGTCTCTGTGAAATTGATGGCTCTATGTCCCTCGTATAAGTGAAATCACACAGTATTTGTCCATTTGTGAATGGCTTGTTTCACTTAGCATAATGTGCTCAAGGTTCATCCACGTTGAGGCATGTATCAGAACATCCTTCCTTTTTCACTGAATAACATTATATCTGTACCTATAACTATATATTACACTTTACTTATCCATTCATTTATTAATGGGCACGTATGTTGTTTCTGGGCTTCCCTGGTGGCTCAGATGGTAAAGAACCAGCCTGCAATGCAGGAGACCTGGGTTTGATCCCTGGGTCAGGAAGATCCCCTGGAGAAGGGAAAAGCTACCCACTCCAGTATTTTTGCCTGGAGAATTCCATGGACAGAGGAGCCTGGCAGGCTACAGTCCATGGGGGTCACCAAGAGTCGTGGTGGTCACCTCAGTCGTTAAACTGAGGGACTAACACTTTCCCTTTCCCTATGTTGTTTCTACTTGTCTGTTATTGGGAATAATGCTTCCATGAACATGAGTGTACAAACATTTCCTGGAGTTCCTGCTTTCATTCTTTTGGGTGCATACTCAGAAGTGGAATAGCTGGATCATATGGTAGTTCTATATTTAACCTTTTGAGAAACTGCCAAACTGTTTCCCACAGCAGCTGTACCATTTTACATTCCCATCAGAAATGCACAAGTGTTCTAACTTCTCCGCATTCTTGCCAACACTTGATATTTTCTTTTTTTTTATAATAGCCATCTTAATGGATAGAAAGTGGTGTCTCATTGTGGTTTTGATATTTGTAGTACTTCTAAGGCAAATAAACCTTAACTCTCTTTCTCTGAGGCTATTCTTTCTCTTCTTGCTTCTTTCCTGTTCTTCTACCATCTTATATTAAAGTTGTATAACATTAGCTGCCATTCAGAAGTCCCATAGTTGCAGGTTTTCCTGTTAGTTTCTACCTAAAAGGCTGAGATTTTAAAACATCATTTGAGAAATATGGATTTTGATGTATATGAGAGCAAAAAAGCGAAAAAATAGCAAAATAGAGAAGGCACTGTCTTGTGAGGCTCCTCTGCTGGGTCCCAGAGGGATCTTATAAAACATTCAAGGGTTGTTTCTGCCCAAAGACAGACTTAAATGCAGACAGAACAACCCTCCCACCACTGGCTCCAGCAAGTGGCCATCCTCAGGGGCTTGGAGCGCTTCTCTTCAAGGTGGCCCTGGACATGTAGCAACAGTTGGTACCTCCACACACTGCTGCTCACAGGGCTAAGAACATCTCTCCAAATGCTCTCCTCCTTGGCTTCTTGACTGCTCTTCTGGCCAAGAAGGAAAAGTAGACCTTAGCTCTGGCTAAGGTGGAAACCTTCTGAGGTCAGAATGAGTTGGGTGGAGAGGGGGGGCTTGGAGAAGGGGGCTTGGAGAGGGTGGTAGGCAGGGCTAGTCTCACAGGATCATAAAGCTCAGGTTAAAAACTTCAAAGTCTGCCCTGGTGCATTTTCTGTAGCAAGCATGATTCACTTTGCATGTTAAAAACGTGAGCTGTTAACTGGGAGGCAGGAGACCATGTAGGCGGCCCATGGGAGAGGAGATGGTGGCTGGGACCAGGGAGCTGGCCATGGTAATGAAGAGAAGTGGGTAGATTTGATTTGAGATACCCACATTGTGGGGTTGAGCTATCAGGGCTTAGTGATGGATGGCTCTGGGGGGACTGGAGTAGAAAATACTAATTCAGCAAGTGATGCCACCATGAACCGAGATGGACACAACAGCAAAGGTGCAGACGGCAGATTTGGAAGTGTCTGGACAATGAAGAGCTTGCCCCCCACCCCGGAAGGCACTTGCAGTAGACCTGGACCAAGTGATCATAAGCCCTTGTTTCAGTTTGACTTGCCAAAGCCACATTCGGCCTTTGCTCCTCAAAACTACGCTCACTCTGCGAGATTGAGAAAGTCAATTACCAGCCAACTTGGCATCCTCTACATAGAGTCCAGCAACCATTGGGTAAGAGCGGGCTTGTGCCTGCATTTCGGTAAGGGGGTTGTTCCAGAAGGGGATTTACATGGGACGCCTCCAAGCCCCTTCCTTCTCTCCGCTTGCCCTCCTCACCTCACTCCTGGAGCAGATTGCCGAAGGCTTCAGTGACCCACATGCTGAAGCTCATGAGACATTGGAGGGAACAGCAGCTTCCCTTCCTCCTAACTAGGAAGGTCAGCTTCCTGCCAGGAAGACCTTGATCCCCTGCCTGGGTCCCTCCGCCCCACTGCTTCCTCATCTGCCCCAGCCGGTCTGCAGGTTCTTGGGGTTTGTTACTTGTATCACCCCTTTCCAGTACTAAGTTCTCCACTAGTTGGAAGATTTGGTTGTGAGGGACACAGACCTCCTGGAGACAATCAAGCCAAGGTGGGATGTTTGTTAAAAAGTTGTGGGGGACCTGGTGACTGCAACCAGACTGTCAAGTCCTGCAGCAGAGATTAGGCTGCCAGGAACTACTCCAGAAGTGGTTAGAAGGGTTGCAGGAGAAGACTGGGTCAGGGCTGCACTGGAGATCCCTAGGGAGGACCTGCCTGGGGCAGCAGCCTCTAGAGGGCGCTAGACCACCATGAGCCTAAACTGGAAAGGGATGTCAGATAGTTAAGGTCTCAATATGGGCAGGGACTAAGTTTGTGCCAGAAGACTCAGTAATCAAGATGTGTGTATGTGCACTAAGTCACTTCATGTCCAACTCTTGGCAACCCCATGGATTGTAGCCCACCAGGCTCCTCTGTCTAGGAGCTTCTTCAGGCAAGAATATTGGAGTGAGTTGCCATTTCCTCCTCCCTCCCAACCCAGGGATCAAAGCTTAATCTCTTACATATCTTGCGTTTGCAGGTGGGTTCTTTACCACAAATGCCACTTGGGAAGCCCCAGTAATCAAGATAAGTCACATCTATTTTTAAATTTCGTTATTGTTTTTTATTTTTTTACTGTGCTGGGTCTTCGTTGCTGCACGTGGGTTTTCTCTAGTTGCAGTGAGTGGGGGGCTATTCTCTAGTTTTCGTGAGTGGGCTTCTCACTGTGGTGGCTTCTCCCAGGTGGTTCAGTGGTAAAGAATCTACCTGCCAATGCAGGAGACCCTGGAGACTCAGGTTTGTGCCCTGGGTTGGAAAGATTCCCTGGAGAAGGAAATGACAACCCACTCCAGTATTCTTGCCTGGAGAATCCCATGGACACAGGAGCCTAGCAGGCTACAGTTTGTGGAGTTGCAGAGTCAGACACGACTGAGCAACTAACACACATACTCTTGTTGCAGAGCATGGAGTCTAGGTGCTCAGGCTTCAGTAGTTGTGGCACATGGGCTTAGTTGCTCTGTGGCATGTGGAATCTTCCCAGACCAGGGATTGAATCCGTGTCCCCTGCATTGGTAGGTAAATTCTTAACCACTGGACCAACAGGGAAGTCCCAGACAAGTTATATTTTTTTAAATGTATATAAATGCAAAAAAAATCGTGCTAAACAAACTATCAAAAGTTTACATAAAGTTAGGTGGTGGTTGTTTTCTGACCCTGCTCTACTGGGCAGTGGGAAGACTTGTTCCCAATTGACCGAAGGGTATCCGGCTGTCTATGCTCTGGTCTGTGGGTTTATGAGGGTTGACGGTGAGGTGTGAACAGATTGGGCAAACTGGAGCTTTATATCTAGCCATGCTTTTCCACTTGATTCAACATATTTTGTATTTGAGAAGTGTAGATAGGAGCTCATATTTTTCCATTCCCCACAAGCTCCAATAGGACTCCCCAGGGCACTGGTGTTGACCCTGGATTCCTCACATAGCTTTCAAAACATACACTGAGGCAGAAAGCATCTTCAGATGGAAACAAAACTGCAGACTCTGCCTATCCCTACTTCTGCTGAACATTTTTGCCAAGCATAAACACCCATTACAGAGTGGTCAGCAGCCTGATGAAATTTTGAAACCAAATTACAGCAGGCTAGTGCTCTTTACCATAAATGAGTCATTTATCCTGTTATTTGATTCTTAAATCCTTTAATACATCTCCCAAGAAGTCCGCTTTGGAAAAATCACCAGAAGAATTAGAAGAGAGAGAGAACAAGGGAAGACAGAAAACCTAAAAGTTGTTTTCTCCTGATTTTAAAAAATTAAAATCCAGTTGGCCTGTACTATGAAAATGAGTTAGTTGAATTACAACGTCTACAATGTTCTGTCTACAATGTTCACTAACAGAACACCGGTTTCTCTCTACCTTCTTTGCAAAACAGGGAACATCAAGGGGGGACGAATCCTGAGCCTTGGCTTGGGGAGGCAAGCAGGGAAGGTTAAACCCAGCAGCCAGGACAGGGAGGGAACCTCTGGGGACCTCCCATTTCACAAGGTTCTCAAGAAAGGAGGGTTGGCCCCTTAGGTGGTCTCCGCTAACTGTTTCCCAGGGTTTCGGCTTCTACTGGGCCCATTCCCTTGGTTGACAACACTCCAGGATAGAAGATGCTGGAAAACAGGCCTTCTCTCCATTTCCCAGTGCCTCTCGGGATGACTGCGTGGCCTCTGGGGCCCCGGGAGGGGTGGGTTTCCAGAGGCCTGTTAGAATGGTCGCCTGGTCACCAGTGTCCCCTCAAGGCCTGGCTCTGCGCAGAGCGATTCAGGTCGCGGCCAATGAGGGGGGCAGGTCCTCACACAGAAAACAGGCCTTAGTCCTGCGCCACCAGGGGCGGTCCTGTCCTCAGGTCCCCTTAGCAGCTCCTCGTAGCCCCTTTCTCTGCCACCCCCTACCCATCACCCCTCCCCTCCCCTCGCATCTCAGCCGGCTCCGGGAGGCACCGATTCTTGGGCGGGGAGGAGGGCTGCTGCGAGCGCCAGGCTCGGGCCGGGAGGGCGCGCACCGGCCAGGGGCCGCCTGCGCGGAGCTGTCCAGCACCCGAGGCGGGGCGCGCGCCCCCCGCCCGCCCCAGCCGCCCGCACCCGCCCTGCCAGCGCCACTGCGGCTCGGCGGGCGCGTCACGTGGCTGGCGCGGCGCGGCCTCCGGGCTCGGGCGGGCCAGGGGCCGGGCGGCGGGACCCACAGACCCGCGGACGCTCCACCGGCGGCACCGGCCGGGCGGGCTGGGCGCAGCGCGGGGCGGCCGGGGGGCGCCAGGGCCGTGGGGGCTGCGCGCCGCGGGGCATGGGCGCGCCGGGGGCCCCCGGGCACAGGCCGGCTGCGCCGCGGGGCCCGGGGCGCGGGGGCAGCGGCGGGCGGGGGTCCTCCCTGGCGGCCGCCGCTGAGCCCCCGCGGGGCCCGTGACGCCGCGGCCGATGTGGCCCCGCGTGCGCTGCGGGCCTGCACCGCCGCCTCACAAAGACGCCGCCGGAGCCGCCGCCCGCATCCGGGCCGCAGCAGCCTCGGGGGCCCGAGCCGGAGCCGGAGCCTCAGGAGCTGGGCAGGAGGCGGCGCCCGCGGGCGGCCGGCCGGCCCCAGCATGGAGAAGCTGGCGGCCGCGGGGCCGGAGGGGGCGCCGGGCGCCCGGGCGCAGCTCGCCGTCGTCTGCCTGGGTGAGTGGGCCGCGCGGCCGCGGCGGGATCGGTCCCCTGCCTCGTTGTTCCGCGCCGCGCCCTGGTCGGACTTGGGGCGCCCCTCTCCGCTGGTTGCGGCTGTGGCTCCCGGGACGGGCACTGCGAAAGCTCCTGCTAGAGGCCGAGGAGACTGCGGCCCCCAGCAGTCTGGCCTGCTGGGGTCTTAGGCCTGGGAGGGCGACTCCGGCCGCGGAGCCCCGGCTTCAGCCGGGTTCAGAATAGCGCCCGGGAGCCCGGGTGAGCGGCGCGCGGGGCGGCCCACTGTGCGGGCGCCTGGGATTGGCGGGCAGTGACTTTCTGCCTGACTTCCCCGCTCTTAGCCTGGCGGCGATGGGCGATCCGGGCCTCCGGAGCTGCGGACAAAGGCGAAGCCACCGGCGCTGGGGCCGGTGGTCCCCTGAACGAAGAACTATTTCCTGCCTGGAGTGGGTTGGGGGCGGGAGCCAGCCGGAGCCGGGATAGGGATGCGCGGCAGGAGGCAGCTGCTAGAATGACTCCTGTCTTCTCTTTGTGTCTTCTCAGACCCAGCAGGGCAGGCCTCAGCAGCCCAGGGCGATGTGTCTGGGGAGGGCCAGGGACCCATCCAGCCCTGCCAGAGCTTTTCTG
Organism: Cervus elaphus; assembly: GCF_910594005.1. Taxonomy (NCBI): domain Eukaryota; kingdom Metazoa; phylum Chordata; class Mammalia; order Artiodactyla; family Cervidae; genus Cervus; species Cervus elaphus. The sequence continues at coordinate 43,955,759 of NC_057818.1, forward strand.
TCCACCTTTCCAGGGCCTTGTGTGCGGGAGAGGGGAAGCAAGGGGTTAAATCCTCTAGCCACATGGCTCCTTTATTTACCATGATGGAGGGAGGCCATTATCTAAGCCGGGGTCATTAGGGGACACCCTATGGTGTCATCAGTGAAGGCTCTGTAATCCCAGCAGGTTTGTTGAAGCCACTGAAATGACAAAGTGAAAAAAGAAGCCTGTTCATTTTAGGGTTCACTCTCCTCTGCCCCCAAGAATCTAGGAGCTGGGGGAAGGCCCCTGCCTTAGCTGCGTGAGCAGATCTCAGTAAGCTTCATGGCCCCCAGAGTGCCTGATCCCCAGTCTGTCAGTGTGGTCCCATGCTCCTGAGTGCCTGGCTTCCCCCAGGGTGCAAGGCAAGGGGCAGACCCTTTGGCCTCCCCCAAGGCCCTCCCCGCCCAGCAGAGGCTGGGTGTCCTGCCAGGGGGCAGCTGGCTCTCTTCTTCACCAGACATGGGCTGACCCCTGTAGAGATGTTCTCTGCTTCCCTTCACATCCTTGATGTTGGGGAAGGGGACGCCCTGGACCTCAGGAAGTTGAGTGTGCCTACGTCTTCTGCTCCCATAACTGCTGCAGGAAAGCATTCAGTGAAAGCAAAGGGCAGATCCCATGGTGGTGGGTACCTGAAGGGGTAGGTGGCAGGCAAGTTTTTTGCCTCTCTTCCCAAGGTCAGCACGGGGTAGTGAGGAGGAACTTGAACCCTGGTAGCTGTAAGTGCCTGTAGAATGGGGGTGATCAGAACTGCTTCCCTCCCTCCCTGGTTGGCTGGCAAGACCTCTCAGAGGGAGGAAGCCCTACAGTTTGGTAGGAGCCCCCTTCACAAGCAGGGCCCCTGCCTGGGTTGAGCAAGGCCTGGGTTGAGCAAGGCCCGGGTTGAGCAAGGTCTTTCCCTGAAGGATGGTCAAGGCCCGTGGGTCCCAAGCCCGAGAAGATACAAGCAAACCCCCTCCCACGTGAGTTAGAATTCCCAAGCATGGGGAATGGCGGGAGTGGTCTGGGGCAGCCAGGCTTGCACCCTGCTCTCTCCCACTATGGGTGTTTGGGTGAGTCCTGAGGTCCCCTGGGGTTCTCGTTCTGCCCATCCCAGCAGGACTGTAACAGTGCTCTGGGCCTTACCCTTCGAGATGAAGAGAACCAGCTGTTTGGAGTTTGGGCTGTGTTGTTTTGCACCTCAAGTGTTTAAGCCCCAAGAGCTACCCCCTCTCCTCCTCCTTTCCCCCACACCACTGAACCCGCTTTGTGTTTCCCACAGTGAACATTGTTCTCACCGGGCGGTTCAGCAGTGCCGTTCCTGCCTTAGGTGAGTAACACGCTTCTCCCCTTCCTCCCCTCCTCCCTGCTCTCCTGGTTTAGTGACCTTTGAGTACCAGCCTTCAGGATCCTGGCTCCACCCCTGAGGTCACCTGGCCTTTTTTTTTTTAATCTCAATTCCTGGGCATCTTTGCATCACAAAGGAGTTTTGTGGCATTGGGCAAGCTTATACCTCTCTGAGCCTCAGTTTCCTCTTCTGTAAAATGGGTGCATTTAACCATGAAGCCTGGTTAAATGGGCCAGGGAGGTAAGGTGTTCAGCACGGCTTTTGCACGTGGTAGCCTCATACCACTAGGAAACTGTCATGGCCTGCACACTTGGCAGACTGTGCTTCCTGTAGGCAGTGGGGATCCCAGAGAACCATAGGGCACCATAAGATGCCTGCCTGCTTTAAAATTACACCTGGGATTTAGTTTAGGAAGGTATGACTGAGTGCCAACACAGAGGCCAAAGCCATTGATGGAAGAATTTGTTACTTATGTGTCTCGCGAGGAGGGGACATGCCATACCACTTAGGGTCACTTGGGCAACACCAGGTCTAGTCAAGGCAGGCAGAAGTGAGGGGAAGCCTTTTTGGCCAGAGCCTTGATCGAAGTTTCGGTGAGCAGAACAAGACAGGGCAGAGAAAACATCTTAGAGCTGGCTAGTTTGGCTAATCCCTAAGGGCTCTGGGCTAGCGGGGTGGTCTGTCCGTGCCAGCTACCTGACCCTGGGATGAAATATTGGCTTGGTGTGTGAATTAGGTAAGAAGGCTGTAGGGGTTCAGTCTCACATCAGCCAGTCTGCCAGGGAAAGACCAGTTTCAGGGACACCGATTTGCAGGAGAGATGTAAACACTTTGGCTGATGGTTTGGCCCTGTGATAAGCAGGTGCCAAATAGACACACAGGATCTAAGAAAACACAGTTGAACTCCGTGGTTGCCTCCTGCCTGTCAGAGCGGGTCTGTCCATCTGCTGGCTGTCTTCATGCTTGGGCCTAGTGCCAAGTGCAGCAAAGGCTGCCAGGAGCGGGAGCCTTCAGGGCTGAGGCCATCAGGGGCATTTGCCCTTTGCGGAGGGGGCTGCCAGGGGTTGGTGAATGCATGGGCCCAGGCCCTGGGTCCCTTGGTGCCAGGGGAGACATCTGAGAAGGGTCTCGGGAACTGGAGTCTGCGGGCTTGTTTGCTGTGTCCTGAGCTGTGTCATGGGGCAGGAGGTACCTGGGATTTTTATTAATAGTTTTGCTCAGGGCCTGGCTGGCAGCACAGACCCACTGAGGCAGCTCAGGGAGGCGGGGGTGGGGGTGGGCTGGGGTGGGCTGTCTCCTGGTTGCTGTCCCTGCGATGGGGAGGCTCGGGATTCACAGAAGCTGCTCTCAAAGGCTTGTCTCTCAGATGCATACTCTCAGCCTCCCTTCCCGTTCTCCCTTCAACCAGCTCCTTCCTGCCCCTGCAGCCTGGCCTCCGCTGCTGACCGCGCTGGCTCAGGGCCCGGCCTCGCTCAGCGTTGAGCCGGCCTGAGTCCTGCCTGACGTCATGGCCCCCACAGCTAACCACGCAGTCTCCCCACCTCAATTTCCAGGACCAGACGGACTGGCCTCACCTGGGTCAGGCGTCCGTGGCAGCCATGGTAGAGAGGGGGCGCAGGGCGAAGGGGACAAGGGGGTGGCAGGTCTTATACATGTGAGTCCCAGGCCAGGCCCCCTGCTGGTGTGTGGGCGGGCATGTGGCTCCAAACATTTCTGCCCCGGGTTCGAAAAGAGATGCTCCAGGGACAAAGTCCATCTGTAGAGCCAGGAGAGAAATCCATCCAGGTTCAGCCTCCTGTTTGGCTGCCAGCGGGGTTCAAGTTGTCTGTGCCTGCCCCCCACCCCCACCCCCGGTGTCCTGAGGCTGCACACGGAGCCTGTGTGGCCACAGGGGCTGGGCTGAGCTGAGGCTGTCCTAGAGCCCATCTCTCACCCTCTAGCATTGCTGAGAGAAGTAGAGACCAGCTTCTGGCTGCCAGAGTGCCTCCTCCCACCCGAAGCGCCGTGCCTCCGCACTTTCAGGGTTTCCCTGTAATTCCTGCTGTGAGGAACCCGGGTCATCACTGTCTCGCCTGCCGCTTCCCCACCCTCACTGGGCTCAGTCCCTCCGCAGGGCCCAGCTGGGCCACCCGGGGACCTCACAGGCTTTTGCCTCTCAGCCCCATCCTGCCCCAGCTTGTCAGGCACCAACTGGGTTGGATAACCCACCCCCGTCACCCCAGACTCTGGCTGCTGCGACCCGGGTGGTGAGCCTGGGCAGCGTCTTCAGGGTGTTCTCCGCTCATCTGGCAGCTTCGCCCAGGCACTCTGCTGGGGCTCCCGGCTCCCAGTCATTGAGCACACTGGCAGGTTGTCCAGAGTGCTGGGAGACCCTGGAAACCAGATCTGCACGCTGTATGTTTTCAGGCTTGCTCATGCCCTCTCAGGAGTATTTTACATTTCTTTGGACCAGGAAAGAAGGATGCTGGTCTGAAAGCGCTCAGTCACCCCTTGCCCCCTTTAGCAGGCTACCTTGACCTGAGCAAAACTTCTGTCCAAGTGAACACAGGTCACTTCCAGTTAAACTCACACAGACTTCTCTGACTGCCCCTAAATACCCCCAAGAGCCTCCATCCTGCGTCAGTATCTCCCAGCTCCCCTCACTGCCTACCCCTATCACACACGCCGTCTCTGCCCTCACCTCCCACAGGTATCCCCCTTACTCACCCCACACGCATGTCTGCCTCCAGACTGCCGCTCGCCCACATCTCCCGGCCACCCTGAGACTAGCAGCACCCTCTGATTCCATTTCACTGAAGGGCAAGCTGGGGCCTAGGGTGCGACCGGCAGTGTGGACTCCAGGACTGGACTGGATTCATGAAGCTCTTTCCCCTACCTGCACCTGGGTGCTGGGGTGGCAGTGGGATGGGAGTGAGGTTGCCGTCACAGAGAAGCCTGGGGCTGGTCGTCTGAGCTGGTGATGCCCTCCAGGCCCACGGCCAGGCAGCGTCCAGTCTGGGGTTCTGGAGGGACCCCAGCCTCCCTCCCCGTCCACGGTCACTCTGCATGGGCCAGGCCGACAGCTGTAGTAACTGGTCTCTCTGCCCACCCGCCCTTGCAGAAGAATTAACAGTGACTCAGGGACATTGCTGCCCCCAGTGGGGAAATGTCTGGGGCATCCGAGGGGCACTTGGGGTGAGGCATGTCTGGGGAAACATGTTGTCAGGGGATTGTTGGGAAGCAGTGTCTGGTTATCTGCTCCTGACGAGGCTGGTGGTCTGGAGAGACAGGCTTCCCTATGTCATGAAAGAGGGCCAGACGTGGGTCCCTGCAGGCCTGGCTTTCTCTGGCCAGTGTGGGGGAGAAACCCGGCCTCCACGAGGGCTCCATCTTGTGGGGAAAGCCTCTAGGCCACAGTGGGTATTGCTTTGCCTCAGGCCTGTCCTGGGGGCTGAGGGCACAGGGATGACTCCCACATTGGCTGATGGAGCATCTGACTCTGGGTGTAATGTTTGCTTTAGAGACTCACTGTGGGGGGAGGATGTGCTCCCAGCCCTGCCTAGGGACCCCCACCCAGCATCTCAGAGGAGGAGCCCTGACCTCACACCTGCCAGGGTCCCCAGGTCAGCGTCTCTGTGAAGCCCACAAAGCCTCACCCATCCAAGGAAACAAGTTGCTTAGGCCCCTGATCACCACTCTGGTTGTGTAGTCCTTACCCTCCTGGATTGCGAGAACGCTGAGGCTCAGGGAGGCTGACCTCCCAGGCCCTGGTGAGTGCCAAGTGGGGAGCCCTGGCTGGTAACTCACCAACTCGGGGCTGTCAAGGCTCTGATGGCGACCTGACATGGTCCGCCTTGCTTTAGGGTTGGTGTGGGTGTTTCTCTTCCAGCCCCTGATCCTCCTGTGAGCCATTGCTGGGGGTTAACCCCGTGTGGGTCACAGCCTTGGATCACCCGAACCTCCACGGGTGGAGCATGGGAAGCTGCTGGAGGGCTTTCACTTTCCTTTTTGCACTTGAGCCTTTTGGGATTCCAAAGAGTCTTGTTGAGAGCCAGCAGAGAGACCCTGCTTGCAGGGCAACAGTCAGGGGTCAGGGAGAGTGAAGAGGTAGGTGGTATCGCGGGGCTTGGGCAAAGCACTATGATTTGTCTCCCCGGGCCTCAGTTTCTCCACCTGTATAATGGGCCTATCTGTGCCTGTGCCACAGGCTGTTGTGAAGATCAGATGAAGAAGTGTGGCAAGGGGCTGTGAGGGGCTGGGGCAACCAAGTTCAGAGCCTTGCTTGGTCCTGCGAAGGCCAGGGCACACCAGGGCAGGGTTTGCCACCTTTAGGCTGTGTGAGCTTTGCTAGGTCGCAGAGGGCATGTGTAACTAATGAAGTGGGTACAATGAAGCCTGCAGGGCTGGGCATAGAGGCACTCATCACCTGTGCTGGCCTGAGTGATGACTTGTGCTCACTGACACAGTGGATGGTTGACACAATGAGAGGCCCAGCCCACTAGAGGACCAGGGTGGGCCCTGACTCTGCCACTTACCCGCTGTGTGGCCATGGGCAACTCACTGACCCTCTTTGAACCTTGGTTTCCTCATCTGGTTATGACATGCCCCCCTGGTGGCCTCCCACTCACACTCAGGATAAAATCTAAATGCCACACAAGATGCCATCAGACCCAGCCTGTGTTTCCAGCCACCTCAGGATATCGGCCCCTCTCTTCAGGCCTGTTTTATAATCTTCATTTCGCTCAGGGAATCTGCATAGTCTGTCTGCTCCTCCCCCAGTCGGCGAGCCCCACAGAGCCAGACTTTTACCTGTCTTATGAGCATGCCTAGAACTGTGCTTGCCACATAGTAGGTCCTCAGAAACCATGTGTTGAATGAGGCCTGTATTAGGCCAGTCCTGGGGTGGTGGGGTGGCAGGCAGGGAACCATAGTGGGTCTGCTTATGCTGGGCCACCAGGCCTAGGGCTGCAGGATTCTCCACTGAGCTGAGACCCGAGGCCAAGAGGCCTTACCTGTGAGGTGCCAAAGGGAGCTGGTGGGCTGGCTCCCAGCCCCGCGGAGGGTAGGGGAGAAGAGCTGGGCTCTGGGGCACAGGGTGGACTGTCCCGAGTCCATGTGGGTCCTCCTCTCCCCGCGCCATACATACCACTTCCCTGAAGTCTCACAGCGCGCCCATGCCCTTGGCCATGACCACCTTGGCTGGCCTTGATCCCACCTGGGAAAGGCCTGTGCTCGGGTCCTGGGCTGGGGGGCTCAATGTCCCCCTCCCTCACTGCCCCCTCCCACCCAAAGGTGAAGCCAGCACCTCTCAGCCTCCTCTCCTGACAGCCGCCTGCAGCGGGAAGCTGGAGCAGCACACTGCACGCCGTGGCGTCATCTACAGCCCAGCCTGGCCCCTCAACTACCCGCCGGGCACCAACTGCAGCTGGTACATACAGGGCGACCGCGGGGACATGATCACCATCAGGTATGGGGGCACTGGGGTGTCAGAGGGACTCGATGTGGGCCTGCACGTGCTGCATGTGTGATGGTGTGTATGTGAGTGCCTGCAACAAGTACAGTGACCAGATGTGTGTGTACGTGTGTGTGTGAACACACGTGTGCTTGTGTATGTGTGTGAGCCCAGCCTGAGCAGGTATGAAGGACACGTGTATGTGCGTTTGTGAGCACATGTGTGTGTAGGCGTGGTGGGCATGTGTGTGAGATGTGTAGGTGTGCAAATACATGTGTGAGTCTCTGTGTGCACATGTACGAGTTGTATGCATGTGAACATGTGGGTGTGGGTCTCTGGGGCTGGCTTCCCAGACCTGGGCCTCTCTCATGGGCTTGTGGGGCTGTCTGTCACCTCGGGCCTGCCAGGGAGGGGAGCCCTGGGACTGGAGGGCATGGCCCAGTCATCTGTGAGGTGGCAGGGGTGTCCTGTCTGTCCTGCAGGGGTGGCTTGAGGCCAGGCTGGCACTGAGCCCAGAGCGGGTTTGCCCCCGGGCCCTTGGGGCCATCTCAGCAGGAGAGGGAAACAGGGACGAGCCAGGTGCTCAAGCTGCGGGGATGTGGAGGGAAGCGGGGTGAGTTGATCAGATGGTGGAACCGAGGCTGGAGCCCTAGACGGGGATGGTCATGGGGATGTTTGGCTGGGGTGTCACTCTCGTAAATGCAAAGCCTGGAAGACCCAGACACTCCACGTCTCCAAGGCCAGAGGTGTGATGGGAACACATCAGGGTCTGTGCCTGTTTCCCTGTGGCCACTGGGAATCTCTTCAAAGACGCCAGCCTCCTCGGCCACTTCTAGAGTACTCCTCAGCGCTGCTCATCCACAGCCTGGGCCAGTGCTTCTCCCCAGGGGATGAGCTGTGCCCCAGCCCAGGCCTGCCCTGTGCACACGGGTCCCCTGTGTGCCCTGGCCTGGGATTCATGCCGGGCCTATTGCAGCAAAGCCAGCATGGGGGGATCTGGACCCTTGGACCTTGCTCTTCAGGGGAGAGTGTAAGTGGGGGGACTTGCCTACCATGGGACTCCTGCCTCCACCTCCATGTGGCCTTCGGTTGGGGTACCACGTGTGTTCTGATGGAGGGTGGAGAGGCAGAGAGGAGGCCTTCACAGAGCTGCCTGGGGGCTGACATGTTCCTAGTTGTCCACACTGTCCTGATTCTTCATGGAGCCACTCTCGGACCCCTGGGGGCCTGCTGAGCGGCTGGGAGTAGAAGAGAGAGGGGATGCTGGGGCTGGCCGTCCTTGCTGTGAGTTTAGGCATGACCTGCTGGTCTCTGACCACCCACTCACATCTGCGGTCCTCCCTGCCCCCTGCAGCTTCCGCAACTTTGACGTGGAGGAGTCCCACCAGTGCTCCCTGGACTGGCTGATGCTGGGCCCCGCGGCCCCGCCCCGCCAGGAGGCCTTCCGGCTCTGTGGCTCTGCCATCCCGCCCGCCTTCATCTCCGCCCGGGACCACGTCTGGATCTTCTTCCACTCGGACGCCTCCAGCTCCGGCCAGGCCCAGGGCTTCCGTCTCTCCTACATCCGAGGTAACATCAATGGCAGGGCGCGCCTATGGGCTCCCCAGGGGTGGTGGTGGCACCCTCCATCTGCCTCCTCCCTGCTGGCTCTCCCCCAGTACCCAACTGTTGGAGCCCAGTGTTGGGACAGGAACTGGTCACATTGCTGCCTCGGGGTGCCTTGAAACCCCTCAAGATCACTGACCCCACTTTATAGACCCTGGCTCAGGTCAGGAACTGAGCCTCCCTGGTATTCGAGGCGTCTCTGCCCCTCAAGTGGCTGGGGAGAGAGAGAGTCCAGGGCCCTTCTCCTTGGGTCCTGCCTCTCCCTGAATCCTGCAGAGGCGTTGCTGGGAGCAGGGGTACCTCCCGCAGGCTGCTGGCCCCAGGCCCCAGGAGGAGGGTGGTTCTGCTGCCCCTGACTGTCTCCACCACGCACCTCACCCTGCAGGGAAGCTGGGCCAGGCATCCTGCCAGGCTGACGAGTTCCGCTGTGACAACGGCAAGTGCCTGCCGGGCCCTTGGCAGTGCAACACCGTGGACGAGTGTGGCGACGGCTCTGATGAGGGCAACTGCTCGGCGCCCGCCTCGGAGCCGCCAGGCAGCCTGTGCCCCGGGGGTACGTTCCCCTGCAGCGGGGCGCGCTCCACGCGCTGCCTGCCTGCCGAGCGGCGCTGCGACGGCACTCAGGACTGCGGCGACGGCTCCGACGAGGCCGGCTGTCCCGACCTGGCCTGTGGCCGGCGGCTGGGCAGCTTCTACGGCTCCTTCGCCTCCCCAGACCTGTTCGGTGCGGCCCGCGGGCCCTCGGACCTTCACTGCACATGGCTGGTGGACACGCAGGACCCGCGGCGCGTGCTGCTGCAGCTGGAGCTGCGGCTGGGCTACGACGACTACGTGCAGGTGTACGAGGGCCTGGGCGAGCGCGGGGACCGCCTGCTGCAGACGCTCTCCTACCGCAGCAACCACCGGCCGGTGAGCCTCGAGGCCGCCCAGGGCCGCCTCACCGTGGCCTACCACGCCCGCGCCCGCAGCGCCGGCCACGGCTTCAACGCCACCTACCAGGTGAAGGGCTACTGCCTCCCGTGGGAGCAGCCGTGCGGGAGCAGCCGCGAGGGCGACGCGGAGGACCCGGGCGAGCAAGGCTGCTTCTCGGAGCCGCAGCGCTGCGACGGCTGGTGGCACTGCGCCAGCGGCCGGGACGAGCAGGGCTGCCCCGCCTGCCCCCCGGACCAGTACCCCTGCGAGGGGGGCAGCGGCCTGTGCTATACGCCCGCCGACCGCTGCAACAACCAGAAGAGCTGCCCCGACGGTGCGGACGAGAAGAACTGCTTCTCCTGCCAGCCGGGCACCTTCCACTGCGGTACCAACCTGTGCATCTTCGAGACGTGGCGCTGTGACGGTCAGGAGGACTGCCAGGACGGCAGCGACGAGCACGGCTGCCTGGCGGCGGTGCCCCGCAAAGTCATCACCGCCGCGCTCATTGGCAGCCTGGTCTGCGGGCTGCTGCTTGTCATCGCCCTGGGCTGTGCCTTCAAACTCTACTCCCTGCGCACGCAGGAGTACAGGTGGGCGCTGGGGCCGGAGCCCCGCTTCCTCCCTGTTCCTGGAGAGAGGGCCTGGACTCACGCTTCCTGCAGCCGTGGGCCACCCACCCGGGGCTTCTCGGGTCTGGGCCCCTCCGGATGCCCGGATGGAGGGAGGAGGGCCCACATCCTGCCGCTGGGGGGCGCCCCGTGGGAGGCGGGAAGTGCGACCCCCACCCTCGTCTGGCCGGCCTGCCATGCTGCCCTTCTGCTGTTGCCTTCAGGGCCTTTGAGACCCAGATGACACGCCTGGAGGCTGAGTTTGTGCGGCGGGAGGCACCCCCGTCCTACGGGCAGCTCATCGCACAGGGCCTCATCCCACCCGTCGAGGACTTCCCGGTCTACAGTGCATCCCAGGTGAGCCGGCGAACGGGAGACCCGCCCCCAGCCCCCGGCCCGCCCAGCCGGACCTCAGAGAACGCGGGAGACGGGGAGGCCCAGGGTTTGTACAACCGGGCTGGTCCTGGGGTTGAGGGAGGTGGGAGATGAGGCCTCGGCAGGGTGACCAGCCAGGGGAGGGGACAAGGGGGCCCCTTGGCGGGGGTGGGGTCGTGCTGACCTCTGCCTCCTCAGCCTCCGCCCCACCCTCCAGGCCTCGGTGCTACAGAACCTGCGCACGGCCATGCGGCGACAGATGCGCAGACACGCCTCCCGCCGCGGGCCCTCCCGCCGCAGGCTCGGCCGCCTCTGGAACCGGCTCTTTCACCGGCCGCGGGCGTCGCGCGGGCAGATCCCGCTGCTGACGGCCGCGCGCACCTCCCAGACGGTGCTGGGTGACGGGCTCCTCCAGCCGGCACCGGGGGCTGCCCGGGAACCCTCGGCACCCTTAACGGACACAAGCAGCCTGGGGGCAGCAGGGGAGGGGCCCCCCGGCGCCCCCAGCCACGCCTCGGAGGTGGGACCTTCCGCGCCGCCCGCCTCGGGCCTGCGGGACCCCTCGGAGTCCAGACTGGCTGACAAGGACAGAAAGGCTGGCAGGGACCCTCTGGTGGACAGCCCAGCCCCTGTGGACGTGCCTCAGGAGTCCTGCTCGGGCCAGGACCCTTACCCCCCGGCCCTCACTGCCGGTGGCACCCCCGGCCCCCACCCATCAGAGCCACTGGGAGTCTGCAGGAGCCCCCCGCCACCCCGCTCCCCAACGTTGGAGGCCAGTGACGACGAGGCCCTGCTGGTCTGCTGACCCGCCGGACATGCTGATGACCGCCACAGCCCCGCTTTGTAACCAGGGAATACACAGTCGTTTCTACCCTGCCTCCGCGTCCTTCTTTCTTATGGAGAGGCCCACCCGGGAGCCCTGCCAGCTTCCTGTGTCAGCACCCTGGCCCCCCGGTGGGCATGGTGGGCAGGGGACTTGCTGGGGCTTGAAGGCGGAAAGAGGGTGGAGTGGTGAGCCCCTCGCTAGGGCTCCAGTGTACACAAGACACCTGGGGGGTCCCCATCTGCCTCCCCCAACTCCATTCTTGGAATCCTTTTCCAGAGAAGAAGGAGGGCCAGGGCTCCCCAGAATGTTTCCTGTGGCTTCTCCCTCCATTCACCCTGTGGGGCGCCAGAGCTGTCCCTGGACTGGACGTGGCCATGGGTACGTCAGACCTAGTCCATAGTGAGCGCTCAGGTGGCACAGGCCCCAGAGAAGCTGGGTTAGGAGGCTTCTGCCCCCAACCTCGTGCCTGTGGGGTCAGTGTGGGCCCTGTCAACTTGATGCCGGGCTGAGAAAGTGGGCATGGGGTAGAGAAAGCTCACGAGATCTCTTACAGGCCCTGAGGCCCCCAGAAGATGATGCCCGATGCTTTCTCAGAGGGCAGAGGCTGAGGCACCAATTGACCTCAGCCAAACCCATGCCATCCTGTCTCAAAGCCCGTTTCCCCACCTGTGAACCAGGCCAGGCCATTGAGTCCTGACACTCACTCCGTGGGGATTTATGGGAAGAAAGGCAGTTCTGGCGGGGACCCCACGCTCTCCTGGGTGGCTGAGCCTATAGCAGGGTCTTGGGGAGAGGGGCACACCCAGCCAATTCTCAGTCCTCCACGCCCCTGTAGGGCAGGGTTGGCCCCGGACCCCAAGGAGCCAACCCCAGAGAAGGAGTGTCTGGCTCAAGCAGCAGAACCCCCAAAAGTCAAGAGCCTCCTCCCGAGCCACCTGCTCCAGCCAGTTCCACACATGCCCCTCCACCCAGGGGGACCCAACAAGTTCCTGAGACAGGTGCATCACCAGCCCTGTTTTATTCACAGATCTTTCCAGGAAAAGCTAGTGGGGCAGTGATGACAGGGGACCCAGTCCACATCTTCAGGGCTTCCTTACCAAGCCCTTCTAAGAGTCAGAATTTTTCCCCAGGAAAAAAAAATTTTTTTTTTTTTTTGCAAAAACACCTCCTCAATAAACAACATGTAAACAGAAACAGCTGCTTCAGGCTCCACAAATGTCTCATTGTGTCTTCAAGGGCTTGTCCGTGGCAGGCAGTGGGGAGGGCTGGCAGGGGCCATTTTCCTCCTCCTCTGGGGAGCCCTGGGGGTAGACCACGAAACACAGCTCCTGGCCCCAGCGTGTCACTGACTCTGAGGACAGACAGACAGACCAACACATGGACGCTGGGGTCTGACCCCGTGGGACAGGGGTCCTCAGGGAGCTGCTCTCTGCACGTGGGACCCGGACACTTGAGCCACTCCATCGGCAGACGTCGGGTGGTGGCTGGGCCCCATGTGGCCACCTCGGCTGCCTGGAGATCCCCGCTCTAGGGCAAACCCCAAAGAGGGTCCTAACTGCAGGCCCTGGGGAGCTGCCCAGCTCACCTGTGAGTCTGTGCACACACTTTGGTTTGCTTCTCCAGAACGCTCCCAGGAAGAAGACGGGCACCCCCGTGAGGATGATGATAACGCCTACCCCACACACCATGGGCTCCGAGATGAAGCTGAAGACCAGCAGGAATGCCCAGAAGACCAAGTACGCCACGGGGACGAGGAGGTTCACCTGGGGGGCAGCAGGCGGCAGTGCAGGACACACCCCCAAGCTCTCCGGCCCACCCCCCATCCCTGGGGGTCTCGGACCATTTCCTGGGAGCTGAGACCTGAGGGGCCCAGCTGGCCCAACTGTTGAGGGTTTGTCAACTTCAGCGGCTCTGAGCTCCCCACAGCGACTGTATGTGGACTGGCCGCTCGCACTTGGCTGGAGGTGAATGATTTTCAGTGTTCCACATTTCAGGCACTGAGCACTTACTTCTCCAGCTCACGGATTGATATGCAAATGGGAGGACTTTTCTCTTAGCTCGCTTTTGGGGCTTCTGTTTTGTGTGGGCTCGTGGAATCCTCTGTGACCGTGTCTTAGCCTTATTTTCCTGTCCATGAAGTGGGAGTATCCACAGCACCCTCCTCACAGGGCTGCTTAAGGACTGAATATGCCAGTGCACACAGGGCCCCAGGCAGGGCCAGGCACATGGCAAAGGCTGGCTTCCCCATTGCTGCCGTCGCTGCCCCTGGTGCCCAGTTGGGTAAAGGGGTGTCCCTGACTACTTCCGGCACGTGAGCCAGCCAGTCCTTCCCCGGCCTCACCTTGATGGGCCTGTGGAGCGCCGGCCGCCTCCAGCGCAGCACGAGCAGACCCAGGATGGTGACACCATAGCAGAGGTAGTTGATGAAGGACACATAGTTGATGAGCGTGTATGTGTCTCCCACGAGCATGATGACCGCCGTGGCCCCGCACTGGGAGAGGACCGGGCTGAGGGCTGGCTCCCACCTGCCTCCTGTCAGCCCTGGGCCGGCCAGCTCGGGCCAGGACGTCGGTGAGCCTGGCCCTCCCCTCCCACAGGGCCAGGCCTCACCCCCTGCCACCACCCAGGCTGCTGAAGGGCCCTGGCTCCCCACCCTGCCAGCCTGGTCCCCCAACTTACACAGACGAGGAGGGCGGGAATAGGGGTGCAGCGTCTGACGTGGATCATGGCTAGCAGGCTGGGCAGGTGCCCCTCTCGGGCTCCAGAGAAGCACAATCTGGGGGGTGGGGATGGATGGGTGGGGGCCATGAGCCTGGCCCGGGGCCTCCCCGCCGGCCAGATCCCCACCTCCGCTCTGGACCTGATGGCCCTCTTGAGCTGTCACCTCTGACCGCCTGCTCCAGCAGCCCCCACCGGGCAGTTTTTCCCTTCGTCCAGCCTGCCTCCCTCCTGCTTCCTGTTCCTCAGAAGTGGGATCAGATCTCTGTTCCCTGGGAGTTCCTCGTCCCACCTTCAGGCGGGCTCCACCAGGTGGGATTTCCCTTCCTCTGGCCCCCAGCGCTGCTCCCGTGCACCAGGGCGGCTGCCTGGCCTCACCCTGACCACCCTCCCTCCAGCCCAGTCACCTGGAGGAGGTGAAAAGGTAGCCATTGATCCCTCCGAAAGTGGAAAGTGCCACAGAGACAGGCATGACCCAAGAAAAGTAGCCCAGCAGCTTCTCCCCGAAGGTCTGGGTGGGCACACAGAAGAGAAGCAGAGTGTGAGGCGGGGTGGGGGCCGGGCGGGAGCCAGGGACCAGGCAGGGGGCCCCCCACTCACCACGGCCACGGCGTTAGAGGCCAGCAGCTCCTGGGGGGACATGGCAGTGAAGTAGGCGACATTGGTGAAGGTGTACACGAAGGTCACCAGGGGGATGGAGATGAAGATGGCACGAGGTAGGTTCCTGGGGACAGTGGTGGAGCGTGTCAGTGTCAGTCCTTGGGGGGCTGGGGTGGGGCCTCAGGGTGGTACAGGTCTTTGAGCCCATCTCCTGGGGGGCCCTGGGGCAGGGGAGAGGACAGCCCTGCAATCTGTCTGTCTGTCTCCCCACCACTCCGCAGCCCAGCCTTGGCACAGCCTGGTGGGAGGAGGAGCCACTAATATCCTGGGGGAGGGGGCGGATCTAATGTCGGCACATGAAAAGAACGTTGCATACAGCCAGAATCAGCTTTGAAGATCCTCAGAGTGTCCTTAGAGCTCAGTCCACAGGCCAGGGTCCCCTGGGACTCCCATCAGCACCGCCTGCCCCCCAGCCCCAGCTGTAACTGTTCACTGTCAAGGTCCCAGCCGAGCATCAGACAGAGCCATTGGCTTCTTTTCTAGGGACCATGTTGTGTGCACATGTGTAATTTTTTGGCCAAGCACATAACTGGATCCGTTTACAGGGAGACAATGAGACTCAGTGTTTCCAAGACCCAGCGAGGGGCCGTGACTCATCCACAGCCATACAGAGCAGGGTCAGGCTGGAACACAGGCCTCCCAGCTGCCTTTCCAGAGCTGATCGTGGGGATCAGCAGTGCAGCCAGGCTGATGGCCAGCCCGGCCGGCCACAGGTGACCGCAGGCCTGTGCGGGGAGGCCGCCTCTCCCACCCCTTCCCAGGGATTGGCTGGTGCCCTACTCACTTTCGAGGGTCCACCAGCTCCTCTGTGACGTAGTTGAGGAAGTTCCAGCCGCTGAAGGCAAAGGAGCCCTGGAGGAAGGCCAGGGCCAGGTGGCCCACGGACGGCGTCATCCAGAAGTCGAAGGCGTTGCTGGGCCTCAGCTCCTCAAAGTGTCCTGGGGGGTCCGGAGGCCAAGGGTCAGCGCCGTCTCCCCGGCCCTGCGCCCAGCCCCACGCCCGGCCCTACCTTGGAAGATCTGGACAAAGCCCACGCCAATGATGAGTGAGAGGGCCAGCAGCTTCCCGCCGGTGAACACGTCCTGGATGCGCGTGGCCCAGCGCACGCTCAAGCTGTTTACCCACGTCAAGAGCACTGGGGAGGAAGAACAGGAGGGCGGGTGGGTGAGCAGGCACCTGAGGCCGATCCCCTCACGGTGGGCCATGGCCAAGTCCAGCCCCGGCTGCAGGACAGGGTGTCCCGTGCAGCAGCCAGAGTACCAGAAGCCCACCCCCTGAGGCCAGCTTCATGGGGGGCTGGCAGCTGGCAGGATGCTCCCTCCCAAAGTCCTCCCACAGGGGACTTCCCCAGTGGTCCAGTGGTTAAGACTCTGCCTTCCAATGCAGGGGGTGTGGGTTCGATCCCTGGGTGGAGAGCTACGATCCCACAAGCCTCCAGGCCCAAAAGCCAAAGCATAAAACAGAAACACTATTGCAACAAATTTAATAAAGACTTTAGAAATGGTCCACATAGGGACAAAAAAATTTTTTTTAACGACAACACAAAAGACAAACCCCCAAGTCCCACCCTGCAGGGTGGGCCCTGGGGACAGAGGCCTTACCCACCCCCACGACAGGCACTCACTCAGGCAAGCCATGGAGAGTGCACGGGAAGCGGCGGCCGGCGGGATGCAGTTGGGGAACACGGGCTGCAGCACGTAGTTGGAGAAGGTCATGGAGATGACGGCCAGGCTGGTGGGGTACATGATGAGCACGGCGCTCCAGAGCAGCAGGAAGCTGGAATGAGCCAGGGCCCGAGTGGGGCGGGCCTCTCGGGACCCTCCCGGCCAAGTGGGCCCAGGTGTGGGGAGCGGGGCTGCACCCTGAGCCCTGGTACCCAGGGCTGCTGCGGGCGCCCAGAGGCCGGCTTCGGTCCAGGGAGGCAGGGCCCACCTTGTCGAGGTCTCTGCTCTGCTGATGAACTGTTTCAACGGAGATGGTTGTTCAGCACACACGGCTATGGGCTGCCTTTGGGCAGGCGTGGAGAGAGACTAGGGAACCAACCCCTCTTCTAAGAGCACCAAGTCCCAGGCCACAGGCTGTTCCTGAGCTGGGCTGGGCTCTCCTGGGACCTCCAGTCCTGGCTCCAGAAGTAGTCCCCGGCAGAGCCCTGTGGCTACAGATGGCTGACTCTGAGCTGTGAGCTCCAAGGGACCGGACCTTGTAAAGCACCCTGGTAGGGTGGGAAGGATTCAGGTCCCTTCTGCCTGAAACTCCCCTCTGCACTCCCACATGGGAGTGACCTGGAACCATGACCAGGAGCAGTGACCTGTTCCTGGGGGCTCTGGCTGCACCCAGGGCAGCGCCTGTCCGTGGGGGTGGTGCTGGCCCCCTGTCCATCCCACCTTGAGGGTGGGCACTGCCTTATCCAAGGATACCAGTGGCCTCTGGGGCGCCGAGCTCCATGGCTTCCTCTTGGTCCTCGCTTTTGCTCTGCAGCCCTGCTTCTTTACTCCTTGCTGTACACAGCGCCCCCATGCCCCACTCCTTTCACTTCTGGGACATCCTAGCTCCCTGGCCCCCCTCTCATACTGGGTGCTCCCCTCTGCCCACCCACCCACCCACCCACTTGATGTTAGGTGTCCCTGGGGTGGGGCTTGGGCCCTCCTCTCCCATCTTCTCAAGTATTCCAGCCACACAGCACAATTCTTCTGCTTTTGTGGGTCCCAGGCCCCTTTGAGGACCGCCTCCCCAGAGGAAAACACCCCCGGACACACGCAGAGGGGTGTGCATGCCCCGCCACGCCCCATCCTCTTAGAGGCCGCTGACCACATCGCTCAGAACCACGCTTTAAATTCTTCAGCCTAGACTTCTCTGTGCTCCAGATCCCCCACCCAAGGCCTGACTGAGTGTCTCCTGGGTGTGCCAAAGACCCCATCCAAATGACAACTCCCAGCCTGAAGTCTCTACCTCCCAATCAGGAATGCCCATCAGTGGAGTCTCATTACACCCCTCCCTCATATCACACCGACCACCACGTCCCCCCGATTTAGACTCCTAAATGGTTCTGGAATCTTCCTGGACTTCAGCATGGCTCAGCTAGACAGAGCTTGGGTTCCCCTCCACCCATAGGCTGCCCGGTCCCTGCCAAGCCCTGATGTCTGCCGTGGATGTGACCTCGCTTCTGGCTGCGGAAGACAGCCTGAGCTCGCCCAGGCCACCACCCTCTGTACGTGCGCCCCATCCTTCCTCACTGGTCAGCCAAAGAAACCCCACCTCCCCCTTCAAGCCTCAGCGCAAACGTGCTTTCTCTGGCAGCCTTCTCCGGGTGGTAGGCAGCTATTCTCTTGGCTACTGGGCAGCTACCTCTTACACTTTCAGAGCAAGGCTCCTCCTGGTCTTGATCACATCTGAGGGGTTTCCCTTCTGCATTGTAAGGAGCCTGAACACCGGGACAGACCCTTTTATCACTGCGTCCCGGCCCTCGGCAAGCAGCAGGCGCTTAGCTAACATTCACAGTGACTAAAGGAACAGTAGAAGTTATTTAAAGGAAAGCTCTTGCAGAGCGTTAATAGGAATATCACGCCCCTCACTGCTTGCCTGGATGCTGACATCATCTAGAGGTTTCCATAGTAAGGCCCTTCTCACCTGTAAACACCTGGGAGGGAGGCGGGGCTTATTTAAAAGGGGCCAGCTAGTGTCTGGCTGGAGTGGCATGGGCTTTGGTCCCACACACCCTGGCCTTAGAAGGCCATCCAACACTCCCTCCTTCCCTCCACCCATTCCCATGACCTCCCCAGGATGTGAGAAGCAGAAGAGGATACTGGGGTTCGAGGCCCAGCAGGCCATCGGTTCTGGAGAGGCTGTCCCCACCCCCAACTGCTGGAGCCCCACACTTACCCAGCCAGGCCCCCAAAGATCTCGGTGACATAGGCGTAGTCCCCGCCAGACTTGGGGATGGCCACTCCCAGCTCCGCGTAGCAGAGTGAGCCCAGGGCAGTGATGCCTCCACCCAGGACCCAGACGAAGAGGGCCAGACCCACGGAGCCAGAGTGCTCTAAGACCCCTTTGGGGGAGATGAAGATGCCCGAGCCAATGATGTTTCCTGTAGTGGGGAAAGGGAGGGAGGCGTCAGGTCTGGGGTGCTGCCAGCAGGCCGGCCTCTCTGTGCAGCTCCAGATGCTGCAGTGAGGAGGGGAGCTTGGGCTACTCCCTGGAGGTGGGCCTTGAGGCATGTGGATGCCACGGGCCGCTCAAACCCTGCAAGCCCCACTCTGGCCACCTCATTTCCCCTCCCCAGTCCCTGGCATGGGCAGTGACACATTTGTCTGTCCAGACAGGCTCCCTGCCAGAGATGAGTCCTGTTCCAAGTTCCTCTGCCTCTCAGTCCCATGAGGTGGGCCAAGCCCAAGCAGTGGCAGCCACGCTGGTGCCTCCCCACAGGGCCCAAGCCCAGCCCCTCAACCCTGGCCAAGGCCTCCAGGCTTGTCAGCCTACAGTCACCTCCTTCCTCTGTAAAGCAAGACCTTGACCATGATACTGTTGCCACTTTCTTACTGGCTGAAATCCAAACTCACAGTGACTTGGGGACTGGCACCTCCTCCAGGAAGCCCTCCTTGACCACCTGGTAAGGCTCCTCCTCCCACTTCACAGCCCCAGACCCTGCTCCATACTCTCTTTATCTTCCATCTCCTCTTTCCCTGTCAGAGAGCCCTTTGCCTGCTGGGCTCCTCCCTGACCTAGGACCCAGACTGTGGACACAGACTCAGAAGAGATCTGGTTTCCTGGTATTCTTAAAATGGTTCAGCTTCTGGGCAAAGGGCAGTGGGGTGAGGGAGAGGACCTGGTGCATTTTCAGGGATGGCAGGACTCAGTTGGCTCAGCCTGGGGTCTGGGCACAGATGCCTCTCCCTTGGGAATAGCCCACTGGTTGCAAACAGGAATTACTGCTCAAATCCCAGGACCACAGTGGGAAATCCTGGCAGAGGCTCAGAAAGCCAGGAATCTCTCCTAGCGCAGGTCACCTCTCGAGTTCTGCCTGCACAACAGGGCTGTTGTGAGGATTCAGTGAAGTACTGTATGGGAAGCCTCAGCTCATTCACAGCTGCATCCAGATGTTCTTTGCATCTTTGGGTGATTCTGTGTGTACTGTCTGAAACCTTATCTGGGGCCTCCAGCACATAGTAGGTGGTCAATACACATCTGTTGTGCAAATTATGGGATGAGTGAATGGCCTGAGGTCTCAAATGGCACCCGTGCCCCGATGTGAGGGACCAAGGTTCTCATCTGTGAAGTGGGGGCAGCCATCTTCACTCGGCCCTCCCAGAAGGGGACTCTGGGCAGGAGCAGCGGGGGTGGTTGGCATTCTAGGTTTGGGTGCCAGTGGAATCTGGCAGGTCATGGGTCTCAAAGTCTGGCCTGCCCCTGGGCCAACTCTCTTGGAAGGACGGGCGCAGGTCAG
Organism: Cervus elaphus; assembly: GCF_910594005.1. NCBI lineage: Eukaryota > Metazoa > Chordata > Mammalia > Artiodactyla > Cervidae > Cervus > Cervus elaphus. The sequence continues at coordinate 43,975,679 of NC_057818.1, forward strand.
GGTGGGACTCTGTTGACTCATGGGGTCTGGGAGCAGAACAATGGGAGACCCTCAGAGAGCCAAGCTGCGGGCTGCAGAGCAGGCTCCCAGAATGAGCAAAATGCTGAGCGCCCACTTAACCCTGAACTCCCTGGCAGTTAGGGCAAAGAGGATAATGTTCTGGGTGACCTTGGCCTCATCATCTGTGCTAATGAACCCAGTCACATCACTGGTGATGTACACTAGGGGCTGCCCAAGAGGAGACAACCCCAGAACCCACAAGGCATGGGCTTCCGTGGTGGCTCAGCTGGTAAAGAACCCGCCCACCAATGCAGGAGACACAGGTTCGATCCCTGGATCAGGAAGATCCCTGGAGATCCCCTGGCAACCCACTCCAGCATTCTTGCCTGGGAAATCCCATGGACAGAGGAGCCTGGCGGGCTGGAGTCCAAGCTGTTGCAAAGAGTCAAATATGACTGAGCACGCAAGCATGTACACACCCACAGGCCACATGAATAAAAATGTAACACTCCTGGGACCTGGGCCTCAGCCCCTCCACAGACGGCCCCACCTGCTGGGCTGATGTGGGGAGCGCACGACCATGAGGGCAGAGTCTGCTGGCTCCACCTGCAGGGCCCACAGGCGGGTCTGGACGAGGACACAGCTGGGGCCGCCCATCTGCATGGACTCCCTGTCCACAGTCCTACCCCACCTCCACCCGGTCGACACAGATTTCCAGTCTGGACAGCCACGATGCCCCGCTTGGCTTTCCAGTCACATCCCCGGAGCCCTAAATACATCCAGATAAGGAGGAAAGAATTCCTGTCTCCCAGCCTGCCCCCAGGTAGGCTGTGTCCTCAGCTCGCCTCCAGGGGGAGAAGGGCCACCTCCTTCATCCACCATGGGGCCCGGGGCCTCGGTGGGCTCTCGGGTTTCTAAAGGGTCTTTGAGTTCACTCTGTCTGGTAGTAGAGCCTCTGTTCTCAGGATCTGGTGGAGCAGGATTTGCCAAAAGCCAGGGAGGTTGGAAGCCAGCGGGGGTTGGGTGGCCTTGGAAGGAGCTGGGTGCATCCAGGGCCCTGAGCCACGCGCCCCCCCCACCCCCACCCCCCCGTGGGGACCCCCACCTCCCTGCACAGTTCAGTCTGACAGGGCCTCACCAGGGTAGCCCTGGGGGAAGCCACACCTGGCACCTCCTCTCCCAAGGCTGGGATCTGAAAGGGACATATCACTAGTTGTTGCCCACTGGCTGGAGACTTGGATGCTGGGAACTGGGGGATGGGCGGGGGGTGGAGATTGCTGTTGTTTTAGACATGTGGCCTCAGGCTACAGTGCAGGATTTCTCCCCACGTGGCTCAAAGGGACACGTGTGCCAGCAGGTGTCTCTGAGGTCTTTGGGGCCCTCTTCCTCCAGGCCTGGACATCCTCCAGTCTCTGCCCTGGGTCTGCGCTGGAAGGTGTCAGAAAACCCCATTCGAGGTCCACTGGCTGCTCTTGGTACCATGTGGGTGGGACGGGGCTATGCAAGGAGCAAAAGGGCTAGGTGAGGGCCAGAGGGCAAGGAGGAGGGATGTTGCTGAGGGGGGCGCCTCCAGAAGTGGATGATTAGGGGTGTGGAGAAGGGACCACAGAGCCAGAAGGGATGCCTGCCTATCGCTCCTGGTGGTGGTGGGTCCAGGCCTCCCTTCTCAGCCCCCATGTTCAGGCCTGGCAGAATCAGCTCTGCCAGATTTGGTGAACAGCAGTGGACAAATCTGGGCTTCCTGGTAGCTCAGCTGGTCAAGAATCCACCTGCAGTGTGGGAGACCCCGGTTCAATTCCTGGGTTGGGAAGAGCCCCTGGAGAAGGGATAGGCTACCCACTCCAGTATTCATTGGCTTCCCTGGTGGCTCAGATGGTAAAGAATCCCCCTGCAATGCGGAAGACCTGGGTTCAATCCCTGGGTTGGGAAGATCCCCTGGAGGAGGGCATGGCAACCCACTCCAGTATTCTTGCCTGGAGACTCCCCATGGACAGAGGAGCCTGGCAGGGTATGGCTCATGGTTGCAAAGAATTGGACACGACTGAGTGACTAAGCACAGTGGACAAGTCCAACCTTCGGGGGACCCTGCTCTGGAGGAAGTGGAGGAAGGGCAGGGACCATGGAAGGTAGGATGGGCTGGGAGATACTGCTGAGCACCTGGTCAGGTGTCTCACTGACCGTGGGCTGGAGGAATGTGTGTTCCGAGGCCTCCACTTTCCCATCCACCCAATGGGACGGCTGCTCTGTGGTCCCTGAGGGTCCTCAGTGGGGCTAGAGCTCCCAGGAGGGTGGTGAGGATGAGTCCCCCCACCAGGGGGCCCCCCTCCGGCCCTCCTCCCTCAGCCCGAGCTGGGTGGTTTTTATCACATTAAGATGTTTGGCCTGATGGGGCTTACCCGGCTCCGTGGAGGAATGAAGAAAGGGCCATTGTTCCCCCGGCTGCCGCAGTGCGTGCTGACCTATTTCTGGGAGGCAGTGGCCGACTATGGAGGTCGCCGGGGTAGACCGCGAAGGTCGTGCCGGTGGAAGGGGCTGGCTGTCCTGGGTGTGTGTGGGGGGAATGTGCAGAGTCTGATTCAGGGAGGGGTCAGGGAGGTTCTGTCACCCCCCACCCCATCCCCAAAACAGGAGTCAGCTGTGTGACCTCAGGCCTGTGCTGCCCCCTTTAAGCCTCAGTTTCCCCTTCTGCCAGGAAGGGCCATGGGGCTTGGGGGGCAGCAGAGGGCTGGGGCAACCCTGACTTTGGCAGAGGTACTGCTGGGCAGGATGGATGTGTCTCGCATAGCTGCCAGAGGAAACACGGTCTGCTCGGGGCCCTCTGTCCTCCCCTGTGGCAGGTCTCTTCCCAGCTCACTGGCCTCCGAGAAGCAATGCCACCTCCAGGAAGCCATCCCTGATCTCCCACCATGATCTCTATAATATGGCTCCTCCTTCTTTCCCATGGTACCTGGAGGATGGCCAGGAAGTGATTCCTTTATTTGCCATCCTGGGTGGACCCTGCATTCCCAGAGGGCAGGGACTATGCCCTGACCTGCTGAGATGAGGAGTTTGAGCCCCCTGAAAGGACAGGGAACCCCTAGGGCCTAGGTCCTCTTACACACGCCTGCCTTTTCAGTGAGATGGCTATGACAGGGCTTCCTCCTCCCGCACTGGCCTGCTGGCCCGACAGAGAGCAGCTCCGGGGCTCCTGGGCCCTGTCAGGGACTGGCCATGGGCCAGGCCTCCTTCCCTTACACTGGGCAATGAGTCCCAGCACCTCCCCATTAGGATGTGACCCGTGAGATTTCTAGGGAAGAACTCAAAATTCCCGCTGGTAAGCCCCAAGTGTCCTGGGACTGTAGGCTGGGCCAATGACTGGTTGAGAACCCCTAAATCTGAATTCAAACTCTAGCTCCCTCATGGTGGGGGGCTGTGGACAAGGTGCTTCACTCTCTGAACCTTCTTATCTGTAAGATGGGGAGATGAGGGAGTGATGTGGGTCTGTACTCATTCCGTCTGCTACCTCAGAGGTCCTGGGAAGTGTTTAAGGGTAGCCCCTATTGCCGTCTACTTTGGAGACACCCAGCCACCCAAGCTGGCCTATGGAGACTTGAGCCCCTTGGGACCTCAACACCCTGGGGTCAGCAGCCAGAGCCCTGCTTTGGGGGCCTTGCTATTGCTCTGGGTGAAGCCTCTGTCTCCCAGTGTCCTGGTGGTGAGCACATGTCAGGCAGCCCTCTGGGGGACACAAGTGCCCACTTTAGTCATGGCAGAACTCCAGAGAGGTGAGCGGGGACATTTCCAAGACATGCCTGAAATTGCCAATCGGCCAGTGTGTACCACCAGACTGACCCACTTTCCTTTTGAGAGAGTGATGAGCAGAAGGAATGAACTCTCTTCCCTGGACCTGCTCATCTCACAGTCTTTCAAGATCAATGAATGGCAAACCAGGCCCCCAGCTGCTCAGGCCCCAACTCGCTACCACCTAGACTCTACTTGGCCACATCTTTCATCCAGTTCATCACAAGTCCTTTGGCTCAATCTTCCAGACATGCCCAGGACTGAACCTCCTCTCAGCACCTCCATTAGCATCACCCTGCTGTCCATCACCATTATCTCTTACCCGGGTGACTCCTGACTGGGCTTCCGACTTCAGCCCCTGTTGCCGCAGCCTCTCCCCCACAGTAAGCCCCAGGCCATGTCATGCCATGCCATCCTGTTCCATTCCATCCTATTCCACCCCACACCATCCCTCTTCTGCTCAAAGCCCTCCTCGGGCTCCCATCTGACAAAGAAAAAGAGGCAAGGTCCTTACTGTGGCTGCAAGACCCACACAGACTGGACCCCATCCCATGCCTGACTCATCTCCTATCTACAAACCTCTCTCTATCATCTTCTCACCTTAGCACTTAATCATGACCCCGTCAGCTAAACATTCAGCTGCTTTATCTTGTTTGCTCTTTGACTGGAGCTGGAGCTGCCTCAGCCCCCAAGGGTGTTCCAGAGGACACCAAAAGCATCTGACCCCGGGCTGGTGGCAGCCTCAGCTCTCTACTTCCCTCATCTGTAAATTGGGGCTATGGTGAAGCAAAGACAGGCTGGTGGGCAAGGGTTCTGAAGAGGGCTATCCTGAGCAGCCCAGAATCTCCAGCCCTGGAGACAATGGAGGGACCCGGCCACGGCTGGATGCATAGGTACTGGCTCCTAAGGAGATGGGGTTCACAAAGGAGACCCCAGAGTCCCAGAATACACTTGAGCCTGATCCAGAAACATAGTCTGGATATTTGAGTCAAAGGGAGACAGTGGAGGCCAGGACAGCCTGGTGAGCAGACCCAGGTGATTCTCACTCTCCTGAACCTGGGCACAGTCCCTCCTTGGGCATGAACTGGGGAGGTAGCTGTTTGTGGTCCCTGAGTCAGGACAAGGAATCCTGTACATACAGCCTTGGGTGAGGGTGAGGAGTCACAGGAGATTTCTCTATCCACCTGTTTGTCTATTTATAGTAGAGTGAGGAGTTCAGTAAATCTTGGTTGGATGAGCTCCCAGCTTAATCCTCAACCTTCCCCTATCATGGGCTCTGAATCTGGCTCTGATTTTGCCCTGCACCAGAGCAGCGTGAAGAAGCATGCTGGCCTGGGAGAGGAGTCCAATTCTGGTTCCAAATATCAAGTCCACCCCTTGCAGCAGCATCATTTAACTTTCAAGAGCAGTTTCTATATCTATAAAGTGGGTATGAAAATTCCCATCTTGCAAGGTGGGCAATCATGTGAGATAAAGGGAGACTGTGTTTTCATAATGTAGCCAGGCGTGTTTTTCTGAATAGATGGATGTAGTGATGTCTTGCACAGCTCCGGCCCCAGAGGACTCTTTCCTCCAGGCTGGCTCATTTCTCTCCAGCTGTGCTTCCTTCAGCGGTCCTAAGCACATTTTAGGTGGAGTCTTTTTCCAGCCCAAAGCCCTACTCAGCCTGAGGGAGGGGCTGCAAGGGGAGAGAATTACAGGTTCTTCTGGGAGAGTTTATTTGGAAGTTTTGGAGATAAGAAGAGTAGCTGCTAATAAACAAGAAAGATTATGAAGAAGGCTATAAAGTTCTCAAGACTTTTTAGGCTAAAATAGGATACTTTGCAGACATTCTTCACTCTGACCAGGCTCCCCAGAGCAGGAAAGTGGGATAAGATGTGGGAGATGGGGCCCCTGGAACAGTGAAGAGGGGGACCTTCACGGTATCAGGTGGGAGATGGTAGTGCAGTGATTCAGCCCACACCTGCCTTGTCTGTCACCTTCTGGAATAGGTCCATTCTCCCCTTGTCTGTTTTCTGCCCAGTCTAGCCTCCTGCTTGCTGAAACCCTTCACAACTCCCCAAGTAGGGTTATAGGACCACCCCTGAGTGTCCTGGGCTGCAGTCAGATCATCTGGGCTCTGTTTTTGAGTCTGCCACCCTTGGCTAAGTCACTCCTAAACCCCAGTTCAGTCTTCAAGGCCTAAGGCCAAGGGAACAGTGGCCCTGGAACAGCAAAAATGGCAAGAAAGGTGGGGAAGCTGTGAGGGCAGACCTGTGTTGCACAGAAAAACTCCTACTGAGTTAGCCTCATCTTCTCCCACCATCACCACCAGGGCATTCTCGGGAGGCGAAATGAGCCAGCAGCCTCTGCCTGACTTAGGGGAGTGGGGATGGGATATGGGGAGAAGGCAGAGTAGGTCTATGCTTGAGGATGCTGGGTTTAGCTGAGGCAGCCCAGAAGAATCACATCTCTCTCTGCCCCTTCTGGGCACTGTAGCTGGCCAGCCTCTGGACCCCCTGGTACACCCATGATGTGTGGGTTTCCTCTTTCTGGGGGCACAGCTCCTGGAGAGGGTGTGGATCAGGGCAAAGCTCAAGCCAGTACCCTGACTGAATCCCTGGAAGGAGCCTGTCCTCCCAGCAGATGGGCAGGGGCACTTGAGGTCAAGCAGGGCTCCAGACCAGATCAGGATCAGCTCCTAGAAGATACCTTTCCAGGTGCAAGGGGGGTGAGTCAGAGCGGTACCTGCACAGGGGCTGCGTCCTGGGGCAACTCTCAGTGTGAGTGTGGGGGTTGACCAAGAGCTAGACCCCAGCCTTGGCTCAGGAGCTCCAGTGTGGGGGGTGGGGGGGGCAGATGAAGAGGAAGTGAAGACCCCAGACTGTCCTCCTGAGCCCCCAACTTTTTCCATCTCCAGGGATCTGAGGATGAACAAGCAGCTCCCACTGACTGGGGATGGGAAGAATGAGCGGGTGATAAAGGGAGAGCAGTCAAAGTCCATTCCATTCATCCTTCCAGTCCTTGTCCCTTGGGGCACTGGAGATGGAACAGACTCTTCCCACAAGGGTGTCTGGGGCACCTTGTGTGGACACAGGCACAGGTCTGGGTTAGCCACTTCCTGAGGTGTCATTGTTCACCACTTGGGACAGAAGGAGGAAAATCCCACCACTGTTTTCACTGGGCCCTGAGCCCTCTGCCTCCCCAGAAGTCCCCATATGGGGGCAGGATGTATGCGCTCATTCTCAGGTGGGGAAGCTGGGCCAGAGGACAGAAGTGGGGTCCCAGCCCAGGAAGCCTCTCTGCAGGTGGGGTCTGCCCACCCCAACTTAGCCATCACTGCTGCTCTGCCCCCTGCGCCAGGGTCCAGCTGCCAATCTTGGCACTAATTACATACTCTGAACCCATTTCCACTCTGGGCTGGTTCTACTTGTCCAGGCTACCCACAGTCCCTCCTGTTTTGGAAGAATAAATCACACCGTATGGCACCTGGACTCTGCACACCGGAGGAACTCTGCTCGAGCAACAAGACCCAGAACTTGGGGGTCTTAGCAGAAGGCCAGCTTACAGAGTCCGCACACTTGGCAAGGCTCCGGCTCTCAAGGCAGGACCACATGTTAGACATGATGACTGAGGGTAACTGCCCTGCAGAAGTTTAGAGTAAAGAAATAAGGACAGCAGGAGGATTCCAGCAGTGGATGGGACCTGCACCTCGTTCGAGCGCAGAAGTTCCGGGCACTTGCGAACTCTGCGGCTGCTGTGTGAGGGGAGACGCCGCATGTGCCGCGGGCGTGCATCCTTCATCCATGGTCCACCGTCGCGGACCGCTAGGCGCACCCGGAGAGGGGTGCTCCTTGTCCCAAGCCGCTGTCCGCCTCAGGCCTCACCGCCCCAGGCACCCGCCCGCCCCGGTCCCGCTCACCGATGATGATGGTACAGGCGCTCACCAGCCCGATCTCCTTCTTGAGCGCCACCCGCTCCGAGGCGCCCGGGCCGGGACCCCGGCCGGGGGAGGGCGAGGGCGCAGGGCCCGGGTTCCCGCGCCCGCTCGGCTGCGTGTGGCCGGCCATGTCGCTGTCCCGCCGCGTCCGCGCTCCCCGCGCTACCCCGTCGGTCCGACCGGCCGCCTGTCCGTCCGTCCGTCCGGCTGTCGGTGCGCGCCGCCCTCGCAGCCGGGACAGCGCCCACAGGCGGGCGCATGCGCGGGCGCGGGGCCCGGGCCCTGAGCCCCGGCGGCCGGGGCCAGGGAGGGGCGGAAGGAAGACCGGCCGGCAGCCCCCTCCCCCACCTGCCTTAAAGGGAACTCCCCCCCACCACTCCCCGTGGCTCTCCCCATCCCAACCCGGGCCTGGAAGGAAGGAGAGAACTTGGGGCAGACTTAGGAAGAACTTCCCAGACCCAAGAAGGCTTAAGAAGTGGGTCTTCCCGCTGCCTGAGTTACAACCATTCCTGGGGTGGGGGTAGGGGAGCAGGGCTCAAAGGCAGGACTGTCCCTGCCCTCAAGGAGACTGAAGGAAGCTGGCCAACATCGTAGCCGTCTGTGTGCTGAGATCCACTGTGCGCCAGCGCGGCCGGACCCCTTAAATCCTGGCACGGGTCCCTAGAGCGCAAGTGCCAGGAGAGGGATGGAGGTTGGGCCCATTCTCCGGGTGGAAGCTGAGCTCCCGGGATAGTAAAGGCAGCTCACAGACCGAGTGGCTCGCGCCGGGGCGCAAACCCTTCCCCATGCCGCCTTGGCCTCCAGACGCTGAGTGGAGGGTGTAGGAGCTACAGTTTTCCGAGGGGTAAAGGTTGTGTCCGGGATCCCCTCGAAGGGGTCAGGAGACCCTAAGCCCACGCCATCAAACGTCTGGGGAGACTGGGTCGGGGTGAAGACTCTGGAGCCCTCAATGGTCATCCAGAGGGGACCCAGTGCGTTGTGGGGGACCTGGAAGGGCTTCGGCTCAAAACCCCACCTTCCCTCGCTCTCCCGCCCAGCCCGGCTCAGCGCGGAGCCTGGCAGGTTCTACCCGCAGGCGCCTGGCCACAGGTGAGAATTCGGGCTGGTGCACCAGAACTCGGGTCTCTGGGGAAGGCCCCGCGCAGTCCAGCCCGCACCAGGAGACGAGGCCCCCTCAACTGCCCCGAAGACGCTGAGAAGGGGGCCCTGGCCTCTGGGGTTACAAGCGGGGGGTCGGGTGTGCAGGGTCCAAGAGAGGTTGCCGCCGCCTCCTCCTCCTGGAAGCCGTCAGGACTGTGTAGCCGGGCCCGGCGGAGCAGACACGAGGGGGGCCGCGTCGGGGGCCACCAGGGCGGCGGGAGGGGAGAGTCTGGCACGGTGCGGCCGGCGGCGGAACAGCCTTTGTCCCTTTCTGGCGGCCGCCGCGACGCGCTGCCCCCTGAATGTGGATGAGGCCGCGCCGAGCGACCAGTGTTCCCCCAGCCCGCGGCCTCCGACGGGCGGACGGGGGTGGGGCGGATTCTGGGCCCGGGGCTGGACTGCGCGCCGAGCATCGAGGTGCGAGCGCGGCGGTGCACCGGGGTTGCAAGCGAGGGGGCCCTTCGAAGCTGAGGGTGGGGACCTGGGAGTAGGAGTGGGACGACCCTGGCGGGACGCGTAGGGGGAGGCCTCCGGCGGGGCTTCAGCCCTCGCGCTCCCGTCGGAGTCCCGCATTCTTGGCGCCCTCCGCCTCCCGCCCCAGAGACGCGTTCAGCGCGGACTCTCTTAAAGGAGCCTCGCGCGGGTGGTGGAGTGAGGGCAAGCGGCGCGAGCTCTGGGGATTCTTTAATTGTCGCGGGTGATGGGGGCTGGGGTCTGACCTGTTCGACTCTCCGCACCCAGCTGCCCTTGGAACGATAAGGTCTGTTGGGATTGGGTCCCTCCGGGGTTGGCATGAGCCTCACGGGCCAGGGGCCTGTGGTTTTCCAAGGTGAGCTTCTCATGGTCCTTGAAACGTGGAGTCGATGTTTCAGGAGGTGGGGGGGGGGGGTGACCCTAGGGCACTGCGCAGGATGGAATTTGCATTTTGTTTTCCAGGCCCACGGTTCAGGAGGTCATTTTAGTGGAATACAGCAGAACTTGCAAACCCTGATGGGAAAAAATGTTGGCAAGATTGGTTTACCATCCAAATGACAAGGGGTATGTAAGGCCCCACTTTAACAGGAGGAAAAAATAGGAAACTCACAGGATGTTCTCAAAAGGTTCAGAAAACAGTCTTCCACCATTTAAACAAACCAAAAACTCTTAGCACATTAGAAATAGTAAGGAGCTTTCTCAATCTGATAGATGTATCTTACCAAACCGCCAAACCCTCCAAGAAACAGAAAACAACAAGCAAAACCCTTACAGTAACTTCGTGCTCAATGGTGAAATGATTGCTTTCCCACTGAGACTGGAGAGGAGAAGGAATGCCGGTTAGCACTCTTTCCTATACGGTACTGGGCTGGTGGTCCTCCCAGTGCAATAAGGCAAGAAAAAGAAGTGATAAGACACAACCTTTTAGTGACAAAAATCTGAAATACAACACCAAATGCTGTCGAGGATGTATAGCTACAGTAACTCTTACTGGTTGCTGGTGGGAGTGCAAAATGGTACAGCCACTTTGGAAGATTGTCAGTTTTTTAAAAACTAACATACTCTTAATCATACAACCCAGCAATCGTGCTCCTTGGTATTTACCCAAAGGAGTTGAAAACTCACGTCCACACAAAAATCTTCACATGGATGTTTATAGCAGCTTTATTCAGAATTGTCAACACTTGGAAGTAATCTAGATGTCCTTCAGTAGGTGAATGGATAAATAAATTGTGGCACATCCACAGTTTAGGATGATAGAATAATGTGTGCTATGCTTAGTCACTCAGTCATGTCTGACTCTTTGCGACCCTGTGGACTGTAGCCCACCAGGCTCCTATGTCAATAGGATTCTCCAGGCAAGAATACTGGAGTGGGTTTCCATGCCTTTCTCCAGGAAATCTTCCCAACCCAAGTCTCCTGCACTGTAGGCAGATTCTTTACTGTCTGAACCACCAGGGAAGCCCTTAAGAGAAGAATACTTAGCACTAAAAAGAAATGCACTATCAAGCCATGAAAAGACATGGAGAAAACTTAAATGCATGTTATTAAGTGAAAGAAGCCAATCTGAAAAGAATAAAAAAGGTATGAAGATAGGAAAGGAAACCATACAACTGTCATTTTTATGTAACACTGTTGGATAGCAAATCCAAAAACATTTATATTATAGAAAACATTTATGTTTATAACTTAAGGTTAATCAGGTAATTTAGCAAAGTGGCTGATTCTAAAACATAGGTGAAGAAGAACAAAGCTGGAGGACTTACACTGCAGTTAGGAAGACAGGTGCAAGGATAAACAAATCAACTAGGAACAGAATAGAAAATGAGAAATAGACTCATTCATTTTTGGATTCCTGTTTTGTTCCCACAAAGCTGACATCACAGAGCAGGGGAGAGAAGTGGGACAGACATTTCAGTAAATGGTGCTGAATCAGTAAAGTATCCATATTGGAAAACAAACAAACAACCCCTTCATCTCTGCCTTGCACTGTACCCTAAAACCAAGTCCATGGATGTGCCCATGAAAGCTAAATGAACTCATGAAAGGTAAAACAACCAGGCTGCTAAAAGAAGACTTAGGGGAAAGAATAGATTCATTGCCTTACCCAGGACACAAAAAGCACGATCAATAAAGAAGTGATATATTTGACTCCATTAAAAATACAAACTTCTGTTAATCAAAAGGCATGACTAAGGGAGGGAAAAGTAAGCCACCTTTGAGAGAAGTTATTTCAGTACATATATCCGATAAGGGACTTGTATCTTAAAAATACAGAAACTACAGATTAGTAGGAAAAAAGACTTTAAGTAGGTGCTTCACGAGGGAGGATGTCCAAATGGCTGGTAAACTCTTGAACAGGTGTTCAGCCTCATTAGTCATCAGGGAAATGCAAATTTAAAACCAGAATGAGCTACCACTGCATGTCCACCAGAGTGCGTAATAGTAAACACCACTGTCGCCAAGGATGTGGAGGGAGTGTGCCTTGGTACACCAGCTTGGAAGCCTATTTGGCAGTATTTCTAAACGGCTATGGGCTTCCCCGGTGGCTCAGCTGGTAAAGAATCTGCCTGCCAATGCAGGAGACACAAGAGCCGTAGGTTCGTTCCATCCCTGGGTTGGGAAGATCCCCGGCAGAAGGAAGTGGTAATCCACTGTGTTATTCCATGGACAGAGGAGTCTGGTGGGCCGCAATCCCTGGGGTCACAAACCGTCAGACGCGACTGACTGCCCATGCACGCAGGCACTAAGGCCCTAAGGCCCAGCATCTCCATTCTGTATCAGACCTGCCAGCTTCCACCTCAGGTCCTCCAGCCTCACCTTGCTGGGAAGGCCTTGGCTACTCTCTTTTCCTTTTCAAGTACAACCTGCTGATACCTCCCATCACGCTTACCCCCACCCAGGTCTTCTCTGCTATCCCTTGAGGTCTGAGACCATGAGGGTTGAAACCAGTACCCACACATTTGTAACCAAAAATGCAGAGGAGTTAACATACTTGGGCCTAACTTCTGATGATGGCAGGTGGTAACCAGTGGACAAATTCTCCACCATTCCTCATCCTGGATGGACTGTCATGAGTCCTGTTCGTTAGAAAGCCTCTTGCAAGAGGGTCCCACCGGCCCAGCAATCAGATGCTTTTGGCAAGTTGTGGCCAGTTCAGAAACTCACCCTCATATTGGCTCTCTTGTCTTCCCTGCCTCACTTCCCTTCCCCTCAGTCTTTTTTTTTTTTTTTTTTCTTCTTAAACTATGTTTGGCTGTGTATTAGTTGTGGCACGCAGGATTTTCGTTGCATCATACGGGATCTTTCATTGCAGTGCGTGGATTTTGTAGTTGCAGAGAGCAGGCTTAGCTGCTGCACGGCATCTGGGATCTTAGTTCCCCAACCAGGGATCAAACCCACATCCCTTCATTGCAAGGTGGGTTCTTAACCACTGGACCGGCTCGGAAGTCCCTCGTTTTTAAGTCTTTATTGAATTTGTTACAGTATTACTTCTGTTTTATGTTTTGGCCGAGAGGCATGTGGTATCTTACAATCGACACCCCATGCATTGCAAGGTGGATTCTTAAGCACTGGCCCACCAGGGGAGTCTCTACCCTCACTCTTGATTCCCTGTGATTTCACACTCTGGTTAAGAAGTACCACCTAAGCTTTTGCCTCAGGTTCTATTTCTGGAGAGCCCAGGCAAAGATACACTCCCAGGGACCTTTCAGAAACAAAGATACAACTGCACTGCAAGATGTTTATAATGTTGTTATTATTTTTAAAAGAACTAACTGTTTTATTGTTTATTTTTTGACCATGCTGTGGGGCATGCAGAATCTTCTCTGTTCAGGGATAGAACCTGTGCCCCCTGCAGCAGAAGTGGAGTCTTAACCACTGGGCCACCAGGAAAGTCCCTTTAACACTATTTATAACAGCCCTCTTCGCAGTAGCCCCAAACAGGAAACCATTGTTAGTAGCATGGATAAATATGTCAGAGTACATTCAAATCCTGGAGTCCTGTACCCAAAGGAAATGAACAAATTACTACTATGCCCCAACCTGGATAAATCTTATGGACATAATATTGAACAAAAGAAGCTGATGACATAACATTCTCAGCAAAACTAATGTATGATGTTATAAGTTAAGACAGAGGTGCCTTGGAGGTGGTAACTGGCCAGGGGCAAGGGAGGGAATCTGGGGTGTTGTTTGTGTTCTGTTTCTTGATCTGGGTGCTGGTTGTATGAATATGTTCAGTTTGTGAAAATTCGTCAAGCAAAACACTTAGGATGTATGCAATATTTTATATGTCGGTTGTGCTCACTTGAATAAGAATAGGACATTAAACATGTCTTTTGCAGCATCCCTGGATGGGACAGGATCTGAGTTGGGGTGTCCCTTGGGCCAGTTCTTTTTCCACCAGCTCCTCAAGGGTGCTGAACCTGCTCGGTACCTCCATACCTGTTCTGGCCTTAACCCCTCTTCTCCTGCTACTTACATTCCAGCCTAGGTGGCTGCTCAGGCAGCCTGTTTCTCCTTGGTTTCTACCATCCTGATCCCAAACCACTCCCTAAGTCTCCAGCATCTCCTTGTGGGTGCTTCTAGGGGGCCTCTCTGTTTCTGCCTCACAGGGCTGTCTCCGCCTCTCCCTATTTTCTGTCTGCAGTCTCTGTACCCTCCCTGGACAGCCACTGCCCATGGCTAGCCCTAACACTGGTTGGACCAGGGCAGGAGTCCAAAGGCTCCACATACATGTGCCTAAATATTTAGTTTAAATCCCAGCTCCTAAGGTCATTAGGGAATAGACAATGAAGAAAGCACAGTTAGAGGGAAACCAAGACACCGTCCTTGGTGATCTGAGGCAACCAACTTTAAGTGAAAGCGTTGTCTCTTCTGGTTTCCCAGGGCAGGGGTTATGACTGCCCCCCTGTGCACATGTACACACACACACACACACACACACACACCACTCCTTAGCCCAGCATCTTCTGGCCTTGGGAGGAAGGGCCCTGGTATTACATTTGTTCCTCTCTCTCAGTTCACCTTTGTTCAGCTAGTTACCAAACTTTAAAATAATCAGTGAGACTGAAATTAAAAACAACGCCTTTGTATTCTGGGCTGGTGACATTCTGGCTCTCCGTGTTGTGAGGGTCCATGGCAGGGACCCCTGTGCCCAAAGCTGATGGCTCAGCCTGCACATTTGGTGCTTCTAGAATGATCACATGATAGGGTGTGTCAGGACACCAAGCCCTCACCCACTCTGCGATCCCTATCTCAGTCTCCACTCCCGGAGCTGTGACTCCTCTAGCCTCCACACCAGCCTCCCCAGTACTCTCCACCACCCACTCTTTCCTCCAGGCTGATGACAGTTTCTTCATCACCCCAGGATTGCTCCAAAATGCAAATCAAATCCCTCTCCCCCATCCCAAAGTCTCCCTGCTCAGTGCAGCCATGGGGGTATGGGTCAACCCCCTGCAGAGGTGTTTCAGCAGGGAGGCCATTTATTTATTTATTTTTAATTTTTTTCTTTAAAGAACAGGTTTCTTCCTCTTTAAAAGAAAATTATTTACTTATTTTTGTCTTCACTGGGTCTTCGTTGCTCTGCTTTCTCTAGTTGCAGCAAGCAGGAACTGCTCTCCAGCTGTGACGCACAGTCTTCTCATTGCAGTGGCTTCTCTTGTTGAGGAGCACAGGCTCTAGGCACGCAGGCTTCGGTAGTTGCAGCAGGCGGGCTCAGTAGGTGTGGAACACGGGCTTTGTTGCTCCAAGGCATGTGGGATCTTCCTGGACCTGGGATCGAACCCATTCCCCTGCCTCTGGCAGGTGGATTCTTAACCACTGGACCACCAGGGAAATCCAGGGAGGCCATTTGACTAACAGTCCAAACTGGGACCCTTTTGAAAAGGCAAGGGGGTGCTATTAATAATTAAAGCAGGATGAGAGGGCGTTAACCCGATGTCTGAGCAATCTGGGATGTGCAGTCACCTTCTTTAAAGCCACTGTGCCAGGCTCTGCATGCTCAGATGTCGGTCCCCATCTTGCCTTGCCCATGCTGTCTGCTTGGCCTGCACCCCCTCGCGCAAGCCTTCCTGCTCCTGTGTCCCCTGTGAGTCAGCCTGCTCACCACCTTCTCCAGGAAGACCTCCTGGTCCCCGGGTGGGACCACGTGCCTCTTCTGTGCCCACCTTACACCTCTGCTTACTACTTCCCTCCCTGCTGGACCAGATGCTCCTCAGAGGCAGTCTGGCCTTACTCCCAGCACACAGTAGGTCCTCAGTGTGGGTTCCCAGGCATCTGACCTGGGAACTCAGAGATACAGCTTCCAGCCCCAGTCCTGCTCCCGACTTCTAAGCTAGATGAGTCACTGACCCTCTGTGAGGGGGAGGGAGTGGGGACCGGTCATGACCCCCCAGTGCCGCAGATGTTCTGGGGGGCAGCTTGCCCAGGGCCTGGGGTTCCTGGGCCCACTGGTTGGAAGAGGGAAAAAGAGGGGTAGGGTGACCTGCTGGGGAGTCTGGAACTCTTGTGTCTTGCTGTGTCATCCCATGTCCTCCCCTGAGACCCCCATAGGCACAACCCTGGGTAGCTCCCTGTTGGAGGTGGTGAGGGCTGTGGGTAACAGGGACCAGTAGAGAACATGAGAAGCTGTGGCTTGGGCCTCTGCTCTGGAATTGGGCTCTCCTCTCCTTCCTGGTTGTCCCAGCCCTAAATCTTGCCAGGTGAGCTTCCTGGATCAGGACACCGAGGCCCCCGGCTTTCTCTCAAGGACACATGCCATTCCAAAGGACGCCACCAGAGGGCAGCCTCCTGACCCTGGGGTGGACCCTGTAGCCTGCCTCCCTCTCAGACATCAAGGAAATCAGGCCCCGGCGAATCCTGTTCTAAGGGGTTGGGACGGGCTTCTTGGGAAAGGAGCTAGCCTCTTTTGGAGTCAGCTGGGAGCCAGGGAAGTCGTTCCCAAGGGCTGTGCCCGCTTCCTCCTTCTGCCGCCTGTCCTGGCCCTAGACCTGGAGGCGAGGCCCCGGGGGCCGTGGGTGCTGGCCTGGGTCAGGAAACTCATAGTGAAACCAGAGAGATCTCGTAGTGAAATTCATTCCGCGCAGCACACCTGCCCCGGGGCAGGGCTGGGGCAGGTCGGGAGGCGATAGAGCCTCTGCAGTGGCGGTGGTGTGGGGAGGGCCCAGGGCCTTATCTGATGGGCCCTGGCCTTTCTCACAGCGGAGTGGAGCTGCCCTGACAGGCCGACCACAGCCTGGTGGGCAGGGGCGCTGTGGGCCCCGTGGGCCCAGCTTCCCCACCTGCCCAACACGCAGGGAGGCAGTCAGCCTGAGAAAGGTGCGGGCGGAGGAGCGGGCGCCGCTGGAGGGGAGCGGGCGCCGCTGGAGGGGAGCGGGCACTGTGGGCCGGGCGCTTAGGCGGGTCCCTCAGAGGCCTGGTGCCTCAAAACACAGAGAAAGGTCAAAATCAGTTACTACTAAATATTGGGGCAATCTAGGCATGTGCTTGTAACAAACTAATGCTTTTAACGTGAAAACAAGAGTTTGCGCATCACCAGATACTCTGAATTTGAGACACACCAGCCCCTGGGACACTGCAGGATCTTATGATTCCATGGGCAGGGACTGTCCTCAGTCTTGCGGGCAGCTTAAGGGCCATGGTGGAATGTCACAGGGGAACCTCACAGAAAGTTTAAGTATGGGACCCTGGACAGGACAGCTCTCTGGGTACCCCCCACTTGGATCCCCCCCATCCTGGGGAGCCCTCCCTGTGTGGGAGGGTAGGGGTCTGTCTCCCCTGGGTTGTGAGGGGTGATCCACTCTGGAAACACAGGTCCATCTGCTTTTCCAGGACTTTGTGCAGGTGGGCCTGCTGGACCCTGGGTGCCCACAGAGAAGGGTCTGGAGAGCGGCTGTCTCAATGTCAGAGGGATCTCCCCACCCCCGGCCCCTGGGTCACCCTCCTGGGACCACCCCTTTGGGCACAAGGCCTTGGCCACCCTGGGTGGGCTGGACTGAGATCTGCAGTAGGGGAGGGCCTGAATCTGACCCCGCCCTGTCTGTTCCTGACATGCATAGGTCTGGGGGCCTCGGGCCCACTCAGCTCCATTCCAGAGGACCTCAGGACCAGCATCTGTTGGAACTCTTTCCCAAGAGGAGGATGGCACGTTCTCTCAGGCCCACCTCACAGGGAGGAAGATGTGTGAAGTGAGGATTCCCAGGGCCTCAGGCAACTCCAGGCTGCCCATGGGGTCCAGGTCAGCCTGGCTAAGGGTGAGTCGTGCCAAGAGGGAAGGGGGCCAGGCCACGGGATAGATTCAGGGCGTTGTCTGGTGGCGGGGAGATGGGAGCGGAGCCGGCGCTGTGTTGTCTCCCCGTTTTTAAGGTGGAAAAGCTGTGGCATGGAGTGGAAATAGTCACGTAGCTGCTAAGTGGAGAGCTGGGATAGTCAGATGCGGAAACTGCGACTCCCGGGAGGCATGGGCCTCCTGGTCCTGAGCTGCTCACTGGAGTCCGTCCTGGCATTCAGCCCAGCCTGTTGATTCACTGGCCTTTTTATAAGGAATGTTATCATGTCTTCTTGCCACCCCGGAGTAAAATTCATAGGTAATGTAACCTACAGTCAAATTTAATAAGAATCAACATAATGCCCTAACTTTAAAACTAGAGAGAAATAAAAGGGATGTAAATGGTAACTTCACGATGCGTGGTTGATTTGGAAAATGCTTGCGTATGACCTCCAGAGGACTCAGTTACTGGTTGTGCAGAATCATGGAGGCTGACAGCTGTAGACCAGACTGGGCTCGGAGCATCCTTCCAGGTTCAGATGGCTGCAGGAGCCACAGCTCAGGGATGGCGCATTTCCAAAATGGCAAAACAACTCTGTTTTTTTATTTTATATTTTTTAAAATTTTTATTGGAGTATATAGTTGGTTTACAATGTTGTGTTAGTTTGAGGTGTGCAGCAAAGCAAATCAGCCACACGCACACATGTCTCCACTCTCCTTTAGATTCTTTCTCCCTCTATACAGAACGCCGAGTTCCCTGTGCTACACAACAGCTCCCCATAAGTTTTATTTTAAAATCTTTAAAGTTTATTTTTTAATTTTTGGCCATATCTCGTGGCATGTAGGATCTTAGCTCCCTGACCAGGGATCAAACCTGTGCCCTCTGCATTGGAAGTCAGAGCCTTAACCACTGGACCACCAGGGAAGTCTGCAAACAACTCTTTTGATAAACATCCAAATGAAACAAGGACATATTTTCCCAGGATTGTCATGCTTGTTGCATCCTAGGAAATTCTGTATTTGGAAACCATGTAAAACCAATGCAGGTTCCAGACTTCTCACTGTTACCAAGAGAGTCTTCACCTTCGCCAGGAATTCCTCGGCCTTGGTGCTACTGATGTGGTATGGTGCATTGTGGGATGTGAGCAGCATCCCTGGCCTCCATCCACTAGAGGTCAGGAGCACTCCCACCCCAGGTGATGATCAGAAGTGTGACCAGACATTGTCAAAGGTTCCCTGAGGGGCGGAACCACCCCTACCTGAGTGTCCCGTGTGATATTCAGACGCTGTGTGGGCATGGGGCGACTTGCCCCTGGGCAGGATGGCCCCCACCCCACCGCCCCCACCCCACCGCCCCCACCCCCACCTCGATAATGCCTGTAGCACTCTCATTGCATGACATCCAGTGTTTCCCTCCATTTCTCAAACACCCCATGGGAGGAGCGCAAGAACTCCGAGGGCCTCTCAGCCAGCTGGTTCTCTGATCTGGAAGGGCAGCCAGGCCCCTTCCAAAGAGAAGCCCCTTCCACTTTCCCGCAAACACTGTAAGACCTGTGTCTGGATTTCTCCCCTGGGCCCAGTCACCACTGCCTCCCCGGCCCCCGCAGGCAGGGACAGCTGACCCATCCCACCCCATGGCCACCAGGGCCCTATTGCCCTAGCCTCGCCCACCTCCCCCTCATGCCTTTCCCTCCCAGCAGCTCGGGGTCTTGTCCTTCTCAAGGCCCTTTCCTCTTCATTACCATGGAATTCTATCCACATCCCTGGTCTGGGGGAGCTTTCTCAGCCTAGGGGTCTTCTCCAGGGAGCCCTCCACCAGAGCCTCTCCCCAGCATCACCTGGGCCAGTATTTCCTTCCACGTGTCCCACGCCCCAGGGCCAGCATTGTCAGAGTATGACTCCCAAGAACGTGACGTGGCTGAGACTGCAACTCAGTTCAAGCCTTGTTTCATCCTCTGAGGCCTCCAGTGCCCCCCCAGAGACTGGAAGAGGTGCCTGTCGAGGGGCAGCTCTGGGAGGGCAGTGGGTTATAGCCTGTGGGGTGGGGGAAGGACCTGGAGTCTCCCTGCCCAGAGCTTCTGCCCCCTCTCTCACAGGAC
Organism: Cervus elaphus; assembly: GCF_910594005.1. Lineage (NCBI taxonomy): Eukaryota > Metazoa > Chordata > Mammalia > Artiodactyla > Cervidae > Cervus > Cervus elaphus. Next base: position 43,995,360 of record NC_057818.1, read on the forward strand.
CCTGGAATCTCTCCATCCACAGGTGTCTCTTGGGGAAGGTCTGCTCCGGTCCAAAGTGGGGCTAGGGCTGAGGATGAGCACTGGGGAGGCAGAGGGGAGGGTCCCGCCTCCAGTTCAGTTCCTGGCATCTACCGCTTAAGGAACCAGAACTTCCAGCCCTTAAGGTGTCCCTGGGGCATGGGGCACCTCCTGGGGTGGCCTTCACCTCACTCCTCATCTCCCCGCAAGCCTGCTTGTCCCTGAGCGAGGTTCATGCCTGGCAAGTGGGCCAGGGCTGTGGACGGGGCAGAGAAGGGCTGTGGCCATGCCTACCTGGCCACCTCTCAGCCCATGGCAGAGACTGCATCCCATCCCGGGGGTGCTCCGGCTTCTGGGACACCTCCTCTGCGTGGTGCAGGTGGAGGCAGCTCAGGGAGGGTGCGCGGGTGGATGAGGCCATCTCCAAGCTGGCTGAGCTGGGTGCACAGCGCCGAGGGATGCCAGATCCTGGGAGGATATGGGAGGTGATGGTGTTACTGGCTCAGTCGTGCCCGACTCTTTGCGACCTTATGGTCTGTAGTCCACCAGACTCCTCTGTCCATGGAATTCTTTAGGCCAGAATATCGGAGTGGGTAGCCATTCCCTTCTCAGGGATCTTCCGGACCCAGGGAACACACCTGGATCTCCTGCGTTGCAGGTGGATTCTTTGCTATCTGAGCCATCAGGGAAGCCCTATAGGAGGTGAAGGCCCTGATACCCTGCAGTCTGGGAAGGGAGGCACCAGCAACTCCTGCCTCTGTCAGCTCCCATTGGGTCTCATGCTCCCAACTGGGGAAAAAAAAAAATGGGGAAAGTGACCTTTGCCCTCCTCTCCTGGTGGCTATTGCAGGAGAGGGCCGGCAGTATACCTGAACTGGGTCCCTCCAGTCCACTGAGTCTGGGGTTCCGGGGCCCAGGCAGGCCCCGCCCGGTACTGCTGGCCTCGCGTGCCCCATGCCTCAGTTGGTAGGGCTCAGACACCCCACCCCCCAGGCCTTTCCCCCAGTTCCTCAGGCTCCTCTCCGTGACGCAGGCGGCCTGGCCCCGGCTCAGCTGAGGTTGTTCTTGGCCAGCGTGGACGTACCCACTCCGGGGCCTGGCCTGGCTCCCAGGCCCCTTCCCCTGCCCGGAGTCCTCAAGGGTCACCACCCTCATTCGTGCAGGCCTTGCTCATGGGGCTGGTTCTTCCTGGGCTTCTGGTCAGGATGGCGACCTCCTGGGTTCTTGCTGCTTCTCGACCTCGGTCTTGGGCCCCCGGCCTGGTTTGTGTTTATCAGGGGGAGGGGATGGGCAGGGAGCCCAGCGTGTCACTGCAGCCTCCCCCTTGAGGCCTCCCTCCCCAGGGGCGACTAGCTGGTCATGGTGCACCTGGGTGGGGGTGGGGAGGCTGGAGGGTAGGAGCTGGCCCTGGTGAAGACCCTTTGCCTAGAGGGCCCAGGGACACCCTAGGGGCCCCAGGTGTCTCTGTGACTGTGCGTGGGTGGGAGGAGCCTTGAGAGATGGTGTGAGAGTGAGCGTGTGGGTGTGGGCCCAGAGACAGGGATCGTGAGAACGTGAGTGGGTGAGACCGAGGGCTGGGGTGCCCCTTCTCCCTGGGACCTCCCCCAGGAGAGAGTTCAGGGAATGGGGGAAACAGTGCATCAGGAATGCTGGCCACTAGGTGTCACCAGGAGCCCATGGGACAGAAGTCCCCTTATCCGCACCCCCCCTTCCCCACCCAGGCTTGTCCCCCTTCCCTTGATCAAGGGGTGCTTTCTGGTCTGTCAAGACATCTGAGCACCCACTAGCTGTGTTTAGCCCATGGGGGTGGCATCGCCTTGTCCAGGAGGAGACAGTCTCCACCTCCTGCCCATATTGATCCAGCTGAGGACAGAGCTAGTGAGTGGTGGGGTGGCAGCGCTGACTCCTGGCCACCTGGGCCCCTCCCTGGCCCAGATGCCTTCCTGCGGGGGAGGGAGCGCCTTCCTGCTGGCACGTCCAGGTGAGCGCTTTGCCAGCAGGCAGGCCTACCTGCCAGGTGAAGGAGGAGGGTAGAGTCCCACTTGCACCTGCCCGCCCCGTCCAGCTCGGCAGTTAGATTCCCACAGCCCTACTCTGCTCGCCGTGGGCCTAGTTCCCAGCCTCTAGACATGCACTTACTTGTGGACCGCTCAGCGAAAGTGAGGGGGACCCACTCACATGTGCCTGGTGCTAGGGATTCAGCCATAGACAACGGCTGGACTCTACTCCATGGAACCTACAGGCTACAGAATGCTAAAGTCAGCAGTAAATGAACCAGAGAATTTGCGGTGGGGACCCTGTCACAGGGGAAATCATTCATGGAGGAACTGGGAGGGTCATGGGCAAGGAGGGTCCAGGGAGGGCTTCTGTGAACAGGTAATGAAGAGGATCAGTTGTGTGAACACCAGAGGGAAGAGCATTCAGGGTACCTGGAACAGTATGTGCAAAGGTCCTGAGGCAGGAACAAGCTGAACCTGTTACTAGTGAAACACCTAGGCCTGTGTGGATGGGTGAAGTGATAAAGGGTGGAGGGTGGGAGAAAACAGACTACATAGGGCCTCAGGCTACGTTGCCTTCTTCTCCTCAAGGACATGCAACATGGAGAGGCCCTCGGGGGCCAGGCAGTGGGGCCTTCATGCTGGGATGTGGCTGAAGGGCTTGTTCTATCTGGGGCTGGTAATGGCTGGTGAGGAGTGGAGGCCACAGCTTGTGGTGGATCCAATAGGACCCAGTCCTCATATCTTTGTAGGCTGAGAAGCAGTTAAAACCCTTGAGGGCCTTTCCCCGCTGGTTGAGGGCTCCCCAGGGCAGGACAGGGCTGGTCTGTCTCCAGGCTCCTGGATAGTGTCTTCTTGGCTGGGAGCAAAGTCAGAGGGAGTGGGGCAGAGGGAAGGGCAACAAAGTTCCTGTCTTGAGTCTCTCCACTGCTGAATGAATGAATGAATGAATGAACAGGGATGAGTGGGTCAAGGCTGTCCCCCATCCATCCCAACCTGGTCTGGCCAGGGCAGGACCAACCCTGGGCCTCAGCACCCATCCCCCTGGAAGAAAGCCAAAGACCTGAACAAGGTGTGTCTGCCCCAGAGGTCCCCAGACCTTGTCGTGCTCTGATTGGTCTGTTGTGGCCACACCCCCTAGGAAATTACAGGGAAGTGGCCCCATGGGGAGCTTCTGGGGCCAGTCTAAGCTAGAAGTGGTGGGCCAGGCTGGGGCCAGGGTGGCTAGCCGCCACCCACCGCACCTCTGGCCCTGCTTTACCTCCCTGTGAACCATGTTTTATATCTAGCAAATCACATTTTATGGCTTCAGGCAAACACAGCAAGGCGTGGAATGCAGGCGACGTGGTATGCCCCATGTGTTACGTGCAGGAGCTGGGGACGTGCGAGAGGATGCCAGAAGCCACGTGGCAGGGGGAGACCGGCAGTAACTGTTCTGCCCCTCTGGAGTGGTGGGGGGAGCCGGTGGGCTGTTGGGTGGAGATGCCCTGTTATCAGGTCCTCCCCGTGTCAAGGCCAGAGTGGTGAGGCAGCCCCTCCCTGGGAGCCCCTCACATACATACCCTTTTGTTGGAAGGCGTGAACTCCTTGCCAAAGGATTGGGCCCCAGGGGACCCCCAAAGCTGCCCAGCTCTGAAGTGGATTCCCCTCTCTTTATTGCTTCTTTTGCTTTCTAAGAGGTATTTAAGTCAGAACTCAACCTAAAGTGACATTGTACACCTGGCAGGAATTGATGGGGTTAAAGCCCAATGAATTGTTCTAAATGCAGATCTGACTGAGACACACTCATAAATAGACTCCTGGAACTGAAAGGTCAAAATCAGCCTGGAGATTTAAAGTATTTTGGGAGAAATCGCTTCAAAAAGCTCAATACTTAAAAGCGATGCTCTTTTGAGAAGGAAGTGAGAAACTGGGAGCATTGACTTTTGGGAGCCCCTGGAGAGACCTGAGGAACCCCAGGCTTCCTTAGAGCACAGTTTGAAAACCATGTGTATCAACCCACTGCTTCTTGCAGGGAGGAATCTTTTGCAGCGAAGGGGGCCCTTTGCCTGAGGATGGCTTGTAGAGTCAGTCTGCAATACCTGGTGTTCCCAGCAGGGGCCACTGCTAGGGGACCCCATTTGCATCAAGGAGCTCCAGACCCCAGGGGGCCACGTGTCTCTTCCTGCCTCAGTGCCAGTGACCTCGAACCTAGGTATGCTCTGAGTCAGGGGCCACCACATGCCTTCCCAGTGGACAGAGCTGCCCTCTGGCCATGCTGCCAGTTTGGCCAGGGCTGATCAGAAGCCTTCAGCTCTGGGCCAGCTGCCAGGGCCAGGGCCACAGGGACTGGTGAGGGTTTCTGGCTAAGCCCTGATCAAGCCATTCCAAGGGACAGCTGGAGTGTCTCTCCAGGCAGTGCTTGGAAGGGGGCCAGCCCAGCCTCGGGCCTGGGCCAAACACATGTGAGTACATGCACACACATACACACACAATGCAGCCACGTGCACATGATCACACAGTTCACACATGCACACAACTGCATGTTCACACATGTACCCCATGCACATAAACACACACAGGAAAAACATGTGCTCACATAGCAACAAGCACATGGATGTACACACATGCAGATACACACGCACACACACAGGCATGCACACTCCCCTCCTCTCTCTCCCCTGGCACCCTCAAGGATAGATGCAGAGACACCTTTGGGGGGTTTTCCTGGTGGTCCAGTGGTTAAGACTGGGCTCCCATTGCAGGGGGCATGGATTTAATTCCTGGTTGGGGAACTAAGATCTCACATGCCACATGGTGTGGCCAAAATAAATAGCTAAGTAAGTAAGTAAAATCTCCTCCATACAAAGATATGTACACATTCATATAACTCATAAGAATTCATATAATTCAAAAGAAAAGGAAACACCTTGGGTCCAGTCTGTTAGGGGTGAATTCATTTGGGCGAGTTTCCCCTTCACCCTCTCGGTCATGGGGGCTCCCTCCTTCTGGGCCAAGGCTGGGTGGGTGGGTGTGTGCGAGATGAGTAAGGGGCAGTCAGAGTGTCTGGCCACCTCCGGGTGGGCTCTGGGCACAAGTTGGGGATGGGAGTGGGGAGGATTCACTACATCTTTCTGGGGTGGAAGGGAGCTGGAATGATGCCTGCATCCCCTAGAAGCTGGCTGGGCTGGGGGCTGCCTGACTCTGGGGTCAGCAGGTAAGACTGGGGGAAACCTTTGAGGGTCACTGCAGCTGTGCACCCTCCCTTAGTAAGCCAGCCCGGCCCTTGGCCTGCTGTTCTCTTGAAGATGATGTCGGGTTTTTTGACTCCTCAGTTCCCAGCTCCCCCAGGCCTGTCTCATACCTGTGAGAGCTCTGGTTGCTGGAGCACATAGCCGCCAGGTCCCTGCTGTCCTCCTGGCGACACAGGCCCAGGCACGCTGGACCATCAGCTCAGGCATGATAACTGAAATCCCTTGTGATATGACCACTTGTCCCCTGCCTGTTGAGGGACTTGGCGCCATGAGAGGGGCTGTGTAACCCCCTGCCCCTCGTCCCCAGAAACCTGTTCTGGGGTGGGCTCTGCTGCATCCAGCTTGCTGACCACCAGCCCATGCCCACAGCTCTTGGCAGGGGACAGAGTTCTGTCACCTCCCCCACCGGATCAATACCTCCAAGGCTGTTGTCAGCAAATCTTTGACCTCCGACCCAGCGATGCACTGTGACCCCTGAACCTCTCGGCCTTTCCACCAATCCTTGGCCTGGTCTCTGGGGTGGATGAGGGGGTGACCCCTGGCTCCAACCCTGGCTGTGAGGGGCGGGAGTAGGAGGCCCTTGGTCTCCACGGCCCAGCCTCTTCCCTTCACTCCACACTCAGGGCTGTGGTCAGTGGCGGGCCCAGGGCAGGCGGGTGGCCGGCTCTGGGAGGGGGCCCTGCTGGGCAGGGGAAGACGGCTGGGCCCTGGAGCAATAGGCAAGCAGCCAAAGCCTGTGGATGAAGGAGTCAGAGGCTCCTTTCTGGGGCCCAGGGACCTTGGAGGTCCAGCCATCAGAGAAGGGATTCTGGGCTTCCTGTCTTCCAGAGGCCTCTAAGGCATCTCCCTACCCTGATCCCTGCAAACTGCTGTGTAGCAGGTGGGGGACCTGAGGCTCAAGACCCCCACCCTTTAACCCTCTGACCCTCAGCATGGTCCTGGCTAAGAAGGGGCCTGGAACAGGAAGGGCAGCTATGGATGGCTTGTAGTCCCCGTTGGCCCCACAGCTGGGGCACCTGCCCATAAAACTCTAGGGGATGGAGGGACCCTGGCTTCCCCATACAGCATGTCCCCTCCCTGCCGCCGTCCCCCTGACCTATCTGTGTCCCAGATCTGTGTCTCAGCCCTGAGCTAAGAATGAGGTAGAGGCTGAGCAGAGGCCCCTCCCAAGCTACCTGGGCCCAGTCCCCTTCGACTCAACTGGAAGTGATACTACCCTGGCCACCCTGTCCCCCTCACCCAGCCTGCACCAGCCTGGGGGTTATTTAGCCCATTGTCCTATTGAAATCCCCCATGGACGCTGAGAGCCTATCCCCTGGGGAGTCCTGGGCTCCCAAGCAGACACCGCTGTCCCCAGACTCTGCCCCCAGAAGGTCTGGCCAGGACAACAGAACCTGCCGGTCACTCACCATGTGACTCTTACCTGGTTGCCTTTCTTGGCACCTGGAGTGTCTCCACACTGGCTCCTGCTTCTAAAAGGGGACCCACCCGCAACATGGGTGCTCTGAGGGCCGTGGAGCCCAGCAGCCCTCTGTCCTGGGTCCATCTGGGTTTGCAGTAGTGGGAGGGGTTAAGGATGGCCCAGGAACTCCAGCAATGAGACTCCCTCCGGGTGGGAGGAGGAACAGAAGGGAAGGGTGAGGAGGAAAGAATGGGAGGGAGAGGAGCAGAGAAGGAGGATGAGCGGGGGCCACCCTCTAAGGTGGGGGATGCAGGTGAGAAGCGTGTGGAGTTGGGGAGTCAGAGAGGCAGGGAGAAGGAGCACCCGGAAGTGGGCTCAAGTGGGCCTGACTCCAGGTTGCCTCCCTGGGGTATTGTCAGGTGCCAGGAGGGATGGGCCAGGCTTGGATGGAAGACTGGTTGTGCTGGCCCAGGCTGGTAGCTGCGTGGGCAGTAAGCCCTGAGGTCGGTGGGTGGGGTGGGGGCGGGGCATCCAGGAGGCCCACCACCCGCACTTGCACTGGCCATGCCCGGGGTCACCGTTTGGCCCCCAGCTCCTTCTCTGCTTGGGACCCAGACCAGTTAGGTGGGAACAGCCTGCCCCCCGACCCCAGCCAAAATGCCCTGGCCCGGAGGAAGCAGTAAGGACAATAGCAGTAGCTGTGTGACCCCTCTTCGCACGCCTTTAACTGAGCTTGAGTGCCTGGTCACCCCACCTGGGTCCTGGGGCTGAGCCTCAGAGAGAAGAGTGGCTCACACAGAGCTCTCAGGGGACGGAGCTGGACTCGAGCCCCGGGCAGGGAGTTCAAGGCCACAGGGTGGGGAATCCCGCTGTGACAGCCACCGCTCTCTGGTTGGCACATGGGCCGTGCGGGCCTGGGCAGAGAGGGGAAATGTGCCCCAGGCTCCCCGGCCCGGGGCTTTGGGCAACATCTGGAGGGAGGGGGTGGGTGGATGCCGAGAGCGCCAGCACCTTGGTCTCTGAGGCGCGCCCTGCCTGCAGCCCAAGTGAGGTAACCACATGGGGAACCCAGGTCCTTCAGGACGGCTCCTGGGGCTCCTGGGCGCCCCGTGGAGTCGCAGACTCTGCACCGGACGCCGCACCACCCCCGGCCGCTGGTCAGGCCCTCAGACATGGGGGCACTCCACACAAACACACACACCACATACAGACCCCCACACCACACACAATCACACCACACACAGACACACACCACACACAGACACACACACCACACACATACCCACACCACATACAGACCCACACCACACACAGACCATCACACCACACACAGACCCACACCACACACAGACCCACACCACATACAGACCCACACCACACACAGACCCCCACACCACACACAGACACACACACCACATACAGACCCACACCACACACAGACCCCCACACCACACACAGACACACACACCACATACAGACCCACACCACACACAGACCCACACCACACACAGACCCCCACACCACACACAGACACACACACCACATACAGACCCCCACACCACACACAGACCCCACACCACACACAGACCCACACCACACACAGACCCCCACACCACACACAGACACACACACCACATACAGACCCCACACCACACACAGACCCCCACACCACACACAGACACACACCACACACAGACACACACACCACACACAGACCCCCACACCACACACACACCATCACACCACACACAGACACACACACCACACACAGACCCACACCACACACAGACCCACACCACACACAGACCCCCACACCACACACAGACCATCACACCACATACAGACCCACACCACATACAGACCCACACCACACACAGACACACACACCACACACAGACCCCCACACCACACACACACACGATCACACCACATACAGACCCACACCACACACAGACCCCCACACCACACACAGACCCCACACCATACACACACCATCACACCACATACAGACCCCACACCACACACAGACCCCCACACCACACACAGACACACACACCACATACAGACCATCACACCACATACAGACCCCCACACCACACACAGACCCCCACACCACTCACAGACCCCCACACCACACACAGACCCCCACAGCACACACATACCCTCACACCACACACAGACCCCCACACCACACACAGACCATCACACCACATACAGACCCCACACCACTCACAGACCCCCACACCACACACAGACCCCCACACCACACACATACCCTCACACCACATACAGACCCCACACCACACACAGACCCCACACCACATACAGACCCCCACACCACACACATACCCTCACACCACATACAGACCCCACACCACACACAGACCCCACACCACACACAGACCCACACCACACACAGACCCCCACACCACACACAGACACACACACCACATACAGACCCCACACCACACACAGACCCCCACACCACACACAGACACACACCACACACAGACACACACACCACACACAGACCCCCACACCACACACACACCATCACACCACACACAGACACACACACCACACACAGACCCACACCACATACAGACCCACACCACACACAGACCCCCACACCACACACAGACCATCACACCACATACAGACCCACACCACATACAGACCCACACCACACACAGACACACACACCACACACAGACCCCCACACCACACACACACACGATCACACCACATACAGACCCACACCACACACAGACCCCACACCATACACACACCATCACACCACATACAGACCCCACACCACACACAGACCCCCACACCACACACAGACACACACACCACATACAGACCATCACACCACATACAGACCCCCACACCACACACAGACCCCCACACCACTCACAGACCCCCACACCACACACAGACCCCCACAGCACACACATACCCTCACACCACACACAGACCCCCACACCACACACAGACCATCACACCACATACAGACCCCACACCACTCACAGACCCCCACACCACACACAGACCCCCACACCACACACAGACACACACACCACACACATACCCTCACACCACATACAGACCCCACACCACACACAGACCCCCACACCACACACAGACCCCCACACCACACACATACCCTCACACCACACACAGACCCCACACCACACACAGACCCCACACCACACACAGACCCCCACACCACACACAGACCCCCACACCACACACAGACCCACACCACACTCAGACCCCACACCACACACAGACCCCACACCACACACAGACCCACACCACACACAGACCCCCATACCACACACAGACCATCACACCACATACAGACCCCACACCACACACAGACCCCCACACCACACACAGACCCACACCACACACAGACCCCACACCACACACAGACCCCACACCACACACAGACCCCACACCACACACAGACCCCCACACCACACACAGACCCACACCACACTCAGACCCCACACCACACACAGACCCCACACCACACACAGACCCACACCACACACAGACCCACACCACACACAGACCCCCATACCACACACAGACCATCACACCACATACAGACCCCACACCACACACAGACCCCCACACCACACACAGACCTACACCACACACAGACCCACACCACACACAGACCCACACCACACACAGACACACACACCACATACACACCATCACACCACACACAGACCCCCACACCACACACACACCATCAGACCACATACAGACCCACACCACACACAGACCCCCACACCACACACAGACCCCCACACCACACACACACCATCACACCACATACAGACCCACACCACACACAGACCCACACCACACACAGACCCTCACACCACATACAGACCCCACACCACACACAGACCCCACACCACACACAGACCCCCACACCACACACACACCATCAGACCACATACAGACCCACACCACACACAGACCCCCACACCACACACAGACCCCCACACCACACACACACCATCACACCACATACAGACCCACACCACACACAGACCCCCACACCACACACAGACCCCCACACCACACACACACCATCACACCACACACAGACCCCACACCACACACAGACCCCCACACCACACACAGACACACACACCACATACAGACCCCACACCACACACAGACCCCCACACCACACACAGACCCCACACCACACACACACCATCACACCACACACAGACCCACACCACACACAGACCCCCACACCACACACAGACACACACACCACACACAGACCCCACACCACACACAGACCCCCACACCACACACAGACCCCCACACCACACACACACCATCACACCACATACAGACCCACACCACACACAGACCCCCACACCACACACAGACCCCCACACCACACACACACCATCACACCACACACAGACCCCACACCACACACAGACCCCCACACCACACACAGACACACACACCACATACAGACCCCACACCACACACAGACCCCCACACCACACACAGACCCCACACCACACACACACCATCACACCACACACAGACCCACACCACACACAGACCCCCACACCACACACAGACACACACACCACACACAGACCCCACACCACACACAGACCCCCACACCACACACAGACCCCACACCACACACACACCATCACACCACACACAGACCCACACCACACACAGACCCACACCACACACAGACCCACACCACACACAGACACACACACCACATACACACCATCACACCACACACAGACCCCCACACCACACACACACCATCACACCACATACAGACCCACACCACACACAGACCCACACCACACACAGACCCTCACACCACATACAGACCCCACACCACACACAGACCCCACACCACACACAGACCCCCACACCACACACACACCATCAGACCACATACAGACCCACACCACACACAGACCCCCACACCACACACAGACCCCCACACCACACACACACCATCACACCACATACAGACCCACACCACACACAGACCCCCGCACCACACACAGACCCCCACACCACACACACACCATCACACCACACACAGACCCCACACCACACACAGACCCCCACACCACACACAGACACACACACCACATACAGACCCCACACTACACACAGACCCCCACACCACACACAGACCCCACACCACACACACACCATCACACCACACACAGACCCACACCACACACAGACCCACACCACACACAGACCCCCACACCACACACAGACACACACACCACATACAGACCCCACACCACACACAGACCCCCACACCACACACAGACCCCACACCACACACACACCATCACACCACACACAGACCCACACCACACACACACCATCACACCACACACAGACCCACACCACACACAGACCCACACCACACACAGACCCCCACACCACACCCAGACACACACACCACACACAGACCCCACACTACACACAGACCCCACATCACAAACATACCACACAAAGAGACACATCATACACACAGAACCCCCCACATCACACATAGACACACACATCACACAGAGACCCCCACACCACACACACACCACAGGCAAGCACACACATTACACACCAACCCCCATACCACACACAGATACACATACCATAGAAAGACACAAAAACTACATGCATGGACCCCCCCACATCACACATACCACACCGACACACAGACACACACCACATAGACCTCTATACCACACACTAACACAGACACCACACAATGCCCATATCACACATAGCACACTGATACAGATCACAGACATATGCACCATACACAGACCACACATCATACACTGACACACAGGCCACATTGATGTGGCCCACATACACCACACGCCACTCAGTGACACAGTCCACAGACACACACAGACCACGCTCTGACCCTCCCCTCACTTGCCACATGTCCTGCTCCACCAGGCACCCCAACTCTCAGAGTCAGCCCTGTCAGCCTGAGGGAGCCCTGGGGCCACACCGCCCTTCCCCCACCCCAGAGGTTCCTCAGCCTCCACTTGGCAGAAGCCAGAACTCGAGAGGGCAGGGTGTCCTCAGCTGAATGCCTTAGGGGAGAAATTCAGAGGGGACGCCGGGGCTTCCAGGGAGACATCCTGCAGGGCAGGGACCTGTGGGTGGGGGGAGTTGTGCCTTCAGGGATGGGTGGCTGGTTGCTGAGGCCTGGGGCTGAGGGATGTCCCTCCTCCTCTCCTATACTCTCTGCACTCTCAGGGCAGGGTCTGTCCCCTCCTTGCCACCCCAGGGTGTATGTGGGCACAAAAGAGACCCTGGTCTCTGACTCCACCCACACCCCTTCACAGTAGACTCAGGGTCAGCTGGGCCCCCACCCTGCTGCCCTCCTGGCTTGGAACTCCACAGGGGCTCAAAAGGAGGGGTCCCCACGTCTTGTGCCCAGAATGAGTGGCGTGACTTCTAGTGTCACTCCCGGCCTGGGCCAAGACCCCCCACCCTCTCCAGGACATCATACACCACACATCATACATCTGGGCCCCAGCCTTCTTTCCCAGACCCTGAAGCCAGGCCAGTCTTGGTCCCCAAGCCTGAGCTGGTCAGAGCAGAGGTCCCATCTTGAAGAGCAGGGCCTCTGACACCTCTGACCCACTGAGTCTGCCTGACATTCCAGCGCTGGAGCCGGATTTTCTGCTGGAAAGTGCCCAAGGCTCTCCTGGGCCATTTGTGGATGAGTGGAGGGGGTGGGGCGGTGAAGGCCAGTGGGGCCCTGGTGGCGTGGCTCCCAGGAGGAGTAGGTTTTTCCCTAGTCCTGTGGGGCTTTTCCCAGAGGTCAACTGTGGCGGGCAGTGGGGTTCTAAACCGTCCAGGCTGCCACCCCTTCCTGGGCTGGGGCCCAGAAAGGCAGCGACGGGATAGCAAAAGGAGTAGCCAGTGCTGAGTCCTGGCTCATATAGTGTTTCTTTGGGCACAGAGGGCCAGTCGCTGACCCCGAGGGTGATCACTGTCTGCTCCAGTCAGTGCCCACCAGCCTTCACTGCCAGCAGCCTCCGGCTGAGTGGAGGGTCTGGGGGAGGAGGCAGCCCCGGGCAGCGCTGAGGGTGAGGGGCTCCGTCTCTCAGGAAGCCCCCCTGACTGGGTCTGATTGGACCCCGGCCCTCATCCGGGTCTGCAGCAGGCCACCGTTGCCCAGCGCCAGACTCTGGCCCTTGTGGAGGATGGCAGTCCGGCCCGCTCTGGCAGGAGGCATGTTCATAGGATAGGATGAAAATAGGAAGTGGTCTCCAGTGCCAGGCGGGTGCCCGCCTGCCATTCTTCCTGGGTGTGGGGGCGGCTCCTCCCGGGAAGGAAGGGCCTTAGTCAGCCGCCAACAGCTGCTGGGAACCCTGCGCCCAGCCTCTGGGAAATGCTGCCGGCCATTCAGCTGGACTCCCCCGAGGCTCAAAGGCCCACTCTGCCGGGGCACCCATTAGGAACCTAACCATGTTGAAGTCTGTTATTCCAGTTCATCTTCCCAGGATCCCTGCTGGGCAGACTCATGTTACAGATGAGGAAGCCGAGGCCCAGAGATGTGTCCAGGGTCCTGCAGCCGATTACTGACAGTGCCAGGATGTGAACTTAGGACGGTTTAGGTCCAGGGCTCAATTGTGGGGTCCAGCCTCCAAGGCCAGGGCCAGGGAGCAGCTGGGAGGGTGAGGCCAAGTGAGCCCTGCTGGGTAGGGAGTCATCAGGGTGGCCTGAGGCTTGGAGTCCAGGGCTGGCGTTGTCCCCCTCTGGTGCCCTCTGGGTTTTTCCGAGATCAGACGAGATCAGACGAGATCGGGCGCGTTCAGGGTGGTATGGCCGTAGACACCCTCTGGGTTTTTAAAGTCACTCCTGCTCAGCATCTGTTGAGAACCTGCTGTGTGGTCTGCGTTGCACCAGGCACTGGGAACTCAGTGGTGAGCGAGGTGTGTTCAACCCCGCCTTTGGAGAGCTGACATTCTGTGAAGAGGCAATGATCAACCAGTAAACAAATAAGAAAATGACGTAACTTCAGCTTTTGATAAAGGCCATGAAGGACACCCATCAGAGTGATGAGGGAGATGAGAGTGGCCTTGGGGTTTTAGCTGAGGGGGTCAGAGGTGATGTCTTCCCTGGGAGTTGACACTTGAGCTGAGACCTGTAGGACAAGAAGGAGCCAACAAAATGACTCTAAGGGGGATGGGTGTACTAGGCAGAGGAACAGGGAGTGCAAAGGCCCTGTGGCAGGAACAGGTTGGAAGTCTTCAGAGGACAGTTCCAGGTTAACAGTGGTGCCAAGATGTAGGCCACCACCCCACCACCCAATACAGATGGGCGTGGGTATCTGTTCTAAACCCTGTGTCGCCGGTCAGGGGAGCTGTGCTGGCTTCGCAGTGGGTGAATTCCTTCCTCTGAGGACTCCTATGTGGAGTACTAGAAATTTTCCTCCATATATTCCCGGAGGACAGGCCAGGGATGACAGGAAGTGGTGAGAGCCACTGTAACAGATGGTTTCATCCACTTCCCTCTGTGCTTCAGGCTGACCTACAGGACCCCTTGAGTCACAGGTGCTGAGATGGGAGCTTCTCAGAGTGGTCCTGGGGGTAGTTGTAGGCATTCGGGTCCTCTAGCTCTATTGAAGCCTTGCTCTGTCTAAGGGCAGCTGTGGTGTGGCTGAGTCTATGTACCACCTCTGATGAGTGAGCAGGGCACACTTCCTGGCCACCCACCAGGGAAAGGGAACCATGGAAGACTTGTGTGTGAAGCACAGGTGAGTCTATACTGAGCCTGGGGTGGATGTCTCATAGGGAAAGAACACAGAAGTCCAGATAAAAATCATCTAAGATAGGGCTTCCCTGATGGCTCAGTGGTAAAGAATCAGCTTGCAAAGGCAGAAGACATAGGTTCTGTGTCTAGAAAGACCCAGGAAGATCCCACATGCCTTGTCCAGGAAGGTCCCACATGCCTTAGAGCAACTAAACCTGTGCACCACAACTATTGAGCCTGTGCTCTAGAGCCCAGGAACCGCAACTACTGAAGCCTGTGTGCCCTAGAGCCCATGTTTCACAACAAGAGAAGCCACCGCAATGAGAAGCCCGCGTACCACAGCTAGAGTGTAGTCCCCGCTCGCTGCAATTAGAAAAAAACCCACGCAGCATCAAAGACTCAGCACAGCCATCAGTTCAGTTCAGTTCAGTTGCTCATTCATGTCCAACTCTTTGTAACCCCATGAACTGCAACACACCAGACTTCCCTGTCCATCACCAACTCCTGGAGCTTACTCAAACTCATATCTATTGAGTCGGTGATGCCATCCAACCATCTCATCCTCTGTCGTCCCCTTCTCCTCCTACCTTCAGCCCCAGCATCAGGGTCTTTTCCAATGAGTCAGTTCTTCGCATCTGGTAATCAAAGTATTGGAGTTTCAGCTTCAGCATCAGTCCTTCAGTGAATATTCAGGGCTGATTTCCTTTAGGATTGACTAGTTGGATCTCCTTGCAGTTGTTTTTTTTTTTTTAATATTTATTTACAGCACAGCCATAAATATTTTTAAAAAATCATCTAAAATAGTTCATGAGCTTCCCACATGGTGCTAGTGGTAAAGAACCTGCCTGCCAATGCAGGAGACATAAGAGATGCAGGTTGGATCTCTGGGTTGGGAAGATCCTCTGGAAGAGAACATGGTAACCCACTCCAGTATTCTTGCCTGGAGAACCCCATGGATAGAGGAGCCTGGCGGGCTACAGTCCATAGGGTTGCAAAGAGTCGGACATGACTGAATTGACATAGCTCGCAAGATATTTCATAGGGAGTTCATGGAGTAGAGAATTTGCATCTGGTGAGGGGTCAGGGAAAAAGAGGTAGCAATGGAGTGGGGTACAAAGAGCAGGTCAGGTGGAGATGTAGGGAAGATGTGGCTGCGCTCTGAAGCCAATGTGGCTCCAGTGCTAAAGGGGTCATTAGTGGCTTTTGACCTCACCCCCATGACTCGTCAAAACCACATACAGAGCTGTCTTGCTGGATTTCTCTTGCCGCTTTATCGTGTTCTTTTCTGGAATAGTTTCTGACCTTGCCTTTCACCGCTTTCCTGTCTCATGTGTCCATCAAAAGTAAGCCATTCTCCAAAAGGCCAGACTGGCCCATCTGTCCACTCTGCCCTCCACCATGATTGCTTTGAAGGCCTCAGTTCTACTCCTGATCATGAACGCTATCTCCTCACCAGAGATCGAGCCCACTACTTGCACCCCAGTTCTTTATCTCACTTCAGTCTAGTGGAGTATGGACGTAACTTAGTGGCTCAGGAAGTAAGGAATCTGCCTGCAGTGCAGGACACCCGGGTTCCATCCCTCGGTGGGGAAGAGCCCCTGGAGAAGGAAACGGCAACCCACTCCAGTGTTCTTGCCTGGAGAATTCCATGGACAGAGGAGCCTGGCAGGCTACAGTCCATGCGGTCGCAAAGAGTCAGACATGACTGAGTGACTAACACATTACATGACATTAGTGGAGCACAGGATTCTTGATGGAAAGTTATCTCCCTAAGCACCTGGAATATTTGATTCTCTAGTCCTCTGGCATCCATTGCTGCTGAGAAGGTCTGTTGTCAGTCTAACTGTCATTCTTTTGTGTAATTCCTCATTTCTTTCTGGTACTTTTTAAGATTGTTTTTTGTTTTTAAAGTTCTGCAGTTTTACTAGTATGTGAATTTCTTTTTATTTATGCTTCTTAGGACTCAGTGTGCATCTTCAGTGTGAGGACTTATTCTTTAATTCCTGAAATTTCTTGACCATTAGGTCTTGAGTTTTTCCTGCTTTCACCTTCTGGAATTCCTATTACATGCATGTTGGACCTTCTTGGACCATTTCATTTTATCCTTTAAGAGACTTTGTATCTTATTTTTCCTTGTTTTTATATCTCTGTGCTGCATTTCATGAAATTTCTTCAGATGTGTTTTCCAGTTCCCTCTTCCACCATAGCTAATTTGCTATATAATCCATCCACTGAACTTTTATTTTATACTGTGATGACTATTTGATATACTTTGAAATTTATCTGTTCTTTATTTTTAAGTAATATTTTTATTATGTCTTCCACTTCTGCTTCTATCTCCTTAATAATTCAAAATTCCTATTATGTAGTTTTAAAAAATTGTTCTAATATCTATTAATACATCTACGATCTCCTGCTGATGCAGTGGCTTGCTTTCTCAGGTTCTTCGTAATTTCTTTTTATTGTGAGCTCATCTTCAGCAGGGATTGTTTTTCTGTAGAAATTGCCCTGGGTGGAAGTGTTCATACAAAGTGGTTAGAAGTAAGTTTTATAGTTCTTTATCAGTTTTTATGTTAATTTTTAGACTTGGGGCTGGATTGTGTAAATTTGAATCCCATACCTATTTGTATCTCTGGCTAGGGTTTTGTTTTCTCACAGTTGACTTCTTTTTCCTACCCACTGTTCTAAGGAGGATGGAAAGTTTCATTTCTTGGGTCAGCTTTACAAGTCTACTTTGTTCAGGGCAGCCCTTTGAGGCCTGGGCTTTACGTGAGGACGTCAGTTCCAGCTTACCACCTCAGGGAGTCCAGGATAAATATCCTGCCCCTGTGT
Source organism: Cervus elaphus (assembly GCF_910594005.1). NCBI lineage: Eukaryota > Metazoa > Chordata > Mammalia > Artiodactyla > Cervidae > Cervus > Cervus elaphus. The sequence goes on from NC_057818.1 coordinate 44,013,662, forward strand.
TCTGACAGATTCTGTAGCTTTCCCCAGCTTTTGTGGCCCACGAACCTGAGGGCCTTTAGATGACTCAACTCATGAGTCATGAGTCAACTCCCCTCAGTATATCTCCTGGATCTTCCTTTGAATGAAACCTCCCACCTTTAGCTTCCCCTTTCCAGTTCCATAGCTCCTCTTTCTGACTCCAGATTGTGACACAGTGATGCCCAGAATCCCAGATGGGGCCTGGAAGCACAGATGCTTCAAACACATCCTCCAATTCCCAGGAACCCCAGACTCTGATCAGTTACAGTCTTTTGAGTCTGTGCTGTGCTATATTTAGTAGTTCACTCATGTCTGACTCTTTGTGACCCCATGGCCACATTGTGACTGCCAGGCCCCTCTGTCCATGGGGATTCTCCAGGCAAGAATACTAGAGTGGGTTGCCTTGTCCTCCTCCAGGGGATATTCCCAACCCAGAGATCGAACATAGGCCTCCTGCATTGCAGGTAGATTCTTCACTGTCTGAGCCACCAGGCAAGCCCAAGAATACTGTAGTGGGTAGCTTATCCCTTCTCCAGAGGATCTTCCTGACCCAGGAATCGAACTGAGGTCTCCTGCATTGCAGGTGGATTCTTTACCAGCCGAGCTACCAGGGAAACCTTTGAGTCTATGACCTTCTAGCAAAAAACTGTAAGAGAGACCAAATGAGACCAAGAACTTTCTAGCCATGAAACCAGGGCCTTTTGATATACCTAGATCACTGGTTATCAACCTGGGACATTTTCGTCCTCCTAGAGACCGGTTGGCAATATCTGGAGACAGTTTTGAGTGTTGTGACTGGTGGTGCTGGTGGGCAAATATTACCGGCATTTAGTGGATAATGGCTGGGGATGCTGTTAAACATTCTACCATGCACAGGACAGCCCTCAACAATACAGGATTAATTCTTTAGGCTAAACTGTCTACACTGCCACTGTTGAAGAACCCTGATAACCTCTTCTTCCTTTTCTCACAACTGGCCTCTGAATCCACAGGCGCCGAGGCCTAGGTCTGTGGTGGAAGAGAGGGACAGAGATGTGGTCTCAGAGTCTGACCCCAGGAGTCAGGGCGACAGAGGAGTCCTAAGACTGAGACTACATCTGGAGGAAGAGTGTGTTTCATCAGATCCAAGGGACCCTGGTGCCCGGAATGTTCCCAGCTTGCCCTCAGAGCCTCACCCAGGCCTGCCCTGCCTGCCCATGAGGCCTTCGACCCGGCTCCCTCCCCAGTACAGCCCGCACGAGCCGGCCACACGCTTCTCTGTGATGTGGGGAGCAGGCATGCGGTCGTTGGAGCAGGCCAGGCCCTCTTCGGGGGGGTGAGGACATATCTCTGGTGCCATCTTTCCTGTTCTGATAAATAACTGATCTGTGGTTGAGGCAAGAAGGTCACCTCTGCTCAGGGAAGCTCAGGAACAAACCACTTGTGACCGGTGGGAAGAGACCAGGGTGGGGGCAGCGGGAAGTCTGCCTTCCCTGGCCACCAGGCTGCTGGGGGCAGATTTCAGAAAGGGGAAGTGCTGAGTTGGGGCAGCGCTTCCTGTGGTCGCGGCAGTCAGGGCATCGGGGCGGCATGGCAAATCAGAGGGGAGGCTGGCCTGCCCCAGGAGGGGGCGAGGTGAGCCTCCCTGAACAGGCCCAGCCCAGGGGACCCTGGCTAGGCAGCTTGTGCTCTCTTTCGTGGGTCTGGGCTGGGGGCTTTGGGATGAAGGGACTTACTAAAATTCCCATGGGGGACTTGGATTCTCTGTTTGGGGATCTGCCGGAACTCTGCTCTGCCCTTAGAATGAGGTCCACCAGGTTTGGAGAATTGCTCCTTGCCCCTTGTTATCTCCAGACACTGCCTATCCTGCACCTGCTCACGCAGTTCCTCTCCCCAGAGGCCTGCTGTCCCTTCCTCTTTGGGAAGCCCTCAGCTCCTGGCTGAGCTGCTCCTTGGAACCCCCTTCCTCCCCGAAGACCAGAGCCCAGAAGCTTATGCAGCCTGTCCAGCTCCTGATGCTCCTCAAGAAGGCAGCCTGTCTGTCTGCGTTCTTCTGTCTCTTAGGGAGGGGCCTGGAGTGGCGGCCTAGGAGTGAGGGAGGGGGCCAGGCCCCCACAGCTCCTGGAGCCCACCTCCCCTCCTCTGAGCATTACAGGGCATGAGCTCAGGCTCTGAACCCAGAAGACAGCTGGGCTTGGGGTGGGGGGGTTGGTGCTGAGAGCAGACTGGCTTCCCTCTGGTCCTAGCACTGATGTGGCCTGGCCCTCTGCTCCTCCTGCCTCTAAACGGAGTCCCTCCCACTCCACCTTGACTGTTCCGCTTTACTCCAGCCCTACCAGGCCTTGTGTGTTCAGTCGCTCCAGTCCTGTCTGACTCTTTGTGACCCCATGGACTGTAGCCCGCCAGGCTCCTCTGTCCATGGGATTCTCCAGGCAAGAAGACTGGAGTGGGTTGCCATGCCCTCCTCCAGGGGATCGTCCTGACCCAGGGATCAAACCCACATCTCCCAAGTCTCCTGCACTGCAGGCGGATTCTTCACCGCTGAGCCACTGGGGAAGCCCACACCAGACCTTAGCAGGATACAAATCAACCCCGAGGCGCTCTTCTGTCCCTTCTGCCCTGGCCGAGCCCCCATTCTGGTGCGCCCTGTGGCCGGGGATCACGGCTCCATCAGCCCCACAGTCATGCAGCCCACAGCCCTCTGCTCCTCCAGAGGCTCTGAGGCCAGTGAGGGTGGGTGTGTGGTATGTGTGTGTGGGGGGTCTGCTCCCAGCTAGGGCCTGTGTCTGGCAGAGATCGAGTCAGCAAGACCAGCCCCCACCTCTGGCCCACTGTGCTCTGACCACATGCGCAGTGCCTGGGGACAGCCAGGGCAGCCCACCGCCCCCATCCCTCCTGACCTTGGGTCACCTCTTCTCTCTTTGTCTGTCTCTGATTCAGTCTCTTCTGTTTTTCTCTCTCTTTCGTAAGTCCATCTAGCCCCCGGGACTCCCAACCCCTCTTTTTCTATATTTATACATCTGTCAGTCTGTCCATCTTGCTCTCCGCATTTCTCTCTCCTTATCTCTCTTTCCTATCACCCTACCCCGACCCCGGCTCCTCTGCGTCTGTTGTGTCTGTCTCCCGCTCCCTGTCTCCCTGCTTCCCTCTCTGTCTCTCTCGCCCTCCAAGCTCACCCCCGGCCCTCATCTTTCTGAGGCTCTTGTCGTCCAAGAGCCCCTGTAGGCAGCCTGGCCACAGTCTTGGCAGGACCTGCTGGGGCATTTCTTAGTCGCCGATGGGCCCTCGTCCTGTTATCAGTTGGAAATGAATCAGAGATTAGGAAACGGGGGGAGTGGGGGTGTTATCGCCTGGCGCACACGGGGCTCTCAGCTAATCTCTGGTGGCCCCGGGTTCGAGAGGAAATGCAGTTGCAACACCGAGCCCTTCTTACCGTCACTGTCATGTCCGCGGCGAGGCGGTGGGGGGACACGGGTGCAAGGCTGGCAGGGGAGAGGGAGAGGTCTGAGCGTGAGGCCCCAGCACCTGGCGGGTGTGTGCACACCCACACAGGCACACGTGCGTACGTGCACACATGTACACAGGAAGCCACCATTGCACACTTCCCCCGTCGCCAAGCTTTGCCCCTCATCCTTCCACTCCTTTCACTGGATGACTTCTCAGCCCTGCCCCAGGCCCCGGTGCAGCCCATTCTTCTCCTAGCAGACGGTGTAGCCCTTCTCACCAAACTCTCCTGCAACGCTCAGGACCAGCCCAGCATCATCACTGTGGCCTCCAAGATTTTATGTCCACTTTTGGCCCCACCCCGCGCCCTCTCCCCCCACTGTCTCTCAGCTGTCTCTGCTCTGCCACCCTGGTCTCCTTATCCTCCTCTGTGCCCCAGCTTATGCACATGCTGTTCCCTCTGCCTGGAAAACTTTCCTCTCTCATCCATCTGGCCGACTCCATGTGTCCCAGCTCACTCAGCTTTCATGTCATTTTCTCAGAGAATCAAGTGATCCCATCAGCGCACGGTCTCAGGGGCTCTGCCCACCTTCCCCCTACCCCGTGCTCTGCCCACACAGCATGGCTTTCCCAGCACCACACTGGACTACGCTTTTCAGAGGGTGATTCCTTGTGTCCCATCTGCCTCTCACCAGACTGGGTGTGATGGGGTAGGGACTGAGTCCTCCACCCCCTATCCAGGACTTGGCCCAGGATGGGGCCCATTAGACAGTGGTTGCATGAACAGAGAGGTGGATGCTTGCAGGTGCACACAGAAAATCACACAAACACACTCACAGGCAATGCCCAGGAACTGCCACATAGACAAACACCCAGGCAAATTCATAGACTGCTGCTGCTGCTGCTAAATCATTTCAGTCGTGTCCGACTCTGTGCGACCCCATAGATGGCAGCCCACCAGGCTCTGCTGTCTCTTGGGTTCTCCAGGCAAGATCACTGGAGTGGGTTGCCATTTCCTTCTCCAATGCATGAAAGTGAAAAGTGAAAGTGAAGTCGCTCAGTTGTGTCCGACTCTTCGCGACCCCATGGACTGCAGCCTACCAGGCTCCTCTGTCCATGGGATTTTCCAGGCAAGAGTACTGGAGTGGGTTGCCATTGCCTTCTCCAAAATTCATAGACATGGGCCTGCAAACCCAAGTACAGAGAGACAAGAGAGATGGAGACACACGTCTGTCCCCACTGTCCCCTATGCTTCTCATTAGCCAGTGGACACCCCAGTCACCTGGCTCATGGGGACCCCCAACCCTGCCCCTCAGGTGGGACCCCATGTCTGTGGGGACCTCCTACATTCTGTTGCTGCCCTGGCCTTGGCTTCAGGGAACCCAGGTTACAGGTTCCCCCAGGCAGGATTCTCTAGGCCCTGCCAATGGACTGGAGGTATTAGTTCTTACATCAGGCAGCTTTCAGATCCTACACATAGTCCGTCAGCCAGTATGACCTAGCATAAAGATTAACACTGGGAGCACGGCATCAGTTAACCTCTTACGTGGCGTTTTAAAGAGAGGTGACAGTTCAGGGAAAGATTGGAGCAGCACGCATGAAGCTAAAGCTAGGTACTTTTCTCAACAATGTTTTGCTTTCGGAAATCACTGCTGAAGTTAATCCGGTTAGAGTTTCTGTCCCAGACTCAAGGAGGTTCCAGCTGGAAACAGGCGGCCGTGGTGGCAGACAGGGGTGCAGGGTGGCAGGCTGCGTGGAGGGCAGGCCCTTGGGCAGGGGGGGGCGTTGCTGACAGCAGGAGGGTGGCGGTGGCATGGGGTGGGGTGGGGCCTCACCTGGCTTCCTCTGTGAGTGGGGGCGGTGCGGGGAGGGCGGGGGCATCTGGCCCCAGGCAGGCAGCCGAGGTGGGGTGCAGAGACTAGCCTGCATTCCTGCAGCGGGGACCGGGGCCTTGAGACCTTAAGGCAACCGTCATCCCAAGCAACTACAGGCAGCTTCCCTCTGTCAGGTAGATTTTGCCATCATCCCCACCCAGCAGAGAAAAGCAGGAAGGCCTCCTTGGGGTTCTGGTGACTTCTGAGGATCCCCACGTCAGTCTTTGCCTGGTGAGAGCCTACTTCTTTGCTGTCACAGCCCCGATGAGAACGAGAACAATGTGCGCTGTACCTCTGGCGTAGGAGGAAGACAGCAGCGGACACCACTGGGGCCTTCCTTCAAATTAAAGGGCATCTTCCTAGTTGGCTAACCTTCCGCCAGCCAGACACCTCCACCGTCCCCCACCCTTGAGAGAAGGGTGCTCTCAAATTCTCCTTCCCCAGTGGCCCCTAGCAGCTACGAGATCCCTCTGTCCGGATTTCCAGCTTCCCACACCAGGCCCAGCCCTTGCCCCTAACCCAAACCCCATGTTTCCAGACACACTGGCCGGAATGGTGCCCTGTGGGGAAGGCAGGAGGGGCTTCCGCAGCACCCTAGTCTCTTGCGCCCCGTTTCCTCGTCCACGCAGGGGGCTGGTGGCTGGCCTGGCGTCTCTCAGATGGAAACAGTGAAGACTCCTAGGCTGATCTGAGAAACGTGAGAACAGGGCTGGGAAAATCGGCCGTTTTTGTGGTTTGGGGGTTTGAAGCGAGTTTCACAACTGATCTCCCAAGAACACGGTCCAGTCAGAAGTGTTCCCTGCCCGGGGGCCCGTTTCCCTGCTGGCTCCGGTGCTGACCGCCTGCCCGGCTGCGCCGTGAGCCAGGGGAGGGCCGAGGCTGAGGCAGGGGGCTTCACCCACCAACCCCACCTGCTCCCCGTGTTCCCTCTTTGGGGGATGAGCACGAGGAGCTGAGATGATGGAGCCAACTGGGTGGGGGGGGCTCATGTGGCTTCTGCTTGGTCCTTGGCGTGGGGAGAGGCGTCCACGTGGCACCTACCCCTCTCTCATCCTGGAAGTCTTTCTAGATGCCTCTGGGTGCAGGTGTGCCCTTTATAACCTTCACCTGTGGGGACAAGAAGGCCAGTGATTTCCTTTGTTGCCGGGATCTTGGGTTGGAGCTGACTTTCATGGGGGACCAGAGGGACCTGCTCTGGCAGATCAGGGAGAGAGTGGGGACCCCAGGGAGCTCCACCCACCCCACCCTGGATCCCCAGAACTCCCATCGCTTCCTTTGCAGATGGTGCCCAGCTGGGGCGAGGAAGGGGTCCCCCTGCCTCCAAGCTGCCTGGCCCCCCAGCTTATCCTTCCACTCTGGGAAGTCCCAGCCTGCCTCAGGCTGGCCGGGGCAGAACTGAAATTGGTGACATCTGCCTTTTGGGGCCCCTCGGCTCCTGCCCCCGCCCACTGGCCCCAGAGCCTTTCTGCAGGCGTTCCTTCCAAAGCCGGGAGGAAGAGCAGCCGTGTGCTCCCCGAGTGAGTGCTCCCTCCTGTCCTCCACACCCCCACCTCCGCCCGGGCCCTGCGCGAGCCGGACACTCCCCAGCTCTGGAGAGTGGCACGTGATGCTGCGCACCGCCATCCCTCTGTCGGGGCACGGTGCTCTCAGACACGCCATCTCCCACCCCACATAGCGGAGGAGAGATGAAGGCCCCAGGCCCTCCCACCCCAGGATGTGGGGTGAGGCAGGGGTGTTTGGGTGGCAGAACCCCAGCTTTTCCCACTCTGCTGGGGGGGCCCAGGACAGTCCTGTGGCCTGTTACCAAGTGAGGGTGTGGCTGGAGACGTGCCATGTCCCGCAGGGCAGCTGAGAAAACAGGCTGGGGCTAGCAGTCATCAGATCCACGGCCAGGGAGACGGCTAGTCGCGTGCTTGGTCAGAGGAGTGGTCAGATGGCCACACAGACGTGGTGGGCCAGCCCAGTGGAGAGTCCCACATGGCCACGCGCCGGGGCCAGGGAGAGATGGTGTGGCCAGACACAGTGCCTGGCTGGACAGGAAGGTTCGAGCAGACCCACGGAATCCTCTGGATCAGGACCAGATGAGCCTGAATGATTGAACACGCCCGGGTGGACAACTGGCCAGCATCTGAGGACCCCCTCAGGGAGCCTGGCTCCGGGGTGGAGGCAGCCGGCAGATGAGCCCCATGCACTGCGATCAGGTGGAGGCACCCAGACGCGGCAGCCGGGCTGGGCGCAGGAAGGCTGGGGCTCTCCGTGTGCATCAGCGGAGTGCCCATGTCCCCCTTCCCCGTTCCCTATCCCTACACCCCCTCCCAGCTTCCTGTTCCTGTTTTGGGGCCTCAGGAACTTCCTCTTCTCATTATGGTTCAAAATGGCTTGCTGGTCTCAGCTGGAGGCCCAGCGGGAGGCTGGTCGCCCCAGACCAAGGCACACGAACAGAGAAGAGGGAGAGGGGGGCTCTGTGCCCCCGGGGGGTGGCAGGGCCCACAGAGACCAGCGCCTCAGCCCTGACAAGGCTTCTTCCCCAGCTCCTCAGGGCTTCTGGGGTGAACCCTGCTCCAGGCCACAGTGGCCGGACCCTGCTGCTGTGACATTGCACAGTCACTGTTGTCCCCTTCCTGCCTCAGACAGAGGACCAGAGGGTTTCTTGCCCTCCTCTTCTTCCTGCTTCCTCCCAGGCACACTCGCACTTGAAACAGCAGACACTTCATGGGCAGCAGCACATCGGCCCACGAGCGCGCACACACACACAGGCACACACACTCACACACCCGTGCAGATGGCCCCACCAGGAGCTGAGCTGCTGAGGCCTGGCCTGGGGAGTGTCCTCATGTGTGCATGCCTTGGTGGGTGTGTATGTGGGGGGATCAAGTCGGGTGTGCACACGTGTATGTGTGTGCAGGTCTCTCCCGGTGAGCATGCAGGGGGGCGCCATCCCCCCTCCATGCATCCTGCATGCTGAGCAGAGCCTCTTCCTCAAATGAGGCTGAGTTGCGTCCTGCCAAGTCCCGGAGCTTGCCCTTAGGGGGCACAGGGTGGGCTTCCCTCCCCGGGTGACTCCTCGGGGGTACCTAAGGTGAGGGTGGGGGGCATGGTACTGCACAGAACATGGGGGGAAGGTGCCAGGAAGGGTACCCAGGGCAGTCCTCAAGTTGCCACCTTGGGCCACCTTGATCCACTGGCAACGTGAAGTCACGGGCACCTGGTGAGCACCTGGGCCTAGGATGGGGCTTGGGGGCGAATGTGGGCAAAGCTGTTGGGGGCCGGGCTCATGTCCACCTCCCTGTTCATCCAGCTGAGTGTGGATGGAGCTGAGAATTTAGAAGCTTCCTCCCAGAGGCTGGGGCAGGGGTCAAGGTCAGGACAGTGCCTCTTCACTATAGGTTCTGTCCAACATTTCCTGAGCACTCGCTACCGGCCAGTGGCCTCCTTCACTGTCTGATGACTGTCACTGTCATGGATGAGCAGGCTGAGGCCATGTGTTCAGGAGGCTGTGGCTCTGGGACCCAAAACTGGTGGCTACCGTGCAGGGATGTGCATCAAACTCAAGGCCTGGCCACCCAGCTCCCTGGGGACAGTCCCACAGGGAGACAGCGTAGAGAACTCAAGAGCCCGGGGTCACCCGGTTCCTGCTTGGCACCTGGCTTGTGCTCCCCTGAGTGCTGAGGGGAGGCAGAGAACAAGCAATGGCTGTTTGTTTACATGGAGGTCTTGGGGCCATAATTAAGACTCCGAGAATCAAGGCTTTATCGGCCAGGTTATCTCAAGCAGCCTCCGAAGGGGAAACATCCCGGAGCGTCTAATGAAGGAAAGTTGGACAGGTTTGAAGGCTTTTTTAAAGCATGAAGAATAGGCCTTTGTTGCCAGCTGCCCTCCTGTGGCAGCCTGCCTGGTCCCTGGACTCCGGAGGCTGCCCCAGGCCAGGAGCAGGGCCAGGCAGCTCCTGCAGCCCCTACGCTGCCAGGCTGAGCCCCCGGCCCCGACCACTAGTGGTTCCTGTTCCAGTGGCACTGCTGGCCGTGGGCAGGGCCCCGGGAGTGCGGTCCTGAGGATGCCCCTCCCCTGCCCGATCCTGACATGCACTGCCAGCCTGAAACCAAACCCAGGTTGGGATGGGGTGGGGCTAGCGATGAGGGGTGACCTCTGATGGTCCAAAGCCCTGCATAACCTGGCTTCGTGCCACCTCCACCAGGTCTCGGCCTGCCCCTTTCTCAGCCTCTGCACCTTTGCTTAAGCTGTTCCCTCCACCCACGATGCTTTTCCCTGCTCCTTTCCCCCTAGCAAATTTCTACCTATATGTTAAGACTTAGCCTGGGCATCACCCCCCTAGGAGCCTTCTCTGCACTCCAGGCCAGGTTCCCTGACCCTCCTCTGAATCCCCCAGCTACACAGTCTCCATGCCCTCCGGTGTGTGTCCCTTGAGGGCAGGTCTTGGGTGTCAGACCAGCCCTGTGCCCGACTCAGAATTTGTAAGCGCTCAGTTCCTTAAAGGAAAAAAGGAAAGGAAAAGTGGGGGGCCAGTGACAGGCTGTAAACCCCTGAGTTCTCACTGCAACCTTCACCCCATGGAACAGAGAGGGAAACTGAGAGCTGGGGGCAGAGGTGACCTGCCCACAGCCAGTCGGATGGTGGGTGGAGAGTCCAGGGCAGCGAGCAGCAAATCTTTTTGGTAAAAGGTCAGATGGGAAATCTTTTAGGCTCTCTGGGCTGTTTGGTTCCTATTCTGCTGCCACTGCAGGACAAGAGCAGCCACAGATGGGGTGTTTGTGAAAGGATGTGCTGTGTTTCAATAAAACTTTATGCATTTCACATCATGTTCATATGTCACGGAATATGGGTTTTCTGTTGATTTTTTCTAACCTTAGAAAGTGTATAAATCATTTGCTTACAGACTGTATTATGGACTGGGCCTAGTGGTAGACTGATCCAGGGTCCAGGGCGAAGACCAAGCCTCCCCACTCTGAGACTGACCCGGTCAGTGGTCCCTTGGGGCCCCCGCTCAAACATGGTATGTGCTCAACAAATGGAGGGCCAAACGAATGAGGGGGCTAACTAACCAACTAACCAGTTAACTAAGCCCTTATCTTCTGGGTTCAGAGTAACCCCCTTCCTGAGTCTGGGCTTCATTAGACCTGATGGATCCCTTGTCCGCTGACCTGTCCCACTGACCTCTTGCCCAACCCTCATTTTTCTGACCTCTGGCCGGGCCTCTCATCTACCTTTGAGCTGCACAAGACGGTGGAGAGAAGCCTAGCAAGTGCCCAGGAGCTTCTAATGGACACTCAGCACTGCCGGGCTGAGGGAGCCGCTTGGCAGAGGGCGAGGTGGCTGTGTGTGTGGGTGAGGGGTTTGGGGCTGAGAGGGGGTTCTGGTTGCACCTGGGGGTCTGGGCAGGCAGAGGACACATTCCAAAGGTTCCGGGAGTAGGACCTGTCAGAGTGCACCACCACAGTAAACCCAGGGGAGCTGATTCGAGGGGCTACTCACCCACTCGGCTGGGCCTGCCCTTGGGGTGTGAGCCAGGAGGCTACCAGGTGGCCCCAGCTTGCCTCCTGTAAGCCTACCTCCACACCTGACATGAGGTCCTCTCTATTCCACACTCATGAGTTTGGGTGCATTATTGCCCTGCGTCCATCGTTCATTCATTCAACAACCATCGGCGCACTTTCCATCAACTACCTGCCAGACAGATCCCCTTCGGGTTTCAAGGTTCTTAGTTCATGGGGCTGACAATCCAGCAGAGAAGACAAATACGGACAAGCGAGGCAAAGGACAGGGCCATTCCTAAGAGCAATAGGAGCTGGGAGTCCAGCACAGGGGAGCATGGCCAGCGTGTCCCTGGGCAGTGACTGGGGGTTGCTTTAGGAGGGGGTCCCTGGGGTGGGAGGCAGTAGAGCCCGAACCTGAGTGAGGAGAAGGCCCAGCCAAGCAAAGACCCAGAGGGAACCCCGGGGCAGGAGCAAGCTGCTTGAAAGCCAGCCCAGAGAGATGGGCAGAGCAACAAGTATGGGACAGGGAGGCGACCTTGCCACCCTGAACCCAACAGGACACTGTGGGGAGGAGGGCAGCAGATACAAGGGCCTGGAGCACCTCTGGGGGGCCAGGCCAGGAACATGACCAGACTGACATTTGCAAAGATCCCTGGGTGCTGCTGAGGGCGGGAGCTGCAGGGGAAGACACCTGTCCCCAGGTGAATAGGGGAGCTAGTGTGTGGATAGGAGTCTGGGCTCTGGGCGGAGGGGGGGAGGCGGTGGTAAGGGCTGGGTCCTGCACTGGAGCAGGCGCAGAAGGCTGGGCGGGACGTGGGCGGTGGGCAGGCCCCGAGACTCCTGCTCTTGGCCTGGCTCTGGCGTTGGCTTGGCGTGCAGCCGCCGGGGAGCCGTGTGTGGGCATGTCCCAGGGCTGCCCGCCCGCCGCTCCGGAGACAGGAACCGTGGGCAGGATCTCAGTGCTGTGGAGTGAGCTGGGCGGTGGGTGGCAGGGGCCTCCCTGGGCCCGGAAGCTTCTCCAACTTCACCCAGCTGTTGTCTGTCCGTCCAGCCACTCCACGTCGAGGACTCACTGCTGGGCACGGCCAGGCACAGCCCTGCTCCAGGGTCTGTCTAGCCAGGCAGACCTGCAGGAACCGAGCGTCTGGTCTGATGAGAGAGCCATCTGCATCTGATGGGTGCCCCTCCCATGGGAGGGCAGTGGGCACCTCCAGCCCCAGTCTGGTCCCAGCTACCTCTCCTCCTCCCGGCCCCTGTTTCCGCAGAGGTGCCAGGATGTCCCTCCCGGGCGGTATCTGCCCCCCTAAGACAGAACCCTGAGTGAGATTCAGGTACTCGGTCCTGGTCTCAGACTTCCTAGGCTGCCAGGAGCGGGCTCCTGGGTGCTGTGTGGCTAGCGGCTTCAAGCGAGGGCACCAAACAGGGTGAAGGCCGCTGGACTAGCGGAGTGGTGTTGGCGGGGTGGGGCGGGGGTCTGGGTCTGTGTGTGTGTGTGGGAGCTTGGGGACAGGAAGGCCCGGGCAGGTGTGTGTGTCTGTGTGTACATGTGAGACTCTGAGTGTACGTGGGTGTGTGGGTGTGAACGGTGAGGAGGTATGGGTGTGTCTGTACCTGTGTGCCTGTGTGTGCAGAGTGTCTTCGTGTGTACGGGTGACTGAGCGCATGAGGAGGATCTGTGTGCACCTGTGTGCATATCTCTGTGAGTATGTGTGTGTGTGTGTGTGTGTGTGGTCTGCACTCCTGGGACTGGTGTGGCTTGAACCGCGTCCCCTGGCCTGTTTCCCTTCTCCCCCACCCTCCTTCTCAGCGAGTGTTGACTCAGGGAGGGACGGGCAGCCTTGGTTCAGGATTTCCTGCTTGGGCAGAAGTGGTGTCTTGAAAAGGGAACAATTGTATCCTGAAGTGGACACTGAAGGGTCTGGGCTGCGCAGTGCTCCTTGGGGCCCAAGGCTGTCTGGGCTGAGCTTCCAGAGGCAGCTACAGAAATGCTTTGCCTGGAGCGGGCCTGGAGGACTTGCCCTAAAGCCCTTCGGGAAGCTCTGCACATGCTCAGGGGCCATACACGCTGGGGCTCTGGGCCTGGCGCCCCCTTTACAGCCTGGAGGGGAGGGCACGGCGTGAGGGAAGGGGGACCTCCAGTGCCCCCGGGAACCCGCTGTCCCAGGGGCTCCACCGGGCAGGGCCAGGACGTCTGGTTCCCTGCCCATTTCTCCCTCCACAGGCCCCATCCACCACAGCCTCCACAGATAAAAATGAAAATCTTCTGAGGCTGATGGTCTCAATCTAGGAGGGAGTAAAAAGTCCCAGGAGAGCTCTGCCTTTTGGGGCCCCCTTCTGAAGTGTTTCCTCCCTGGGGGGTACCAGGAGCTTTGACCCCTCCATCACTCCTGAGAAAGGCAGAGTCCTGGGTTGAGGACCTGCTGAGTCAGCCCCTGGGTTCAGCAAAATCCCCTCCAGGTGTTGCTATCCACCTTCCAAGAGGGGCACTGGGGAGGCTGATCTGCCCCACCATGCCCCATCACTCTAGTCCCCCTGTGGGACCTGTGTCTTGGGTTGGATGAGGGCAAGGCTGGGGTCGGATGAGGGCCAGGCTGCCCGGGGTGGGGGTTGGGGAGGATGAGCAAGAGGCCAAGGGAGTGGGGCTCCGGGAGGGAGGCTGGACTGAGGCTGGAGAGGTAGGCGGCCAGCCCTGGCCCCTCGGGCTCCCTTCTCCAGCCCCGTAGCAGAGCCTAATCTGCAGGACAAAGCTGGGATTTGCAGCCCCAAAGCTGCTAATTTGGCTACAGCGCCTCTGTCAGCACCTGCTCCGTGGGGAGGGAGGAAGCCTCCCCAGGGCTCAGGGAGCCGCCTGTCCTGGCTCGTTTAGGACCGTTGGGGATGACCGGGACTTCAGCTATCCTTGCTCAGCGTCAACACAAGTGACAGCCCCTTTAGGGGTCCCCGGAGCACCTTCAGTCCACTCCCCCTGGTGAGCTCAGGCCTCTGGTGCCTGTCGCCCACAGACACTGGCACCACGGCTGTCCCCAGCCAGAAAAACAGGTCTCACTCTGGCCAGAGCTGGGAAGGAGGGTGTCTGAGTGACTGGGGGTGCCTTTGGAAGCCGAGGGAAGGAGAGCGCTCTGGGGCCCCCCTTGCACAGGGTGACCTGGGGGAGCGGTTTCAGGCCTCTGGTCTCCAGCCTCCACCACACCGGGCAGCCACAAGCCAGGTGGCTGTTAATAATTAACCCCGGGCTCGGGCCTTGACCTCGTGGGCCTCTGAGTAAACAGGCCTTTCTGGCCAAGCGTCCTCAACCTGCTGCAGCCCGCTGGGCCCATCACGGCCTCTCTGCCCCTTGACCTCTTCTGGCCTCGTGGTCCGGCCTCCCTCCCCCTCCCCAGCTGCAGGCTGGGGCAGTGGTTAGTGGTCTGGATGTCTGGGTCTCTCTGGCCCCCACACTGATCTGCCTACCACCTATTCCTGTCCCAGCATTCAGGCTCTCAGCACCTTTCCCCACTGCTCCTGGCCTTTGAGGTGGGGGGCCTCTTCTTGGACTAGGGTTTGCTGACGGATGTCTCAGCCCCGGCCTCAGCCCCCTGCATCAGCACTGCTGGGGCTTGTTGAGCTTGGAACCCCCAGCACAACCTGGGGGTTCAGTGCTAACCTTCTGTGATGTGATGCTTGTGGACACTGACATTTGGGACCCGCATCCCAGGTCTGACCGGGTGATCTGTGATGGACATCCCAGGCCAATAAGTCAGACTCTCCCAGGCACACAGCAAGCAGCTTGGGCTGCACTGAATGCTCCTGTGTAGACAGTCAGGATCACCTGTCAAAAGGCTCATGTTCTAGCTCCGGCTCTGCCCTAACTGTGTGTGACTCTGACCCTCTGGGCCTCAGTTTCCCCATATGCACTGCAAGCAATGGCATACCAATCCCAGACTTGCCAGCCCCAGGATTTTACGCTGCATCCTGGCTTGGAGTGAGACCCAGGACAGGAATATTGCATGTCCCTCCCTGCCCCAGAGCATCACTCGTGGATACAGTCATCTGAGCCCTGGTGTCCCTGGCTGCTAGCATCGACTTCCTTCCTCTAGGGCTGTTCTGGGGAACTAGCTCTCTCCCACTCTCCGACCACGTGGTCAGGCAGGGCTGCCCCAGTCCTGGCCTCCGGAAGTTGGTCACGTGCCCTGGGCACGCCCAATGGGTGTCAGCCCTGAGACTTCTGTTGGAAATACTGGGAAAAATCATTTTTTTTTCCCTAGGTGGCAAAGTAGGGGAATGTGAGCCTGGAGGCTGTCCTGCTGGGAGCCTGTGGGGGGTCGGGGGTGGGAGGGGTGGGTGTGGAGGAGCACAGAGGGAAGTAGGGCTGGGAGAGGGACATGGATTCGCACAGCTGAGAACCAGCTGTGCCTGAAGTCAGTACCATCCCAGGCTTATTCATCACAAGAGCTGATGAATTTCCTTTCTGCTCAAAGCAGTGCAAATTGGGATTCGTCCCCAGTTTGCACATTCTCACACCTGACTCAGACCATGCAGAGAAGATGCCATAAACATACAGTAGCTGCAAATATACATGCCGCTAAACTTCTGCATAGAAAAAGTGAATGAAGACAAGGGTCAATGAGGGAACCAACTTGGCTGTAGCCAGGGCTCTGAGGGAGGAATTAGCATGAAGGAAGGGCCAGGCCAGGTTAGTGACAGAGAGCTTGGTACCCTGGGGTCTTGGGAGCCACTGGAGGTTCTGGGTGAGGAGATGATGGACAAATGGGTGAGGCTAACCGGCTGGAGCTCACCAACAAGGGGACAAATATGAACATTTGTGCCTGATGTCTGTGTGGAGGCATACACACACAGACACACACACACACACACAGACACAGACACAGACACACACACACACACATTGATCCTTGCATGCAGCAAACATTCTGTGGCTCACTCTGGGAGTCTTTGAGTCTCTGTCCCTTGCAGAGGCCTGGAGCTGACTCTTCACCTGAGTCAGTCAGAGGCCTCTGGTCAGTAAGGCCCCCTCCACCTGGGGCTGCGTGGTTCCTGGGAGCCCAAGGACCTCTTGTGTAGGGGGAACCCAAGGAGAAGGGGCTGCCTCCTCTGTGCCCCCTGCAGGGCAGGTGAGACACCTGGGTGGGCCTCTGGAGGGGCAGAGACTCAGCCCCACCAAGGAGGCGGGACTCAGAGAGAGGCCTTGTCCTGATGCTTAGGCTGTCCCCAAGACTCTGGGCAGTTGAGCGTCTTAGAGGCAGAGGGCTTCAGACACATGGTACACACCATACACATACACCACATACGTGCCTATGACGGACACAGTCCATGGATGACACACTCACAGATGTCCATCTAGTGTGAGCCTTGCAGGACAGGGGGAGGTGTGGGCCTCTGTGGAAGGGAGCAAGGACTATAAACAGGGAGCCCCACCTCCAAGGCTCCTGCCTGACCCCTGGGCCCTGGCCTGGAGAAAATCTCCTTACTAGTGCTGGAACCTCCTCATTAAGCTGCTCCTCTGATACTCTTTTTCTGTTCCTTTTCCTTCCCCTACCTTAGTCTTGGCCTATTTCAGCCCCTTCCCCATTTTTGGCTCTCCTCTTCTGTCTCCCAGTGGGGCACCCATGGGAGGAACCGAGCCTAGGACTTGGGCCCAGGCCCCTCGGCCACTCCGCCCAGCTCTCATCTTCATGCTGCTCCCTGCCCTGCTCCCTTGCTCCGGCCAGAGCGTCTTGCCCTTTGTCCTGGAACTGCCAGCACCCGCGGGGGCCACTCGCCTCGCCTCCTCCCCCAGCCTCGGCAGCCCCTGTTCCTCCCCCGGGAGGTTGGCCAGCGGGCTGGGCGGTGGGGAGGCCGCAGAGCCTGGACACGTGTCCTGGCCCCAGGCAGAAGCCGAGCGCTGGCCACAGAGCCACACTGGCCAGGCCCAGCTCTGTCCCCTGAGGTTCCCGGAGCAAGTAGAGGGCAAGGCTTTTGCCTAGGCAGTGGACCCCCACTCCATTCCAGGTTGGGAAACGGAGCCCAGCTGGTGAAGCAAGATGTGGGGTGGCCCCCAGCAGAATCGAGGTCAGCCAGCCATGGCCCTGTCGTCCCTCTCAGTGGGATCTCAGGGAAGAGCCTTTCCTGCAAGGGGGAGTAGGAAACAAGGACCCTCTCTTGGCTGTGGATCTTTCAGGGGTGGGCGCTGACTAGGGGACCTCCTGCGGGAGGGTAGGGAGCAGCGTCTTCCAGCCTGGGCCGTCACTGTCCTGGAGGCCCTTATTGTGATCAGTGCTGTCACTCAGTCCAGAGCCTGCTGGCACCCACCTCCAGGAAGCCCACCTGGGCTGAACTAGAAGTGGGAGGACCCCAGATCAACCGGCCTTCTTCCTCACCAAGCTCCTGGA
Source organism: Cervus elaphus (assembly GCF_910594005.1). Classification (NCBI taxonomy): domain Eukaryota; kingdom Metazoa; phylum Chordata; class Mammalia; order Artiodactyla; family Cervidae; genus Cervus; species Cervus elaphus. The sequence goes on from NC_057818.1 coordinate 44,030,837, forward strand.
CCAGGACTTGTCCTCATCATGTTTGTTAGGCTAGACGTTGCAGCAACAGGGCTGGGCCCTCTGCTCTGGGAAGATCTTAGCAGTCACCTCCCATTCTTGGGCCTCAAGACTGGGCTGGTCACTGAGAGCCAGGGCTGCATTGGAGATGCTTCGACCTGACATCTCAGAATCCAGGGCAGGGCCCAGCTTCTCATCACTGATTGGCTGGAGTTTGAGCAGGACCCTTGCTGGGAAGCCCTCAGCCCTGACTAGGTCTGGAGCTGCAGGTTGATGAGCTGCAGGCAGATGAGCCTGGAAAATGTCAGGAGATACCAGCAGCTGGAGAAAGGGCAGGTGGGGGCGGTGATCAGTGTCTACTATGGCTGCCTGGGTTTGCATCTGACTCTGCTTTTCCCTCCAGGAGTGGGTTGTGCCCATATAACATGCACATGTGTCCAGCCTGCTGCCTGGCACAAACTTAGCCTTTAATCCATGGAGCCATTAGTCCTGTTCACGTCAACACGCTCAGAGGGCCGGAAAATTCGTCATTTCTGCAGACCTGGCCAAGACCTGTCTCCAGGCAAAGGGAAAAACTCCTGACTAGACCTCCTCATTCTGGGCCCCAGTGTCCTCAAGGCACAAACATGCAGTTGTGTATACACACACACACACACTCTCTCTCTCTCACACACACACACACACACCTGGCTTCACTCCCCAGGACCCAGCCACCTGCTGGAAAACCAAAAGCTGCTTTTTCAAGATAATGATTAAGAATCAGCATTGACTATTCAAATCGAAACTCCCTTAGCCCCTCTCTGGGGTATCAGCTCCTCTGGAGCCTGTGGGTAAAAAGCTCTTACCATAGTGGAAAAAGTAGTCTGCCGAAACGGAAATCTTCCTCAATTTAGCTGAGTCATTTTCTTGTGGTTAAGGAAGTCCAGGTCGCCTCTGGCCCTTCCCCTGATGCTCAGGGCCCAGTCAGCCTGGAGGACCCCCATCCACGCTCCCCCCATGCCTTCCCCTGGTTAACCCCAGGGTCCTCTCCCCAGAGCCCTTGACGGTGAGACACTCCAGCCCCCCACGGCTGCTTCCTGCTCCTGGGTGGGGACCCAGAGCCCTGGAGAACCGGGAACTCCGGTAGCACCCCAATGTGGACAGCAGGCTACAATGGGTGAGATTTGGGCAGCTCTGGGGGAGAGTGTGCTCTGGGTGCCCACTGGCCCACAGTCTCGGGCCCCAAGGAGGCTTGCTGCAACTGAGGGTGGGGAATGGGTGGCTCTGTCTCGTTCTGAATCTGAGGAGCCTGAGCCCATGGGCTGAGATGCTCGGCCCAAGAGTGGCAGGTTCCTGCCCGGCTTGAGCTACCAGTTCAATGGAAGCTCAGGCTGGTGGGTGCCCCTGCCTGGCCACAGGCTGCTGCCCATCCCTTGGAGACTTCTGGAAGCTTCCAGAGGCCACCCTGTGGGAAGATCAGGAAGGTGTGGGCGGCCACCTGAGTGCTGTGTGGGGGGCCTTGAATGCGCTAGTTGCCTGGCAAAGAGGGGAGGCTGACTCTCGGGGTGGGTGTATGCTAGGTATATCTGTGCCACATGCCAGAAACCAAGGACCTTCCATCCAGCCCTGCCCTTCCGACCCTGGTGCACTTCCTCGGCTGTCTGGGAGTCAGCAGGAACCATGAGGCTGCCCACTCGTCTGCCCTCAGGCTTTCCTCAGCTGACAAGGGTCACGTGCTGTCTGGGACTCTATTTCCTGCCTGAGACATGGAGATACTGATGCCCACAGCCCGAGGTCGTTGGGAAATGAAAGGAATGGCAGAGTAACAGGGAGCCCGGGAGGCCAAGCCCCAGGGCGCCTGTGGGGTAATGGAAAGCCCTGATGTACCTGGGGGAACAGAGGGGCCCCGTGCTTCAGTTTTGGGGCCCCAGGGGCAGTCAGGCTCAGCACCACTCTTTGCTGGCCGCGGGAGGAGCCACGTAGCAGAGAGGGCTGGGGCGAGTCCCAGCTGGGTGTCTGAGATCACCTGGGAGCAACCCTTGGCCTAGAGATTCGGGGAGGGGAGGAAACAGCCAGACATTACCTGCATCCTAGGAACTCTGGAGAGGGGCCCAGGCCTGGAGATAGAGCAGGGCTTAGAGTGGGTGTTGGGGCTCAGGGGGGACCCCAAACCAGAAGGATCAGGGCACTGCAGCAGATGCCAAGGAGGCCCACCTCCCTGGAGGGCCCCTCGGCCCATCTCCATGCCCAGCAGACATCCCCTGGCCTGGATCTGGGGGCCATGTTGCCCAGAGTCACCCCATGCCCACTTGGACAGGGTCCTCCCGAGGCTCTGGCAGCCAGCGTTTGGGAAATTAGGTGAGGGGGGTCTGGGACAGGGGTGAGGAAGGGAACAATTTATGTCTAAAAGTCATCTTGAAATTTTCAACATACTTTTTATTTTTCAAAACAAAAGCTCTACACGTCGGGGGGGGAATGGGGGTTAAACCTAGCTTTGTGGGAAATGAGTCAGACGGCCATAAAATGTGTTTTTCTGAGCCGAGGGGATTATTTTACATCTTGTGGCATGAACACACTGAGAGGAGGCCCTCCTCCTGGTCCCTGGCGGGGCTCCCCGTGCGCCAGCCTGGGCCGCAGCGCCCCCTCCCTTCCTGAGCGGGGGGCTCTCGCCCTCCCAGAGGAGATGAGTGCCGTGCCCCTTCTGACGGCCTGCCTTCTCATCCCCCAGGCCTCAGCCTCTACCTCCCTGACCTCACGGCCCATTCTCTTTGGCAGGAGGGAGGCTGGGAGGGGGTGGCCTCATGGTGGGCACCGATTTCACCGTGTATAGTCAGAGAACCTGGTTGAAGTCCAGTGGACCTCTGGAGTCTCCTACCCCTCATTCCTTGGACAGGCTGATGTGGTACCATCCCCAGAGCAGCTGAGGAACTTACAAAAGCACCTGCAGGCCACTGGTGCTCAATGAAAAAGACCTTCCTTCCCCATCATCAAGCAGCAGCCGGGAGCACAGGTGACAAGGTGCGTGAGGGGCAACCTGTTCCTTTGGAAGTTCTTCTTAAGGCCAGAAAGGCAGAAGTCCTCTCCTAACCTCCCCTACATGGTCAGCATCCCCACCTATCACTGTGCTCCCCCGGCATCCCCCAACTCTGGTCCCAGGGACTGGAAGCAGAATTCCTGCCCGAGGGTTGGAAGTCTCAGAAAAGCTTGTGGTGGTGGTGGTGAAGTCGCTCAGTCGTTGTCCGACTCTTTGTGACCCCATGGACTGTAGCCCACCAGGATCCTCTGTCCCTGAGATTCTCCAGGCAAGAAGACTGCTGTGGGTTGCTATTTCCTTCTCCAGGGGATCTTCCTGATGCAGGGATTGAACCCATGTGTCTCCTGCCTCGGATGGTGGATTCTTTACCACTGAGTCACCTGGGAAGCCCTCAGAAAGGCTAGGAGCAAGGTATTCCAGGTTGGGAAGATCCCCTGGAGAAGGGCTGGGGTCCCTTCTCATGGCAACCCACTCCAGTATTCTTGCTTGGAGAATCCCAAGGACAGAGGAGCCTGGCGAGCTGTAGTCCATGGGGTCGCAAAGAGTCGGATACGACTGAGTGACTAACCCATGGGGGAATAGGACTGGGAGGCGCCAGAGGACTCAGCTTGCAGCTTCCAATCCCAGGTAGGTGTTGAGTGCGAGCAGGAGGTGAGGCCGCTGCCTGGAGCCTCTCCTGGGGCAGCTGCCTGTCACCATACACTGCAGCCCCGCCTCCACGGGCTAGAGGCACAGATCTCACGGATAGCCTGGGGCCCAGAGGATCTGTGCCGCCTGTGGGAAGAGGCTGCTGGCAGCCTGAGGTGGGGCAGAAGTCAGGAGAGGATCTGGGGCCCGGGTCACAACAGCTGATGCCAGAACCCACCCCCACCTTCCACCCCCAGGGAAGCTGAACTTGCCTTTTGTTTGGAAGCAAGGAGTCACCCTCAGTCACTCTCAGCCTCACTCTCCATGGGCTCTATTGCACCAGGGACAGCAGGAGAGTGGGCCCGAGCTGTCTTGCCTGCCTCATTTTCTCTCATTCCAAACCCCTGGATTCTCCTTGGTGCACCGCCTGCTCTTCCACTCTCAACCCATGCAGTGTGACTGGGGCCGACCCCCTCCCAGAGGGTCTGTGGCAGGGGTCAGAACATGACTCAGGATTGGCCAGTTAGGGTCACCCATCCTCCTGGAGAGAGTAGCTGGTTCAATGAGGAGAATATGGTCCAAGAGAATCCAATTTGAGGACTTTTGACAGAACCAATAAAAAAATCCAAGCTCTCTTCTGGGTTGCTGGGTATTTGTTTAGAGGTCTCGGGTCACTGGGAAGTAAGGGAAACTGAAGGCAGCATGAAGGATGGCAAATCAGGAAATGCAGTGAGAGGGGACTCTTGATGACCCACTCAGGCTGCTGGATCCAGCTGTGCCTGAGGACACATCTGGCCGTGTTTTCTCCTCCTCATTGCACTTGGCTCCATGCCTGGCACAGAGACAGGATTTTGGGTGAGAGGTGCCAGTATCAAATGCTCCTTTCTATTCAGACCACTCAAGCTAGGATTCTGTGAGCGTTTGTAAGCCCGTTACCTAGAGCTAAGGACCAGCCTGGAGTGAGGGCCCAGTCAGTGCAAACCACACACGGCCAGCCTCACCAACCATGGAAACCTAGGTATGTGGGTGAAAGGGGAGGCAAGGGCAAGCTATATTACAAGTAGTTCCCCATGGAAACCTCCCTCAGGGGCAAATCTGGGGGCACACTTCATGGAATATAGCTTAGGATTTTCCAGTGACTACATGTAGAAAACCAACCAGCAAGATACTCCTTTGGCTTCATCTTTTCATCCGTCCAGTGGGCACCTCCAGTTGTCGAGGGCACCAACGGTGGAGAGTTAGTTCCTTTTGTTAGACATGTGTTAGCATTTCTAACAGTGGAATGTAAACTCCATGAGGGCAGGCCTGCCAAGTGGGGCTCAGTCCTGTGCCCCAGAGCCAAGGAGGACAATGCGGTAAATATTTGGTGAATGAAGGAAAAGGCTTGGATTCGGTCCCTCCCCTGCTTGAAATCCTCTGATGGCTTCCTGTGGCCATTAAAATATGAAAAACCTAGATTTCTTTGCTCTATCCTGTAAGGAAGGCGACCGTGTCATTTACTGAATAAGCAAGGGTACTTTGTGAGTCAAGGGGGTGCTATTAAACAATTGTGCTGAAACAGCAGGAGGAAACTAGGTAAACGAGGGCTCCTTCCTTTGTGTCAGTGGGATGCGGGGCAGCTCCACTCCAAAGCTACCAGCGGGCTGGTCTCCGCCTGGCTCTCCGGCTTCATCTTCTGCCCCGGCCCCCTCCCCACCACCATCCCAGCTCCTGGCCTTTCCCTGGACCTTTGCTCTTTTTCTCTACTTCTCAGAGGAGAAGCCCTCTGAGCGCCTGGATCTTTCTCATCACTTTGGTGTCCCCTGAACACTGCCTCCTCCCAGGGAGACCTTACCCTGACCACCCAGGCAACCTCTGCCACGAGGTTTCATCTTTTTCTCCTTGCCCTCGGTTCTCTGCCCTCAGCACAGGGGCTGACGGGGCGGGGGTGGAAATGAACCCACGATGTTTGGGAGCCCAGTTCTCAGCATCTGTCAGCCTCTGAGTGGAGGCTTCAGGCACACATCTCCAAAGTGAAAGTGAAGAGAGGGAGCTTCAGCTCGGGAGGGAGGCGGGGAAGCGGGAAGTGGAGGAGAGGGAGGAAGAGAGCAGGGAGTGGGGTCAGGATTCTTCCAGAACTAAGCTCAGCAGTGGGCCCATCACATTCACCCCAGAAATCAGATGCACTCTGACCCCAGCCACTGGGACACTTCTTTTAAGAAGTGTCTGGAACCTGAATGTGACTGCGGATTGGAAAGCAACATCTTTGGAGCTCCCAGCAGCCGGACGGAAGACACCAGAAATGTTTATGATTTTCCTAATTACCTCTGTCCTCTCTGATACGGGGGCTCTATGAAATTGTCACAGCCGTGGTTGTCACTGGGCTCTGGCTCGCCCTGCACGCACGCGGGTGTGTGTTTACGGAACGCAGATGGCGGCGGGGCCTTCATGTGGTTCTGACACCACCCCGTTGGCTGCCATGAGGGACTGGCCCTTCCCCAGGACTGCCAGACAGATTCGCGTCTCCAGATTCTTTGATGCAAAAAAACCTGAGTCTTGGTGGTCACTCAAGGGCCCTTGGGAGAAAACCAGACTCAACCTTGCTACTTCCAGTAGAGGGATGTTAACAAAGGGGGACCGCTGGCGGGGTGTGACCCAGGTTGAAGAAATCAAGGAGGCCCCCAGGTCACAGCAGCCGTGGGCACCAGCAGTGCTCCAGAGGTGAGGCAAGCCTTCGTGCTGCCAGAGCCCCACGAGAACTAGACCCACGGAGGGCAGAGCCCCAGGCACCTGAGGTGGGCTCTAGTCTCGTCGACTTGCAGATGGGGTGCTGCAGCAGGAAGAGAGCAGAGATAAAATGCACCCCCATCTCTCTCCTTCCTCCCTGTCATTTCCGGCTGGTACCTACCATTGGCCAAACCCAACAGGAAGCCAGAGGCCCAGGAGGCCCTCAGTGTGGCCCACCTAGGCCAGACTCACAGGGCAGAGAGCAGACAGAGCAGGTGTCAAGTTGATCTGAGGGCAAATGAAGACAACCCAGCAGGATTGCGGAAGGCATTCTGGGATAACAAAATGGTCAAGCTTGGTGGAAATCCTTCTTCTCTTATCCCCTAACCATCCCTTGAATTTTTCCACCTCTGGGCTACAAAGCTCCCTCACTGGCCTGACCAACGCTGGGTGCTCACCCCTTGCACTTCAGCAGAGGCACTGTAATAAGCAAGCCTGATCTTGATGGTCTCCATGGCTTCTGCGGCTTTTGGCGTATTGACCAAAGTCTGAACCCTTGCTTGTGAGAGCCTGATTGTCTGACCCAGCTGACCTCCGGCCTCACCTCTCATCCTCCACCCCCCATGCCAGGCACTGTGGCCGCCACACTGGATGTTCTTCAGGACCTAGAAGGCCATGCTCCTTCCTACTGCAGAGATGGGAACATGCATTTCCCTCCATCTGGATGCTGTCCATCCAGCCCCCAACTATTTATAAATCCCATCAATTCTTCAGATCTCAGCTTAAAAACCGCATCTCTAGGAATGACTTCCCTGAGCCCACAGAGCCAGCAAGGGTTCCTTCTCGTCACTCCCAAATCTTACTTCACAATATGCCTTACAACTGTAGTTAACTAATCAATTGAGTAACTCTTTGTTTATTGTCTGTCTCCCTAGAGAGACAGTCGGTGAGTACCGCAAGAGCCCACTCTGTCTGTCTAGTTTTCTGCTCTGCCCAGCACGTGATGGGCACACAGCAGACACTCACAAGTGCTTTTACTCCAGTAATGGCAGGTTAGGGGATTTGGGCCCATCCTTGCCCTCAAAACAACTAAAAATGCTGGATAAAATTTTTAAAATGTATTAAAAGCACTGAAATGCCAGGCCAAAACCGGGTGAAAGGAATCTAGACAGATAAGCAAGAGGAGAAGCCACTTTTTTCCCTTGAGGCCTTGTCTGATCCAACCAATTTGAATTTTATTTTGACAGCCTCATGAATGAGAGAGACAGAAATCAAATCTCAGAGCTCACAAAGTTGGGGCCATGTAATAAGACACTCCACCCCCCATGCTGGTATGGAACTCCAGGAGCTACACTCTCAGGATAAGGGTGAACCAGAAGTAGACCAGCCCTCACATGAGGTTGCAATCTAAGTCTCATCTCCTAGGTGAGTTAGCCTTACAGGTGGAATAAGGTGGCCCTGAACTGGCGTATTCCTCACTGTTTGGCAGGAGCAAATAAAAATGCTCTCTAGCGGAAGGGATTGTTGTGCTAAATCCAAGATTTTTCTTACAATTTTTTCTAAAACAATGATTAGCACGTGGTCAAAGAAGATTAGACACACAAGAAAATGAAGCACTAGAGCAAAAACTAGAAGAATCAACAGGAAACGGAAATAGACCCTTAAGACTTCAAGTTATTGACTATGAAAGAACTGTGCATGTGATGTTTAAAGAAATATGATATGCTTACAAATAACTGCAGGGAATGAGAATCCATGAAAAGTAACATAGTCGATCTGCAAAAGAATCAAGTTGAGTCTCTAGAAGTAAAACTGCAATAACCCAAATTAAGACCTCCATGGTCTAATAGCTGAGGAAACACAGTTGAGAAGAGAATTGGGGAATTAGAAGAGAAGTCCGAGGAAATTATCACAAATGTAGCACATAGAGACAAAAGGAAGAAAATATGGAAGAGATGATATGACGTAAAGAGGAAGAGAAGGTGTAACATATGATTGATATTGTCCCCTAAGGAGAGGAGAGAAGTGGAGAAGAAGTAATACTTTAAGGATTAATGGATAAGAATTTTCTGGAACCAAAGAATGAGCACATGAGAAAGGCACTGAACCCTTTAATGATTAGTTGTGCTTTGGTGATATAGCTCCGTGTTTCAGACGAGCTCAAAGAATACTAATGGGAGATTCTGGACGCAGTTTGCTCTTGGCCAAGGGCCATGATGTTGTACAATGCCAAGCCCAATGTAGCAAAAGACACGAAAAAAGTGAAACATTGACTCCTGCCTGTCCCTTGCCTCTGCAGTTCACCCCTGCCTTCTTAGGAACAATTGGGAAAGGCCTGAGATGACCCTCCAGCTTCAGCCTCCTGTTCCTTCTGCCCTCCTGCAGGCCTTGCTGACCCGTCACTGGGAGATAGCAGAATGCCAATCCCTAGGATCCCTCCATGGTCAGGAGGGAGGTACAGTGGCATGGCTGGGGGGCATTCTCATTCAGTACTGATGGTGACCTCCTTCTCCTAGACACTGTGCCTCTTCTCTCCTCTGACCTGGGTCTCCTTGTACCTAGACTCCCATCTTGGCTCTCAGAGGTGCTTGGTGGAGACTTACTGACTCATTGGCTGATTTGATCTGATCCTGGCGGGGGAGGAGTGGAGGGGGCCTGGATCTAAAAGAGGAGGTGATGCTAGAGTGTCCTTTTGCCATAGCAGAAGAAGCCTTGATGATGCCAGCCCCACTTGAGGGCCCTTCAGCCCCAGGTCCCAACATGAGCCAAGGAGCACCACTGTCTTCACTGTCACCTGGATCTTGAAGCCGGGCTCCAGAGGCAGGAGGGGAAATGCCCAACCCTTGATCCCGCCTCCCTCTGGTTTTTAAGCCTGAGCGCTCTTAGCAATGTGGGAAAGTGACCTGGCTGGCAGGTGGATAGTTTGTTTCTTTTTTTTTTTTAATTGTTAATTGGAGGATAATTTCTTTACAATGTTGTGTTGGATTCTGCTGTACAACAACATGATATCGGCTATAAGCATACATAGATCCCCTTCCTATTGAATCTCCCTCCATCCCACCATCCCACCCCTCTAGGTCATCACAGAGCACCGAGCTGAGCGCCCTGTTTTATACGGCAGCTTCCCACCAGCCATCTATTTCACACCTGGTGGTGCATATATGTCAATGCTAGTTTGTCTCTGACTCACACTCTTGGCTGCCAGGTGGCCTGGTCCTTGTCCTCCTCTGGGTGACTCGTCCTGGGATCAGGTTCTTGTGGTTGCTCTGTTCTGCAGGGACACCCATTCATCATCTTGCCTCTGGGAATCCGGCACACCTCTCAGGCACGCTCAAACAGAGAGGCTGCCAAACCTGCGCTAGGTCACACAGCCCGTGTGTGATCAGGCAAGGACACTCACGATCTCACGCCCCCGGTTGGGTGGCGATGCAGGCCCAGCCCTTGTGTAACCATCTCCCCACCCCCAGCAGCAGGTCTCTCCAAACCACTGTGCTGTTGGGGGTACCATCCCAGTGGCTTGTCTCATGGGGAAAGCCTATGATGGGTGAAGATGGTGGGAGGGTGGGGCGGTGTGTGTGCTTGTGTAGGCCCCCAAACCTGGCTCTGCGGTGTCTCAGACACGCCCTTCCAATTTCTGAAATCCTCTAAGATATTCCAAGCAACATGCAGTTGATTTAATTTTTAAAATGAAGAACTCAAGTAGATTAAGTTGAGGAATGCTGGGCCGAGGCAGGGGAGGGAGAGGGTGTCATGGAATATGGCCCGTAAGGAGAGACTTAGAAATACATGAGTGTATCACTCCCCTGAGGGGATTTGGGGGTGGAGAGGGCGAAACTCTCCCACCGGATGCAGAGTGTAGGGGCCCCGGTGGTGATCCTGCCCCTGCCCTGGGTCTCATCACCGGTCCTGGCAGACCAGGCTCCTTGGCGAGCATCTGGGGCCCCGGGGAGCCTGGGCTGCAGCTCAGTTGGCGATTAGAGGACCCGAGAGCGCTGCTGTCCTTTCCAGCTCGCCTCACACACACCCTGGGCAGCGCTGCCCCACATAATTACATAAACGGCACATCACTCAAGATGCTCATCTCGCCTCTGACATACTTCAGGCTCAGAGCCATCGTCCCTACCTCCCCTCCTCAGCTCAGGGGCCTGGCCCATGACTCACATGCCCTCCCAGGTGAGATCGCTCCCCGAATAGAGGTCAAGCCTTGGTGAACTTGGGAATTGCTCTTGGGAGCACTTGCCACTCCTCCTGGGCCTGAAAGCGCCTCCAGCCGGAGGTTCAGAATCAGCCGAGTCTATATGCCCACAGCAAACTCTTGCACCCCTGCCCGCACCCCATGGCCACACTCTCCCCAGGGAGTTGCCTGCTCTCCTTTCCAGGCTGAGCCGGCTGTGGAGGAGCCAATGGTTGAGGGCCTCCAGGCCCCTCTGGTTTCCTGCTGCCCTGCCTTGACAAAGTGAAAGTCACTCAGTCATGTTCAACTCTTTGCAACCCCTTGGACTATTACAGACCATGGAATTCTCCAGGCCAGAATACTGGAGGGGGTAGCCTTTCCCTTCTCCAGGGGATCTTCCCAACCCAGTGATCAAACCCAGGTCTCCCGCATTGCGTGTGGATTCTTTACCAGCTGAGCCACAAGCGAAGCCCAAGAATACTGGAGTGGGTAGCCTATCCCTTCTCCAGCCCTCCCTTGACAAGTGGCAGCCAACTGCTTCCTGTGCGGAGGTGCCCCAGAGGAAGGCCGCCTGCCTCCCTTTCCTGAGGAGTTTGCTCATTAACTCGAGTTACTCTCGCGGTGGCGTTCCCAGCAGCCAAGGGAGAAGCAGGGTCAGTTCCAGAGCTCTTTCCTGTGGGGGGCCCCAGCTCTGGGGAAGGCCTTCTCAGCCTCCTTGCACCTCAGGGACTGCCTTGGTCGTGTGAGCCCAGCTCGGCCACCCCACAGGGCCCAGGGCAGCCTCCTCCCCTCACTTCCTGGACTCGAGCTGGGCTGGCAAATGGGAACCAGCTGGTTGGCCAAGGGCTGCTGTGACCCAGTGGGGAGCTGAGGGAGGCAAGGGCATGGGAGATGTCCCCCCACACCCCGTGTCCCTGACACACCAGCATACCCTCCACTCCCATTCAGCAGTAACGGAGGAGGCAAGGCCACCCTCCTAGCTGGGGTCCCAGCCCCCAAGATGGAAAGGAGTTAGTGAGGGGAAGGATCAGGGGAGCGGGGAGGGGGTGTCTTTCAGGACTTGGGGAGGCTGATACCCCCCAAGTGTGAGAATGCTTGTCCTCACTAACCAGGAGTCATCTCATGGGATTCAACACTAGTATCAAGAAACTTCTACCATGACACACACGGGGTGTTCTCACCTGCTCTGCTGAGAGCAGTGGAGAGGGTGTGACCTCTTCTCACCCTTCAGGGTCATAGAGAAGAGGGTTCTGCACCCAGGAGGAACTCATTAAGTGCTTCCTGAGCAAATGGAAGGTCTCATGGGGAAAAAAATCTAAGCGACATTAAAGTGACTTCAGGAACTCGGTTATTCCGGGTACAAGGATTTTTGCCCTAAATTATTCAGATGACTGTCTCCTTCCAGGAGAGTTTTCAGGGACTGGGCGTGGCCTTCGCGCCCACTCTGCCTCCTGCCCTAACTCTCAGAGATGGCAATCTCATCAGTTTGAGCCAAGTGTCTCACAAGCTTTGCCTGTTTACCTTTCACAACAGCTCCGTGATGTGGGACTTGTTTTGCATACCTTTTGCATAAAAGGAAACTGAAGCCCACAGAAATGAATAGACTTGGTGAGGGCCCCCACAGACAGTAAGAGGCAAAGCCAGGAGTCGGGTGGAGCCAGTGCCTCAGGCCCACCTCCAGTGGCCCATTCCAACCCTAGGATGGGAGCAAGAGGAAACTTCTATTCATCAAATGTGAACAAAGTGCTTTCCTCCAGCACCCAGCTCAGCGGTGGGTGTATCATGCCAGGTCATCTGGGCTGGATGCATCCACTCAACAAGGACTGTTGACCTATCGTGTGCCAGGGCTCTGCAGGAGAGTGGCAGCGACCTCCAGCCCACACTTGCTGGCCGCAGGTGAGAGGCACCTGCAAGGCTGAACTAGACGTAGAGTTAAGCAGCACAGACTCCCATGCCTTCGAATTGTCCCAGGATAAATCCTTCGTCCTGTGGACTCTTGGATGAAGGCCAGTTAAACTGCTGCCAGGTAGGGCTTATTCCCTATAAATCAGTGGGAATGTGGTCACACGAATTTTAAATATCAGATTAAAATCAAATTAGTGGGAAAATTTGGAACAAATTGCCTTCAAGTACAGTGAATGAGTCTATTTTTAAAATGTTGCCGCACCAGGCAAAATAGTGAAGGAAATGCATTTCCTAACAGTGCGTAGACACCGTGTTGGGAGTGATTTGTCATGCTGAGTCACTGTAATTGCTCTAGCAAAACTGAGGAATCAAATAAAACGTGTTTGCAAATTGTAAATCACTTGAGGAGGCTACCTGAGACGGGTCCGAACCTGATGTGGAAGGCCACAGCGGCTCCCTCTGGGGCAGGCACCCCAGCCCTGACACCTCTCGTCCCTGTTCTCGGGAACAGGGGCTGTCACATCCAGCTGAGATGAATGCCTGGTGTGTGAGCCGGAAGGGACGCCGTAAATCAGCCATGTTTCCTCACCAGCCCGAGCGGCCCGGATCCTGGGGGACTCCAGGGAAAACACTTGTGTTGGCTGGGGGAAGGGGGTAGACTTGCTGAGCCCTCCCTGGCTAGGTAGAGTAGGGCCAGGGACTGCTCCGGAAGGACAGGCTTACTTCCTGGGGAAAGCTTGGCTGCCACCTGCCAAGAAGCAGGAATATTTTCTTGCCACCCGCCAAGAAGCAGGCTTGGGTCAGGCCCTGATGACTCCCTTTCGACTCTGTCTTGGTCACCGGGTGACATGTTCTGACTCTAGGCCACCATATTTGGTCACCGATGCTTTCCACTCTTGGGCCATCACCCTAGGGAGACACAAAAGGGGAGATACAAGGGCTGAAAGATCTATCAGAAACACCATGACCCCAGCTGCCCGGTGTCTCTGAGCAGCCCCCGCAGGCTTGGGGCACGCTGCCCCCCTCCAACCCTCTCCCCCTTCTCCTGGAATCCCACCTCCTCCCTGTATACTCCCCACCAGTACAACCGTCCTGCTGGGGCCCAGCTAGACTTGGAGGTGAGCTAATCACACAGACGTGTTGAGGATTATCTAGAACTGGATAGGTCACCTTTCGTAGGATTCTTGCTTTTAAAAATTAACTTGGTAGAAGCAACGACTCATCTAGAGTGGGCCAGCCTGGTGCAGCCTTATCTCTGGTGCCCTGTGTTACCTCCCGACCCTCTAACCCCTGCTTGGTGAACCTCAGGCCAACCCCCTCTCCCCCAGACCCTGCATGGAGCTAGAGGGTGTGGATGTTTTTTTTTTTAAGGGTGAGAGACGAGTTGCAGAGAGATCCGTGCATTCAGACACAGGTGTTGAAGACCTGTTGTGGGCCAGACACTGGACGTCCATGGGGGCCAGATTCAGCCAGGGGCCAAGAAAGGCAGGATCCCAGGCAAGCTCGGGTGCCTTAGCTCTAGAGACCTGGAAGAGAACAGTCTCCAGGGAGGATGAGGGTGGAGGGTAAGGATGGGGAAGGAGAAGATGAAGTTCAGAAAGTGGCTCCCTGGGTATGTAAGAATCACAAAGGATGTTTTTAATAACACCAATTCCCATCCCAACTTGATGGATATAAGAAAACCACATCTTTAAGTCCACCCTGGGTGGGGCTCCAAACCATGGTCTGAAAAATGGGGCTATGGAAGTGTCTGCTTTGGCTCGGCCTAGAAAAGGCTTCAGAGCAGCAGAAGTTTCTTTGCCTGTGGGGCTCATTCAACCCCTTCTAGGCCCCACAAGGCAGCCAGGCAGACCCCCTGTGCCCAGCTCCCCTAGCAATCATTACAACCTCTGAGAGCTCAGCTGGTCCTGCCAGGACTGCCTGCCTGCTGCTCTGCAATCTAAAGGGAGTGCCTGGGGTTCAGGCCCACGGGGTTCCCCAACACCACCTCCTGCTGTCCTCAGGAATGGGCAGTAGGTTTGGACACAGCTAATGAAGAGAAAGGAAATCTTTGGGCGACATGCACCCAGGGAGGCCTGTTTCAGATGGGTGGGGCCAGAAGGCTAGAAAAATAATAAACAAAAACAAAAGTGAAGAGAAGCAAAGCTCTTGGGTGCCAGAAAGGGGCTGGCCGAGGCTGTGGCTGCCTGAGTAATGGGTTCCACATTTGCCTGGCTCTCAGCGACCAGGATGCAGAAGGCACAGTGGGCCCTGCAGGGGCCAGAGGGGACAGCCCAGCTGTGGCCAGACCTAGGCCGAGACATGTCCTTTGTGAAGGCCTCTTCCCCGGCTGGCCACAGCGAGCGGAGCCCTCGCTCTGAGCTCATACTCCAGCACCCCAGCCTCTCCCCGCCCCCGCCCGCAGTTCCTGGGTCCCTGCCGGCCTGCACAGATTGTTCGCGTTATTAATGCCGTTTTCCCAGAGATTCCATCTGGCTTTTTAATTGCTCTGGGATGGGGCTAGGATGCTTTGATAGTGAATTGGTATCTTTCCTATGTCTCTGCTTGCGTCAAATCCTCCATCCACAGAAAGGCGTTTGAGGGAGGGGGAGGAGCAGGGGTGTCCTGAGAAGGGAGATAGCGAGAGACTTTCAGAGAAACAAGAAAGACCTTTCGAAGGTGAGGCGCCTGTGGTTTAGTTTCACCTGAAGAAGAGTAAAGCCCTGCCCTTCCCGCCAGCGTAGGAAGGAGCAGAAGGAATAGTGCCTCGGTCCAGGCATGGACGCGGCTCCGTGTCTGTGGAAGGCCTGTGGGTGCCTGGAAGGTGAGCTTCGTGGCTGAGCAATGTCAGGGTTTCCCCCTTGACCTGCTCCATGAGTGGCCTCCTCCTTCCTCCCCACTCCCCATTTCCTCCCAGGAAATCGACAGCTCTCTGAGAGGAGATGTGGCAGGTTCCTGCCTGGGAAGGTGGGGGCGGGAGACCTGGGAGCGGCAGACACTCCTCACCAGTCCCAATGGCTCATCACAGGTGTCAGGGCCAAGCCCCGTGTTCACAGATTCCCAGGAGATCCAGAAGATAAGGGGGACACGGCGACAACCATCAGGAGGCATCCGGTGCAAAGGGGCACCTCCCCATCTCCCTTCTGCCTTTGCTCCTTCCCTGGAGTCTGGCTCCCCTGAACAGCGCTCTCAGGGGACCCTGGGCTCCAGAGGTCTACTGAGGGGCTGAGGTCTCTGTCACCCCTCATAGGAGAGGCAGCCAGGCACAGTGGACTTGGTCCATGGCCGGGTCTTGGTCAAAACTGCTGCCTCCAAGAAGCCTTCCCTGGGGGCCTCTACTCCACTTTGAACTTCCCCTTATTGCCCTGTCGTCCTTGAAGAACATCTCGGGTCCACAGGCCTGTGCGTTCCACACCCCCCCACCCCCGGCATAAGTAGGCATCCGATTAATACTTGGGGTGTGTTCTCGTGCCAGACTCTTGAAGTAGGTCTTCATGAAGGCTGTAGTCAGGAGGGGAACCGTGAGGGCCCCTTCAGGAAGCAGTGGGTGGTAAGGATCAGCTCTCTGTGGGGGCCCCTCTGGCTTGGCACAGCACACGTGCCAGGCAGGTTCACCCCACGCTCCCCCTCCCCCCAAGTGGGTTGCTCTGTCTACTGGGGACCCTACTGGGGGCCTCATAGGCCCCACCCCTTTCCTGGGGCTGTCTTGTCCCCGACAAAGCCTGCCTTGGACCCCAGGGTCTGTGGCAGGAGGGGTGTCCTTTCGTGAGCAGACAGCTTTGAAAGAGGAAATCCCTGGAGTTGGGACAGTGGAACCGGAGAGAGAGGCATGAGGGCAGGCGGGGCGCCCCTCCCCCGTTTGTCTCGGGATCTGTTCTGGGGGCAAAGGGGGAAGCCGAGGCTTGGCCCCCTCAAACAAGAAAAACTGGAATTAGCACTGAACTCAGAGAGGGTTTGCTGGGGCCTAGCAAGCTGTGGCCTGCCCCAGGCCTCTAGGCAGGCGGTGGGGCTCTGCCTCCTTGGTTCCCAGGCAGCGGGGCAGGCTGCCGCCTCCTCACCGGGGCCCTCGGCCTTTCCTCCACCAAGGGCGGCCAAGGGTGAGGAGGAGGCAAGACGGACGGAGAGATAGGGCGGCGGAGGAGGTGGGGGAGTGGGGTGGGAGGCGGGTAAGTCACCCCATTCACGACACGGGCAGGTGAAGCGAAAATTTTCAGAATTTAAAAAGAATGTGTAATTTCTTGAAATGGTCACAGCCCACGTTGACATATGGCATCAGCTGCTCAAGTGAACTGTCTCGGGGTGAAAACAGAAGGCAAAGAGTTTTGCCTTTTACCCTCAGAGAGAGTCAACTCTGAAAGCCCTGGGTCCTGGGTTACTTCCTCCTGGGCCCTCTTCTTGCGGGCATGAGTGCGTGCCCTCCCTTGGTAGTTCAGCACTGCTGCTAGGAGGAGGGGGATCCCGGATACCTGTCCTCATGGGGCAGTTGTTGGAGTCGGGGCTTGGTCCGGGGTGGGCACAGTGGGTAGACAAACGCTGGGCCTGTTCCTTGCCTTCCAGGCAGTGTGTGGGGAAGGGCCAGACATCCAGTGCAGGCCTGCCGTGGGTCCCCCTTCCTGGGCGGGCTGGGGCAGGGCAGGTGAGGAGGGCTGGGTGGAGGGCTCCTGTCAGGGCCCCCGCTGGGAGAGGCAGCAGGCACGTGGGCCTGAGCCAGCGGGGAGGGGTGGAGGGTCCTTACCGCTTGTGGCCTATCCCTGCCCGCCCACGGTTCTGCCGGAGGGCTGGGGCAAAGGCAGGTGTGAGCAAGGCTTCCAGAGCTGGGGCTGGGAGTGATCTGGAAGTCAGTGTGGTCAAAGGGCCTCTGGAGCCTGGAGCTCCTGGGCCAGGCCTGCCCGCGTTCCAGAGAAGCTGTGGCAACTTCAGGCAGAGGGCCCCCTCTCCAAGTCCCTCTTCTCCTCCCAGGAGGTGAGAGGCCACACGAAGGCCTGGTGATACCTCCGCACACCCCTCTTCCCATCACACATCCGGAGCCTCTCCAGGCTGTGGCCTTCTCAGCTTGGAGTCTTGTCTACTTTCTGCCATTTATTTGCCTTGGTTGGGAGAAGTCACCCCCTTAATGTAAAGAGGGGCTCAGGATGGGTGGAGAGCTAATGAAAGTCAGGCTTTCGGCCAGAGAATATGCTGTGATTATTCACAAATGTGACCTGGCCCACAGAAAACCTTGGAAGTAGATTTTCTAGTTTTAAAGAGACACCAAAACTGACTTTGATATGTTTATATTATAGATATAATACATAAAACATCTAGCATGAAACTCTATGTCCTCCCCAAAGAAGAGAACCAAAGCCACCCTCCCCGCTCCCAGGCCCAGCGATCGAATCGGTGAGTGAACGCTGGCTGAGGCCACCTCCCTTCCAGACCCGGAGCCAGGGCCTCTGGGGAGACCAGGCTGTGGGCAGCCCGGGACGGAGGGGACCGAGGCCCACAGCCACCCCCAGGGAGAGCTGAGGGGGAAGGAGAAGCCCACCTCGCCTCTTTGGTTCCCCTGGGAGCAAAAACAATCCCAAAACCAAAAGGAAAGAGAGCCGCAGACCCTCCCTGCAGCTGCTGACGAAGAGTCTCATTTTGGCAAGTTTCTGAGCAAAACCAAAACAAAACAAAAACCAAATAAAATGGTGGTTTAGCATAGACGTGCACATTCACATTGCACAAGGCACCGCAGGGACACAGAGAGGCCAGATACAAGTGTTGATGTCGGCTGATAAAGCAAAATATTTGGAAAGCTTCTCATAACTTCGGTCCCTCTGGGATGGACTGATTGTGCTTCATGTGTATATGGCAATGCTGGCGACATACAGTACAGACAAGGCTGATGGTCCAGTGTCCCTTCACCACCCCCTAGACCCCCAGACCAGATCTCTAGGTTCCCTGCTTCCACCAGGCCACCACTCCCATGAACATATGTCCTCCTAGCTAACCCTCGACCTAGCTTTCTGATCTGACTGGGGGTCGCAGGCTCCCACTGGTCACCTGGTGACATCCATCTCAGTGAGTTCTGCCCGAGAGAGCCCAGCCTGTTGCAGGCTGGGAGTTCAGAGGCAAGGCATTAGGGACCCTCCACCTTCACGCAGAACAAGGGGAACAACCTTAGGTTCAAAGCCCCAAGTCCCTGTGTTTCCTCCCCTCCAAAGACAGGCGCTCAGGAGCTGCCGCCAGGGCTGGCTTATCGGGATCTCTGCTCCCTGAACCTTCCTCTTGCCGGGGGCCTGCACCCCTCCTCTCGTGGGGGCAGGAACCCTCCAAATAAATTGACAAGGCACATATTTGCTCCCCCTACTCGGTAGGAATCGGAGCGGTGAGTTTGCGTTTCCAAGGCACAGGGTTATTCCTTTAATACTAGAGTTGCCGGGCTCCCGGCTCAGCCCCATGGCGCTTCTCTTCTCTGCCTGACCCCTCATCTTAGACGCACCGTGTCCGGCGCAGAGGAAGGCAAGGGGCACGCGCAGCAGGCCAGGCTCTCAGGCGGCACCGGAATCTCCTGGTCCTGGCTTACGCGGTTCGGGCAGTCTTGAGATCCGGAGACCCGAAGCCACTCCCTGGGTCCCAGCCGGCAGCCGGCCCAGGGCGGTCCCGCCGCCGCGCGCCTCACGCGCAGTTGCCCATGGCCTTGACCAGGGAGCTCTCGGGCAGCTGACGGAAGATGCCCCGCAGCGTGTCCAGTTCGCGGCTCAGTTGTTCCACCCGCTTGCGCAGGCGGTCATTGTCACTGGTCAGCTCCAGCACCTTCTGCTGCGTCTCCACGTTGCGCTGCTTGGCCTTGTCCCGGCTCTTGCGCACCGCGATGTTGTTGCGCTCGCGCCGCACCCGGTACTCGTTGCTGTTCTTGTCCACGGACTTCTTGGCTTTGCCGCCGCCGCCGCCGCCCGCACGGAGGTCGGGGTGAGCTGCGGCCAGCCCCTTGAGCGCGCCGCCGGGGCCTGGCAGGCCAGCGGCGCCGAGCGCGGGCGCTGGGTGCGGGCTGGGCACGGGCGTGGGCGGCGGCGTGGGGTGGCCGGGTTGCAGGTGCATGGTGGTCTGGCCGCAGTGTGCGATCTGGAACTGCAGGTGCGGGGCGGCCAGGTGAGCGGGCGGCGGGTGCGAGTGCGGCGGCGGCGGCGGCGGCGGCGGCTGGTAGGGAAAGAGGCCGGCCAGCGCCAGCTGCTTCGCCTCGTCCTCCTCGCGCGGCTCCTGCTTGATCACCAGCGGTCGCAGCGCCGGCGCCCCGACCCGCTCGTACAGAGGCTCCAGCCTGCTGTCCAGGTAGCCGGCCGCCGCGCAGCCGTAGCCGGGAGGGGGACCGTGCGTCCCCCCGGGCATGACGGCGCCGCCGGGGCCCACGGGGGCGCCCGGGTAGTCAAAGTCGTTGCCGCCTCCTGCGGGGGCCGCGGCCGCCTTGGCCTTCTCCTGCTGCCGGCTGTGTTGGAACAGGTCGGCCAGGAACTCGTCGTTGAAGGCGGCCGGGTCGATGTAGGCGCTGATGTCGATGGACGTCTCGTGTTCGCAGATGCCGCCCAGAGGCTCCGGGGCGGCAGGTGGGGCGGGGGGGTGCGAGGGGCCCGCGCCCCGGGGAAAGCCGAAAGCGGCGCTGCTGGGCGCGTGTGGGGGGCTCTGGAGGTGGCTGCTCATCGGGGGCCGCGGCTCCGCCTCGTAGAAGTCGGCCGACTCCATGGGGGAGCTAAAGTCCTCCCGGCATGGCGAGCCTCGGCGGCCTCCAGCCTGCGCGGGGCGCCGCTGCCGCCGCCGCCCACCCAGAGCCCCTACTCGGCTCGCGCCCGCTCAGCTCCCGGTCGCGAATGGCCAGGCCCGCGCGGGGCCCGAATTTATACCTGGGCGGTTTGTCGCCCTCTAGTGTCCAAACGGTGACAACGGCGCAGCGCCTCCTGGGTCTTAGCGCCTGCGGTCTGCAGAGGGCGGAGAGTGGGGCTGGAGCTCAGCGCTGGAGGGGAGGGGCTGCGGGGCAACGCCTACTACCTCCCGAGTCGCCAGCCGAACCGAGACCGGTGCGCGGTGCCCCACCCTCGGTAGAGTTGTCGCCCCCGCGCACGAGTGGTCGACTGCAGGGCCCCCTTCTCTAGCCTCTCCAGGGCACCCACCTCCAGCCAAAGACCAGGGAGCCCGGGAACACCCGACGCCGCACAGGGGGTTAGAGTTGATTGGGGTGGGCGGAGAGGCAGGTCTTGGTCTCTGAGCTTCCCTGGCGCGGACTCACTTTAAAAGCTGGAACCGGTTCCGTCCGGGTCCGAGTACTCTGCAAGGAGGCTGCGTAAAAAAGGGATCGGGGTGGGGGGCAGGGAACAGTTTCCGACGTGCGGCCCAGAGCACGCTGCCACTTGGAGATGCCAAGGAGAACCGGGATTTTGCGTCTCTCTCTGATACCCAGGCACCCGCACAGGTTCCGCGCAAAAGTACCTCTCCGCTCCGCTCGCCCCGAGCAAGTACTCCAGGGTCACACGGGCTCGCAGTGCCGGGCGCTAGGACCCCGCGGGGAGCAGAGGAAAGGGGAGGCGGCCGCAGTCCTGGAGTCTAGAGGACTCGGCTCATCACCCGCCCCGGCAGGGAAACTTTCTTGTTAATTACTTCTCCTTGCCGGAGCTCTAGGTGTTGCTAGGTGCACGGAATTGGCGCTGCTACCCGGCGCGGGGCCGCCAGTTTTTTTTCCCAGCGGGACGGGCCCAGCTGGATTCCGGGGCTGGGGTACCGGGGCTAGGGGAGACGCATAGAGGGAGGAGGCGAATTTGACTCCGAATTTGACTCCGAATTTGACTCCGGGATCCCGAAGCGGGGTCGGCGATCAACGGCGCTGGAACCCACAACCTTCTCCCCTACTCCCCATTCAGGTGCTCTCCAAGGCGGCAGCAGGGCTGTGGAGAGAGCCGCCGGGGCCTCCGAATCTCTGCGGCTCAGGGTCGGCGCACCTAATGAGAGAGTCCTGCAGGCTGGCTCGCAGGACGCTGGGTCCCTGGAATCCTGAGGAACGAGGTGGCCGGGCCCCGGTGACCCCTGGGCGCCGCCTCCGCACTGGCTGCTGCGGGGGGAAGGGGTTTAAGGCAGCGCGTTTCCCCAGCCACGTGGCGCCTCGCGCGTTCTACTTAGGGATCGCGGGGACAGCCTACTCCCTTGGGGCTTCGTGGGCCCGCAAGTTGCTCCCGCTTCTAGTCCCCATTGCCCCTTATCGACTAAGTGCCCCGAAGACCAATGCCGTCTGGGCACTATTTGGAAGTTTGCCTGCTTGAGAATCCCCGGGGCTGAGCCCGTGACGACCCCTCCCGGACCGCGGGCTTCCAAAGGCTGGCAAGACGCCACCACTAGTCCAGGAGCCCTCAAGGAGACGCAGTGTAAAAGCAAGGCCGGGAGAGGCTGAACTTCCACTGTGGTAACAGCAAAGAAGCAGCTTCGCCTGGGGAAGGCAGACTGGGCTTTAATCAAGTTCCTATTCAACATATTCCCCATGATTAATGACCCAACTGCTTCATGTTTTGGTCCAGAGCTCATACATAAGATATTTTCAGCTTGATACTTTTCGCCTGGGAGTAAAAGTGGATGTATTCAATAAACGCATATATGAGAAGCTGCTTTCTGCCCCAGGGTGCAGGACGATTTATACACCGCGCACCTCTGGAGACCTGGAGGGAAAACATGGAATGAGATTTTCATTTTTGCTGCAATGCTAAAAATAAGTCTGCCCCTGTGCAGGAACAAAGAGAGGGCTATCAACAATGACCTGTTCTAGCTTGTACATCTGCTACCCTGTGCACACAGCAGGCAAGTCTCCTCTTAGGATCCAGGAAAATTGCGGAGGCTCCTGGGCTGGGGGAGCATTGGAATAAAACCTTGTTAGTAAGACCTCACTGTGGGAGTGAGAGATACCAGGTGGGGCTCAGAGCCGGGGCTGTAGGTCTTCTCATGGCAGAAGCAGAAAGCTCCCCACGAGGCCAGCTCTGCGCAAGGTATTTAGTGCCCAGAGGTGAGGCAGAAGCAGCTCCTGCCCTCTCAGAGCTCTGGTCACAGCTGGGGAGACAGACAAGTAGTCACACAAAGTCTGCTAAAAGACGGGGGCCTCCTCACAGAGGAGGCAATGCTGAAGGAGCAGGAAATGGGATTGGGTAGAGGCAACGAGCCCATGACTTTGTCAGATGTATGTTGGGAGACATGGATGCAAAGGAAGGATGAGTGTGTTGTGATAAAAGGACGTTCTGCTCTGGCAAATACGGCTTTGAAGGAGGGTGCAACCAACTGAGGAGGTGCTACAGGCTAAATTGTGAAAGTGTTAGTTGTTCAGTTATGTCCGACTGTTTGTGACCCCAGGGACATAGCCCACCAGGCTCTTCTGTCCATGAAATTGTCCAGGCAAGAGTACTGGAGTGGGTTGCCATTGTATTTGCCTCAAATTCATATGCTGAAGCCACAACCCCCAGTGTAATTATATTTGGAGATGGATTTTTCAGGAGGTAATTACAGTTCAATATGTCATAAATGTGGGGTCCTAGTCTGATAGGATTAGTGGGCTTATTTTTAAAAAAAGGAAGAGAGGAAGCATCTCCCCACCACTCACCACCTCCCATGTGAGGACCCAGGGAGAAGGTGGCATCAGTAAGCCAGGAGGAGAGCCCTCACCAGAGCCTGACCATGCTGGCACCCTGATCAAAGACTTCCAGTCTCCAGATCTGGGAGAAAACTCATTTCTGGGGTTTAAGTCTTCAGTCTGTGGTTTCTGTTATGGTGGCTCAGGCTGACCTGGATAGGAGAGGGCTTCCTGTAGGAGTGGACCTTTGAGCTCCACCTTGAAGGATGAGCAGGAATTTGCTAGAAGAGAGGTGCAATTTGCAGAACGGCATGTTCAAAGGTGGAGCAGCTGCAAGTACATGTCGTATTCTGGTGACAAAGGACAAGACGTTAGAGGGACTGGAGTGCAGGTATTGCTGGGGAGGGGCTTAGATAAGGCTGGATCCACAGACGGGGCTGGGTTCATGACCAGGGAGACTATCGGGGAAGGAGAGAGCCTCTCTTACAGGCGTTTGCTGTCCATTTTTTAGCAGCGGAGGACTGTGATCCAATCTGGTTTCCTGAAAAGCCACTCTGCCAGGGGCTGGAAAGGGTACTGTGGACCAGATGAGAAGTAAAGGAGGCCTGAGGCCCCAGGAGGGGGGATGGAGGGCAGGGACTATCCTTTGGTATGAATTAGATGACATTTGAATGAGATGTCAGAACTTGGAGTCTGGGTGGGGGCTGAATGGCTGGCTTCTGGCTGAGGTCACCATCCCTCAAAATATATAATGCAGGGGAAATAGGAGGTCCCCTCCAAGCCCCAGGGGTTGTGGGGTCTCACCACCCACAGGACAACCACTGCCTGATTTGCCATTCTGGAGGAGAGGACCCAGGAACAGCCTCCAAGATCCACCTGCATAGTCCAGTTTTTCCTTTGAGAGCCAAGAGAACACTTTGGGATGAAGAGGAAGGAGTTTAGAGGGCAGGTAGTGGCTTTGTGTCAATAACCTCAGATATGCAGATGACACCATCCTTATTGCAGAAAGTGAAGAACTGAAAGAGGAGAGTGAAAAAGTTGGCTTAAAGCTCACCATTCAGAAAACTAAGATCATGGCATCTGGTCTCATCACTTCATGGCAAATAGATGGGGAAACGGTGGAAGCAGTGTCTGACTTTATTTTTTTGAGCTCCAGAATCACTGCAGATGGTGATTGCAGCCATGAAATGAAAAGACACTCCTTGGAAGAAAAGTTATGACCAACCTAGACAGCATATTAAAAAGCAGAGACATTACTTTGTCAACAAAGGTCCGTCTAGTCAAGGCTATGGTTTTTCCAGTAGTCATGTATGGATGTGAGAGTTGAACTATAAAGAAAGCTGAGTGCAGAAGAATTGATGCTTTTGAACTGCGGTGTTGGAGAAGACTCTTGAGAGTCCCTTGGACTGCAAGGAGATCCAACCAGTCCATCCTAAAGGAGATCAGTCCTGGGTGTTCATTGGAAGGACTGATGTTGAAGCTGAAACTCCAATATTTTGGCCACCTGATGCAAAGAGCTGACTCATTTGAAAAGACCCTGACATTGGGAAAGATTGAAGGCAGGAGAAGGGGATGACAGAGGATGAGATGGTTAGATGGCATCACCAACTCAATGGACATGAGTTTGGGTAAACTCCGGGAGTTGGAGATGGACAGGGAGGCCTGGCGTGCTGCGGTTCCTGGAGTCACAAAGAGTTGGACACGACTGAGCGACTGAACTGAACTGAACTGAACTGAGTGGTTTTGTGGCTTCTCAGGTGGTGCTAGTGGTAAAGAACCTGCCTGCGAATGCAGAAAACGCAGGAGACCTGGGTTTGACTCCTGTGTTGGGAAAATCCCTCGGAGGAGGGCGTGGTCCCTCACTCGAGTATTCATGCCTGTAGAATCCCCATGGACAGTGGAACCTGGCGGGCTACAGTCCATAGGGTAGCAAAGAGTTGGACACGACTGAGGTAATTGAAGACGCACACGCACAGTGGATTGTGGGTGGGCAGCCCAGCGGTGAGGGGAGTCGTGGGGCCCTCTAAGCCGTGAAACAAGAAGTGGCTGCAGTACCTGGCGGAGAGCCCAGGGTCACTGGGCCGTCTTTCCATGGGAGGCGCCCACAGATGGAAGGGGGCGTGGCCTGATGGGACGCGTGGGCAGCCAGTGTTTGGTTGGAGGCACTTGGGAGGGAGATAGCGCTGTGGCTCGCACTCAGTTGAGACAGGGCCAGTCATAAGAGAGGCTCATAGATCTGACCACCTTCACAATCCTTCTGCTTCATCTTAATTGATGGCACTTGGCCGTCCTCCAGGAGCGAGCAGAGGGAGGGCCTTCCGATGAGCCCTGGCTGCAGTGTGCTCAGCAGGGCGATGTGGGGCAGGGACCCCGCATCGAGTCGAGGCCACCAGCTCCCGGGACCTGACTTCTGCCACCACAGTGGCCCTGGGAGAGAAGAAGCATGTGCTGGCTCTGGTTCTACTTTTTACAAATTAGCAATAGAAGTGAAAATGCAGTTCGTAGGTGTGAATTATGCTCCAGGCAGCTCAGGGGAGGAGGCTGTCGAGCTGGGGGCAGGCAGGCTGGGTGGGGAGAGGGTGGGTGAGAGCCGACCCCTGCCGTGAATCATGGTCCTGAGTTTTGGGTGCTCCGCGAGTTTCAGAGTCATTCATAACACTGATCATTTTGAAAAGACAGAGTGAAGAAGTTCTTACTTTACTTTGATTCAACCTTCCTAATGCAATGCCTACAAGAGAATTAGTACCTATGTTTGAAAATCAATTGAATTCTGAAGAACAAAGCCAGGATGAACCCTCCTGATTTAGTTACTCACTTTGTGCTATGCTCTGCTTAGGCGCTCAGTCGCGTCCAACTCTCAGCCACCCCATGGACTGTATCCCACCAGGCTCCTCTGTCCATGGGGATTCTCCAGGCAAGAATAATGGAGTGGGTTGCCATGCCCTCCTCCAGGGGATCTTCCCAACTCAGGGATGGAACCCAGGTCTCCCACACTGTGGGAGCCACCAACTTTATCTACGGCTAAACAGATGTAGGATTGATCATTCCAAAGCAGTACTAGTTAAGATAATTAGTAAGCTCTAATTAAGATAGGAGGCAAGAACTATAATTTTCCATCATGGTTTGCCCTCTGGCTAATTTAGTATATCCAATATGGCAATTTAATAAAATGCTCTCAAAGACCTTCCTAAAATGTAGACAAACAAAACAAAACACCAGTTACTTTTTAATACAAGTGCATATGGTAAAACATATGAACTCCATGGACAGTCAATCTAAAGTCTAGTGTTTCTTGTGAACAGACCCTGGGCACTGGAGAAGACATTCTTTTTTTTAAGGCTCTGTTTTTTTCTTTTTCTTTTTTTTTAATTTATTTTTAATTTTGGCTGTGCTGGGTCTTTGTTGAAGCATGTGAGCTCTTTAGTTGCAGCAGGAGGACATAGTTGCCTCACGGCATGTGGGAGCTTAGTTTCCAGACCAGGGATTGAACCCATATCCCCTGCATTAGATCCGTGATAGCTCAGTTGGTAAAGAATCTGCCTGCAATACAGGAGACCCCAGTTCGATTCCTGGGTCAGGAAGATCCCCTGGAGAAGGGATAGGCTACCCACTCCAGTATACTTGGGCTTCCCTGGTGGCTCAGCTGGTAAAGAATCTGCCTGCAATGCGGGTGACCTGGGTTCGATCCCTGGGTTGGGAACATCCCCTGGAGAAGGGAACATCCCCTGGAGAAGGGAACAGCTACCCACTCCAGTATTCTGGCCTAGGGAACTCCACAGACTGTATAGTCCATGGTGTCGCAAAGAGTCGGACATGACTGAGCGACTTTCACTTTCCCCTGCATTGGAAGGTGTATTCCTAACCATTGGGCCATCAGGGAAGTTCCGGAGAAGACATTCTTATTACCCTTAGACTAGGGTCTATTCTATCTCATCAGGAGGTGTGGAGGATTCCTGAGACCTGTTACAACCCCTACTTCACCATTTATTAATACTAGGGTGACCTTGGGAAAGTTATTGAATTTCTCTTAGCCTTTTCTTTAATCTGAGGGCAGTAATTCACTAGAGTGCATTCTCAGCTTGTTCTAGGACAAAGCACTGAGAAGTCACACAGAATATGACAAGGCATAATTAATTCTGTCACCATGAGCTAGAAATGATTAAACTGTTAGGAAAGATGGCTATATTGACCGTACAAAATCAAACCCATGAGTTACTCAGGTCCATAGAAGACCCACAGTGTCAGGTTCAGCTGATTCTAGTTTTCTCTCAATTTCTATCCCCTCTAATGTGTATATGTGTTTTTTGTTATGTTTTCTGTTTAGTTTAGGTGCTTGCAACTGCTAGCAGATAGGCAAAGATTTAAGAAAAAGAAAACTGAGTCAAAATTAAAAATTCAGAAAGTCCTCCATTATCTTAATTTTGCTTAGTAAATTGGGAAGAGTCCTTTATTTTGGTGCAAAACTCCTTTGGTAGATAATGGGCCCCAGAACTACCCATCCAGCATTTGGGGAACAGTCCAGAAAGCAAGCTGTTGGATGTGGGTGGGCGCCCACCCCACATTTTTGTGGGATCAGGGACAAGATTACAAATGGCAGCCCCCACACCATCTGTTTAAACATTAGACGTTATCAATCAAATGAAGAAACTGTTAGATAAAATACGTTCTACCTTCCTGCCTTGACAAATAAATCTTCACAGGGTCCTAGAAGGCTAGATTTCGAGTTAGAGACGGGACTCTGGAACATGGTGGTGTCAGGACACCCCCTTCTCGTCCCACCCCTTGTGCCATCCTCCACCAGAGGGGTCTTTAGTCAGGTGGGTGTAGATGCCCAGGGCAGGGCTCCAACATTACCCACCCCTCTTGGAGACTGCTCCCCTCCCGTCACCCCCTAATCTCAGTGTGTGCCCACTCCAAGTGCCTGGTGAAGTGGTCCATGAAGACCCAGGCAGCTGGCTCTGGACTGTCTGGGCTGGAAATTCCTTGGCCTGTAGGGTCCTCACCCAGAGGGAAGGGAGCAACCAGAGGAGGATGTGAGTGGGGCCTTCTAATGTTGGGGGGGTCCCATTTGGGGGTCCAGCTCGGGGAGCCTGAGCTGAAGGACGATATGCGGGATCCAGCAGGCAGGGTCTCAGCACTCCGGTGGGGCCAGCACCCTTCAACGCAAACAGGAGGGCAGTGGTCCCACTGTTTGCAGCCCTGCTTCTGTGAGAGGACCTGTCAGTCAGCCGTAATCCCCAGCCTATAACCCCGTTTATGTCTTCCCATCCAGCTCACCCCGCAGATATCCTGGTCCCACACTCTCTCATCTGGACCACGCAGCAGTGTCTGAGTGTCTCCCCGCTGCCCTCCTTGCCCACTGACTGTCCCCAGGGAGTAGCCCGAGTTACCCTTGGATCATGACGCTCACCCGCTCCACCCTGCAGGGACTGCCCATCGCCTGTGGAAGAGGACGGGCCGCGTCTCGGCCTGACCACAAGGTCTCGCACGGTTTGGCCCTCACGTCTCCTCTCTTTACACCTCATGCTCTCCTTGGCTGCCCGCGGGGCTCCCAGCCTCTGGCGCTGCCCTGCCAGCTCCCTGGCGTTTCTCCCCACATGTTGGCATGGCTCCTTCCTTGCTGTCATTGGAGCCTCACCTTCTCCGTGAGGCTCCTCTCGGGGACGTGTTGTTCACGAGCCACCTCTCCCACTGCTGCTTTGGCCGCTGTGCGTTTTCTTTTCCTCACAGCACTCTCTGGAAAACCGTCTTGTTTACTCATTTGACTTGTTCCCTGTCTGGCTTCCCCTACTTGGAATGCCAGCTCCACAAAGACAGGACCTCGTCTGTCCTGTTCTGCCTATTTCCAGAGCTACAACAGGCCTTGGCATATGGTAGGGCCTCAAATATTTGTTGAATGAACACAGAATGGATTCTATTCAAGAAAATGGCTACCCGGCCACCCTCCCAGAACTCAAGTTTCTTCCCAAGTAGGAGAGCAGCTCAAGGGTGGCCCCAAAGGATGCCGGGGAAGACCCAGCCCCCTGGGTCAGGGCTGTCCCGGGCAGACCATCCGGAGCCTCCTGAAGCTGTGCCAGGCAAGACTGCCAGGGCCTGGAGCGTCTGGACTGACTCGGAAGAAGGCCCGCCGCCACCCCAGGCACATGCAGCCCCTGGGGGCTTGGCTGAGCAGAAAGTGCCTTTGTTGGGAAGAAAAGAGGCCCGTTTCTCTGGAGAGAAGCAGCCCGGCCAGGACACAAGGCTTGGTGAGTGGAAGCCTCCTGCACTGGGGGTGTTTGTCTAAAGCAGACTTCTCCGCCCTGCATGACAACCCTGGAGCAGTCCCTCCACCTTCACTTCAGAGCACCCCCTACCTGTAGGCACCCCTTCCGGCCGGGGCCCTGGGACAGCAGGACTCAGTCCTTGGAGGTGATGCACAGCAGATCCACCTGGGGAAACAGGCCAGCCTCCTGCAGGCGGAGCTGCTCCAGCATGCAGAGGAGACACCCCCACTTCTGGAGAGATAGGGTGAGGCTCCTTGAAACTCACTTCTTTTTTCAAAGTAATTGATTTTCTAAATTGGAGGGTAATTGCTTTACAATGTAGTGTTGGTTTCTGCCATACAACAACGTGAATGAGCTGTAAGTATATATGTATCTCTCCTTTCTCTGGAACCTCCTTCCCCCAACCCCATCCCACCCCTCTAGGTTGTCACAGAGCACCAGGTGGAGCTTCCTGTGTTATATGGCAACTTCCCACCAGCTAGCTGTTTCACACATGGTAATGTGTATGTTTCAGTGCTACTCTCTCAGTTCATCCTACCCTCTCCTGCCCCCCACTGTGTTCACACGTCCGTTCTCTGTGTCTAAGTCTCTATTCCTGCCCTGCAAATAAAGGAACCCACTTCTGTCCACCCACTGCTTTGACCCCACTCCTTCTCTTTGTAGGTTTATTCAAGGTTGCATCTTAAAAACAAAACCAAAAAAAAAAATAATAAGAAAAACACTTCTAATTAGGTGGGAAGACAAATCTTTTGAAAACCAAAATGAGTTTTTAGGTGCTGGCTCCTTTAAGGCCTCAATGTGAGCCTTCTTTCCTTGGGATTATTCTCAGCAACCTCCCCTCCAGTCTAAGCTCCTCCAACTATGTATAAAACGTCCCCCAAGTGCAAGACCCTGGAGCTGCAGGAGAAATGATCTGCACAGAGTGAGCTACTTGATATGTCTCCAAAGGCCTTATCTGTTCTAGCCCATTAGTTGGGGCTGGATTAACTCCCAAAGGAAGCCGTATCTATGGTGATATACTGTCAACTTACAGAGGTTAAAAAAACTGATTTGCAAAAGTTACCATTCTTAACATCCAAGATTAATCCGTAACTGAAAAAAATCAAGTTACAGAACAGCATGTAGCTTCCACTTTGTGGGGAAACATTATTTAAATACCTATTGTTGCTGTGGAGAAAGATGTTAGGAGGAATACACACCAAACTCTTAACGGGGCTGTTGCTTTGGTAGAAACACAGATAACTTGTACTTTTAAATTTATGTACATATGTATTGGGTTGGCCAAAAGATTGAGTTTCCCGTAGGAGCTTATGGGAAGATCCGAATGAACTTTTTGGCCAGCCTATATATTGGACTTTTAAAAACAGATGAGTGTATATTTATTACTTTTCTAATTTTATAAACTATAAAAATATTTAAAGTCATGTACATTTTATGGTTTTATAATTTTTATAGTTTCATAAACTATAAAATGTTTTAAAGTCACTTTGATTTACTCTGCAAATGTGTGATGCCATAATGGATTGCATGTTTCGGTAAATTACTTTGAAATGCTCTTTAGTGACCATATTTTCCAAATAAAAAAATTTGGAACCATGCTGTAAGAATGAATTGTTTCTGATTTATGAATTTGTTCATCTGCAGAACCACACCTAGTTATAGACACGGAAGCACATTTAGTGCTACATTTGAAGAGTCATCTTTACTCTTTTTTTGCAGAGAATTCAACTTCTGTTCTTTTTTAACTTTGTATTTTATATTGGAATATAGTTGATTAACAATGTTGTGATCATTCAGGTGTACAGAAAGTGATTTACGTGTACATTACACACGTGTATCTTTTCTTTCTGAAATTCTTTTCCCATTTAGGTTGTGACATAATAAGGTCATCTTTACTTTATTTATTTATTTAAAAAAATTTTTTTTTCATCTTTACTTTAAAAGAGAAAAGCTCATTTGTATGAGAAATGATAATTTATATATAAGAAAATTCTACAAATCAATATGAAAGAGAATCATTGTCCAAAAGAAAATGGGCATGGCTAGAGAGTTTATTAAACAAAAAATAATAAGTACAAATGAATTTTAAACATGCTTGAAAGTGCTAATACTCTGAATAAAAGATATACAAATTAAAGCTTTACCAGCTGGACAGGTGTAATGTGCCATACTGATAAATGGATAGGTCAAACAGGTAGGACTGTATATTGATACAATCTCTTTGGAGGCCAATTTAGCAATACCTATTGAATTTGAAAGTGTTTTAACCTTTCACCTAGTAATTCCACTTACAGAAATTCAATCCCATAAACTCTCCTATGTGCACAAAGAGGTACATACATGGATATTGACCAAAACATTGTTTATTGTTGCAAAAGACAGGAAACAATGGACTGTCTATGAATGAAAGACTAGTTAGATAACCATGGGATAGCTGGTTAGTATCCTCTGTAGCTCTGTTAAGAAAAAGAAGGAAAATCTGTCCATGAACACATAGAGCTCTGATATATTCATTCATATATGTGTGCCTGCTCACTCAATTGTGTCTGACTCATATGACCCCATGGACTGTAGCCTGCCAGGCTCCTCTGTCCATACAATTTTCCAGGCAAGAATACTGGAGTGGGTTGCCATTTTCTCTTTCAGGGGATCTTCCTGACCCAGGAATCAAACCTGCATCTCCTGCTTGGCAGGCAGATTCTTTACCACTGAGCCATCTAGGAAGCCCTCAATCACATATACTTATGCATAAAACACAGTTGTAAATATGAATGCATGTGTGCTCAGTTGCTCAGTCATGTCCAACTGTGTGACCCCATGGACTGTAGCCCACCAGGCTCCTCTGCCCATGGAATTTTCCAGGCAAGAATACGGGGTTGCCATTTCCTTCTCCAGGGTGTATATATGAATATATACAAACACATAGACACATAGTGCAGTAAATGTGCTTCCATTAGTGTAAAAAGTAGGAGGGTCTACATTTATGCTATCTCTGTCTAGAACATCTCAGGAAGAGCACATGGGCAGGGAAAGTAGAGAGGGAATTGCAAATGCATGAGAATTTTTAATACACATATAGATATTTGAAAGATTTAAACAGTTATTAAATAATAAGGAATTGGGGTTGTTCCAAAAATCCCAAATCATATGACTGCTGAATATATCCTGAAAATGCTAGCCTTAGGATGATGAGACAGGGTTTTAGTTTAGTCTTCATATAGTTGAACAGAACTAAATGACCATAAAAGCCCAAACAATACTTTATTTTCATTGGTGTCCCCAAGAAAATCTATGAACCAGTCAGTTACAGTAAAACTTTTATACAACCTGAGCCCATTTCCCCCAAATATGGAACTGAACTTCCTGTCTGTATTGAGTTAGCAGTTGAGGGACAGCAGGCAGAGCAGGGTTATCCCTTCCCATCCCTCCAACTGCTTCTGTCTCTACCATTTTCAGTCAAAATTCCAAAGGTCACTTGAAAAGTACATAACCCACTAAGCTTTCCAGACACTCCCTTTTGGCTAGATAACCGCCCCCCACCCCCACCCCCAAGGCTCAGATCCCAATGCAGGGTCCTGGGAACCAAAGGGACACTGTTATCAATCCTTGTCTACTTGACCAACAACTGGAGGTGATACTGAACAAATCAAGAGTTTCCACAGGTATATGTTTAGAATCCAATTTTTATTATAATAGCTAGAAAATCTAGCTTACATTCCAAATGCAGTTATTTTATCATCATCAAGGTGCAATAACAGTTAAACAAAAACCAGTATGAGTCATGCTCCCATAAAACCATCTGCTTGCAGAGTTTGGCTTTTGAGTTGGAGAGCAGCTCAGAGTCGGGCAGCATAGAAAGGGGTTGCTCTAAGGCCTCTTCAGTTCAGTTCAGTTCAGTTCAGTTGCTCAGTCGTGTCTGACTCTTTGCGACCCCATGAATCACAGCACATCAGGCCTCCCTGTCCATCACAAACTCCCGGAGTTTGCTCAAGCTCATACCCGTGGAGTCAGTGACGCCATCCAGCCATCTCATCGTCTGTCGTCCCCTTCTCCTTCTGCTTCCAATCCCTCCCAGCATCAGGGTCTTTTCCAGTGATTCAACTCTTCACATGAGGTGGCCAAAGCATTGGAGTTTCAGCTTCAGCATCAGTCCTTCCAGTGAACACCCAGGACTGATCTCCTTTAGGATGGACTAAGGCCTCTTACTGGGAGAAATTAATATAAGGAAAGCAGGTCACACGGAATCTGCCCAGTGGCCCACTGACATGGAATGTGCACATCAATTGCACTCTTTGGTTGCCCAGCAGCATCTGAACACGTTTCTAACTTTCAGGGATGGCCCATCTCCCCACGCAGAAGCCAGAAATGCTTTCTCTCTGCCTCCTTCACAGTGAGGATGAAGTATGCAGGAAGGACCTGACAACAAGCACGCTGGTGTTGGTCATCAGGGCTTGAATGGAAGGTTTAAGGAGCAGGCTTTGCCGAGTTTCACCTTGGAGGGGAGCTAAGAGACAGCCAGCGTCCTGGATGCTGTGGGCGTTATAAGTGGCTGCATGGCTCCCGTACTCTGTCCTCTGGCTCTTCTAGAGGTGTTGCCAACTTCCTAACATCGTCTTGAACTCTTCTTGGACTTCATTCTCGTTAACGAGAGTGGATTCTGTTGGTTGTACCCTGCTGGGATAAGCCTCTCGGATGACTAACAAGGACTGGGCCAAGATCAAAGTCATAGATGACTCCTTCCACCTTCTCCCTCCAGCTACGGCCTTGGTCCTGAAAGCTTGCCCTCTGTGTAAGCTGTGTCTCATAGCCGGATTGAAAAAGAAAACGGACTGTAGAGTGAGCAGCCCATTTGAATGTCACTCATGCACAGTGACTTTAATGAGCAACTAAATCTCTCTTGCTCAATATTCTCATCTGTAAAATGGGGATAATAAAGTCATCTTCCCTATAGAGGAGTTGTGAGAATTAAATAAAATAATCCATGCATTTAAAAGCACTTGGATAAATGTTGAGGACTAGCTGTCCCAGTAAGGAAATAAAATAAGATTAATTATGGGGAGTTAGAAAGCCATATTATACAGGATAAAAATAACTGTCCCTTTAACAATGAGATCAGGGATTCTGAGCTGTATTTTTTCTGCCCATAGACCTCTTAAGAATCAGTCAAGAACATCCAATGATATCCAACTATGTACTCTAGACAAAATCTAAATATCAACTATCTGAAGATACTGGAGAATGAAAAAAGCAGGCAGATGCTGGAAAGAAGTTGGCACTTGGAAGAAAAGGATACCACAGAGTTTCTTTTTAAGTAGCCTGAAGGAAGGCCCCAGTGTGTGCATGAAAGTGAAAGTCGCTCCGTTGTGTCCGACTCTTTGCAACCCCATGGACTATACATACAGTCCATGGAATCCTCCAGGCCAGAATACTGGAGTGGGTAGCTGTTCCCTTCTCAGTCTGGGTCTCCCACACTGCAGGTGGATTCTTTACCAGCTGAGCCACCAGGGAAGCCCAAGAATACTGGAGTGGGTAGCTTATCTCTCCTCTCGCAGATCTTCCCCACCAGGAATCAAACCAGGGTCTCCTGCATGGCAGGCAGATTCTTTACCAGCTGAGCTGGCAGGGAAGCCCAGTGTGTGCATGAAGGGTAGCTAAAAGTCTGCCAGAAGAACCTGGATTATTATTGGCTTGATGAACCAGAGGACACATTTTAGGGCTCCACAGTCACTGGAGAGTGAGGAGATGGGAATCTGAGAAAGGGGAGAGGGAGTCTAAATCTCCAGTTGACCCTTAAGCTGCACAGAAATGTGGCAGACAGCAAGCAGCCAGCTAAGGCTAAGAGAACTGCACTTGAGTTTGAGCTGCCACCTACTACAGTGGGGAGACAAAATTTACAGTTTGAATTTAGTCAAGTTAACTACAAGCTCAAATCTAAACCAATTTTCTTAAGAGAAACATAACAGAAGCCAGAGACTCTACAGTGTATCATTCATAACACCCAGGATACAGTCAAGATTCCCTGGGGCTTCCCTGGGGGCTCAGACGGCAAAGCGTCTGCCTGCAATGCGGGAGACCAGGGTTCGATCCCTGAGTTGGGAAGATCCCCTGGAGAAGGCAATGGCAACCCACTCCAGTACTCTTGCCTGGAAAATCCCATGGATGGAGGAGCCTGGTGGGGAACAGTCCACGGGGTTGCAAAGAGTCGGATACGAGTGAGCGACTTCACTTTCACTTTCACTATTACAACTATGCCCAAAAGGACATTAAAAAAAAAAAGTATTTGCCATAAATAAAAGAATAGAAAATCTCAGCAGAATAGTGACTATAAAAAGAGAATGAAACGGAAATTCTCAAAATTTCTCTGAAAATTCAATATCAGAAATGAAAATTTCAATATCGTAAATTTAAAAATATCACTAGGAGGTTTTAAGAGCAGAAGAAATACTACAGAAGAGTCAGTGAAGTTGAAGGTAAATCAATAGAAATTGTCCATCCTGAAGGACATACACATTGAAAAAAATGAAGAGTACTTCAAGGACAAGCGGGACAATATCAAAATGTCTGCATGCATGCTAAGTTGCTTCAGTCGAGTCTAACTCTTAGCGATCCTATGGACTGTAGCCGCCAGGCTCCTCTGCCCATAGGATTCTCCAGGCAAGAATACTGAAGTGGGTTGCCATGCCCTCCTCCAGGGATCTTCCTGAACCAGGGATCGAACCCGTGCCCCTTACGTCTCCTGCATTGACAGGTGGGTACTTAACTACTGCTGCCACCTGGGGAGCCCATCAAGATGTCTAGCATACTTGTAATCAGAGTGTTAGAAGGAAAAGAGAGGGGAAAGGGGACAGAAAATGTTCGAAAAAAGAGTTTTAAGAAAATGGCTACCTAGTGAATATATCCTTCAAGAAGGGCTTCCCTGGTGGCTGGCTGGAAAGAATCCGCCTGCCAGTGCAGGAGACTCGAGTTTGATGCCTGGGTCAGGAAGATTCCCTGGAACCTCTTCCCACCCCAGTATTCTTGCCTGGGAAATCCCATAGACAGAGGGGCCTGGCAGGCTACAGTTCATGGGTGGCAAAGAGTCCGGCACAACTGAGCAACTAACGCGACAATTAAAGAGAATCTGTCAGCAGCAGCTTTGTATTACAAGAAATGCTAAAGGAAGTTCTTCAGACAGAAGGAAAATGAAACCAGATAAAAACTCAACTCTACAGGACGGAATGAAGATCATTAAAAATGGTAAATAGGTGGATAACTAAAAGAGTTTATTTTTGTCATCTTAATTTCTTTAAAATACAAATAAAATACAAATAGTGTTGAAAAATTGTAACATTATATTATGGGGTTTACAATATGGCTCAGAGGATAAAGCGTCTTCCTGCACTGCGGGAGACCTGGGTTCGATCCCTGGGTTGGGAAGATCCCCTGGAGAAGGAAATGGCAACTCCCTCCAGTATTCTTGCCTGGAGAATCCCGTGGACAGAGGAGCCTGGTGGGCTACAGTCTATGGGGTCTCCAAGAGTCAGACACGACTGAGCAACTTCGCTTATAATAATTATAACAACTATACATGAAGGACAGGGATGTAAATGGACCTACATGGTTGCAAACTTTCTACATTTCATGTGAAGTGTGGTATAAAACAAACTCTGAGCAGATTGTGAAAAGTTAAGGATGTACCTTGTAACTTTAGAGCAGAGAGGGAGAAGGAAGCATGGTTTTGAAAGATACGTAGGAAACTATATGGTGAGAATTTGGCAACTCTAGACCGAGATGATGACACACACTGACATTTATTAACTCCCTTAAGTTGAGTTTCATGAAACCTCTTGGTCAAGTGCTACTTTATTCTTATTTCTTGTAAAATAATAATAATACCATAATGATATCTACCACCTTAAAAGTTCATTTTATTCAATGCCATCCCCAGCAGAATCTCAGGGACTTCCCTGGTGGTCCAGTGATTAAGACTTCAGCTTCCAGTGCCGAGGGCTTGGGTTTGATCCTTGGGATCCCAGCTAAGATCCCACAGGCCTCGTGGCCAATGACCAATACATAAAAGAGAAAAACAATATCATAACAAATTCAAGAAAGACTTAAAAATGGTCCACGTCAAAAAAATCTTTTAAAGAATAAAGAATCTCAAATGAACTTACTTATAAAACAGAAACAGGCTCATAGACTTAGGGAATGAACTTATGGTGGCTGGGGGAGGGGGGGAGGACACATGCATGTGTGTGGCTGAGTCTCCTTCACTGTTCATTTGAAACTATCACAATATTGTTCATCGGTTACACCCCAAAACAAACTTATTTGTTCTTTCAGGCGCTGAGTCGTATCCAACTCTTTGCAACCCATGGACTGCAGCATGCCGGGCTCCCCTGTCCTTCACTATCTCCCAGACTTTGCTCAGATTCTTGTCCACTGAGTCAGTGATGCAATCTAGCTATGTCGTCCTCTGCCACCCCCTTATTTAACAAAAACCCCAAACCAAAGAACCTCAGCTGGTTTCTTTGTAGAAATTGATGCACTGATCATAAAAATCACACGAAACCCAAGGAACCCAGAATAGCTAAAATAATCCTGAAAAGAACAATGTTTAGAGAACTTACACTTTTTGATTTCAAACCTTACTACCAAGCAAAAGTAATCAAGACAGTGTGATATTGGCATGCAACATACAGATCAATAGAACAGAAGTGAGAGTCCAAAAATAAACCCATATCTTTATGGTAAATCACTTTTTTGATAATGGTGCCAAGACTATTCAATTGGGGAAGAATTTCTCTTCAATGAATGAAGCTGGGACAACTGGATATCTGTATGCCAACAAATGAAGTTGGATCCCTCTCTCACATCATATATAAAGATTAACTCAAAATGGATCGAAGACCTGAATGTAAGAGCAAAAGCTATAAAACTCTTAGAAGATAACATAGGAGTAAATCTTTGTGACCTTGGACAAGGCAACAGTTTCTTAGATATGACACCAAAACCACAAGCAGCAAGATGAATTTTGACTTCATCAAAATAAAAAACTTTGTGTTTCAAATGGCACTATTAAGAAAGTAAAAATCTAATCTCTACAATGAAAGAAAATATGTGCAAATCACATCTGATAAAGGACTTGTATCTGGAATATATGAAAAACTCTTTAACAGCTCAACAATAAAAGTAATCTAATTGTATTAACTAGATTAATATTAATGGGCAATTGTTAACTGTTATTCAGATTAAATATTTCTCCAAAGAAGATATACAAAGGGCCAAGAAGTACATGAAAAGAAGCTCAACATATTAGTCATCAGGGAATACAAATCAAAACCACAATGAGATATTACATCATACCCACTAGAAATCAGAAGACAAATAACTCAAGTGTTACTAAGAATATGGAGAAATTGGAACACTTATACACTGTTGGAAGGAGTGCAAAATGGTACAGCCACTCTGGAAAACTGTTTGGCAGTTACTCAAATAGTTGAACATAGGTCTCTCATCTGACCCAATCTACCTGGATTTATACCTAAGAGAAATGAAAATATATGTACACACAGAAACTTCTGCACGAATGTGGATAGTATAGCAGCAGTATTGATAATAGCCAAAATGTAGAACAAAGGTGGCAACAGTGGTAAAGAACCCGCCTGCCAATGCAGGAGACGTAAGAGATGCACGTTCCATCCGTGGGCTAGGAAGATACCCTGGAGAAAGGCATGGCAACCCACTCCATTATTCTTGCCTAGAGAATCCCATGGACAGAGAAGCCTGGCAGGCTACAGTCCATAGCATCGCACAGCGTTGAACACGACTGAAGTGACTGACCATGCATGCACGCATGCAGAACCAACTTAAATGCCCACCACCTGCTGAATGGATAAAGCAAACATGGCGCATGTATCCATCCAGTGGTGTATTACTGGGCTATAAAAAGGAATGAAGTATTGAAACATGCTGCCACTCAGATAAACCTTGAAAACATTATGCTCAGTGAAAGAAGCCAGTTACAAATGATAACATATTACGTGGTTCTGTTTATACGAAGTGTCCCAAAAGGCAACTCTGTGGAAACACAGAATGGATTAGTGGTTGCTTAGGAATGAGGGGGATGGGAAGATTGGAGGGCAGGTATAGATAAAGGGCTTTTTTGAGGCTGAAGAAAATGTTCTAAAACTGATTATAATGATGGTTGTACAACTCTGTGAATTTACTAAAAACCAATAAACTGCACACTGTAAGTGAACTGTATGGCAAATTATAAACATTTTTAAATTTCATTTTGTTTTTAATTTTTAAAGTTATATAGTTAATACATGTATATTTTATGTTTAAGAAATCCAAAATACGGCAGGACATAGAGGAAAAAATTTTAAATTATCTTTAAAAATGTTTTTTATTTTATGTTGGAGTAGAGTTGATTAACAATATTGTGTTAATTTCAGTATGATTGAAAATGATTCAGTTTTTAATTACCTTCTTATTCCAGACTTTTAACACTACTTTTAACCCAGAGGAAGTCTCTATTACCAGTTTAATACAAATCTTTCTGTACACTTTTCTTTGTGTTTGCATATGTATGGACATAAACTGTAGATATATTATTTAGTTCTGTAATCTGAAAAATAAGAAGTTTTGAGCTATATATATTCTGCTGCTTGCTTTTTTCACTTAATGTTGTGTTTTGTAAATCTTCCATATTATTATATATAGATATTCCTTTTTAAAAATACTGCACAGTATTTACATAGTACTGCATTAGTAAAGATGTATGTAGGCTGAATATTTAAGAGTGAAATTGTTGGATCAAAGGGTATGGGGTTTAAAATTAATAGATACTGCAAACAGTCTCCCCAAAAGGGTGTACAATTTCACATACCTAACAATAGAGAATAAACACATCCCCCTATACCCTCACAAGCAATGGACATTATTAGTACTTTAAAATTTTGATATCTCATTGTTGTTTTAACTTCTATTTTCTTGGTTACTTATAAGTTTAGTGAATATGAAATTCCCTAACATTTTCACCCTGAATTATTGTTTTTGGGATATCTGGTATGTTTGTTACATCCATTTTTAAAGTTTTAAAATTCTCTGTTTATCATTTATTTTGATTTTTATTTTGTTTTGTCCATATGTCAAACAGCTAGGTTTTCTTGACTGTAAATCTAATAGAGTTTACCTGATCTGAGAGTTGGAAAAAAGGGAACTTGAAAAACCCAAAGAGTTTATTGACAAATCGCCAAGACTAATGTTATTTAAGAGTCTGTCTGTGTAGCTGTATATTATCTTTGTTAAGTACATCATCATATTTTGCTGTAGAATCGAAGTTTTAAAGTTTGTTTATATAGTGCATTCTTGGTTTTATCATGAAGAATTCCACTTGGTTATTATGATGGCTTTAAAACATGTCCACGAATTCTTTGACCCTTCTCTCATAAGAGGTGGAGCCTGATTTCTCCTCCCCTGGAATATGAGCTGGCCTTAGTGACTCACCTCTAACAAGCAGAATGAAGTGAGGCTGTGAGACTTCCCGCTTCCACTTGGCTCTTTTTCTGTTGGGATGTTTGCCCTTGGAACCCAGCCACCATGTTGTGAGGAAGCCCAGGCCACATGCAGAGGCCCAGTCAGCAGCCAGCACCAACTGCCAGACATGTGAGTGAAAAACTTTCAGCTGAGGCTCCAAACATCGGGAGCCTCCCTCCACTGTACCCTGCCCCAGTTCCTGCTCCACAGAATCCATGAACAAAAGAAATCATTCATGCCACCATGTTTTGGGGAACAACACCTTCCAGCTGCGGTGGAAAAGAGAAGATGGTCTTGATCAGACATTTAATCTTTTTTCTAATAACTCATTCTTCAATTTCTTAATGAGATACGTTTGGCACTGTTTATACCATCTTTTTTTAGATTTTCTATTTCTGCATAGAAATATTTCTTTTCTTTTGCCTTTCTTCCCCTCTTTTAAGAATCTTGCATTTTCTTTAAATTAATAGGTTTTGGTGTTGTTCCATTCTTTTCCTTCTGGGGATTAGAATGTATAGACTGTATACATCTTCTGTTCTTTTTAGGGTTGTGATTACAATAACTAGAGGTAATAACTAGGTTTAACTAGATTTCAGTAACTAGAGGTAATCAGTATCTATTTCCTCCTCTGAAGGAGAGGAAGAACTTAAAGGACTTTCACTTCCCTCCTCTCTCTCTTTACCACCTCCTCTTACGTTGATAAGCAGCTGAACTTGAGTTTCAGACTGCCTTAAAAAAAAAAAAAACAGCCAGCAATTAGTTATACTTAGTTATAAGCACACCCTCTACTCTCATTTCTTTGCTTGGCATTGTTTTTAGTATCACAAATATTTCTCATGGATTTATTGTCTGACTTGCTGGGAGATTTTCAGGGATGTGTCTGGGAGGGTAAACTTTATGAATCTTTGGGTGACTGAAAATATCTTTATTTTGTCCTTTCCATTTGAATGTTGGTATAGAGCTCTGGGTTCAAAAGTTAAACTTCTCTCGGGACTATCTCTACGGCATGCTGTTGTTCTCCAGCTTTCGGTGTTGCCAGTGAGAGATACGGTGCTAAAAGGCTCTTCATTTCCTTGTGTGTGCTCTGGTTCTCTCTCTCTTGGAGAATTTTCTCTTTATTTTTGGTATTCTGAAATTTCATAAAATGGGCCTTTTCTTCACTCTTCTTAGCAATCTAAGGACTGGTTTCTTTTTTCGGCTCTGTAAATATTTCTCTCTCTCCATTCCCCTCCTGCTTCGCTTTCTGCCAGCATCCTCCACCCCCACCCCACTCTCACCAAACAGGATCCCTTCCTATGTCTAACCTACAGGCTTCTCACATTCTCATCTTCTCCTTCACCTCCTCCTATTGTGACAGGGGAGGTGACCTCCTCCTGCCCTAAGTCAAGACTTTTCCTCATGCTCTGGACCCATTCCTCTCCCCTTTTCAGCACCTCCCTGATCTGATCGCTATTCAGCATTCAGCCAAGCTCTCATATCCCCCACTTAAGAAAACAAAACACCTCTCCTTTTAAATTTTTTAAAAAGATGTTTTCTATGTAGACCATTTTTTAAAAGTCTTTATAGAGTTTGTTATAATATTGTTTCTGTTTTCTATTCTGTTTTTTTTTTTTTTTTTGGCCACAAAGCATGTGAGATCTTAGTTCCCCAGCCAGGGATCGAACTGGCACCTCCTGATTTGGAAGATGAAGCCTGGACCCACCAGGGAAGTCCCAACACTGCTCTTGACTCCACACCCTTTCTACCCATCTCCCCATTTCTCAACTCTTTATTCACAACTGAGCTCCTTGACAGAGTTGTCTCCATATGCCATCTCTCCTTGCTCACCTTTTATGAATTTTCCAACTCAGTCCAATATACTCACCACATCTCACCTACTTACTGAAACTCCTTTTGGTAATGTGTGTTTCCAGGCTCCCAGATTTGGTAGTCTCCTTTATCGGTACGTCCTTTCCCTGGCTTTAAATACCATCTATTTGCTGCTTATTTCCAAATTCATATCTCCAACCCAAACACTGAGTCTGAGCTCCACCTTCCAACATCTCACCTCTTGATCTGGTTTCACAGGTGGCTTGGAGTTGACAAACTAAGACTGAATCTCATTTTCCTTCTGAACTCCCCTCCCAATCAGATCCTCCTATCCAGTGATTTAAGCCAGAATCTCAAGAGTTCATCTCTACATCTCTATCTCATGCTTCCTGTCTGATCTCTTAGCATAATCTATTGACCACATTAACCCTTCATTATGTGTCTATCAACTTCTCCTACACCCATAGCCAGGACCCTTGTCCACACCACCACTGCCTCTCACCTGGACCATAATCATATCCTAACTGTGCTTGTTTTTAGTCCTGCTCCTTTAGTGCATTTTCCATCCAGCAACTACAGGCATCCTTTCAAAAACATAACCTAGCTCATACCTTCCCTTCACACTTCAATCTTACAAGGCCCTGTGTGACCCGTGTCTGCTTCATCTCTCCAATCACGTCTTACATCATTCCTCAACTCCACCTTCATCCCTACTCAGTCAAGGACTCTGGCCTTTCATTTCCAGCCTTTCACACCAACAAAGACACTTATACATCACTCTGTTTTGAAGGGAATTAGCCTGTTGGGGAGGAGGTAAATGGCGAGGCAAGGTGCCCAAGGAGGCAGCAAATGGGATGCATTCTCCTGTGACATGAGAAATGACATTTCATTTTCTGACTCAGGACTAAGGGGGTGGGGCTGAGAGATCTATAATGGGAAAGAACTTGCAATGCACATGACAACTGAAGGGTTAAAGTCTTCAATAGACAAATACCTTCAACTTGGGAAGAAAAATAATCCAACAGATAAATAGAGAAGGGACTTAATAGACTTTTCAGAGGAAGAGAAATTCAAAGAGAGAATAAACGTGAAGAAACTGAAGTACCTTTCTTTTATAGAAAACAGCTCATCAGATTGTCAAAAATGAGAAAGAGTAACTGGTAAGAATACATGAAATTAGATACTCTCACACATTGTTAGTAGAAATGTGAATTGCAGCAATGCTTTGGGGAAATGGTCTGGCAACATTACTAACAAAATAGAAAATTACTCCCTACATCATGTTATGTAAAAT
Source organism: Cervus elaphus (assembly GCF_910594005.1). Classification (NCBI taxonomy): domain Eukaryota; kingdom Metazoa; phylum Chordata; class Mammalia; order Artiodactyla; family Cervidae; genus Cervus; species Cervus elaphus. Next base: position 44,074,685 of record NC_057818.1, read on the forward strand.
AAGATAGAAAATTCCATCAATATTACTGCAAGTCTACAAACATGAACTGAGCATATGGACAAGGACCAGAGGATACCATGAAGTCAAGTGAAAGCCACTCAGTCATGTCGGACTCTGCAACCCCATGGACTGTAGCCCACCAGGCTCCTTTGTTCATGGGATTCTCCAGGCAAGAATACTGGAGTGAGTGGCCATTCCTTTCTCCAGGGGATCTTCCTGACCCAAGGATCAAATCCAGGTCTCCTGCATTGCAGGCAAATTCTTTACCATCTGCGACACCAGGGAAGCCTGAGGATACCATGGATGTATACAAACCGATGAGACTGTGGGAAATTTTGCCTTGAATTTTTGCTGTTAAAGTAATATTATTTTTCCAATATTGTAACTTTTCTTTTTTTAAACTTTTTATTTTATATTGAAGTATATATGATTTACAGTGTTGTGATACTGTAACTTAAAAAACCACACATGGTGAACCCAGGAAGTAGTGATTGTTTATAGGGTGGAGGTTAATTTGCCTTGAAGGTCATTTAAGAATTTTCAGGCTACTCTTATGGGCAACCAGGAGGCAAGGATGGGTTGGGGCTTGACCAGCTGGAGAGCAGTGGGTGGTGGGGTGGCCTTGGGGCTTGAGAGTGCTGGATGAATGGAGGATGGAGACTAGAGGGGAGCCGGGAAGTTTCTGCCATGCTCTGTGGACAAGCCTGCTCAATGGATAAGCCACGCTCTATACATAACCTGCGATCAGGTCTGGGGCAGTGGGGAATGATGCAAGTTCAGAATGCAAGTCAGAAGAAACCACTGACTGGGTCAGTGAAGGAAGGAGGCATGAATGTGATTCCAAAGCACAAGATGGGTGGCAGGGAAAGCTGTGGGGTCAGGGGGATTCTTCAAAGAGGTAGAGTGGGAAAGAAGGAAGAATATAAATTGGTTTTCAGACGCACTGAATGTGAGTTTTGAGAGTTTTCTGACATCAGCTGGGAATAGGGAAATGGGAACCTGACCAAGCTTAAAAAATATACATATATATCAGAGAAGGCAGAGATTGAACATTCTTTGTTACTTGATTGATCTGTGGAAAGATTGAACTTTCCCTCCAATAAGACACATTCTTTCAGCAGAAGGAATTCCAAAAATAGTACTTCCTCACTTTGTGGTGAAACCATTCCTCATTTTGTATAACTTTATCTTAATATATATATTTTTTGTCTAATATTGAAGTCAAATTCTCCTTTTTAAGTCTTTGTCATATTGCTAGTATATTTCCCCTATTTTAAACATCCTTTTTCCTTAAAAAAATTTTTTTCTTGCTGCTTTTGCCCATCATATACTTGTAAAAAGTGGACGCTGATGACCCAAACTACCCCCTTGGAGATTTAGTCTTTGCTCTGGACCAATTCCTCCATTCTTTTAATAACTTTGGTTCCTCTTGGTCCCCTGCCAGCCTTTTCTCTACATACTTGTGGTAGAAAGCAGGCCTAACTAAGCGCAGTTTTCTGGGTGTGGTTCTCCTGTACTTCCCTCATCTGGGCAGCCGTGTCTCCTGCTGGCTCTTTCAGGTTCTCTGATATTAGCTGGTCGGTGACCTTCTCCCACTGAGACCTCTTTGATTCCTACCACCAACTGTGGTTACTACCAGCACCCTCTGCCACAGGTTACAGCTCTACATGCTCCAAATCAGATGCGAGCATTAAAACCTCCACGTGTACCTATTAGGATGGCTTTAATATTAAATTCTTAAAAGGAAAATATGAAGCATTCTTGAGGGTGTGGAGGAGTTGGAACACTCATGCACTGCTGATGGGAAAGAAAACTGGCGCAGCTACTGTGAAAAATAGGATAGTCGTTTCTCAAAAACATAAAAGTAGGGCTTCCTTGATGGCTCAGTGGTAAAGAATCCACCTGCCAATGCAGGAGACACGGGTTCTATCCCTGGTCTGGGAGGACCCCACATGCCATGGAGCAACGAAGCCCAAGCGGCACAACTAGTGAGACTGAGCTCTAGAACCTCTGCGTGCGTGCTAAGTCGCTTCAGTCATGTCCAGATCTTTGAGGCCCCATGGACTGTAGCCCTCCAGGCTCCTCTGTCCACGGAATTTGCCAGGCAAGAATACTGGAGTGGGTTGCCATGCCCTCCTCCAGGGGATCTTCCCAATCCAGGGATCAAACCTGCATCTCTTAGGTCTCCTGTATTGGCAGGCAGGTTCTTTATCACTAGCACCACCTGGGAAGCCCCAAGCCTGGGGGCCACAGCTACTGAGCCCGGGTGCTGCGCTCACTGAAGCCAGTCCGCCCTAGAGCCCATGCGCCGCAATGAGAGAAGCCACTGCAATGAGAAGTCCATGCAACACAGCTGGAGAGCAGCTCCCCACTTGCTGCAAGTAGAGAAAAGCCTGTGCAGCAATGAAGACCTGACCTAGCCAAGAAAGAAACGAACCCAAACAACTTAAAAATAGAATTACTATACGATCCAGCAATTCCACTTTGGGGTAAATAACTGAAAGAGTTGAAAGCAGAGTCTCAAAGAGATAGTTCTACACCCATGTTTATAGCAACGTTATTCATCACAGCCAAAAGGTGGAAACAACGCAAGTATCCATCCATGGATGAACGGGTAACAATGTGGATGAATGTGGCGTCTCCATACAATGGAATATTCATTCATCCTTAAAAAAGAAGGAAATTCTGACACATGTTAACCTTGGATGAACCTTGAGGACATTATGCTAAATGAAATAAGCCTGTCATAAAAAGACAAATGATGTATGATTCCACCTATGTGAGTTACCTAATATCAGAGCAGTCAGATTTAAAGAAACAGAAAGTCGAAAGGTGGTTGCCAGGGCCTGGGAGGAGGAGGGAGTCAAGAGTTATTTAATGGGCACAGAGTTTCAGTTTTGCAAGATGAAAGACTTCTGGAGATAGATTGCACAACAGGATGAATGTACCACCAAACTGTACCCTTAAAAATAGTAAAAATAGCACATCTTACATTATGTGTATTTTACCAAAATAAAAAAAAGTTTTGAAAATTTTTAAAAAGGAAAAAAAGAAGTAGTGAAGCTAAGATCCAAATCCAGGTAATCTGATGACAATGCCTACTTTCAAACACTAGGCTACGCTAGTCCTGCAGGTAATGGGACCCATATGCCTTAGAGGGCAGGCTATCCATCACCCACTCGTGCCAGAGCATGCCCCATGGAGGTCTCAATCCCCAGCTCAAGCAGTTTATCAGTGGATTCTTTATATGTACATTCAGAGCACCTCCCCCTGCCCCACCCCTGCCTGGAGGTGTTCTGGCAAACATGTTTCTCTAAGTCTATTTGTCTTCTCATGATTGGTGCCCCAGCAGCGAGCTGGCTGGGCCACTCAATCAGATTTCTTAAAAGTAGCACCAGTATTGCCTGGAAAATTCCATGAACAGAGGAGCTTGGTGGGCTACAGTCCAAGGGGTCATAAAGAGTCAGACACGACTGAGCAACTGAGCGCATACATATACGCCCCCACACACACAGCACATCCTCTAACACGTCTTAAAGTTGAAGGTTTGCAAGTGGCTAGAGCTCACCTTGGTACCCACCTCATGGAGTTCATGCATCTTTACCATTCTGTGCTCATTTGACTCCCTGATGTCAGTATAAGTTCATCTGCATCTGAGGGATCTTTATTCCACATCTGTGCTCACAAAAGCTTTTCTACATGGACCAAGAGTTCTGTATTTTCATTCTTTTACCTAATACACTCCATAAAAGTAGAACTTTGTCTTGTATTCCCATAGTATTGCCACCATCTTATACATATGAGAGGTATTTTAAAAAAGAGAGCAGGAACTAACTGACCATCTTAAACATAAGAGACATTTTTTTCAAACTTCACAAAAGTAGAGAAAAGAGTATAATGAACACCCTTGTGATCATCCCTCTGCATTGACATGTTGCCATTCTTGTTACCTAATAAACATGTAATAAATACATAATTAAATAATAGCATTAAATGGATATAGTCCCAAAATTGAGAATTTTAAATTAATGTAAGAAGAACTTCTTGGGAGAACTTCTTAGTAGACACTCAGTTTTTTAGTAGGTGACATTATGGAATATACTATTTCTGTTTAGCTAAGCTGGATTTGACCCTTTCTGAGATCATTTCTGCCTAATGATAGTCTATAGATGGGCTAAATTACCTCCTAATGTATTTTCTCATTGTGTTAGGTCCAGAATGCAGCAAGGTCTTTGTTTATGAGGAACGGAAACTAAGTCTTGTTAACTTAAATGTTTGGTTGGAAGGATTTGGAGCTCATGGAATCCAAGGAAAAACAGAACAACCTTGTAAAGGAGACCATCCAGAGGAAGTTCAGAGCTCCAGAGAGCAGGAACTAATGGCCATCTATTCCAGGTGCCACTGCTGCTAAGATGAATCGATTCCAACCACTCTCTGACCTTCTCATTCCTGTCACCATTCCAGTTCCCAACAGATGACATTAATTGCTCTAGCCTGGGTCATGTGATCATGGCATATGTTCACCCAATCACTATGGCTCTGATTTGGCCAGGCCAAGCTGGCCCTTCAAAGGAAGAACCTTGTACTAATACCAAAAGAATAAACAAGGAATAGGGGCTTCTCTTGTGGTCCAGTGGTTAAGAATCTGCCTGCCAACGCAGGGACAGGGGTTCGATCCCTGGTCTGGGAAGATTCCACATGCCACAGGGCAACTAAGCTCATGTGCCACAACTACAGAAGCCAGAATGCCTAAAGCCTGTGCTCCAGAACAAGAGAAGCCACTGCAATGAGAAGCCTGGGCACCGCAACTAGAAAAAACCCTGCACAGCGATAAAGACCCAGCACAGCCCAAAATAAGAAAGAATAAACAAGGGATAACAAAGATGAGCAAAGTCCACCCCAAATATGCACTAGCATTTCTTCTTGGCAGCACCTTCTAGCTCAGGTTCTTGTGAACTTGTCTTATATAACTTCAGATGTGGCTTTAATTTTTTTTTTTAATGATAAATAGTTTTAAATTAATCCCCAAAACACTATCACCATCTGTGATATTGCCTCTCTGTCTACCTGGACCTCGTGGAGAATGAAGTGTTCAAAAGAGTAAAAATACACTCCATCCATTTTTAACCCCAGCTTCATTTTAAATGGTAAAGAATCTGCCTGTGATGTGGGAGACTTGGGTTGGGAAGATCCCCTGGAGAAGGTAAACTTGCAGGCTTCCCTAGTGGCTCAGTTGGTAAAGAATCTGCCTGCAATGCAGGAGACCTGGGTTCGAACCCTGGATAGGGGAGGTCCCGTGGAGAAAGAAATGGCAACCCACTCCAGCATTCTTGCCTGGAGAATTCCATAGACAGAGGAGCCAGGCAGGCTACAGTCCATGGGATTGCAAAGAGTCAAACACAACTGAGCGACTTTCACTTTTCAGTTTATTTATGCTTCCCAGGTGGCGCTTGTGGTAAAGAATCTACCTGCCAATGCAGGTAGATGTAAGAGATGCAGGTCTGATCCCTGGGTGGGTAAAATCCCCCAGAGGAGAGCTTGGCAACCCACTCAAGTATTCTTCCCTGGAGAATCCCATGGACAGAGGAGCCTGGTGGGCTATGGTTCATAGGGTTACAAAGAGTCAGGCATGACTGAAGTGACTTAGCATGCATGCATGTAATTGATAAATGTTTTGATTTCATATCAAATAAGTTTCTTTTGGGCAAATCAAGTTATATTTTCCTATTATTTGTAATATCAAAGTTTTGTCATCTTCATGTTCTTTAGTTAATGGTGGTCATGACAATGGGATTTCCTTTATGAGTTAAGTGATGCTTTATTCAAAGACTACTCTGTGTGAGATCCTAAAATAAATACTTAGCAAAGAAAATTTCTGTAAAGTGAAACATCCTTCTTACTCTTTTTCCAAAAAAAGTGTTTATTTGAGCTTCATGCATGGACAGAGGAGCCTGATAGGCTGCAGTCCATGGGGTCACAAAGAGTGGGACATGACAGTGATTGAGCATGCATGTGTGTTTAAAAAGAACACATAAATAGTTCTTTTAGAGACAGGAAGCAGAAGAAACTCAATTAGCAGAATAATTATAAAAAATTTCCATTTTCTTTTTCTATGTCATTACTCAATTTTGCTCAAAATTACTCAATTTAGTCCTCTGGTTTCTGAACTTAGATGGTCTTTAAGTCAGACATTTGTGGGCTGGCTTAAACACATACCTCCAATTATGATAAACATGTATTTAACCCATCAATTAAAGGAGTGTCCCAAAGAAGATTCTAGGTTGCTGGTAGAATCTGTTCCTCAGCATCCCCTCCTGCTCTTTCTTTTCATGCTTTGTTTTTTCTTTGCTTAAAGACAGATGTTTACTTTCAAAGTTTTTTCAAATCTTCTGGTTGAACAACATTCTCAATGAACATTTTGTCTGTTCTCCTGGCTTCAGGCAAGGCATCTAAACTCACCTGATTCTTCATTACTTTGTTCAGCAGTCACTAGGCTCAGTATTTCCAGGATAGTCTAGACTGACCCATTACACAAAAAAAGACTACGCTGAAATGCACAGCATTAAAGCACTAGTTCCATGAAGGGTAGAATACTGTGCCTCTCATGAGAATGATAGATTCTGGGCGGACGAGGTACAGAGTTCCTTACCCACCCAAGAATCTCTGGAAAAATGCATTATTTTTTCAATAAATTGTCATATTCTTTACCTTTTCCATGAGCTAGCTTCTCTTGTGCTACCCACACACTGGCTGATAAAACCCGGTTCCTTTGCCTGATGCTTGCATTCAGAAACACAGGCCTCGGCCACTCTAGACCAGTGCTGTCCTACAGAAATAGAACATGAGCCACGTATGTAATTTAAAGTTTTCTGATATCTGGATGAAACAAGTGAAAAGAAGAATTATTCATTTAAATTTAACCAAATGTATGAACATATTTTGCCATATAATCAGTAGAAATATTGATTAATCAATAGACTAATCAGTAGTCTAATCAATAGACTTTACAGTCTTTCCTTCCAGGTTTTATTGAGATGTAACTGACATAAAACTCTGGATATGTGTAAGGTGTGCAATATATGAATATGCTGCAAAATTTTACAGTCTTTTTTCATACAAAGTATTCAAAATCTAGCATCCATTTTACACTTAGAACATACCTCAATTAGGACACTAAATTTTTATTGGAAATAATTGGTCTGTATTTAAATTTCATAAAATTGACAGTGGAGTCACATACCAAAGTATTTAAAAGATTTCTAGTCTCTAAATCAAGTATTAGCTTTAAATTTTAAATATAAATTAATTAGAATGAAATAAAACAAAAAACATAGTTCTTTAGTTGCATTAGCCACATTGCAAGTGTTGGTTTTTTGAACAGTGCAACTCTAGAGCCTTGTTACTCAGAGTATGGTCCAGGGATCAACAGCATCGCTTGGGATCTTGTCAGAGCTGTAGCCCCACTCTAGATCTCAGAAGCTAGTTTCCAGGATTCAAATGCACATCAAAGCTGAAAAAGGATGCTCTAGACCAGCGGTCAGGAAATTTTTCCCATAATGGGCCATATAGTAAATATTTACGCTTTGTGGGTCACAGACGGTCTCAGCTGCATGTTCGTCTCTGATTTTTTTTTTTTAACAAATCCTTAAAAATTTAAAAGTCATTCTTAGCTCATGGACCATATAAGAACAGTCTGCAGGCCACATGTGGCAAAAGGAGGCTACAGGTCACATTTGACCCACAGGCCATAGTTTGCTAATCCATGTCCTGACCACATCTTTTAAAAGAACAAAAGAATCCTTAGCCCTTTCTAGTGGCCTAGTTACCTGGTACATTCTCATTAGAACAAACAAATATAATTTAAAAAATATCATGGGACTTCTCTGGTGGTCCAGTGGTTAAGACTTCAGCTTCCAATGCAAGGTTCATGGGTTCAATCCCCGGTCCAAGGACTAGGGTCCCACACATCAACATCACAGCCAAAAAAGCATTGTGAATTTTACAAGGCATATTTGTCACTATCCACCTGAATGAAGAACACACACACCCTCTGACCCACACATTTCCACTTCTAAACATCTATTCTACAGAAACATATAATTACATACATACACAGAAAACATAGCAATTGTATATAATCAAAGATACTCACTGCAGCATTGTTTGTAAAATACTGGGAATACTGTAAATATCCATTAATAAAAGTTCTAATAAATTATGATGTCTCCTTTACCACAAAACACTGTAAAGTTGATAAAAGAAATAAGTAGATCTACATACAATGACATGGATGTATGTTCAGGATATGTTGCTAATTGAAAACAAAAGGATTTGTAGGGATTTCCCTGGTGGGCTAATGGTAAAGAATCCACCATGCAATGCAGGGGAAGTGGGTTCAATCCCTGGTCAGAGAACTAGGATCCCACAAACTGTGGAGAAACCAAGCCCCCGCCTCGCAACTATTGAGCCACAACCAGAGTCCACATGCCACCCATGAAAGTTCCTGCGTGCCACAACTAAGGCCTGATATAGCCAAATAAATAAATATTGTAAAAAAAAGAGTTGCAAAACAGTGTTCTTATTTTAAAAGTTGAAAACACACATGTGCACACACAGCCCAGATTAATCCAGTGATTATCCCTGTGGAGTGAGAGTTGGGAGAAAGGGGCAGAAGGGACAGTGAACTTTCACTTTTTGCTTTAAATCCTTCTGTATTATGATGATACTCAGTAGGCATGTACTATCTCTGTAAAGGTCCTACGTGTGCCCTGAAGGAGGCCCTTAACTCCTGTACCTGCAGGTCTGAGATGGTTGAAAATCAAACTCAAAATCTTATCCTGTGATTGGCTGGATTACGACTGTGATTGGCTGAACTCTCAGCCGGCACCTATGGCCTCAAGGGAAGATCCCTACCCTCAGCTGACAGCAGAAGAGAAGACTTAGGCTTGGTCTATGGATAGTTCTGCATGATGTGCCGGTGCCACCCGAAAGTGGACAGCTGCAGTGCTAAGGCCCCTCGCTGGGACATCCTGAAGAAACAGTGAAAAGTTTTCCCAGTGGACAGAACTTTTACCTGTGCACCTGATTCATTGTTCATGGAAAGAGAAATGGCCAGACATGTGGTTTTACACTGATTCATGAGCCCTGGCCAATGGTTTGGCTATATGGGTGGGAACTTGGAAGGAACATAATAGGAAAAATTGGTAACAAGGATATTTGGGGCAGAGTTGTGTGGACAGACCTCTCTAAATGGGTAAAAAATATAAAGATTTTTTTTTTTTATCCCATGTGAATGTTCCCCAAAGGATGACCTCAGAGGAAATTTTAATAATAAAGTGGATAGGATGACGGGTTATGTGGGGACCACTCAGCCTCTGTGGAGACCCCTAGCCACTCCTGTCATCACCCAATGGGCTCACGAACAAAGCAGCCTTACTGGCAGGGATGGAGTTATACATGGGCTTCCACTCACCACGGCTAGACTAGGTACTGTTGCCACTGATCACAACTTTCTGGTTGCAACTCACTGGTTGCAACTGAGACCAACTCTCAGTCCTGGGTATGGCCCTATTCCCTGAGGTGATCAGTCAGCTACCTGACGGCAGGTTGATTACACTGACCGGCTTCTGTCATGTAAGGGGCAATGTTTTGTTCCTACTATAACAGGCACTTTCTCTGTGTTTATTTCATTCCCTGCACACAATACTTGGGCCCAAGCTCCCATCTGTGGACTGAATATCTTATTCATCATTCATGCAGCGTTTCTTCTTTTTTCCTTTTTGTTTCGGACTCACTATACAGCAGGTGGGATCTTAGTTCCCTGACCAGGGATCGAACCTGCACCCCCGGCAGTGGAAGCGTGGAGTCTTAACCACTGCACTGCCAGGGAAATCCCAGGAACGTACTTCACAGTAAAAGCGGAGCAGTGGGCTCACGGTCCTGGATTTCTCTGGTCTTACCACGTTTTTCACCATCCTGAAGCAACTGGTTTGGTAGAATGGTGGGATGGCCTTTTGTAGATTCAATGACAGCACTGGCTAGGTAGCAGTATCTTGCAGTGTTGAGGCCCGGTTCGCAAGAAGGGTGTACATGCTCTGAATCAACATCCAAAACGTTGTGCTATTTCCCCCAGAGCCAGGATTCACAGGCCTAGGAATCAAGAGGCAGAAATGGGAGTGGGCCCATCACTATTACCCCTGCTGACCTGCTAGCACGATACATGCTTTCTGTTCCTACACAGGTACGCTCTGCTGGCCTGGAGGTCTTCATTCCATGGGAGGAATGCTTCCACCAGGAGTCACAACAATGACTCCATTGAACTGGAAGTTAAGACTGCCACCTGGTCGTTTCGGACTCCTCATGCCTCTGAATCAACAGACAAAGAAAGAAGTTACTGTGCTTGTGATGACAAGGGTGACTGATCCTGACTACCAAGGGGAAATTGAAACTGCTACTCCACAACAGATGTAAGGAAGAGTATGTCTGGAATACAGGAGATCCCCGAAATCATCTCTTAGTATTACCATGCCCTGTGATTAAGGTCAATGGAAAACTATAACAACCTAATCCTGATAGGACTGCTAATGGTCCAGACCCTTTAGGAATAAAGCTTTGGGTCACCCTACCAGCTAATGAACCACAACCAGCTGAGGTGATTCCTGAAGGCATAAGGAATAAAAAAAGAGCAGTAGTAGAAGGTAATTATAAATACCAGCTATACCCACTTGGCCAGTACAAAAATAAGGACTGTAATTATCATGAGTATTTCCTTATATTATTATGAATATGTTTGTGTATGTATAGCAAATGTCTTTGTTTTCTTCCCTCTTTTATTGTGCAACACAAGTATTGACTTTATTTTATAGGATTTAAGTATTGTTAGTTTTTAAATCGTATTTTCAAGTTAAAGGTTATCAGGAAAAGAGTAAACATCACTCAAGGACTTTACCTCTTCTCAGGAAGGAGTTAGTGTGTTTTCCATTGTTAGCAGAATTGTTGTACCATATTTGGTGGAATTATGGCCCTGTTATTGTCTTTATTTGGAGATTAAGTATGGTTTAAGAGATGCTTTAGGGTGCCAAGTTGACAAAGGGTGTACTTGTGATCGTTAATTTTATGTGTATGGGAAAAGGGAAACACAAAAAATACTGAAAATAATGAAAAAGACATGTTTAAAGTGTTCCAGTTCAGTTCAGTTCAGCTCAGTCGCTCAGTCATGTCCAACTCTCTGCGACCCCGTGAACCACAGCACACCAGGCCTCCCCGTCCATCACCAACTCCCAGAGTTCACCCAAACCCATGTCCATCGAGTCGGTGATGCCATCTAACCATCTCATCCTCTGTCGTCCCCTTCTCCTCCTGCCTTCAATCTTTCCCAGCATCAGCGTCTTATCAAATGAGTCAGCTCTTCGCATCAGGTGGCCAAAGTATTGGAGTTTCAGCTTCAACATCAGTCCTTCCAATGAATATTCAGGACTGATCTCCTTTAGGATGGACTGGTTGGATCTCCTTGCAGTCCAAGGGACTCTCAAGAGTCTTCTCCAACACCACAGTTCAAAAGCATCAATTCTTCTGTGCTTAGCTTTCTTTATGGTCCAACTCTCACATCCATACATGACTACTGGAAAAACCATAGCCTTGACTAGATGGACCTTTGTTGGCAAAGTCTATGCTTTTTAATATGCTATCTAGGTTGGTCATAACTTTCCTTCCAAGGAGTAAGTGTCTTTTCATTTCATGGCTGCAATCACCATTTGCAGTGATTTTGGAGCCCAGAAAAATAAAGTCAGCCACTGTTTCCATTGTTTCCCCATCTATTTGCCATGAAGTGATGGGACCAAATGCCATGATCTTAGTTTTCTGAATGTTGAGCTTTAAGCCAACTTTTTCACTCTCCTCTTTCACTTTCATCAAGAGGCTCTTTAGTTCTTCACTTTGTGCCACAAGGGTGGTGTCATCTGCATATCTGAGGTTATTGATATTTCTCCCGGCAGTCTTGATTCCAGCTTGTGCTTCCTCCAGCCCAGCGTTTCTCATGATGTACTCTGCATTAAAGTGTTTAACATTACATAACTGGGGTCCCAAAACAAGAGGAAAGAGAGAATGGATCCCAAGCTAGACATATACAAAGAAAGCCATGGTTAGGCAAATCATAGTGAAGATGTTAAAAATTTAAAACAAAGGGAAATCTTAAAAGTACCCAGAGGAAAAATTGACTCATTTTCTCCAAAAGAAACACTGAAACTGACGACTGAGTTTTTGATAGAAAGGATAGAAGACTGAAGAAAACAGAATAAGAGCTTTAATGTGATGAAAGAAAATAATTGCCAGCTTGGAATTCCACATCCGGTGAAAATATGCTTCAGAAAAGATGGTGAAATGAAGAAATATTTAGACAAGGAATAAGAAATGTTTAGGCAAACAAACATTTAGAGAGAATTAGCTATTGTATAATCACTCTAGAAGAATGGCTAAAAGGAGTTCTTCAAGCACCAGAAAAATAATTCCAGAGTTAAGGGTGGAAATTCAGGAAGGATTAAAGAATGGCAGAGAGAAATGTGTGTGTAAATCTTAAGTGAAGACTGATTACATAAAACAAAAATAACATTGACTTACGAGTTTTAAAGACACACACACACACAAAAAAAATAATGACACAGTATCACAGATGGTGGAAGGGGAGTTCACCAGAGGAGATCCTGAAACAAAGATCTGAGTTCAAATAATTTATTTGGGGAGTTAACCCAGATTGTATCACTATGGGCCTGGGGAAGTGAGGTCTGGAAGGGAGGAGACCAATGAAGAGCCTATAATCTAAAAAATTCTCACTAGGGGTAACTGGAGCTTAATCCTGCCTGGAACCTTTGGGACCAGAGGAGATCAGGCACCGCAGAGCTAATCTCACCCGAAGGGCAAAGAAGCTGGGATATTTATGCACCATTTCTGATAGGCAATTCATTGAGGACTACTTCAGGCAGTTTTAAATTTTTAGGCACTCTTCTTGCCTGCTTGGCACTCAGCATCTGAAGAAGCCCTCAGGCCAACTGAGTCACAGATGCTGGGAGTTGTAAACTGGGTCAACATGCATGGAAATGGTGCCAAGGAGGTTTAGGTGGGGCACAGAAAGCACCCACCCCTGGGAAAAAAGGGGGAGTTAAAAAATTAAAAATTTAGTTTTAATCAACCAGGAAGAAATAAATGTACTAATTTATGTTAGGCTCTAAAAAATAGAAGACACATATTGTAATCTCCAGATTTTTAAGAGTAATGTGTATTTGACAAATCAGTAGAGGGAGAAGAATTGGTAAAAATGACTCATTAATCCAAAAAGGTTAAAAAGTTTAAAAAAATGAACACACAAGATAGAATGAGTGGAAGAGAAATACTAAGATGGTAGATTTTAATCTTGATGTATCATTTAATTGTGGGCTTCCGAGATGGTGCTAGTGGTAAAGAACCTGCCTGCCAGTGCAGGAGACGTAAGAGACGTGGGTTTGATCCCTGGATTGGAAAGATCCCCTAGAAGAACCAACTCCACTATTCTTGCCCGGAGAATCCCAGGGACAGAGGAGTCTGGCGGACTATGGTCCACAGTGTCGCAAAGAGTTAGACATAATTGAAGAGACTTAGCACACATCATTAATTGTGCAAATGTAAAAGGATGAAATATTCCAATTAAAGGACAAAGATTATCAGATTGAACAAAAAAGCACAATACAACTCAATGTTGTTGATAAGACATTTTCGATATAGGATATAGAAAAACGAAAATATAGAAAATAAAAAGATGGGAAGCATAGACAAGACAAACCAAAATAAAGCAGAGGCAGTTATATAAATGTCATACAAAAGTATGCTGAGATAGGAAGCATTACTAGGGCTAAAGAAAGATGAATGAGAAAGGTGTCAATAGCCAAGAAGATATGACAATTTAAATTTACATGTATCTAACAACACAGCCTCACTGTGGATAAAGCCAATGAGTAGAACTAAACAGACAAATTCACATTCATCAAGAGAAGTGTTTAGCAGATTTCTTTCAGTAACTGTTAAGACTTAAAGAACAAGAAGGATATATCAATATAAGATGTAAATAAGATTAACAAACTTTAAACAGATATAAACATTGCTTTTAACATCTGTGGAATACACATTCTTTTCAAGAATACTGCAACATTCATGAAAATTGGCCAGCTCTTGGGCCACAAAGCAAGTCTGGGCACATTTGAAAGGATTAAAATTGTATAGAATATGTTGTCTTATTATAATAGAATTAAGCTAGAAATCAATAATTAGAACCCAAATCCTCAAATGCTAGAAATTAAGAAACACTTTAAAAAAATTCTGAGTGAAAGAAGAAATTGCAATAAAAGTTAGAGAGTATTTTGGACTAAATGATAATAAATACATGACAATGAAAGTATGGATGCAGATAAAACTGTGCTTTTCATACCTTAAATGTTTACGTTAGAAAAGAAGGCTTCAAATTAATGATGTAAGTATCCATTTTAAATGCTAGGAAAAGGAAAGCAAGTGAGTACACCCAAAGAAAATAAAGATGAGAAAAGAAACCAGTGAAACTAAAAACAAATGTATATTAAAGAAACAGAGAGTTTCCTGGCAGTCCAGTGGTTGAGACTCCGCACTTCCAATGTCGGAGGCTTGGGTTCAATCCCAGGTTGGGGAACTAAGGTCCCACATGCAATATGGTACAGCCAAAAAAAAAAAAACCAAAACAACAAGAAACAAAGACAAAGATTATTTCTTTGAAAACAATATTGAAATCTATAAACACCTAAGACAAATCAAGAAAAGAGAGAAAAATCACAAGGTACCAGTATGAGACTGACAAAGAGGATATCATAGTCAATCTTCATATGTTAAAAAGATAAGATGATAATAAATTTTTTATGCTAATGAATTTGGAAATTTAGGGGAGAAACCCCCTCAACCTACCAAAAGTGAAAAGTAGAAACAGAAAAATCTGAGTAATCTTATACCTATTTTATGAATTGAATCCATGATTAAAAATCATCCCACAAATGAAACTCCAAGTATAGATGATTTCACTAGTGAATTTAATGGAACATTTATGGAGAATAAATATTTATTTGGGGGGGTACTACTTAAAGAGGGAGCACTCCCCAACTTGTTTTATGAGGCCAGAATAACCTGGATCCCAAAACTGACAAGGATATTGTAGGAAAAGAAAAAGCCAATTGTTCCCATGAATTTAGATGTAAAAATCTTAAACATTATTAAACTAAATCAAGGATCATAGAAAAAGGATAATATATAAAGACCAAGAAATGAAAGGTTGGTGTAATCAACTGATATAATTTCATACCATCAGGACTTCCCTGGTGGTCCAGTGGTTAAGACTCCAAGCTCCCAATTCAAGGGACCCAAGTTCAATCCCTGGTCAGGAAACTAGATCCACATGCTGCAAGGAAGACCCCAAGTGCTGCAACTAAGACTGGGTGCAGTCAAGTTAGAAAAAGAAAGAAAGAAAATAAATTTTTAAAAAAGAGTGAAAAAATTATTTCATGCAATCATTAAAGGAGAAAACCATGGAATCATATCAATAGATGCAGAAGAATCATATAATGAAATTCAACACATTCATTGTAAAAATTGTTAGCAAACTAAGAAGAAATGGAAACTTCCTTTTGCAGGGTATTTAAAAACACCAGAAGAAAAGTGAAATACTGAAACCCCTATCAGAAAGTGATAACAAGAAAAATACAGATCTTCCTTGATTTATGAAGGGATTATATCCCAATAAACTCATTGTAAGTTGAAAATATTGTAAGTTGAAAATTAATTTAATATAGCTCACCTATCAAACATTGTAGCTTTAGCTGAATCTGCCTAAAACACTCTCAGAACACTTAGATCAGGCTACAGTTGGGCAAAATCATCTAACACATTTTAAAGTAAACTTGGGAGTATCTCATGTAATTTATTGACTACTTGTACTGAAAGTGGGGCTCCTTCACGGCTCAGCAGTAAAGAATCTGCCTACCAATCAATGTAGGAGATACGGGTTCGATCCCTGAGTCAGAAAGATCCCTTGAAGAAGGAAATGACAACCCATTCCAGTATTTTTGCCTGAGAAATCGCATGGACAGAAGAGCCTGGCAGGATTCGGACACGACTTAGCAACCAAACAACAACAGAAAGTGATAAACATAGAATGGTTGTAAGCATGTTGTTGTTTACCCTTGTGATCGCGTGGCTGATGGGGATAACTCCTGTGGTTACACTATTGCTGCCCAGCATAACAAAATAATGTCTAACTGCATATCGCTAGCCTGGAAAAAGATAAAAAATTCAAAATACAGTTTCCACTAAATGTGTATCACTTTCACATCTTCATAAAGTATAAAAATCATAAGCGGGGCTACAGTAAGTCGGGAGCCATCTGTGTATTGGTTATTACCACTTACATTCAACATTGTACCAGAGGGCATAAACAATGCAAAATGGCAAGAAAGGAAAACAAAAGGCATATGGATTTAAAAGGAAGAAATAAAACTGCTATTATTTACAAACAATATGACTGTATACCCAAAGGAAACCCAAAGAATAGGAAGCTCAAAGCATCACAGACAAATTGTTGAAATCAACGTCTGACAAAGTTATGGAATACAAAGTCAACAAACAAAACTTAATTATATTTCTATGTTCGGCAATGGACAATTAGACAATAAAATTGTAACAGACAAGTAACATTTATAATGGTATAAAATAGCCAATAATTGGGTATAAATCAAAAGAAAGAGAAGACCTCTGCAGTGACAGCAGAAAAATCATAATTGAGATTTAAAAAAATATCTACTGGGAAGACCCAGAGGAATCGGGTGGAGAGGGAGGTGGGAGGGGGGATCGGGATTGGGAATACATGTAAATCCATGGCTGATTCATATCAATGTATGACAAAACCCACTGGAAAAAAAAAAAAAACAAGTCAAAAAAAAAAACAAAAAAACTATAGTCCACCTAGAGGGATGGGATGGGGGAGGGGGAAGCTTCAGAGGCTTGGGATATATGTAGACATGTCTGATATATGTTGTACAGCCGAACTTAACATTGTAAAGCAATTATACTCCAATAAAAAAAATACTTTAAAAAAATACAAAGAATAAATGTAAGACAAAAAAAAAATATCTAAGTACATTTAGGGGATATGCCATGTTCATGAACTGGAAAACTCAATTTTGTAAATGTCAATTCATTCCAAATTCAATGCACTCCAAATAAAATTCCCAGTAGATGTATAGGAACTTGGCAAGCTGATTTTAAATTTATGTAATACAAAGTGCTAAAAATAGTAGAGACAGCCTTGAAGAAGAATGAATGAATTTGGAGGATTTATACTGCCAGATATGAAGACTTACTATAAGGTTAAAACAATATGACAGTGTGATATTAGCACAAAGATAGACCAATGAACAGCGCAAAGAGTCTGGAAATAAATCCACACTCATATAGATATCTAATTTATGAGAGAGATGACAAATGCAAGGGAAAAAAATGCTTTTTCAAAAAATGGTGCCAATCAACTGGATATCTCCAGGTGGAAAAATGAATCTTGACCACTACCTCAGATCACTCATAAAAATGAAGTCCTGTCATATCAGTGATCTAGGTGTGAAAGTCAGAACAACAATGTTTCTGGGAGAAAATATAGAAGAAGATATAAATTACCATGAGGTAAAACTTTCTTAAACAGACCACAATACATAAAGAAAAAGATTGACAGATTGGATTATATTAAAATTAGGAACTTCTTCTCATCAAAAGACACAATGAAAAGAATACTAAGAGAAGCCACAGAATGGGCAAAGATGTTTGCTGACATATGTCTGACAAACGACTTATACACAGAGTATGAAAAAACTCTTACAAATAAAAAAAGGTATCCCAATAGAAAAAGACTTGAATTGGCAGTTCACCAAAAAGAATGTACGAATGGTCAATTTGTTGTTCAGTCATTCAGTCGTATCCGACTCTTTGTGAACCCATGGGCTGCAGCACGCCAGGCTTCCCTGTCCTTCACTGTTTCCCAGAGTTTGCTCAGACTCATTTCCATTGAGTTGATGATGCCATCCAACCATCTCATCCTCAGGCATCCCCTTCTCCTCTTGCCCTCAATCTTTCCCAGCATCAGGGCCTTTTCCAATGAGTCGGCTCTTTGTATCAGGTGGCCAATAAATATAGAAAAATGTGCTTTCATTAGGTCTCAGGGAAATGCAAATTAACAGAACAACAAAATATCACTGCACCCTCCAACCAGAATGGTTAACACAAAAATGACTGATAATACCACGTGTTGGTGATGAGATGGAGTGGAGTGTTTTCGTTTGCTAGGGCTGCCATAACGACATATGGCTTAACAACGTGTGGATGGCTTAAACAACAGAAATTCATTTCCCCATAGTCCTGGAGACTAGAAGTCCAAGATCAAGTTGTCAGCAGATTGGTTTCTCCTGAAGGTGTTTCTCCTTGGCTTGTAGTTAACCATCTTCTCCCTCAGTCTTCACATGGATCTTCTTCTGTGTGTATTTGTGTCCTAATTTCTTCTTCGTGTAAGGACACCAATCATATTGAATTATAGGCCACCCTCCTTACTACTTTAAAAAAATTAATTTATTTATTTTAATTGTAAATTACTTTACAATATTGTAGTGGTTTTGCCATACACTGACATGAATCAGCCATGGGTGTACATGTGTTCCCCATCCTGAACCCCCCTCCCACCTCCCCATCCCATCCTTCAGGGTCATCCCAGTGCACTAGCCCTGAGCACCCTGTCTCATGTATCAAACCTGCACTGGGGATCTATTTCACATATGGTAATATACATGTTTCAATGCTATTCTCTCAAATCATTTCACCCTCGCCTTCTCCCATAGAGTCCAAAAGTCTGTTCTTTACATCTGTGTGTCTTTTGCTGTCTTGCATATAGGGTCATCGTTACCATCTTTCTAAATTCCTTGTATATGCGTTAATATACTGTATTGGTGTTTTTCTTTCTGACTTACTTCACTCTGTATAATAGGTTCCAGTTTCATCCACCTCATTAGAACTGATTCAAATGCACTCTTTTTAATGGCTGAGTAATATTCCATTGTGTATGTGTACCACAGCTTTCTTATCCATTTGTCTGCTGATGGACATCTAGGTTGCTTCCACGTCCTAGCTATTGTAAACAGTGCTGCGATGAACATTGGGGTACACAGACTTTAACTACTTTTTAAAGACCTTGTCTCCAAATATAGACCCATTATGAAGTACTGGGGTTAGGACCTTAACATATGAATTTTAGGAAGATACAATTCAGCTCATAATCTGGGGAAACTAGACCTCTCATATACCAGAAGTATGTGTGTGTGTGCGTGCTAAATCACTTTAGTCGTGTCCGACTCTCTTTTGACTTCAGAGACTGTAGCCTGCCAGGCTCCTCTGTCCATGGGATTCTCCAGGCAAGAATACTGAAGTGGGTTACTGTGCCCTCCTCCAGGGGAGCTTTCTGACCCAGCAATGGAACTCACATCTGTTTATGTCTCCTGCATTGGCAGGTGGGTTCCTTACCACCAGTGCCACGTGGGAAGCCCATCCCACAAGTATAAATGAACATAACTGCTTTGGAAAGTGGTGGACAACATTGAGTACACACCTCTTGTGCCCCGGGGATGATTCATTTCTAGGTGGATATACAGCAGAAACACAGACATTCACACATCAAAAGGCATGTACCAGAATGTTCATGGAGGGCTTCCTTAGTGGCCCAATGGTTAAGAATCTGCCTTGCAAAGCAGAAGACAACAGTTCAATCCCTGGTCCGGAAAGATCCCACATGCTGTGGGGCAACTAAGCCTGTTCACCACAGTTACTGAAGCCTGTACGCCCAGAGCCCTTGCTCCACAACAAAAGAAGCCACTGCAACAAGAAGCCCACACCCTGCAACTGGAAAGTAGCCCTGACTCACTGCAGCTGGAGAAAGCCATTGGCAGCAACAAAGACCCAGCACAGCCCAAATAAAATTTAAAAGAGAGAGAGAGAGAATGTTTGTGAAGTTTTCATAATCACCCCAACCGGAAACAAACCAAATTATCCAGTGGATAACTGGATAGATAAATTTTGGTATATTATTCCTTGTTGTTTAGCCTCTAAGTCACGTCTGACTTTTTGCAACCCCTTGGACTGTAGCCCACCTGGCTCCTCTGATCATAGGATTTCCCAGGCAAGAATACTGGAGTGGCCTGCCATTTTCTTCTCCAGGGGATCTTCCCGACTCAGAGATCAAACTTGTGTCTTCTGCACTGGCAGGCAGATTCTTTACCATTGAGCCACTAAGGAAGTGCAAATTTTGGTATGGGCATGCAACAGAATTCTACAGAAAAATAAAAACCAACTATCTATTGCTACTCCCAACATACGTGGATCTCATGAACACAATGTTGAGTGAAAGGAGCCAGATATCAAAATGTACATTCCATGTAATCTATAGAATTGCATTAACTTCAAAACTAGGCAAACTACTCCATGGCGTTTGGAGGAAGAATTAGGACAGTGACTGCGGGGAGGGAACCATGAAGGGGGGCTTCTGTTCCTTGACCTGGGTCCTTACTTTGTGCAACCTTTCTTAGTATCTCAGTTTATCAAAGAAAGCAAAGCAGGGACTCCCTTGGTAGTCTAATGATTAAGAATTCACCTTCCATTACAGGGAATGCAGGTTTGATCCCTGGCCAGGGAACTAAGATCACTGCACCTAAGGCAGGCAACTAAGCCTGCACCCCTCAACTAGAAAGCCTGGAGGCCACAATAAAGATCCAGTACAGCCAAAATAAAACGTTTTAAAAGTAAGGAAGGCAAAGCACCTCAAGCGAGTCTGATATGGGTCTGCAATTGATTTTTAAATCACTACTTAGGCCAGGAAAATTGCAAGGTCCCTATTGTCTGTCTACACCAGGTAGGAGGTAACGAATAACAAATCTGGGTTAGGCTCTCCAAGCTGCTGACAGCATTTGTAATCCAGCTCCTCAGCAACAGTTTGGAAAATGTTTCCCCAAAGACTGAACTTCCCATGGTCAAAAGAACAATTACATTGATTATTCTTAGAAAGAGGAGCTCAGATAAGGGACTGCTTTTTATTATAGAACCGAGGAGGAATTCAGGAAAGAAAACTTGCTTAAACAGAAGAATAGAGTCCAGCACATTTTAACCCAGACACTGTCTTAATCCCAGCAGGATCAAAAATGAATTTTCAGTACAGATCCCTCTTAAGGACTTAATTTCTTTATTCCCAACTGATTATTTAGCTGAACTGGGGCATTCAGTGTCCCAAAGCTAGTTGAGTCTGCAGTCACCATTCCCAAACCCCTCTCTTTCTCCTCTCTCCTCCTGGATACCATGGAGACTGGTAATCAAAAGCCAGGCTGCCCCTCCTCTTCCGTATCCCAAGGGGCAGAGTTGAGCACTCGGAGCTACAGCTTTAGATTTCTCTAGTTTCGATGTAATAGGAAGAAAAAAAAATTGAGCCAACTGAAGAGTTATCCTTGGAACTCTGAAGATCTGGCATCTGTGTGCCTCATGTGATTCCGGGAGAACTTTATACCAAAAACAGAATTTTTTTCATGACAATCTCAGTTTTATGAATATTCCAGTAATTACAAGTGGGGATTTCCTCCTACTCTGGTGACTTGGTGCCTTGTTGGCCCAATGCCACGACTCTTTTTGCTCTTCCGGGCTCAGGAGAGCAAACTCCTGGCAGGTCTCAAGGGAGCTTTTGGAAAGAGGAGTGGTGGTTACTAAATCCATACACAGGAGTACCAACTCTATTCCCAGGTGTGTCCCATGGCTCTTGTTTTGGGCCTGTTTTGGATCGATAGGCTCCTTTAAGAAAAATAATTCACTTGGTATATAGCTTGGGTGGGTTTTGCTTAAATTTCAACTTAAAAAATATCTCCCTGTTAAAAGAAAGGAACTTACTTTTTCTCCCAGCATACATCTGGCTGCCTCTCTGAGCACAAATCCTATATATAATCCTTGAAAAGAAAGGCGGGGAGGAGGGGTGGAGACATTTCCCAAAAGAATGACTGTGATCATGTCTACAATACCATGTCCTAAGAGAAAAGAAGTGAACCTGGCAGTTTTCAGAGTAATGTGACACCTGCAGCAAACCATTCTAGATAATTCTGTTCTCAAGGCATATTTTGGGGGCTTTGACTGTCTCAGACTCTAGAGTCTGATCCGCTATGGAGCTCCTCACCCAGGTCTACCCTGACCATCCTATTTGATTATCTTTTAAGAATATTTATTTATTTGGCTGTACTGGGTATTAGGTGCAGCATGTAGGATCTAATTCCCTGACCAGGGACCAAACCAAGGTCCCCTGCGTTGGGAGTGCGCAGTGTTAGCCACTGAACTATCAGGGAAGTCCCCTGACCATGCTATTTAAATATATACTCAATCCTATGCCCAGGGCTTTCCAGATGGCTCTGTGGTAAGGAATCTGCCTGCCACTGCAGGGTTTGATCCCTGAGTTTGGGAAATCCTCTGGAGGAGGGCATGGTAACCCACTCCAGTATTCGTGCCTGGAAATTCCATAGACCGAGGAGCCTGGCAGGCTACAGTCCATGGGGTCTCAAAAGAGTTGGACACGACTGAACACGCAAGCAATCCTGTGCCCAGTCCTCCTTTTACTCCTCCCCTCCCCCCGCCCACAATGTTTAGCACCTTTTAATATAATGTTCAGTTTATCTCTGTTGTCTGCTGTTGGTAGCCTGTCTCCCCCTGCTAGAAGATGACCCCAAGAAAAAAGAGCTCTCCCTCTGGTTTGTTCCCTGATACATACTAAATGCTGAGGACTGTCCCTTGTACAGTGAGCACTCAATGCATGCTGACAACTTGAAAATTTAGCACCTTAATTAATGAAGTGCCAAGCCTTTTCACCTTTTTGCGTCAAATCAAATTAAAAATTTTGAATACAAGGTCTTTGCTGTTATCCAAAATGTTTACATATTTTCCAGACACAGGACTGGGTTGCCCTATCTCTTTTCATCATACCATTAAAACAAATTACTAATGAATGTTGATCTTCTAATATCAAGGTCTAAAAATTCTGGAAATTTTTTAAAAGTGTGCATGTAATACATACATATTCTATGATGTAAAGCAAATTGGCAGTTAATCTAAGATTCTCTAAAGAAGAACTTAAAGGCACAACACATTTGTCTTTAATCAAGGCATGAAATATCTGTGTGAGGAACAGCTCATGACAAGTCCATGTCCGATTACAATTAGTTAAAACTTGTATGTTGCATGCCTGCTATGTGCCAGGCACAAAGCTTTGCCTGCACTATCTCTGATTATCCCAACAATCCTTCAAGGTAGGTATTATCATCCACACCCGTAGATGAGGAAACTGAAGCCCAGAAAGGAGAAAAAAACTAGCTCAAGGTCACACGGATCTCAGATGAGAACGTGGGTTTGCTCAGCCCCAGGGTTTATCCCCAGACACTTGGCTATTTCTCCAGAAAACAGTGTAATATACGGCTTCATGTGATACTCAACACATGTCATTGGTTTCAATATTCTTAGTCAACACATATGTTTCGAGTAATTGTTATGTTCATAGCACTGTGCCGGCTTCCTGGGAGATGGCTGTGAGAAGCTTGCCATCTCGCTGGGAGGTACTCATGAACCCGGGCATGGGATGTGACATGACAAGTGAGTGGAATCCACGGAGATGCTGTGGGAGTTCAGAAGAGGGAGACGCCCTCCTGGGTCGGGCTCTTGCAGCCCAAGTCCAGGCTGGTCCTCTACTTTTTCAGCCAGGCTGGGATTGGGCTAAGTTTTGGCGGCCCAGCTCCTATTTGCACTCAGTTCTCAGTTCTTGTGAGAAGTGACTTTTCCCCTACCGCGTGGTCTGTGCACAGGGGTCGGCATCCCAGTCTCCATGGTAACTGAAGAGGTGAACGCTTCCTTGCTTGAAACGATGCAGGAAAGCAGGGAGGTGTGGGGCCCACACTCTGGCCAATTGCAGGCCTGTTGCTGGGACCTTGGATCTTGAGGAGATGACGCAAGGGTGGCAGACCATCTGCTGGCAGCAAAGACCATGGTGGGCAGAGGCTAAACTGAAGCAGCCACGTCCTGATTGGGCTGCTCCAGGGTTGAGGAAGTGACACACGTCCCTGAGAGCAGGTTTGTCGCCCGTCAGAGCTAGGACCCCACGAGAGCTTCCCATTAAACCTCATGGTACTTGATACAGTCCTAAGTTTATCGTCTGGCCTTTACTGGAAAAAAAATGTATCTTTTCCTTTACCCTTTCCCCCTTGCACTTCACATTGTTGGATATAATTTGTGAAAAAAATGGAAACAAACAAAAGGTTCCAGGGACAATCATCAATGAGTCAGAAAGTGAAATCTGCTTTCTGTAAATTGTTTCTGTGCTCTGATGGTCTCTCTGCAGGTTGAAGAATGTCTGTGTGCATGCTCAGTGGTGTCCGACTCTTTGCAACCCCATGGACTGTATAGCCTGCCAGGCTCCTCTGTTCATGAAAATCTCCAGGCTAGAATACTGGAGTGGGTTGCCATTTCCCATTGCCCCAGAGTGTCTGATGCTTACCTAATAAATTTTGAGATGTTTCAGTGTTTTCATCATTCCTCTGAAGTTATCTGAAGCTTAGTAATCCCACAAGAAGCCACCCAGAGTCCTGGAGTCCTGGGGGACATGGAGCCATCTAGGTAGAGGGCCTCTGGCTGAGGTGTGGAAGAGGGTGTTGCCAGGGTATTGGGTGCCCTTCTGACTTTGCTCTGCGGGATGGTGCAGGGAGAGGTTGTATTTTGGCTCAGAACACAGGCAAAATCACATCTGCAAAACCACAGCACCATGCCTGGTCCTGAAACTATGAAAGAATGAAGCTTGGGATGACCCACTTACTGAGCGAACGCTATACATCTCAGCACTGTTCATTACCTTCCATAGTGTAATGCACTAATTCAGACAGTATATTTTCAGAGCACGTCTGCCCCTTTAAACTCTCTGCACCCAGAGTGACAGTGCAGAGCTGGAACTTGAATCCATCAAAGCCAATTATTCCAGTTCCTTTTTTTTTTTCAGCTTGGAGTTTTTCATTTAAAAGTTGTCATGGGAAAATAACTCTTAATAAATCCCTTTAAGCACAGGGAACTAGGGCAATTACTGACATTTTAAGAATTATTGAAACATTTTAAAGTTTTTTTGATTTATGTTCTGAAGGACATAAGTAATCCTTTTTTCTTTTTGGAAGACCTTCAATTAATTTCAAGGACAGACATTGGCACTCAGACTGTTCAAATCTAATTAATTATCTGGCTGTGCCCACAACAGTCACACCTTCAAAACACTGTGGTTGTAGCTAATCATCTGAGATTCTCCCACACTGAAATAATTGCACACACCCTTTTAGTCCATGACAGATATATGTATGGGGTGAATCACAAGAAGGGACGGCGCATTCCCAGAGGGAAATCAAGTTTTGTGTGTTTATTAGTGACTCATCAATTTAGTGCATTAAATATTCAACATCTGATGTAAAACATTTAAAATCCTGAGGTAATTTCTTGAAGCAAAACTATACAGGTCAGGTTAACCAATCACTTGAGTAGCTTTGTACCATAAATTAAATTAGAAAATCCCACAGCTGGGAAAAGCAACGAGGGAAAGATCCCAGGGATGATGTGGCTCAGAAATCCATGGCTGAACAAACCCAGTGAGGCTAGGGGGTGAGTTTTCTTTCAGTTCATGATCAACAGGAAGCTGAAGGCCCGTCACCTTCGGGCGCTGCTGACAACCACCCTTATCCAGTGGCGTTCACTTGGAGTTGATTTACTGCCTCGGGGTGTGCATCCAAAAAGGAGCAGAGAGCTTAAAATTCATTCTCACATTTAACCTAAAAACTTCATTTTCCCACACATTGCTAAACTTTAAAAAATAGGAGAAGAGACAGAATACTTGATCCTGAAACTTCTCTTGGAAAAGTTACTTAGGTTACTTGTAGTGAAGCAAAAAATACAATGTGGCGACCACATGTCCCTCATTGCTGAGACCAAACTCTTTTTCCCCATAAAAAGACATATTGCACTATGCCTTTATTATTTTTATTTTAAAATATTTTATAATAAAAAATATTATTTTTCTGTTTAGTTTTGGTTGCACGGGGTCTTCATTGTTACACACAGGCTTTCTTTAGTTGTGGTGTGCAAGCTTCTCATTATGGTGGCTTCTCTTGTTGTGGAGCAGAAGCTTTAGGCTCTTGGGCTCAGTAGTTGTCGGGCTTGGGTTTAGTTGCTCCTCGGCATGTGGGATCTTCCTAGACCAGAGATCAAACCCGTGTCCTCTGCATTGACAGGTGATTCTCAACCACTGGACCCACAAGGAAGTCATACACCACGTTTTAAAAAAAAAAAATTGCCACAAGCCTTATCAGAGTCACGGTTGAGTAGTGGTATGTAGGTCTGGAGTACAAATGCAAAAATAAGTGCTAGAACACGCCATGACATGCCACCTGCCCCATCAGATGCTTGTTTCGTTGCATACAGAAGTTTGGAATTCGCCACTCCAGGGAATAAACTGCTTGTCTGGACACCTATACTGGGGGCCGGCTCAATGATAACTTCCAAGTGTGACTCGAGTGGTTTCTAAAAGACAAGGGAGCACCCCTGTGAGGCTCAGGTGCTGTTGCCCTGGACAGGTATTGGCAACGATCAAGAGAAGCTGGTTTCTTCAGAGGAGAACGCCCTTTGTGAGGCAAAAGAGAGGTGAGTGGCTGAATAGAGCAGGCCAAAAGATGGACTTCCATATGGTTTTTGTTGACGATTCGAGGGAAATCAGTGTTTGGACCCGAATGTCTGAGGATTACTGCACTCCTGTCAACAGAGCCTGTGACTTGTTTAGGGCCCGTCTTCTGTTTTCCAGTGCCCGATACACCAGGCAAAACTGAAGTTGGCAGTGTGTGTGTGCTCCCTACTCGGAGCACCTACTCCCCCAGCACCAACTCCATCTGAGCTGTTCCGCCGTTTCCAAAATGCCCCCCAGCTTTTTGCCTTCACCTTTTCAGCCATCAGAAAAAGACATTCACACTAAAGAACTAACTGCTGGTGAAATGTTAATTTGGGGGAGGAGGGAGGCCACATTATCCTAGGAAAAAAAAAATAGTACCAAAAATAAAGGGAGGGGAATGGGAGTGAATCCATTTAAGACAGGAGCCAAAATTTCATAGTACAGTGGAAAAATACATGATTAGGGCTTTGCCTTGAAAGTTGAATAAGTATTACAAAAGGTTTTATTTTGTGTTTCAGAAAATGAGCTTTAACTGCAATCATGGGCAGTTCTTAAAAATATGAACAAAGAATGAATCAGGTGATGTTGGGGGAGGCTTTGTTTATTGTGTGTGCTCATCCTCTGTGGATTTCCCTTTAGACTGTCACAGTGTGAGGACAAAGAAGGTGACTTTATTAATTATCCCCAAAGCCTCCCTTTGCTATTTAGCTCATTCTTTTTCATGTCAGTATCCTTTAGCCATCGATTTCCTTCCTCAGTTGTTGACCTGTCTGAATTGTGTCCCATCCACCTCTGACAAGGGCTTTGCTTGTGATACAAGCAATCAATAAGTCTTACACAGACTGTGAGGAATCTGGGCTGTTGTGTGTGGGTTTTTTTTTTTTTTTTCAATCTCACTTTGTGGTGATCTGTTGTATGTGTATCCCATTCCTTTGCCACAAAGAGACTGATCCCTCAAAACGGTAACATGAATGGCAAAATGGCTCTCCTGTTGGGTTGGGAAATACGAGTTTATTTTAACCACGGCAAATCCTTTTATCATGACCATAAATATTTCCATGTTATGATTACCTTGGATTCCCTGAGCAACTTCCTAAATATTGGATTTCAGATAAAGAAATCCCCTGTTTACTTCCCCAAACTGAATGATTGCTCCTTTATTCTTTTCCAATAATACAAGCCTTTAGGGACTTCCTTGACAGTCCAGAAGATAAGACTCCAAGCCTTCAAAGCAAGGGGTGCAGGTTTGATCCCTGATGGGGTAACAAAGATCTCACATGCTATGGGATGTAGCCCCCCCCCCCAAAAAAAAGCCTTTAAAACTGAATTTTCTTGAGTAAATAAATATATACCCTCAAAAGTTAACATATACTGTTTTCATAATATTTTTTAAACATAAGTGAAATTACCATTTTTATTATTCCCAAGATATATTCAAAATATTTTAAAGATTATTTTATTTTGATTTATAAGTTTATTATGTTGATCCTTTTTATTTATCATCTAGTTTTATTGCATTGTGGATAGTGAAAGTTCTGCTTTGGGGGAATATATTCATATTGTTTTTATGGCCTAATGTAAACTTCTTTTGTATGTGTGACTATTCCATGGGTATTTGGAAAGATTGCATGTACTTTGGCCAAAAGAGCGTTGATATGTTTTATCTATTAGATTGCAGTTATATGTTATTATTCAGATCTTCCATGTCTTTTTAAATGACACATTTATTGAGGTATAATTTACATACCATACAATTCACAGATTTAAGGTAGACAATGCAGTGTTTCCTGATATATTCACAGAGTTGTACAGAAATCACCATACTCTTAAATTTTAGCTTAACTTATCAAAATCTACTTCAGATTTATAATGACTTAGTTACAGTGAAATACAGAAACTTTACTCCTAAAAAGCTCCATTCCACCTCTTCTGTATGCTATCACTGTTATAAATTTTATGTCTTTTGTTGACCTGAAACAAATAGACTACTAGAAATTTCTTCAGCAAAGATGGATTTATTTGAGATTGGCAGAGAATTGTAATTTGTGGGAAGCCACATGCAAGTCCCCACATAGCAAGGAAAGGAGAACATCTTTACAGGGGGGAGGGTCCAGGGGTAGAGGAAGTTGGCAGGGCGCTTGTAAATAAAGAGTCCATGCCTTTTCATTGGCTGAGTCCTTGCCTGGAAAGAAGAGGAGTCTTTCTTCTTCCTGTTGGGTTCTGCTATTGTCGCAGGACTTGAGAGCTCCCCCTTCTGGTCTCCTGACTCTGTGTAATTGAGTTTTCTGAATATTAATTTTTTACACTTTATATGTTAAAACCCAACAATACATTATTATAATTAATTTTATGTAGTATCCTGTGTTTTGAAGAAACAGAGAAGAAAGTAAAGCAAAAATGTTTTTATAGAGTTTTTATATTACCTTCTTACCCTTTCTTTTCTCTTCATCTAATACTGTAGATTTGGGTTATCACCTTTATGCCTTCCCTGATATAGGTTTGCACCCACCTTCCTTCTAGGTAGTGTTATTGTCAAATATATTGTATGTCTATATGTTATAAACTCAACAATACAGCTATATACCATAGTTTTATAATTCAGTTTAGGGAATATAGGAGAAGAAATATACAATTATGTATTATTTTACAACTACCTCATACTTACCAATGCTCTCTGAGTGTGTGTATGTGTGCATGTGTGTGTTTTCAAATTATGGTCTGCAGTCACTTGCTTTCTGCCTGAGTATTTCTTGTCATATAGGTGTGCTATCAATAAATTCTTTCAGGCTTTGTTTACGTGGGAATATCTTTCTTTTATTCTCATTTTTGTAGGGATAATTTTACTGGATATAAGACTTGTGCTTGACAACATTTTACTTTCAGCACTATGAATATATCATCCCAGTGTCTTTTGTTCTCCATTGTTTCTTATGAAAAGTCTGCTGTTAATCTTACTAGGGAGTCTGTGATGAATTGTTTTCTTTTGGTGCTTTCAGGATTTTATCTTTGTCTTTGCCTTGAAACATTTAAACTCTGATATGTCTGGATGTGAATCTCTTTGTTTATCATGCTTGGAGTTGGTTAAGTTTCTTGGCAATATAGGGTAATGTTTTTCATCAAATTTGGAAAATTTCAACCATTGTTTCTTTGAATACTTTTAATGCCCCTTTCTCTCTCCTTTATTTCTGTGAATTCCTTTATGTATGTATATATATGCATATAATGGTGGCTCACATTTTTCTGAGGCTTTGTCAACTTTTTCTTATTTTATTTCTACTTTGTATTTCTGACTGTATAGCCAATATTGACCCATCTTAAGTTTCACTGATTTTAATTCTCCCAGCTTACATCTTTTGTTGAATCTCTCTAGGGAAATTTTTACTTTTGATTATTGTACTTTTCAACTCCAGAATTTCTGTGTTGCTGTTTAAGTAATGTTATCTCTTTATCAGTGTTCTCTATTTGATGAGACAATATTATCTTTTTCTTTAATTCTTACAGCATAATTTTTTTTTCATTCTTTGAACATATTTATGCTAGCTGTTTTGGAGTTTTTGTTTGCTATTTTACCATCTGTGCCCCTTCAGTTCCATGTGTTTTATCTTGGTCTGTCAAAGAATAAAGGTATATTAAATTATTCTGCTAAAATGTGTTTTTTTACATTTTTCCCTTTTATTTTTAATTTTTGACTATAAAATTTAATGATATTACTATATTAAACACATAAAAGGTTTTTTTTCTATTGTTATGAAGTATTAAGCAGCTATAAATTAATATTTGTAAAATATGAGTTATAAGTAACAACTACTATAACAAGTATCAGAGTGTGTACCCATCAAATTTAAGAAAAAGAATATTGTCACCAATTTTTCATTTTGTATTTTGAAGAATGATTTTGGAGAATTTATATTACTAGATATAAAAACTGACTATTTTGCCATAGTATGACAGTGATCACATTAGCACAAGGGTAGACAAACAGACTAATGGAAGAGAACAGAGAGTCTGAAAATAAATCAACACATGTGTAGATACAATTTATGATAAATGGGACAAATGCAGAGAGTACATTTTGATTTGTAGAAACTCATAGAGTTACAAATATTTCCTTTGTAGCTTATCCTTTAATCATTTAAACTTTTCCTTTTTTCTTTTCTGTTTTTTTTTCTGTCACACAATATTTTTTTTATGTTTTGCTTTTTAATTTTTATATAGTCAAATCTGTTTATATTTTCTTCTTTAGATTCCAGGTCTTCTGAATTATTTAGGAAACTTCTGCAATCCAAGCGCATAGAAATATTTTCCTTTAATGATTTGGAAAAAAATATATATGTATGTGTATGTGTGTTTGTATGTGACTGTGTGTGTGTCTGACTCTTTGTGACCCCATGAACTGTAGCCCACCAGGCTCCTCTACCCCTGGAATTCTCGAGGCAAGAATACTGGAGTGGGTTGCCATTCCCTTCTCCAGGAGATTTTCCTGACCCAGAGATTGAACTCAGCTCTGCCTCATTGCTGGCAGATTAATTCATTCAGAACTTCGTATATATATATATATACATATATATATATATAAAATCCCTAATTCATCCGGAAATTCTTTTCAAGTGTAGTATGTGGTAGGCATCTAACAGATAGCTACTTGTCACTTTCCTATTTGTTGACTGATCCTTTCTTTCCCCAGTAATTTAAAGGGCCACATTTTTTATCTCCTAATTTTCTGCTTTGGGGTTCTTAGTCTAATCTTG
This sequence comes from Cervus elaphus, assembly GCF_910594005.1. Taxonomy (NCBI): domain Eukaryota; kingdom Metazoa; phylum Chordata; class Mammalia; order Artiodactyla; family Cervidae; genus Cervus; species Cervus elaphus. The sequence continues at coordinate 44,106,263 of NC_057818.1, forward strand.
GGCCAATATCTCACTGTTCTAATAGCTATAACTTAATAGTATATTTTTGTTTCTGGTGAAACAAGTATCTCTTTGGTGTTTTTTCCCAAGCCTGTAGTAAATTCAGAGGGTACCCTTTAAGGTCCTCTGAGTCTAGATACACAGGCTGAGGTCAGGCAGAGCATACAGATCAGATTCTAGAGATATATCTTTAATTTTATGCTCTATAGAAACAACCATAAAACATAATGAACAGAATTATGATCTTCAGCATCTACTGGGCCCCATGTTGCTCTGAAGTCTCACTTTTCCAGAGTCAATTCTCTTTCCTATTCTTCTTAGCTCCAGTTGTACACCTAAACCATCCCTCCATTTATTCCTCCAGGATGAACTTCCCATCTTTGTTTCAGAATAGAAACAAACCATAACATGGGATATTAAAATGGAGAGAGAGCCTCACCCTCTTTCTGCCAAGCTCTATTTAGTGAGATCTGGTCCCACCCCTTCCCATTCCCTTAGGGAATAGTTCCTTTTCGCCGTGTGTTTAAACATGCCTATCTCTCTCACTTTAACACACATGCACGTGTGTGTGAGCGCGCACACACACACCCCCTTTCACTCCATGTTTCCTTGCAGCTGCCTTGCTATCTCTTCTTGTTCAAAGCCACATTTCTAGAAAAAGTTGTGCAAACTCATCATTTCTCCTCCTCCCACTCATTTCTCATTCTACTCAAAGGTCACCTGTCACTTCCTTATTGTTAAATCTTTGCTAATATTCTTGCCTCTGGTGTTGTTCCTCATCATTGTAGCTGCCAGAATAATCCTTTTAAGATGCCAATTTGGACACATTATTACCCTCTTTAAAAAGCTTTCATGGCTTCTTACTGATCTCAAGATAAGATCCAAACTCCAAGAGGCCGCCATTTTCAGTCTCCTCAGCCTTCTCCAATCCTAACCTCTGGTCACACCATGCTTCTCACTGTCCCTGGCTTCCTCACTATGCCTTCACCTATTCTTTCTTTCTGCACATTTGCATGGCTAATGTATACTTACCTTCATTACACCATTACTTCATTACTCAGGAAAGAAGATGGGAAGGCTTTCCTGACCACCACTCCAAGACCAGAGGAAGCTCCCTTACTTTGTGTTTCCTTGGCACCTGTACTATGTGGAGCCCATATCACGCTGTTTATTTCTCTCTGTCTCCAACTGGGCTGAAAACTCTTGAGAGCAGAGATCATTTCTTAATCATCACCTAATCCCAACATCAAGCAGAGTACGTGGCACATAGCAGATAAACTGTAGATATTGAAATCAATGAATGCATATCTTCTCTGTTAGCTGAGAGCTCAGCATCATCTTTTTTTTTTTAAACTAAAGAGTATTGTTTGTTTATACTATGGTAAAAAATCACATGGGGCTTCCCGGGTGGCACAGTGGTAAAGAATTCACCTGCCAATGCAAGAGACACAAGAGACATGGGTTTGATCCCTGGGTTGGGAAGATCCCCTGCAGTAGGAAATGGTAACCCACTCCAGTATTCTTGCCTGAAAAACTTATGGACAGAGGAGCCTTTCAGGCTGTGTCCATGGGGTCACAAAGAGTTGGACACGACTGAACAATAAAGCACAGAAAACCACATATCTCTTAATGTATCCTCTTAACTGTTTCTTAAATGTACAGTTCAGTAGTGTTAAGTATATTTATATTGTTTTGAAGCATATCTCTGGAATGTTTTCTCTTGCAAAACTGGAACTCTATATCCATTAAATAATAGTTCTTCTTGGCTTCTTATCTTTAGCTCCTGATAACCACCATTCTACTTCCCATATCTATAAATTTGACTACTTTAGATACCTCATATAATGGAATTGTATACTATTTGTCCTTTGTATAATATTGTATAGTATTTGTGTAGTATTTGCCCTTGACAAGCTAATTTCACCTGGCATACTTCTTCAATGTTTATGCATGTAAGAGGAAGGACCACTTCTGAACTCATTCTAGAGATCACAATCACCCTGATAACAAAACTAGACAAAGCTATCACACGCACAAAAAAGTTACAGGCCAGTATCACTGATGAACATAAATGCAAAAATTCTCAGCAAAATATTAACAAACCAAATCCAGCAGCATATTAAGAAGGATCATATGCCATAATCAAGTGGGAGTTATTCCAGGGATTTAATATCTGCAAATCAGTCAACCAGTGTGTTATACCATAATAACAAATTGAAGAATAAAACCTTTATGATCATATCAATAGATTCAGAAAAAAACTATTGATAACCATTTAACATTCATTTATGACAAAAACTCTCCAGAAAGTGGGCATAGAGGGAACATACCTCTACATAATAAAGGCTATATATGATAAACCCATAGCTAATGTCATACTCTATGATAAACCCATAGCTAATGTCATACTCAATGGTGAAAAGCTGAAAACATTCCTTCAAGATTAGGAGCAAGACAAGAGTGCCCACTCTCACCAACTTTTATTCAATATGGTTTTGGAAGTCCTAGTCACAATATTCAGAGAAGAAAAAGAAATAAAAAGAATCCAATTGGAAAGAAAGAAGTAAAACTGTTACTATTTGTAGATGTCATGATACTATACGGAGAAAATCCTAAAGATGCCACCAGAAAACTACCCAGTTCAGTTCAGTTCAGTCGCTCAGTCATGTCCGACTCTTCGAGACCCCATGAATCACAGCACACCAGACCTCCCTGTCCATCACCAACTCCCGGAGTTTACCCAAACTCATGTCTGTCGAGTCGGTGATGCCATCCAGCCATCTCATCCTCTGTCGTCCCCTTCTCCTCCTGCCCCCAATCCCTCCCAGCATCAGGGTCTTTTCCAATGAGTCAACTCTTCACATGAGGTGGCCAAAGTATTGAAGTTTCAGCTTCAGCATCAGTCCTTCCAATGAATATTCAGGACTGATCTCCCTTAGGATGGACTGGTTGGATCTCCTTACAGTCCAGGGGACTCTCAAGAGTCTTCTCTAACACCACAGTTCAAAAGCATCAATTCTTCAGCGCTCAGCTTTCTTCACAGTCCAACTCTCACATCCATACATGACCAATAGCCTGAAAAACCATAGCCTGAAAACTACTAGAGATCATCAATGAATTTGGTAAAGCCACAGGATACAAAGTTAATATACAGAAATCTATTGCATTTCTATGCACTAACAATGAAATATCAGAAATAAATTAAGGAAACAATCCCATTTATCATCACCCCAAGAAGAATAAAATAGCTAGGTATAAACCTATCTAGAGAGGCAAAAGATGTGTACTCTGAAAACTATAAGACATTGATGAAAGAAATTGAAGAAGACACTAACAGATGGAGAGATACACTGTGTTTTTGGATTGGAATAACCAATATTGTTAAAATGACCCTGCTACCCAAGGCCCTGGTAGCTCAGTTGGTGAAGAATCCACCTGCAATGCAGGAGACCTGGGTTTGACCCCTGGATTGGGAAGATCCCCTGGGGAAGGAAATGGCAACCTACTCCAGGATTCTTGCCTGGGACAATTCCATGGACAGAGGAGCCTGGTGGGCTATAGTCCATGGAGTCACAAAGAGTTGGACTCAACTTAGCAACTAAACCACCAACCATCACCACCCAAGGTAATCTATAGATTCAGTGCAATTGCTATCGAAATACCAATGGCATTTTTCACAGAACTAGGACAAGTAATGTTAAAATTTGTATGCAAACACAAAAGAGCCCAAATAGCAGAACCAGTCTTGAGAAAGAGGAACAGAGCTGGAGGAATCATGTTTCCCGACCTCAGATTGTACTGCAAAGATACAGTGATCAAAACGGTATGGTACTGGCATGAAAACAGACACATAGATCAATGGAACAAGATAGAAAGCCCAGAAATAAACCCACACTGTTACAGTCAATTAGTTCACAACACAAGAGGCAAGAATATGCAATGGGTTAAAGACAGTATCTTCTATAAGTGGTGCTGGGAAAACTGAAAAGTTACATGTAAAGGAAGAAATTAGAATATGATCTACTATTATACACAAAAATAAGCTTAAAATGGCTTAAAGACCTAAATGTAAGACCAGATACTATAACACTCCTAGAAGAAAACTTAGGCAGGACATTCTTGGACATAAATCAAACCATTATTTTGTGTGTCCTTCGCCTAAAGTCAAAGAAATAAAAGTAAAAATAAATGGGATATAATTAAACTTGGAAGTTTTTGCACAGCAAAGGAAACCACCAACAAAATGAAAAGAAATCTACTGAATGGGAGAAAATATTTGCAAATAATATGGCTGAAAAAGAATTAATATTAAATATATATAAAGAGCTTGTACGACTCAACATCAAAAAATGACCCAATTTAAATATGGGCAGAAGAACTAAATAGAAATTTTTCTAAAGAGGAAATGCAAATGGCCAACAGGCACAAGAAAAGATGTTTAACATTACTAATTATCAGGAAGATGTATATCAAAACCATACACAATTTCAGCTCATAAGAGCAACAAATATCAGTGAGGATGTGGAGAAAAGGAAGAGAGGGAATACAATGCTAGTGGGCTATAGCTAGGGCTATATAAATTAGTATATATATAGTGGGCTATATAAATTAGTATATATATATAGTGGGCTATATAAATTAGTATATATATAGTGGGCTATATAAATTAGTATATATATAGTGGGCTATATAAATTAGTATATATATAGTGGGCTACATAAATTAGTATAGCCACTGTGGAAAACAGTATGGAGACTTCTCAAAAAACTAAAAATAGAACTATCATATGACCCAGTGCTTCCACTCCTAGGTATATATCTGAAAAAAAAACCCTACTAATTCAAAAAGATACATGTACCCAGTGTTCATAGAAGCATTATTTTTAATTGCCAAGACACAAAAACAACCGAAGTGTCCATTAACAGGTGAATGGATAAAGAAGCTGTGGTATATATATATATACATACACACACACACCTACTGGAATACTGTATGCATACTAAGTCGCTTCAGTTGTGTTCAACTCTTTCCAACCCTATGGACCATAGCCCGCCAGGTTCCTCTGTCCATGGAATTCTCCAGGCAAGAATACTGGTGTGGGTTGCCATGCCTTCCTCTAGGGTATCTTCCTGACCCAGGGATCAAACCCATATCTCTTACGTTTCCTGCATGGCAGGCAGATTCTTTATTGCTGAGCTACTGGGGAAATTGGAATACTACTTGGCCATAAAAAAGTTTTGCCATTTGCAACAACACGGATGGACTTGGAGGGCATTATGCCAAGTGAAAGAAGTCAGACACAGAAAGACGAAAATTGTATGGTATCACTTATGTGGACTCTAAAAAATATAACAAAACAGAAGCAGATCCACCTAGATAGAGAACAAACTAGTGGTTACCAGAGGTGGGGAAGGGGCAATATCGGGGAGAAGGAGTGGGAGATACAAACTTTTGGGTGTAAGATAGGCTCAGGGATATATTGTACAACACAGAGGATATAACCAATATTTTGTAGCAACTGTAAGTGGAAAGCAACTTTTAAAAATTGTGTAAAATTTTTAATTAAAAAAAGATTAATGCATGTAGTATATTATAGGCTTTCCTTCCTTTTTAAGGCTGTCTCGTATTTGATTATATATATATATATACCACATTTTTTTTGTCCATTCATCCACTGATGGACATTTGGGTTGCTTCCATCCATTGGTGATTTTTTATGATTTTCTACAGTATTTATAATTCTGGGTTTTCACAAGTTTCTGATCCTATAACATTCAAATTCCAGATAGTATATGCAACTATATATTTTACAGAAATAAAAAGAGCTTTATTAAATATAAGCTTTTGTAACTACTATAAAGTTATACACAGTTTTTCTAATTAAAAACTTATTAAAATGTATACATTTTAATATGTATTCCATTGTATAAATCCTCATTAAAAATAAGAAATGCTTATGCATAATTTGGTATCAGTTTATACAGAATAATGACTCTAATGAGACTGATCTTTATAAGGTCAATTTTTAAACCTGTGTGTTAGTCGCTTAGTCGTGTCTGACTCTTTGCAACCCCAGACACTGTAGCCCGCCAGGCTCCTCTATCCATAGGATTCTCTAGGCAAGAATACTGGAGTGGATTGTCATTTCCTTCTCTAGGGGATGTTCCCAACCTAGGGGTCAAACCCAGGTCTCCCTCATTGCAGGCAGATTCTTTACCATCTGAGCCACCAGGGAAGCCCAACTTAAAAGTGTACAAATCTTGAGAGTCTGAGAATGAATAATTATGAATATTCATGAATGAACATTCATGAATTTATCTATTCATGATTCATAAATTCATGAATTTATCTATCTATCTATATATAGATAGATAGATATGGATATATATTCAAAGCTAAGTTTGTTTATCTTTTTAAAAGAGAGAACGCAAATCATTAATCTTTGTTTTCTTCAACCACCAGGCAGCCCACAGGAGTACATTTTTAATCAACACCTGAGATCAGGTGGGATGGATAGAATTCTCTGCTCTAATGGTCAAATTACAGTGCAATCCATACAAACAGGCATTCAGTTCCTCAAGGGATAAGAAGACAAAAGAAAGAAAGGTGACAAAAAAATCCAATAATAGTGCCAGTTATAATCCTGTTACTTTAAGTCAGTAACCCATGTTAGGCATATTTTTTCTTCCATTTCTTCATTCCTTCTTGTTGATTTTGAGAATTGGGGTCACCACTGACTGGGGCTCATTCAGATGGACATTTAGATAAATTCCCTCTCTTTCTCTGGTTATTGTAAACAATGGTACAATGTAATTCCTTGTATTTTCACATGCATGTACGATGATCTTGGAATAAATGACTAAATTGGAATGGCTGGATCAAACAGTACACCACACACTTCTAGGAGAATATATGTATATTACGTGATGTTGTGATTACTCACCTAGAGCCAGATATCCTGGAGTGTGAAGTCAAGAGGGCCTTAGAAAGCATCACTACAAACAAAGCTAGTGGAGGTGATGGAATTCCAGCTGAGCTATTTCAACTCCTAAAAGATGATGCTGTGAAAGTGCTGCACTCAACGCCAGCAACTTTGGAAAACTCAGCAGTGGCCAGAGGACTGGAAAAGGTCAGTTTTCATTCCAATGCCAAAGAATGTTTAAACTACTGCACAATTGCACTCGTTTCACACGCTAGCAAAGTAATGCTCAAAATTCTCCAAACTAGGCTTCAACAGTATGTGAACTGAGAACTCCCAGATCATAGAAAAAGCAAGAGAATTCCAGAAATATCAATAACCTCAGATATGCAGATGACACCACCCTTATGGCAGAAAATAAGGTGCCTCTTGATGAAAGTGAAAGAGGGGAATGAAAAAGCTGACTTAAAACTCAACTTTCAAAAAATGAAGATCACGGCATCTGGTCCCATCACTTTATGGCAAATAGATGGGGAAACAATGGAAACAGTGACAGACTTTATTTTCTTGGGTTCCAAAATCACTGCAGATGGTGACTGCAGCCATGAAATTAAAAGATGCTTGCTCCTAGGAAGAAAAGCGATGACAAACCTAGGCAGCATATTAAAAAGCAGAGATACTACTTGGCCAACAAAGGGCCGTATAGTCAAAGCGATGGATTTTCCAGTATTCACATATGGATGTGTGAACTGGACCATAAAGAAAGCTGAGCACCAAAGAATTGATGCTTTTGAACTGTGGTGTTGGAGAAGATTCTTGAGAGTCCCTTGGATAGCAAGGAGACCAAACCAATCAATCGTAAAGGAAATCAGTGCTGCATATTCATTGGAGGACTGGTGTTGGAGCTGAAACTCCAATACTTTGGCCACCTGATGTGAAAAACTGACTCATTAAAAAAGATCTTGATGCTGGGCAAGATTGAAGGCAGAAGGAGAAGGGAATGACAGAGGATGAGACGGCTGGATGGCATCACTGACTCGATGGACATGAGTTTGAGCAAGCTCTGGGAGATTGTGATGGACAGGGAGGCCTGGCGTGCTGCATTCAGTGGGGTCACAGAGTTGGATGCGACTGAGTGACTGAACAACAATAACAGATAGGGAGAGAGAGAGAGAACATATATTCTCTCACATATGCCTACACACATATGTGCATTTATTTCTATATCTATCAATAGATGAATATACAACAAGTCATGAATTCATTCTGATAATCTCTGATTCCAATCCAACAACACAGGGTTCATTCTAGTCTTGCTCTTTTCCTATTTGTAACTCCTTTCTCCAAGTGAGAAACTTGCTCTCATTCTCCAAATATATTTACTTAATTGCTCAGTCCTAGCACTTACACACGGCTTCCTTGGTGGCTCAGATGGTGAAGAATCTGCCTGCAATGCAGGAGACGCAGGAGATGCAGGTTCGACCCCTGGGTCGGGAAGATCCCCTGGAGAAGGGAATGGCCACCCACTCCAGTATTCTTGCCTGGAGAATTCCACGGACCGAGGAGCCTAGCGGGCTACAGTCTATGGGGTCACAAAGAACCAGACATGACTGAGCGAATAAAACACACAGCATATACATAAAATATCTTCAGAATTGCTAACCTATACCCCTTTGAATAACCTAGTAACTAGTGCATATTGTTTGTGTACAGTTCTTTTTGTATTTTGCCTATCCATTCAAAATACTATGTTCTGAAACTACAGAGGTTAGTTCCTTTCTTTGCCACAGTGTGGTTATATTGTTCATTTGTAGTACAGTTAGGTTATTGGTTGTTATTTGTATTTCATTTTGGGTCCACCCCCCCCCCAATCCTGGTTGGTGTTAACTATTTGTTTCTGGGGTTTGTGAAACCTCACCATAGTTCTCAGAGTCAGAGCTGTACAAAAAGGATACTCACAGATCAAACCAGTCCATCCTAAAGGAAATCAATATTGAATATTCATTGGAAGGGCTGATGCTGAAGCTGAAGCTCCAATACTTTGGCCACCTGATGAAGAGCCAACTCATTGGAAAAGACCCTGATGCTGGGGAAGACTGAGGGCAGGAGGAGAAGGGGGCGACAGAGGATGAGATGGTTGGATGGCATCATCGACTTAATGGACATGAGTTTGAGCAAGCTCCAGGAGATGGTCAAAGACAGGGAAGCCTAGCATGTTGCAGTCCCTGGCATCGCAAAGAGCTGACACAGCCAAGCAACTGACAACAACAACATACTCACAGAGGTCTCAGTCACTCCCTCATCCGTTCTACCCACTTCCCACTCTCCCCTTCTTTCTATGTTTGTCTCATCTACCCCTCATAAGTAATTTGTAACATTAGTTTCTGGTTTATTTGTACTGTGTTTCCGTTACATTACTGATCCCCTGCTGGTCTTGATGATAAATGGACAAGTGCTGTGTTGTGTTTATTGCTCAGTCGTCTCTGACTCTTTGCGACCCACAGACTGCAGCCTGCCAGGCTCCTCTGTCCATGGGGATTCTTTAGACAAGAATACTGGAGTGGGTTGCCACGCCCTCCTCCAGGGGATCTTCCCAACCCAGGGATTAAACCCAGGTCTACCACATTGCAGGCAGATTCGTACCAACCCGAGCCACCTGGGAAGGCCTAAATGGACAAAAACAGCAGTCAAAGCCTTAAAAGGACATGGAAATAAAGAGTATAGATTTCTTAAGGTTGATGCTTACCCTACCAAGTAAGTTGCTTAGGCCAGGAGACAGGCTGGCCAAGGCTGAGGAGACTTTAGAAGGAGTACTGATAAATTTGACACTATCAAATAAAGTCCATACTCTATTCTTATTTCCTTAGTTTTTACCCAATGTCCTTTCTCTGTTCCAGGGCCCACCGACATTACATTTGACTGTCAAGTCTCCTTAGGATTCTCCAGACTGTGACACTTCATCAGACTTTCCTTGTTTCAATGACCTTGACAATTTTGAGGAGGTCAGACACTTTGTAGCACATATCTATTGGGATTTGTCTGGTGTTTTTAGTTCCTAGGGCTTCCTTGATAGCTCAATTGGTAAAGAACCTGCCTGTAACGCAGGAGACCCTGGTTCGATTCCTGGGTCGAGAAGATCCACTGGAGAAGGGATAGGCTACTCACGCCAGTATTCTTGGGCTTCCCTTGTGGCTCCGCTGGTAAAGAATCTGCCTGCAATGTGGAAGACCTGGGTTTGATCCCTGGGTTGGGAAGATCCATAGAGAAGTGATAGGTACCCACTCCAGTATTCTGGCCTGGAGAATTCCATGGAATGTACAGTCATGGGGTTGCAAAGAGTCGGACATGACTGAGTGACTTTCACTTTTAATTCCTAGGTGATCAATGCAAATAAATAGAGGAAAACAATAGAATGGGAAAGACTAGAGATCTCTTCAAGAAAATTAGAGATACCAAGGGAATGTTTTCTGCAGAGATGGGCACAATAAAAGACAGAAATGGTATGGACCTAACAGAAACAGAAGATATTAAGAAGAGGTGGCAAGAATACACAGAAGAACTGTACAAAAAAGATCTTAATGACCCAGTAGCCACAATGGTGTGATCACTCACCTAGAGCCAGACATCCTGAAGTGCAAAGTCAAGTGGGCCTTAGGAAGCATCACTACGAACAAAGCTAGTGGAGGTGACGGAATTCCAGCTGAGCTATTTTAAATCCTTAAAGATAATGATGTTAAAGTGCTGCCCTCAATATGCGAGCAAATTTGGAAAACTCAGCAGTGGCCAGAGAACTGGAAAAGGTTCATTTTTATTCCAATTCCAAAGGGCAATGCCAAAGAATGTTCAAACTACCACACAATTGCACTCATCTCACATGCTAGCAAAGAAATGCTCAAAATTCTCCAAGTCAGATTTCAACAGTAGGTGAACTGAGAACTTCCAGATGTTCAAGCTGAATTTTGAAAAGGCAGAGGAACCAGAGATCAAATTGACATCATCCACTGGATCACAGAAAAACAAGAAAATTCCGGAAAAACATCTACTTCTGCTTCATTGACAATGCTAAAGCCTTTGACTCTGTGGATCACAATAAACTGTGGAAAATTCTTAAAGAGATGGGAATATCAGACCACCTTACCTGCCTCCTGAGAAATCTGTATGCAGGCCAAGAAGCAATGATTAGAACTGGACATGAAACAACAGACTGGTTCAAAATTGGGTAAGAAGTACATTAAGGCTGTATATTGTCACCTTGTTTATTTAACTTATGTGGAGAGAACACCATGTGAGATGCCGGACTGGAGGAAGCACAAGCTGGAATCAAGATTGCAGAGAGAAATATCAATAACCTCAGATATGCAGATGACACCCCCCTTATGGCAGAAAGCAAAGAGGAACTAAAGAGCCTCTTTGATGACAGTGAAAGAGGAGAGTAAAAAATTTGGCTTTAAACTCAATATTCAAAAATGAGATCATGGCATCTGGTCCCATCACTTCATGGCAAATAGATGGAGAAACAAGGGAAGCAGTTACAGACTTTATTTTGGGGGGCTCCAAAATCATGGCAGATGGTGACTGTGGCCATGAAATTAAAAAATGCTTGCTCCTTGGAAGAAAAGCTATGACAAACCTAGATAGCATATTAAAGAGCAGAGACATTGCTTTACTGACAAAGGTCTGTATAGTCAAAGCTATAGTTTTTCTAGTACTCATGTATGGATGTGAGAGTTGGACCATAAAGAAAGCTGGGTGCTGAAGAATTGATGCTTTTGAACTGTGGTGTTGGAAGAGACTCTTGAGAGTCCCTTGGACAGCAAAGAGATCAAACCAGTCAATCCTAAAGGAAATCAGTCCTGAATATTCATTGGAAGGACTGATGCTAAAGTTGAAACTCCAATACTTTGCTCACCTGATGGGAAGAACTGACACATTAGAAAAGACCCTGAAGCTGGGAAAAATTGAAGGCAGGAGGAGAAGGGGACAACAGAGGATGAGATGGTTGGGTGGCATTACCAACTCAACGGACATGAGTTTGAGCAAGTTCTGGGAGTTGGAGATGGACAGGGAAGTCTGTTGTGCTGCAGTAGATGGGGTCACAAAGAGTTGGACACGACTGAGCAATTGAACTGAACTTTCTCATAGTTAGACTACCATGAATTCTTGGGCGTCAAGTGGCATTTTCAACTCATTATAGCAATGGCTTTCCTGGTGGCTCAGAGGTTAAAGCGTCTGCCTCCAATGCGGGAGACCCGGGTTCAATCCTTGGGTTCGATCCCTGGGTCGGGAAGATCCCCTGGAGAAGGAAATGGCAACCCACTCCAGTGTTCTTACCTGGAGAATCCCATGGATGGAGGAGCTTGGTAGGCTACAACCCACAGGGTTGCAGAGTCGGACATGACAGAGCGACTTCACTTTCACTTTCACAGCAACAAGATGCTATGGTTGGATGGCATCATTAACTCAATGGACATGAATTTTAGCAAACTCAGGGAGATAGTGAAGGACGGGGAAGCATAGCGTGTTGCAGTTCATGGGGTCACAGAGAGTTGGACATGATTGGTGACTGAACAACAACAATATAGCAGCATGGTTTATGTCTGACTGATGTTGACCTTAATCGATTGAGGTAGTGTCAGCAGGCTTCTCCACTGTAAAGCTTCTCTTTATTTTTCCCTTTCATGCTCTGCTCTTCAGAAGAAAGTCTGTGCAGTTCTTCCATAAGGAGTGAAGAATTATGATCCCCCATCTGAGGGCAGAGTATCTACATAAATTATTTGGAATTCTTCTGAATGGGAGACCCATCTCTTTTCTGATATTCATTTATTTACATCAACATGGACTCTTGGTCCACTGTGGTCCAGTGATTTAGACTCTGCCCTTCCAATGCAAGGGGCACAAGTTTGATCCCTGGTTGGGGAACTAAGGTCCCATATGTCTCATGGGGTGGCCAAAAATTTAAAAAAAAAAAAAATGAACTCTTGGGTATTTGTTTTATATTCTGGGTTATAACTCAACTCTACACTATTTATTTTGCTACTCACACTGGCATTGGGGCTCTGGGCACGAGGGACTCATCTATTTGTTCCTGTGCCCCCTTGGCACATTATTTTTGACTGAATGTTTGTGTGTCACCGTTGCCCCTCCATATTCACATGTCGAAGCCTTAATCCCAAACATGTTGGTATTTAGAGATGGGCATTTGGACATTAGGGTTAGATGAGGCCATGAGGGCCCTCATAATAGGATTAGTGCCTTTATAAGAAGAGACACCGGAGAGCATGTCTCTCCTGTATCCATACAGTGAGCCGGTGTCTGACTTCACACCAAGAAAAGAGGCCTTGGCACAAAATCGACCTTGTTGGCATTTTGATCTTGGATTTGCCAGCCTCCAGGGCTGTGAGAGAAAAACCTCTGTTGTTTAAGCCACGCAGTCTATGATGCTTTGTTATGGCAGCCTGAGCGAAGACACATACCTCATTGTTTTGCTTTTTGAGTACTTCCTCTCTTTCTGGCACTGCAAGATGCTCCAGGCTCATCTTGTGTATTTCCTGCCTCAGTCCTAGAATCAGCCATTTTTCCAAGGAGCCCCATTGCTGTTACTGGAGAATGTTATCAGACACCAGGAACCAGGTCGTAGGTAGCAAATTCTTTTCGGATAGACAGATTATTTTGTGCCCGCCATATTTCATGCTAGCTCTATGCTAGCTTCTTTTCACTGCAGTTTACTTGACCCTCATAACAACTCTATGAGGAATTTACTGTTAACCCCCTCTGCAGAGGGGGAACAGAGGTTTAGCTAGGTAAATGCTAGCCAGCATCGCCTTGTTCTGTTTCCCAAACCCATCATACCACTATGATGGAGACTGGTGTCACATAGCCCACAAATCCCAAACGACCCTCTGTTTATCTGCAGTTTTATACTTCATAAGCTCTAGAGTAATTTGCATTACAATCAACATGTAACAGGTAATCAGTGCTTTTTCAGAGGGGTGAAGATATAAGCCACTCCTGGATCCACAAGTAGATACAAGTTACCTCTCCTGATATGTACAGATGTCACACCCCTCTTGAGAACACAGTTCTCATGTACAGTCTGAGACAGTCTGTACCTATTTTCATGTGTTTACATAGTACACACCACAGCACACACCAATCCTTGTGTGCACAGATAATATGGACTATCCTAAAATGCATGGATGACATGTCTTTTCAAAAACTTTATTTATTTTTTCATTGAAGGATAATTGCTTTATAGAATTTTGCTGATTTCTGCCAAACATCAACATGAATCAGGCATAAGTATACATATGTCCCCTCCCTCCATCTCCCTCCCCTTCCCACCCCTCCAGGTTGTCACAGAGCCCCTGTTTGAGTTTCCTGAGTCCTACAGCAAATTCTCATTGGCTGTCTATTTTACACATGGCAATGTAAATTTCCATGTTAGTCTCTCCATACATCTCACTCTCTCCCTCCCCCTCCCCTGCCTGCTCCGTGTCCATAAGTCTGTTTTCTATGTCTGTTTATCCACTGCTGCCCTGGAAATAGATTCATCAGTTCCATCTTTCTAGATTCCACATATATGCATTAGCACATGATATTTTTCTTTCTCTTTCTGACTTACTTCATTCTGTATAATAGGTTCTAGGTATGGATGACATCTTAACTGACAGAATAATGAAATCTGACATGTAGGAAAGTGCTTTATAACAGACATTGACACTACTCTAGTTTAAACTATGTCAGATTTTTCTCTTTCACACATAGGACCAACTTATGAAATTTGGGGATGTCCTAAGACAACTATTGAGCATCTTAGCTGTTATTCCAAATAGTGCTTCCGAAGGTAAAATTGGAGGTTTAAATCTTGTCCTCAAGGATGGGGGTCATATGATACAGGAAAGAACAAATCAGACAACCAGAGTGATTAAGGCTCCATCAGAGTGGCCACGGTGTGAGCTGGCATTTGAAGTAGACATTGGTGGATTTGTCTGCTCAGTGCCCCCTTTCTCTCTGGGAGCTGCCTCTGCCTTACCATCCAAAGCTGCCACGTTAGTACAAGGTGACCTGCTCCAGGCCATTTGATTATTTCAGGGAAGTGCACTTGACCCAGCTGGATCAGCCCCCAAGTCCTTGTCTAGGACTTTTATAACAAGAACTGGTAAGGTGAGTGGGCCTTTCTTTAGTGACCAAAGCCGTGAACAGTGAGGCTGTCAGTGGCTGTGTGAAGAAGGAATAACATGTGCAATGCCCTAAAATCTTTGACCAAATCCTTCTTTGTGCTAAGCATACTCAGGGTTGGTTTTCAGTTATTTCCCATCAAAAGAGCCCTAACCAATGCAGAATAATTGCCAATCGCTGTCATGTAATTGCTAATATAGCACAAAAACCATCTATTGAGACTCAAACCTGTGACAGATAATATCTCAATCCCCAGAATATTATAGCCGTGGTCCAGATCTGTCAAAGGTGGTTAATTTGGTATTTAATTCTTCAGAAACTTTACAGATACACATTTATCATACTTAAATATTATTCTAAGTACCTAAGATACATTTATGATAAATACTTAAGTTTCCATGGCAAACTTCTATTGATTTGGCTTTCAAATACTAAGAAATTTCAAATTACTAAACTTTTTTCCCACTCTCTGGAAAGAAATGAAATGATAAAATGTGGTAACTAAGGGAATTATCCTTTAAAAAATGCCTTTTGAGATACCCTATCGAGTCAACTTCACCTTCAATATTGTGAATATTTCAGTGCCTGAATCATCAAAGTAATATTAAGCACAGGGTGACCTTGGTTTGAAGCGTATTGTAGTTTACTATAATTCTGTGGATATAATTGGTTTATAATTCAGTTATGAGCATCATGGTAATAATAGCTGATACTTCTGAACTCCTACCATGTATCAGGGGTTTCCCTGGTGACTCAGTGGTAAAGAATCCACCTGCCAATGTAGGAGATGCAGGTTCAATCTCTGGGTTGGGAAGATCCCGTGGAGAAGGAAATGGCATCCACTCCAGTTTTCTTGCCTGGGAAATCCCACGGACAGAGGAACTTGGTGGGCTAAAGTTTATGTGGCTGCAAAAGAGTCGGACACAACTTAGCAACTAAACAACACTAAAAACAATGTTGTATCAGCCAGGCTGTTCTAGGGCCCTTTTATCAATTGCAATCCTCACAGCAATTCTATTGGATAGACATCGTTGGTCTCCCCATTTGCAGATGAGAGAGAGGTTAAGTAATTGGCCTGAGGTCACACAACCAGTAAGAGGTGCAGCTGTGAACAGAACAGCCTGACACTAGAGTCCACACCTGTTAGGTAACTAAGTAGTTAATTGCAGGAGCTCTCAGGTAATTAGCCTATTCAATTATAGGCGGTCTTACTTCTCAAGTCCTTTGGAGGGGATTTTAAGGTACTACTTGTTTACAAATCCTCTGGATTTGTAGACTGTGTATTGAATATCAGTGAGGCAGAGATCTATGCAGGAAATTTTTCTTTGGTTGTGTGGCTTGGGTCCCTCTGACATGCAAGAAACAGCATGGTGGATCTCCTCAAACTAAAGATAGCTCCACCAGGCTCTCCTCATTTCCTTACGATGAGATCAAGTCTTTCAGAGGATTCCCATCTCTCTTAGGGTAAGAATCAGAACCCTTCCCAGGCCACAGGGTCCTGTCTGTCTCATCAGTCTCCTCTGGGGCATTGTGCTTCAGTCACTCTGGCTTTAAATTTCTCCCATCTCAAGACCTTTGGGACTTCCTCGGTGGCTCAGAGGGTAAAGAGTCTGCCTGCGACAGAGACCACGGTTTGATCCTTGGGTCAGGAAGATCCCCTGGAGAAGGACATGGCAACCCACTCCAGTATTCTAGGCTGAAGAATCACATGGACAAAGGAGTCTGGTGGGCTACAGTCCACGGGTTCTCAAAGAGTCGGACACGACTGAGCGAATTCACAAAACCTTTAGATAAGCGAGATCCTCTGACTTGAAGACACATTCCCTTTATCTGTACCACTTAGGCAAATCCTACTCATCATACAGGATTTCCCTAACCCACAGACCAGGTTTGATTCCCTTCTCATAATCTCTGCAGCATCTTGTACTTCCTTCTTAAAATAACAGTGAGAAGTGATTAGAAAATTGTGTGATTACTGAATGTTTCTAAGTGTAAGCTCCAAGTGGACAGGGACTGTTCATTGCTGATTCCCGACAGCTTAGCACATAGTTGGCACCAAATAAATACGTGTAAACTGAGTAGAAGAAAGAATTACCAGCTACCAGCTGAAGATGAAATAAATAGTCTCCTTGACATTGACTAGACCTGCTGAATGTGGAAGAAGGCCTGCCCAGACAGACACCGAGAATGCTGGAGCAGCTTGGCAGAGAGCTTAGCAAACCTGAGGATACATGAACCTACCTATACTTTATTTTTTATACAGTTTTTTAAGTGATTAGGAAAGAGTGGGTGTAAAGTTATGGTTTTGTGAGCAACAAAATCGAATCCAGTTTTAACAGTGCTAACATCTTGATCAAAGAAATTTCAACTCAGAACACTAGGGCCAAAGTGAAAGAACATAGTGTTTTTGATGATTCTGTCATTCTACCAAGTGTGCTTCTGTGGTTATCAGTGCTCATTTGCAGTTGCCTCTCTTTTGATTTTTATAATCTTTATTTTTTTGCAAACATTTTATCATCTCTTCACTGATTCCTCGAAACAGTCTTCGTGGAGAGCTGGTGCCATGGCCTGGGTGATGAAGAAACGTTTCCTCTTTCAAAGACTCCAGTTTTTGGACGATAAGAAGTGCTAAAGAGGAAGCAATCAAACCTATCTGCCTCCACCCTGTGCGCTGCTTCCTGGTCGTGATACACTTTCAGATTCTCCTGTGAATTATCCTTAGATAAATACGGATGGACTGCCATCCATTTTTTGAGATCACGTCTCTGTTCACCCGGAGGACAGTACAGCACAAGGGAATGGATCGTGGGAATGCATTCCCCCATAACCACAGTCTGCACCAATGTGACATCAACACTAATCCTACGTTGGGAAATTTTGCTCCCTTAGTCTTTCAACAAGTTTGCAGTTGTCTTCACTGCCCTGAGGTCCAGTTCTTCTCTCCAGGCTCCCTCCGAGTGGTGCGGGCCGTCAGCGGTGAGGCGTCCGTCGGGCACCCAGCGTCCCAGGAGGCGAGCCTGGTGGGCCGTTCCGGGAAACCGTTCCTGGGAGCGACGCCGAGGCGGGGCTCCCCGAGGACGTGGTGAAACCAAAACAGAAATCGGTGATTCAAAACATCATCTCAGGAAACTGTGCTTTCCAAAGACAGGTGCTCCCTTCTCGAGGCTACGGTTCTCCAACTTCCACCGAACCTTCCCCGCGGCCGGCAGCCCACCCCTCCGAGGGCCGCCCCGCGCGCACGCCCGGGGAACCCCGGGGAGCCTCTCCCGCCGGCCCCGCCCGCCCCGCCGAGCCGTGGGATACGCCTTCGCCACGTGCCCGCCTCCCGCGCCTAGACCTCCCGCAATTGGCTGGTGGCCCTGCCCGTCGCGGGGGGGAAGGCGTGCCCCCCGCAAGGCGGCGCTCCCATTGGTCATGACGGCAGCGGCCGCGCGCGCGGACCCGGCAAGGAGGGGAAGCCGGTGGTGGTGGCGGCTGCGGCGGCGGAACGGGCGGAGGCAGCCGGTTTCGTAACCGTCGCTCCTCCTGGCTGACTCGCGGGCTGCGAGGCCTGGGTCGGGTCGGGCCGCGCCGTGCGGGGCCGCTTGGAGTGGAGGCCGCCTGGGAGCAGGCGGGCTGGAGGCGCCAGGTAAGGAGGCCGCGGGCGGGCTGAAGGAGGAGGAGGAGGAGGCCGCGGTGCCGCCGGCCGCTCGCGTGGGCGCGGCCCCAGCGAGAGGAGACCCAGCCCGGCCCTGGGCGGCCGGCTTGCTGGGAAGGCCCCGCGCGGCCCGCGGCGCGGGCGGCGGCCCCGCGCGGCGTCTGATGCAACCTGCCGGCAACACTCGGCGGGGCCGCTGAGCTCATCCCTGGCCCCGGCCCAGCGCCGCGGCGCCACCCGCCGACCCCCGCGCTCCCCCGGCGCCCCTGCTGCCGGCCCCGGACGGGATGCGAGCCCGGCTGTGCCCCCCTCCAGAACCCGGCCCTCTGTTTCTGCAACGCGCAGTGAGACTAGCCAGGCTCGTATTGGCCCCTGGGGATAAAGGGTGTTCCCAGAATAGCAGAAGGTGGATCGCGTCCTGTTGAGTGCCGCCTGGGATTATTTCCCAGGTGCTAACTGCTCGGTGTCGGGCAATCGGGAATCCTGTTCAGAAGTTAGTAGAAAAGTAGGCAGGGAAAGCAGTTGAGTTTAAAATATATGACTTTACACAAATATTATTGTGCTTCCTTATGGAGCTGTACTTCGAGTATATATCCTGCGTTGACTGTTGAGCACAGGTTGGATGAACGTGCAGCCACCACGTTGAATAGGAAAGAGGAGGGCAAGAAATGAAGCGCTTCATTAGCGTGTTTGGAGGGAACACAGTAAGGAAAACTGCCAGCGGAGGTGTCTAGGTGGAGAGGATGGAAATGCATGTTTGAGGGGAAGGATAATCTGTTCTTCGAAGTAAGCTTGTGGGTTTTTATTCTTCAGAAGGTTTAATTGCTTGGCTTTCCTCTGATCTGAGGTTTGTGCTGTCATCTAGCATCTCACATAAAATGTGTCCGTTTCAGAAAGGTGTTTAACATTGGTGGGTTACCCAAAAGTTGGTAGTTCTCTCTCCCGGGGTACACTGTCAGTTGAATTCTTGTTCGAAGAGATTACCCTTTAATTCACATAGGATATGGGATGCTCAGAGACACATTTGAAATAAAATACTATGGAGCCTTGGCTTTACTAAGAAATTTAGCCTTTAAAAGCCCTTGATAACTAAAAGTTAAAATCTGGTCAGCTGTTACTACTTGAGTAGTATTTGGGATAAGCTGTTCTTAAAATTGGTTCACTGTTTGGGAAAAACTCAGTGTAAACAAGGCTAAATAATTACAGGATAATAGTGAGCTGAAGAACTTTTCAGTTTCTTGAGTCCTACTTCTGGTGGGCACACTTGGCAGATTCAGCCATTTTAATACCTGCCTGAAAAACATAGGTGGAACCGAATCTTCGTTTTGTTTTTTTTTTTATCCCCAGAATATCCTCTTAAGTTCTCAAGATCATGTCATAACTCTCAGCAAAGTTGTCTGATCTTGGACAGGTAGTTTCATCCTTAGGGATTTAAACAGCACCTGGTGAGTCCTAGGTAAAGATGAATAGGGCAGAATTCATGTGGCTGAATTTGGTGTTATGGCCTTAGATTGCCCCACCTGATCACAGAAATGGTAAACACAGGTAGTCACAATTCCATGTTTATTGTGTGTTCTTAGGCCGGGGGTAGCGGATGCTTCTGTGGGTTCTTAGGCTGATAGGTACATTGATCTCCTACCTTTTTGGTTTTCCAGACCAATCAGTAAAAAGAAAAAGAAAAAAGAGCATGACTCTAAAAGATGTATATTTATAAACAGTGTGGTGTGTTACTAATAGTTCATGTCTGTTGTAAATGACACCAAAACTAGAGTAAAAAGATGACATTAAAAAAAGACAAGACATATTTTCTTCTCATACTCCAGTGGACCACTTATCTACTCCCTGAAGGAGTATACTCATTTGTGGACCCCTGTTTTGGGTCATGAAGCCAGCGTGGCAAATACGTAGAAATCCTGCTCATTTGGGTGTGTGTTAAGTTTGACAGCTTACCTTCACTTCGTTTGTAGTACTGAGTTGCCAGACCCTGGCAACATATGCCTAAGAACTTGAGGTTGTGGAAAAACGTAACTGGACAAAGTGGAAAATAAAGGTTCTCAACTGAATGAAGCAAAGACCAGACATGAATGACCTTCACTGTATAGGCTGGGGACTAGAATAGCAAATGTTTTTATTTTCCTGTATACCTTTAAGATAGACCAGGAACTTTGGATCGTAAGACTGTGTGTACCTTGTAACACTCAATTTAATTATGGTTGTTTTAAGAGATTTTAATGCTAGAGAATCTTATTTTTATATAAGACACTTAAATGTTTTCTCTTAGCCTTTTGAGACTGTATTCAACAAATGTTTCTTGAGCACCACCACTGGATGCTGGGCGTATGATGATAAAGACGGAGGCCTGCCTCTAGCTTATTCTACAGGGAGCCACACTGTGGAGCTGGCATTGACAGAGAAACTAGGGGAACAAATTGGACAAAAGCACAAAGAACAAAGGGCAGACCATTTAGGGGCGTGATGTTGGCTTCCGGTATTGTTGGGGGGTGATGAGAAAGGGAGCTGGCCCTGAAGAGATTTGATCTGTATGTTGAAGCCACAGAGAATTTTCAGTGAGAGGGAGGCTGCGACACACTCAGGTTTGAGTGTTAGATTGCTCTGGAGACAGTGGCTGGAGGGAAGACTGCTGGAGCAGGCAGGCTGTGCCCTGAGAGATGATGCCAGCCCGAGGTGACTGTGGCATAGAATGGAGCGCGATGGTGGAGTGAGGGGTTTTGGGGGAGACGGCTGGGCAGAATACCAGTAATACCAATGGTTTGAACAGATTTGGAACAAGGGACAAATGTCTGAATATTTGGGAGTGTATTGAGGAAATTGGAGTTAAACATTTATTTGGGAAGAAGGAGAGGAGGGATATCTCATTGTATATATATGAAAAAAAATGACAAGAGGGCTAGGAAAGGCTTGAGACATTTATTGTCCCAAGTGAAACTTGAGAAAATTTTGATTTTGCTTTACTCATTCTAACATTTTGAGTTTTCCTGATTTGAGTGTGTCTCGGATTTGAATGAATGTCACTTGATTTAAGAAATTTGAATTTAAAAAGTGGTACCCACTCAGCCCATCTTTCTGAAGATCTGCAGTTGGTTTGTGGCAGTGGCTGTCAAACTTCGTCACTTGGGGGTCCTGTCGAGACGTAGATTGCTTAGCCCTGTTCCGAGAGCTGCTGATGCCTCCGTCTGGGGCAGCCTGAGAACTTGCATGTCTACCAAAGGCTGAGGCCACTGGTTCAGGGACTATGCTTCTGAGAACTGCTGCTTTTCAGTTTTTCTCCTGCTTCCTGCCGGAATGATTCACAGCAAGGAAGCAAGGTGCCGCCCTGCTTCCTGTAGTCTGAACTTTGGAATAGCATTTGTCCACGTAGGAGCCAGACTTTCATTTAGGGTTGAACATCCAGATTTGAAATAAGCTTATTTTCCATTGTAGGTGCTCAGTAAATGTTTGTGAAAGAAACAAAAGCACAGACAACAGTGTAAACTGCAGAACTGTAAACTGTATGTAGCATTTAGAGGTAGCTGTTTTACTCAGTGTAAAAAATAAAATTGACAATCTGTTTGGAGCAAGTCTTAGCCCCACTTAGCTCTTTGACCCCCTTTCCATGGTGAATAACTCCTCACCTTGAGCATTACTTTCTTGGCTTGTCTTTGGTCGGGGAACTTAATAAAAACAACTCCTTTTTTTTTTTTTTTAATCTCCCAGTTTCCCTTTCTTACATTTTTTACCAGTTTGATGATTACTGTTTGTTTTACAAGCCAAGGGCTCATTTTCAAAACCTTGCCTGCTGTATTCAGCCTAGTACCTTGGCAAGATGAGTCAGATTGAAAGCACCCTTCCTTGTTCTGGTGTCTTTGAGAACAAAAACGGGCATGAACCTCACTAAGTTTGGAGCCCGTAATAAGTGTTTTTGGTGACTGACGTTCATGGTATATTGTCAGCGTCAGAGGGCATTTTACACCCCTCCTTTGCAGAGGGGGAGATGGAGGCCCAGAGAGGGAATGGGTGTGTCCACAGTGGGACGGGGGATGTCCGAGCTAGGATGAGAATCGACTTGGTTCCTGGTCTCTACTTCTTTGGATTATTGTTATCTCTGAGTTTATTAGGGATTAGCTTTAAAGACTAAAAACCCAATTGGTATATAGAAGATAAAAAATAGATGAACATAATCATTGATTGTTGAGACAATCCCAGGACAGGTGTTAAACAAGTTCTTAAAAGTTGAGTAAACACTTCACTTTAGACCAGTAGGTAAGCAATAGTATAGATGGCCAGTAACACTATAAATGCTAAGTGTGCTGCAAATTATACTCAACTGCCACTTTTCAACTGGAAGAAAAAATAGGCAGCATGATAAATTATCAAGGGAAATTGTGAAATATTCATTACTGAAGATAAACTTGGAGTAGATATCCATCATGGTTTGGAAGGAAGCTTTTGGTGTTTCCTTAGTACTGAAGTGAGAACAGATGACCCTCTAGCTCAGGACTGCCTGTGTGGCCTGAAAAACAATGGAAAGCAATGATATATGGCCTTTTAAAAAACAGGCCAATACAGAAATGACTCGCTAAAGGTTTGGGCGAAGCTTTTCTTAAGAATTGTGAGGTGTACTCATTCGAAGCTGTTCATAATTGTGGCTTCAGGTTTTTTACACTGATGTATTTTGTGAAAAAATGGGGTAGTTCTGTGGTTCCTAGCAGTGCTTCCTCAGTTTCCCGCAGTGCTGTGACTTCTTGGTGGGCATAGTTCACTCAGCTGAGACAATTTGTCTTGAAGTGGCCTCGTGATGATAGGCTAGGTCTGCTTTTGACACATCTTGAGGCAGTTTTAGGACCAGCTTGGATTCAGAGTAATCCGAATATGACTGGTTTCTGAAACTGTGACTTTGTTTCTCCCGGCAGCACTGCAGATTTGGCATGTCCTCTGTTGTTTGAGCAGCGTCAGGCGGGTGCAGGCCGCCGCTGCCCTGGTTCTTGGTTCAGCCTGATTCCCAGCTTGCACCTCCTTGGAGGCATCATCAGGGCCTGTGTTTCTCTCCTTGTGGTATCAGGGTGACAGTGTTTAGATGTGTTTACTAGTTATGTCAAGAACTAGGAAAACACTAGAAGCTTGATGTGAGATGGGGAAGCAAACTGGGTGTCTCAGAGCTCTGCAATGAGCCAAGAAACTAACTTAGGAAATCTCTGTAAACTGCCATCATTTGAGGTCATTAGGAAAATAAAAACAAGCCAAAAAACACATTTTCAAAATAGCCCATACAGATACGCTTTGGGAGAACAGTTAAGTCCTTGAAGGCTCAGTCTGCACGTTAGAGTAGGGACCACGCAGAGATGGTAGTGCAGTGTTCCTGAGGAGACTGGACTGGTGCTCTGTGCTGGCCTTCTAATTTGATTTGAACCAACAGTTGAACATTGTCCCTCTTTTATTGCACTGTGTCTCTCCTGTTGTAATTGAGCTCATATTTTCTGTGTTTAAACCAAACACCTCACATTTCTCTCTCGCAGATTGCCAAGTGCTGTCATTCATATGTGCTACCTAATTAGTGACACTGTTTTGTTTTTTCCTCCCATTTTTGATAACACTCAAAGATGGGCAGTCCCCTCAGGGATTCGGGTGGGTTAAATTTAGCCGTGTGGTGCCTATGTATTAACTAACTTCTCTGAATTACATGACTTAGACTTCTGAAACAGGGGAACAGTTGGCAGTTGTTATAGACGCTTCTCAGCATGGTCAGTTAATATTGGCCTGCTGTGAAGTACATGCGAATTTGATCTCATTTGATCTTGTCATCTCCAATATTTTAATGCAGTTTTTTTCTTGAATAGGTACATGTGAAGATTTCTTGGCAGTTCAGTGTGGAAACCATTGATCACCTTGTCTTCCTTCTGCTTGTTCTGTGTTGACAAGGGAGCGTGCCCAAATGAGCAAGGTATCGCAGCAGAACAGCACCCCGGGCGTGAACGGAATAAGTGTCATCCATACTCAGGCTCATGCCAGCGGCTTACAGCAGGTTCCTCAACTGGTGCCCGCCGGCCCTGGGGGCGGAGGCAAAGCCGTGCCTCCCAGCAAGCAGAGCAAGAAGAGCTCACCCATGGATCGCAACAGTGACGAGTATCGTCAGCGCCGGGAGAGGAACAACATGGCTGTGAAAAAGAGCCGGTTGAAAAGCAAGCAGAAAGCGCAGGATACGCTGCAGAGAGTCAATCAGCTCAAGGAAGAGAATGAACGGTTGGAAGCAAAAATTAAATTGCTGACTAAGGAATTAAGTGTACTGAAAGACTTGTTCCTTGAGCACGCACACAACCTCGCAGACAACGTGCAACCCAGTAGCACTGAGAACACGAGCAGCCCTGGTAAGGCAGGGCAGTAGAGCCCACCCCTTCCGGACTTCACGCCTGGGGGCTTGAACATTCAAGGCGTGACTGCCTACACCTCTCGCATCAGAGGGAACCGCCATTATTCAGAGAGCCACTGAAGGTTGTTTTCTAGGGTCAGCCCTGAAGAGCTGATTAGCTAAAAATGTTAGCCGTGTAACTTGAATATCTGGTTTTAAATGATAAGCGTTTTTGTGGGGATAAAAAACACTTTTAAAGGTATATGGTTAAAAAAAAAAAAAAACCTGCCGTGGAAACTTGATGTTCTTAATAAATGCTGACTTCCCAAAAAAATGTTTCTTTTTAGGTTGACAAAAGGAATGGGGAACTGGCAAGTTGTGCGGAAGAGTCTTGGTTTTAATGGATATGGTTAATTGGATGAAAGAAAGCTGAATGCCATCTCTGAATGCCATCTCTGTTCATCTATTTGTGACTCGTTTCTAAATTATATATTAAAAATGCTTAGGGCTATAGAAACCAATCACTTTATAATTTGGAGTGATTTTATTTATAGCATAAACCCTGTTTCAGCATAATTAGTACTGTTTTACCCAACAAGTACTAGTTTTTTGAGTAGTGATGACAAGTTACGTAAAGAAACCCCATTGCATTTTAAAGGCAATATGCGGCCAATTGGCTTAAAAATAGAAATAGCATTTAGGAAGCAAATAGGTTTTTTAAAAGTAAAAGCAAAGCATATTAGAATTACACTCTTGGGATACCTTTAGGTTATTGGATTGGCATTGTTTTGTTAAAATTAAAAAAACAATGGTTTAGAGAAACTTTGTATCAGTTCTAGTTTCTGCAGATGCTAGTAAGCTGTTTTTTTCTTTCACACCATTTGCACAGCCTGGTTAGTAAATCAAAGCATCTTAACAGTTTATGTCCACCCAAACTGCTGATTAGGATTTTGAATATTAATTTCAGCAGGTAGTTTCTCCTGTGTTCAGATACACTGCAGTGGGGCCGAGGATTTTGAAAGCAAAAATTTCTTGTGAAGGATCACTTGTATTTGACCTACCAACTGGTTATTAGAAAAATACACTGTCAACTCCATGCCATTTCCCAAAATAATAGCCTAAGAAAACTTGAAAGTATAAGGTTTAACAGTTAATTTATTTCACTTAAACACATCTTTTTATATTGTTTTTGTGACATTTCTTAGTGGGCTATATTCTTCCAGACTTTTGTACCACTCTTTATTCATTTGTATGCATTTATGTCCCATAAATTATTTTAGCAAGAAAATACTGATAAAACTCAGGATATTGATATTTTTGTTGAGACTAAAAAGTGGCAGTCACTAGAATGGGAATCTCTAGGATCTGGATTATATCAGTGTTGGTAGTTTTGATTGCCCTTGTTTCTTTGTTTAACACAGTTCTAGCTCAAATCTGTTGAAAGTCTATTTTTTTCTTCTTTCAGTTTTTGTTTTTGGATGACCCAGGCTGGTGACAAGAGACTGAGTCACATCTGATTTAAAAAGTTACCAGCTGTCTTATTTGAACATGGTCATTTTAGGCCACACTGTTGTTTCATACCAGAACGTGGGACATTGTAACCAGGATGTAATTCAAGCTGCACCCTCAGGCTGATGGAGGAGCGGTGTCTGTGCCCTTCTGGTCAGCAGAAGACTATCACAGTGCCCTGCGGCTCAGCAAAGCCATTAACAAAGGCCAGGAGTCCCTTGTGCATGTGACATGAGCCCAGTATTGTCCCATGAGAGCCACCGCCCCAGGATGGTTAACTCCCGAGAGAGCCAGGAGACAGGATAGGGGTTGCTGTTAGGGTCCAACATTGGTCACCTTGGTTGGAGTATTGATCAACTTGTAGGTTGATAGAGGTTTTAAATAACTAGGAGATGCCCCAGACTCCTGCTGAATGTTCAACAGCACCTCACTGGGGATGCAGTTAGGTCTCCTGAATCTTGAAGCATCTTTAAGAGGTGCTACACACATTTTAATCTCTTTGTTTACTAAACAGTATCTTTCAGAAATGGATGTCCACATGGAATTTATTGTTACCCATTATATGAAGTGACCTAACTATCTTGGAAAAGAAGCTTTAGGGAAATCATCAGGAATGTACTCGGTTATTTCAAATAAGAAAATAAGATTGGAACTTCTGGAACAATTGATTCAAACTTTCCTTTTACCTATGCAAATAAGAACTAGCACAAGCAGTCGTGCAGTTTTATGCATAACGTAAAAAGATGTGAACCATGGTCTTGACTGTCTTACTGAAGTGTTTGGGAATGAAAGTTTTTCATTTGATAGGTTTATCAGTATAAAATGGAGGGAAACCAAGTGTGGGGAATGGGTAAGTGTAGAGCTTTGGGAATTGTAAATGACTTGTAACTTTTTTGTTCTGTAGGTTTCGTGTGAACCATTAGGATATGATCTGCCTTTGCTGGCAGGTCTAGTGGTTTAGGAATTAGGCTTCAGTATAAATTTCTAGCTGCATCTTGAGTCTTCCGGGGTGGGTGCTTTCTGACTGGTCTTGGCTGCAGGTGGTGCCAGTGAACAGTGCTTCCTGCTGTCTGGCCGCTTTTAGTTACCGGGATGTGAGCTCATACTTTGGACATTCTTACCAAGAAGTAGTAAGATTTTAATAAAACATGACCAGAATTTTGAAATTCAGGTCATGAGTGTGAAATTCTCAAATTTACATAAAGAAGTAGAAGTATGTACACTTTAATGTTTGAGGTTAAAAGGAAGGAAATCATAGCAGCTTTTGATGTTTCTTAATCCCCATTAGAAGGTTTGAAGCTTTGTACCTGAACAACCCAGTTAAAGCACTCGGAGTGTTTTTGATGCCTTAGAAATAGAAATTTTTTGTTTGACAAAAGCTAGGAAGGAATAAAGTCCATTCTATAGCTGTTAGATCTGCCTCTCAGGAAAAAGTACTTGTTCTTTTTGTTCCTGGCTTTCCTCAGTTTGTGAGATAACTCTATTTTTTTAAATATAATTTTATTTCTTTCAATGGATTTGAAATAAAAAAAAACCTTTGGAATAATGACTGTATTTCATTGTGGGTTTCTTTGTTAGATGCCAAGAAAGTAATCCAAGTTTGTTCACCAGCTTGAGGCGCAGGCAGATAGATGCCTGCTGCCTTTATGTGCTCAGCCCAAGGCAGGGGTGAGGTGGGTGTGGGAGCAAGCAGAGGTACTTTTGTCCCAGGTGCTCAGCTGTGTCCAACTCTTAGCAACTCCATGGACTGTAGCCCGCTAGGCACTGTCCATGGGATTTTTCAGGCAAGAATACTAGAGTGGATTACCATTTCCTTCTGCAGGGGATCTTCCTGACCCAGGGATCAAACCCATGTCTCTTGGATCTCCTGCATTGGCAGGTGGAGTCTTTACTGTTGAGTAACCAAGTGTAGGTTTCCCTTAATGACAGGAACATAGTTGCCTCTGAATTTAGAGTGCCTCTTCTGTTACATTCTTTGTCACCTAGTCTAATGTAAAACTATATACCAGAATAGAGGAAGCAGAACACCTAGTGTCTCAGAATGCGGCCTCCACCTTCAGGGTAGGAAATGAGTTCTTGGGCTTTGAGGTCGACGGGACATCAAAGTCAGGCCTTTCCCCTCACAGTCCAGTATGTGCACTGTCTTCGTTTTGAGTGTCTAAAAAGGAATTTATAAATACAAGCCTGAGAAAAGCTGATCTGAGTGTTTGAAGGGAAGACACCATCTAGATCCTTGTCTTCTATGATTCTTCAGTTATTTTCATGCCTTGGGAAATAGATTTCTACTTACTGCATCTTAATAAAAACTAGTACAGTAATGATTTCTGTGGGTAGTACGTCCCATTTCATTTTTATGAATTAGTTGTAAGTTAGCATCCAGTAACTTGTCAGGCAATTCTATATCAAGATGGTTGTGAGGGTGCCAGCCCTATTTCAATAAAAGCACTTTAGACCTACTGCTCTGTGGCTGCCTGGGAGTGAAGAGCTCATGTGCCTTTTACACGTTCTCAGGCGAGTACCCTTTTACTGCGAAGTCCCCGCTCCTCCCAGCACTCCAGACCTGAAGGTTGTGCAGGGGTGTCTAGAGAACAGGGCTTGGAAGAGAATGGAGTTGTTAGGCTGTCACACATCACACTTGTTTGCAGCCCATTTCCCCAAGTCTTGTGTCCTGGGAAGCAGCTATTGGACCAGATGCCTTTGTACATCACCACCTTTCAGTTCTGTGAGCTGTCTCCAGACTTCCCCGGCCTCACCTCCCCTGCCCCACCTTCTGCAGGAGACATCACCCTCTCTGGCCTGGCTTTGGTCTCCCTGGAATTGTGCACGCTTTCCAGATCTTGGTGGTTCCCCAGTACACTCTGGGTGAGACCCCGCCTCCCTGGGATGTGGCTCTGTTTGCTCTTGCTGCCTTCACTCCCTACCCTAACCCCCCGCAACTCTTGCGCATCATTGCATCACTTTGCTTTGACAGCAGGGCTTTTCTCAAGCAGTCTACCCCAGGGCTGGCTGCCTTAGCACAGCTCTGGAATGGCTTCATCCCTATACTTTTCATTTTCCACCCTTCCTGTCTCAGGCCCCTGGCTTTCTAGGCAAAGTCAATCTTGTTTTACTTTCCTTCTTGGCACTTTTCAGTGTTTGAGACAATCTATTTGTGCATGTTTAAGGAGAAGTCAGACTCCAGGCTCTGAGAGCTGGGGTCTTGTTTTTATGCCAACATTGGCGTATAGGAGATGCTCATTTCTTAAATGAATACCTAGACTTTTCCTGGATTTTGGAAAGGCTTTTTGGCACTGTGTGGCTTTCTGGAATGGTCTCTAATGAATTTCTGAAGCTGTACAAATTTCTGCAAAACTTGGAGACTTAGGAATTGAATGCAGCCTCTGAAACATGGGGCGAAGTAGGTGACTACTGTGTCCCTGAGTCCTACCTGCAAAGAATGCCCTTTGACTCACCCACCTGGGTCCAAGCAGCCATTTCTGTCCCCATTGTCCCTCTGGGACAAAGAGCACTTAGTTACTGAGATTTCTCCTTGAATTTTTTTTTATCAACTTTCTTGATAATCAGAGCAAACATTATGTGAAACGGGCAGTTTTGGTATAAAACATCTAAAGCGGAGGAAGGAGAAAGATGTATTTTTCAGTTAACACAACTGAAGTGTCCACTTAAGAGTTCCAACCTAATTTTAACTGGTTTTATCCTGGGGGTGGGGGGAACTTGAAACCCTGTGCATAGAACGTGGCTTGCAGGTACAGCTGGTGGTGAGAACAATTTGGGCGAACTCAAACTGACCTTCAGAAAGACAGCCATTACTCAAACTGCTCAATATCATGAATAATCATTATTAGGGAACATACCTGCTTGTCAGCAGGAAACCTTAAAAACTGGATGTTATAAATCTTACAATTTATAAAAAATAGTGATTTGAATACTGCCTTATTTTCATGCAGCCACATCACAAGCACTTTCGTATTAGTGGCATAGAAGAAATCAGTTTGTACTCTTCTCCTCAGTGACTTAAACAGTCTCTGGCTTGGGCTATGGTTTCCCCATCCTGTCAAGGCTTCATCAGTGACATCTGCCCTTCTCACCTGCCCTTCACCTGGGCTCAAAAACTCCCAGACGTGCAGAGACAACCCTGGGATGGTGTGCAGGATTCTAGAAGCTGGCTGCGGAGTGGGGGTGGGTCTGGGAGACCATGGGAAGGCTGGGCAAGCAGAAGAAGGCCAGGTGTCCGGCCACTGGCAGGGACTGAGCCAGATGGCCCGGGTGGCCCCAGCGCCTCAGAGTGGAGTTAGGCCTGCGGGCTCCCACTCATGGGAGACAAACAGACTCGGCAAACGTGGAAGGAATGAGAGAGCTCACCTTTGTCATGGTGCTGCCTGAGGCGGCAGTCTCTCAGACAGATGCTGGCTTTACTAGCATATCTCACATGAAAAGGAGACCAAGGACAAGGAGTCTGCGAGGCTCAGGTTCTCAGGTAACTGTGCTTTAAATGCTACGCAGTTATGACCACTTCGGGAATCCAGCTTTGAGGCAGTGCATGCGTGCATGTTCAGTCACGTCTGTGAC
Source organism: Cervus elaphus (assembly GCF_910594005.1). Classification (NCBI taxonomy): domain Eukaryota; kingdom Metazoa; phylum Chordata; class Mammalia; order Artiodactyla; family Cervidae; genus Cervus; species Cervus elaphus. Next base: position 44,137,418 of record NC_057818.1, read on the forward strand.
CCCATGGGCTGTAGTCCACCAGGCTCCTCTGTCCAAGGGATTTTCCAGGCAAGAATACCAGAGCGGGTTGCCATTCCCATCTCTGGAGGATCTTCCCAATCCCAGGATCGAACCCGCATCTCCTGTGTCCCCCACATTGGCAGGTGGATGCTTTACCACTGAGTCACCCATATCAAAAAGGCTTCTTAAGCTACAGTCCTCCTTTGCACCTGTGCAGAGGCAAGACAGCCCCACCTACACATTCAGGCCCCCAGAGGGCTCTGCAGGGTCACTTTCCAGGTCTAAGCATGTGTTCATCTGCAAAGGGAAAAGGAGAGGGGGGGGTGGTGATGGGCACAAAGGTCCATTTTAGGAAATCTTTTATTGCGAATTCCATTCTGTGTATTGATTTTGAGAGAAAACACTAGAAATGCCCCTTTCCTGAGCAGAATACAAATGACAGCAAAATAACATTTAGTTGGTAGTAAAGAGAACAGGATTATTGAAAATAACGCGATAATTGAAAATTAGCATTCTAAAAGCCGCTGTCACTCAAGCAAAGTAAAGACATTTAGATGAAGGGTGTGATCCCACAGAAGGGTAGTAAGAAAGTTTCTCCAGGGAAACAGCATATTGGGTGTGATCAAAGGCCGATGATGTCCGTGTGTGATTTCTGAGCACCACTGGGGCCGATCAGCAGGCCGCCCTCCAGGAAGCAACTTGCGAGGCCGGGGCCCAGCCCCCTGCCCCAGGGCACACCCGTGGCTCTACTTGGGGCCAGAGAAGGGAGCAAAGGCCTTGTCCTGGCCTGCCATGCACGCTTCCACCTCCTCCACCGTGCGGGGCACGCAGGTCAGCAGCTCCATGCCAGTGTCAGTCACCACGACGTCCTCCTCGATCCGGACCTGGTCAGACGGATGGACGCTCGTTATTTCTGAGCTGCCTTTGCGTGTTTAGTTTGAGCATCAGGCCTGACAGCTCTAGGCTGAGTGGGAAGAGCCCTTTCTGTGGAGTGGGCAGCACGGCCCGGGTCGGGGTGCCGGCCCTAAGGCCGCTGTGGGCAGCTGCGGGGCGGAAGGCGCCTCCCACAGGACATCTGCTCCTCCACCCGCCCACCCCGGCTTGCCCCCTGCCGGGTGGGTGGGAGCCCCTGGAGTGGGCAGAGGTTTTGTAGGAATCTGTGTCACTTGTGTTGAGGGCTGGTGACAGACCATGAGGAAGGGTGGGCCAGGTGCCTCTCAAGTGAGGAGAGTCAAAGACTGTGCCTCCTGTCCTGGAGGACAAACAGGTGACAGGTTGGGGGGGCAGGGGAGGGGGGCGTTCTGGGAGCAATCAGCACTCACCCCACCAAAACCACGGAAGCGCTGCAGGACCTCGCGGTTAAAGAAGCAGGCGCGGGCCGGGTCGGCCAGGGCCTCGTCCAGGAGGTGGTCGATGAAGTAGATGCCCGGCTCCACGGTGAGCACCATGCGTGGCTCCAGGTGCCGAGCGGTGCGCAGGCGCCGCAGGCCGGGCTCGTCAATCCGATCCACGCCCTGGGTGGGGGTAGGGGGGTGGTGGGGAGAGGACAGTGAGGGGGGCACCCAGGAGGGCACAGCCCCAGGCCAAGGCCACCGCCTCGGCAGGAGGCAGACAGAAACGGGCAAGTGTGCAGGGTACCCGCCCCTGCCCGTGCAGGCATCCACACGTGGGGCCTGGCTCGAGCCCCTTGGGTCCTCCTGGAGCCGCAGGAGGCTCTGTGACCTCGGGGGTCTCCAGCCCAGACTCAGACTTGCTGGGTCGTCCACGGTACTTCAGATAAAGCCCTCTGCTCTCTGCACGCTCCCCTAGATTTCTCGTGTCCCTGCCCCTTGTCACCCCTAGAACTGTGCCCCATGGACACTCGTGTGCACACACCCAAGGCATGCTGCCCCTGCTGACCCAGGGGGCTGGCTGGGGGTCCGGCTGCCTTACCCAGGCCCTCTTCCCGCCAGGGGAGCAGTTGAAGCCAAACCTGTGAAGCCAAAAAAGCTCTTAGGAGGCTGCAGGGCCTCCCAGGCTGCAGCTTTCTTCCAGGCAGCTGGTTTCCAGGCAGAGTGGAAACCAGCCCTGAAGTGCTGGGCCTGGCTCCCTACAAGCCGAGACCCAGGTTTTCCGTGTGGCTTTCCAGGAAGAGGGACAGGTGCTGTCAGCAGGACACCAGCCCTGGCTTGTGTGTGCACAGATGCACACTCACCCCGTGTGCATGGCCTGGGGGTGTGGCCCACGAGGAGCACATGGGGCAGCTCCACACCACACCCATGCGCTGAGCCTCCGCTGGGCTGTGGGGGACTGGCTGTCAGCTCTCTCCCCCAGCACTCACATGGGCATGGCCGATGGGGCAGGTGGCACCTAGGACACTTGCAGAAATTTCCCTGCCTTCCCCAAGTCCTGGAGGCACCCGTCCGGCCCTTGGCCAAGGCCTGGGAGCAAGCGTGCAACAGGCAAGCTTTCTGGTCGGCCTCTGAGCTTGCCCTGCCCCGCTCGTGGCTCTATGCTGGAAGCCCAGCTGCTGGAGATGGAACTGTCATTTCTGACTGTTTGGGGGCCAAGAACATCAGACTTCAATTAGTGGTTCATGTAAGGTAACCAGAAACGGGCTGGCTCAGCCTCCATCCATGGCTGGGCACAGCAGGGAAGGCTGTGACCGAGATTCCACGAGGGCGGGGACAGTGGGGCACTGTGTGCACGGCCGCCCTGACCAGGTGGGAGCCAGGCTGGGACGGAGGTGGTGAGGGGACACCAAGGCCCTGTGACCCCTGGGCACAGACGCCCGTCTGGTGTGGTGTTTGACCCCACAGTACTACGAGCCCGGAGGGTCTGGGCAGGAGGGCAGGGGACACAGGATGGCACAGTCTGGGATGACGGTCCCTGTGCTCAGGTGAGAGGTGCTGGGCAGTGGGTAGCAGGGGCCTATCTCCTGCCATCTGAGGCCTGCGTCTGCCCCCTGGGCAGCCCCTCTCCTCCCTCCCCTTCATGCTGCCCCCAAGAGCCAACCCTTTCTTTCCAAGGCTGTCAAAGTCAGGGGCCTGGCGGAGGCTGAGAGCTGACGAGGTCTTGCCTCCCTGATCTCCTTGGTGGCTGAGGGGCTGTGCCAAAGGTGGGGGGTTTGCTCAAACTTCTACAGACGGCCTTCTCTCCAGAAGATTCCAGGACCACCGCTCAGACTGGGGGTGAGGGGTGAATGGAAGGGATCCGGGGGGCACAGGAGGATGTGCCTGCCCCCTGCCCACTGACTATGACCCCTGCAGAGCATTCGCTCCCAGGAGTCTGCCCTACAGGCCTCACCAAGGGACGGCCAGATCAGGGCTGGGAGAAGGATGGAGGCGGGGCTGAGTAGTGAGAAGACCCCATGAAGGGGAGAGGCCGAGCGCCCAGCCCCTCAGGCCTGGGGACTTCAGCCTTGTTGGGGGTGGGGGGACCCTGCCCACGCCGGGTCCACGCCGGCTTCCGCTTGGGCTCAGGGCCTGACGGGGCCTCCGCTGCACTGGGCTCCGGGCAGAGGAGACCCAGATGTGTCTGAAATAAAACAAATGACTTTTAGAGGAAAAGCCATATTTTTTCCACAATGTTTATCTGTCAGAAGAATAGACTCCGTGAGCACAAAGGACCGCTTACTGGAAAAGATGAAAACAGTTTGCTGCCAATTTTCTCTGGTGGAAAAAAAAAGTGCTTTGGCGACTAATGAATAACGAACCTTAGTTAACAATGTCTGGAAGGCTCTGCTCTTGGCTCCCTGCGCACAGTGTGATGGATAGAAATTAGGAAATTAAAACTGATTTTGTTTCTCCAAATTTAACTGTTTACACTTGAGGAAAAAATAATTGAATAATAATGCTTCTCTTGAGCAATTCCACCCCCCCCCCCCAAAATCGTTCTTAGAGCTTTCAAAATACCCTGCAGCTAAGGGGCCAAGCCATCTTGGCTAACTGGCTGGTGGGCCCCAGGGCGTGCACCGATTGCATAATCCACCCCCCTGTGCTTCGGGCACCTGGCCAGACGGCAGGGCCGGCTCACCCCCACCCAGGGCCTGTGGAGGCTGCAGCCACCTGCCCGGCAGAGCCTCCTGAAGCCTCAAGCTTCGTCTGGGTGGTCCTTTCAAGGGTCGGTCAGTAGGAGGGGGAGGGGAAAGCCTGGCCTAGAGATGCCCACACAAGCCTCGCTGTCCCGCTCAGCATGCCTCCAGGAGATGAGGAGGCCATGGGGGCCCTGTCGGCCCAGGCATCTGGGCGGATGGAAGCTGAACCGTCCAGCTGAACCAGGAAAGCGTGGGGCAGGACTTTCGAGGGGCGCAGGGCTCAGCTTGCCCCAGGAGGGACCGGTCGCCAGCCTGAGGGGCCTCGTAACACCCGATGAACGAAGCCAGAGGCAGGAGGACATGACGGGCGCACTGCCAGCCCACCAGTGAGACCCAGCTTTGGGGTTCCACTTTCAGGACAGGTGCTGCCCCCAGCGTGCAACCCTGGGCCCTGTGCAGAGCACACCCATTGCCCGCCAGGTTCTGTGGAGGCGGCCGCCAGGGGAGACGTCCTTGTGTAAGGACCAGGGCCCTTGGGCGTGGGCAGTGACCTGGGTTGGGATCAACCCCTGGGTGAAGGGGGAGGAGGGAGAGCAGGCCTTGCCAAGACCCCAGTCCTTCTCATCCTGCCTGTCCCCCTACACTGCGGCCGTGTCCCAGAGCCCCACTCCACCCCCAGGGAGGTCCAGGCTCAGCTCCGGCTCACAGGCAGGCCGCTCGGGCCAACGCGCCCACACTGACCTCAGGGTAGCCTCCCACGTCGTGCACGTCGAGTCCTAGGAAGTGGCCAAGCCCGTGAGGCATGAACACGGCTCCCAGGTGGACCTGGACCATGGCGTCCACGCTGCCGGTCAGGAGGCCGATGCGGGTCAGTTCCTCCAGGTGGATGCGGTCGGCCAGGCGGTGCATGTCGGGCCACCAGACACCTGGGGCTCAGAAGGAGGCTGCGATGAGCTGAGGGCTCTGGCAGCCTGGCCAGGGCTTCCCAGGGCAAGGTTGCAGGGAACACAGGAAGCCCTTGCATTGGCTGAAGCTGGGGAGCCTGAGGTGAGGGGCAAGAGCGATGCGGCCCAGGCGGTCCCCCTGCAGGGCTCTCTCAGCGCAGCTCTGGACTCGAGACCCCTCCTCTCTCTCCACTGTGCCCTCGGGGCTAGGCTCCTCTCATCCACGGTCACCCGCAGGGGCCCAGCTCCTGTTGTGTGCTCCCAGGGCCAGGGGAGCCCAGTAAAATCTTTGGCACCGGGAGGAGAAAAGCATGTGTCCCCAAGAGCCAAGGTGGGGCGGCCTCAGTGAGCCCTAGACAGAGGCTCAGGTGGGGGTGGGGGAGGGGCGTCCCTGCACACCCCCACACGGGGGGCTGAATCCTCCTTGGAGCCGCTGTGGGGAGCAAAGGTTCCTGGGGTGCAGCCGGCACAGCCTCCCAGCAAACCGGCAGGGTCTGTGGCCCTGTGGCTACCAGCACCAGGTGACCATCTCCGTGGTAGCCCAGATGTACAAACCCTGGGCTCTAATCAAACTCATCCCAGCCCCATGTTTCTGGGGCAAAGGTCACCATGGAGAGCATCCCCGGGCACCGAGTTCTGAGGAGTGCAGGCTCTTCGGAGCTGCCTGGCCCCCAGGGAGGCCCTGAGGGGCTGGAGCCTTAGGCCCTCAGGGAGCGGCCTCCAGGAGCCTCGCTGTCACTGGGGCGTGGCCGCCTTGCCCACTGGGCTCCACGAAACGAGGGCACCAGGTGCTCAGACTGAGCACAAGAACCTAGGTTGGCAATGCTCCCTGCCCCACCTTAAGAGGGCGGAGTTGGGGGCAGGCCAAGTGCCAGCCGAGGCCAGCAGCCCTGGGACGAATGGGGCCAGGAGGACAGGGTGGGACCTGCACCCAGAAAGACAGCCAGGGCTTGACCCTGCGGCCCCTCCATGTGGGGCGTAACCCTGGCTCCCAAGAGGCCGCTCAGCCATGCCCTGATGATCTTGGCTACAAGAGGGGAGCACCGGGATTCCACACCCCAAGGAGCCTTGCTGTGGACCCTGCACTGGTGAGGGGTGGGCCACCAGGATCCGAGCCTCTGGGGCTGGCAGGGAGCAGATGATGGGCCCGAGAGGTAGAGGGAGATGAGACACAGGCCCTCCCCTTTCAGACACTTGCTGGGCACCAGTCCCCCAGGTGTCCCCCTACCCTGCCAGAGACAGTGGGCCCATGTTTGGGGTCTTGAGCTGGCTGGAGACCCAGGGCTGATCCAACCTCCTGAACCCAGGACCCAGGGTCTGAGCTGGTGGTGCTGCACCCCAATCATCAGGCAGTGGCCAGTCCCCGGCCCAAGACACAGGGAGGCCAAGAGTGGAGGAAGCCCAGTCTTGTCCAGAGACACAGCCTCCTTGGAGTCCAGCCCTGTTCTACCTGCCTCCGCCCATGAAGTGGGGGTGGCGTCCTGGGGTCTGGTTACAACCACGTCGGCGCGGGTGGCTGGGTCTGCACCCCTGGGGGTGGAGCCAGCGTGGGGAGCTTTTCTCTGATGGTCTGGCATCCTGAAATAGAGACCTTGTTAACCAGGTCCCAGCTAGGCCGCTCACCTGCTGTGTGGCCTAGGCCGGCCTTCACCTCCAGGAACCTCGGATGCTTCCTTTGTCAAACAGCCACGACACTGGCTGCAGAAAGCTGGCTGCAGAGCCTCTGGCATCTACTGGGGACCGGCTCAGTAAGCGCCCCCAAACTGCCACTGTTCACCCATCACGTGTGGCCAGTCAGACCCTAGGTTCGACACTTTATGATCAGTGTGTCCCTGGGGCACAAGCCAAGCCTGCCCAGCCTCAGCCACCGCTCTTTTCCTAAGACTGACTCACCCGCCTCGCCCTCCTCGGGCCAGGGACCCCTGCCCCAGAAGCGCACCGGAGGGCCCTGCACGTCTGACCCTTTGCAGAGCCGGCTGGCCCGTGACCCTCCTCCTCGAGGTCTCAGCGTACACATCCGCCCCTGCTGGAGTGACCTCCCCCATCGCGATCGCTCTGCTGTCCCGGCCACTACTGTCTGCACCTTGTTCCCTGCACAAGTATGCTCACTTGCTTCTAGGGTCTCTCCACCAGGAGGGCGGCTGCCTCTCCAGGGCACACCACGGCTGGGCAGAGCGGCTGCTGGTACAGGGGTGGGGGTGCAGCGCCCTCTTTCCTAAGGCCCGCCCCTGCCCAGGGCCTCTGGGCCTAAAGAGTAAGCCCCCAAGTAACCCTGTGAACTCCGCTCCCATCACTCAGCCTGGCCCCAGCGAACCCGGGAAGGGCCAATGCCCCAGGGCAGCTCCATCTCTCTCGGGCAGGGCCTTTTCGGGTCGCCAAGCTAGAGGCCCGGGAAGCAGGCTGACTTCAAACCTGGCTACCTTCCACAGTGCGGGGCTGCGGTCTCGGCCGGGCCCAGGCAGCGGGTGGGAATCAGGTATAAATCAAGCTCCGTGCTGGCAGCTCGGCTCCCCTCCTGTCTTCGCGGCCCCTCGTGGGGGCCGGACGTGTGGGCCCCGGCGGTCCCCGCGGCGCCTGTAGTCTTCCTTGCCTGCGCGCCCTTGGGGAAGGCCGTGCACACGGCTCTCTTGGCCGGGAGTGGGAGTTTCTGCCTGTGTGTGGTTAGGGTTGTGACAGTGATTAAACCTCCAGCAACTTGGCCCCAGTGTCTGGCCCGGATGGTGGTTACAACACCCACGGCCAGGGCAGGGGCCCCTGAAGTGAGTGGAGGTTACTGTCCTCGGGCGAGGATGCAGGGGTGGGCACAGGCCAGAGGGTCTCCCTGACCGCCTAAGGCCCCGACGCCCCGGCTCCTCGGCCTCTGCAGCCCGTGGGCACATCTGAGCCCACAGGCCTGGCCAGGAGCATCGGGGGTCCCCCGAGCTTGCTCACACTGGGAACACCGCATCGAGATCGTGCTGCAGAGACCAGGTCATCTGCCCTGCCCGCCCTCCCACCGCCGGCAAGCACCGAATCTCATCCTCTCTTCCCGAAACCTCTCCTGACCCCGGCGCCTCCGTGGGCCCCCACCTCTCTGGGACCCTTGCCTGGCTCCTCCAGACTCCTCACCCCGCTGCCTCCTGTAAACGGCCGGGACACCGGGCCATCTCTCTGGAGCATGGGTCAGACCAGGCCAGTCCCCGCCCCGAGGACAGAGCCCCAAGCTCCTTGGATTGGCTTCCCTCTCCAGCTTCATGCCCACCCACTCCTGAGGTGCCCCTGTGCCTGCCACCTGCCACTCCCTCCGCTGGGACACCTCACCTTCCCAGTCTCACTGCCTGGCCTCCTGTGGGCCTCTGCGGAGGCTTTCTCCAGGAAGCCCTCCCTGATTGCCTCTTCCTTTGCTGCCCGAGCTGGGCAGGGCTCGGTCTCTGAACCCCGAGAAGGCGGGGCCCTCTGCCCTGCTCCGAGTCTGACAACCACGTGGCCTGACCGGGAGCCCCAGCCTCCCTGTGGCTCTCTTGCAGCCTGTGCTGTGACTTGATGGGCCCAGGATTCACGTGTGCTCCCAACCCCGCTCCTCTGTGCACTCGGGCCCAGGGTAGCAAGGCGGCATCTGTGTTTGCACTGCACCACCTGCCTCTTGGCTCAGAGGGACCCGAGGTCTGGGGCCCAGGCCCCACTACGTGTCCCGAGCAGCCTCAAGTCACCGACTGGCCTTTGTGCTCACCTGGCCCCCTCGGACCACACCGTCCCCTGATGGGCAGGGAGCCTGCTGGGCCTGCTGCCGGGGCGGGCTCCTGGGATACTCGGCAGCATCCATCATGGCCTTGAGGCCTCCTGCCCAGAGCGTGACAGGCCTGGGGGCTCCAAGGCCCGGAGCCGAGCCGGGAAGGCAGCGGAGAGCCCCTTGAGCTACATCCTCACAGCCCATCCAGACAAAGAGCTCACTTCATCCGAAGACAATGGCCCTCGGGGGATGACCGCGCGCCAGGCCCTGGGGGTGCAGGAGGGAAGGCTCAGGGCCGGGGTCCCAGGGCAGGCCCCATGGGCTGCAGGGAAGTGTCTGGCAGGCCATGCTGGCGCGGGGCGGAGGGCTTCCAGCCCAGCCTGCTGCCAGGACCTCGGGGGACCCACTCACCCTGCAGAAGGGCAGGGGCAGCACGCGCCTGGGCAGCAGGCACCACGATGCTGAGTTAAACATGACCACCCCATGCGGTCCCCATGTGGTCCCCCACCCCAAACCCTGGCAGAGAGGCCAGGGAGGGCGGGAACTCCCCCACTGCCCTTTGGCCAGCAGAGGGGCCTCTCTCAGGCCAGAGGGGGGACACAGTGCCTTCACCAAGCACAGTCCTGGCTCTGCTGGTTTCTGCCCTAGGGTGCCCCCGGTCTGCAAGGCATGCTGTCCCACTGCCTCTGCCTGCTGGGCCTCTGTGCCCAGTACCATCTCTGAGGCTAGGCCTCCAGGGGAGTCCAGACACTGCGGCCCCTGCCCCCACCAGGGAGGGAGGCAAAGTTGGCAAGTGGACCCTGACCAGAGTCTGCAGAACGAACGACCCTGCCCCAACCGGTGGCCAGCTCGGACACCGACTCTGGTCCCTGCCCTGCCCACAGCACCTCCTCCTCTCGTGGGGGCCGGGTGTCCTATCAGCAAGCCCATGGGAGCCCGCGGAGACAGGTGGTCAGCCCAGGATGGGCGCCTGCCCTGACGCGGAAGCCTTGGAGAGATTTGCTTGCATGGGCCAGAAGCCGGCACGTGGCCGCTGCACTGACCCCCCACCCCGCCGAGGGGCCAGTGAGGGTGGCGCTTCCCCCAGGTGCCGCCACTGCCTGGCTGGCCCTGCTGCTCTCGTACAGCCTCTGAGCGAACTCAGCCCTCCTTCCCAGGCTGCCTCTGCGTGGCAGGGCGGGACACTCCCCCGCAGCCCCAGGCCTGCCTCACTCAGGATCCCTGTGTGCTCCAAGCACTGGCCCCTGCCCCTCCTCTGGGCATCTCGCTGTGACCCCGGCTGTCCCTATTCACTCGTCCCTGGAAGGCGCAGGAAGCAGTCATACAGTCTCTGCGGGTGTTTGTCTTGGCCCAGGAGCCAGGCCCACAAACCAGGGGCATTTCCGCTAGGACCGGGCACGGGGCTGACCTGGCCACGGCCTTTGTGCTGCTGTGGGGGGTATGGCTACCCCCTCTGAGGGCAGCGCTATGAGCATAGGACCCCTGGCCTGCCAGGCCTGCCTGGCATGTGACCCCCAGGGAAGAGTGTGTCACAGCCTTGAAGAATGGGGTGGGGGGCACGCTTGGGGCTCTGCTCCCTTCCCCTCCACACGGGAACCTCGAGGCCCCAGGGCAGGCCAGGCCTGTGCCCCGCCGTGTGCAGGGGGAGGCCTGCCTCACAGTCCCCAGGGACCATCTCGGCTGAGTCTGGCCTGGTGGGGCCTGAAGCCTTGTAACCGCCCCCAAAGTGACATGGCCAGGCAGTCCCACAGGACCTTGGTGCTGGGACCCTTTTCAGTTCAATGTGTGGCCCCCGGGACTTGCCTGTGGACCTGGCCACTTTCTGAGCAGAATTGGGGTTGCTCTGTTGATCGACTGAGCCGGCCAGGACACCAGCTGGGGACGTGCCACCCAGAGCCTGCCCAGGACCACACTCTGTACCACGGCCTGGAGCCAGGCTCGGGTCCACACAGGTCCCTCTATGCTCCTGGAGGGACCTGCCGTGGGCTGTGGGTGCACCAGGGTCTTGGGGCCGTGTACCTCCATGCACTCCCACTGGCCCAAACCTTTTGCTGCAAGTGAAATGCTTATCACTTAAACAACCAACGTTCAAAGCTGGACAGAACCTTCTACTCCTTCTCTCCCTGGGGTAACGCGAGGATATCAGGAGGAGGAGATGGTGTCCCTTACTCGGGGTGACGGCTCCACACAGGCGGAGTTTTACAGGTAACAAGTGCCATGTACCGGGGTTTAAAGGTCAGAAAGTATAAAAGGCTCCCGGTGAGCGCCTCCCTCCTCGCCGCGCCCCACCCGGTCTGTCGGTCTGTCTGGCTGGCTCCCTTCCTGCCCCTCCCCCTGTGGATTTACAAGCACTTGTGAATCCATGTTCTCACCGCCCTCGCCCTCTTCATCATCACCTTTTGTGAATTCACCCCCTCCTGTGCCGCTCTGTCTTTATGCAACAGTCCGCCCTGGAAGTGTCCACACTAGCCCCTACCTAGAGAGAACTGCTTTTTAAACACAGTTAGCGCAAGCTGCTGCTCTCTTCTGCAACCGCCACACCAGGCCAGCCCTGTTGATGCCGTCAGCTGCCCCGAGCTGAGCTTTCAGGTTCCCTTCCTTGTGTCCTTTTTCGGGTGTATCTGAGTTCCTCATCTTTGGACTCATCTGATCACCAGGCTTTGTTCCCGCTGGACAAGTGAGTGTGGGCCCGTCACCCCTCCCCGGCTCCCTGGCCTCTGGTGGCCCCGGCACTGGATGGGGGCGTCCGGAAAGCCCTGCTCACAGTTTGCCTCCTCGGGAGGCGGCAGCCGCTGCTGAACCCTCACAAGCAGCACTTGGCCGGCAACGCCTGGACACGGGCTGGCAGGGGCTCCAGGCGGAGCCATCAGATTCTGGGCCCTCAAGGGGCCACACTCTGGGGCCTTTACAGTTTAGGGGCTCAGGATCTTTTCTTCTTTTTCCCTTTGTAAATACAGTAAATTTCCTACATACGAATGAGTTCAGTTCTGACAACGTGTTCGTTAAGTCCGACCAAGTTAGCCTAGGTACCTGACTTTTCTAGACATTGCCAGACACGTGAACTAATTTAAGTGACTGGATAGGCGCACGCACATTCGCATCTTTGAGAGCTCGCGACTTGAAGGTTCGCATGTTGGAGACTGACTGTAAGAGTTCCGTGAAGAAATACAAGTCTGACTGCCACAGTCCCCCTGATTCCAGTATGAACTCAGAGTCCAGCCTTCAAGGCCTGTCAGGCCAGGTCCTCAAATGGCCCCACAGCCTCTGCTCATCACTCGCCACACACCGGAGAGACACTCAGCTCCTGCCCACCCAGAGGCGAGTGTCCACACTGCCAAGCCCTCGCTGCAGCAGCCGCTGCTGTGGGACAGGGCAGCGGACATGCTGACACCCCAGTGGCCAGTGTGGACAGGGAGATGCGCAGAAGGAGACGGTGGGAGGGGATGGGGGGTGGCCCCGGGCTGAGCTCCCTGAGCCCCCCAGCCCTGTCTCTGCTTGGGGGTCAGCCCTCTTTCCCAGGAGTGATGCTGGGGACCCACTAGCATCTGGGGCCTTACTGGCTGAGCATGAGAGGGGGGGACAGAGTCAGGTCGCTGCAGAGTGCCGGACCTGCTTCGCAGAGGTGCCCCGCCCCCTGGCCACCGGCATCCCCTTACCAGGAGGCCCTCCCCCCAGGCCCCACCCCTGCCCTCACCTGGCTTCATGGCGCTCATAACGGCCCGGCAGCTCCGCAGCACCGCCTCATAGATGGCCTTCTGGTCTGGGGTGAACTTGCCGTTGGCGGGGAAGGAGCATGTGATGTCAGAAGCGAAGCAGTAATATTCACCGCCCATGTCGAACACGCTGCCGGGAGAGTGGGGCGTGAGGCTGGTGGGACCCTCGGGGGCACCTGTACCAGCCCCAGCCACGCTTCCCTCCTGCTGGGCACTCAAGGCCACCAAACCAGAGACTTCTTGCAACACGGCCTGTGCAGACAGCAGCGTGGGGCCCTCCTACCCCACTGTCTCCTCACGGTGCACAGGCAGTCAAGGACCCAGGGGCGCCCCGGGAGGCTCCCGCTCCAGAGCAGGAAGGTTGGGGGGGGATGTGGCTGCCCACACACCACACCCTCACGGCCTCTGCGGGCCAGGCCCCTGGACGCCTGGCTGTGGGGATTCCCTGAGGGAGGGGTGGAGGTATCCCCAGGCCCCGACCTGGCCTCCACAGAGGCACTCTGACAGCGCTGCCCCCACCCCCCCAGGGGCCACCCTGCACCCAGCATGGGCACAGCTGCAGCCCACAGGGCAATGCTCATGGGAGCCGGACCGGGCCTCAGGACAGATGCACCCGCCACACAGAAGACGTGGGCTGAGGTGCGGCACCCGCCTCTCACAGGCCCCAGGGCCCCAGTGAATACCCCGACTTGGGGGCTGCCTGGCCCCCAGCATCCCCGGGCCACAGAGCAGGGACCAGGAGGCACAGAGGCGGGCGTGGAGAGTGTGGGAGGAAGGCAGAAGCGGGAGCCGGGAGCCCCTGCCGGCGGAGGCAGGGAGGCGCTGGGACAGACAGCAGGCTGCTGAGTCAGGAGGCCGGGCCGCTGGGCCTGCCCTCTGGACACCCGTGACAGGGCCCTGAGCCACGGGGCTGGACCGGAGTGCGGGGAGCCAGGCTCCCACACCCTCGCCGCCTGGCCCTACAGTCAAGGGCAGGTGAGAATCCCACCTCACGCACCCTCCACATGGGGATAAGACAAAAACGAGGGAGGGGCTGCTGGGTCCAACCTTGGCTCCCACCAGGTTACCCACAGAGAGGAGTGGGGTGCCCAGAATGAGCAGCCTCCCTGTCCTGTCTCCCCACCAGCAGGATGCTGGACAGCGGGCCCAGAGCTGGACCATCATGGGGTCAGGGTCAAGTCATGATGCTGATGGTGACAAGACAGTCTGGGGGCATCAGTTCAGCCTCAGGCCCAGGCCCCTGCGGTACCTTCGGGACTAGGGGCCCGGGAGAGGGTAGGGGCGGAGGTGGGTGCCGCTGCCCTCTCTGGGTCTGGCTCCGCCCCGTGGGGGGCAGTCTGCAGCCACTGTTGGAAAATTGGAGCCCAAGGCAGAGCCACACCTGCCATGAAAAGAGCCTCTCAAACCCCAATTCTGGGCTTCCCTGAGAGCTCAGTGGTGAAGAGTCTGCCTGCCAACGCAGGAGACACAGCTTCGACCCCTGGTCTGGGAAGATCCCACATGCCTCAGAGCCCATGCGCCACAACTGAGTCTGTGCTCTAGAATCCAGAAGTCACAATTACTTAAGTCTGTGTGCCCTAGAGCCCATGCTCTGAAACAAGTGAAGCCACCGCAAGAAGTCCTTGTACTAGAGAGTAGTCCCCGCTTGTCACAAAGAGAGAAAAGCCCTCAAAGCAATGAAGACCCAGCGCGGCCAAAAATAAATAAAATTATTTTTTTAAAACCCCCAAAGTTCAGTGGTAAACACGATGGCTCAGCCCGCATTCCAAGAGCTTCCTGCATGCCTGTCTCAGGGGACCTCCACCCTGAGCAACTGGCCCTACAGGTGGAGCCAGGGGTCGGCCCCGCGGCCTGATGGCAGCAACAGGGGATCCATAGAAACAGAATTGTTTCTAAAGGAAAGTCGTGAATAACTCGGGATCTCAAGATACTCCGCTGGAAATCGAAGTCCCCAGTCGGGCACTTTTTAATCTCCTGTCTTTTTCTGACTGCAAAACATCATAAACTGTCAACAGTGCAAGAAGCACTGGATAACAACTCAGGAGATCCTCAGGTGGTGGTGGGGAGAGCTCAGCCGAACGGCAGAGGAACTTTGGGTTGGGTCAAGGTCAGAGACTCTGGGGGACCCACCCTGGGGTGGGCCAATGTGTGTGTGTCTGCGGGGGGACTTGAGGCTCACTAGACGGGACCCGCTCAGCCCGGGTGTGGAAGCCAAGGATCCAAGGGCAAGAGGCCCCAGTAGACACGCCCAGCATCTGCTCCCCAGGACACTCTGATGCACCAGGGGGTTGGGGCTGACAGCTGTCTGCAGGTTTACTAGTGCCCCAGGACACATTCCCCTTCCCGCCAGCTGGCCAGGAGGGTGGAGCACATCAGAACCCTAAACTGCAGGGAAACCGAGGCTCTGCACACTGGCCTGGCAACATCTCAAGTCGGGGTCAGCAGCTCAGAGCCCAGAGACGGGCTCTCCTGTCCTCGCTCCGGCACTCAGCATCGAGCGCCTCAGGGCGGCCCCACATTTAGCATGTGGCTGCCGCCATTGCGGCGGCTTTGCGTCCTCCACGGCCAGCGTGCAGGCAGGCCTGGGAGTGGAACCGCGTGGGGCCGTGGCCCAGCTTCACCCGGGTAGCAGAGCATTCTTACTTGGGGTCCTTGGAGGCAACAAAGGAAAATGGTCTGTGGTTTGTTGATTCAGAAGGACCAGGAATGGCCTGAGCAGACAGGACAGAGCCAGGGGTGTGGGGACACAGATTCCTGGGGGCCACCACATCAGAAAGAGACCTGCAGCAGCATCCCCCCAGGCAGAAAGTTCTATGGGGCTGTGCAGGGCTCAAAGGAAAACAGAAATTAAACTATTTAAAAAGCCAGGAAGCCCACAAGAGCACACCAAATGCTGGAGTCATCCGGAGCAGTGAAAACAGGCCCCTTCCCCGGGGCAGGCACGACTCCTGACCAAGTTCTCAAAAACAAAAACACGGGAGGTGGGGGTGAGCTCCCCGGCCAGCCTGGCTTTATTGTTCAGCTTCTAGAAACCTTCGGCTGTAGTTTTTTTGTTTTAAAATCATCCACTTTAGGGAGAAGGAAGTGTACACCCAGCCAGCCAGCTCCATCCTGCCCAGCGATGCTCGGGCACGGGGCTGACGTCTATTTTTGTGCTCTCAGTTCCCTATCTCTCTGCCTTTTTTTTTCAAATCTCCCTCAGAGAGTTCCTACATGTATTAGTTATTCAGATTTCAAGTCGTTCTGGAATCCAGGGATGAAAGCCATCGCTTTTATAAATCATTTCCCCCAGTTCCTCTGTGTCCACTCCGTCCGTCCTCTGAACGCAGGCTGATGACGGAGAATTCGCTCATACTTTGGCTCAACAGAGAACACGAAAGCCCTCCTCCCAGCTGCCTGGGGACACCCACTGGGGACCCTACCATCTCTGGCTGAGTGAACGCGTTGTGATAATCTAAGCCATCTGGGGAGGTATTACACATCTCCAAGCAATATGCTGGTGGCTCATTCCTCACATGTTCATCTGGTTCTATTTCTGGCTTGGAGGAGAGGTTCTGTCTTCCGTTGGCTCCTCCCGGGCAACTTCAGGCCCGAGCTACCTGCCACCATCGGCCCACCCAGGCCCTCCCCAGATCCCCTCCGTCCCCTCTGCCCCACTGCAGGCAGAAGGCCTATGAGATGGTTCGGTCTCTAATATGAGGCCTGGGAAGAGTTTTGGGGGGAACTCTGTAATCTTTACGGCAAGGTCACTGTGTACACAGGCTGCAGCTCTGGTTTACTCTCCAGGGCTGTGGCCTCGCTCTCAGCTCTCTCTCACCCCAGACAGGCACGGTACACACGTGCCCACGCGTGTGCACTCACTCATAGATCTATTCACCGCAGTGCACCATTTCAGACCCTGACTTGCACCCGCCCCAGTCGGCGTTCTGGACCAGGCTGGGGGATTTCTGAGCTGCAGGAATCTCCTGCTTCCCCTCCAGACCTCAGCCTGAGACAGAGAGGAAGGTGAACTGGTGACCTTCCCACTGGTGGTGGCCACACAAGGCCCACGGGTCACCCGCCAGCTCCCAGCCAGACCTTCTGGGTGGTGCCGAGCCCTGGGACAAAGGCCTACGCTCAAAGCCCTGGGGCTGACTCCCCAAGCCGACCTCTCCCCACTGCCTTCTGGGCGTCCCTGCTCCCCATCCCAGCCATGGGATGGGTGTGTGGGGCCCGGGCAGACAGGAAAGTCATCCAGGCAACCAGCCCCAGGAGCCCTGAGCCAAGGGTCGGCACGTGCTGCGGGCCTCCCGTGTGTCTGGATGGAACTGCTGTTACCTTTCTGCGGAGGACGTGGGGAGCGGCAGAGCCCCAGTGCAGGCCACGACCCCAGGAAGGACGTTCCGCGGTCCCTAGCCCCACATGTGGGTGGGACGTGGCGGCCGCCCAGCCCCGGGGCTTCCTGCCGCCACGGGCAGTGGCCTCCCCGGGGTCGGGGGAGGTGGTGAGTCGGCGTCACGCGCACAGCACATGCTTCGTTCCACTTTTCGGTAAGCAGTGTCCCATGGTGTCTGCGAGCACCCCGGCTGACCGGGTGCTTTCACACTGTGGGTTGTGGCGTCAACCATGTGGGATGCAGGGACAGCAGCATAAACAGGCAACACAGGGCGGACCCCACGGTGAGGGCGCTTGGTTATTGTCAGGCGTATCCGCTTGTGCGGTACTACGTTAGAATGCAAAGGCTGCTTCAACCCAGACGGCAGGTTGAAGGCCACGGCCACTGGTCTGGACAGATAGCTGACCAGGGCCTGTGCCTTCCTGAGTGTGTTCTCTTGCCCCCAGGACTGGGGCATGTCCCGAAGACCATCAACTCCTCAGGATGGGGCCAACTGGTGACTGTAAGGCCCACCAGGCTCCTCTGTCCATGGGAGTCTCCAGGCAAGAATACTGGAGTGGGTTGCCATTTCCTTCTCCAGAGATGTCCTCTAAGGAGACAGCAAAGTTGGGGGAGTGGTGTCCTGGGCTGGGCTTGGAGGAAACACTTGTTCTCTAAAGCTGACCAAGGCTTCAGGCACCAAGACAAGGAGGGACTTGGAGACCCCTCATTGCGGCCCCTCTGCCAGCTGGGGAGGAGACCCAGGCATAACTTGCCTGCCCCCAGGAAGCAGCACACAGATGCCAGACAGATGTCAGACCAAGGGGCCCCCAGGAGCAGGCAGAATTGTTCCCACTCCTACCAGAGGAGCCCCAGAAATGCTAAGGGGACTGCTTGGGCCCCGAGTGAGCAGCAGGCACCCAAAGCCTGTGGAGGTGGGGGTGGATGTCTGTGATGAAGATGCAGGCTATAGCCCCAGGCACGGTGTGATGGAGGTAAGGAGGAGGGAGCTCCCCCAAGCAGTTTAAACTAATGTCTAGTCCACATCAAACCTGTGGAATGATCAGGGAACTAACTGGAGAGCAGGGCAGACAACCCACTACAGTATTCTTGCCTGGAGAAGCCCACAGACAGAGGAGCCTGGCAGGCTACAGTCCATGGGGTCGCAAAGAGTCGGACACATTTGAAGCGACTTAGCATGCTGAGTGGCTGCTGAGTGGGGTTGGGACAAGCCTCTCCCCCACTAACCAGGCCAGCCACTCGCTCCCAGGCCCCAGAACACAGAGAACACAGCCAGCAGGGATGAGCCTGGCCGGCTGGCATGTCCTGAAACAACGCTGCCCTCTTCTGGCCAGTGCTGGGAGGTCCGGCTTGCCACCAACCAGCCACATCCTGCCTGCAGCTGGGCAACCCAGGCCCGAGCATGCTTCGACTGGGGCATCTAGAAGGTTCTGAGGGTGGCCACTGGGCTCCCTACCCCAGGAACCTCCCCCCTGCTACCTAATCAAATGGTGGGAGAGGGAGGCGGTGGCAGGTGAGGAGGGGTTGTCCTAGCTGTTTTCCAAATCAGAGCCCAGTGGAAGCAGACCCTGGACCCTCCCCACCTCTGCCCTCTGGGGTGTGCCTGCTGCGCCCAGGGGGAGGCGGGGAGTCTAGCACAAAAGAGGGTCCAAGTCTGGGTACATGGCTTCCTTGGGGACAGTGGCGCTCCCTGGCCCATGGGCAGGGCCCTAGCCCTAGGTGCCTCCACCCACCATGGAGGCTCTGGGAGGACGGGCCAGCGCTTGAGGGCTCAGATGACGACGGAGGACGATGAGGACGGTGAGGACAATGACCTCGCCTCCACAGGCTCAGGGCTGATCTGGTGGGGAGGGGTCTTCCGGGGCTCCCACCCAGGAAGACTTCTGATGGCTTCAGACACGGTCTGCTGTGTCAGCTTGGGAAGGGTATTCATCAGAAGTGCACCACACTTCTGGGACCGTGTTTTAGAAGGTCTGCTTGCTTTTGTCTTAAAACAAAAACAGAAAGCAACTAATGGCTTAAGAGGAGAGCGACTTAGTGATGGGGTTCATGGAGAGCCCTGAGGGCCACAGCAGGAAAAGGGCTCTTAGAGGCGACAGCAAAGCCCTGGGTGGCCCCACAAGAGGCTGTGTGCCTCTAAACCAGCCGAGAGGGAGGTCTGCGGGGACCCGAGGCCACATCAAAGTCCAGTTGTTGTCCCCCCCACACCCTCGGATCCAGGCAGAGCAAGTCTGGCAGCATCCAGCTGAGATAAACGGGGGTGGGTGGGGCTGGTGTGGTGTGAGGAGTGGTCCTCAAAATCCCCTTCTCAGCTCTTGGGTGATGCCTCTGACATGGAGTAAGAACCAGTGCATCTGATAAACAGGCCCCGATTTCCGGGCCCAGCTCCCAGGCAGCACCTGGTATTGGAAGGACAGAGGAGTGGAATGCGGCGCTGGCCAGCTACATGCTCTACCCGGCGCAAGCCTCGAGGACGGTTTAGGGGCTAAAAACAGAGAGCAGGCAATTACATGACCTGAGAGTTGTGTGAACAAACCGGGGCCGTCTTGCGCTGCGCTGGGGCCTCTTGCCTCCAGTATCTGTCCGGAAGCGCTGCTGGGAGGCGGGCCTCGGGGCACAGGTGCGCTGCTGGCTCTGGGAATTCTGGTGTGTAGCAGCAATCCCACCAGGGGCCCCCTGTGCAGGCTCCATGCTCAGCCTTATGATCAGTGAGTCCTCCCGGGGCTGGGTGCTCTCATCCACAAAGATGGATGGAGAAACAGGCTCAGAGGGGTGATCACTCAGCTGGGCGGGGGGCGGGGGGGGGGGTGCAGGGATTTGAGCCAGGGACCTTCTATGCTCATCACCACACTTCTGGGGCTGGAGGGAGAGGGATGCCCTTCAGCATCCACTCCCCACCTTCTCCAGCAGAGTCTGACTGCCCTGGACCAGCTCCTGGCCCCCAAACAGCCCCATTCCTAAATGTTAAAGATCTCTGGGGTATTTTCACCTGACCTCAAGGAACTGAGACCCAGAGCGTACCACAGGACGGGCGCCTGGAGAACAGTCGCAGCTGAGAGAGACACTCAGGTTCAGAAAAATTCTACACCAGGCTCATATTTTGGTTTCATACCTTATGATGAAGTGCTGTGACTTTTATGTTGGGATAACAGTGATTTATTATTTACGGAACACAGTAGGCGCTCGGCAGATCAATTTCAATAAAACAATGGATTATAAATGCTGCCAGCAATCTGGCAGTAGCAGTAATCAACAAAACATGTTGTTCTAAATGCTGCATAATAAATTGACTATAATAAACTCATAATTATTCTACTGGCTACATTTCAAAGTTAGCACTAGAAAAATAAAATCACCCGTTTGGGCTTGGCATTAACATCTGTGGGATTCTCTGGATCACTCCTGACTCTCAAGCAGCAGGAGACTCGGGTGCCACACGCTGCCCAGGAGGGTCGGGGACACAGCATCTGGATGCATGGAGGCCTGATGCATGGCGTCCCTAGGCAGCCAGGCCCCAGTGTGCCAGGCGCCCCCGGAACACAGCTGCAACAAGCCTCTCATGGGTGAGGACTCTCTTGGGACAGAGAGAGAGGAGAAGCAACCACTTCCTCCGGGCTGTGTGAACTCACAGAGAAGACAGACTCGGAGCCACATGGCCCCGGCGCAGGACCCTCCGCAGGGACAGCTGTGGCTGCTCGTGTGACCTGGGCTCTGCCCGCCTGGGGACTGGGTTCCCACGTCCTGGCTCAGCCAGAGCAGGCTGCAGAGTCAAAAGCATTAGGACACGTTCTAGGAGGCGTGAGTCCCTGAAGACACCAGTTGGTCTCCCTTTGGGGCCACCAGAGACCCAGCTGTGGCCCAGAGGGCAGGCCCCCCCGTTTCCTTAGTCTCCAGCTGAGTCAGGTTGGAGGCAGCTGACCCCTCCCCCAAATCCCTCTGGCTCTGCACCCGGACGCTCCGTGGGTCTCAGTGGCTCCGCTACATGTCCGGGGGGGGGGGGGGTCTGGTGGGAGGGGGAGACACCCACCTCATGGGATCAGAGTGAGCGAATCTACATCATGAGCGGCACCTTGTGTCAGGCAGGGCCAGAACCCCATCCAGGCTGCTGCACGCCCTTGACCCCCACGCCAGGAAGGGCTTCAGACTCTCCGGGGGTGGAGTGATCAGTGAGCGGGGCTGCAGTGACCTCTGTGACCACACTGGGGTCCCCCTCTGTGTGCCCCTGTCCCCGTCCTGGGGGCCCAGGCTCCTGGGACCGTGTGTCCACCAGCACTTGTGGTCCTGACACGTCCCTGACACTACCCCTCGCAGGGCTGAGTGCTGCGTGCCATCTCCACCAACAGACAGTAAACTCAGGCTCAGAGGGAACCCGGAGGCTTTGCTTCCTCCCAGAAGCCTGAGCTGGGCTCCTGGACCCCAACAGGGTCCCGAGCCAGAACATCCCATCCAGCTACTGACCCCGGGCGAGTGGATACCACAGCCAGTGGTGCTGGGGCGCCCTGGGGCAGGGGGCACCCTGGGCTTGGGTGGGTTTCTGAGAACACTGGGCAGTGACAGCTCGGAATGGGGTGTCTCTCGGCTCAGGTCCCCTGATGGCTGTGGGCGAGGGCCCCCCATGCGCAGGTTCCCCAACTCCCAGGCTGAGGCCAGGTCCTGGCCAGTGTGCAGGCATGACCAGAATACGAGCGTGGGGTCAAAACCTCACAGGATGGCACATATGAACCGAGGCGGATGAGGTGCCGGATGAACTGGTGCTGGTGGGAAGTGGGACAGAGGGGCTCAGCTGCCTTAGCAGCAAGAGGAAAAGGACCAAAGGACCAGGTAGGGCAATGTGCTACCTGATGTGAAGAACTGACTCATTAGAAAAGACCCTGATGCTGGGAAAGACTGAAGGCGGGAGGAGAAGGGGATGGCAGAGGATGAGATGGTTGGATGGCATCACCGACTCAATGGACTTGAGTTTGAGTAAACTCCGGGAGTTGGTGATGGACAGGGAGGCCTGGCGTGCTGCGATTCATGGGGTCGTGAAGAGTCAGACACGTCTGAGTGACTGAACTGAACTGAGGCCAATGTGCAGCAGCTCTCCTGCCCACACCTGCGGATTGGTGGCCATAGTGAGATGTCTCAAGGGCAAGACAGGAGGCCCCGTGGAACTTGTGGCCTCTGGGTGGCTCTCAGCCTCTGGCCTGGACTGGTCCTGCCCGACGTCTGGGTGGTGGAGAGTACGGGCGGGGAATACAAGTGCCCATGAGCTGAGGACAGGGAAGCTCCAGGTCAGTAGGGTGTCCATGGCCCCTGCCGAGGCCAGAGGGGCCGCTCAGAGTGGAGGGGTGTATGCCCAATGGGAGCCCTACACACTGGGGAGTTGGAGGCTGTGGGGCCTGCCCACATATGCTCAGTCAGGAATCCATGAGGAGCGGTGGCACGTGGGCAAGCAGTCCTGAGGGCCAAGCACCCCCTCTGACCTCCTGAACAAGTGGCCGCTCATGCCGAGGAGTCGAGAGGCAAGAGCCGGCAGGTTCAGAGGGCGGGGGACTCCCTAGGGGTCTCCCTTGCTCCAAACTGGAGACTCGAGCTGGAGACGCGAGCACGGTGGGTGCTGGGTCACAGGGCAGGTCCTCCTCTGAGGTGGGGCCTTACCCTCACAGCACTTGGCCCCCGCTCCCCTCTCAGGGCCTCCTTGGTCCTGGAGAGGAGACAACATGGAGGACAAAGCCTCGGCGGAGAAGTCTAGACCCAGAGCAGGCCCAGGGACCTTGCTGTGGCCAGCCTTCCCGGGCTGGGGCCGAGGGGCCCCCATCAGCCACGCCTGGGGTTGGGTCCCACCTGGGCCCCACGATTCACACGCCAGCCAGGGCGGCTGTGGGCTGGCCCCACTCACCACATGTCTCCGTCTTGGATGGTCTTGTCGTTGGGGGCCCCGGCGTGTCCGTAGTGCAGCACGGCTGAGTTCTCACCACTGCGGAGCATCAGGGGGAAGTCAAGAGCCCATTCGCACCCAGCGGGCCCCGGGAGCGGTACCATACCCTGCAGCAGAGGCCCAGGGCCAGGTGGACCCGGCCAGGAGCCTGAGGCGGCCCTGGCGTCCTGCAGCCACAGAGCTGGCGGCTGGCCTCTGGGCTGCTCAGGTAGGTGCCCTTGGGGCTGAGGATGTGGGCCTGATGTGGGAGCAAGGGCCTGCAGGCCAGGGGAAGGGACCCCAAGGAAGCCGGGCGTCCTGGTGGCTAAACGGGGAGGGGAGGCCCACTGGGAAGGGCCGGGACTGTGACGGGGCTACATGGAGATTGGCTGGGCTGGGCCAGGGCCGCAGCCAGGGAGCCAGCGGCTGCCCGCTCCTCAGCTTGACAGCACTTCCCTAATGAGCGATACCTTTAAGAAAAAAGGACTTTTTAGTCTGTCCAAAGGAAAAAAAAAAAAAACCACCTGTGTATAATATTTATGGCCCCGTTCAGGAGTCTCAGGAATCATAAAAGTAGAAATAATGATTTTTCTCTCTATCCACCAGAGAAGAACATTTCCAAGGACTGAGATGTTCACATGTATTATTCATGTGCCAAGGACGTGCACGCCAGCAGAGCTGCCGGCTCCATCCTGGCTGGGCAGAGGCCTGACCCTCTGACCCAAGGGGAGAACACAGGGAGATGAGATGGGGTGAGCCTGGGGGACTGGGAGCCCCCCCAGTCAGGACGTGTCCCTCAAAGACACACAGGCCTGCAGGCTCACGGCTATGAG
The DNA here is from genome assembly GCF_910594005.1 of Cervus elaphus. NCBI lineage: Eukaryota > Metazoa > Chordata > Mammalia > Artiodactyla > Cervidae > Cervus > Cervus elaphus. The sequence continues at coordinate 44,160,906 of NC_057818.1, forward strand.
CTGCCCCACATGCATGGTCACTTCTACCCTGGGCCTGCAAGCCCACCAGCCAAGTGCAGGTCACACACACACACACAGACACACACTCACGCACAGAAGCCCCTGCCCCCAACCACATGCCACACACACACACACACACAGAACCCCCTGCTCCCAGCCACATGTCACACACACACATGCACACACAGAACCCCCTGCCCCCAGCCACATGTCACACACACACACACAGAACCCCCTGCCCCAGCCACATGTCACACACACACACGCGTGCACACAGAGAACCCCCTGCCCCCAGCCACATGTCACACACACATATGCGCGCACACACACACACGTGCGCGCACACAGAGAACCCCCTGCCCCCAGCCACATGTCACACACACACACACACACACACACAGACACACACACACACAGAACCCCCTGCCCCCAGCCACATGTCACACACACACACACACGCACACACACACACACACACAGAACCCCCTGCCCCCAGCCACATGTCACACACACACATGTGCACACACACACAGAACCCCCTGCCCCCAGCCACATGTCACACACACACACACACACGCACACACACACACAGAACCCCCTGCCCCCAGCCACATGTCACACACACACACGCCTACAGTAACAGCCCCCACGGCAGAGCCCCAGACCCACCCGTGGCTGTGCTCTTCCCCACACAGCCACACACACGCACACACACATAGCCACACACAACCACACACACACATGCACACACAGCCACACACACACAACCACAGCCTCCTGCCCCGATATAGCTCCTTCCACACACCCTGCACACAGAAGCCGTCATAGTCTGGGGTCATGGCCTGGTCCCCACACACTGGGAGCTGCCTGTGTGGAGGAGGCAAGGAAGGCCGGCCCCAGGAGGAGCCGCCAGCAGGACATGGGATGGGAGGGCAAGGCTCCCCTCTGCACCCCGAACTGCCCAGGGCGGGCAGGAAGCAACCTCCGCTCCCAGAGCCTTAGGAGCGGGGAGTGACTTCCAGGCTTATGAGGTGCCGGGGGCAGGAGAGCAAACAGGTGCGTCTAAGCTGGGGGATGGTGGGGTCCCCTCACTCCCCCCCAACCCCCTCTTGCCATCATCCCCACGTGGCCCAGGTGGCTGCTTACCTGCCGCAGATGCAGGTGTAGGAGCTATGGCGCATGCCGCCCCGGGAGTAGCAGTAGTGTTCGAAGAGGCTGCGGGCGAAGGAAGATGGGTCAGAGTGGGGTCACCGGAGCACGCGCGCCCCCTTCCCCCGTGCAAATCCTCAGCCCGGGCCTCCCTCGGCCGTGCCCACAGGAAGACCTGAGCTCCGCAGTGTGGGTCAGTGGCTGGTAGCCTGGAGGACACGGGCCACTGAAGCATAGAGGTCAGCGCAGAGAGGGAGCAAGGCTGGGGGAGCCGGCCACTTCCAGCGCCAGCCTTTCGGGCCCATCGGGAGGACAGGTCTGGTCCTGTGGGGAGATGGCCTGGGGTGGGACCCCCTGTTTCTGCAGGGCTGGAGGGGGCATGTCCCTGTGACTCCCTCCTCCAGAGGTCACATCCTTCCCCCACCAGGCGGGGCTCGGTGCACAGCCAGGGAGGGATGAGAGCTCTCTGGACCCCAGTGCGGGACTCACCCGGGGCCCCGAGCCTGACCCTGGGGAGGGGTGCGGAGGAAGAACAGGGGCTGCTGGGCTCTGGCCTGGGGACTGGGGATGGGGGGCAGGTCGGTGTACAGACGAGCAGGGCTGGGTGGGCTCTGGCAGGGGGAAGAGAGGCAGAGTCTGGGGGTAGGCACCGACCAGTTGGTCCCCTAGACAAGCTCCCTCTCTGAGCTGGGGAGTCCAAGAACAAGGTCTGGAGGGAAGATGAGAGCCCAGAGCAGGTAGCTGGCAACTGGGAGCCCGCCTCCAGGCTGCGCCCAGACACAGTCAGAGCCAGTGGAGGCCTCTGGGAGCTCAGCTGTCAGCAGAGCCCAGCAAGCGCGGGAGTGGAGGGTGAGAGGTCAGAGGATGAGCCAGCCTCAACCCTGTCCCCCTGGGGCAGATCCTGGGGGTGACTGGTGGACCAGACCTGCCACATCCACAAACGTGAGCAGCGTTTGGAACCCTCGGGAGACCACGCTGCCCAGGGCTCTGCAGAGGCCAGGCCCCTGCCCCTGCCCCTCACCACACACCCCAGGACCTGAGCGGGTAAGAAACTGTCTGGGCACGGGACTCAGGGTGCCAAGGGCCCCGCCTCTGCAGAACCCAGTGGGGAAGGGGGAGACACTGGGGGGCTGCCCCCGCCCCCTCCCTGAGGCCTCGCCAGAGCTTGGCCCCAGTTGAGAAGCAGGTCCAAGTGGACCCCGCCCCACCCACTGACCACCAGTGGCGGGGAGACCGACCATGGGGCGTGCTCAGAGCCCCGAGGCCGCCTGTTGGCATGCTAAGCGGCAGTTCTGCCTGCATGTTCTGGGCCTGTTTAAGAGAACGTCTGAACGGAGGAGTCTAATCTTCAGGCACTGTAAACACAAATTATGTGTAATTGTTATGATTGGGTATAAAGTAGTTGTTATGCAGGAAGGGTTCTGCTCTATTCAGTCAGCTTTCAGACTTGCTTTACAAATCTCACAGGATAATTGGGTATCTGCAAGTGAAATATTTCCTCAACACAAAAGAATCCAGGAACTGCCAGGGAGGTGAGGAAAGCCGTGTGAGGTACGAGCTGCCCCCACAGTCACAGTGGGAGTGCTCAGGCAGCTGCCGCCGACCTCAGCCTCGGTTACTGAGGCCACAGGACAACTGGGCCAAGCCCGGGCCCCACGGCGGCTCCACACAGCCTGCCCAGATGCTGGGGCCTCAGACACCGGGACTCCATGCAGCTGCCCCCCAGAGACTGGGGGATGCTGACCGGCCATGGAGCCGCGGGGCTCCCCTGAGCCTTGGGGGACGAGGCCCTGCCCAGACAGAAGCAGGTCAGGGGGCAGCAGCTGCTCTCCGGGTGACGGGGGCAGACGGGCACAGGCAGAAGGGCGGCAGATGAACAAACCAGAACCGCTAGAGCAGCCTGGGGGAATGGGCTAACATTGGCTCCCCCACCTGCTTCCAGTCTCAGCAGCGGGCACTGTCCTGCCCTGTAATCTACTCAATAAAACAGCCTTCATCGCACGCTCGGGCTCCCACTTAAGTAAAGAAAAGCCTTTTAGAGAAAACGTATGGCTCACAGAAGTGGCAGACTAAGGAAGGGCCGACCCAGTTTTCATCTGCTAACTGTAGCCGGGGTTGCCTCTGCCAGTCACACGATCCCACACCCGCAAGAAGAGCCGCAACCACCACTGCTGGAAATCCAGTCTCCCGCAAAAGGGCTCCAGTCCTTCACACTGAACTTCAGCACCTGATCCTGTTTCAGGGGAACTTGTCTGACATGACACAAGAACCACCCGATGCAATGGGGGCGTAACAGATACAATAGGCCCTATTTTTGCTCACACCCCTCAGGGAACCCCTCTCCCCAGGAGCTCAGCCCTGGGCTGTGGACACGTTCTGGAGCAAGTGCTGTGGCCCAGGCCCTAAGTCTTAACATCTTTCTGATTTTCAAGGGGTGGGGGTGCGAGGATGCTCCAAACTGGGGCTACAGGCTCGACGTGAGGCTCCTGAATGGCTCGGTCAGAGCTCAGCAGGAACGGGTCTGGAGGACAGATCGCAGCAGCAGCAGAGCCACCTCGGTCCCGACGGATGGCTCCCAGACCAGGCGGCAATGGGAGGACGCTCCGTAAAGACCCACTCGACCTTTACAGAAAAGACGGCAAACTGTGAGCCAAAGAGGGGCCAGCTGCTGCGTAACCGGAGGGGCCGACTACTGATGACACACGTCCACGGCTGAATTCGGCTATGAGCTACCACTGAGCCCCTCCAGAGCCACGATGAGATGAAGGCAGAGTCCGCGGCCAGAAACCCTCTGACCCCCAGCCCGCAGCGCTGAAGATTAAATGTGATAAGCAGAGCCATGTCCGTAGGAGAAGCAGGGAGGTGAGGCCAGAAGAGGAAGCTGCCGGTCTTGCGAGCCTGGAGGGCTTGGCATTCATTGCTACATGGGGACAGCGAGGAGAGCTCAGGCAAACCAGAGCTGGGGGCCAGAACTGAGCTCTCCCCTGACATAACGCCAGGGGCAGGGCAAGGATGCACCCTCTGCGAAAGGACAGACTTGGAGAAAATTCACCAGCATCTCAGGATGCAATGCAGAAGTGTTCCTGGGCTCTGCGAAAAAACAGGGAAGGTTTCCTCAGAATTCACAGCATAGGTCTGTCCTCCATGGGGTTCAGGTTCAAGGGTGAAGGACTTACATGGTTTTGGAAACCCTGAAGCCAGGAAATCAACAAAAAACTGAGTCCCTGACCGGTGATACCTGGAGCCAAACCGACAAAGCCAAACTGGTTGGCCGCACCTCTACCCAGGCAGGAGAGCACACATGTACAGACATACGTGTACATACATGTAAATACATGTACCCACACATATACTCACTCATAGGCACGTATACACAACACACGCACTGGAGAGGAACTCGGGATCTGAAAACAGTCCACAGGAGCTGTCAGACACTGCAAGCAGCAGGCTGAGACGCAGCTCCCCAGAACTCCCAATAACAGAGCAAACAGCAGGCTGAGACCTGCCCTGGCACCAATGTAGCACCACCAGGGACAGAGGACAAACCCTGGCCAGACTGGGGCCGCTGCTGCTTTCCCACCATGACCCGGCACAGGCCCAGCCAGCATGAAATACCCAGTAGCCTCCTGTAGCCTTTGGTGTTTACGACCATCCTTCGGGGGAAGGAGAGGGTTTCCGACTTTGCTAATGAGGAAAACTGCGGGTCAGCGTGGTGATGTGCTATGGTCAGAGAACCTCTTGAAGGAGTCCTGTGAGCCTGGAGTCCATGCAGGGTTTCTGACCCTGATGCCTCTAAACCTCAGGTCTGTCAGTGATGGGGGCGCTGGAACAGCAGCTGCCCGGGCGGGACAAGGCCCTCTGCTCCCCAAACACCAGTGGTGGGTGATGCCGTGCTGGGCCTTCCAGGGCTCTGGACTCTGGACTCTGTGCAGGGAGCCCAGACGGAGCGGGAACGGGTCTGCTAGGACACATGGCCCACCAACCCCAGGGATGGCCAGTGGAAAGCTGGAGCTGGTGCTCTGGAAGAGGCCCCTGGGGTGCGAGACCTTGGAAAAGGAGAACCCGCCGACTAGAGGCAAGGGCGGTTGCAAGGATGGCTGTGGTCGGGGAGCGTCAGGGAGAGGCCACTGTTTCTCCCCCGGAGAGAGTGGCCTTATCAAGGTATGAGATAATTAGCATTTTAATTGGGTAATTGGGAATTCTGAATTGCCTATCTTGTATGAGGCGTGACTGAGGACATAACATGACATTCAATTAACAAATATTCCCTTTTATTCTTGACATGCTCAATTAGTTGGAGCTTCTGAGTTCCTCAACATCAATTCCTGGATAAAGCGCTATATCCTCTCGTCTGTCAAAGCCCTGGCTGCCTCAGACTGCTAATCATCAACATATATAGAGTCGGCATTATACACATATGCAATTTTAGACATTTTCTACACAAAAGAAAAAGAGAATGACAATCACCCATAATCAGTTCAGTTCCGTTCAGTACAGTCACTCAGTCGTGTCCAACTCTTTGTGACCCCATGAACCACAGCACACCAGGCTTCCCTGTCCATCACCAACTCCTGGAGTCCACCCAAACCCATGTCATCGAGTTGGTGATGTCATCCAACCATCTCATCCTCTGTTGTCCCCTTCTCCTGCCCTCAATCTTTCCCAGCATCAGGGTCTTTTCAAATGAGTCAGCTCTTCACATCAGGTGGCCAAAGTATTGGAGTTTCAGCTTCAACATCAGTCCTTCCAATGAACACCCAAGACAGATCTTTAGGATGGACTGGTTGGATCTCCTTGCAGTCCAAGGGACTCTCAAGAGTCTTCTCCAACACCACAGTTCGAAAGCATCAATTCTTAGGTGCTCAACTTTCTTTATAGTCCGCCCATAATCTTCTCCCCACAAAATAACCTCTATCACATATTTTCCTGAACATCTTCTCAGACACTTCTAAACGCAGAAACACAGATTTTTAAAATAACAATTAGCTTACACCTGCAATGGAGCAGACCCTGGTTCAATTCCTCAGTCGGGAAAATCTGCTGGAGAAGGGATAGACTACCCACTCCAGTATTCTTGGGCTTCTTCCCTTGTGGCTCAGGGGGTAAAGAATCTGCCTGCAATGCGGGAGACCTGGGTATGATCCCTGGGTTGTGAAGATCCCCTGGAGAAGGGAAAGGCTACTCACTCCAGTATTCTGGCCTGGAGAATTCCATGGACTACAGTCCATGGGGTCGCAAAGAGTCGGACATGACTGAGAGACTTTCACTTTCAAACTTTACTAAAAAATAGTCACCTTTTGACTGAAGTCTGACACACACAGAGAAAAGGACCACAATCATAAGGACTGGGCACGATGGCCAGTCACAAAGTGAGCATCTCTGTGCCCAGCACCCAGAGGCCCTGTCCTGGGCAGTCTTCACACCCATGGGAAGCCTGACTTCCAAGACTGTGGGTTAGCTTCTCCTGTTTCTGAACTTGATGTAAATGGAATCAAACAACAAGACCTCTGAGTCTGGCCTCCCCGACTGCTCCACGTCACATGGGTGAACCAATCCTCAACAATGAGTCATGGTCACTTGCTCCCTCTCATCGAAGGCAGTGTTCCACCAGGTAATGTGCCCCACTCTATTGTTGGGCATTCCTGTTGCTTCCAGATAGTGGCCATCAGGAACAGTGCTGCTGAGGACATTCTCATGTGGTCTTTTGGGGCACATGCACGCATCCCCGTCAAGCACATAGCCAGGAGTAGAAACGCTATGTGTTGCTGGATTCTGTGTAGGTCCAGTTTTAGCAGATAAAGCCAGTCTTTCCAGGCAGCTGGATCCATGTGTTCACTGGTCTCTTCCACTTCATACCTGTGCATATCTCAGTGGCCCCACTCAGGCCAGGCTGAGGGCTGGAGTGTTGTTCCCGGTCAACAGATACATGTCTACGTGACTGTCTCCGTGACAAGACCCTGACACTTCCCCCAGTGCTCGCCCCTGATGCACCTTCTCTTGCCTGGTCCACGGTGACAGTGGTGGAGCCGGAGCCCCTGCTTCAGCCCTCACCCCCAGAGTGTATCCCTTCAACAACGTAAATGGGCTCCCAGGACTCCTCTGCTCAAACCCCACCTTGCCATGAGCAATCCACTTTCCTTTCGTTCCTGAGTCTCGGCTCATCTTCTCAATATGCCTCCTTGCTATTCATGGGACCACCAGCCAAGCTCCCACCGCAGGACCACCAGCTGAGCCCTGTCTTTTCTGTCTGGAACGTCTGGCCCAGAGGTCTACAGCTTGCTCTCTCTCCTTCAGGCTTCTTCATGTCTCCTCCTCAAGGACACCTGTCCTGAGCTCCCTGGGGAAAGAACACTCCTTCACCAATATCCATTCCTTCATCCATCTATGCATCCCTCCATCCTCTCTTGCTTCCCACTAGGCTGGCTCCTATCTCTTCTGTTCACTATAGAACCCCCAGAACCTGGAATAGTGCCTGGAACACAGGAGATTTTCAGTATAGCTGTTGAAAGACTGAGTAAGTAAGTGGCTGTGTGAGCAGGATCACAGTCTATAATTTACTTATCTCACTTCATGCTATTAGATATCTAGGTTGCTTCCACCTCCGTGTTATGATGGACACCCGTGGCCATATGCCTTTTTACTATCTTCGGGCTAAATTCCTAGAATTCCTGAGCATATGCACAGTAGTTTTGATCTCAGGGAATGTTCTGCCAAATGGGCCCCAGAAAGCTCACAAGGATTTCCAGGGTCCTGAGCTGTGTACCATGGGGCCTGTCGGCCACTGGACTGAGAGTCTGGCAGGCAAAACAAACAGGATTTCGCTGTCTCATTAACTGGCAAGTTTGAACATGTTTACATGTTTATTTACTCATATTTGTTCCTTCCATTCATTTAGAAAACTGAATGTTGGGCTTCCCTGGCGGCTGGCTCAGTGGTAAAGAATCCGCCTGCCAATGTAGGAGTCAGGGGTTCGATTCCTGGTCTGGGAAGATCTCACATGCCATAGAGCAACTAAGCCTGTGTGCCACAACTACCGAGCCTGTGCTCTAGAGACCGGAAGCTGAGACTGCTGAGCCCACACGCTACAACTACTGAAGCCTGTGCACCTAGAGCCTTTGCTCACAAGAAGAAGAGTGACTGCAATGAGAAGCTCGTGCATCCCAACTAGAGAGTAGCTCCCACTTACCGCAACTAGAGAAAAGCCCACGCAGCAACAGAGACCCAGCCACAGCCAATAAATAAATGCAATTATTTTAAAAAAAAAGAAAACTGAATGTTCACCTTTTCCTTACTGATCTTCAAGGGATTTACATGAGAAGATTTGGACCATCATCTACATGGCAAGGGGCTGGCCTGCTCTGACCCTCTCTAGCACCTTCTTTGTCGGGGAGAATAGGGTGCCTGGGGCAGGCCATGACTGCTTCCCAGGATGGTGAAAATACACAGGAGGAAGAAACCCTGGATTCCCACAGCACATGGCTCAAGTGGGATAGTCCAGATCAATAGATCCAGCAGCCCTCATAGTCAACAAGTGAGTCCAAAATGCAGTACTTGGGTGCAATCTCAAAAATGACAGAATGATCACTGTTCCATTTCCAAGGCAAACCATTCATATCACAGTAACCCAAGTCTCTGCCAAATACCAAAGAAGCTGAAGTTGAATGGTTCTATGATGACCTACGAGACCATCTAGAACTAACACCATAAAAAGATGTCCTTTTCATCAAAGGGGACAGTAATGTCAAAGTAGGAAGTCAAGAGATACCTGGAGTAACAGGCAAGTTTGGCCTTGGAGTACAAAATGAAGCAGGGCAAAGACTAACAGAGTTTTGCCAAGAGAATGCACTGGTCATAGCAAACACCCTCTTCCAACAACACAAGAGACGACTCTATTGGACATCACCAGATGGTCAATACCAAAATCAGACTGATTATATTCTCTGCAGTTGAAGATGGAGAGGCTGTATACAGTCAGTAAAAGCAAGATTGCGAGCTGACTGTGGTTCAGATCATGAACTCCTTATTGCAAAATTCAGACTTAAATTGAAGAAAGTAGGAAAAACCACTAGACAATTCAGGTACGAGCTAAATCAAATCCCTTATGATTATACAGTGGAAATCGCAAATAGATTCAAGGGATTAGATCTGATAGAGTGTCTGAAGAACTATGGATGGAGGTTCATGACATTGTACAGGAGACAGTGATCAAGACCATCTCGAAGAAGAAGAAATGCAAAGAGGTAAAGTGGTTGGCTGAGGAGGCCTTACAAATAGCTGTGAAAAGAAGAGAAGCAAAAGGCAAACGAGAAAAGGAAAGATATACCCAACTGAATGCAGAATTCCAAAGAACAGCAAGGAGAGATAAGAAAGCCTTCCTCAGAGATCAATGCAAAAAAGAGAGGAAAACAATGAAAAAGACTAGAGATCTTTCCAAGAAAACCAGAGATACCAAGGAAACATTTCATGAAAAGATGGGCACAATAAAGGACAGAAACAGTTTGGACCTAACAGAAGCAGAAGATATTAAATAGAGGTGGCAAGAATACACAGAAGAACTATACAAAAAAGATATTCATGACCCAGAAAACCACGATGGTGTGATCACCCACCTAGAACCAGACATCCTGGAATGTGAAGTCAAGTGAGCCTTAGGAAGCATCACTATGAACAAAGCTAGTGGAGGTGATGGAATTCCAGTTGAGCTATTTCAAATCCTAAAAGATGATACTGTGAAAGTGCTGCACTCAATATGCCAGCAAATTTGGAAAACTCAGCAATGGCTACTAGAAAAGGTCAGTTTTCATTTCAATCCCAAAGAAAGGCAATGCCAAAGAATGTGCAATCTACCCCTCAATTGCATTCATCTCACATGCTAGCAAAGTAATGCTCAAAATTCTCCAAGCTAGGCTTCAACAGTACCTGAACCAAGAACTTCCAGATGTTCAAGCTGGATTTAGAAAAGCCAGAGGAACCAGAGATCAAATTGCCAACATCTGTTGGATCACAGAAAGAGCAAGAGAGTTCCAGAAAAACATCTACTTCTGCTTTATTGATTCTGCCAAAGCCTTTGACTGTGTGGATCACAACAAACTGTGGAAAATTCTTAAAGAGATGGGAATATCAGAACACCTTACCTGCCTCCTGAGAAACCTATATGTATGCAGGTCAAGAAGCAACAGTTAGAACTGAACATGGAACAACAGACTGGTTCCAAATTGGGAAAGGAGTACATCAAGGTTGTATACTGTCACCCTGCTTATTTAACTTATATAGAGAGTACATCCTGAGAAATGCCAGGCTGGACAAAGCACAAGCTGGAATCATGACTGCCAGGAGAAATATCAATAACCTCAGATATGCAGATGACACCACCCTGATGGCAGAAAGTGAAGAGGAACTAAAGAGCCTCTTAATGAACGTGAAAGAGGAGAGTGAAAAAGCTGGCCTAAAACTCAACATTCAGAAAACAAAGATCATGGCATCAGGCCCCATCACTTCATGGCAAATAGATGGGGAAACAGTGGAAACAGTGACAGACTTTATTTTTGGGGGCTCCAAAATCAATGCAGGTGGTGACTGCAGCTATGAAATTAAAAGATGCTTGCTCCTTGGAAGAAAAGCTATGACAAACCTAGACAGCACATCAAAAAGCAGAGACATTACTTTGCCGACAAAGGTTCATCTAGTCAAAGCTACGGTTTTTCCAGTAGTCAAGTATGGATGTGAGAGTTGGACCATAAAGAAAGCTGACTACCGAAGAATTGATGCTTTTGAACTGTGGTGTTGGAGAAGACTCCTGAGAGTCTCTTGGACTCCAAGGAGATTAAATCAGTCAATCCTAAAGGAAATCAATCCTGAATATTCATTGAAAGGACTGATGCTGAAGCTGAAGCTCCAGTATTTGGCAACCTGACGTGAAGAACTGACTCACTGGCAAAGATCCTGATTCTGGGAAAGGGTGAAGGCAGGAGGAGAAGGGGACGACAGAGGATGAGATGGTTGGATGGCATCACTGATTCAATGCACATGAGTTTGAGCAAGCTCTGGGAGTTGGTGATGGACAGAGCAGCCTGGTGTGCTGCAGTGCATGGGGTTGTAAAGAGTTGGACACAACTGAGCAACTGAACTGAACTGAACTTGGGGCTGGCACTCTTGAGCAAGTGAGAGGCCCCAGCTCTGGAAGGCCTTGGAAGAGCCCTGCAAACACAGGCACAGTCTGCTAACTGCTCTCTGCCTTCCTCAGAGATCAACAGGGTCTGCTCTCATCTGACCCAATCTCACTAGTTTTTCCCCATGTCAGCAAGAATATCTTTCTTGGCCCCAAACCAAAAACTTCCCCTTTAAAAATGCACCAGGCCGCCATAGGAATCAGCCAGGGAGGCTCAAATTGCATGACCGGAAGATGTGGAGAGAGAGGATCCTTGTTCACCAGGATCTAGAGGCTACTTTCCCTCCAAGGGAGGCCAGCACCCCCTCCTCCCCTCCCCAGGAAGGCGCAAGGCAGGGCCGGCCTTACACAGAGAGAGGAGGGAAGCGGTTTTCTTGGAGCTGGTATTTCCCAAAGCATGACAAAGGTCCATGAGATGACATTATGGGATGGGGTACACCGATAAACATGTTTTGCCCTAGGTGTTTATTTTAAAGTCACCTTCCACTTATGGCAAATTACACTGATAGGAATACAAAGCTTTCCTTTAAAGTATATTTCAAGAAAGAAGTAAGTCAATTATTAAGCAAATCATACAAGAATGGGGCAGAAGCTTTCTGAGGAAAAGCCTGTTTTTAGTTCTGGGTGGGAGGACGCAGTCCAGATGCTCCCCGTTCCCAGGCGTCCCCCAAATCTGCCGGCCTTTGGAAAACAGCTGGTGGGATGGACTCCAACAGAACCCAGGCTCTTACCCATGCCCCCACCTGCTCCTGTGCCCTGCTCAGCAGCCTGGACCCCAGGTCACTGTTGACCCTGTGGATAAAGGCCAACGGATAAACAGGCCCTCTATCCTTAGCACTGGGGGTACTGGGGGGGCTCAGGGAACAAAGCCACCTCCAGCAAACCTGACTGCCGAGGGCCTCAGACAAACAGATGCCAAGCTCTTATCACAATGCTCTGCTCCCTATCACGTGCAGGCTAGTGAGAACTTCCCTTCAGCCCAGGATCCTGGCTAGAGCCTAGCTTTCTACCTTCCCTTATTCAACAGCTGCTCATCAGGCCAGATCATTGAGGGAGCCTGGTCAGGGCAATGGCCGCCTCTCAGGGTGTCCACTCAGGACCATGGTTGCATGGCACCTCGCATGCTGGAGGCTACCCTACTCCACCCTGGGGTGTCTTTGGGGCACCATTTGCCACAACTCTCCCCATTCCATGAGCTCTCCTCCCATCCCCAGTGGAAAAAACAAAACCTGGAATCTTTCACCAAACAGGTGTTTCCTGAATACAAACCCTACAGGAGACAAGGTCCCGGGTGAAGCCCAGTGCAGTCAGGATAGCATGCCTATAGCCAGCCCTTCTTTCTGAATCCCTCTGGGCTCTGCTTTCTGAATCCCTCTAGGGTGCTACAGAGCCCAGTGCCACTTTATTTCCAAACATCAAATTTCTTTTTCGGCCTTACAATCTTAACATATTTCACAAGTGTGTCATTTCAAATAGAAGTTTCTCTGGAAAGCACCATTTTATGTCAATGCCTTTCTCATGTCAAGCGCCGGCTCCCTCTCCCGCTCCCAGGCGGCAGAGAACCCAGCTTGAAGTCAAAAGAACCAGGAAGGGAGGCCTGGACACTGGCAGGACCCAGGCAGAACCTTGGTAGAAACAACCCTTCCCAACCTGTGTGTGGCTGTGTTCTGGGGGGTAGCATATTGACTATTTCTCCTTCATGCATCACAGACTTGTCCTGGCGAAGGGAGTGTGTGACTCAATGAAGCTATGAGCCATGCCGTGCAGGGCCACCCAAGACAGACAGGTCCCAGTGAGGAGTTCTGACAAATTGTGGTCCACTAGAGGAGGGAATGGCAAACCACTCCAGTATTTTTGCCACGAGACCCCATGAATCGTGTGAAAAGGCAAAAAGATATGACACCAGAAGATGCATCCCCCAGATCAGAGGTGTCCAGTATGATATTGGGGAAGAGTAGCGGGCAACTACTAATAGCTCCAAAAAGAATGAAGAAGCGGAAATGAGGCTCAGTTGTGGATGTGTCTGGTGGTAAAAGTAAAGTCCAATGCTATAAAGAACAATATTGCATAGGAACCTGGAATGTTAGGTCCATGAATCAAGGCAAATAAGTTGTGTCAAATAGGAGATGGCAAGATTGAACATGGACATTTTAGGAATCAGTGAACTAAAATGGACAGGGATGGGCAAATTTAATTCAGGTGACCATTATATCTACTACTGTGGGCAAAAACCCACTAGAAGAAATGGAGTAGCCTTCAGAGTTAACAAAAGAGTCTGAAATGCAGTACTTGGGTGCAATCTCAAAAACAGAATGATCTCGGTTCATTTCCAAGGCAAACCACTCAACATCACAATAATCCAAGTCTATGCCCCAAACACTGATGATGAAGAAGCTGATGTTGACTGGTTCTATGAAGACTTATAACACCTTCTAGAACTAACACCAAAAAAAGATGTCCTTTTTATCATAGGGGATTGAAATGCAAAACTAGGAAGTCAAGAGATCCCTGGAATAACAGGCAAGTTTGGCCTTGGAGTACAAAATGAATCAGGGCAAAGGCTGACAGAGGTTTGTCAAAAGAATATGCTGATCATAGCAAATACCCTTTCCAACAACCCAAGAGACAGCTCTATGTATGCCTATCACCAGATGGTTAATACTGAAATCAGATGGATTAGTTCTTTGCAGCCGAAGATGGAGAAGCTCTATACAGTCAGCAAAAATAAGACCTAGAGCTGACTGTGGCTCAGATCATGAGCTACCTATTGCAAAATTCAGGCTTAAATTGAAGAAAGTAGGGAAAACCACTAGGCCATTCAGGTATGACCTAAATCAAATCCCTTGTGATTATACAGTGGAGGTGATAAATAGATTGAAGAGATTAGATCTGGTAAAGAGGGCCTTAAGAACTATGGATGGAGGTTCGTAACACTGTACAAGAGACAGTGACCAAAACTATTCCAAAGAAAAAGAAATGCAAGAAGGCAAAGTGGTTATCTGAGAAGGCCTTACAAATAGCTGAGGAAAGAAAGAAGAGAAGCAAAAGATAAGGGAGAAAGGGACAGATATACCCAACTGAATGCAGAGTTCCAGAGAATAGCAAGGAGAGATAAGAAAGCTTTCTTAAATGAACAATGCAAAGAAACAGAGGAAAATAATAGAATGGGGAAGACTAGAGATCTCTTCAAGAAAACTGGAGATTTAAAGGAAACATTCCATGGCAGAAAGGGCACGATAAAGGACAGAAATGATAACGACCTAACAGAAGCAGCAGAGATTAAGAAGAGGTGGCAAGAATACACAGCACTATACAGGAAAGGTCTTAATGACCCGAATAACCACAATGCGGGGCGGCGGTCACTCACCTAGAGCCAGACATCCTGGAATGTGAAGTCAAGTGGGCCTTAGGAAGCATTACTACGAACAAAGCTAGTGGAGGTGACTGAATTCCAGCTAAGCTATTTCAAATCCTAAAAGATGATGCTGTTAAAATGCTACATGTAGTATGTCTGCAAATTTGGAAAACTCTACAATGGCCACAGGACTGGAGAAGGTCAGTTATCATTCCAATCCCAAAGAAGGGCAATGCCAAAGAATGTTCAAACTACTGTACAATCGTGTTCATTTCACATGCTAGTATGGTTATGCTCAAAATCTTTCACGGGAGGCTTCAGCAGTACGTGAACCAAGAAGTTTCAGATGTACAAGTTGGGTTTAGAAAAGGCAGAGGAATCAAACTGCCAACATCTGTTGGATCATGGAGAAAGCAAAGGAGTTCCAGAAAAACATCTACTTCTACATCACTGACTACTCGAAAGCCTTTGACTGTGTGGATCACAACAAACTGTGGAAAATTCTTAAAGAGACAAGAGTACCAGACCACCTTACCTGTCTCTTGAGAAACTAGAATGCAGGTCTAGACGCAATAGTTAGAACTGAACATGGAACAATGGACTGGTTCAAAACTAGGAAAGGAATACGTCAAGGCTGTATATTGTCATCCTGCTTATCTAATTTCGAAGAGTACTTCATGCAAAACACTGGGCTGGGTGAATCACAAGCTGGACTCGAGATTGCCAGGGAAAATATCAACAACCTCAGATATGTAGATGATACCACTCTAACGGCAGAAAGTGAAAAGGAACCAAAGAGCATTTTGATGAGGGTGAAAGATGAGACTGAAAAAAGCTGGCTTGAAACTGGACATTAAAATAAAACTAAGATCATGGCATCTGGTCCCATCACTTCATGGAAAATAGAAGGGGAAGAAGTGGAAGCAGAAGTGAGGCAGATTTTATTTTCTTGGGCTCCAAAATCACTGTGGATGGTGACTGGAGCCATGAAATTAACAGACTCTTTCTCCTTGGAAGGAAAGCTATGAAAAACCTAGACAGTGTATTAAAAAGCATAGCTATCACTTTGTTAGTCACTCTGGTTTTTCCAGTAGCCATGTATGGATGTGAGAGTTGGACCATAAAGAAAGCTGATTGCCAAAGAATTGATGCTTTTGAATTGTGGTGTTAGATGGAGAAGACTCTTGAGAGTCCCTTGGACCGCAAGGAGATCAAACCAGTCAGTCCTAAAGAAAATCAACTCTGAATATTCATTGGAAGGACTGAGGCTGATGCTGAAGCTCCAATACTTTGGCCACCTAATACTTAGAACTAATTCACTGAAAAAGACCCTGATGCTGGGAAAGATTGAGGGAAGAAGGAGAAGGAGGCGACAGAGGATGAGATGGTCGGATAGCATCACCTATTCAATGGACATGAATTTGAGCAAACTCCAGGAAACAGTGGAGGACAGAGGAGCCTGGCGTGCTGCAGTCCACTGAGTTGAAAAGAGTTGGACACAACTTAGTAATTGAACAACAACAATTGACTATTTGGTGTGAGCTGCCGAGACCCCTCTTCTCATGACCCTTTCCATCCCCGCTCAGGACTCCAAATGTTATTTTAGGCACACTCAGCTGAAGGAACAAAGGAGGATGTTATTGATCACTTTGAAACTCATCATCTGCTTAAGGTGACAAATGGGAGTTGCACTTACGCTCTCCTTATAAAATGATCAGCCCTGAAAAGAGGAAGTGCTGCCTGCGGGGACACTTGGCAAGTATGGGGTGTGGTTGGGGGGCAAAGGGGCCGGAGCTTTAGCCCGGGCATGGCAGGGGCCACACAGGTGCTCCCTCGGAAACTGATCAGCGGGGCCTCGGCCACGGTTCAGCACAGTGAGGACACGGCCATCTTCCACCACCACGGTGCTCCCCACTGTTCCCGACTTGCTGCCGGACATCTGCTCGGGGTCTGAGGGGACAGAGGAGGTGACTTAAGAAGTCACTCCTGGGGCAGCCAAGCCCATGCTCCACGAGAAGCCACTGCAGTGAGAAGCCCGCTTGCCACAACTAGAAAAAGCCTGTGCAGCAACAAAGACCCAGCACAGTCAAAAGTAAATAAAATAAAAATATTACACCCATAAAAAACAAACACAAAAAAGAACTCACTCTTGTGCTCTGAACCTTCCTCCCACTGATGCCATCCCAGGGTTGCAGGGCAGGCTCCTAAAAGCAGTCCTCTAAGCCCCATGAATTAAATAGTTTGGTAACTGGAACCTATTTATCAATAGCTAATTAATAAGGTCCAAGTCCTGTGATGACAGAGTGATTGAAGTGTTTTCGAAAGAATCCATTTTTAATTAAAATGCTACCCCTCTCTTGGTTTCTGGATAGATTCAAAAGAAAGCCTTAACAGATGTCTCGTTTTTAAATATACATTATATAAAGCCAATAATTAGAAAAATTCATGCTTTTAATTATATTTTAATTATTCTTTGCCTATTGATGCAAAGTTAAATGATCTTTCTTCATGGTACTAATGCTGCTAACCAAAGCCGGCAGACGAGTAGCTGGTGTGAAATCCCCTTGCAGGGAGCCGGAGAGCAGCAGAGGTACTTAGAGGAACTCTGTGCCCTGGTCCTGGCAGACGGCAGTCTAATTCCAGCAAACCGCCTGGTGTGGAAGTGCTCTCCTGGCTCCTGGTCTGAGCGAGGCGGACACGCCAGTTATGTGATGAGGGTCAGGGTTTCCCCTTCTGCTGTGCAGTCACAAGGCAGAAAAGCCCCTTGATGTCCCTTCCCGGCACACCCTGCAAGGTTTCTCGTCGGAGCCACCAGATCAGACAGCAAAATTCAGAGAAACTCACAAGAGCCTGGAGGGTGAGGAAGAGGGGGCCACCCTGAGAGGCGTGCTTCCCCCCCAGCACGCTGACCACCACAGGGAGCATCTTCACCCTGCCCGGCATGCCCCGAGCTCTCCTTCCTGGGCTCCACCTCCAGCACTGCCCCCTGCCAGCCCCTCGGCCCCCGCCAGGTCCCCTCTCCCCAGCACACTGCAGCCCCTCCTCGTGGCTCCCTCCAGGCCACCTGGCTGCCCTGCTGGCCTTAACCAGGTTCTCAGGGCCCATCTGCCCACTCTGCAGCCTCCCCCTTCTCTCCCCACCACAAGCCCTTCACAGGTGAGCCCTCTCCTCCTCCCCCGACCCCCCGCCACGCTCCCCAGCACGCCCCCATGGCCAGTGGTCTTGCAGACGCCTGTGCCACAGAGCCTGTCCTTCCCCCTACAAGGCTCAGAGGGAGCTCCCAGAGGCGGGCCCGAGTCAC
This sequence comes from Cervus elaphus, assembly GCF_910594005.1. NCBI lineage: Eukaryota > Metazoa > Chordata > Mammalia > Artiodactyla > Cervidae > Cervus > Cervus elaphus. The sequence goes on from NC_057818.1 coordinate 44,178,879, forward strand.
CATGTGCCCAAGGCTGGGCACAGTGAAGAGCACGCGGTCAGTCCTCTTCTGGGGGCAAGAGTAACAGCTGGTATGGGTGGTTGGCCTGCACAAGCCTAATGACCAAAACAGAACACGCACACATGTGAGTACACACTCATAGCCTTAAGCCTCGCCTACAAACGGAGCCCCGGGTGGAGACCTGGCCATGTGTTTACCACTCCACTTCCTCTTTCTGGACACATTTTTCAGACTCCCTGCAGTTTGGCTGGGACCATGGGCTGACTCTTGTCAACGGCAGTAAGAGGGGAAGGGACGCGTGCTGCTTCCTATGAGACGTTTAACTGGATGCATGCTCCTCGTGCTTTCTCTCTCTCCTCTCAAAGGGGATAGAGTCGGACAATGCAACTGACCCAACACTTCTGGAGGAAGGCCACGGGGCCTGATCAGACCTCAGTGTAAGTCAGAAACAAACTGTTCCTGGGCTAAGTCACTGAGATCTGGGGTTTTATTGTTACTGCAGCAAAGGCTATCCTATGCTGACTAACACACACAGGAGTTCAGAACACGGTAAAGGTGAAATTATGGCATCACTGACTCAATGGACATGAAACTGGGCAGATTCCAGGAAATGGTGAGGGACAGGAAGGCCTGGCGTGCTGCAGTCCATGGGGTCACAGTCGGAGATGACTTGGCAACTGAACAACAACAACAAAGGTGAAATTATAAGTGAATAGGGAAAAGACATTATTCCAAAGACAGCGGACCAACTAGTCACTTTGTGAGGGCACAAGGGCCAGGATCCTCGCTTGCTCATCACTCTTAAACACACTTCAAATAAAAAGTTAAAAGTAAAAAATGAAATCACACGGATATGTGAAACGACACGTACCAGTGTCAAACTATTTCATAATCATACAGAAAATATTGTTAAAAGAAAATCATGAAATCATAAAGATAGATGAAAACACAGGCAAACAACTGAACTGTGCTGAGGTGGTAGAAATGATCTAACTATGCAAAAGGCAAAAACTATACAAGAAAAACTCAATTTGAACCAGTATATTTAAATTTCTTGTATATCAAACTGGGAAAAATATTTTAACAGAACAGTAACACAAAGAGCCCTATTATAAAGTGTTCTTGTAGAAAGTCCACCTACAAATGTCCCAAGGGCAAAATTGTGCCGAGGACAGACAAGCCACAAAAGCAAATGCCCAGGAAATACCTTTAAGAGAAGTTTAATCTCACCAGTAAATAAAGAAGTACAAATAAAGGTGGGATACTTTTATCAGACTGGGCAGATGGTTAATAAAAACAATACTAATTAACTTTGAAGCCCAAGTGGACACAGGCCCCTAAGGATGGATGCATGGCATGTGTGTGTGTCCAGTTCGGTAGGTGAGAACTTGGTTTCTGAACAGAGGCCACCTGGCTCCTCTAAGACCCATCTGTCTGCTGTGGGATCTTGGGCCAGTTCCTTAAAGCTCTGTGCGGTGTAAAGTTCAGAGGATGCCATCCCCACCTTACAGGATTAAATGAGAAAATCCCCAGGAAGCACGTAGCGTGTACTCACCAGACAGACATCAATGTCACCCAAGCTGTGTGGGAGAACAGCTTCGAGAAGGCAGTTATGCTTCGTGCATCAAAATCCTACCCCCGCCCCAACCCCAGAGTTTACCCCTGAAGAGATTATCAGTTAAACACCCAAGAGGGGGATAGATAAGGCTGATCATCACAGTGTCATTCACACCGTAAAGTCGGAAACCACCTGGCCGCCCTGGCGGAGGGCTGGATAAGCGGATTATGACACAGCCCTGCAGGTGCGGCAGGCCCCGGCTCACTGATGGGAGAGATTTCCCCCTCTCAGAAGGAGGAGGGAAAACTCTGCCTGGTGTGACCCCGGCAGACCTGAGTCTGTGTGTCTGTGCCCCCGGAGAGATCCACAACACGTCTACTGAAAAAACAGGGGTGAGCGAACCTCTGCATCACAGGAGATTTTTCATAGCTTGCCTATAATGCTTTGTGCTGACTGAATTTCCTGCTGGCACAAGCAATATCTCTTCATCTTTTCATCCGAGAAAACTGTTTTCGTTTTGACAATATTTTCCGGAAGGAATGAAAGCTACTTGTTAAAGACCAGCTCCCCTGCAGCCAGCCTTGCCGCACCAGCCCCAGTAGGCCTCTTTAAAGACCCATGTGCGGGGCTCAGTGGACACGACCCGCAAAGCCACCAACTAGGACGATGCTACAAAGCTGCCACAAGGGGTCGCTAGTGCACACTGCCTGCTGCCCACACTGAATACCTTGAGAAACCTGCAGTCTGGCTTGAGGGACCCACGGTTCAGAAACAAACCCTGCAGGAACTCTTGGGCATGGGGTGTGAAGAATCCAAGCCACAAGAATGTCTGCTCAGTCTTGCTTCAAAACCCCACTTACTTGTCTTCTCTGGAACGGAATTCTGTCTGCATGAGGAGGGACCCCCACTGCAGCGTGAGCTGGGGATGTCAGGGACTGGCTGGACCCCCTCTGTCTGACCCCAACATGCACACTGCCCTTCCTGGACCACCTGCCCACCCCCTCGGCAAACTCATAGGGCTTGGCCTCCCTCTGGATGGAGGGAGCTGCTGAGAAACCCCAGCTCTCTGTCTCTCCTGGGAGCAGAAGGAAGCTTCTCTGCCCTGGGGACTGGGCTGTCTGGAGGCAAGTCTGCTACTGTAAACAGACTCAGCAGGTACAGGGCAAATCCTACCCAGGACGCGTTAGGCATGAGTGAAAAAAACAAGTTAAAGCGGTAGTTGCTCAGTCGTGTCAGTCTCTTTGCAACCCTATGGACTGTAGCCTGCCAGGCTCCTCCGTCCATGGAATTCTCCAGACAAGAACACTGGAGTGGGTTGCCATGGCCTTCTCCAGGGGATCTTCCCGACCCAAGGATTGAACTCACATCTCCTGCACTGCAGGCAGATTCTTTACTGCCCAAGCCATCAGGGAAGACCTGACATTCACCAAATGCCCCTGGAAAGAGCACTTGAATTCAGCAAGTAGCTCGGAGTCGAATGGATTTCCATTCATAGCTTCTAAATCCCCAATGCGACGCACTGCTGCACGGCAAAGGTGGGAAGCTGGGGCTCCCTACACGTTGTAGCCTGGAGACGGTCCCCTGACATTGCCTGAGTCAAATGCACACACGTCTCCCAGAGGCCCCTGGTCCCTCTCTGCTGTACCAGCTGCTGCTGTCGCTGGGAGCATGGCATCAGACCCTTCTGCCTGCCTGCCAGCAGCAGGGCGTCCTGGGGGAGGATACTTTAAGGGAATTGTTTCTGTCTACACCTCCCACCCCAGTTCTGAGACAACTGGTGGTCCCCAGGGATTGGGGAGCTACACAAACACTTGAATGTGGCTTCCAACCAATTCTACCACTTGAACCTGGTCGTCTCTCCCGGCCTTCCTCGCTCGGGCACAGGACAGGCTTGGTGAGGCCACAAAGTGCCAGCCTCCCCAGAAACTTCACCAACTAGGGAAGAGATTTCTCTATGAAATTTCTGTGGTCTGGCTGCTAGTTCTTGCCTCTTCTGGGGTGAGCAGGGGTTTTATCCTTAAGTACGGAGACGGAGTGCTCCCGTCCTGGCTGGGCATTCCCACTACACACACACACACACACACACACACACACACACACACAGGGCACACGGAGGCCCTTCAGACGGCCTTAGAATAATGATGCCCACTGGGAACCTCAAGGGGACTTAACTAATTTATAAGGCAATTTTAATAATAACTATATATTAATTTTGCATTCCCTTTTTACCTATTTCAGTGACTACGAACTGATAGGAATTAGGTAATATATTACAATAGGCTTCTGGGGACTTTTTATTAACTAATGTCCCATATTTAAAAACCTTCCTGTCAAATGAGAAACATTAAAAAAAATGCTGTCCCTTTTATAATTGCTTCTAATAGACTCAATATTCAGGTCCTGGCCTCAGTAGACAGCCCGGGTGGTGCTTCCCCAAATTACACTTAACTTTTCATTTTTCTCACTGTCACTGGCCAACGGAATCATTCTGGAAGCACACAAATGGTCAGCTTACTGCGTCAGCCTGTGGCTCCCGAGACGCCTATAAATTTAGAAGGTACAAAGGCCGCTTAGGACAAGAGACATGCAGCAGCTTCTTGCCTGGTTACTGCAGCAGCCTGCCTTTTTGTGGAGTTGTTTAGTATTTCTTTTTTTTTTTGGTAACCCTATTTATTAAAAAATAGTACATACATACAGTAAAATGCCTGCAATGCAGGAGACCAGGGTTCACTTCCTGGGTTGGGAAGATCCCCTGGAGAAGGAAATGGTAACCCACTTCAGTATTCATATCTGGGAAATCCCACGGACAGAGGAATCTGGCAGGCTACAGTCCATGGGGTTGTAAGAGTCGGGCATGACTTAGCGACTAAACCACCAGTAAAATGCACACATCATAGGCGTCCAGACGGATGAGACTTTACAAATGTACCCTTTAGATCAGGACACAGAACATTTCCAGTCCCCTGGCAGGGAACACCGCTGCCCCTCTCCCTGGCCCCTGCTCCTCCATCACCTGAATTTTGCCCGTTAGGGAACCTGAAGGAATGGAACGGTTCTCCTTTCTCTCGACACTGCCCCCATGGGAGCTGCCCGACCCTGGTCTTGTGTGCTGGTATTCATCGTGTGAACACACCATAGTTTATCCACCTCCACAAGCAGGCTTTGGGTCCCCCTGGTTTTAGAGCACTCCCAGCCCATACACACAGCGTTCTCGTGTGCGGCTCTAGCATGTCTGCTGTGAGCCGAGTGGACCCGCTAGTCACCAGGTAAGGAACGCTCAGCTTTCACGGACGCTGCCAATAGTCCTCCAGTGTCTCTGTTTTTCAAGTTTGCTACTTTTTCCCTGGCACAGAAGAAACTTTCAAGCCCATCACTTTATGAACTAGAGGAATGAACCCGAGGGTGAAGCCTGAGCACCTCACCAGGCCTGGGTCCTGCCTCCCTTGGTCATTTTGGCCAAAGCTGGAAGAAACTGCCTTCTCTGAAAGCCAGACCTGGGCTTCCCAGGTGGCGCTAGTGATAAAGAAACCACGTGCCAAAGCAGGAGACATAAGAAACTCGTGTTCGATCCCTGGTTCAGGAAGATCCCCTGGAGGAGGAAAAGGCAACCCACTCCAGTATTCTTGCCTGGAGAATCCCATGGGCAGCAGCGCCTGGAGGGCTACAGTCTATGGGGTCACAAAGAGTTGGACAAGACTGAGCGATTTAGGATGCAAAGCCAGACCTACCCACGGGATGACGGCACAACTGGCCTTCCCCCAACCCCAGAGGCAGGACCACACGTTCCTGAGAAGCAGAGCTGCAGGTGGATTCTGAGGCCCCTTCATCTACAGGTAGAGACCTCCGCAGACGCAGACACTTGATCCAGAACAAGGCAGAGGGAGTGAAAATCACACACCCGTCCAGCTGGGAGAGAAAGGTGTCAGCTGGGGGCATCCAGAAGTGGCTGGGAAAGGTCATGTCTTTCGAGAGGCTGCTCAGTCTTGGGAACAGAGTCAGGAAGGAGCCGGAGGAAGCCCAGTAAACAACATTTGAGGTCCAGCCCTCCCTGCTCTGAACGATGGACTGTGGCAGGGCGGGCGTGGGGGTGGCGCGCAGACCCTGGACAGGCGAATGTGTGAGGACAAGCCGGGGAGAGGAAGCAGCCAGACACCAGCTTCCCTGGGAGGGAGCCTCAGGACGCAGGCCTGCTGCAGCATGGGGGCCCAGGGACGACCAGAGTGCAGGCCAGACGGAAGCTGAGGGACGATGTGGGACAGCAGAGGTGGCGGACAGCCCTGGGCACGGCGGGCGGCCAAGCGCAGGCGGCTGAGCTGACAGCTCCTTATTCACCCTGCACTTCCAGGCAGAGGAGAGAAGAGGCCCAGGCTCCCAGGGCTGCCGGAAAGACGCCAAGCTAGGGGTCCTTTGTTTTCCTTTCCCAATTCAAAGGGCCCTGGGCTGGCGTCAGCCAGTGTCTGATCCTGACTCAAAGCCACAGCGGATCCCTGGTGAGCCCCAACACAGAGGCTCAGCTGTGCCAGCGGGTGTGGGGGCAAGGGGAGGATGGAAAATGAAGGCCCCAGAGGCCAGTTTTAGAAGTTTATGAATAATAAATGCAATTAATGTGATGGAAAACAGAAGCGGAGTGGAGGCCTCGGGGTGGGTGATGACTCAGCAGGTGGCCTCCCTTGCCACTTCTGGCTGCCCAGTCCCTCACAAAGGACAGGCAGTCAGGAGGCGGGGGCGCCGGGCCCCTCCCTCACCTGGCCTCAGCCCAGAACAAAGGACCATCGGGGTCTGGGTCTGGGTGCAAGATACAGGCCCCCAGCACCCTCCCCCTGGTTCGGTGCCAGGCCCGGCCCGCCCTGGCGGTATAGGGGTCCTGGCTTCTGAGCGTGCCTCTCAGGCCCAGGTCCCCTCAGCTGTGAACTGGAACAAGGACCACGCTTAGACTGGATGTCGTCACCCCAGTGCTGATCCCGTGACCCTCCACTCTCACTCATGTCGGCATCCTGGGGTCAGAACGGCCACAGGCTGCGAGGTGAGGGCTGCTTGGGGGTCCTCACACCACATTCCCATGGTGGCCCCTGCCTGGACTCTGACGCTGGCCCCAGGGATGTGCTCCCACTAGTCCGAGCTCCCGCCAGCCTGCAGGTGGGTACCCTGCCCCGCCCCAGGCTCTCAGGAGCTCCTCTGCTTTCCCAGTGCCTGGCACCCAGTTCCCCTCAACAAGCGTCAATGGAAGGCAGAGCAGGTATGGAGGAGGAGAGACGCCGGCCTCTGGAGCTGGGGGCAGCAAGGTGAAGCCTGAGGTCAAAGTGGCTCAGAGCTCCTTCTAACTTCTGGGCTCCCAACTTGGCTTCTGGTTCCTTCTGGTGAGAGGACCAGGAGAGGGGAGGGAGGAGACGGCGAGGGGGAAGGGAGGGGCAGGAGGGCTCAAGCTGGAGCCTTCCCAGCGGGCCCCCAGCGCCCCACCTGGAGGCCTCTCCGCTGGCCCAGCCCAGGCTGCTCCTGCCTGACCGAGACCAGCCCAGTCCAGAACTCCAGCGCCCTTGCATGCTGAGGAGACACCTTCCCCTGGCGTGGGCTATGAGCCGAGTGTCCACTAGAGCGGGGGGTGGGGGGGTGTCTCAGTGGCTGCCCCCGATTAGGTCAGCCGAGAGACGGTCCACTCCCCCCGGAGGGCCTCGGGGCCCACTGGTGAGGAATTGCCAGGAAGCTCCTCTTACTTACTATAAATTGTACCTTTATGGGAAAATCAATGATGCTGTCTCCTCGATCTTCCACACTTGTTGCTGGTCTAAAGTAATTTCTCCGTAAGGCAACAGGCCAAAACCAGGCCAGTGCTCCCTGGAGCGCCTGCCCGCCCCCACCCCTGCATCCCAGGAGGGCCCGGGATGGGAAGCTGCCAGAAGAGACTCATCACGCCCAGCTCCCGTGCGTGTCCACTAGGCCTGTGGGCGATACTGTTGTACACCTACTATATGCCAGCTGTCACACACTGTGACCACAGGATGAGGGAGACCCGGGCCCTTATCCACGGAGAGATGGGCATGACCTGATTAACCGTGGCAATGGGAAGTTGGACAAAGCACAGCCAAAGGGATGGAACTCACTGGAGGACTTCCTGGAGGAGGGGGCAGAGCAAGTGGGAAATTCAGAGGGAGAGGGAAGCAGAACATGTGAGGGGGCAGCAACAAGGCCCGAGGAGGCAGCCAGAGCTCAGGGGGCAAAGGGGGTGGGGTCTGACCCTCACAACACGTATGCCGCCTGCCCTTCGCACTCTGAACACTAACTTCTCAAAACAGTCTACTTTTTTCCTCTTTCAAGGTTCTTTGAAATGATAGCTTGTTTAACTAGCAACATCAATTGGCCAGCCATTCCATGAACAAATGGCTCTCTGCTTATCTCTGAGTTCAATCACTTTTATTTGTCCCCAAGTATTTGGCAGGAACCAGTTACATCAATAAAGAAACGTCAATTTTTAACAGCCACATGAGATGCAAAAGCTTCAGATGGATTTTCCTTCAGCAAACAGGGCGCCTGGAGGACTGTTATTAACAGCCATTAGAGACACGCGGGCGGGCCTGGGAGACAGGGCTCTAGATTTAGACTGGATTAAGGAGATAGCATAGACCCAGGACTTCTCAGCATCATAAATAATGCTGAAATTTGAGACGGTGGCTGCACTCTCCGTTGTCACAATCGTTTAGGCCACCGTGTGTCTGATGCTGTATAGCAAAATGACAAATATCTTTCTCAACTGCTAAGTGCACAGAGCCCATCGGAATAAATCCAACCAAATTCCCCACTACAGGCAACCAGGTGGTGACAGGGGGGTTGAGGGGGGAGTGGTATCAGAAGCGACTCAGACAGTGATTTCTGGAGGTGTGTGGGCCATGCAGAGAGGCCTGCTTTCTTGCCAACTCTCACCACTTCCTGTCATGTCATGTCACTGTTTCCAACCCTCAATAACACGTGGGGTCTGATACTCAGCTCTCCCCAACAACCACCACATCACAGCAGAGACAGTGAAATGGGAAGAAAAAATAAATAAATACAGAGAATGATGGAGTGCAGTGTCCAACCGTGAAATATAAGGAGAGACATGCATTAAAGCAATGGCTGATGCTCCTGGACAGCGGGAAATCTCCCTCCACGTCCTACTGGCTGACCCACTGCCAGGAGGCAAGCCCTCAAGGGTGTTGCCAACCAGCGAGACTTTGTGCGCCATCCAGGAACTGGGGTGGGTGCTCAGAGGGCAGCCCCCCCCCCCACCACCCCGGGGCACACAGGCTTCTGGTATAGACATTCAGCTGGGGGCACAGACATTCATCTGCCCCCAGGTCTGGGGAAGAACCGTCAGAGGCAGGGACACCACACCCCAACTCACGTGCTGTGCCTGTCCCACAGGAGAAACAACACCTGTCTTAGGATCCTACCCTGGCTCAGAGCTTCAGCCAGCACACTGGGCTGCTCCTTTCTCTGGCACCAGGCCAGCCTGATTTAGTGGTTGCCAGAAAATGTAGCCTGCAGGGTTTGAGAGAAGAGGCAGGTCAAAGGGTCCCTTTAGTCCTATTTCCGGCAAGGCCAAGACCTCCCTCCGCCAGGGTCCGCTGTGCCCCGAGCCCTGCTGGGTGGGAGCTCTTCCACTGCCCAGCTGGCCAGGCCAAACTGGAGTGGCCCCTGGGAGACCGAGGTGGGCACGGAGGGTCCTGCTCTCATCAACAGCTGGCCCTGGCAGAGCAGCTGCACTGAAGGAAAATGTTCTCCCGGCACTGGCCGCTCTCCCTGGAGCAGAACTTCCAGAGCCCAGCCAAAGACACCTCTGGGACTGAGGCGTTTTGCTCTAAGAAGGTAAGATGCTTTCTAACCAAGAGGAGCCTGTGCTCCAGGACAGGCCGGTGACACAGTTCTCCTCCCTGGCAGTGCAAAAGTCGCTGCTGTCTTGGGTCTTCCCTGCCGATCCAGTGGTCAGGACTCTGTGCTTCTACTGCAGGGGGCAGGGGTTCAATTCCTGGTCGGGGTCCTGCATGCCATGTGGCGTGGCCAAAAATTTTAAAAGTGGCTGCTCTTGAAGGGGAGGTTTGAGGGGCTGCTCCAGACGGGTCACGGTCCAGGGAGGGAAAATCGTGACCTGGCCGGGGCTCCCATAACCTGCCTCGTCTCACATGCACCCACAGGTCCCAGGGGGCACCGACACCTCCTGCAACCCCTGGCCCCGCCTCCCCTGGCTGGGCACTCAGGACAAGGGGCCCCAGGTGTTGGTGACCATGACTTTCGTCGGGACTGGGGAGCAGTCCCAGAGCCCCCAAATTCTCTCATGGAGGAGCCAAAGCTTCAGAAAAAGGCTTTCTCCTCCATGCACAGGGGCGGTGGGGTGGGGGGGCGGGGCACAGAACAGGCTGGCAAGCCTCCCCAAGCAGCTGGGGCTCTGGCGGGGGTTCGCAGGGGGAGACCCAGCAGGGCTCCTGGGCCCAGGCAGTTGTGTTAGCTTCCTGGGGGCTCTTCAAAAACACTGCCAAGTGAGAGGCCTTGGCCACGAGATGCCCACCACAGCTGACTTGTCAGGGGTCTGTGGGCCACACAGCCTGGCACCATCCTTATGAAGGGTGGCCGGTGACCCCAACTGTCAGCGCCTGCGATTAAATCGGATCATAGCCTCTCAGGCACTGCCACCCTTGGACCTTGCTGAATGCCTTTCATATGCTCCCCAGAGCAAATGTCAAACTTCACAAGAAAACGGTTCCAAGAAATGTTCTGAATGACTTTATGCTGGCTTCTCCTGAAGCACAGAAATGGTTCATTTATAAAGATTCTAAATGACGTCCAGCGGGACCTGTCACAGGCCGGGTGACCCTGGCTAGAGATGAACTTTTCCCCTCTGTTGCCTCCATCTCCCCAGGGATAGGTGGTCTGGCCTCTTCCAGCCAGACTTCCCCCTCCTATCATTTATTATTTTTTCTTTTAAGTTTTTATTGTTTAAATACCCACACTAGAGCAAAAGTCCCTGAAAATATCACAGATATTTTTCCCTTCATCAGAAAATTACAAGTAATGGGAATTTCTACACAATAGCTGCTATGAGCCTGATTCTTTTTTCTAATGTTATTCCTCTCCATCATTTAATAGCAACTCTATTCTTCCAGATACTCATGTCGAAAACCCTGTAGTCAACCTTGATCGGACAACAAACTCTGCTGGTCTCTACCTTCCAATAAGACAGGGTTCCTCGATAACCTCTGAGCTTTCAGGTTCACCAGGTCCGGCGTAAGGTATGCCCAGAACCTGCCCACTTCTCCCCTTGAATGTTCTGACCCCGGACTGAGGCCCTGTCGCCTCTCACCACTGCAGCGGCCTCCTCTCCAGGCCCCTGCTGGTACCCTTGCCCCACTGCAATCTCAGCTCAGCAGAGCTGCCCGAGGCTGCTCTTTGCCATCAGACTGTCCCTGTTCTGCCCGACCCGTCGCCTCTCGGCCCTCACCCCCAGCCCTCTCCTCCGCGCCGCTCTGCTGTGGCCAGGGGCCCCTCTGGGTCCTCCACAACCTCTCTGCCAGGCTGTGACGCCACCCTACTCAAAACTGCAAATCAGTCCTAGAAGGGACTTCCCTGGTGGTCCAGTGGTTAAGACTCCCCCTTCCAATGGAGGGGGGTGCAGGTTTGATCCCTGGTTGGGGAACTCAGATCTCACATGCCTCGGGATGCCATCAAAAATAAAAATATAAAAAAACAAACACACACAATCACTCCCAGGACTCCTTCCATCACTCTCTATGGTTTCCCATTTTCTGTAGAATTTGTCACCATCAAACATTCTGTATTTTACTTATTTATTTTGTTTGTCTTCCTTCCAGAACTCCAGACAGGTTTCCCTGTTCTATCTCCCTGCTCCTAGAACACTGCTTGGCACCTGTGGTTCCCCCATAAAGGTCTATAATCCAACCAATTGGCACAGGCAAGCTGAGGCTGAGCCAACACTTGCTGGCCAGCGGGCAGGATGGGCCCCGGGGCGGGGGCCCGCTTTCCAAGGACGGGCAGCATGTGGGGGGCATCTGTCAGCCCGCTTGGCCAAGGCAGGTGAGAGGGTCAGGGGCTTCACTGCCCTTCCGGTGAAGCCTCTGCGTGGTCACATCAGCTGTGCAATGCACAGCCCTAAAGGTAGTTTCGAGACACCCCCACTGCATCTGGAAATGACTTTGGAAATACTGGTGTTGAAGGGACAGTGAACCTGGCTTGGCAGGTTCCGCCAAACCCAGAGAGGTCAGCCCTGGCTCTCCCGGGCCCCCGGAGATGGCCTCGTCAGCCTGCCATCTGAACATCCTTCCGGTGAGGCTGGCCTTTGCCTGGCCCTGAGACCACCTGTGAACGATTGCCACACGCGCCTCGTTGCGACACCATCAGACCTCTTATCTGCCAGCCCAGGGGCACGGACCCAATTCCTTGATAACCACTGGGCTGGCAGGTTCACCAGGGCCAGAGACCACATCCACAGGAAGCGAGGTGCCTGGAAGAGTGCGTGGCCGTGGGTGCGGAGTGGGGTGGGGGTGGCGTGTGACCTTGCCCTGACAGGCAGGACTTCGGCCCCGTCCAGCCTGGACACTCCTTGGACCTTGAATCCTCCGAAGGTTAAGCGAGGAGCCTGTGGAGTCCTCCTCCTCCTCGGGAACACTTACTGAGCACCTGCTGTGTACCAGGCCAGTCCTTCCCGCTCCATCTGCAGTCCGGAGCCATCCATCCCTGCGGGTGGCCTCTGCCGTCTCCCCCATGCCTCCTCATCCCTTCCCTGCCCAGCCGTCCCTTTGCTCTGGACCTGCGGTCTCTGCAGGGCCACAGAGAACATTTCCAGACGCTGGAGCAACCTCTGAAGGCCACGCCCTGGCCTCCAGACAACAGCCTTGACCCTGACTGTGAGTGGGTAGGTGGTGTTTTGAATGCCCTGCCATTTCTTAGGCAATCTCTTTCCAATTTAGGGGGCAGAGGCTTCTTCCTTACCTAGAGCTGGCTCCAGATCCTACCCCTCCCCCACTCTGGCATTAGGTTATGTCATCATAATTCGTAAACTGATAGATATTATCATTTTTAATCTGCACAGATATTTAAACAAATAAGAACTCCCCACAGAAAAGAAGTGGGCCTTTCCGGAACCCTGCACTGTGCAGTGACCACTGCCAGGCTGAAAGAAGCAGGCCCCCATCCACTGGGCAGAGGTCGCCACGGCCAAGCAGCAAAGGCTGCAGGCTCTAGAGCCGGCGGCTGGGGCGCCAGTCCTGGCTCCTCTGCGTGTCAGTGGCAGGGCCTTGGAAAAGTTACTCAGCCTGTCTGTTCCTCGCTTTCCTTGCCTATGAAAGAGGCAACTGTCCCTACATGCAGAAGGCTGATGGGAGGATGAAACGCACTGTCCCCTCCTCATTCAATATGAGAAGTGCAAAAGGGCCCAGGCCTCTGGAAACACCTGTGGGACTGCTGCTGCCGCCACCCCACATGTCACACACACCACACACACACGCACACACTCACACCCTACCACCACCACCACCACACACACTCACAGCCCACCACCACCACCACACACATATCCCCCCACATACACCCCACCACCACACACACACACCCCCCCACCACCACACACACACACACACACACCCCACCAGCACACACACATACTCCACCCCACACACACACCCCACCACAACCACACACACACATATCCCCCCACACACACCCCACCACTGCACACACACACACACACCCCACCACCACCACATACACACTACACACTCACACATATATCCCCCCACACACACCCCACCACCACCACCACACACACACACACCCCACCACCACACACATATCCCCCCCCACACACCCCACCACCACCACACACACATACCCCCACACACACTCACACCCCACCACCACCACACACACACACCCCACCACATACACACACCCCACCACCACACATACACACCCACACCCACCCCACACCCATTCACACACACATCCCACCGCATACACACCCCACCACCACCACACACACACACACGCACACTCTCTCTCACACACCACACTCAAGGCAGACGTGAAATACAGCCAGGCCTGAATGAAAGTGCAGCGCCGGGGCCCTAGGGAATCTCTCCCCCATCCAAACCCAGGATGTCATAAAAGCACAGCCTGAAGGCAGAGCCTCTGCATTCCAGGGGCCGAAACTACAGTGCTTGGGAGGTAGGAGGCAGGAGAGAGAAGAGCAGGTGTCTGGGGGAGCAGCGCCTGCAGCTACCTAGACCAGACTCACCTGTAAGAAGACAGGCCAGGGATGGCGGGGAAGCGTGACTCAGCCTGCCCAGCCTGGCCCGGCACCAGCAGGTGGCAAGTCAGGAGCCTGGGACCACTCCTTCCCCCTCACCCTCATGTGCCACGCATCAGCGAGCCCCCAGCTCCAGCCCCCAACATCCTCCAACCCACCCTCTCCACCAGCCGCCCAGCCCGGCCCCATGGCAGCCCTGTCACTGCTCTCCGGTGGCCGCCTCTGTCTGCTCACCACCTGAAGCCACAGTCTCAGCAGGTCACGTCACCCACTCACAGACACCTCCGAAGGGCATCTCACTGAGACCTGGCCCCCCACCGCTCCTCTCACACCCCCCAGTCCCTAGTCCCTGTGCCCCTCACCACGTGGTCAGTGCCAGGCTGGCTCCTCAGCCCTTCTCGGGCTCAACACAACCCTCATGCTGGGCCATCGGCTCCCTGTTCCTTCCTGGATTCCGAATTATCACCATGTACAATTCTTCTGCTTGTCTGTCTTCTCTGGAATGTCAGTGGTGCACTCTTAGGGGCTAAGCTGTGTGCCCCCCAAATTCCTATGCTGAAGCCCAAACCCCAGTGCCTCAGAATGTGACTGTATGGAGATAGAGATAGGGCCTTTGGAGGGGTGATTAAACTAAATTGAGGCCATCATAGGGCTCTAGTCCAATCTGACATCCTTAGAGGAGGGGATTAGGGCACAGAGAGACACCAGGGACATCTGTCCACTGAGGAGAGACCACATGAGGACCTGGGGAGAGGGTGGCCATCTGCAAGCCAAGGAGAGAGGCCTCAGAAGAAACTAAACCTGCCCACACCTTGATTTTGGTCTCTCGCAGCTTACAAGGCTACAAGAGTATAGATTTCTGTGGCTGAAGCCCCCAGTCTGGGATATTTCGTTATGGCAGTGCCAGCAAACTACCATAGGGAAGCCAGAAGGCTGAGCAGTCCCCAGAAGCTCTCAGGGAGGCTGTGGCCACAAAGCACCAGGGCCTGAACTGCCCATGTCCTGAAAGCTGAACCAGAGTCCCATCAGGGTCAGAGCCAAGACCTCAGAGGCCAGAGAGAGGACGTGACAAGCCCAGCCCCCAGGTGAGCTCCAGCCACAGCTGTGTCGCCTGTCAGTAGGGGACTGTGTCTTCACAACAGAAGAGGGAAGCAGACCCCTCCCCGCCCCTACCCAGCCGGCCCCTGGCTGGCGTTCTGGCAACCCCCCTCCACGGCCACCCCAAGGAAGGGTGGCCGCTCTGAACCATCCAGACTGCAGCCTCGCGGAGATTCATTTCTTTCCTCTTCAAAGCATTACGGATTGATTGCCAAGTCTTGCTGTAAATCAAAAGAAAGTCACTACTCATTACCTACTTAGAATTCCCCGAGTTCTTCCTGGGAAACCATTTCTCAGCTGTTTGATCTCTGAGCCACCAGCACTATCTCCAGGCATGCCACCCATCACGGCAGCTACCAGACACTTTCTTCTTCCAGGCTCCTTTCTCAGCACCTGGATGAATTTTTACCTTTCTCCAGTTTCAAGAAGAGCTGCCAAGATAAATGATTCAAAGACTCCAGCTCGTGCTGAAAATATATGGACTGCGTAGAGCCTATTCAGAATAACCCCACGCTGGGGGAAACGGCTCCGACCACACTCTCATCCCACAGGTAGTGCTGGCAGGCGGGCCCCTGCACATTCCTTCCTGTGTCTTTTCACCTGCAGGACAGTGACACTTGTCCATCTGCAGCCAGCACCAGCTGCCCATGCCTCGGTCAAGCCCCTCCTACCCCTCAGCAGAATGTCACCCGTGGCCCTAGGGACATACACCAGCTGTGGCTAGTGGGAACAAGGAAGTAGCCCAATTTTCAAACTGTGAATGCAGGAGGACCCTCTTTCCCAAGTCCTGCAGCTGGTAACTCTTTCCCAAGAGACCCCTACCCATGAAAGGGCTGCTCACCACCCAGGGGGCAGGGCCCAGCTGATAGCAGCCTCCCCCACCCAGGGTGTCCATCTGCACAGCCACCAGCCCAGCTCTAGATCAAGCAGTCCAACCCCACTTCTCTTGCTGGGATGAACATCAAGACAAAGTAGAACAGAAGAAACAAGCCCAGCCAGGCCCCGACCTCAAAAGCTACCAGTGCCTGCCTGTGCAGGGGGCTGGATGGGCAGGAATGTCCACCAAGAAGCCATGGTCAACCCAGGCTGGCGGGATAGGTACAGTGCGCCCAGCCCTGCCAGGACACCCAGGCCTCTGTGCTGCTCCTGAAGGTCAGGACATGAGAAGAGCCGCAGCCCAGGCCTGGACACAGAAGGTAGAGGACTGCCACTCAGCAAGCGAGGGGACCCAAGGAGCAGTCAGGAGCGCAGCCCGGTGATGTGGGTGGGACACATTCAAGGCGGATGCCGGGGAGGGCGGGGTGGTGGGAAGCACAGGTGCAGGATGCTGGAGCAGAGGGGGATGAGGTGTGGCCGCCGCAGAGCTGGCCTTTCCAGCAAAACAGTGGAATTAACATAAACAAAGCCCGCTGAGTCTGGGGGCGGCGGTAACCACACCAGGTTCCTGCAGGTGCTGGCCGGGGGACACCAACCTTTTGCCCAGGGCCGTGACCAAGGGCACAGCCATCATCTTACTCTCCTTGGAGAAGCAAGGGACAGAGGGAACTTGAGTCCCGGCAGTGCAGTGGCTGAAGGAACCCAGGACACTCCACAGGGACAACAGGTGAGCCCAGACCCCTGACCTGAGGTCGATCACCAACACTGGACTTGGCCCCCAGTCGGGCAGTGGCAGCCTGGTTCCCGGACATCCTCATGTCCTCCAAGCCTCAAGCACAGCATGCGGAAAGTCCCAGGTCCATGGGAGCTGCAAGAGCCCATCTCCTGACCGTCCACCCAACCCTGCACTCTTCTTCCCCTGTTCTGGGGCAGCAGTGGGAGGAGAGGCCATGGCAGGCCTTTCCACAACCAGAGAAGGTCAGAGGTGCACCTGCCCACCCTCCAGGCCAGGGACCAAGGGGAGCCCTGGTGCAGGGCATAGGGTCTGGCCTGGCCCAGGGTGGGTGGAGGTGGGGGCACTCCTGCATGGCACCTGATGTTGGAACCTCTAAGCGGGAAAGTCTCTCTATGGTTCCACCATCAATTACCTCTGGGTTTTAAAAGCGCACAAGTCAGCTGGCAGATATGGGAACGGGCTTTCAGAGTTCCTGGATTAAACCCTTCATGACATCTACAGAATTCAGAGTTAGCAGGGAAAAACTCCCAGCCCAGAATAATTGCTCCCACAGGGAGCATCTTTCTGCACCAGAATGTAATAGGTCTGGATGAGAATATTCTAAAAACCGGCACCAAACCTTGCAGCAAAATCACAACTGTTTGCTTGTTTGGGGAGCCAAACCGAAATAATGGCTCCTGCAGGGTAATTTCTCACCAGACGCTCCTGAGACCCTGAGTGATTGTTCTGATCATCAGACCCAGGCAGCGAAGACTGCCCTCCAAGATGGGCCCCTGGCCTACACATAGCACCCCCTCCCCATCCCTATCTATCTGCCATGCGGTTCCTCCTATATGGAAAAGCAGAAAAGCTACTCCCGGGTGTGCTGAGGGCCAGGACCTGCTCAGAGGCCTAGGGGCACCTGACTGGTAACCTGTAAAGGAGTGAAGTTGACCAGAGATTTATACACAAAATATGAGAGTGGCCTTTTTTTTTTTCCCCATAGTGTTCCCATTTTTCTCAAAATACATGACCCCTTTGACTATCTTCTCTTTTCCTGTGTTTTTATAGAGACACTGGTGCTTGAGAAATCTTTCTCAACTATGAAAGAACCAGTGGCATGAGAGCCATGAGAAAAGGCGGGGGCAGGGTCTGCCTTAGCGCTGGGGGAGGCAGCAGGACTCTGCCCTACTGGGCTGCTGCTCTGTGGGAGCTGCCGCCCAAGAATTAATTTCAATGTCTAGGGAAACCCAGAGAAGTTTCCTGATTTTTAATTGTTGAATTCAGTTCAGTTCAGTCACTCAGTCATGTCCAACCCTTTGTGACCCCATGGACTGAAGCACGCCGGGCCTCCCTGTCCATCACCAACTCCCGGAATTTACCCAAACTCATGTCCATTGAGTCAGTGATGCCATCCAACTATCTCATCCTCTGTCATCCCCTTCTCCTCCTGTCCTCAATCTTTCCCAGCATCAGGGTCTTTTCAAATGAGTCAGCTCTTCACATGAGGTGGCCAAAGTATTGGAATTTCAGCTTCAACATCAGTCCTTCCAATGAACACCCAGGACTGATCTCCTTTAGGATGGACTGGTTGGATCTCCTTGCAGTCCAAGGGACTCTCAAGAGTCTTCTCCAACACCACAATTGTTGAATTAGAATGACCAGAACAAGCCAAAAAATCTCACTGTGTGGGCTAAACTCACTCTGCCTATGCCCTGGGTCCGGCCCAAAGGGCCACCCACCAGTATACAACCTCTGGATTTGGTCTTGCTAGAAAAGAATGGGGACACCAAAGGTTCTAACCCCTCTCCTACAAGGCCTTAACCTGACAGAAGTTTCTGGAAACCCACAGGGGCTGCAGGCCAATCTCACCAGGGCCCCAGGGGGAGGCAGGCCAGCTCAGGGGGTACAGCCTAAACCAACTCCAGCAGTGACCAGGGCGGAAGCTGGCTGCACCCCCGGTGTGGCTCATGCCCTCCTCAGCACCTCTGAGTGGCTCATCTTGAAAGTGAATCCACAGGCAACCCTAACCTTCCTCCCCTTTTCTTCTGGGCCTGAGCCATTTCAACAGCACCCGGCATCCCAGAGTCAATCAGATGGTTTTCAGCTGTGCAGAAGGAGCCAGAAAGAATCTCTCCCTGTGGGAAACGGGAGGAAATTTAAAGCAAGTCCCGAGCCCATGTTTTTATGGGATCCACAAGGACAGCATATCTGAAGAGCCAGAGCCGACAGTCATGGATGGAGAAGGGGCCGTATTAGGGAGGGGCTCTCCAAGACCACAGAAATGGTGGCCAAGTTATAAAACGGGTGTATTTGGAAGGAGCAAAGCTTCTGGAAGGGGGTGGCAGGAAGTGAAAGGGAAGACAAGCCCCCAAACTTTCCACCAATGCAGAAGTGCAAGAGAAAAGATGAGAGCCCCAAGACAATGGCCAGTGACCCAATACCTGGGGAATGAAGGCCCTGAGGAGAAGAAAGGTTTCAGTGTTCAGATTAGACAGTCAGTTTCTAGACCATTCGGGAGATCGTAGGGTCGACCCTAGGCTTGTCTACACAGCTGCTGGCACCCAACGGGTCACCACATTAGCTCCTGTTAACTAAGAAGAAAGGAAGCCACAGAAAGATGGGGGTGTGAAACCTGTCCAGGGTGACATGATAAATAATTCCATCACAAGTCTCAGATAACGTGACCTGGGGGATAAATGCCTGCGCCTGGGAAGTGACCAGCAGGATAACAGACAGGAAATACACAGCGCGTGACACACTTACTTGAGAGTGTGTGGCCACTGCCTCCGGCCTGTCCTTGCTGGTGGCCCAGCTGCTCCTGACCCCACAGAGCCGCTGATGACATCGCCGGACCTGTCACCTGGATCACAGTCGACAGGCTGTGTCCTCCTCCACCTCGTCTGGTCTGTGTGCAGGTGTGACTGCTTCTTTGCTCGACCCTTCACTGGCCTAAGTCAGAACACACCTGACCGGAGTCCTGCCACTTGAGCTGTGCTGCCCTCTGCACACACACACACACACACACATACACGCACACGCCGCCTGGCTGGAGAGTGGTCAGTTAACACGAGGCCCACGCACACCTCTCCTCCAGGCGCTGCCTACAGGGCTCCCGCCCAGCTGGCGAGGCTGGCGGAACCGTGACTCCCGGAGTCCGGCAGAAGCACGGATCCTTGGGAAATATTGCTGCACTCAAGAATCCTGTAAGCGGGACTCCCCTGGTGGTCAGTGGTAAAGAGTCTGCCTGCCAATGCAGGAAATGTGGGTTCAATCCCTGATCCGGGAAGATCCCACATGTTGTGTAGCAACTAAGCCCGTGGGCCACAGCTATTGAGTCTGTGCTCTAGAGCCCGAGAGATGCAAATACTGAAGCCCTGCGCCCTAGGGTCCCCGCTCCGCAACAGGAGCCACCACAATGAGAAGTCTGTGTACCACAACTAGACAAAAGCCCACACAGCAACAAAGACCCAGCACAGCCAAAAAGAAATAAACAGAAAATTAAAAAAACAAAAAAGAATCCTGTAAGCATCGGGCAAGAAAATTAACAGCTCCCTAGAGAGGAGCAGCATATGATTTGCCTAAGGTCTTCAGCAACAATGGAGGGAATGTTTTCAAACAACAGAGATTCAATACCTGGGAAGCCATCCTTCACACAGGAGGCAAGGAAAGGATCTTCTGATGTTCAAGGTTAAACTAAATGCTTTAGAGCAGGGGTCCCCAACCTCCGAGATCTAATGCCTGATGATCTGAGGTGGAGCTGATTTAATAACAATAGAAATAAAGTGCCCAATACGTGTAATGTGCCTGAATCATCCCCAAACCATTCCCCCACCCTGGTCTGAAGAAAAATTCTTTTCCATGAAACTGGTCCCTCATGGCAGAAAGGTTGGGGACTGCTGCTTTAGAGGAAAGGGGGAACACAGGGCAAAATACGGGTCCACACTGGATTCAGTAACACAGTGACAACTAAATAACTATTAACATAATTAACTTTTTAACAGAGGTAGAAAATGGAGAGAAATACAGGTCATTTTTTCTTAATTTAAAGATAAATTCTACAATAAAAGTGGAATGCATAAAAAAGAACAAAGGAAATTTCACCAACTTTCCAAAGACAAAAAAATTGTTTTTCCCAAAGCCAGAACAGAAACCAGAATGTGCCAAAGGAGACTCTGATGAGAAACCAAACATATTAGTCATCACCACAGATGCCATTGGCTCTCCTAACACTTAGAGGGGCTCCATTTGGAACAGATAAACTGCAACCAATGAACAAAGTTTAAAATAAAGGAGTAAGCAAAGATATATTATGCAAATTTCACAAAGAAAACATTTAATAGCAAAACCAGTGTCAGTTAAAGTCAGATTTAAGACGAAAAGGATTAATTAGGTCAAAATGGTTCTTAAAAGCCATAAAAAGGTAAAATATCACAATAATGTCATAATCATCAACCTTTATGCATCAAACAACTTGGGGTGGAAATGAACAAAACAAAAGCTACTAAGAATCACAAAGAGAATCATAAAACCATTTCTCTTAATCTTAAATATAAAAAAATAAGGAAGGAGGCAGAGGATTGGAATAATATAAGAAATCTGATTTAATGTACACCAAAGTAAGTAATATACAAATAAAAAAAATAGTTTCTAGTATTCCATAAAATACTGACCAAAAAGATGTCTACAGAGTCCACAAAGAAAAATCTCAAAATTCACATAGACCACAATCTGTCGCTACAATGGTGATAAAACCAGAAACCAATAACAAAAAGTTAACAAATCACATTTACCTAAAAATGAAAAGAAATGCTTTTAGCTCATTTCTGGGGTTAAAACATGAGTGAATCAAAACCTCTTGGGATATGGTCAAGGCAGTATTTAAAAATATATTAGCTTAAATTCACATATTATTAAAGGAGAAAAAATTAAAAAATTAGATTCAACTAAACAAGTTAAAAGACGGATGTTCAAAACAAGGTCAGGAAGTGGAGGGAGAAAGGAATCAATAATGAAACTAGGAATCCATGAGTTAGACAAGCAAAACCAATAAATATGTTTAATATCTGATTTATGAAAATACCTATAAAACTGATACAATTTTAGCAGTGCTAATGAATAGAAAAAGAACAAGAATGTGAAAGGGAATACAACTACAGTTACAGAGAATTTGGGGGTGGGGCTGGGGGTGGGGGTGGGGGCCACGCCCTGTGGCTAACAGGATCTTAGTTCCCCAATCAGGGATTGAACCTGGGCCCTGGCAGTGAAACCACCGTGTCTGAACCACTGGACCACCAGGGAATTCCCTAGAGAATGTAGTTTTTAAAATTAAGAGAATAAAACTGATAACTTGCTTCTAAGAAGTTCAAAATTCTTGATGAAAACAAAAACTTTCCAGGAAAATGTACTGTATTGACTTTAAGAGGGATAAAGTCAGAATAAAACATCATCTGTGAGAAACTTAAAAAGGTAGCAGAGAAATTCTCCCCAAAGAAACAATGGGTTCTGACAGCATCAAAAGACTTCTTTATACCTTCAAGGAGCAGACAGCCCCAATGCTTTCTAAATTGTTAAAAGTAGAGAGATTCCCAAATCATGATCTCAAAAAAACAACACAGCTAAAGAAAAAAAAAAGTAGACCTCAATCCCTGATTTTGGAACCTACATACAATCCTAGTAAAAGAATATCATCAAAACAACCATTATGATGCTCACTACCTACACTGTTCTATATAGTGTATACGTATCAACTCACCAAATCCTCCCAACCATCCTATGAAGTGCTATTATTATCCTTTCTTCCAGATGAGGAAACCGTGGCACAACTGTGACCCAAACCCAGGACACCAGTCTCTAGAGACCATGCCCTAATCACTGAAATACACTGCCTCCCCTTTCAGTCCTGCAGTTTATTAAAACAGGAATCCACCACAACAAAGTAAGGTATACCATCGGGATGCCAGGCTGGCTCTGCACTGGGAAGTCTGCTCACAAAATTCATCTAAGGGACACCCAGTGCCTGGTGTTGGTATCTGATACCATGCTCCAATAAAAGCAGCCAGCCAGGGCTTCTCCGAGAAATGGCTGATTTGAGGGATGGAGCAGGAAATATACAAGATGAGCCTGGAGCATCCTGCAGGGCCAGAAAGTAAGGAAGTACTCAAGATGCAAAATTATGGGGTATATCAGAGGGACAAAGGAGCCTGATGAAAGAATCCCCAATGGCCAAGTTGGAACAATTTAAGCAATAAAATAGTGTAATACTGGTTTATAACCCAAGGTACAAAACACATTATCTATGAATCCAAAAAGATAGAGGCAAATAAGCCATTGAATAAACAGGAAACAAGAGACAAATCTCCCCTACAGAAGAATTATAAACAGTGTATGTAGATAACTCCCCACCCAAGGAGACAGAGCATAACCCCCCTCTCCGTAAGCATGAGCCGCACACTGTGAATTCTTCTGAAGAAGGCAGTATAGCCAGGGGGAAAACAAGTATGCTTACAGTGGGAAGGCGTGACAAACACTACCTCAGTTAGGCGGTCAAGCTCAGTATCAGTGACGTCAGGCCACTAGCATGCGCTCTCACAATGATAAGATATAAAAGTGGCCCTTTACCTTTGGGGTCCTCCTCCCAGTGACACATACCTCCAGTCTAACCAGGAGGAAAATATCAGAAAAACTAAAACTGAGGGACGTTCTGCAAAATACCTGACCACTCAAAATTTTAGGCCACTGAAAACAGGGGAAGTTGTAGAAATTGCCACAAGCCAGGGGAGCCTAAATGTAACGTGGGATCCTGGAACAGAAGAAAGTTATTAGGTAAAAGCTAAGGAAGGAATTCCCTGGCGGTTCAGTAGTTAGGACTCAGGTCTTCCACTGCAGGGGGCACGGGTTCGATCCCTGGTCAGGGAACTAAGATCCCGCATGCTGCACTAGCACAAATAAAGAAAGAAATAAAAGATATTACGGAAATTGGAATACAGTATGGGCTTTCAATAATAATAATGTATCAACACTGCCCATTAGTTACGACAGTATATCACAAGCACATTAATGATAGGGGAAAAAGAGAACTGTCCGTAATATTCCTGTAACTTTTCTGTGATCTAAAACTGTTCTGAAGTTAAAAGTTTATTAACTGCTTAAAACACAGAGACAAAAGGCTGATAAAATTCAACATCCTTTCCTGATAAAATCTTAGTAAGCCAGGAAGAAAACACTACTTCCTTACACTGATGATAAATATTTATCAAAAATCAACAGTCAGCACCAGGTTCAATGGTGACATACTAGAGGCAAATCCATAAAGATGCCAACCAGCACTACTGTTATTTAATAGGTTCTCCAGGGGCAATTCCCCTGGCATGTGAAAGAAAATGCCTATTTCTGTTGGCTTTGCCCCCAAAAGCTCTAATTAGGGTTGCATCAACCAGGGTGCGTATTTGCAGAAGCTGTTCCCTCCAGTTCTTGGCGAGCTTTCTGGCTGAATACCAAGCAGTCTAGTTTCTGTCCTGAAAGTGAACGTGTTAGTTGCTCAGTCGTGTCTGACTCTTTTCGACCCCATAGACTGTAGCCTACCAGGGTCCTCTGTCCATGGGATTTCCCAGGCAGGAATACCGGAGCAGGTTGCCATTCCCATCTCCAGAGGATCTTCCTGACCCAGGGATCTAACCAGCGTCTCCTGCATTGCAGGCAGATTCTTTACGGTCTGAGCCACTTACCAGACACTTGGTTTATGTCCTAAAGATGCCCATTTCTCAGCTATTTTTCAAGCAAAATGAGCTATCCAGGCTTCAAGCCACAGATCCCCACAGCCTTCCATCCTCAAAGCCCACCTACACTCCAGACACCGGACTCTGCAGAGCCTCACAGTTCCCCTCTCTGATACTGGGTGGCCCAGGGTGAGGTCAAGTCTGTTCAGAATTCCAGGAATTCTCCACCCAAGACAGCCCCGACTTCTCAGAAAGGGCTCAGCTTGAACACCAAGGCGCGCATGGCTGGTGGGGGGGCAGGACTCATGGACGGCCTTCCTGAGGGGTGCACCAAACAGATGGGGGTTTCCTGACCCCCTCGTGGTGGGCTGTGTGTGGTCCATCTCCAACAGCCGAGGAAGTGCTGGCAGGAAACCCGCAGCAGCCTCACACACACAAGGCAAAGAGCCGGTTTGGCCACACCAGACCTGGGGGTCTCAGCGGGCCAGGCCCAGCCTCGTCCCTCAAGGGGGTGGACGAGACTGAGTGAGGTCTGCTGTGGAGGGTGCGAGGTACTGCCCAGACGGCAGCCGGGCCCACGGAGAGGGCCCATTACACCTGTACTTACCTAGTGGCTCTAGTCTCAGAGGCTGCCTGGACCCAGGCCTGTCCCAGGGCCCCCGGCAAAAGTCTAGTACCTTCCCAGGGTAATAAACAGAGGGCAGTCTCACAGGGGCCCAAGCTTGTCCAGGCTGTGAGCACATTAGGTTGGATCACTCCAGGTGACATCTCCAGACCCTCCAGGAAAGTAGGAAGTAATAAGGGCCTCTGGGTGATGCGCATCACCGATGAAACCTGGATCTCCAGCAAGACCCATGGGGTGGCCAAAGACACACAGGGCCATGCCTGACCACCGTGCCGGGCAGGGAGAGCCCTGGGCAAGACCCAGAGCGAGAGGAGGACCATGAAGGCCCGAGAATCTAAGAGATGGCCCCTCCGGAGTTACAGGGCACCAGAAGGGACGGGCTGAGGAAGAAGAGGGCCACAGGCCGAGAGCGGGAGACACAGCTTCTGCAGATCTGAGAAGCTGGTCCAGACCAGTGAGGGCGGGGTGGCACTGCAGAGAGTTTGGGGTTGGGGGTTAACCGTGCAGGCGAGGCCTGGGTGGGAGAGACAGAACTCTCCACACCCGCCTACGCTCTCAGCGGCCACAATCACCACGGGTTCATGGGGTTGTACAGCCTCCTGTAAACTCTCCCACCTTCCAATTATCCTCACTGGAGTTACATTTTCTAATCCTCAGGAAAAACAAACAACATAGGCCTTGTTTAACAAGAACACAGCAAGGGTTTTTTGTGTTTTTTTTTTTTTTTTTTTGCAGCCTATTCCCTGGGGTGGGTAAACTGAAAGCTCAACCAGCAGATCCAGCAACACATGGCTTGGAGGGAATTCGTGTGTGAGTGTGTGGCGTGGCGTGTGGTATATGTGTGGTATGTGTGTGGGGGGTGGGGGGTGTGTGTGTGTATGATGGGATGTGAGTTTGTGAAAGAGTGCGGGTTGCAGTGCAAGTGAGTGTGAGAATATATGGTGGAGTGTGTGTGTGTGTGTGAGGTGTGTGATATATGATGTGAGAGCTGGGGTGTGTGTGACAAAATGTGTGGCAGAGTGTGCATGTGGTATGAGTGCTAGGTGTGTATGCATATGTGATGGGATGTGAGTTTGTGGAGCATATGGTGCGGTGTGTGTGTGAGTGTGTGTGTGTACGGTGTGAGTGGTGGGGAGTTTGTGAGAGGATGTGTTGCAGAGTATGTGATGGAGTATGTGTGTGCATGTGTGGGATATGTGGTGTGGGTAGTGGGGAATGTGTGTGTGGTGTAAGTGGTGGGGTGTTTGTGAGACAGGATGTGTGGTAGAGTGTGTGTATGTGTGTGTGTGTGATATGAATGGCGCGGTGTGTCTGCGTGACGTGTATGGGGGGGAGCCCCCCCTCCAGCCCTGGGGAGAAGCCCCTTAGGCCAGGTCCCGTCCCCCAACCCCCAGTCCGGGCCCAGTGGGCACACAGAACTATGACTTCCTCCCTCCGACGAAAGGGCAGGAAGAAGCGAGGCCACCCTGAGCCCAGAGTGGTCAAGCCGCGCAGCTGGTCACTACCAAACGACTGAAAGAGGAGAGGAGACTCTTACTGCGGGCTGCCGTCTGGGGCGGAGCACAGGGAAAATCAGGCCCTGACAGGGGGTCTCCACACAGGCTCGGGGGTCTGCGAAGACCCAGCCAGGGGAGGAGGACAACACGGTGCTTGTCCCTTGGAGCCCTCACAGACCCCTCTGCCTATTCAGTGACACCCACCACCCCCAGGGACGCTGCCGGGAAAGAGCCCGAAATGCCCCCATTCACCACTTGGAGAAAAAGAGAGCATAATTTCAATTAAGGTCCCAGACTGTCAAAAAACGTCAAGTTATTAATCTCCTCGTGGCAAATGTGAACCGGGACCTGCTTACACAGCCAATTGAGCGTGCTCTAAATTAGTGTTTGCAGGTAATTGATTCAGCTGCCAGCCCCACGCCGGCCGCTACAAGCTGGTGACGCCACTAACATTAAATAATATGGGGCGGTAAAGCGTGCTGCCTGACTGGGCCTGCAGTCAGATGCCGTTAGCGCCCGATTTACCCAAACATTAACGTCTCATCGGTTTAACACAATTTACGACACCTCAATTGCGGAAACTGATTTTCATTTCCTCTGGAACCCCGCTCACAGGCACAGTGCGGAGGAGGGGGGAGTCTTAATAAATGGCAGCGGGTCGCTTCCATTTTTCCACTGTGCCCTGAAGATTTTATGACAAACCTTTGATGATGAAACAAAACAAGAAGATGAGGCTTAGAACTAGGTCTCCTGGCCAGCAGCCCCTGTCTGGGTCTGAGCACCACTGTGCCGGGGGTGGTATGCCCTCCTCCCGGAAAGTCAGTCCCGTCTCCTCCCCCTTCAATCCTGACCTGCAAGAGTCCCTGTGCTTCTTGCCCTGAGTTCCCCCTTCCGTGGGGCTGGGGCTTGGCCATGCTCCCAGCAGAACGTCCAGAAGACTCTAGGGAGACTTCCAGCCCAGGGGTCAGTGGCCTGCAGGGGAATCGCTGCCCTGGACCATCCCGGGCATCAGTCCAGCCTGTGTAATGAGCACCACACCTCCTGGGGAACCTCCACCTGCTTCAGACACGATCTCACACTCCCAGTCAAGAGAAGAATGCTGAAGTTTACAGCCAGCTGAGACGACAGGAGAAAAGTAGTTCAGGACATTTTCTTTTCTTGCGTGCCCATCCATCTAACTCACCCACGTGTATTTCCTGACACCAACTGTGGGGCGGACGCTGCAGATTAATGAGATGGTGGGGCCTCCAAGGGGAAGTTCCTAGGCTCCAAGGACACAGGCCACAAAACAGCATCCCGGGCCACCTGGGCCATGACAGAGACGTGCCTGTGGGGAGAGCGAGCCTGAGGCAGAGGTGTGGGCCCCCCTCACCACTGAAGACTGAGTGGTGGCACGGGCAGTAGGGGGTGCCCTCCCATATCTGGCCAGAGACACCCCAAGATGTGGCGGTGTCCCAGGACAGTTCAGTTCAGTCGCTCAGTCATGTCTGACTCTCTGTGACCACATGGACTGCAGCACGCCAGGCTTCCGTATCCATCACCAACTCCCGGAGCTTATTCAAACTCATGTCCATCGAGTTGGTGATGCCATCCAACTGTCTCATCCTCTGTTGTCCCCTTCTCCTCCTACCTCCAGTCTTTCCCAGGACAACCACCCTTCCATTGCCTCTATTGGCTGGGGGGGGCGCGGGGGGCGACACCATCTGCTCCCCAGGGTCATTTGCCCTGCCTCTCCCCTCCTCCTTGCCCTTCAGGAACAGACTCCATCTCTTGTTCTCAACATATCTGCCTCAGCTTTTCTCCAAGAGGAAAACTGCCTCTACCCTCCACCCCAGTAACCCCCTGCTCCCAGGGTTCAGGGACCCACAGATCAGATGCCCTCCCCGCTCTGCCTGGCTGAGGCCGAGAGGGTAGGCACCACTTCCCAAGTGTATCCCTCACAGCCAGCCGCAGGGTGGGCACAGCACACTGTAGGTGCACAACAGTGTACCCACCTGGCACTTGAGCTGGATTAATGCCCCTCATCACCCTCAGGGCAGCTGCTTCTGGCCCAGAGCCTCAGCATCATTTCTCGGAGGGCCACCCCTGATATACAGAGGCGGCGGCAGTGGGGCCAGCCTGGGACGGGTGGGGGCGGGGGCAGTGGGGAGACCAAGCAGTGTGTAGACAAATGTAAGCTCTCCCCAGAGCTCAGCATGTCAAGAGGCTCTCCTTCAAATGACAGCCAAACACAACATGTAGATGCTGAATCCCAAACTCACACACACCAACTCGAAAAGGATAGCTTTAGACAATGTGACCTAGACACTTGTAATATTCAAGATGACTGTTAACTTACTCAGTGGTTACATGAGAAGGAAAAAAGTACCCTCATCCACTGAGACATCTGCTGGCGTATTTACAGGTGAGATGACTCCATGTCTGGGGTTTGGTTTTAAACACTCCAGCAAAACAAAACTAAACAAAAACCCTGATGGGGACTTGGAAGTTCATTATACTCTTCTGCAGTTGTTGCTGCTGTTGTTCAGTCACTAAGTCATGTCTGACTCTTTGGGACCCTTTGGACTGCAGCCCGCTGGGCTTCCCTGTCCTTCACTATTTCCTGGAGTGTGCTCAAATTCACGTCCACTGAGTCGGTGATGCTATCTAACCATCTCATCCTCTGCCGTCCTCTTCTCCTTTTGCCTTCTTTCCCAGCATCAGGTCTCTTCCAGTGAGTCTACTTGGGGAGTCTTTGAAATTTCTCATTAAAAGAAAAAAATGATCTCTATTGCCTGGGGTCAGGGAGTTAGGGAGCAGGAAGGAGGTATTTCAAGTGGCCGGCCCCTGACCCAGGGCCCACATCCATAGGAGTCCCAGAGCAGATACCATGTTGCAGCTGGAGACCATGGGGAGGCAAGAGTCCTCCTGTGGCAGGAGTGACAGGGCTGGGTCCTTGATGACTCACCAATTCTGTGCCCTCTCGTGGGAAGTCATAGCAGCGGGGCCTCTGAGGCCATGTTAACGTCTTATCTCCCAGGATAAGAAGAGAGAAATACAGAGGACTCCTTTATAGGTTATTAGACTTTGGAAAAAAAGATGCCTATCCCCCAAGCCCAGGATGACGATGACCATAAATGTCCACGATGCCCACAGCTGACTCAGTCTGCACCTCACCCTCATCCTGCACTGATGAGGTGGGCTGTCAGAATAGGCTAGGGGTGTGGAGGCAGGCCAACCCCGAGGGCACCTGGGGTAGACTTGGGTCCTGCAAGGGGGTAAGGGGCACAACACTGAGCTCTTACAAGGCCAGGCAGCCCAGGATGGATGATACAGGGCAAAACATTTTTTTGTGCTCACAACATTTCTGACATCAAATAACTGGGTTTTCCACACTAAGTAATTCTCCAGTTCTCTGTGATACCTTCTGATACTGACTGCTGGAGTTAGTTGCAGACGACACAGATTAAGGGCTCCGTACCACAAAACTGGCCCCTCTGCAGGCACCAAGCCCAAGTCCGGGCCTCCTTTACTAAACTCTGACTGATCAGCCTAAAATCAGGGGTTCCCATCGAGCCTCGCCTTGGGTTTCACAGTCTGCTAGAATGGCTTGCAGAGCTCAGGAAAGCGCTTTACTTGCTACAACCACTTCATTATGAAGGATAAAACTCAGCAAGGGCTGAATGGAGAGCAGCACAGGGCCAGGTGTAGGGGGAAGGACGCAGAGCTTCCAAACCCTCCCCACGTTCGCCAACCTAGATGCTTTCCGAACTCTGTGGTTTAGGGCTTTTATGGAAGTGCCATTACCTCCTTAGATACACGACTGATTAAATCACAGCCAGAACTCAGTCTCAATCTCTAGTGCCTCTCTCCTCCCACTCTGAAGGTTCCTCATTAATATAAGGGGCTTCCCTGAGAGCTCAGTTGGTAAAGAATCTGGCTGCAATGCCGGAGATCCCGGTTCGATTCCCGGGTCAGGAAGATCTGCTGGAGAAGGGATAGGCTACCTAATCCAGTATTCTTGGGCTTCCCTGGTGGCTCAGCTGGTAAAGAATCTGCCTGCAATGCAGGAGACCTGGGTTTGATCCCTGGGTTGGGAAGATCCCCTGGAGAAGGGAAAGGCTAACCACTCCAGTGTTCTGGCCAGGAGAATTCCATGGACTGTGTAGTCCATGGGGTCACAGAGTTGGACATGACGGAGCAACTTTCACACTCACTCACTCATTAGTATAAACTCAGGCGTGGTGGAAAGGGGCTCATTGTAAATAATCATATGCTCCTCTCTATGAGGGGATTTCAAAGGTTTTATAAGCTCTGTGCCAGGAACTGGTGGTAGAGACAAAACATGCATTTTTTATTACGTCACTCATGGAAAAATGGCAGCCTCTTCAGTGTCCTCTCTCCACAGGATGGGGGCTCCCAGGTGGTGTGATCACGAGTGGGAGACTTGGGAATGGGGGCTTCCTTCCCCAGGAGGTGGGTGGGAGGGCAGCCACTGGGGCAGCTTGGGGCTGACTGCAGGGCTTCTTCATGCCCTGGGGAGCAGCCTGCTGACCCCAGGGTCCTAGAGTGGGGCTGAGGAACTGGCCGGGCCACACCCAGGATAGTGAGGCAGCCCCCGCCCCACCTCAAGGCCCCCGGGTGGCAATGGACTCAGCCTAATTGGAGCCACAGGACGACAGAGCTCTCCAGAACGCTTTATGAGCCACTTAACCATCCCTCGACCCAGTCGTCCAAGCACAGCAGACATAATGGCAGTGTTTACACATAAAAATGGCAAGCTGTTTTACTATCGGCTTTCAGAGTCACAATAGCAGCTATTTGGTAAAGTTTCCCACAAATGGCAGAAAGTCCAAGAGTGGAATGCTGGGGCACTAAACCACCCTGAAAAGTAATCAAAGACCATTACCATCAAACACTCTGCCAAGAGGCAGGGAGGTGGCCCCAGTCAGGAGAGAAATCCTCTCTGCCCACGACGTCGAGTCTGCCCCTAATCCCCACTCAATCTGTGCACTGGCCGCCGCGCCTCATCTGTTACTCGCTCGGGGAGCATCAATTACTGCTTTTTACATTTTAATCTTTACCCAGAGAAACACGGCAGCTTACCTTTCCATCTCATATTCTTTCATTCCCACTTTTACAGCCTTCATTACCTGGAGGACGGATATTAAGCAAAGACATTTGTATTAAGGAGATAAGTAACACTGCCTTATAAATAATGTATAGCACTTTTTTCCAAAGAATCTCTTCTTTAAAAAAAAAAGAAAGATACGTGCACACAGCGGTGCAGAAATGTGACAAATTAGAACTTTTTTTTTTAAAGCTCCAAAGTCATATAGTTTATTTAAACCACTCCGGAGCACTTCTATTCAGCAGTCAATAAACACCTCGGCAGGCGAGTGAAGATTTAACCAAGATGTGTCGGGTGAATACTTAATGCTCAGAAGGCCATGGCAACTATCCTAGAAGGTTTCCCTCCTTATAAAACACAGACAACATGAACTGGGACAACAGAGTCTGTTGCTCCCAATGATCCCCATCCGTCTCCTGACACAAGGCTACAAAGGTCAGTGAGCAGGTACCAGGCTAGTCCACTCAACCAGACTCATTTTGGGAAATAAGCTTCCTTCGGGTAAAGTGGAAAGGTTTGGGAAAAAACCATGTGAGTGTGTTTTCAGAAAATGTATGATGGTAATAAATGTGCTTGATTCGTGAGTAAGGACCACAGATTATTTTTTTGTAACAGGCTTTATTTATTTATTTAAACTTGGCCACAGCCTGTGGCATGTGGGATCTTAGTTCCTCGAACACGGAGCGAACTCACACCCCCTGCATTGGAAGGTGGTCTCTTAACCACCGGACCACCAGGAAAGTCCGGAGGACCACAGATTCTTTCAAAGGAGCTGGGACGGCCAGGATGCCAGGAGGGAGAGTCCTATTCTCCCAGTAGGGGGTACCTCTTGTTAGGAAATTCCCTGAGAGTGGGGGTCTTAAGGTGAGAAACTGGGGCAGAGCCTCTGTCCTGCAGGTCCTGTGCCCACTGGGGAACAGTAAGGAGCCAGCACTGTGCATCCGGCCTGCAGAGGCACTTCCTGCCTGCTGGCGTGGCCTGGGGACCAGTGTCACTCTCGACACTCCCCTCTCCATCTCGTCCATCCTCCCCTCGTCCATCTCCACACTCCCCTCTCGGCCCACACAGAGCAAGGCTGCTTCCCTGGCCCTCCCGGAATGGCAGATCCCACGAGCCAGCGCCCAGCTTACCTCCCGGTGGGCCTCACTGGAGATTTTATTGGTGTAGCGCAAAACCTCCAGCTCCATGTCCGTCTTGAAGACCCGGCTGCAGAGAGGAGAGAAACAAAGCAGCAAGTCAGTGACTTCCAGTGGGAGCTGGCCGACCCCTCCAGGGAGACCCTGCACTACACCCAGCACCGCCTGACAAGGAGCCTGGTGCTGCAGATGGGCTGCCTGGGCGTGGGGGTGGGCAGGGGATGGGCCGCCAAGCCTCAGCAATAATAAGCTGAGCTAGGCATGGCCCTGGAGACCCAGCGCCAGCCTCAGGAGCGTGGGCTGTTTCCAGTGATGAGATTGGGAAGCCACTGTGGGTGGTAGAAGCCCAGATTCTGTGGCCAGAGACAGCTTGCCTCACCAGGACTCAGCTTCCTCATCCATTAAATGGGAATATGGCTACATGGTAACACTGCACGCATGCGTGCTAAGTTGCTTCAGTCATGTTTGACTCTTTGCGATCCTATGGGCCGTAGCCTGCCAGGCTCCTCTGTCCACAGCGTTCTCCAGGCAAGAATATTAGAGTGGGTTGAAGTGCCCTCCTCCAGCACAGCAAGGCTGCTGGACCTGAATCTTAAGTGTGCTGACTCCCAGCGCTCTGCTCAAATGGCTGAAGAGTTCTCCCATTTCCTCCTCACCTAGCCCACAGGTCAGGGAGCCTTAGAAAACCATGTGACTCAGGCCCCTAGCATGAGACAGGGTCATGGTGGGAACAGGGACGGGGCGAGCAATGCAACCAAGACACCCTGCCATCCCCTCAAGGCTCAACTGTGCCTCCTGCCAGCTGCACTCCAGGGGGGTCCTCCCAATAAACTCATGTTAGTTTGCCCAAATCTGGTTCGGTTTCTGGTCTCTGCAATCAATCACAAGCCTAAGTCAGACTCCTGTAGAGAAGCTAAATAAATATTCATTTTCTACCTCTACTCATTTGAAATAAGCAACTGTAGGTCACGAGCATTTAGACAGCAGCCCGGCCCAGCCCTCATGTGCATGGAGTCCTCGGTGCATCCCTGACGGCCAAGTCTGCTCCCTTTATGAAAGGTGACCCGGCTTCACGAAAGGGCCCACATGGCCACCCCTCCTCTCACAATGGGAACATGCTCAAGCCCCCTCAAGATCAGCACGGTAGGGGACTTCCCGGTGGCCCAAGGGTTAAGAATCTGCCTTCCAATGCATGGGACACGGGTTCCATCCTTGGTGGGGGTACTAAGATCCCATATGCTGCAAAGCAGCTAAGCCTGTGCGCCACAACTAGAGTCCATGCACCACAACTAAGGAGTCTGTGCACCGCAACTAGAGAGTCCGTGTGCTGCAATGAAAGATCCCTTGTGCTGCAACTGAGACCCAACAGGGCCAAAAACAAGATCAGCAGAGCATACTGTCATGGTGATAGATTAACGCCTGCTCCTCCATCCAGAGTGCACCTGCGTCTAAGCACTGTCCTCCCCTAAAGCCTGGTGGCTCTGAGCTAGTCTCAGCCAAGGTGGCCGAGGATGGCATGGAGCACCCGTCTCCACCAGATGCAATCCCCAACACACGCTGTCTCCATGGTGCCCAGCTGGACAGCCTCCAGCCATTTAACACCAGGAAGGAAGGAAGGCATTGGACAGCACAGGCACACCTTTCTAAGTCTATAAAACCTTCTGGGGGAAAGATCAACCACCCACCCACTGAGATTCTGTCCAAACAAACACGTCTTCTTTGCCGAGAACCAGACCTGGAAGTCTCAGCCTGCTCTTTATCATCATAAAGGTACTCCGGCTCCTTCTCCGGGTGCTGTGAGCACTGCCACAGGAGGAACCAAAAGCTGGTTCCTGTGCCCTGGAGGCTGAGGTCCAAATCCACTCGCAGGATAGCCTAGCGGCCCCTGGTGCTTTAATCTGCCTACTTAGCACCAGCCCTAAGATCTGTGAGGGGGAGCAGACCTCTCTATTCTCCGATGCAGTGATGACAACGGTGACAACACCCGTGGGGACCAGGCGCAGGCTGCCCAGCCTCTGACGCTCCGCCTCTCTCTTCAGCCTGGTCCAGTGCTCTAGCCACACTCTTGCTGCCACTTAAACCCCTAGGCCCTGCGCCCTTCCATCAGCAGGGGCTTGGCCAAAGCCCCAAGAGGCACGAAGCCAAGCCCAGGCCTGCGTGTGTAGGACAGGACGGCTGAACGGAAACCACTCGGCCGGCGGGCAGACGGCAGCACCGCCACCGGCCTCCAATGCTCCCGCTCTGCCAGGACTCACAGCAGAGCGAGCAGGCTGCTCTCGACTTCCCCCACCAGGGAGGCCTCCCAGGGCTCCTTCTCACACGAAGGAACTCACCTCCTGCCTCCTGGGGACCGCGGAAGCCGGCAGGCAGGTGTGCTCTCACCTCTCCGAACTCCCAAGCCCTCCCCCGAAAACCATTCCCCAACCTGGTACAAGGGAAGGCGTGCCCTCTTACCAGTGGGGCTCAGCCCCCCAACATGCACACCTGGGCTCCGCACCTGCTGCTCTTCCTGGAAGCTCCATGACCGCTCACCTCCTCCTCTGGCCAAGCTTTCTCCCCAACTCCTGGCCCCGTTTCCAGAAAGGAAACCCGGACAGTCCTTGCCCTGGGAGAAGAGCTTTTACGAGCCTCTTCCCTGGCTTCTCCCTTACCTTCTCCCCTCTCCTTGTCTCCTTCGGCCCCCACCACTCTCCCAGCTCCCCCACCACCAATGTGTGGGCCCTCCTGAAAGCAAGAGGCACCATGACGCCTGCCTCCACTGGCCCATCCTCAGCCACCTCACCTCCTCCATCTCTCTTGGGTCCTCCCCTCCCTGCACCCCCCACCCTGAGCTTTGCCGCACAACCTGCTTCCAAACCCCTGGCTCAGATATAGGCCTCTCAGCTGCATTCTACCTGCAGGACTCCCGAGGCACCCCCCAGCTCAGCAGGGAAGAGACTCCCATCCTTCCTTGAGCTCCCACCTCCAGCCACAGCTCCCCATCCCCACTGCCTAATACACAGACCTGGGCGACCTCTCTCTCATCTGTTCATCACTCCCACATCCAACTGATGACCAGGGGCTGTGATCCCACCTCCGCACCCTCTCATGCCTCCCCTTTCTCTTTGCCCCACCGCCCCCAGCCTGGACCACCTCTCCTGGCTCTTCTGGCCTCCAGCCCCGTCTGCTTCCTGGACCACAGCTGTGGCTCTTCAGGCAAATATGACCAGGCATTCCCCGGCTTAAAACCTTTAGTAGTCCCTAGATGTCCAGACGAAGTTAAAACAAGGACCTATGCTCAATATTTTGTAATAACCTATAAGGGAATATTTGTGTGTGAAAAATAACTGGATCACTGTGCTGCATGCCTGAAACTAATATGACACTGTAAATCAACTATTGTTGCTCAGTCACTCAGTCGTGTCCGACTCTTTGTGGCCCTATGGACTGCAGCATGCCAGGCTTCCCTGTCCTTCACCATCTCCCAGAGTTCGCTCAAACTCACGTCCGTTGAGTCAGTGATGCCATCCAACCATCTCGTCCTCTGTCGTCCCCTTCTCCTCCTGCCTTCAGTCCTTCCCAGCATCAGGGTCTACTTCAGTTAAAAACCACAACAACCACCCTATCTTGGGACCCTGAGGCTCTCCAGGGCCCACCTGACCTATCTCCATCACTTAGCTGCAGCCTCTTCCCCCGTCCCCCACCAGGGACCCCTCTTCCTGGAACTGATTTTTGCCGTTTCATTCTCTGGCTTCCACCTGAAATGCGCCTTTCTCAGGGCTGGCTCCATCCAGTCCCTCACCAGGCAAAATCCCCTCCCTCTATTCCCTGTGCAGTAAGCGATCAGGCTTGTAGTTTCTTTTTCATTTAAGTCTCCCGCCCACGGTCCCTGAGAGAAGGTTCCCAGAGCCAAAACAGTACCTGGCCCTGAGCAGACAGACAGGACCTGGGCATTGAAACCAAAGCTGGAAAACACCTCACTTCCAACCAGGAGAGAGAATGGCGCATCTCAAAAAGAAAAAGAGGCCTCCCCACTCTTGCCCACCCTGGGTTGTTCCCTAGGTCAGTGTGGGATGTTGCATAGCCTGGCAGATCCGGGGCAGGATGGGGAAACACAGCCTCCCCAGGCCTCAGCAGCCTTACCCTGCCCCACCACTGCCCGCCCCCCACCACACAGGTAGGAAGAGGCAGCCCCAGTGATTGAGCCCCAGGAGCCCACCTCACAGGCTCTTATACTCACTTGCCAGCATACATACCTCCCAGGCTCTCCACTCCCCTCCTCTCTGCAGCCTGGACACCCTCAGTCTTGAAATAAGCAGGGAAGAGGCTCCACCAGCCAAGGAGAGAGGGCTCTGGGAGCCCAAAACCATGCCCCCTCCCATCAGAGCTGATAAGCATGTCGAGCTATCTGAGGCCCAGAGTCCTGTTTTCTTTTCTAATTTTACTTTGGGGAAGATGACAAACTCGACCTCTAGCTGATCTACTCAGGACTTATATTTTTAGTCATGTTAAAAAAAAAATCAAACAGAACCAGGGTGAACTGTCCCGAGAAGGCAGTTCTCCAGTGAAGCCAGCCTGGCTGAGCCCAGGCCTGGCCCTGTTGAATCCAAGCTTTAAGGGCCCTGAAAGTAGACAGCTGCGTGTGCCGGCTAACCCGACTGCCCATGGGTGCTCTAGGGCTGACGTCTCGCCCTGGTCCTGGGGGTCCCAGCCTGGCCCCGTTAACTCCACAACACAAGTACGGGAAACTGTCTTTAGGACCATGGCAGGAAGCAGTAAGACTTTCCAGTGTTCTGCACAGTTTCTCCTCATCTGCAAAAAGACTGTGCTGCCCTGAGGTTGATAAAGCTGTTTCCTTTATTGCCGAGCACAAAAAGGCAAGTGGTTTGGCCATGGTTTGGCCTCTGTAGGCCCAGCAGCCTTGGAGTGATGGAAGGATGCTGAGTGTCACACTGAGCTCCAGCTTTGCTCAGCCCAAGGATGTATGGGGTGGGGTTAGAAACATCACCTGCGAGGTGTCCATCCCCAGTAGAGGATGGAGGTCACCTCCTCCATGAAGCATCAGGGGACCAACAATGCTCAGGACAGGATGGCACTGATGCCCTTCAGATGTCTGGGCAGAAAGCAGTTCATGCTCTTCTAGCAGCAAGAGGAGGTGCCTGACGTGTGCAGATGAGGACACTCAGGCAGAGGCCCTGCTCAGGGCAGGCCTGTGAGTACCACCACATCAGAAGGCCGCTCAAGGAGAAAGGCAGCCCCACATGAGAGGAGGGGAGAGGAGGGGAGAGAGCGGGTGAAGGCCCAGAATCCCCAGCTACAGAATCCCCAATGACAATAACCGGACCAGGCTGAGATCCATTTGTGCAATCTTTTTTTTTCCTTTCCCTTAAATATTCACAGGTCACAAAACTGCCTCTGGGCATTAAACCCAGGATTAAGACATCAATTAAGTAAAGTCTGAATGCTCCACTGATTAAAACAGTAGCAAGACAGGATGAAGGATTTCCAAAATCAGTCTCTAAGCATCGAAGTGCCACAGTGTTGAACAAAAACCCATTTGAAAGGGACAGGAATTCCGTCTCTCCTAGAGATGGATGTGCAGAGGCAAGTTCTGCGGGAGCCGTGGGCAGGATTTCAATACCCCCGCACCCACGTGGCCATTCCTTCCCTACGCCGCGACTCAGGGACGAAAAGGGTAAAATCCCGGAACAACAGGAGGGAGGGAAAGGAAAGAGCTGGTTGGAATTACATATTCTCAGGAGGCTCGATCAATACGTCCTCTCAGAGAAACCAGAGCCGCGGAGAAAGAAAACGGTGGTTGAGCTCTGCGGGGAGTTGAGAGTGCCTGAAAACTGACGGGGGCCAGGCAGTCGTGGCCCACGTCGGGGGAGGGCTGGGACCGGGGCCTAATGCCCCCATATCCTGTGTCCAGCCTTCTGGCCCATGGTAAGCCAGGTTCTCCCTCTAATCTCAGGTCCCCACTTTCCACTCCACTTTCTGGTTGACTTAGGGCTAAATGCCTATTCATTGGGAGGCAAAGACAGCAATCCTACCAGAATACTTTCCACATACAGGTCAGAGAATCTAGGTCATCATCCATGTACCCTTTCTAATTTGGGACACGTTACCCAGGATGCAGGATCCTGATGCACGTCTGCCCCAAACCATCCACACCTCACCATCTCCTGGGCATAGAAAGGCAGGGCAGTAGAAACAGAAGGGTCACCCCACCGCCCGATGAATACACACAGGCCACCTCCGCCCAGTGGCATTAACAGCTCCAACACTGGCATAGGACTCAAGTTAACATGGTCTCACTTAAAACCCCAGAAGGTATGTGGCAATGGCTGACATGCTTGCTCTTTTGTGACGTTTCCAGAGGTGCTGAACTAAAACCCACAGCACCGAGCTATTAGACAGCACAGAGGCATCTCCTTTTATTTCCTCACCCACCTTCAGATCAATTTAATCATCTGCCAAACAGGAAAGCAGAACCACAGCCTAAATTATGGAAGTGAGACGCCTGCTCGTATTAAGTTTCAACTTTTGACCTCCATGTTCCCACTGCAATACCCAGCGTAAGGAAAGAAATGATCAGTTATGATCGCATGTTTGTGGGGGAAGAAGAGTATGATCATAGAGGAATTTACAAGAAATCAAAAAGGTACTGCTCGAGTGAATGGAAAACAATAAAAGCAGTCATAGAAAGGAAATGAATGACACCCAAACATAAATGGGAAGGGAAGCTTCTCCTGTGCTAGGAGAGGCCTCTGAATCAGACAGTCTCCAGGAAGGATCCCAAATCCCCAGGCCAGCTGCCACCTGGGAGCTGGGGTACATGTGGGTAGCAGGGCATGGTTCTTCCACCCCACCACACCCTGGCCTCACATGAGATCTATTCCAGGGGCTCTGAGCATGTCGGGTGGCCAAGAATGAACCGATAGTGGCTGACACTCAGGCAGCACCCGCACGCCACAAGATGCTCCTCAGAGCCACATGGGGCGGTATCTGAGCCTGGAGCCACTGGCCTGGGCTCAGCTCCTGGCCTCTTCTTGGGCAAATCATTTCCCTGTGCCTCAGTCTGCCCACCTGCAGCATGGGGATGATCAGAATCCTACCTTATAACATAAATAAAATGTCTCTTCAAATGAGGTGATGGGTGTCGAGTGCTTAGCACAGCACCTGGGACACAGGAAGCCTCAAAAGGTGACAGCTGGTGGTCCAGGGGTTAGGAATTCACCTTCCAATGCATCAGACGTGGGTTCAATCCCTGGTCAGGGAACTAAGATCCCACATGTGTGTGCTCAGTTGCTCAGTCATGTCTGACTCTGTGCAACCCTACGGACTGTAGCCCACCAGGCTCCTCTGTCCATGGGATTTCCCAGGCAAGAAT
Organism: Cervus elaphus; assembly: GCF_910594005.1. Classification (NCBI taxonomy): domain Eukaryota; kingdom Metazoa; phylum Chordata; class Mammalia; order Artiodactyla; family Cervidae; genus Cervus; species Cervus elaphus. Next base: position 44,218,872 of record NC_057818.1, read on the forward strand.
ACTGGAGTGGGTTGCCACTTCCTCCTCCAGGGGATCCCCCCAAATCAGAGGCTGAACCTGCATCTCCTGCATTGGCAGACAGATTCTTTATCACTGTGCCACCTGGGAAGCCGTAATTCCCACATGTTGGGAGGCAACTAAGCCCAGGTGCCACACAACTGCAGAGCCCGTGAGCTGCCATGAGGACCCAGTGCAGCCAAAAATAAGTGACTGCCATTATTATCAGCATGTGTCGTCACTTGACTTTTGCCCTCAGTCTTTGAGCCATTCACCAAGGGAGACCACATCTACTTTGCAGTTGAGGAAACTGAGGTGTGGTGTGTTATACACTGAATGCTGTCTTCCCCTCAAATTTATAGGTTGAAACCTATCTCCAGTGTGATGGTGTTTGGAGGTAGCAACTTTGTGGGGTGCTTTAGGTCATGAGGGTGGAACCCTCATGAATGGGGATTAGCACCCTTATAAAAGATACTCTAGAGGACTCCCTTACCCCTTCTGCCACTTGAGGACATAACGTGAAGACACCGTCTATGAACCAGACAGTGGGCCCGCGCCTTGGCCTTGAACCTCCCAGTCTTCTGAACTGTGAGAAATAAACTTTGGTTGCTTGTAAGCCACTCGGTCTGTTGTAATTGTTAGGCAACATGCATCTTCACATGCATGCTGTGAGTTAGGCATTACATCCCCATTTTACAGATGTAGAAGCTGAGCTCACAAAAGTGAAGTGACTTCCCGTGGGGCGAGAGGGCGTGTAAGGATGGGCTGGGGATAGAATTTGGATATGCCTGACTGGACACTTCTTCCATCACCCCAGGTAACTTCTCTCCGTAGAGCCAAGAAAAAGAGGGTGGTAAAAGCAGCCAGGACACAGGGCCCGAAGACACATCAATGAGCCATAATTTAACACCACGGAAGGCCAGTCTCTCCCGTAAATGAGGGGCCTGCCCATGGTCCCACCCAGAGTCCTTCTGTCAGTGACCAGAGAGGAGGGCGAGGATGGTGACCGAGCCTGCCAAGAATGACTGCAGTCACTACAGAGGCCGGAACCCACGCTGCTAAACATACCCCTGAGGCTGTAAGCACGGTGTGACATTTCTAAAATAGTTCCATGGCCATCAAATGCCAAGTAAGTCCTCTCTGCTAAAGGCTTTAATAAGACTGGGAAGTAGTTTATGAGTGCAGGATCTACCTCAGAGCATTGGAAATGTCACTAGAATTAAAGTGCACTTGTTCCAAAATGACGAACTAATGACTTGTCTCTCTGGAGATGCGAGGTGCACAACCAGCCCTGGTCTCCAAAGCACCCAGAGTGTCAACAGCTGTGAGGGATGTAACGGGGAGGAGCAGACACGGTTCCTGGGCATCCAGGATTTATTTTTCTGCCAGCTGCAGGCTACGGAGGGGCCAGGCATGTTACTTCATATAAACAATAAGAGATGGGGGACTTCCCTGGTGGTCCACTGGCTAAGACCCTGTGCTTCCGACGCAGCCAGCCTGGGTTCAATTCCCAGCCAGGGAACTAGGTCCCACAGGCTGCAACTGAGAGTTCTCATGCCGCAACTAACAGCTCCTGCACGCTGAAACTAAAGATTCCACATGCCATAAGGAAGATCCCGCCTGCTGCAACTAAGACCCGGCACTGCCAAATAAAAACATAAAATACACAAATATTTTTAAAATAAATTAAAAAAAAAAAACAAAAAGAGGTGGCTGTGAACTGGCAAGACACAGGCCCTCATGCTCCAAGTGTGCAGCCATGCCGGGCACTTGGCCAGGGCTGCCGACAGAGCTGCTGGCCCGCCCGCCCCCAGCTCTCCCAAGGGTTGGTACCGATGCCAGTCGACAGCCCTCAGATCTTCGCCTCTGGCTCAGCCTCTCTCCCACTGGCACCTGCCTCAAACTCAACACACCACAAACAAGTCCCTCATCGGCCACAGCACCGGCCCCATCTCAGTGACACACCACCCAGAGTTAATCAGGACAAAAACCCAGAGTCACCTTCAACTGTGCCCTTCACTCAGGCACCAAGGCCAGTTCCTCTCAGGAGCGTTCTGCTTGACTGCCCTTTACTCTCAACTCTGCCACCTACCCCAGCCCCCCACAGCCACCTGGACCCTGCAGCAGCCTCCTAATTGGCAGCCTGCTCCCATTCCTGCCCCACGACTTAAAAAATCACAAACCTGATCCCACCACTCTTCTGGTTCCACTGTCTCAAGACAAGGTCTGGGCAGACAGTATGGCCTGCCTGGCCCCTGCCCGTCTCTCTGACCAACCTCAGGGGTCACTTCCACAGTGAGTGGCCCTAGGCTGGCCACAGAGCCACCAATCTTTCTCATCTCCAGCCTTTGAACAAGTGGCCCCTTGGCCTGGATTATGCTCTCCTTCTCCCCTGCTCTGCGTTGCCCCCCAACCTCATGAGCCAACCCGTGCTCACCCTCAGGCCACAGTGTTCCCAAGACTAGATGGGCGAGGTCTCCCAACCAGATGGTGAACTTGACGAATGGCCTTAGGGTCAGACGTGAGGCATCCACACACCTCCCAGTCTGGGGATGATGTGGCAAAGGCCCTGCCTCTCCTCTCTCCTCCCTTCACAATAAGTGCAGCCACATGACAAATAAAACATGTTTTAGTGCTACCCAAGAGCACCTCGATGGCGTAGGAAAACTGGCAGCAATCAGAGTTGAAGGGTCTCTTCTGGGACGCACTGGAGGCACGTCGCCCTGCTGTGACCCAACAGAAACAACACGGCAGGCAGGGGCTACCGGTTCCGGCCTGGGAAGCGAGCGGGCAACGTAAGACACATGAAAAGGAGGCCAACTAGTTAAGACATACATGTGACATGAGGAAAACATGTTTGCCTTTTGGGTTATGAAATTATGTATGAGGTTTACTTTTATTCCTTTCACTATCAACTTTAACTGAGCTATGTAACTTTGGCTCCTTTACAGTTAAGATTTCGTTTTAAAAACTTCTAAATAAAGAAAGGGAGAAATACAATTGACACTCGAGTGACTCATGCCCTTCTGGAAAAACAGACCAACCGACAAAAGAACAAAACAGAAGAGGCTGAGAGAAGAGCTTCTAGTGACCGGCTTGCCTGAGGGGCTCCTTGAGACAGGGTGGGTGGGAACAGCGGGGTCTCTCCCCTTCCTGGGCTGAGCACAACCAACAGCCACAAGCCATACTCACCACTCCACGATCTCCGGATGAAGAATGGTGTTGTTGACATTGAACCTACGGAGAGAAAACAAGTCAAGTCCATTAGTTCAACGGTCTATTCATCTCCCAACAAGAAATATTTCATTCAAGACACATCAAGAGGGCTTTCCTGGTGGCTCAGTGGTAAAGAATCCGCCTGCCAATGCAGGAGACACAGGTTTGATCCTTGATCCGGGAAGATCCCACATCCTTCGGAGCAACTAAGCCTGTGTGTCACGAGTATTAAACCTGTGCTCTAGAGCCCGGGAGCCACAACTACGAGCCTAAGTGTCCCAGAGCCCATGCTCTGCAATAAGAGAAGCCACTGTAATAAGGAGTCCATGCACCACAACTAGAAAGCAGTTCCCGCTAGCCACAACTAGAGAAAAGCCTACACAGAAACGAAGACTCACCACAGCCATAAATAAATAAATAAATAAATAAAAGACATACCGAGAGAAGATCTAATCAAGAGAACTTTAACTTCATGACTCTCTGGACAACAGAAGGCCTGCTGCTCACTTCCTGCAGCAGACTTGGCAGCTCAGGCCATGTCCTCCAAGTGCAGTCAGTTGGAGAACAAGCTGCTTGGCTGCAAAACACAATCTTCCACCCTCACTAGACAGGGAGCATAGCCTCTTCCATCAAGTGTATCAACATGTACATAATAGAAGTCCCAGAAGAAAAGGAGAGTGATAGTGAAGCAGAATATTTGAAAATATCATGGCCAAAAACTTTCCCAATTTAATGAAAAATATCAGTGTTAATTTCCATAATACTTAATGAACTCCAAGTAGGATAAACTCAAAGAGATCCACTCCCAGACATATGATCAAACTGTCAAAAGAAAATCTTAAAAGCAGTAAGAGAAAATAAATTTATCACATACAAAGAATCTTTAATAAGATTCATGGCTGATTTCTCATCAGAAACTACAGAAGCCAGAAGACAGAATACAAGATGACATATTCAAAGTGCTAAAAGAAAAAAAAAAATCTGTCCATCAAGATTCCATATCCAGCAAAGCTATGCTCCAATAATGAAAGAAATTAAAACAGTTCCAGATAAATGAAAACTGAGAGAATTCATCACTAGAAGATCTAGCCTACAAGAAATATCAAAAGGGATCTTTCAGACTATAGTGAAAGGAGTTACTAGAGTAACTAGGATTCAAATGAGAAGAAAAAAGGCAGGGGTAGAGGTAATTACATAGGCAAGTATAGGAACAGTGTAAATGCATTATTTGTTTGTAAGTCCTAGTTTTCTCCTATCTGATTTAAAAGACAATTGCATAAAGTGATAATTATAAACCTGTGTAGATCACCACAAGATGTATAAAGATGCAACCTGTATGCAATAACAGCACAAAGGAAGACAGCATACTTTTTGTGTACTACTGAAACCAGCTGCTATTAATGCAAACTATATTATTATAAGTTTAAGAGGTCATTTGTAATCCTCTGGGTAACCACTGAGAAAATAACTAAAATATACAGAAAGCAAAATAAAAAAGGAATCAAAACTGAATACTGCAAAAACCTCAAACACAAAGAATGAGAGTAATGGAGAAACTGAGAAATAAAAATAATATAGGACACAGGAAACTAAAAACAAAATGGCATAAAAAAGATCTTCCTTATCAGTAATTTAGATGTAAATGGATTAAAATTTCTAATTAGAAGACAAGGATTGACAGAATAGATGCAAAAAATAACTCAACTATATGCTCTAAAGAGATACTTTAGACTCAAAGACACAAGATGAAAGTGAAAGGATAGGAAAAGATATATTATGCAAACAGAAACCAATACATCCATAGACTGGAATATTTTTCAGCCGTAAAAATGAGCAAAGTATTGATTCATGCTACAATATGGATGAATTTTGAAAACACAGTAAGTGAATGAAGCCAGATATAGAAGGCAATTTATTGCAGGATTCCATTTATATCAAATACTAACGTAGGCAAATCTACAAAGATAGAAAGTAGATTAGTGGTGGGCAAGGGAATGATTGCTAATGGATATAAGGTTTCTTTATGGATGACGAAAATATTATAAAGTTGGCTGTGATGATAATTGCACAAATCTATAACCATACAAAAACCATTTAATTGTATAGTTTAAGTGAGTCAATTGTAAGGCATATGAATTATATCCTGACAAAACTGTTTTTAAAAACTTACTGAACATATACATAATTAATTTTATTACATACAAATTTTATTCTAATAAAATTGATTTCTAAAATTTCTCAGAACAGAAACGGAAACAGATAAATCAACAAGAATAGTTTGAGATTTTCACATACCTCTTTGGATGACAGAACAAGCAAACAGAGAAATCAGTAAAGATGCAAGATATAAATAATACACCTAACCAACTTAACTTCATTGACATATACAGAACATTACAACCTACATGCTGTGAACTGTGCTCTCTTTAAGTACACATGAAACACTTATCATAATGATCATATGTAGAAAGTTTCAACAAATTTCAAAGGGCTGAAATACAGAGAACATTCACTGATTACAATAGAATTAAATTAGAAATCAGTAACAGAAAGAAAAATATAAAATCCAAAATTGAGAATTAAGCAATAAACTTCTAAATATCCACTCTTCAAAGAGGAGATAATAATAAAATTAGAAAATAAAAACATGAAATAGCCTAACTGGTGAACTGCAGCTAAAGCAGTGCTTAGAGGAAAATTTAAAGCTCTAAATGTAGATAGTAGAAAAGAAAAATTGAAAACCAGTGATCTAAACTTCTATCCCGGAAATGCCTTTCTTCTTTCTCAAGAAGCTAGAGAAAGAACAAACAAAACATAAAGAGATTAGAAACTTTTCAAAACAAAAATCAATGAAATAGAAAGCAAATAGAAAGCAAGTTGTTCTTTGGTAAAGTGAACATAACTGGAAACGGAACCCAAGAAGCAAAAAGATCAGGCTGGGGCAAACCCCTGACACTGGTGTCACATATGACTCAGAGCTCAAGCTATCAGTGAGCCAGCCGGGGAAGCATAATGTGGCCCGGCACAACGCATGGGCCTCAGCAGAGAAGCCTTGGCAGGCCTTCGACCCTCGGGATTCTGAGTCCTGCTCCATCTCAAGCCAGGAGATTACACGCAGGGCATACAGGATTGTGAGCAATCAGGAATTCTCCAGGGCCTCAATGACGGGTGTTTGAAAACACCTATCTAATGCCTTGGTTGTGTAGCTAGCACCCCCACTCCTGGCTGAAGAAGAGAAAGGGAAAGGGGAGAGGAGAGAGAAGGAGGTACTGGCAGGCTGAGAGGTTTTCACAGTATGAAAGCTTTCAGGATCCCTAACTAGAAAAATAAGACTACTTACTGCAAAGTCAAGCAAAATGTTGTAGAATCAAGCCCTACTTGTGAAATATCAAAGCGACCACAGACAGCCAATGTGGCGCAGAGTGAAGAACAGAGAAGCAGATGACATAAATAAAGATGGCAATAGAGATTCTGTCTCCCATTCTGCCAAATGTCACTTTGATGCTGGGAAAAGCAATGGCCCATCTCTTCAAAAGCCAAACATGCCAATAAAATCTCACATTACAAAACATACATACATATACACATGTGCTCACACACACATACGGACAGCAAGGTGACCCAGCACAAAGACCCAGATGCAGACACACAGACACACACACAGGCGGGCACATGCTTAGAAAAGAGGCACATGCAGACCCACACATGGATGTATATTCACGGACATGGGCAAATACACACACAAAAAGGCATACACTTAGACTAACAAAGATCCACATCCAAATATACACACACACAGAAATATACAGATTCGCACACATGAGACACAAAAACACTCAGAGAATCACACTCAGACACACACATAAGAGTCCAGAAGATGTTCACTACAATGTCGATGGTTTAACTTAGGGTCATGAAATTGGAACTCTCCTTGCTTTTGCCTCTGTGCTAGTTAGACCTTTCTACAACGAACATGTAATTATTATGTGGAGAAAAAAAAAAAAAAGCCCACCAGAGTCCATGAGGGTGAAGAGTGTCCTAGAAGCAGAGGGAGCCTCCCTGGTGGGCTCCACCTGTGGGCTGGATGATGCAAAGTGAGCAGTACGGGCCCAGCCAGCCCTGCCCCAGCCCCCAGGCTCCTCCCTAGTTTCCAACTTGAGGATGGAGAACAGGCCCCGAAGGCCTCCCACTCCACCAACTCTGGGGGCTGGGACGGGCTCTTGTCTCTTCAGAAGACTCATGGAAATTCCATGAGCCATAATCAGAACCTCGATCTGAACTGCTACCTTGATACATAAGTTAACAGGAACCAGAGAGCCACTGGTCCCCCCATCACAGACTGGCATTTTCTTGTAATTGTCAGGTTTTAATAATGTTCTTCTATTTCTTGGGTTTAAAATATTCACATCTCTGAACATTAATATTCCTGTATTAATAACCCCCCAATTCAGCAATTTCATATTTAACCGCTTATTTAAACGGAATTAATTTGTAACCGATTGTCTTCAAGTGCGCAAGGCAATTTAAGTAAATGCCAAAAGATAAGAAATATGCTTATCCTGAACAACCAGCTGATGTAAAATATCGACCATATTTCTCTGTCAGACAACGGCGTGAAACAAAGCGCTGTTAGCTGATGGCCCCCGCCTGGGGCTCCCAGGCAGCCTGCCCGCCTCGGAAGGAGCGGTCTCAGGCCGAAAGGATGGTCCCCCACAGATAATCTCGCTCCCTTCAGAGCCGGGGTCTGTCTGTCTCTCAGGAAAATCAAGTCTACCCCCTCAGATTGCTAACAAAGACTTATGTCTGCCTTGGAGCCCAGGCTGCAGGAACCCGCTACGGCAGGCCCAGTGGTACATGCAGCCCACGGGAAGAAGCCGTGTTTACGGCAAAGCTGTCCTCTCCACAGACCAGCCTTGGCCCTGCCCTCGCCAGCACCTGGCAATGGACGCTGGACCCTACCCTCTGTCCAGAGCCCCTTCGGGGCCTGCTCCTCCTGCACCTTCGTGGGAGCTCTGGCCTGGGCCAGAGTCCAGCTGAGCAGGAGGCCTGCCCCCACCCTGCTCCCTTCAGCCCAGCATAGCACACCCTGCCCCCCAGGAAGGACAAAGCCCCACCTTGCTTTCGCCTCTGTGTGAATTAAGAGCTCTCTACGCGAGCATATCATAATTATGTAAAAAATAAAAACAAAGCCCACCAGAGCCCATGAGGGTGGGGCGTGTCCCAGAAGCAGAGGGTACCTCCCGGATGAGTGCAGGGGCCCCAGGCCATGGGGAGATCCCAGCACACGTCTACCGCCCCCAGCCTGCCTCTGCTTCCCTGCTCCCGATCCTCCGCCGATGCCACCACTGTGATGCCTGGTACAAACCCTGCGTGGGCAGCAGGAGGCCTGACCCTGATCTGGGAAGGCTGAGGGAGGCCTAAAGGCTCCCAGGATCAAACCACAGCCACCCCCGCCTCCGACAAGGTGTCAGGCCCGAGGCAGCCAACCCTGAGGAGCCACACCTGGAGAGACAGTCACAGGCCAATCACTAGGCTGGACCAGGGCCAGGAGGGTCAGGCATGGGTGGACAGGTGAGGCCATTGTTCTGCCACAAGCTCCCTCCTACCCCAAGTCAAGGGATCAAGGTGACTGGGGGTGGCCCATTAGGACAAATTGAGAGGCCGGATCCTGAACTTCTGCCAGAGGTCAAATAAGGATCTAAGGTGGGAGGTTTGCAGAGAAGTTCAAAACGGTTAAAAACAAAATTCCAGGAATAAGGCACTTCATTAGGGCAATGAGAAGTGACCGAGGATAGCAGCAGCTTAGTACTGGAAACTAGGACGACAGCAAGATTCATCTTGCTTAGGAAACAGGCTATTATTATCCCCGAAAACAGCTGGAGAGGCTCGTGGCAGACAGGTGAACTCGGTCACTGAGCCCCGCGGCTCTGGAGGACAAGGGCCCCGCCAGCTCGGAAACAGGGTCCGGGAGGTGGCAGAACTAGAGTGCCGGCAGTGGGCTGGACTGCACCCAGACCCCAGGAACCTGAACATGACTTTTCCATAGGGAAGGCGCTGGCAGGGGACCCGAGGTCAGTGACCACGCGTGCGGGGTGAGGGCACCCAAATGGAGCAACCCTGGAGGGCAGAGCTACATGAAGGCCGCCACACTGGGGTGTGGGGCCCAGCGGGAGGTGTGAGGGGACAGGAGAGAGGTGAGCACTGCAGGGGGGCCTGGGGACCCCAAGGCAGGGAGGGCTCTCACCTGCAGCCAAGTCAGAAAACTCTGCTGCCACGTGGGCGTGGAAATGAATCCACCCAGCATGGGGCGGCACTCAGCCCAGCAGTGAGGGGCCTGGGGAGCAGCCCATAGCCAGCCCCTGCCTGGACTGGACCATGGATTGGAGAGGGCTAACCTAGTGCCTAAGAGCGTGTGCAAAGATAAGGCAGGCCCTGGCTCTCCAAAAAGCGTCCCACAGTGGGGTGGAGTATTGGCCGAGCACAGGCTCCTCTGGGCTCTTGGCAGGGACCATGGCGACTCCGGGGGCAGCAGGAAGAGGCTGGGTCTACTCCATGGAGGGAGGGGTCGGCCCACAGCGGGAATCCTCCCGGGGGAGCGGGCAGGGGGCCTCAGCTTTCACTGCTCACTGACAGTGATGATGTCGCTAGGGTCCCCTGCCTCTCCCCTCAGAAAACTTTAGGGAGTAGCCAGCAGCCACTCTGGCCTCACCACCTGTGCCCAGGGTGCTAGGGAGGCATTCTCCACAGCAGAGACCTCGGCTGGGGAGCTGGGCAAGCAAAGACCCCACAGCCGAGAAGCCCGACAGCTCACTGACATCCGGGAATCTTGTCATCAGAGATCCTAAAGTCCACTGGCCCACTACACAGCTGGGGAAACTGAGGCTTGTAGAGGCACTGGGGCATGATGGGGGTTTGCTCATGGGTAACTGTTTACTAAGCACTGGCTCCACGCCAGGCTCTGGATGAGTGGGGTCTCACTGCATCATGTGGCAAGTCCACCCTCCTCCCAGCCTGGGGCCCTCCCCACGAGGTAGTGACCCACGCTGAGACCAGAGGGGCCAGCCCGCAGGACCAGAGATGTTCCATGGTGCTGGCGGAGGCAGGTGAACGGGGCACGGGAGCTCTGGCATCGGGCTATGCTGGGGGACCAGGGGAGGCTTGGGACGGGAAGCAGCCGGCTGCACCCACACCACCCTCTCAAGGGCCTGGGGAAGAGACAGCGGCTCCACGGCCAGCCTCTCAACGAGCTGGGCTAATCACCGCTGGTGTGGGAGGTAGGCCGCTCTGGGAAACTCCCGAGAGGATGCAGAGATTCGTGCAATGAAAAGCAGCAAACCTGATACCCGCTCCCCCTGCCCCACCACTCTTATCATTGGGGGAAGTGATACATATTTATGAGCTCATAATCCCTGCTAATCACCCTACATCACACATACGCACAAACTCCCATGGCTCTGGCTCATACATAGTTATAAGGCGCTTCCTTTGCCACCGCTGCGGTCCACCAAAGGACGACAGAGGACGCCCTGGTGCAGAGGATGGGTGGTGAGGGAGGGGCTGGGGCCAGAGGAACAGGCCAGCAAGCCATCCACACTCAGCAGCCCCGAGGGGTAGTGCTCTCCTCAAGGGCTCGTTTGCTGCAGCCTGGGGCCCCGCAGATAACCCCCCGTCCCCGCCAGGGCCGGTCAGCAGCCAGCCCAGAGACATGAGGGTGGCTGGCTGGCCACATTCTTTGGGGGCCAGGGTGTGAGGGTGGCAAGGCAGGCAAGATTCTGTGCCCAACATCTGCCCTCCTGTGTATAGAGGCCTAAAGGGGGGAACAGGGCTCCAGGGCCCCACCTGGGGCTACACTGGGGAATGAGGGCAGGAAAGGCAGGGGCCCCTGCCCGGGACTGGGGCAGCAGCGGGCACAGGAGAAAGCTGTAAGTCAGACTGGGAGAGGGTCATCGGCCAGGAGTGAGGGGAGGGGGCTGGTAAGAATGAAGACCACAAGGTCAGAGCAGGTCCCTGGAGGGAAAACAGCTGCCCGCTGTGTGTACTCGGCCCCCTGAGTGTGCACGGCCCCCTGAGTGTGCCCGGTGGCCAGGGCTCCCTAAGCACCCGGTCACCAGCACTTTGATGATGGAGCTCTGTGGGGAAGTAGCATCGGTCCTTAAAGTCAAACTTGAACTGAATGTAAGCAAATTTTTCTCTAAGCATTTCCTCAAAAGTACCAAATTGAGCCCCTTTCTATAAATATCCTTCTGGTTTTTGTTTTTTCTTTTTAACTTTTTGGCCATGATCTGCGGCATGTGGGATCCAGTTCCCTGATCAGGGATAGAACTCATGCCCTCTGCATTGGAAGCAGGGAGTCTTAGCCAATGGACCGCCAAGGGAAGTCCCCTGCTTGTGTGTTTTGCGTCTAGTTTATATAAATAGACTGGGTCAGGCCTGCGGGGGGAAGATGTGAGATGAGGGAGTAGGAAGACGGTTCCCGGGGCCCCAGGACTCACTTGCTGATGCCCTCGAAGGAGGCCTCCCTGCAGATGCTGCCGCTGTCGGTGTTGACGCCGCGCTGGGGAGAGAGACTGAGAGTGAGGGCATAGACCTGCCACACGGGGCCTTGTGGGACTAGGTAAGGACCGGGAGCCCCCACCCTGGCCCAGCCAACCCATCCCTTCCTGAAAGGCCAGGCCCCAGCAGAAGGGCAACCCTCCTTTCTCTGCTGTAGCTTGAAAAGCAGAGGAAACCAAGGTCTCCTTCATCCAAGCACTTTGCTGACCCCAGCTCGGGCTGCCTGGGACCACCTTCGATCACAAGCCCCTGCCCCCAAGCCTGACCCATCTCCCTTGCACACGTGTGTGTGCACACACGCTCCTCAGACAGTGTCCCAAGAACACTGTCAAATCTGACCCTGCCAGAGCTGCCGGTGTGACCCAACTCGGGAGGGATGGGACTTTCCCGGTGACGCTGGGACTCTGCTACATTCCTCTCTTTCCCTAGTTGTAAGGAGACTCCAAGTAGAACTCAGACAGGGAAGGAGCGAAAACAAAAGATTCAGAGGAAAATCTGCTATCCCCAGAGAGACCAGGGCTTTAAAATCCCCTTTTAATTCTTCCTCAAGACTTTCAGGTGGATGTCTGATTGCGTCCCCCCAAATAAAACAAACTGGACCCACTGTGACCACAATCTTAACTTTTCTTCTCAGCCATCAAAACAACAGGGTGGAAAAAAGAGACCATGTAGAGTGCTAACAAAAATAACTGAGAAAAAACTATTCCTGTAAAAATCAATTAACAAAGGAGAGAAGGGTCACTTTCTGTACACTCTTCATATTGGAAGCTCCCCAAGGCTGAAGAAGTGTACGAAGGCAGGCTTCTTCTTGGAGCCGTTTCACAGCCCCAGCATTCCCACCCCGCTGGGGTGCACTGTGCACCCCTGCCAGCCCCAGGCTGCCGCAGGTCCTCTGTTATTCGGCGCCCTGGGTCCAAAATCTGACGCCACACCACCCAGCACCTTCATGGGCTGATGCAAAGGGTGTGTTTTTCAAATTCTATCAACAATGAGGGAGGCACAGGGTGGAAGCAAATTGATAAACAAACCCCGAGAGCTCAACCTGACCCAAATACATCCTCTAGCCGGGTTTTAACTCTTGGAGTATGCAAGGCACCTCGTCCACAGTGGCCTCAGGACAGGACGAGGCCCAGGGCGACTGGAGAATGGAGGGTGTGATCCTGGACACGATTAGTCATTCAGACCGAGGTGTCACTACTGATCACCAGTGACTGCTGCTCACAGTTTTCCATCCCACCCCAAGGCCCTGACCTCTGCAGAAAAAAGCAGCTCCCCAAAGCCCCTCCCTGCGCACAGACGCTGCCTGGTCCCTGAACACCAGCCACTTACCAGCGTGAGGAGCACAGAGGGGCTCCGGGATGTCAGAACACTGGCGATCTGAAAGGTCAGAAAGAAAACATCCTCTTTAGTGTCACCGCATGAAGCCTGATGGCGGTGACGTACAAGGGTTATTAAGGGCTGACAACTCACATGGATCAAGCACATCCTTCAAACAGGAAACTTACAGAGAATAAGGGACTTCAGAAAGCCACAGAGATATCACGGGGCAGAGAGGGAGACAAGCTTAAACCTGGCACGCTTCCCCATGTGCTGCCCAGCCTCCGGGACCCACATGGACCCCAGCTCTAAACAGCCAGTCCCACCCGCCTGTCAAGGGCAGCACCTCTGTTCATCTGCCTGGTCCCTTGCAAAACACCTGTTCCAGCCAGCTCTTAGGCACCGGCCCCACCCAGCTCTGGTCCCCTGGGCAGACACCTGCCTCCCTGCCCCGATTCATCCCCTTGACCACATGGACTCAGCCACTCCTGACCCCACATCCTTGCTCTCCATCCCTCCCATGGCCCACTCAGGCCCTTGATTGCTGGCTGCTTCCTAGCCAACCCCCTTGAACAACCCCACTCCCACCCCCGCCACACAGGCTCATCCCCATGCCTTTGCCTGGGCTCTCACTGCTGCCTGGCACACTTCTCCCCATCTCAGCTGCTTCCTCAATTTGTACTCAAGACTTAGGTTCCTGCCCCCCTCCCAGGCAGGTTGGTTCACCCCCTCCTCTACTGCCCCCGAACAGCCCTCATTCCCCTGGCAACCTGCCCATCACACTGCATCGGCCATGACATCCAAGGATGCCTGCCACTCCAGTGGGACCACCTGCTTCCTCTCCTGGCTCCACCCCTCAGTCCACTCTGCATCTTGGCCATGGCAGCTCCCACTGTATTTGGGCCCCCTCCCCAAGCCCCCACCCTAAACTCTAACACTATGACACAGGACGGGAGTGAGGGGGATTTGTTTGTTGTTTCAACTGCTTTATGGAACCGTCACTGACATATTCTATGCTGCACATTATTTGAAGTGCATGTTTTGATAAGCTTTGACATATGTAATACATATGCTTTTTAATACTGAGAGGCTCCCAGAGAATATCTGGAAGATACTGAAAACTATAAAAATAAGATAAAACACACCTACAAAACCATCCCCTGAGACTTTTTACCTCTGCACATACAAACAGATCTGTAACGACATCTGGATCATATGAAGTTACACGCTTCGCTTATTTCCTGTCATTAAATATTCTTCAAACATGCCATTTTTACCAGTCACTGCCGAGGGGGATGGTAAACATCCAGGGAGACCTTGATTATGGTCTGTGTCAGTCACTGCAGACTCATCTCATGCAACCACCCATGAAACCAGTGCTGCAAATTCAGGTTCCACCGGTGAAAGGGGGGATGAAAAGGGGAACTTCCTGGTGACCCCAGAACCTGCCTTGAAATGCAGGGGATGTGGGCTCAATCCCTGGTCAGGAAACTAAGATCCCACGTGCCGCAGGGCAACTAAGTCCACGCGCCACAACTACTGGGCCTGCGCACTCCAGAGCCCTCGCACCACAACTAGAGAGCCCGAGCACCGCAGTGAAAGATTCTGCATGACGCAAGGAAGATCCTGTGTGCTGCGACTAAGATCTGATGCAGCCAGACAAATAAACACTGCGTGCACACAAGCTCAGTTGCTCAGTTGAGTCCGACTCTGTGACCCCATGGACAGGAGCCTTCCAGGCTCCTCTGGGATTTCCCAGGCAAGAATACGAGTGGGTTGCCATTTCCTTTTGCAGGGGATCTTCCCAACCCCAGGATCAAACCCGCATCTCTTCTCGCCATCTCTTCCCACGTCTCTTGCATTGACAGGTGGATGCTTTACCACTAAGCCACCTGAGAAGCCCCAAAATAAACAGTAAAATAAAATAAAAAACTTAAGACTTCATCTAACCAGGTTCACAGTTAAAAGACAGCAGAGTGCAGAGTTGCACCGTGTCCTAGTCTCTTAACAGAGCTGGCATAGTTTATTTACTCATTCCTCTGTGGGCACTTACATTATTTCTAATGATTATTATAAATCATGACAATGGACATCCTGGTATAGAGTCTTTATTTCCTTAAAATAAATTATCTTTAAAAAAATGGCTTTCTTAAAAAAAAAAAAATTGATTTAGGGAAACTGCTGTCTGACAAGCCCCACACTTTGTCAAGGTTTTGATGAGTCCCGGATGTGTACCAACCACCCTCCCACCGACGCTCCATCTCCCCAGGCCCTCCTTGTTTGCTCAGTAACTGCTCTGAGAATGACTGAAGCCCAGCCTCCGAGCTGCACGCACCACAGCACACTGAGTCACTGACACTCCCCAGGCCCTCCTTGAGGAGGGGGCGGCTCATTAGAAGGAACCGGAGCCGTGCTTGTCAGCCCTGGGTGTGTTGTTACGGCGACTGAAGGGTCTACATTCATCAGCGTGGAGCGGGTCTGTCAACTGCAGCAGCAGAGCCAGAGCGCGAGCGGGCACTTGGGGATTGTAGGCGCTATTGTCCTTGGGAGAGGGGAGGAGGATGACAAATGTGCTGGCTGCTGGTTTTCTTCTCGGCTGAGACTCAGGACGTGCTGGTGGGGGATAACAGAGGAGAAGGAGCAGACGGATGGAGGAGGTCTGACGTGGTGGGCCGGGCATCTGACGGTCCTGGCAGGACAGTGTCTTTTATTGATCACGACCTCTTGAGTGGGCCCTGCCTACCTCTGCGGCTGTGAAACCTGCCCGAGCCGGGCAGCTGCATCCGCCCTTCCCTGTGGAGACCCATTACTGCTACACTCTCATCGGCACACCCTGATTCCATGCCTCTGAAATTAAGGTGACGGGAGGCAGCTATGCGTCACTAGTGGGAAATGCCACTCCACATACAGGATGACACAGCTCCGGCCACACAGGGCCTTGTTTCCATGGAGCAGCGGTCACTGGGGACCCACCAGCTCTCACGCACCAGTGCTGTTAAACACCCCTGCCTAACTTCATGCCACAGCACCTGTTGACCAGATAGCCTGGCCTCTCCGGCAGGTTGAGGTGGACAGCAGACACAGAATGCTTCAGAGCCCTGTGGACAAGGATCCTTCCCTGGGGACAGTCAGAGGCTTCCTCTTGCACCCTCGCACCCAAGGCTTCCACCAGGCCTGCTGGCCACTCTACAAAGGTGATGATCCAGAAAAGGGGGCTGGACGATCCTTGACCAGTACTGTCAAAACAAGCTCCTACTGCTCCAGGAAGCTGGGTTCATGATGCAAAAAGCAAAGCTTTAAAAAAAAATGAACCTTTATCATGGCAGTCTGAAACAGGGCTGCACAATGGTTTTTAAATGCAGCAATGCATTTAAAATTTTCAAATTGTTCCTAAAATTTAAATGTGGGGAATGACCATAAACAACATGGATGTGCATCTACTCACGAACAATTGGGGTATCCGGTAACCTGGGGCCAGTGTCCCACAGAGCGATCGGGGGCACACCTCTTCCTGATGCCTTTACCCACTGAGGTGGGGAGACAGGGGGTATCAGCCACTGGGCTGTCACAAAGGTCTCTTATATCTGAGTCAGTGACCTTGGCAATACCTGTCTGGTGCCACAAAAGAGGACACAAGACTTGCCCTCTGCCAGGCCAGCTCCCATCACCAGGGACACAGCCTCTGCACTGCACCTCGACAGCAATGCCTAGCCCCTCTCAAGGTTTTCCTGAGCCCCACCCTCTCAAGGGAGCCACCATTCACTTGACCTTCTCAATAATTAAACTCAGGATCACCTATACAAGGAGGGCGAACTAGATAGCCAGGTTTGCTACATCAGCCACCTGCATGTGGTATCGAGTGACAGGCCATGGCCTGGGGTGGGGGCTTCCTGCCTTCTTTCAGAGGAGACACGTGTCAGCTGCTTCCTGTCTGCGATTTGTGCAGACGGCCACGGCTGTCTGAGGGTTAGATCGAGCCAAGCCTCATAGAACCGGCCCAACACAAAGGGTTTCCTGTCACCATCTGTGATGGAGCAGCCCTGGGCACCTCGAATGCCTCCCAGCTTAGGCGTCTATACTTTGGTTGGGCTCCAAGTCAAGCCACAGAAAATCCAAGGCACTTGGGGGCCTTGTCAGCTCTACAGGCACGTCCAGCAGCACCTGCTCACTTCTGACAGGGCACAGGCAGGGGTGGAGGGTGCACCTGTGGGGTCCACAGGCTCTGAGGTCACATCCAAGTCTGGTACTCCACACTGGTGGGGCTGTGGATGAGGCCCTTCGCTGCTTGGAGCCTTGGCCTCCTCCTTTTATCAGGGTGAGACTCTGGCCCCCACAGCACAGGGCAGAGGGAGGAGGGAATCCATGAGAGTTACTGAGGTTCCTGGAACCTGCAGGTGCCGCCCCAGAGTGAAGCACCTCTCCCCCAGTCCACAAGAGCCCTCGTTTCCAGTAAGATCCACAGGAGAAACAGGCACAACAAGGCCGATGACACTGATGATAGAGGGGCCTGCAGAAAGCTCCCGGTTTTCAACTCCACTGATGCCTTCACTTAAAATTCTGCTTCCTAAACACAGACTCAGAATGAGCTGGTCTGTGGGGCTGTAATCCTAGACCATCATTACAGGCTTTCCTGTCCTGACACGAGACCTCTTCTGTTTTACCTCATCTAGAAGCCAGCTCTCCTTCTCCCCAGAAATCACAGTGTAAGTGGAGCTGAGTTCACCCTCTTCCTGCCACTGCCCACCTCCTAGTCATAGAAGCAAAACCATCAGATTGTGGCTGGGAGGCTCTGACTTGGTGGGCTGATCCCCAGGACCCGTCCCAGGCTGCCCACCTCCAGGTTTCACACCCAGGAGACCCAGAAGGTCAAGGTCCCAAAGGGCAATAATGTTACAATGCAGTTTACAAAGGCAGGAGGGACACACCCACCAAAGGAGAGGATCGGAACAAAATGAGAACTAAGCATGGGCATCTCCCCCTGCTCTAACAGCAGTGGAAGTCAGGGGCAGCTGCTTCCAATTGCCTGGACTGGGGACAGATTCAAAGCCCCAGGAAGACAGTTGCATCCCTACCCTGGCCACACACTCTTGGCCAAGCACACTAGGAAGAAGATTAAAGCTGGGGGGAGTTCCCTGGTGGCCTAGCGGTGAGGATTCCACGCTTTCACTGCCGTGACCCGGGTTCCATCCTTAGTTGGGGAACTAAGATCTCGCAAACTCTGTGGCATAGCCAGTAAATAAATAAAAGTATAGCCAGGGGACCTCCAAGCCCACCCCACCCCACAGGCCTCTCGCAGCCTGGGGCTTTTCTGACAGCAGCATCTGCAGCTGATGAGGGCCTGCGAGAGGGCCTCCCGATACATGAAGGCCCAGCCGAGCCTGATCAGACCCTCACAGAGATAGCCTCCCCCAGGCAGCTCAGCGGCCACCTCCCAGGTACCAGACGCTTCCGGCACTGCTAAGGGGGCTGGTGGCTGGCCCATGCTGCCCCACAATGTCAAGCCAGGCTGCGGCAGGGGAAGGGGTCAGCCACTACTGACCTCGTCTGTGTACTGGACGTCATCCACGGCGTACTTCTCCTTGAAGTGCTCCTTGGAGTGGATCCTCAAAAGAAGCACAAAGAAAGCCAGGGTCAGGGTCTGGCCTTGGCTGGGCCCCGGCTGCCTTCCCACCCCCAAGTCTAAGGCCCATTCCTACCCAATCCAGCACCTGGCACCAAGCCAGTCTGCCCAACACAGACTCGGGGACAGGGGGCAAAGGACACTGGACCACAGAGAGACCGCTGAACCCCGCCTGCCTCCCTCCACCTTCCCAGCCGACCTCTGCTCTTCCTTCGAGTCTGTGACCCTCGCCGCTGGCAGCAAGGAGGGACAACCCTCCCTCCACCAGCCAGGGAGAGTCCAAGGGCAGCCTGTCAGCACACCCTACTCTTTGGGGAGTGAAATAAGCTGCCTCCCAGGCCCCCACGGAGCCTCTTTAAAGGAAGTTTAAAAATTAAAAATTAACATTTTAAAGAAGTCAATAACAGTATTACTCACTGTGATGAGAAACACTCAAGCTTACTCATTGTCCCTAAAAAATCAGCTGGTGAGAAGACAAAGACCCGGAGCGGAGGTGGCTGAGTCGCCCCTGCCCGGCTCACGATCACGTGTGTGCTGACCGTGGTCATGGCCGTGTTGGGCAGGGCTGGCGGGTCCAGCAAGCGCCACCCCCATCCCCCAGCCTCTTGGTGGGAAAAATGAATCAATGTCACTGCTGGTGACAGAGCTCACATCAGGAGCATTAGCCACCCAGGAGAAGGGTGTCCAACCCAAGTCTAGTCTCACACACACACACACACACTGCCCTGTGCCATCCCATGCCTGGGCACTGCATCAGCTCAGGGGGTTCACCCTTCCCCTGCCTGCGATGTGTGGTACTCTAGTCACTAAGTGTCAGATCCAAAGGAGGTCTCAGAGGAAGCAGCAGATGGCTTTTGGAGTGTGTTTCCTGGGCTGTCAAGGATGAGCAGACAGGCAGGGGGAGGTGCCAAGGACAGTGCGCCTGGGAGGCCCACAGGGGACAAGGAAGTGGGCACTTGGAGACGACCACCTCTGAGAGCAAGCTCCACGCACCTCTGAGGTAACAGCATCACTACCCAGAAAACAGACTCCCATCCCCTCTCTGAGTGGGAATTTTCCTTCCACCCAAACAGGCAGCCCAGCCTGGACTGTGGCCAGGAAACACACAGCATGATCCAGGGACAGACAGGTGGCCTTGGGGATTAGCAGCAGGGCGCTCACAGCCCCAGGGGGCGAGCTGGGCTGGGGAGACAGTGGCCCCTGGCAACGGGCAGCTCACTGTCCCAGAACCCTCTTTGCTTCAGCTCCCTTCTGGCTTCTCTGACATGGGCACTGGGTGTCAAGCTCCCATCATTAATTAAACTTGCAGGATCCAACTGCATCAGCTTCTGTGGTTGAGACAGGACTCAAAGGTAAATGGCCAAAGTCTGGTGCCTCCGTTAGCATTGACCATAGCAGCTACATGGGGCAGGAACTGATGACAAGCACCCCACGTGGACACTGGAGGCCCTGGCTCCAAGGCTTATTGCCAAGAGCTCGCTGACCCTTTGCTACTAAGGGGTGACACTCTGCAGGTGACCCTGCAGCCACACACAGAAGCGCAGGCCAGAAGGGCAAGAGGTAGGGACCTTGGGGTCATCACCATGTTCCCGATGACTGTTGTGACTCCAGCCCCAGCTAAGGATAGACACTCAACATCCTCGGTGGGTCCCCAGTTCACCTGTGGGCCCCCGTCACTCCATCTGCTCCAGCTGTGACAGACATCAAAAGCAAACTCCCGAAAGAGCCAGGAAGAGCTAAGGGCCTGCTTCCGAGGCCGGCCTCGATGATCCTACAGCGGGTGTCTCGGCCATTAGCCTGGACACTGACCTTCTCATCTCACCTCCTGTTGGGGACCCCAACCCTCCCAGGTCTCCCAAGCCATCTTGCCAAGGGACACCGCAGGAACCGTGCTCTTGCTGGCCCTTGCCCGGGGGCGGGGCGGGGGTGGGGGTCTTGTCAATCAGGATTCAGCAGAAACCCAGGAGACTTGAGATCTGGGAACATCTCCATGTATTCAGCCTGAGGTCAAAGTCTTAACAGGGAGGAACCGGTGGAGGAGGGGCGGAGGAGGGAGTAAAGGAGAGAGGAGCACAGGAAGCTGTGACCCATGGGTGGCTCAGGGCTGTGTGCTTGCCTGTCCACCCCTCACCTACCAGCCACGAGCCAGCCCACTTGCCACGGGAGCCAAGGAGCCACAAGGGGCCAGCCAGCCCACGGGAGAGGCAGATGCTGCTGCTCTGATGTCCAGGAGGAAGCGAGTTGGGAAGTCAGCCCCACCAAATGCCCTTTGCCCACCTCAACAAGTCCAGAGTGCACATGGGCCTCAAGGGCCCCGACTCACCCAACTAGCCACAGGCCTGGCTCTCAGCAGGAATAACCAACTGTATCTTCTCTGGCACTTAGCATGTTACTTCTTTCTAAAGGATAGGGATAGTTAAGTTGGAATAGTACTTATTTTTCATGTTTTGGGGCCAATTCTAATAAAAATCATTTAAATGGCACCGTAAGAGATAAGAGTGCCAGACCACCATGTCACCCAGCCATCAGAGGGACTGACAGGAAAAGGAGTGCCATGTCCACACGAGCCCTGCAGGAGAGGTCACTGGGCAACTCCATGCCCACCGAGCGCTGGGCCGGCCGCGGCCACACGGAGAGCTGCACGCTGCCCAGACTGGAGTCTGGAGTCCAGCAGGGCAGCTCGGGCCCGATCTCGTCATATGGGAGATCCAAGTGGCAGCAACTGGATGCGAGAGAGTGGGCCAGCAGGGAAGCCAAGCCCACCCCGGAAACTCTCCCTTCAAAAGGAAGGGGCAACCTCAATCTCCCACAGCACTGTTAATCAGCTATACCTCAATGCAAAATATTTTGGGTATTAAAAAATTAATAATAAAAAATTAAAATAAAAAAAAAAGTACAAAAAAGGAAGGGGAAGCTCTGGCAGGAGAGAGGAGGCAGGGCCCCCTCTCAAAGGGGTTCACATCTTCAGGAAGGAGCCGGTGTCCGCGGCCCCGGCCCATGCAGGCCTTCTCCACTGGCAACTGGGCCCAGTAGGCGACAGGGGAGGCCTCTCCTAGAACTCAGAGTCAGGGCGGGTGCGCTGAGTGCCAATACCCTGTGCGGGGCCTCCCCTGAGAAGGAAACTTTCAACTAACGCCCACCAGGCAGACACAGTGAAACCCTCTAGAAAATAAAATTTCCAAGCACAGGTCTAGCTGGCGAGCTGACCACCTGCATATGGCTAATGAACCAGTAACAGGGCCAAATTACAGCCGTCAGCATCCATGTCCAGCAGCCGGAGCCTGCCTGCAGCTCTTCCCCTCTTGCTCACCACCCAGGGCCCCACACCAGCTCTGGAATGAAGGTGGCAACCATGTCGGGGTTCTATTAGCTTAAGAAAGAAGAGCAGGACTCTCCAAAGTGCGGGTCACTGATCCTGGGGGCAAGGCGGCAATTCTCAGAGAGGCTGGTGCAGGGAGCAGAGGTGATAGAGAGGAGCCTGGCTGAGCATCCTGGCAAAACCCCTTGCCAGGCCTCAGGCTGCCTGGGGTCAGAGCCAAAGGAATTCCCTCGGTCCTCCTCCTCTGGGAGGCCTGCACCTCTCATCACTATCCTGAAGACAAGGGAGCCAGGACCAGGCCACCAGACAGGCTGAGGCAGCCATCATCCTGTGACCCAGCTGTGTGTACAGGGTGGGGGGCAGGGGCTGTGAAAACACCCCACACCGCCCACATATGCACCACACCACAACCATACAACATACACACACTGCACCACACATACTGTGCCACACCCCACTCCTATGCAATCTACCCTACACATGCACCACCCCACACACATACCACACCACATATACCGCCTATACGGCCCGCACACAGACCCACACACATCACACATGCACACAGCACACACGCTGCAGACACATCACACACACTTCAGTTCCCACACCAGAAGTGCCATGTTCAGGGCCTCAGCCCTGCAGACACCTCCCTCCTCCCTACAAACCCCAGGCCAGCCACACTCTCTCACGTTCAAGCCCGAGGTCTCAGCCAGGGGTGGGAGCAGAACACAGCCAGGCTGCCAAGGTCCTAGAAGGGGTCCCCCAACCTGGCCCAGAGTTGTTCGCCCTCTATCCGTGCTGAAGCTTCCCCAGGGTGCCAATTTCCTGCCTGCTCAGAGGACCCCAGACACCCCGGGGGCCAAAACTGCCATCAGCTGAGCCCAATTCTGACGGAAATGACAGGAAACACTCTCACAACAAAAAAACCACCAGACTTGTACAAGCAAAGATGCCAAATAAAAATAATATAGAAACTACCACATTCCCATCCCCACAACGGCCCGGGGTGAGGAACAGCCTGAGCCACCGGCTGCCCTCGGGCCCCTGGCGTCTGAAGCCTTGATGACAGGACAGGCTGTTTACACAGGAAGCAGCAAACGTGGAGACGGGGGTGCTGTTTCCCTGGGCGACTTCGGATTGCAGTATCTGCCAGCAGAATTTTCAAAAGCCATCAGAGAGAGACTCAGAAGGAAGCTGAGGAGCTGAAGGTCAAACGTTCAGGCTGGCGGGTTTTGATCACAAAGGCCAGGTAATCCCGCCAGCCTCGCTCCCGCCCTATTGATCAGGAGTGTCTGATCAGCTCCGCACATCAGATCCAGCCACTCCCCACTCCAGCCTCAGACAGTCCAACCCTTCCACTGCCCTGTGCCCGACATGCCGCCTTCTCTCCCAAAGGCTTGGGACACGCGGACTAGTAGAAGGTCACATCAGAGCAGAGGGAGGGAAAGGCCAGATGGGGTAGGCACGGAGGAGAGCCAGGTCTGCCAGAGACGAGGGGCTAGCTCTCTGCTGCAGAGCCAGAATGCCCTGGGGACCGGCCTGCTCCGTCTGGCCTGCCCAGACCACCTGGAGCCTTTCCAACAGGGAGACACGCCCTGCAGACCCATCTGTACCCTCCAAAATCCACACCACACAGTCAGTTGCCCTGGCAAAGCAGGGACAGACTAGAGAAGAACTTTTTAACAGCAGCTCTGAAACGCAGCCATGGTCAGAGTGCAGAAGATCATTCCTGTATTATTGAAGACTATGCTCTAGAACCGGAGAAGGCAATGGCACTCCACTCCAGTACTCTTGCCTGGAGGATCCCAGGGACAGGGGAGCCTGGTGGGCTGCCGTCTATGGGGTCGCACAGAGTCGGACATGACTGAAGCGACTTAGGAGCAGCAGCAGCAACACCATGCTCTAGAACAGACAACCGCTAACAGCTGCTCCCTGACCAGTCAGGTCCAGAGTTTTAAATCCTCATGTTAGGACGTCCCTGGTGGTCCAGGGGTTAAGACTCTGCACTTCCACTTCAGGGGGCAAGGGTTAGATCCCTAGTCAGGGAACTAGATCCACATGTCATGCCAAGCGGCCAAAACAAAACCCCCCAAATGCCATTTGGCTGTGGGGAGGCAGGGTGAGACCTGCTCAGCTGTGTGGAGTCCCCAGGGCCAGGAGCCACACCCTGGAGGGTGTGCACCCTACCCCGTGGACAGGCACTCCCTGACTTCTGGCAAGAGTCAGCCCTGGGTAAGCAGCATCAGTGGTCAGAAGGGGGGACGCCCTCAGAGCCCCGCCACGCCTCCTGATGGAAACTCACCACTGTCCACACCCACGTCTCACGGGGCTG
Organism: Cervus elaphus; assembly: GCF_910594005.1. Classification (NCBI taxonomy): domain Eukaryota; kingdom Metazoa; phylum Chordata; class Mammalia; order Artiodactyla; family Cervidae; genus Cervus; species Cervus elaphus. The sequence continues at coordinate 44,243,226 of NC_057818.1, forward strand.
CGTCTCTGATGCTCTGGGCGTCTCAGCACAGCTGGGGCCAGGAGGCAGGGCCACGGGGAGGCTGAGAGGGCGGGCAGGCCAAGGCCACGGGGGCCATCCAGGCACCGGGGCCCCGGACACGCCACTGGCAGGAAGGGCTGAGGCTGCAGCTTGGTGATCACCTCAGGGTGCGGGGAGGGCTCTGGGAGAAGCTTCTCGCCCAGACCAGATCTAAACTCACCAGGAAACTCCTGCAGTCGCCAGGGCTTTGTGACAAGCCACCCTGACCCGTAGGGGAGTAAAAAACCACATACCACGCCCACAGACCCTGCAGGTCGGGGCGCGGGACAAGAGTCCCAAGAGAGCTGGGGCTCCAGCGGGGGGTGCTGGCTGACAGCCGGCCCCGGGCCCTCCACACAGTGAGTCTGGGTTCCTCACCGCGTGGCAGCTGGGCTTGAGGAACGAGATCCTGATGGAAACTACAGCAAATTTACAGTCTAGCCCCAGAAGTCACAGGCTCTCCTGGTGGCTCAGATGGTAAAGAATCCACCTGCCATGTAGAAGACTTGGGTTCAATTCCTGGGTTTGAGTAGATCCCCTGGAGAAGGGAATGGTTACCCACCCCAGTACTCTCACCTGGGAAATCCATGGACAGAGGAGTCTGGAGGGCTACAGTCCATGGGGTCACAAAAAGTCAGATACAACTGAGCGACTAACACTCACTTCACTCAGAAGTCACACAGCGACCCAGCCATGTTTATGCACTGAGGCCGTGACCCAGGTCCTGACCGAGCCAGGCAGTAGGGAAATGATTCCAACTCTCCATAGGGAATGGCCATAAATACTGTGGACATTACAAGCTGCCTGTCCCCAGCATCCTCACTGCCTCACTCAAATGCCACACCACAGTGACCGTCCCACAGTGTAACCACCGCACAGTGACTGACTAAAGCACTGGTGATGCCTCGTGAGTGGCACCGTGGCTGTTCCACAGATAAGGCATTGGAGGCTCCAACAGTGGTCAGACCCGCTCCCCAGAGAAGCCCACTGAGGTTGGGGGGCCCTGCCCTGGCCCTCTGCACAGACGCCTCATCATTCAAACCAGCCACAGACCCACCAGCCGACCTGGCAACGAGCGTTGGGACACGAGGCAGCGAAGGCTGCAATTTGTACATTAGCCCAGAATAAGCACTCTCCTGGCAGAAATGACATGCTAGAAGGTGGAGAGCATCTAGCAGAATCCTCTGATCACCTCAAGCCTGCCCAGTTAAGTACAGCCTCCACCTCAGCACCTTGGAGCCGGCAGGAACAGCTCCTGGGAGCAGCGGATGTGGCCAAGGGTCCTGACACTGGCAGACACCCCAGATGATGAGTGTGGCAGCCTTTCAGCCTCACTCAGGCCTCTGGCCCCAAGCTTATCACACAGCATACCCCAGAGTATGACCCTGTCTCCCAGCTGAGCCACTGGAGGCAGGACCTACATCCTCGGCCCCTCATGGCTTAGCCCAGAGGCCAGTACATGGGAGGCACCCCGTGACAGCATGTAATTTGTGACAGGCCTCAGAGAAGGACCCCAGGGTGTCCTCCCTGGCCAGAGCCAACCCCAGCACACCAGGGTGGGGCCGCCTCCCATGGACACTACACAGGAGTGAAGGTCCCCCCTGCCCAGAGCCAAGGCCTCAGGCATCTCAACACAGCCGGGAATCCGGAATCTCAGTATTAACAAACACCACCTCCAAACAAACGTGAAAAGTCTGCGGCTCCGGCTCTGACACTCCTTCCCATTCGAGGGCACTGGGCTCCAGCCCAGAGCAGGCTGTTAATACGCTTGCCCACTAAGCCTTGCCCCTTGCTAACCTTCCCCCGTTGCCACTCACAGGCCAGGCCGTGCCCCCGCCCCCAGCCCGCCAGTGGCCAGCAGGCACTCTCACAGCCCCCAGCCAGTGGCCAGCAGGCACGCTCACAGCCCCAGACTGCTCCTTACTTGCCCATCCAGGTGGCGTGGCTGGGAGGAAGCCTGGGCACGAACAGAGTGGCCGTCCCGGTGTCCACGTCGATCACGCCGTAGCAGCCCGGCTCGGTGACACCAAACGCCCAGTGAAAGAAGGATTCCTATGGCGGGAACGAGGACCCAGGTCACCCAGTCGGCAGGACAGAAACTTAAGGCACAAGGAGAGAGGTGGGGAGTCTGACCGAGCGTCTTCCTCCCCACACCCCAGAGAGGAGACTCAGTCTCCCCAGCTCTTGAAGTCGGACCCCAGTCTCACACCGCCCTGCACCTCAGCACTGTGCCCCCCACTCCAACCAACTGCCATCTCCTTCCTCCTGGCTGGCTGCTTGGACCCCGCTTCATGCCCGTGTCCCACGCCTACCCGCCATCCCTGCCTCCCCGCCACACCCCTCAGGTCCCAGACAGGACAGGTTAAAACTCGGGTTCCCAAGAGCATCACAGATCTGGCAATGCCCTACCTGCATCCTCCTGTCCCTCCCCACCTCTCTGCCACCCCCACTGCCTGCAGGCAGGCAAGGTTCCACCTTGACTTAAGACGCCCAGGCCGGGCATCTGCTCAGAAGCAGATTCCTCCATTTAGGACTTCTTCCTTCCTTCTCCCGCCCCCGGGGCAGCTGATGACTTCAGTGTTTAGCATTAAACACGGAGCTAAAATATCGTTGTAAAGGTATGAAGTGGAGGAGGCGCTCTTCTAAAATTAATCTTGCATAAAACATCAGTAAGGGAGCCAACAGCTGAATTTAGGAGATTGGTTTTTAAACCACAGACTATGGAAACCTCAAGAAGCATCAGGACAAGGCAGAGAAAACTTGTTTAGACCTCCACGTCTCCAGCAACCCAGGGACGGCAGGAACGAAGAGGCAGAGGGAAGCCCTCCAGTAGGAGACACTTTCTGTGGAAGGTGCTGCGTGCGCCATGGCTCCCAGCAGCGGATCTAGGCCTGTGCCCCGAAGGGTAGACACTGTCCAGCTGCGGAGGCCACGCTTTGCTGCCTGCTCTCCATGCTCAGCTCCCTTCCCATTCCCCTGCCTGCTCCCTGACCTGGATGCTGGACAGCCATGTCCTCTAGGCCTTGCCTGGCCCCAGGGAGTTCCCAGTGCATCAGACCCCTGCTCTGGGAGACGGAGTCAGCAGATGGGTTCTAATTAATCCCAGCTCCCCCTCTGGCAAGTCATTTCCCACTGAGTCTATTTCCTCATCTATAAAGTGGGGGCAGCCTAGGGCCCCCTGGGTGAGCCTCTGATGACTGTCCTTGTTCCTGTCCCTGGGAACTGAATGACGCCAGAGGCCATCACATCCAGGCTGGCTTTCTACAGCTTGGCCACCCGCCGCCATCCCCCAGGGTTCTAGAACTTTGAGGAGCCCCTGGATCACTTCCCAGGGGAGGAAACCAAACCCAAGGGGTCAGCACTGGCCAAGCTGGGATGAATGCCAGGGCATTGGACTCCTGTTCAGACCCTGCTCCCACGCCTCCTCCTCCCAGGACCTCTGTAGCACCAGTCCATTCTTCTTGCTGCAGCAAAATCTGGTCACAGGAACTCAGCCCTCCCCAACAGCACCTCTCCCAGCCCAGGGAAGGCTGCCCAGCCCAGCCTCTGCGGTCCAATCCTGTGGATACCATTCCCCCACCCAGAACACCAAACCCCAGCTCCACCTGTCAGAATTCACACTGGCCTTCAGGGTCCATGCCCAATACTGCCTCCTCCAGGAAGCCTTGCCTGCTTGCTCCCCAGGAACATCATCCCTCTGTACTCTGATCTGAGAGAGCAGAGGCTGATTGGTGACAGCTCTGCCTCCGGAGTGGGGGCCCCCTGGGGACCTCGGCCTTGGCCTGCCTTCAGAGAAAGAACCTCCTCCTGGTCCCTCAGGAGGGCAGAGTTGCCCAGACCCACCCGGCCTGGTGCTGGAGGAGGGCAGACGGCCTACAGGAGGCCCGGCGCAGACCCAGAGAGGCGGGAAGCTGCCGGCAGCGCTCACCTGGCGGAAGATCACCCCGGTGTCGGTGCAGTAGCGCTGCGTCTCCTCGCCGCCCTGCAGCACGACCGCGGAGCCCCCCTGCACCGCCGGGTTCTTCCGCAGCCGCTCACACAGGCGCCGCCTGTTCAGCGCGAAGAGAGCCAGCGGCACCTTCAGGGTTTCGTTCCCCAGCCAAAACGAGGGTCTGCAAAGACACAAGCAGGCTTCTGTTAGCACCGCCAGGCACATGCCCTATGCACAGTCTGGGGCGGCCTCAGGGCCCAGCCTGGCACCAGACCCCCATTAGCACGTGGCAAGCTGATCCAAACTCGACCTGCGCGTGATCCGGAAACAGCTCCTTGCCGGGCCGCCGGTGGACCACAGGGGCTGTCAACCACACCCTCCCCTCCTGGCCCTGAGCACCAGACAAGTGGGATGAGGGGCAGCTGGGTCTGTTTAACCAGCAGACAGATGAGACCACCAAGGGAAACTCTGTAACGGTGCCCAGACACACTCCCTACCCTCCAGTTCCTGCCCTCAAGGAGCTTCCCATCCATGTGAGATGTTTTCCCAGAGGACACTGGATCCCTGCCCACGTGTCCGCAGGCTGCATCTGCTCTGTAGGTCACAGACCCAGCAGCCCCGGTGGTTTCTCACCTGAGCTGGGACACACACACACACACACACACAGACACACACAGACACACACACACACAGACACACAGACATACACACACACACACAGCACTCAGCACCAGGCACTGAGCCGAGCCAGGCCTGTATGTGCCAAATGACACACAGACACACACAGACACACACACACACACAGACACACACACACACACACACACACACACACACGGCACTCAGCCCCAGGCACTGAGCCGAGCCAGGCCTGTATGTGCCAAATGACTGAGGGGGAACCATGACAAGAAGGATCCAGAAGTTTCGGCCTTTGTGCTGAGGCCTCCCGTCCACCTGGGCGTGGCCTGAGCTACCCCTCATGTTTCTCCCCACCCCCCCCCCCCAACCCCTTGCATTGCTCCAGCATCAATTTTCCCCTCTGGGGACCATTCTCAGCATTCAGACGTACAGGAACCTCACCCATCTTTAAAATAAATAAGTAAAAACACGCCCCTTGACCCCTACCCACCAGCATCTACTTCTCTCTCTCTGTGTGTGCAATAAAATCCTCTGAAGAGTCACCCAGCCGTTCCCCATGTCCTGGCCACCCCAGCGCCCTTAGAACCCAGTGCAGACTTCCTCCCAGCCACAAGGCGCTGAGGCGGGCCACACAGGCATCATACTCTTCCCTAAACCCCAAGAACGCTCCCACCTGGGGCCTTCCTGTTCCCCGTAAGGAACACCCTCTCCTACTGCCGACCAGGGTCATGTTCTCGCTTCATCCAGGCCTCTGCAGACATAACCCCTCTTCCCGGAAACTTTTCCAACAACCCCACCCAAACCTATCCACTGCTCTCTTCCCACCTCTCTAGAGCACGCATCACTGTCTAATGGTATATGTTTACTTGCTCATTGTCTCCCCAGGTAAAATATAAGCTCCATGAGGGTGGGGACCACCTCCTTCCAGGCCCCTGAAACAGTGCTTCATGCGTGCATGCATGCTAAGTCGCTTCATTTGTGTCCAACTCTTTGCAACCCTGTGGACCGTAGCCCACCAAGCTCCTCTGTCCATGGGATTCTCCAGGCAATACTGGAGGGGGTTGCCATGCCCTCCTTCAGGGGATCTTCCACACCCAGGGATTGAGCCCAGGTCTGTAACATCTCCTGCATTGGCAGGTGGGTTCTTTACCACTGGTGTCACCTGGGAAGCCCAAAACAGCACTGCATGAATAACTAAATGGAGGAAGGGCAGTCCCAGTGAGTGGGCTGGTGGCCCGCAAGGTCGGGGCCAGAGGGCAGGAGTTAGGCAGGGGCGTGTGGAGGGAGGCCCTGCAAGCTCTCTAGCCAGCGGAGGTCCAGGAGGGCAGGGACAGCCCAGAGAGAGGGGGCGCTGCCTGGGGCTGCAGTGAGAGACGGTGCTCACGGGTGAGGGCCGCCTCCAGCCACTAGAACGGAAACCCCATGAGCCCAGAGAGCTGGGTCTGCTCTGGTCAGTGCCGCCCCACACCAAGCTCTGTGCTGGGCACGTGGCAAGTGCTCAATAAAGCTTTGCTGAGTGAGCAACTGTCACAGCCTGGGGCCACCCACACAGCTGTGCAAAGCTGCCATTTCAGCCCCAGAGGGGAAGGAAGCCCCACCCTTAGACCAGCCTGGCCAGGAAGGATAGACAGGTCCTGCCCACCCAACGTGCTGACGGGACAAGAGCCTCCCTGGGCACGGCCCTCCCTCACCCTCCTGGGAGGGTGGACCCAAGGGGCCAGGGCTTCCTCTCAGCCAGGCCACTTGCCTGCCATGCTCAGCACCAGGATGAAAGGAAGGGGTGACGGCTCACAAACAGGCCGGCATCCCAGCTGTCAGGAACTGAAAGTGCAGCCGCCAGCACCCCTGCGCAGAGGCCCCTGTGTTTCCCCGTTCTCTCCCCTCACTCAGCAGAGCCCATGGGGCGGGCTCCGGGAAGAGCCTGGTCTCTCTGGACTCCCAACAGCACAGAAGGGGCAGGACCGCTGCAGAGGCCCCGGCCAAAGCTGCCTAGACCCATGCAGACTCAACAGCACCAGTGCCTAAAAATGCCCAGCCTCGGCCCCCAGCCTGCAGAGCCCGCCCACCTCAGCTCCCCCCACCTCAACCCCGCCACCTCCCTCCTTAAACATACCAGGTACCAGCTGCCCGGGTGGCTCATGGTAAAGAGTCCACCTATGATCAAAAGACATGAGTTTGATCCTTGGGTTGGGAAGCTCCCCTGGAGAAGGAAATGGCAACCCACTCCAGTATTCTTGCCTGGAAAATCCCATGATCCCATGGATGGAATAGTCTGGTGGGCTACAGTCCATGGGGTCACAAAAGAGTCGGACATGACTCAGCAACTAAACAACAAAACCAGCTGACACAGCATCCCAACCTGGAAGGCTCTCAGAAGGGCTAGGCGTCATCTTATCTGGGCTTTCCTGGTGGCTCAAATGGTAAAGAATTCCACCCACAATGAGGGAGACCTGGGTTCAATCCCTGGGTTGGGAAGATCCCCCTGGAGAAGGGAAAGGCTGCCCACTCCAATATTCTGGCCTGGAGAATTCCATGGATGGAGGAGCCTGGAAGGCTACAGTCCGTGAGGTCAAAAAGAGTCAGACACAACTGAGCGACTTTCACTTCATCTTATCCAGAACTTTCTGAGAGACCTAAACTCCTCAGGGCACCTGGACAGGAGTTTTCTGGCCCAAGGGCCGAGCAGTCCAGGTCAAGATAGGAAACTTGACAAGCTACCGTCCCTGGGAGCATGAGCCACTGCTGCAAAGGAAATCTCCAATACTACCTAATCCTGCATGGGCTCAGCCAGAACAGAGAAAGGCAGCCTGGCCAGAGCCCCTGGGCAGGGCTGACGGCTGCAGTCATTTATTACTGTAGGGCACCTCAGAATCCAAGGGTATAGAGACATGCCCTTTGATTTCTCATGGCATAAACCAACCCTCAGAGAGAATGTTGGGCCCAGGGCCATCGCAGGTGGCTTCTCCCTGCAAGTTCAGCAAAAGCAGCACTAATAAAACATCCCCACCTGGTTTCTGCTGGAGCTTTTGCTAACTGGCACCTGGAATCTAAAAGGCAAAAGCCGGGTCATCTTCAAGTCCAAGTGTAAATAAGGCACACTTTACTGCAGGCAGCCAAGGGCACGGGCAACGCCCAGGGAAGACAGTAGGGGCTGGCGGATAAAGACTCCAGGATATCAAAGAGACCCACAGAACAAGCTCCAGCCCTCATGGGCCAGCCCACCCCCTGTCAACAGCCAGAGCCCAGGAAACAGCCAGTGACCTGCCCCCATGGAAGGTGTGACACTGATGCCCGGGAAAACCTCTCCTATCCCCCAAGTCAGCACCGAGCCACCTCTCCTTTCCCTCAATGGCTACCTGCTGGGCTCTTACCCAAGGGATTAACGCACAGAGTTTACGGACTCCACCTACCTAAATGGGGAAAAAAAGTTATATCTTTATTTTCTCTAACCTCTCTTTCAAATTAACATCTTCTTCAGTTATTAACATAAGCAACAAACCACAACAGTATCAGCAGAGCATGAATCTATGAACAGAAATCAGAAGTATTTTCATGTCACCTTATAGATGTTCCCATATCTCAAGATTACCACTTTTCCTCATCACTACTTCAACACTAAGGTTAGACCTGCTGCTTTTATTATTTAATGTGTTAATAAAGAAACATATATTACTATACCACAAATTTGTTTCCTAACATCTTAATAACTGTGTTCCTATATAATTGGTTCTCCTTGTACGCCTCTGTAATTTATTTCATCATGTTTTTGTTGTTTAGTTGCTCAGTCGAGTCCAACTCTTTGCAACCCCATGGACTACAGCATGCCAGGCTCCTATGTCCATGGGATTTCCCAAGCAAGAATACTGGAGTAGATTGCCATTTACTTCTCCAGGGGACCTTCCCGGCCCAGGGATTGAACCCACATTTTCTGCATTGGCAGGCAGACTCTTTATCACTGAGCCACGTGGGAGTCATGCTGGGAGGGATAAAAAGTTCTCATGGACGTCCATGGGGTCCATAGCACGGATGAGGACAACATCCTTGCCCTGTGATGTGACACCACTTCTGAATGGGGCCATACTGCTAAGCTCCCAGCAAGAGAGGCCAGCCAAGGACTGGCCTAATTCCTCAGCCACAGCCTCCAGCTCAGGTCAGGCACTGAAGCAAGGCCGACCCTCTCACCCTGGCTGAAGGGGCCTCCCAGCAGCTGGCCGGCATCTCCCAGTCTGCCTACCCTTCTCCTGAGGAGGGTGAGCAGGGCTAAGCACACCCAGGGACCTGTGTGGAGGCAGACCAGGCCTGAGAACGGGCCTCAGAGGGCAAAGGGGCACTCATTGGCCAGTCTGCCTCCCACAGACCCACCCCTCACCCCAGCCCCCAAGGTCAGCTCGTTGCCTCTTCTCCAAGAGCACAAGGTTCATATCAGGGTGGAGACAGGCTCTGATCCAGAATCTGACTCCTCCAGATACTTGCTCTCCAGAAATGCTGACTCCAGTGTGACCTATGACCTCACAGGGACACATCCAGGACAGCTCACCTGCTGCTCCTCGCTGGGCAAAAGCCCTCTGGGCAGCAGCCCCTCCATCCCGAGTGTCACTCAGAGAGTCAAAGATATCCCTTCATCCTGCTCAGCGTGCTGTCCCCACTCCCACCCACAGCTCCCTTCCTCAATTACTGAGGGCTCCATGGAAAGCAGGATGGCATGCTGGACTAATATAGAGAAATCATTCGATTAGGTACCACGTCACCCAGAACCAATCACAAGGCAGCCATGGGGCCCTGGAGACACACACTGAAGTAGTCCCTGGGCTTAAGGATGCTGGCAGAGGCATGAAGGGGGGCAACCCCTCACCTGACCACTATGGGCAGGCATGCAGATGCAGAAGAGCATCCTGCCAGCAGGGAAAAACTGGGATTCTCTGAAGTTCTAAGAAGGAAGCTTTGACTGGAGGTCCAAATCAGGGAGGCGGTGGGGGGCAGGGGGGAAGGAGGTCAGGAAAGGCTTCTAGGAGTAGGAACCACCTGAGCTGAGCCTGCAAGTGTGAGAACAGTATGTGAGAGGATGAGGGCGGTCCAGGGCCAGCCAGTGAGTGGGCAGAGGGAGGAGGAGAAAGGAAAAAGCCATGAGGGGAACCGATTCAGCAGCCCTGGCTACAGCAGAGCAGTCTCATCTCTACTCAAGGAGAAAACACCTTCCATCAAGTGTCATGGGATGGACGGGGGGTGTGGAGGTGACTTCACAGCAGACCCTCTGGGGGCTGTGGGACCCTCTGTCTCAATCTTGAAGTCCTCGCCCAGGCCGGTAGGACAAAGCAGGATCAACCCTGAAACACTCCTCAGAGGAGCAGTTCAAGTTTCCAGTTGAACCTGAGATACTACCTTAGGGCTTCCAATGCTCCCCAGATCACATGGAGCACAAACCAGCACCTGGGTCTCCTGGCCTCCCGGGGCCCAGGATCTGGAAGGACTCTTGTTGTTTAGTCGCTAGGTCATGCCCAATTCTTTGAGACCCCATGGACTGTAGCCCACTAGGCTCCATGGGATTTCCCAGGCAAGAATACTGGAGTGGGTTGCTATTTCCTTCTCCAGGGGATCTTCCCAATGCAGGGAGCAAATCCACATCTCCTGCATTGGCAGGTGAATTCTTTACCACTGAGCCGCCAGGGAAGCTCCGTGCTCAGGGAGGGCTCTATAAGCAACCAAATTCAACTCCTGGGGAGACTGTGGCTATGACTTGGTGATGCAGTGCCTCATTATGCCTGACGCTCCGATCTGCTCTGAGTATGTCTGGGGACCTTGAAGAACTATAACTACAGCAGTAAAGCCATTCTTCAAGGTCCCCAGACATACTAGGACACAGCTTTGCTGGAAACACACTCAAAGCCTCTTCCACCTAAGGAAGTTGCTGGGTTCCAAGTGTCCAGCAGGGCAACCAACACCAGCCTGGGGTGGTTCTTGCCAAGGAGGGCCTATCAAGCTCTGGAAGCTACCTCTCAGGTCTCCCTTCGCATTACACGCCTCTCCAAGACCTCTGTTTTTACTGTACATGGCCCAGAGAATCAGCTTTGCTATAAAGGCCTTCCCTCCAGGATTCAGCCAGCTCGAGGCTCATGCCCATCCAATCACCAGCCCGGCTCACTGTACCTTTGGTAGCACAGACCTCAAACCAGCATGGAGCCCTGAACCGAAATGGAGCAACTGGAACTCCCTGTGACCACATGGTGGCCCAGATACAGTGGTAACAGAACCACATTTGGGCACGGGCCCACACCTACTGCTCACTGTGCTCTTTAAGACAGGGTCACAGGCTGGGTTCAAGGGTCTGACCCTGGATTCCATGACATTCAGGTGAGACTTAGTTATCTGCCTGAGGGGTACTCAAGGACTAGCACAAATACCATCCAGGGAGTGAAGGCCACCCACACTCTCCCCTGAGCTCAGAACCCGTGCACGTCCAAGGCACCCATCAAGAGGCACACAGATGGATGACATCTACCCCGGTGGCCCGTGAACACCTAAGGGTAGACCCAGTACTCTTTCTGGAATACAGCAGGGTCCTATTACGTGTTTGATTTGTATTAACGTGTTTGTTTGTCCTAAGCTCTCCCAACCTCGGGGGCCATTTTCTGCTGCCATTCTCCGTACCTTCCAAAGAGAGACGCCCATTTAGTCCACCAGTTTCCCCATTCTGATCTCAGTTCTGGCCTGGCATCTAGAGCAGTGCCTTTGCTCTATCTACCACACCCCATTCCAGCCCCAGCATCCCCAGGCCAGGTCTTGCCCTAAACTCACAATAGCTCAGGAAATAGTTATCTAAAAGGCAGAACTCACCCATAGCTCAGAAGATAGTTATCTAAACTGAGCAGATTAAAACCCTTGGAATGTCCCAGTCCCTTAGGACAAAGTCTAGAAAAGCCAACTGGGACACCGTGCCCTCCAGCACAGGGACACACTCCATCGTCCCCTGTCCCCAGAACACTCTCAACCTTTGTTTGGAATGTTCCTTCATCTTGGACACTCCCCAATGCTTCAGTGAGCCCATCTGTCCACACTTCCTTCCACTAGGACCACTCACCATTCTTCTATTGGGCAGGATTTATGAGGCATGTATGCAAGGCAAATGAGGCCCAGGGGTGAAGGAGACAAAGGCCCTGACTTCACACTCTAAATGGAGAGAGGACAAGAACAGGTTCGTTGGGTTTTTTTTTTTTTTTTTTTAAAGGTACTATATTATTAACCAAGTGGTGCTAAGAGTGGGAAAGGTGCTTAGGGAAAGGTGCTTAGGGAAGGCTTCTCTGAGGAGGTTCCATCTGGGCCCTGAAGAAAGAGTGAAATTGCCTAGCTAGGGGAGAGGATTCCAAGGCCATCTCAAATGCTGCCTCTTCCCCGGATCCCCAGGACCCCAGCACCCCGGCAACGCCGCCTTCCCATCGGAGTTCCATGACGGAACGCGCGTGTGGATGCGAGACCCAACTCGGCCGCACAGTGGGGACGCCACACACGCGGGTGGGGCCTGAGCGCCACGGCAGCCCTGAGGGCAATGGGCAGCGGCCAGGGAGGGGACTCGCAGCCGGATGCCCAGCGCTCGGAGGACCGACCCGCGTGAAGAAGCGCGCTGTCCAGGGCCTCACTGCACGCCCGGCGAGGACGCGGCCTGTCAGCGCGGGGCTCTCACCCGCTGTCCAATCGGCAGGCCCAAGGCCCCAGCTCCGCGCCGCCGGCCAAGGGCCAGGGACAGCGGCAGCACTCACCCGGTGGCCGCCGCCATGCTTCCCCAGCTCCAGCGTCACGTGAAGTGGGGCGTCAGCTGAGCCCGACCAGGTCCCACTCCGGGGGGCGGGGCTGGATGGGCGGGGCCTGGGCGGGGCTGGATGGGCGGGGCCGGGAGCCCCTGTCCAGTGCCCTCCGGCGAAGCGCTTCCCCCGACCCGAAGGGGCGGAGCCCTGGAGGAGGTGGAGAATCTGTCTGGTCGCCCGCCTCTTGCTGCAGGGGAGAGGTGCGGCTGGGGTGCGGACAGAGGCCTTTCCAGAATAGAAGCGAACATACCCGAGGCAGTGAATACCTTGATTCTGCTCTTCACCCGACGTCCCAGCCTGCCCAGGGGGAAAGACACCTTGAGAGAGGAGCCTCTGACCCAGTCTAGTAAACGGGCAGAGGTGACAGTGGTTGGCTTAAGAAGGGAAATGGCTTGAGCAAAGGCCAGGGCAATTGAAGTAACCTAAAAGTTCAGTGTCCAGGAGAGAGGGGAGGTGCAGCCTCAGAGGTGAGCAAGGGTCAGATCTTGCACTGCCTTGAAAACAGGGCCAGGGAGTTAGGTCTGTTGGGACCTTTCTGAGCTCACTCACCTGCAGGGTGGAGAAGAACCTGAAAGCAGGGCGACCAGTGAGGAGGGCTAGGGAGAAGTGGCCACAGGGAGGGCACAGTTCAGGATAGAGAATCGATCAGAGGGTCACCCCCCACCCTTGCCCAGCTGTGCACTTTTGTTGGGTGCAGGGTCCTCCAGAGAGTTGAGAAGTGGGGCAGGAAGGGGGATGGTAAGTAAATATTCCAAGTGTTGACTAAAAAAGATGTACAGCTTGAGAGTTACAAGTTAAGTTTTATTTGGGACAAAATGAGGACTGCAGCCCGGGAGGCAGCATCTCAGATTGCTCTGAGAGACTGCTCCAAAGCAGCAGTGGGGGAAGGTCAATATATAAGGTTTTGGTGAAGGGGGTGTTCAATAACTTGAAGCACTCATTTTACAAAAGGGTTTTTGTTATTCATGAGGATCTGATGTCACCATAAAGGGACTCAGTGCTTCTCTAAAGGATTGAGATCATAACATCTGTTTCTAGAAACATCCAGCTAATCTAAAGACTTGTCCCACCAGATTCCCTGGAGCAAGGAGTGTCTCACTCCACCCCGAACTCCCTCAGGGGTTGTTGAAGGTCAACAGCTATGGCAGCAGGGGGTTCAATCTCCGTAGAGGTAGATGGCAAATGCCTTTGTCATTCAGTTGTTGGCAATGCTGTTGGTAAGTGCCAGTTTGTAGTTGACGCAAGGCAGCTCCCTATGCTGTTGGTACCTTAGAATAATAGTAACACTAGCAGGTATGGAGCACTTACTGTGCCCCAGTGCTTTGTGAATGTCAGTTCACTGAATCCTCACAAGAGCCCTGTGAGGTGGGCTTTGTCCTTAATGCCATTTTACAGATGAGGAAACTGAGGCCCAGAGAGATAAATTGAAGAAGGAATTCATAGGTCCTGGACTCCATCTCAGGCCTGTCCGTGCTGATCGTGCTCGGCCACTTCTCCAGTGGACTCTGAACTCTCTGCTTAGTGCCTGTGGGAACGACAATGGAAGGATAAGACCCCCTCCGGACAGGGGAACCTTGAAGATCATATCCAGGTTACTCATCACCTAAGAGAAAACAGATACTAATCACCCCTGCCTCCAGACAGTATCTATCAGAATGTAAGCACAGGCTTATCAGTTATTAACTGGTTGGAATGTAACCGTGGGCTTATTGATTATTAACTGTTTTAACACATAACACGTGAATGATGGGGTTATTGTGATTGTATTTACCCTTCCTTTGTAAGCATCAAGGGATTGGGGTGGTGGGTTTGGACACGTACACATGGGTTATAAAAGAGTTTCACAAATGCTGGTCGGGGTCCTTGGCTAAGAGGAGACTCTGCCTTGGGCCCGCCGTTGTAATAAACTGCACTCCACTATCTGTATTGTCCTTCTGAGTGAGTTTGTTTCCCGGAAAGCGTGGCTATAACAAAATAACTCACCTAAGTTCACACAGGGGCTGAGTTCATGCAGTAGTGACTTGGGAGTGACTCACACCCTCTCTGTAAAGGAAGGGGCCCAGGGCTATTGGGAGGGGGTACCCCTTGAGTCCTGGGTCACACGAGGCCGTGCAGATGTGGGTGGACAGGAGGAGGGGCCCAGCACATGCCCACAGCTCCTAGCTATCTCACAGCTGGAAGTAGCTTCTGTTTGGCATTTGGGGTGCCTCTTGTTTCTTTGTCAGGATCAGGAATGTGGGTCACCGTGGCTGAGCTAGGGAACCACCAGGGACAGAGAAGCAGCTGCTGTTTGCCCCCACAAATCTGGGAAGAGAGCAGCCCCTTAAACAGGCGGAAAGGGCAAGTTGAAGCATAAGCAGGGTGGGTGACTTGAAGCGTGCCTGCTTCATGTCCGAGCGCCATCCCTCGTTTCTGCATCTGTCAGGTGGGAGCTAATGGTTCTTGCCTCATGGGGCTGCTGTTGGACTTCACGAACAAACATCCAGGCATCTTCAGCCTGTGGCACAGCTAAAATGGCCAAAGCTGTAAGGAGGCCGGCAGCTCCTCCAGACAGCCCTTCCCACCTCCCTCACCCAGATAAAGCCAAGGAGACTTGGTGGAAGGAGGGGACCCCCATCCTTCCTCCCACTTCCCACTTCCTCCAGGGACCCCAGAGAGGACCTATCTGCCCTCTTGGCAGTTTCAAAGGAGCTGAGCAGGGGTATAAGCCCCACACCCCACTGCCCAGCCCAGTTTTCTGAGAACTTGGACTCCCCCACCCTCGTTTCCTTTAAGCAGTTTTCCACCTTCAGCTGGAGAAACTTGATTCTCTAGTAAGAGACACTTTTTAAAAACAACAAAGAGTGAGCAGAATGAGCTTCTCATGCTCTTTTGTGGAAGGAAAACCTGCCCTGGAGCTAATCACCACCCCTCCACCTTTTCTTTTGACAGAAAATATGTCAGAATTAAGCCAGCTGCCAGCTCTGAGTGTTTATTAATATGAAAAAGAATAATTATCCTAAACAGTCACAAAATAATAGGGGGAGGTCACCTACCGACTGAGTGGGGTGCCCTTGTTTGCGGGCAGTGCTGGAGGGGGAGGGCTGCCCCTAATTCCTGCCCACCCAGGTCTGTCTGGATGGTGGGCTTACCCTGCCAGTGAGCCTGGCACAGAGGGCTGCTCGCCACTGCTCACCCCTTCCCATCAGAGGCTCTGGCAGGGCTGTCCCCACTCTCACCCCCTCCTTATCAAGGCTCTGGCAGGGGCTCCAAGAGAAGCAGCCCTGGGAATGGGAGAAGATTGCATAGTTACTCATGCAGGGCCGACCCTGAACGCTGCTGGGAGCCAGGAGGCAATTGGGGAAAGATTGATTTTAGAGGGTTGGAGCGAGAGTGTATAAATCAGCATGGGAGAGCTCCAGCCAGCACTCTCAGGCCTCACGCAGCGTCCCCTCTGAGGTCACAAACCCTTGGCTGAAATAGTCGCCCCTTGTCGTGACCTACAAGTGGCTGAGAGGTGTTTGCACTCTGCTGGCCCGGTGGCCGGGGCATTGTGGCTCTCGAGAAGTGCCCTGCCCCAGCCAGAGCCCACAAAGAAACTTTGTCCCAGGAAACCTTCTCCTCGGAGCTCCCAGGGCTCCCTTTGTCTCTGTGAGAACATGTCCTGCCAGGTCTCCCCGCTCTGCCCACCCTGCCTGACCCAGGCAGCATGCCCCTGCAGCTCCATGGACATGACTGACAGCTGGCTGCCCAGAGATGGTTGGCCCGGAGGCGGCCGCCAGCCAGACTCTGACTCG
Organism: Cervus elaphus; assembly: GCF_910594005.1. NCBI lineage: Eukaryota > Metazoa > Chordata > Mammalia > Artiodactyla > Cervidae > Cervus > Cervus elaphus. The sequence goes on from NC_057818.1 coordinate 44,259,407, forward strand.
GGGCCTCACAGGAGCGTCCCTGGAAGACCTGGAGGACCGGGGCACCTTCCATCTTCTACAACATACTGAGGACGCTGGTCTGCCGGAAGGCTCTGTGTCACCGCATTGGATGCTGGCTCTGCCCCCACTATCAAGCTGTGCCACATGCAGATCCTGGAGGTCTGGGAGCAGAGGAGGAAGAGGGGGCCCCCAGCATCATCCCCAAGGAGCCCACCATCTGGGGGGCCTAAAGCAGGGATGTGTGATGAGTTAGGGGGTTACTGAGGGCTTCTGAGCAGAAGAGCAGCGGGGTCCGAGTCCATGTCTGGGGCGGGAGGAGCTGGCAAGAGGCTCTGTGCCAACTGTATGGGGGCACCAGCCTCAGAGGGTGACACCCCACACAGGGTGGCACGTGAGGTTTCTGTGACTCTTTGCTTTTTCTGACAATGGAAGACGGGGCTCAGGAAACCGACAGAACAGAAAGAAGAGAGGAGGAGGGGGTGGTATAGTCTAACCCAACCTCTTCCCGAGTGGGGAAAGAAGGCGCGTGATGGAAATGAAATGCCCAGGAGGCCGCCTCTCCATCACGGTTCTGGCAGCTCTCAGCCCTCAGCCTTTGCAACATCAGCAGCAGCTGCAGCTGTCGCTCTCCGACTCCTGGGGCCAGCCTAGCTGGCTGCCTCCTCCAGGCCACGCCACAATTGTCACCGCCATCCCTCAGCCCCCCAGAGGAGCCCCCATGCCACCTCACACTCCTCTTGCCCTCACTGGCCCTGCCTGGCCCACCTGGGCATCCATCTTCCTGCAGAAAACAGGTGGGCAGCAGCCCCGGGGCCTTCCCTAGGAAGCCCCGTCACCAGCTCAGATGAAGTGGTCCCCTCTGACTGCTCTGCCAGGGTCTACGAGGCAATTCAAGATGAGAAATGGAACGATGCCTTTGGAAAGGCAAATCATTCCAGCAGCACCTTAAAAACAGCAGAGGAAACAAGCTCGTGTGTGTGTGTGTGTGTGTGTGTGTGTGTGTGTGTGTGTGTGAAAATGGGGAATATATTGTTTTTCACTGTTTGGAAGACTGTTTTCTCATCTTGAAATCAGAAGCTGTTTTCTTCCAGAGAGACTTATAAATACATCCAATTATCAACATTCAATATAGGAAATAAAGTTCTGAAATGGTTTTCTTTCGCGCATGAGGAATGGGCTGGCCAGGTTGTGCAGGTGATAATTACTTTTATTTCTTAGGAGTCGTATCGGTGCCTAGTGGCTGGTCTCTCCACCTTTTATTGCTTTCACCTTTATTGCATTTGCCATGTTGCGCGAGGCTGTTCATTGGTGTAACTTTATTTACCACATTTCAAAATCTTGATAAAATGAACAAAATTCAGAAGTAGGAGTGTTGTGTCCCAGCGCAGGGAAATTGGTTTCTGTGGCTTGTGTCCTGGAGAGAAATCTCCTAGGGGGATGGGTTCTCCCTCTACCCAGCTGCAAGGTACTGAACATCTCTGACGTTCCTGCTGACATTCACAGCTGCCTGTCTCATGGGTTACTGTCAGGGTGTCATTTTAAGGGAGTTGATTTCAGCCCTTCATGAAATCACCTACAGACCATGTCCCCAGCAGCCACCTAGCCTGTCCGTGCCACCTGCAAGACTGGAGTGACCTGTGACTGCTCACTCTCCTGACCTCACACCTGTCTTTCCTTCCTCCTCAGTGCCTTGTCTCCCCCCATCCCTCCCACCTCTCCCTTCTGGCAGCCCCTTCCCACTCCCCTCATGTGACTGCCAAGTCTCCCAGGCTGGCTGGCTGCCTACGTCTTCGCAGTCTCTTCCCTTTTTAAGCCCCATGCTCATCAGGATTCCTTGTAGCCAAGAGTCCCTGAGTCTGGCCAACCTCAAATAGAGGAGGATGTGTCAGGGGGATGTCAGGAGACAATATGGAGGAGAGGCAGGTTCAGAAAACAGAAGGAGACCAGGTAGGCTGGTAGCTAAGTGCACAGCCAGGCCACACCACACATTTATGCCCCAAATTGTTGCCACTACCCCTATTCTTGGACATCACCCTGGACTGTCACAGGATCCTGGCTTCACTTTGCACAACCAAAGCTCTTGGAAGGCAATGCGGCCACTGGCTGAGCCCAAGACTCATGCCCACACTCTGGCTATCTTGTCCCTCTGGATTTCTGCAATGAGGAGGGAAGGGTTGAGTGCCTGGCATCTCACTGAGTCCCATTCTCCAAACAGGTGATGGTTAAGATGCTGGGAGATGTACACAAGTCCCTGCGACACATAATTCTGCAGGTCCCAATGGGCCGGCAACTGCCCCTAAATAGCATCTTGAAAAGTTCAACTTGGACAGACTAGTCCTGAATGTTGCAGTTTAAAAGTCTAGAAGGCAGCAATTTTCATTTCAACACAACAGTGAGTTTCTTGTTTCATGGTTTGTTTTTTTTTTCCAGTTTACATGAGAGGATACATCATTTTTTTCATTTCTTCAACTCTAAAGGCCTTACCCGGTCCTGCCTCTGTAACATTGTCAAGCAAATATCCCCAATCAACAAAAGCCCGTTAGAAATCGTGCAGTGAAGAAAGAAAAGAAGTACATGTGGGTCCCCTGACTTCCCCATTTTGAGACAAAAAGGTGCTTTTGCTTAACAAGGCAGTTCCAAGAGGCAGAGGAGGCCATGAACTCTGGGGCCCTTAGAGGACTGTTTGCTCTATTGTGCTTAGTCGTTCAGTCATGTCCAACTCTTTGCGACCCCATGGACTGTAGCCCATCAGGCTCCTCTGCCCATGGGAATTCTCCAGGCAAGAACACTGGATTGGATTGCCATGCCCTTCTCCGGGGGTTCTTCCCAACCCAGGAACCGAACCAGGGTCTCCTGCATTGCAGGCAGATTCTTTACCAGCTGAGCTATCAGGGAAGCCTGGGGGACAGTTTAGACTAAACAAATATGGCAGGGGTCACTTATGAAACTTTTTATGGTGCTTATTATCCAAGAGCATGTACATAGAGATTGGGAATGTGGATGCAGAAGTCTCGGTTCCATTCCTGGCTTTTTAAAACTTGATTCACTGTGTGGCACTGGGCAAGTTACCCAACCTCTCTGAGCCTCCTTGGTAAATTGTGGGTGATGGGTCTCAGCTCAGCGGACTGTTGAAGAGATTAGTTCGGTGATTCTATGAGACACTCAGCACAGTCCTCAACTCAGGATGGCTGTCGTCCTTATTTCAGTGATCATGTGAGAAGTAGGGGCAACAGGAAAGCACCGGGACCCTGATCCTTAAGGCGTGAAGGTGGGCGAGATGCCCTATGAGATCACTGTCAGCCCTGCCCACCTACAGAGGAACTTGGACACAAATGGCTGAGTCCATATCTGCAAGCCGAGGTGGTATGTGCTTACCCCCTTCCAGAGGACTGGCTGGGTCCTGGGGCTGCCTGGCCATGGGGAGCCAGTCTTGCTCCCTGTATGTGAGCTGGCAGTCCAGCCAAACACAGAGATGCTTAAGAGATGCAGGGAAATAGATGAGCAAGGAAGGCTGTAGAGAGGGCATCCCTGGCCGGACCTGGGTTTTTGGTCCTGCCTATAAAGCAAGCAGGTCTCTGCCTGTAGGCCTGGATTTGCATGTAGGGAAGAGAGTCTGCAAGGAGGTTTGTGAGAGGGGTTAGAAACACACAATAGATTGCAAAATCAGTCTCAAATTCTCCTTGCTGTGTCCTCATCCTTGCTTAGTGATGCTTAGCCCCTCCCATCCAGAAGTAGAGTCTGTTTCACCAGCCCTTGAATCTGGAGTGGCCACGTGACTTACTTTAGATAATAAGACATCCACAAAAGCCGGGGCCTCAGATGGGGCTCATCCACTGGAGCCGAATCCTCTTGCCGCTCTTGGGAGCCCCGCCACTGGGTGACAATGCCCTGGTCAGCCTGCCAGAATGTAAGATGCCCGTTGGACAGCCTGCTGACCAGCAGACTCACAGGCGAGGCTGGCTTGGATTATCAGCTTCTGGGCCTGAGAACTGACTATAGACCCATGAGTGAGTCCAACAGAAACCTGCTGAGCCGGCCCCTGAATCCAGAATCTGACTGGCTGTTTGGAGCCTTCGCACTTGTTATGCTGGGTTATCACACAGGGCAGAGGGAGGGGAGCCTGGGACTCACACCCCAGGGGGAGGCTGGGGACAGCTGCTGGAGGGGCTGTTTCCACATAGAGCTCTGGGAAGTGCAGGGTCCCAGCAGTACCCACTGTGGGGCCCTGGGGAGAGAGTGTGACCATCGCCTCAGCTCTACCTGGAGCATCGTCTGGCTGCAGGGACCTCGGCACGCAGAGGTGGTCGCCCAGCGCCACATGGCTGCACCCCCACATGGCCCTGTGGCCGCACGAGGCAGCCTGGGCAGTGGTGGTGCAGACATGGGGACCCCGGTGGGGCTTCCTGAGGAATCGACTTAAAGCACAGGAAGTGGGAGGTCTCTGAGTTTCTGTAAGACTCTCTCTGAGGACCCCCCAGGAATGCCTAAAAGAGACTTTGAAGGGAGTTGGAGGGCTTCTGTCATAGAGATGGTCCTGGAACCAATTAAATCCAAATGATTGAGTTGATGGAACTTCTTGTGAGCCAAAAACCAGTGAGCCCGGCCTGCAAACTTGGCCTGCACTGTCACACCCCAAAGCAAGGCCAGTGTGGGGCGCATATAGCCTGGGGTTGTAGCTGGATAGCCTGGAGTGGGAGCTGAGAGGTGACAGTCAGTGGGGAGTTCACCCCTAGGTTAGCCTTGCTCGCGTGTGCATGCAAAGTGGCTTCAGTCACGTCTGACTCTTTGGAACCCTGTGGACTATAATCTGCAGCCCACCAGGCTCCTCTGTCCATGGGATTCTCCAGGCAAGAGTACTGAAGTGTGTTGCTGTGCCCTCCTCCAGGGGATCTTCCTAACCCAGGCATCAAACCCATGTCTCTTATGTCTCCTGTATTGGCAGGTGGGTTCTTTACCACTAGCACCACCTGGGAAGCCCCAGGCTACCCTTGCTCAGACAGACCCAAACCTCTAGGGAGGCCAACCAGAGGACATGAGGCGAGCTCTGCTCTTTCCAAAGCAAAGCACCTTCTCACGTGGATGAAAACCAGCCTCCTGCTGCAGAGACGCCTGCCTGCGTCCAAGGCTCGGATGGTCCAAGCTGAACACCTGCCCCACTTCCAAGTGCTGGTCATTCTATCCAGAGTATCAGTCGAAAAGATTAATGGAGGGACTTCCCTGGTGGTCTAGTGGCTAAGATTCTGCACTCTCAATGCAAGGGGCCCTGGGTTCAATCCCTGGTCCAGGAACTAGATCCCACATGCTGCAACTAAGATCTCAAGTGCCTCAACTAAGACCTGGCACAGCCAAATAAATAAATAACATTTTAATAAAAGAGACTAACAGATACCCAAGATGTTGCTTCCACTGTATTTGCAGTCTCAGACGGTGCATAGCCGATGTCAAGTTCACCGGCAGCTTCAGGAGCCGGCAGGGGTCTCACTCGCTTTCTCATCCTGCCTAGATGTTCTGTTCAAACTATCTTTGGGAAAATTACAATTTTATTTCCAGAGTTTGGAGATCAATATTTAGGACTTCAGGGAGAATTTACTGAAAATCATCTCACAGTGGAAACGCTGGAGGCAGGAGCTTCTGCGCATGCGGCCCCTCCCAGACCATGAATCCACTGGGAGGGCCAGCTGCCCGCCCAGCCTGGTGCCTCTGCCAGCTTCCTCCCAGGGAGACTGGGCGGTGACCAGGGCAGCAGGGCTGGTCAGGGGTGGGCAGCCAGGCCTTCTTTAAGGGGGCCTGAGAGGAGAAACGACCTAGCATCTACCCAGGACGCCACCTCTGCTTGGAGGAGAAAGTGAAAGTGTTAATTGCTCAGTCCTGTCTGACTCTGTGACTCCATGGACTGTAGCCCACAAGGTTCCCCTGTCCATGGAATTCTCCAGACAAGAATACTGGAGTGGGTAGTCCATTTCCTTCTCCAGGGAATCTTCCCAACCCAGGGTTTGAACCCAGGTCTCCTGCATTGCAGGTGAATTCTTTACCATCTGAGCCATGAGGGAGGCCCAAACTAGACTGAGAAGAGCTCCCAGAATCTTTTCGGATGCCCTTTGAGCCCGTCTGCGGAACTGGCTGTAGGGAGAACCAGTTTTAGTTTTGGGTCTGGTACCGACAGCAGAGTCTGTCCCTTCTACCACCAAGGGCACTAGCTGTCTGAAGACTAAGACAACCCCCTTCTAAAGGGGTCCAAGTCCCTTGGGGAAGGCCCGTCCAGAACAGGACAGGCTCTAAGCTCTCTCAGTGTGGTTGTTGGGGTGGTGAAGGGAGGGGCAGACATGCAGCCCACCCCTCAGAGATCTGGATTTGGTGGGCTGAGGTGTGGCCCAGGCACATGGACTTTTAATCAGCACTCCAACTACTGGTGGTTTGTGGCCAACTTGGGGCTTATTGTGTGGATGGCGACCCAAGGCGGCTCAGCCTCTCTTGTGCCCTCAGGTCACATGCACTCCTATGCCGGGCCTGTTCACTGCCTCTCCAGGGATGAGGCATGGGCATTGGGCATTGGTCCTGAGCTCATCACCTCCATCATCCACACATTTATTTCCTCTCTTCCCCTTGGTGAGGGCCCTTTCATGCCTCACTTTCCCATGAGGCCCCCCCCCTCCTGCCCGCCCATGGCCCAGTCAGAAAAGCACACTGGACTGGCCAAGGGACCCTTGGTGCCCATGGATCCCCTGTTCTTGTTGCCTAAAGAACCTGTAACCCATCAAGTGTTCTAAGGCTGTGGGAAAATAAATGGGCACATCTACTTCGGTGCTGTGAGCTGTGTTTAGTCAGTCAGTCGTGTTGATTCTTTAAGACCCTGTGGACTATAGCATGCCAGACTCCTCTATCCATGGGGATTCTCCAGGTAAAAATACTGGAGTGGGTTGCCATGACCTCCTCCAGGGGATCTTCCCAACCCAGGGATCTAACCCAGGTCTCCCACACTGCAGGCAGATTCTTTACCAGCTGAGCTACCAGGGAAGCCCCTTGCAAATAGTTATAATCTGCCCCTCCCCGCCCGCCCCCAATTTAAAACAAAGCCTTCTGGGCTTCCCTGGTGGCTCAGTGGTAAAGAATCTCCCTGCCAATTCAGGAGACACAGGTTAGATCGTTAATCCAGGAAGACCCCACGTGCCATGGAGCACACCTACTGAGCCTGTGCTCTAGAGCCCAGGAACCACAACCATTGAAGCCCTCATGGCCTACAGCCCATGCTCCACAACTAGAGAAGCCACCGCGACGAGGAGCCCATGAACTGCACCCAAGAGTAGCCCCCGCTCTCTGCAACTAGGGAAAAGCCCATGCAGCAACAAAGATGCAACACAGTCAAAAATAAACAAATAAAATTTTAAAAATAAATAAAACAAAGCCTTCTGACCTATAGTCACAATTCTCATTATCTACCCTAAAGAAATTCTGCCTCATAAAACGGAGAGAAGCCATAAGCCAGCAAGCTCGCTGAAGGATTATTTGTGATAGCGAACTAGAATCCGTCTGGCACATTCATCCACACGTGAACCCTCTCCTGCTCTCACGTTTGAGATGCGTTAAGAGAAATGTCCTAGATCTACAGGTATCGACTTGGCGAAATCTCAACTGCATTTTGTTGGGTGAAAAGTTGAAGAACAGTGCATCCTGTGTTATATCATTATGTTTACAAGCCTGTAAAACAATAGACAGTTCTACGAATTCACTGCAGACATGTATTTATGTTGTAAAAGTGTTTAAGAAGTCTGCAATAAGATAAACTGGTGCTGTCTTCAGGGATGGCTGAAGGGGCTGTGAGGTGACTTGGAGGGACTGTGCCTCTATCCAATGGCCAAATTTTTTTTTAAGGAGAATATATTCAGCCATTTGTGTCATTAAAAGTAGTAGGGACTTCCCTGGAGGTCCAGTGGTTAAGACTTTGCCTTCCAATACAGGGGGTCCAGGTTTGATCCCTGGTTGGGGAGCTGGGATCCCACATACTTCGCAGCCAGAAAACCAAAACATAAAACAGAAGCAATATTGTCACAAATTCAATAAAACCTTTCAAAAAAGGGGTCCACATTTTTAAAAATTGAATAAATAAATAACATCACTTTAAAAAAGAAAATCTCTATCTTAGTTGTACTCTGTGGAGTTCCTTTGAAAATTGGGGAGCTTGTTTTTAGGTCGGGCCACGGGTTCTGTTGGAGCTGCCCCAAACACCCTTGCAGCTCCTACCCTGGTCCAACCCCACCTCCCAGTTCCTGGGGCCCCAGTCGCACAGTCAGACTCTGTCTGGGAGGGGAGGTCAGTGGTTGGTTTGTGTTTTGAAGGAAGAGGCCTGGTTATTAATATTATTGATGAGGATCACAGATAGCACTCCAGAGCAGTGCCAGAGGACAGCTGGAAAGTTGGGGCTATTGAACAGGGGGACGACCCTGGCTTACGGGAGCCCAGACCCTATATGACCAACCTCATGTCTCCACCCCCTGATGTCCCATCTCCCATCCCTATCTCTGCAGCTCTGCCTCTCCCCACTCCTGAACCCCGTTTCCCAACTTGCCAGCCCTAGAGCCCTGAGCCCTGACCCCCACCTCTACACACCCACCATGGCCTAATCCACAGTCCCCCCAACACCTGCTCCCCAGGCCCTCCTCCCTTCCCCTGACCCATCTCCCCACCCCTGACCTACTGGCTCTTCCCAGAGCAGCAACCCCCCTGTTGCCCCTTCTATGCCCTGGTGAGAAATGGGAGCCAGTCCATCCTTGATGGGGTGACTGCCAGGGAGAAAAATGTGGTGTTTCAGGCTTTAACTAATGAGGAAAGGACTGTTTCCCTTCTTCCTCCCCAGGATTTGCAAGACAGTGTTCAGCCCCCTCCTCCCTTCTGATTTCTGTCTCCTGTGTGGTTTCCATGGATTCAGAGATGGCTCCTAGCACCTGAGCCCACAGTGAGAGGGAGGGAAGTGAGGGAAGTGGTCCAGTCCGTGGAGGGTGGGGGTTTGGAGCTGCTCCACAGGTCCCCCTGCCAGCCCCCCCTTTTCCCCAGAGACCTCAGAGGTTGGAGGGGCAGTGGGCTTCCAGAGGGCTTTCTGGGAACTCCCTGGGGACCTGACATATTTCATCCTCCTGGGTGGTCCCAGGGGGAAACATGTTCTACCCTGACTGATCTCAAAGCCAGCTCACGGAGGGACTGTCACCCTCAGCCAGCAAATGCCAGCAGTGACCAAGCAAGAGGGGATACCACGCAAACTGGCTGGTAAAGGTCATGCTGTTGGTGAGAAGAGCAGGATAGTTTAGGGAAGGGGCCAAGGACACCGCTGTTACGTCTCTGTTCTGTTGGACCCAGGGGCCCAGGCGAGTTCACTTGGGTCCTGTGTGTCCAGGGCTTTGGTGCTGCTGCTGAATCCAGGCCACTGGAGAGAGGGCGAGAAAGTTCCACAGTGACCATCATCATCCACCAGGGAGTGTCCATCCTGCCCAGTTTAGCCCCTTCTGGAACAGGCAGAGCATTCTCCACCCCTCCCCAACCCTGCCAGGGCCCCTGGGCAGTCACTGGGGCTGCCCTGTGCCCCCACACCCTTTCGAGGGCTGCTGGGTGTGCAGGCCCCAAGCACAGCCTGGCCACTGTCCTGTCCAGGGTGCAGCTCAGGCAGAAAAGGTTCACAGAGGCTGCAGGAGAGCCGCCTTTCAGGGCCAGAGCAGGCAGCTGGGCAGGCTGGGAGGGGAGCAGTGCCCAAGGCAGCCCGCCATGTGTTCCTCCCCAGCCCAGGCCCCAGGAGGTTCTGAGAACAGCCTCACACTCTCCCAAGGACATCCTTTCAGCATACACTTGCTTAAATCCAGTTTTGTTGTTTCTATCTGGGAGCTCTGCCCAATACAAAGTTTGCCAGTGGGTGGGTGGTCTTCAGTGGGCAGGTAGATTCTTGGGGACCATCTGTGATCTTACGGACCACTACTACATGAGGCCCGGTGGTCCTCTTTTCTGGCTTCCCTGGAATCTCCCAGACAATCTTTAGAAGCTGCTAGGGTCTGCACTCTACTACACAACTGAATCAGAATTTCCAGGAATGGAGGTAGAACATTTGGGATTTTTGAAAATCTCTTTGTTGATTTTCCTGGCAGCCAGGATCAAGGAAACTTCCCCAGCACTGTTGGCAGGGACAGTGGGGTCCCACAAGAGGGAAGGCAAGGGTGGTTCCCAGGCAAGATCTTCTGTCTCCCAACCAATTTCATACCAGTTCTCCACTGACTCCCCACCCATCCACTCTGCTCCTGTCTCCTGAAGGCTGCCCATGGGCCCTGCTCTCTCATCCTCTTTGTCCCTCCACCACTCATTGCAAATTCTGTCTCCATCTTCACATTCAGCTTGGATGACTTAGGAAGCTGTTCATCTGAAACCTTAAAATGGAGTGCCCACCTCTGACCCAGCAACTCCATTTCTGGGTGTTCGTCCAGCAGAAACATGAGCATCTGTCAATTGGCAGACCTAGGCAAGACTGCTCATAGCTGCCCAGTCCAGAAAAGCCCCGAACTAGGACTACCCAAACACTCATCATTAGTGGCTTGGATAAATAGAGTGGTACACTCATGCAATGGAATCTATGCCACGGGAAGGATAAATCTCAGAAACATGATGGTGAGCAAGATCAACCTGACAGAAGAGCACGTGCTGTGTGATTCTTTGGCTGCTTTTCCATGACAACGGCAGAACTGAGTCATTGCAACAGAGCACGCGGGGACTGCAAGCCTAAAATATTGATTCTTTGGCCCTTTTCAGAAAAAGTTTGCCAACTCGTGGTCTGTAAGATAGGGGGAATGGAAAAGAACAGGGATAGAAGCCAGAATTTTCAGTAGACATACTCTTTTGTATCACTTTGGGTTTTGCACCTTTTTTTTTTTTAAGGCCAAAATGGAGTCACTTGTGCTAAGCCCCAACATCAACAAACTAAGACAATGCCTAACCTAATTGCAATTTCAGCCTCTCCCAGGAAGGTGACCTTTGTCCAGTCAATCTGGAAGTACTTGCTCAGCACTCCTGAGATTGGGGTCCCCTCCCCGACAGGAGGAAGGTGACCTTGCCTAGAAATAACTTGCCCTTTGCTAGAATAGCTTCCTTGCCTGCCTCCTTCTGCCTATAAAAGTCTTCCATTTTGTGCAGCTCCTCGGAGCTCCTTTTTATCTGCTGGATAGGATGCTGCCCAGTGCATATTTCATTGAATTAAGCCAGTTAGATCTCCAAATTTACTTGGTAGAATTTTTCTTGTTTCAGAGAACTTAGGGAGGAATGTGTTACCTGTTCATAAGAATATATAAAAATGAAATCAGCGAAAAAGAAAAAAAGTTAAAAAGAACACTGGAAAAACGCATCTAAACTGTTGGAAGTCAAAATCGTGGTAACCTGTGGCTTGAAGAGACTTCTAAGGCTATAGAGGTAGGTTGGACTCATCTGGGTGGCTCCATGGGCACATTCATTTTGTGAAATTGCACAGAGCTGCACATTTAGGCAGTGTTCATTTTTCAGTCTGTATGTGATACTTGAATGAAAGTTTGCTATAATTAATCAGGCTGCCCTAGAAGAGGACATGAAGATGAGGGGGGAAATTATATTCCCTCTTCCTAAGGCAAGAAAGGAGAAGAAACCTAACCTCTGAAGTTCCTGTTTTAAAACCAGCTGAGCATTTACAACCTGCTGGAAATCTCTCCCTGTGAGCCCCCCAAACTGCCTTCTCCCCTGACACCTGGGCTGCCTGGAGCTCCAAGTAGAGGGCAAGCCTCAGCCTCGGGACCAGGAGAAGGGGACAGGAGGAGAGCCAGCCCAACCCGGTCCAGCCCCGGCTCTTTGTCCCTCCAGATCCACTGGGCATCTTTAAGCCTCATCTTACCCGGCTTCTTGGCATTTTAGGGAGCTGGGGATGACTCCCTCCTTCCTGAAACTCTCTCTTGCTTTGTCTCCCAGCTGCCCACCTTCTCCTGATTTCCTTCTGCCTCTCTTTGGCCCTTCTCCAACTGCTGAGACTCAAGCCATTCCTCAAAAAATGAAACCCCCCAGGATGCTATTGCAGGTCCTCCATCTCTAACTGCTGTCCACGTGCTGGCAACTATTGCAGCTTCATCCCAGGTCAGACTACCTTTGGCTCTATTTCTGTATCTCCCAACACCACTTATGTGGACAAGACAAACACCCTCACGCAGTCACTATTTGAGGGCCTCTCTGCCCATCATGATTCCCTATCTCAGTAGCCATGCAGCTAGCTGTCCACAAAAAAATCTGGTGTCACTTTGATCCTGAGTGACCTCAGCCTGCAGCAGCTTGAAGCTGGGCTTCAGTTCCTGGCCAGAGACTGAGGTCAGGTCTCAGTGGTGAGAGCACCACTGAGCACCAGGGGTCAGTGACAAGGCTTTGGCCCTTCAGCTTTGCAGAAAAAGAATGCCCACAAAGATGGAAAGTAGTGAAACAAGTAAAGTATTCTGTAGAAGGAAAAAAAGAATACAATACATGTGGATACATACATGGGCAGACTCAGAGGGAGAGTGCCTGAACTGCACGATTGTGGAAGTTTGAATTCCTTTTATGGGGCATTCCTTCCAGATCGCCTTTGGCCAATAATTTTGATCTGCCTGGTTCAAGGTTCATATCTGGTATATCTCAGGATCCTCCCATGTGTGCATACGCATCTCTTAGCCAAGATGAATTCTACTGAAGAGGGCTATGGGTAGAGCGTCTCTTAGCAACACTCTTCTTTTGACCTCCAAGGAGCCTTTCTGCGCATGTGTAGTCTGGAAGGTCTCCTGACTTTGAGAATGAGCCATAGTGATCTTCTATCTGGGCAGGGCCCAGTCTTCTCTCTCAATTGTCCTGCTATTGATATTTTAGAGTTTCAGTCCACAGGGAATGCACCTCCAATCGCTTTACTCTGGGCAGAGGTGTGGGGAGGGGCATCTACCTCCTGCCTCAACCTCATCTTCACAGGCACATCCCAAGTCATCAAATGCTGCCTCCAAGTACCACTGGAATCCCTCCCCGCTCCCACGCCCACTGCCCTGGAGTGGGCAGGTTCCTCTTGGGAAGCAGTGACCAGGCTTCCTCTTCTTTCTCTGGGTCATTGCTAGAACCTTCAATGAGACTCTCCCAGTTTCTGCCCAGGGATCCTCTAAATAAAAGAGATCTGATCTCAACCCTCCTGGATGCTCACAGCTGTTCAATGGGGCACATTCCCCTTAGGATAAAGCAGTCGGGTCTCAAGCAGGGCTGCATCTTAGCATCACCTGGAGAGGGTTTAATGATGCTCTCTGATCCCACCTCCAGGCTTGGGACCCTGCATGTTGGTACTACTCCACCTGTCCCCTGTGGTCGGCCCAGGCCCCATCTTTCAAGGTCTCCACTCACCTCTCCTAATTCCACATTCCTGATTCACTGGCTCCTCTACTTCCAAGTCTCATGCATCACATATGCTGCTCCCCAGCCACCTTCCCTGCCGGTTCTGCCTTCACCATCTTCAGGTCCAGTCTGGACTTTCGTTCCTTCCCTGACAGCTCTGCTCCCTGTCTGCTCAGATGTCCTTCCTTCTAACCCACCCCACTCTCTCCAGAGGCCTGTTGACTTGTTTGTTTTCCCTCCATGCTGGGAGAATGGGACTCACATCTACTGCTACCTCCTTGACAAAGATTCTCTCTTTGACCAAACTCAGCCTCCTCTGAGCCCTCTTGTCCACCTTGGCCTGTAAGGAATGTGACTTCTTAGCATTAACAATCTCATGTACTTCCCACTCCAATGGGAGAGGATGAGAAAAAACCAGCTCAAGGCTGTATCCCCGGAACAGCCCAGCCCCTCCTCAAGTTCCTGCCTGAGAAAGAAAGCTCAAGACTGACAAATAAATTTACTGCCTGTTCCAGCCGATGGTGAGGATGGTGCCCGTGTCTCCTGGTCTCTGGGGGAGGATAAGAGCACACTTCCATAAGCTCCAGTGAGCAAACCCAGGGGCCTAATCACACTGGCCAGCTCCCGCCTGTTTTTTTTGCAGTTTTTCACTTCCCTGATTCTTCCCCCGCCCCTGCTAGTTCCCCTTTCCTACTGCCTCATGCGTGCGTGCCTGCATGCTAAGTTGCTTCTGTTGTGTCCGACTCTTTGCAACACTATAGACTGTAGCCCACCAGCCTCCTCGGTCCAAGGGATTGTCTGGACAGGAATACTGGAGTGGGTTGCCATGCCCTCCTCCAGGGAATCTTCCTGACCCAGGGATCTAACCCATGTCTCTTACATCGCTTGCATTGGTAGGCGGGTTCTTTACCACTAGCGCCACCTGGGAAGCCCTCCCTACCCCTTCATCCTCCCTCTAAAACACCCCGTGGCCTCTACATGGAGGACGCAAGCTCAGTTTTTACACTGGAGTCCCTTTCTCCTACTGCAGCGGTTCCTGAAGATCTGGCTTTACTGCCTTTATCTACTGTCTGGATTTGCATTTCTTGGACATCCTCTAGAACTCACGCTTGAGTGGAAGGCAGGCAGGATGTGAGCAAGCTCATCCCCACCTCTATCAGAATAAAGCTCCTGCCGTTGACCAAGCCCACACAGGAGGACCTGGGCTGGCTGAGACCCTGCCCTCAGCTGGACTCCCCAGATGCATTGACTTGCTAGGTCTGCTATAACATATTACCACACACTAGGTAGCTTAGAACAACAGAAATTTATTCTTTCATGGTTTGGAATCTAGAAGTTCAACATTGAGCTGTCTGCAGGGCTGGTTCCTTCCATAGTCTCTGAAAGGGGAGTGTCCCCTGCCTCTCTCGTAGCTGGAAGGCCTTGGCATCCCTTGGTTTTCCGCAGCCTTCTCCCTCTGGCTCTGTGTCTTCTCTTTTTCTGTCCTCATAAGATCATTCATCGTTGGGTTTATGATCTCATCTTGAGATCTTAAACAACATCCACAAAGGTCATTATTCCAAATCAGGTCACATGCCAAGATTCCGGGTGGACATATCTCTGGGGGAACCACCACTACCTCTGGGCTCAACAGGTACCCACCTTTTTCCCTGGCACTCATGCTGTCATTTCCAGGATGATAAGACAGATCACGGGGAAGAGGGCCATCCAAGGAAGTCTCAGGAGAGTGGAAGGAACCTGAGAACCCCCTCCCAATTCAGGCTGACACACCCTCGTCTTTGTCAACTCCTCCCCAAAGATAAGCACTTGGCTCAGAGTCAGGAGGCCTGGATTCAAGGCCTGCCTCTGCCCCTCGACTTGCTGTGTGATCTCTGGCTAGCAAGTCCCCTCTCTGGGCAGAGACAATGCTCCAGCCCCTCTTGTAGCCTGGGTTCCAGGACTACAGCATCTCCTGTTTACATCTCAGAGAGCCTGGCGTCCTGCACAGACCCCAGCCTAGGAAGGTATTGAATGAGTGGCTCTGTGTGCTTGGGGGTGGTCCATGCCTGAATTGGGCATGCAGCAGGCTTTGTGAAGCCCCTGAGCTTCCTAAATCATAGTGTCCCCATGGTAGCTGTGTGTAAATAGTTTCTCCCAGCATCAGTTGAGTTCCCTGCAGACAGTGAAGGCTGACACATGGTGACCAGGTGCAGAGCAGGATGCAGTCAGCCAGGCACCATGAGGAGTTCAGTTTCTCTGGTAACAAGGGTGGGACTGCTAGCCGTCATACCTGGGTCTCCTGAAAAGCCACACATGGGAGATGCTGTCCATATCAGTACATCAGGGGACTTGCCTTCAAAGGAGCCTGTAGGGCAGCAGGGACCCAGGAGCAAACAGGAGATTCATCCCTGATGTTTGCTTTGACCCCAGACCCATCCTAAAGCATGCAGAGAGAATGAGAGAGCGCACACCTGTCCACCGCATCCCTACATGAGATAGGCAGCCTTTCCTTATGGAGGTGACGTCCCCCCGATACCCCATCAGTGGCTCTTGCTGGAGGACTCAGGATATGGTGCAGAGCTAGGACCAGAGTTGTATGACTAAGCCAGGGGGGCAAGGAGAGGACCAGTATTTCTCAGTTCCATCTCATTTCAGTCTCCTACTATATTGATGAAATAGGTACCATTATTATCCCCATTTTCTAGATGAAGAAACCAAGGCTCAGAGGCTAAGCAACTTGCCCAGATCACACAGTTCTTAAGCAAATAAAAAGTGAAAGTGTTAGTAACTCAGTCGTGTCCGACTTTTTGAGACATCACAGACTGCTGCCCACCCTCCAGGCTCCTCTGTCCGTGGGATTTTCCAAACAAGAATACTGGGGTGGGTTGCCATGCCCTCCTCCAGGGGATCTTCCCGACCCAGGGATCTAACCCAAATCTCCAGCATTGGAGACAGAGAGGGCAGGACTCAAACCCAGTGGGTCTGACTTCAGAGTCACTCTACTACCCTGCCCTCACCTCTGAGGCCAGGCCTGGGGCCCAGAGTGAGCCAAGAATGGAAAAATGAATACATCGCACTGGCTTATCAACCACACCAAAGTCTCTACCATTATATTCTCCAAATAATACTTTTAACCACAGCTGTGTTAGGACTGTGGGCTTGAAAGGGATATTTTTCTGCATTCCAAATGTTTGTTAGTATGCTTCTATTATCTTTATAGGATAATCCTCATTCAGAAGAGCTGGCGCAGAGGACAAGCCAGCCACTCACAGATTCTCTAGGCCCTGGAAAGTTGCACACCAGCACTGTGTTTCTCTGCCTTCACACAGAGCTGTTTTTAAACTACACCTTATATCATTCCCTTAGCTTCTCGCATTTTCGTAAGCCTGCTCTTCATGGACACTATCTGCTCTGCTGTTCACAACTGTCTCAAAGATTCAATTGACAAACTCTGGTTAGAAGCGTAGCTGGGAGAAACACTCTCTAGATCAACCTGTGAGCTTCTGAGGAGCTCAGCCACGTCTGTTGGCACTCACATTCTTTCCACAGTGCCCAGTACAGTCCTGTACATTTACTAAGTGCTCACGTATTGTTCTGTGAAAAAAGGAACTGACTGACTTGCACAAGTGAGAAGTCCAAAGGGGCGCCTTGCCTCAGGTATAGCAGGATCTGGAGGTTCTAGCCAACTCATCAGGTGTCTACTCTCCCTCTTTTGGCTCTGCTTCCTTGTGTTATCAGTTTCATTCTCAGGCATGCTAACTCCCGTTAGCAGCCAACAGAACCACGAGTGTTTTCAAAATCACTTCCACATCCCAGCTTCTGATGACAGAGAAAGCTTCAGCCAATGAAGTCTCAAGGAAGACCCTGGTTGGCTGACTTGGGTCACATGCCCATCACTGAGCCAATCAGAGTGGCCTAGGGAATGAGGTACTCTCATTGGCCAGGTCTAGGTCAGGTCCCACCCCCTCAAGCCAGGGCCAGGAGTCAGCCTCACCCCACTCCAGAGCCCATCAAGGACAGGCTGTGTCATCAGAAGAGGATGCAGAAGGAAGTGTGCCGAGCAAACCTCTAGAAACCAATGCTGCGCCAGTCTCTAGACTGTCCCAACCCGGACTCTGGATTTTGCCCCCTCTAACCTACAGTTCCCCATTCTGATAAATGGGATACCCAGCAACTTCCCTGTCCTTAGAGCCAGAAAGTTACAGATTATTATTATTATAAGTTCTTTTCTCTCCCTTCCCCATGGGCCAATGGAAACTAAATGCATGTGGCTACTAAACCCAGCGACCCAGCAGTCCAGCTTCAGCCAAGCAGCTGCTTGAACCCTAGGTCCTTCACAACCCTCACCATAGCTCTCAGAACCCTGGAACAAAGAAGGCATTATGCCCATTTCATGGATAAATACACTGAGGCCAAAATGAATTATGATGTCTCTCCTAAGGACTCATATGCAGCTGATGGCAGAACCAGGGCAGAGCCCAGGTCTGAGACCTTTTAGGAAATATACCCACTGTGGGACCATCCCCATGGTTTATGGCCCTGTGCCCAGCAGACCACCAGAACCAACAAGCCAGGCACCCCCATCCAACTCCCCTGCTGCATCCAGCCAGGGTCCAGGGTCCAGGGCTTAGGGGTAGCAAGCATCCTCAGCAGGGGAGGGGTGGAGGCAAGCCTCCCGTGTGGACAGAGACCCTCTGGCCACTGCTGAGACAGCAGTGAAAACATCTTTCTTATACCAAATTGTTTGAACCTCCCACTTTAGAGATTCTTTTTTTTTTTTTTTTTCTGTCAAGGTGCACAGGCTTTTCATTGTAGTGTTGGGGGGCTTCTGTAGTTGTGGAGCAGGGGTGCACAGACTCTAGAGTGAATGGGTTCATTAGTTGCAGCCAGGAGGCTTCTCTAGTGGCCCCAAGGCATGTGGGATCTTAATTCCCTAACCAGGGATGGAACCAGTGTCCCTGCCTTGGAAGGAGGATTCTTAACCACTGGACCACCAGGGAAGTCCCCTACTCCTGAGATTCTTAATAATTTTTATCTTTAAACTTGTGCTTTGTAAAGTGAAGTTCAAAGGGATAATGGAAATGTTTTGGGGCTCAGAGTCACCTCCTTCCACCACCTCCCACATCCCAACCACCTAATCTGTGCCCTACCTGGCGACTGCTGTCACCCTCCACTCCTGGGGGTCTGAGCATAGGCAGGAGGCCAGATTAAGCTCTGAATTTCAGGGTGGGATGCTTGGTGCCCATAAGGATCTACATTCACCCCACAAGTTTCCTCATGCCCGAGGGACAGTAGCATTAAGTAGCAAATTTTAAAACCCTATGACAGGTGGCTAGAGAGATTGTGGAAGAGTGGGAAAGGTTTTTCCATGCTCTTTGAACAAGGGGCCCAGCGTTTTCATTCCCTACCAGGCCCTGCAATTATATAGCTGCCCTGCCTCCAGGAGCTGCTGATGGTGCTGGTTGCAGACTCTCCAGAACTCCATCCTGGGCTTCCTATTGGCCGCACTGCGACCCCTTCCCCGAGACTTCCTCTAGGGGAGGATGGGGGCTTCCCTTCTGGGGCAACCTCACCCCCAGCTTCAGGGGACTGCTCTCAGCCCCCATCAGCCTCTCTGAGCTCACACCCTCCACTTTCCCCTCACCTCCACCCCCCACCTCCTTCCCATCCTCCCCAACCCTTCCCTGTTCCCTTTGCTTGATCTGTTTCTCTCAGCCTTTTCCTGGCTGGATCCTTGGACTCCCACTTCCAATGCTGCCTTTCAGGGCCCTCCTGAGCCCTTTCACATTTCCTCTTTAGCACATCTAGCTCTGAAGTTCCCTTCCTGTTGATTGATTATGTGTCTGTGTGGCCCTGACCCTCATGCTCCCTCCCACTCCCTGAGGTCAGGGATCTTTCCATTTGGTTCACTGAGGTGTCCCCAGAACAGTGTCAGACACACAGTAGGAACCCAGGAAATATTGGGAGAAGGTGAGGACAGAGATGTGGCTTAGCATCTGGGCTGTGGGTCTCCAGCTAAGGGGTGACTTAAAAGATGCTGGCCCAAGATCAAGCTGGACAGACCCCCACCGAATCTGGCTGAGCACAGCAGGGGGCTATGTGAGCTGACAGGACTCACTGCAAAATGCCCACCTCCTTCTGTAACCCACTCTCGGCAAGGTGGTAGCGAACACCAGCAGCCCAGAGAGAAAACCAGCGCTGTTTCAGCTTGAATGACGAGGGAGGAGGTGAGGTGTTGGACACACTCAATTATCACCCCAAACCCTATCATCGCTCATAATCTGCCGGAGATAAATCACAGGCAGGTAATTATTATGTCAGGCCAGGTAGCAGAGAGAAGTTTTAAAATAGCAGTCAAAGAACTTCCTGGTTAATTCAAATCCATCCTGACTCCCTCCAGGGGACAAAAATGCTTTGGCTGTAGAATTGACCAGGCGTAGAGAAATGGGATTGCTCCATGCAGAATGGGGACTCCTGGACTTAATGTTTCTCTCTGTCAAGTTTCAGAATAGCACACCTGTCAGGAGTCCTAAATCAATGATCACCCATTTGGAGTAAATCATACCGCCATGATGTCCTATTTCCTGGGTGTCAAACCCAGACTCTCTGGTCTGCTTGCCAGACTGCACCCACCTCCACACAGCCCAGGCCTCAGGACCCAGGCCTCCTCACTTAGTCTTGCCTCGGGTCCTTGGCCCCTGGGTGTCCCATACCAGCATGCTCGCCCCCATTCCAAGTGCCACCAAGGTCCAGCTCAAGTCACTTTGCCCCAGGGTATCTTGTACCCCAGGTGATTTTGAGGCCCATCCCAGGGTCTGTCTTAGGACCCTGTTGTCAAAAGACAACACTGGGTTTATCTGTCCCAGTACTGGGGCCAGCTCAAGGGCCTTCCTAGAGCTAGGTCTCCCCATTCTTTTTTTTTTTTTTTTTAATATTTTTATTCATTTACTTATTTGACTGCACCAGGTCTTAGTAGAGGCATGTGGGCTCTTAGCTGAGGCATGAGAAATCCAGTTCCCTGACCAGGGACTGAACCCCGGCCCCCTGCATTGGGAGCATGGAGTCTTAGATACTGGACCACAGGGAGGTCCTAGGGTCTCCCCATTCTTGTAAACTTGAACAAAGCTGTCCTCTGGGGCTGGGTTCTCTGCCCAGCAGCTGAAACCCCTTTGGGCTAACTTAAGCCAGAGAAGTGGAGGAAGGGGTTGCTGGAAGGATGCTGGGCATGGGGAGGTCTCTTGGGGTGGCAAGGGGCAGGACACCCAGTCCATTATGAGCTGAGCAGACCCTGTCCTGGGCAGAGTAGCCTCAGGTGGGGCTGGATTCAGCCACTATCACCGGAATATAGATCCTGGGCTCTGGTTGACCCCACTGAGAACATTCAAGGGCTCCGGGTGGTGGTCAGGTAGTTTCTCAATCCGTCCGGGTGTAGATCCATTGCAATACCGTAGGCACTGCATCCCAGTGGCTCAGACAAAAACCCCAGGGTTAGTTCTAATGGTGTCTGACCATGTGGCCAGAGTCACACGCACAGCACGGGACACATCACAGAGGAACAGCATTCTGATGGGTTTGAGTCCTGGGTCACAAGCTGGTCCCATGTAGGGCACAGCTCCAGCCATTCAGGCTGAGAACACAGGAGGAGTCAAGACCCCTAGAGGAGGGAATGGGTGCTGGACAGCCCCACACCAATACCATGAAGGTGGTCCTCGGATCAAAGAGGGGGCAGAGCAAAATCAGGGTGACCCAAAGGCCTGAGTTCTAGGCTCCTCTTCCCCTGGGGCTGGTTGTGAACAGGGCACTCAGCTTCACCACCTCTGTTTCCCAGGAAAGAAGATCCACTTGGCCAGGCCTGAGTCCAGGGCATTGTTGCCAGGGCATGGCTGGCTGAGTACCAAGGACTTCCTAGAGAAAGTGCAGGACTTTGAGAGAGGAGAGATGTCCTGCCAGCAGCTGCTAAAATGTGAATGCTGCTACCATTGCAATCTGGGTCACCTTAACTTTTCTTACCCTAATTAATAGTTGCACACTTTTCCTTTTAATATCACTAGTATACAATGCAATTCCATGATGAAGGTTTATCTGAGCAGACAACTGCCCTTGTGGTGTATCCTCCCCTGACCTCTGGAGGCCAAAGCTAAGCCAAAGACAGGATTGTCGTTGTTTCCCTTCCCTTAGTGTAGTGGGAATCAAACCACCTGACTTTGTCACAGATTTCTAACTGGTCAAATCAAAATGCCTTTGGGGCTTCCCTGGTGGCCCAGTAGTAAAGAATCTACCTTTCAATGCAGGAGACACAGGTTCAATCCCTGATCCGGGAAGATCCCACACGCTGCAGAGCTCTAGAGCCCAGAAACTGCAATTATTGAGCCTACACGCCAGCAGCAGGAGGGGTGCTCTCACCTTCGAGCCCAACAGCTTCCCCCACCATTCTTTTTTTTTTTCCCCCACCATTCTTGAACCATGTACCCAGCCAATTTCATTATGCGGTGGGCGAGCCTCCTCCCCCATCCTAATCTGGTCTCCCCTGGACCGCTAGTCACAGTGCTGGGTGTGGCCAGCAATGAGTGCCCCCTAACACGTGTTGGATGGAGGATCAGACAGCATAGTTGGGAGGAGGGACCATGGTTCTATGGCTAGGTTCATGAAGCCCCCTGGCCTGCCAGCTCCTGTTAGGAGATACACAGATTGGTCTTAAGTCAGGAAAGACATTCATCCCTGTGGTCAGCACCGTGGTGCCCAGGGGCCACGGGTCCTCAAGAAGAGGCGCATGTAGGGACCAGCCAGGAAATTCTCTCTTGGAGTCTCCAGCACAAGGGGCTGGAAGGATGGGCCACCTCCACCCCCAGCCTGGGGCTTCCCTGGTGGCTCAGAGGGTAAAGAATCCACCTGCAATGCAGGAGACTAGAGTTTGATCCCTGGCTCAGGAAGATCCCCTGGAGGAGGGCATGGCAACCCACTCCGGTATTCTTGCCTGGAGGATTTCATGGATGGAGGAGCCTGGCAGGCTACAGTCCACAGAACCGCAAAGAGTCGGACACGACTGAGTGACTAACACACACACACACGCCCAGCCTGATCCTGGAGAACCCTGAGAAGAAAGGGACAGCCTGGGGGAAGGGAAGGCATTTGAAACTGCTGATGTGCTGAGAAGGGCAGCCCCGGGCAACGCTGACAGGGCTCTTGAGGGTTCATCTCCAGGGCCTCACCGAGGAGCTGGAGGCTAGCCCTTTATCCATGAGGTTTTTGGGGGGCAGTAGCATAGCCGCTTCATGACTTTGTGTTAGTTTCTGGTGTACACAGCTAAGTGAATCAGCTATGAAAAGTGAAGAAAGCGCAAGTGTTAGTTGCTCGGTTATCTCCAACTCTTTGAGACTCCATAGCCTGCAGCCTGCCAGGCTCCTCTGTCCATGGGATTCTCCAGGCAAGAACACTGGAATGCATTGCCATGCCCTTCTCCAGGGGATCTTCCCAACCCAGGGACTGATCCTGAGTCTCCCACATTGCAAGCAGACTCTTTATCATCTGAGCCACCAGCTATATGTTTACATATATTCCCTCTTTTTGGTATTTCCTGCCCACTGAGGTTACCACAGAGCACTGGGTAGAGTTCCCTGTGCTATAGAGTTGGTTCTCATTAGTTATCCATTTTATACACAGTAGTGTATGTAAACAAGGGTATTTCGCCAACACAATAAAATTGAAAACGGAAAGAAAACAAAACCCCCAAATTAGAAAGGAAGACAATATTCTCATTATTGGCAGACAATATGTTTATGTTTACTGAAAAGATCCAAGAATGTTAATTGCACAATTTGATCCACGGAGAAAGCCTGGAAAAGTGGACTGAGGGAGGGTACATGGAGGAAAACCATAGGTTTCCCAGTACCAGGGAATAGCTGCCTGGGAAATGAAATGGGAGGGGGGAAAAACAAGAGCCTCATTCACAACATCAATAAAGCCACAAAGTATATAAACTGAATAGGAAACACACAAGGCCCAGATGAAGAAAATCCTGAAACACTAAAAGGACAGACAACAGACACGCCTGGTTAGAGAGAAATGATCCTTGATCCTTTCTGGGATGGGAAAACTCGCTTTGTGACGATCTCAGTTCTCTCCAGATTCATCTGTGTTCCTACTACGATTTCCAATTTTAAAAATCCCCAACACATTTTCACGGACGTTTGAGAGGAAGAGGTTCAAGTTCATCAGACAGAGCAGGCAAGGCGGAGCTGAGGGGCTCGGCTCTCCCCACGCATCAGACACCTCTTCCCTGCCGCAGCCCAGCAGAAGCCGCACAGCCACACACACCAGTGTCGCCGTGGGACGGGAGTGCGCCGGCCCCGTGTCCGCAGGCCTTGATGCTGTTCCCTGGGTGGGTGACTCCGGTCAGATGGGGTCTCCCACTGTATGCGCTGAATCTGCAATATGCGGGTGAGAGTCTCCTGAGGGGAGAGGCGGTGCCCCCAGGGCTGGGGCTCCATGGCTGACCCCAGCTCACAGTCTCCGTCTGTGACGATGGCTGTGTGATGAGGTCTCCTCCATCTTGACCGGGTAGAAGGGGCTGGGTTGGGCTTTCCAGGGTCTCATGGCCGTGCCGATTCTCAGAGGAGAGGGACAGAGGAGAACAGGGTGGGGAGGACCGTGAGGCTTCAGGCCAAGGGCTGGCTGCCCACCTCTACCCTGGCCTCTCCTGTGGCTCCCGGGACGGGGGCAGAGCGTTGAGTCTCCCTGGTCAGCTGCTGCTTTTGCTGTGTGACCCTGGACCATTCTTCCCCTTGATGTCTCAGTTTCTCCATCTGTGATGTGTGTGTGGAGGGGTGGGGGTGCAGAGGGGGTGGCTGGATCTCAGGGCCTGGGCCTCTCCAACAGGGCTGCCTTTGGAGGCAGCAGGCGGAAATTGCTCTCTTGTAAAAGGGAAGCTGGGAGTCAGGCTGGCTGGGAGGGCTGGGAGGGCCAGACCAGAGCTGAAGGCCTAGGAGAGCCTGGGAGTGAGGTCCAGAGTGGGGCTAGTCCAGGCTCTGCAGGTCTCAGGCTGTAACAGAGGGACAGACAATCGGGCTGCCGGGTGGGGGTGTGGACCCGTAAATAGACCAGTGTCCTCTGCCTGGCGTGCAGCCTTCCTGCAGGGCTGAAGACCTTCCCTGTCTCGGTCCAGCAGTGGGAGTCTGGACCTTGAACAAGTGACCCAGGTACCCTCCATCCCAACTCCTCCCGGCCTGCAGAGCCCACGCTGGAATCGGGAACATTTTGCCGCAGGATTCATGGCAGGGGCAGGCAGGAACTTATGGCTTTCTTGTCTCAGAACTGAGGTTGCTCTCAGATTCATGGGAGCCATAAACCCGCGCCCTATTTCTGCTCTAATTGAGGCTATTTGTATTGTGACTAAAATAATCAGAGACAATTTTATTGGTATATTTAAAAAAATAATGACATCTCATATACTTAAGTTATGTAACTGCAGTGACAATTCAATGGGACTCCCTGGGGCCTTGGCGTGGACAGCCTGTGCTAGATGACGCTGTCCCGCCCCAGCATCCTGCACCTCCCAGAATAGAGAGCAGAGAGATGCTGACAGAAACAGGTCCCCAAGGCCTGGGTCACAGTCAGGGACCAAATAGTAAAGATCTAGGGGCTTCCCTGGTGGCTCAGTGGTAAAGAATCCTCCTGCCAATGCAGGACACGTGGGTTTGATCCCTGGGTTGGGAAGATCCCCTGGAGGAGGGCATGACAACCCACTCCAGTATTCTTGCCTGGAGAATCCCCATAGAGAGACAAGCCTGGTCAGCTACAGTCCATGCAGTCACAAAAGAGTCAGGTATGACTTAGCAGTTAGATGGCAACAACAACAAATGCCAGCCCAGTGACCCCAGAACACCTTAGGAAATTGGAGAAGTGGGGCTTTCTGGAGCTGCCCAAACCTTAGTTCACCTCTGGCTTTCGTGGTGGGCTTTGCCACCCAGCCAGTCATCTGCCTTCTGGTCACTCATTCTTCTCTGGGGACTCCCCACCCTTCATTGTCCTGTTTCTGGATCAGCTGATGGCCCCTACCAATTCTTATTGTTGTTCAGTTGCCAAGTTGCGTCTAACTCTTCATGACCCCATGGACTGCGGCATGCCAGGCTTCCCTCACCATCTCCTGGAGTTTGCCCAAGTTCATGTCCATTGAAACGGTGATGCCAACTCTGGAGTGACCAGTCAGAGTGTCACACTCCCCAGCCACTGGGGTTGGTTCAGGGCCAAGCATGTGTCCATTCAGAGCCCTAGAGCTAGGGCTGTTCCCAGTCATTAGGAGGCAGGAGCCAGCACATCCCACTTTTGTTTAAGCCTGTTTGAGCCAGGCTTTAGTCACTATGATCTAAAGAATTATAGCTGATGTGACTTCTATGAAGGTGGAGGGCAGTAGCACCCATCTCTCAGTTGTGTTGCAAGGACGCAGAGGGAAAAGCTTACACAGAACCAACCACAGCGCCCCCCTGATCAGTGGCTGTGGCTGTTGTCAGGAGATGCTTGCTTGTTTACCAATTTTTTGATATATATTTCAGGTATTTTTGTTTCTTCTAATATGTTATCTATCAGAAGTAACTTAAAGAAAAAAATGTAATTGGGCCCCATTATTGTCCCAGAGATGACTTTAAGAGAACACTGATCAGGTGAATATCATTATTTCCCATTGTCAACCAGTAAATCGTTGCCGTTGATAAATAGGCAATCAGTGTTATGCCCGATGTCCGAATCCCCGAGGAGGAAGCGAGAAGGCCTCCAAGACAATGCAACTCGCAAAAAGGGAAGTTTATTGCTGACTCGAGTCAGGGCTCCTGCTGCATCCAATGCAGTGGTGCGGGGTCAGAGAGCCCCGAGCCCAAGCTGTTACACAAATTTATAGGGTGAGCATACGCCGTTGGTATTTGGTTTAAGCGGATAAAGCAATTTCATTGGTCAAAACTTTCGCGTGCGCGGGACTTTCCCGGGGGTTTCCGCCCCGTTCCTAATTGGCAAACAGCGGTCAGTGTTAAGTGAAAGCTGATCCAGGTGGCCTGATAATCTTACCACCCAGAAGTAGGAAGGCCTACTCCTAATCTAAGCTGCCTGCCATGGCATTACTTCTGCTCGCCTCACATCAGTAATCAGGAAGACTCAAGCTATGTTACAGAATACAACATGCCTGTTCATAGATGGGGAAAAAAAATAGAAAATAACTTATGTGAGAAGAGAGAGCAGGGAGGGTCTAGGAGAAGACTTTGCAGCCCAGGAGGGGCCTGGGGTGTTACTGGGAAGCTCGTGGGTGGTAGGAGCAGCTTTCTCCTGGTGTGGAGGGCACACTCCCCTTCTCCATCAGGGCCCCTTCTGGGGGCGTCTAACACAACTGGTGGAGCTCATCCTGGGGCGCTGGGTCACAGGAGGCACCTGCTAGGCAACCTCTCCCCATTCCTCCTCAGCATCTTCCGAGTTTCAGCTGAGCAGATGGACCTCAGCATTCCCTCCACATCGCAAAGCCTGCAGACCCTGCATTGAGAACCCAGCAAGTCTGAGTGCCCACCAGCCCCACAACACCATCAGCCACTCTGGCCAAAAGTAGGTGTGAACCCCTCCCACCTGCTCTGAGCAAGTGTTCTCTCCTAAAGCAGCCTTCTGCCCCAGGAAGCCACATCTGTCCAAGTTGCTCACAGGCAGTGGGGGCCTAACCACCTTGCCCCAAGGAAGCCTTCTCTCCTTGCTGGATTCAGGCCCTGTCTTGGTCCTAAATGGCAGTGGGAGCTGCAGGGAAAGCCTCAGCGTCTACCTGGGGTGGGTTGGGAGACGCGATACTCTCCATTCCCAGGGCTTATCTGATGGGTCCACTGCTCAGAAAGGAAGGACCAAGAGAGATGCTGGGGCCAGAACATCCAGCTGACTCCTGGGGCTCCTGGCTCTCCAGATTGCCTGGTTCAGTGGACACACACTCACACCGGTACACAATACTGCACACACATATACTCTCACATGCCTCAGAGCCCTTGCTTTTCCTTTTGTTTTTTCCTTCTAGATACAGTTTCTGACTGATTTAATTGCAGTAAAATTCCCTGGTGGCTCAGATGGTAAAGAATCCACTTGCAGTGTAGGAGATCTGGGTCTCTGATCCCTGGGTTGAAAAGACCTCCTGGAGAAGGGCACAGCTACCCACTCCAGTATTCTGGCCTGGAGAGTTCCATAGAGAGAGGAGCCTGGTGGGCTACAGTCCATAGGGTCCCAAAGAGTCAGACACGACTGAGCGACTAACACTTTCCCTTTCTCACTTCATATTGTGACAGTTTCACTTTCATACATAACTTAAGATGTGTCATTTTAACCATTTTCCCCATTTTAACCATTTTTAAGGGTACGATTCAGTGGCACTCAGTGTTACATTCACCTTGTTGTGCCACCATCACCGCTATTTGTTTCCAGAACAGTCTCATCATCCCAAGTGGAAACTCTACATTATATAACAGCTCCCCATCTCCTTTCCCCCAGCACCTGGTAACCACGATTCTATTTTGTTTCTACTAATTTGTCTATCCTGCTGCTGCTGCTAAGTCACTTCAGTCGTGTCCGACCCTGTGCGACCCCACAGACGGCAGCCCACCAGGCTCCCCCATCCCTGGGATTCTCCAGGCAAGAACACTGGAGTGGGTTGCCATTTCCTTCTCCAATGTGTGAAAGCGAAAAGTGAAAGTGAAGTCGCTCAGTCATGTCTGACTCGTAGCGAACCGATGGACTGCAGCCTAACAGGCTCCTCCGTCTGTGGGATTTTCCAGGCAAGAGTACTGGAGTGGGGTGCCATTGCCTTCTCCAATTTGTCTATCCTAGGAACCTCGTATAAGTGCAATTGTACAATATTTGTTCTTTTGTGTCTAGCTTATTTCACTTAGTATACTGTTTTCAAGGTCCATCCATGTTGTAGTATGTGTCAGTACTCCATTCCTATTTATGGCTGAATAATATTCCATTATATGCATATACCATATTTTCTTTATCCATTTACCTGTTGATGGGCATGTGGGCTATTTCCACCCGTTGGCTATTGTGAAGAATACTGCTGTAAACACTGGTGTATAGATATCTGTGTGAGCCCATTTTCAGTTCTTTTCCACTTGCTTTTCCTGTCTATACCAGAGGCTGGGCAGGGGCCTCTCTGTGCACCTCTGCAGTAGCCAAAAACCTCAGGTATGTGGGATATCAGCCCAGGAGACCCTCTCCTCCTGGATGACCAGACCATGTCCTCCTAGTCCTCAGGGTCTCTGGCCTCAAGGGTAGGTAGCATCCAGCATTCACTGGTCCTTGCGAACATGGGCCCCACCCACCCAGTGGGGCACTCTCCACCCACCCCCAGAAGCCTCATCAGAGGTCCCTGACTTCAAACATTCTTTTCTGTCATCAGCCCTCAGGTGGTTCAGATGGGTATGAAAATCCAACCACCGTCACAGGCCCAGACATGAAAGTACAGCTGACACCAGGCCCAGCAGGACCTAAAATCTTTGCAGCCACAGGGTGGTGCCCAGACATGCCTCCAGGACTCAGTGTGAGTCTGATGGAGGCACCTTCTGCCCCTGGGTCTGGGTTATAGGCCTCCCCTTCTTTGGGTTCTAGAAGGCGCAGCCAGGCAATGGGTACACTCCTCTCTCCCCCAGCAATGACCTGGCAATTATCCCCCTACAGTGGTGGCCTAAGGGATTCCCAGCCACCTTCCCTTCCCTTCCCTCCGGATCACACCCCACCAGCTGCCACAAGCCATCGTCCAGGCAGGTGGACCCACAGACACTTCCCATCACTGTCTGCACACCCCAAGGTATAATGCCCCACCAAGGTACTGAGTAGGGTCCTTTCTGCCCACTCTTGTCACTGTGGATACAGGGCAAGAGTATGTCTGATCTCAGACCACAGTCAGCACCTGCCCGCCCACTCCCAGAAGACCTCCCCTCTCCACCCCAGTGCAGCCAGGTGGTGGGCTAGACTTTGGAAGGGATGGCCTTGTGTCTCCTGCCACAGTCTAGCCAGTTAATCTGCTCAGTGCTTCCCGGACTCCAGTGGGGTGATGATCAAGAAAGACAAGCGTGCCCTGGGGACTGGACAGGCCAAGAGCCCCTCATGGAGGAAGGCCCTCTTCCCTTGGCCTCCAGAGCAACAGGAGGCGTGGGTCAGGATGGTCAGCAGGCATCTGGTGGTGAGAAGGAGCTCGGTCTGCAGGAGTGTGGGTCCTGCTTTTAGACCCCTGATGTGAGCGACTCAGGGGGCTCTGGCAGGCATCATCCATGTCCCCTGCGACTGAGGGTGGGTGACACACACAGCCTGGAAGTCCCTGGAAGAGAGAGGGGGGAAGGGAGACCTTCAGAGAAGCCAGGGTACAGACTACTAGTTGAAGAAGTATAAGGGTGGGGCTCCTAGAGGGACAGACAGACAGCAAACTGTACTACCACCCCTGGCTCCCCCTTTTGGCCCCCATGAGAAATGAATAAGTCCATCCCAAAAAGGGCCCCAGGCAGACTCTGCTCCCAGGGTATCTTTGCTGACAGCCCTAAAGGCCCATTCCCGCATTCCACTCCTTGTTCAGAGGAGGAAATGGAGACCCAGAGGGAGGCAGAGCTGCTCTGGGTTCCACTGTGGGTGTCTAGAACCCAGGCCTGCAGACCCCTAGTCCTGCACTGGGCTCTACCAGTGACTAGAGGTGCCCCAAACTTCTGTGCCTTTCCACCCCTCAGTTGTCCTCATCTGCAAAATGGGGGCATGGGGTCAGAAGGTTGCAGATGCCCTTTCTGGCTTGGATACCTAGAGCTTTAGGCCCCAGCCCTCCAAGCCTCTGGGAAATCCAGAGTCCCCTCCCTTCCTGTGTTCTCACCACTTAGCACCTTTTTAAAAATCACCTCTGTCAATCACAAAAGTCATCCCCTCCTGGCCTGTTCACCTATTTCAAACAGCACAGAAGTTATAGGGTAGAAGCTGGAAGTGTCTCCTACCCCAGCCCATCTCCACCAGGAACCCCAAGGTCTGTGCAAATGCAAGCATGCCCTCAACTACCTCTCTAAGCCCTTCTTCCTGCAGAGTCAAGGAGGGGAGCCTGGAATGGGTGAGCTTGGGGAAAGCCCTGAGCCCAACCCAGCGATCCAGCACACCCCAGGCCCTGCCCACACCAGCCCCTCGCTGCACAGCCCTCTCCTCCCATGTCTGTCCCCTGTGCGGAGCCCAGGGACAGGGGCTCATTATCCCATCCTGTCTGCCTTGGATGCCGCAGAGTGACAGCTGTTCCATGTTTAATTACTGATGGGCTGCGGCTATGCCAACCCATGAATAAAATTACAGTTGTTCTGCAATGCAAATACCGCAGCGTTGGTCTGTGAGGTGCCTGTTTTGATTGGCTGGCTTTTTTAATGAGAAAAGTTTTATTACATTTTAAAGAACATTAGTAATGATGAAACTCGCACACCTAAAGATTTATATAGCGCTGCAAACAAGTAGCAGGGAGAAAGGATGTTATTTATGACTTCAAATACTGCTCCTGCTGTCTGATTGCATTGTTTTTGGGAACAAGGCATTTTTAGCTGATAATTGTTTTAATGATAAATGTGGGAACTCAAGAACCAAAATATCTGTAGTGTCTTTAAAAGGCAAAAACCTCAGCTAAGATCAGGGTGAGGTGACCTTACTTAGGGGAGAGTGGGGGGGCTTACCTAGTGGCTCACAGGTAAAGAATCCGCATGCAATGCAGGAAATGCAGGTTCAATCCCTGCGTTGGAAAGAGCCCCTGGAGGAGGAAATGGCAACCCACTCCAGTATTCTTGCCTGGAAAATCCCATGGACGGAGAAGCCTGGCGGGCTACAGTCCATGGGATCAGTAAGAGTTGGACACGACTGAATGATTTAGCAGAAGCAGCAGGGGAGCACATGAAGGAAAGGGAGCTTGACTTCACCGGGGCATGTGAGGATAAGAAGATGTTATGGGACTTCCCTTGTGGTCCAGTGGTTAAAAATCCATACTTGTAATGCAAGGGATGTAGTTTTGATCCCTGGTCAGGGAACTAAGATTCCATATGAGGCAGGGCGCAGCCAAAGAACAAAAAAGAAGATGACGTCTGGACATTGGGCTCTGTCAGAAGTTAGCCATTTGCCGGTGTCCGCTGGGCACAGGTTCAGCCTATGGAAGTGGGGACAGACTGACCTCCTTCTGTTGGAGCCACCACCAGGGAATATCTGTCCTCTGCTGTGGAGGAACATTTCCCTTCAGGGTGATCGATGTATCCGTGCTCTTTGTGACTAGAAATCTCATCTGAGCCACAGCTGGGTGATAATACAAAGTTCTGGGTCAAGGATCTGGATTCATACAGGTTTGAACACAGACCATCTGATTCTACTTCCCCTTTCACTTAGAGAATGGAGTTTCCTGGGGAAGGCAGGCATTTGGAGATGGATGAACCTGGGAGATGGCACTTCCCTCACTGAGTTTTCATGCAGATCCTTCCCCCTGGGCACACAGCTGAACTCCAAACAGTAGAGCAGAGAGGGAGGGTTCTGCAGCTGGCCCAGGTCCCTGTCTCACTCAGAGCAGAACTGACTTCAACTTTGCATCCTTGGTGCCTTCATTTGTTGCTTCATTCTGCCAACATATATTTATTGAGGATTTGCCGTCAGCCAGGCTCTTGGCACATTCACATGAGGAAGATGGAGCCCACGCTTCCAAAAGGGATTCCTCGAGTATGGCAGAGAGCACGGAGCCGAGCCCCATGACAGTGTGAGCAGGACAGTCATGGAGATATGGATGCCCAGCTTAGGGACAGCAGAGGACAGGGGCCCGGCTCTGCCTGGTGGGGGCAGGGGGCATCAGAAAATGGGCCATCCAAGGCAACCTGGAGGGGTACATCAGAATCTGAAGCAGGCACCCACTCACAGCCTTGAGATCTGGGGAGGGAGGAGGATGTGGAGTCCCTGGAGGATGGGAGTGGGGGAGTGGGGGGGTGGTCCATGAGAGGGGCCGTTTGGGGTGAGGCAGGCATCAGGCTAAGGTGCCTGGGCTTGTTCCTGGGAGCACTTCTGCGGCTCAGAGCTGCGGTTCAGAGTGACCTGGAGATGGCTCCAATGGGGGAGGGGGCGGGGAGTTAGGGATCCTGGAGAGAGGGTGTTTTGCCAAAAGTAAACTTTTGTTTTAGGTGAGAAGGATTGGTTAACAAAAGAATCTACTTGTTACACACAAATAGTCAATTTCAATTTTTTTTTTATGAAAGATGATTTGACTTAGTTTCAATTATAGGGTCATTAAAAGAAAAGAAACCGTAGAAGTAACAGTGTATACATCACCAAATTGAGCCAACACCTACATCCAGACTTGAACAGCACTAGGAAGTCCCACAATAACAGCTACGTGGAGCCCAAATCAGGAAAGGGTCCAAGGCAGTGCCTCTACCCTACAGACAAGACTTCAAATTGCAGTTTTGGGGGCTCCCTCTTAAAATCCCAGGCGGCAAACAGATATCACCATCAGTTTGAATGCAAAACTGCAGCTCTGGTTTCTCTTTAACTTTTACAATGCTGTTTGTTTCACCTTGTGAGTGAACTTCTTAGACCCCTGGGGGTTGGCCAGATCTCCAACGGCTCAAGAATTCTAAGACCCACTTCCTTTCTCATCTAAAGTGCCACCTAACTTGCTAGTAACAATTGTTGTGCTTGTAGGCAGGCACGGAGCCCAGGCAGTGTCCAGGCGGGTCAGAAGCAGGTCAGAGGCTTGCTCTCCTGCTCTGAAACCTGAACAAGACTGCCTCCATTTTAATTTCCCTAACAGAGGGCCAGTGTGTGTGAAACGTAGTTAGCAGGCAGAACCAGTGTTTTCTATTCCCTTCTCTTGGAGGTCAAGTGTTCCCTGGTGTCTCAGACAGTAAAGAATCCGCCTGCAATGCAGGAGACCCGAGTCTGATCCCTGGATCAGGAAAATCCCCTGGAGAAGGGAATGGCTACCCACTCCAGTATTCTTGCCTGGAGAATCCCACGGACAGCGGAGCCTAGAGGGCTACAGGTTACAGTCCATGGGCTTGCAGAGAGTCAGACACAACGGAGCAACTAACACCTTCTTTTGGAGGTCAGCTGGGTTAGTGTGTCTGCTGTCGTCTCAGCCAAGGATCCCATCCTGGAATGAGAGGGCGGAGGAAGACAGGGAAGGAATCCCAAACCAGAGCCAGCATGTGTGTGCAAGCAGCCTGGTTCGTGTGCAGGTGCGTATCTGTGTGCTTGTCACTCGGTGTGTATGTGTGTGCACGTGTCTGTGCCGTGCAGGGTGCATGAGTGAAAATGTGTATGGGGTGCTTGCATCTGTGTAAGCCCATGCACATGTGTTGGTGTGTGAATCTCTCACGTGTGAGCATGCGAGCTTCTGAGTGTGCTCATGTGTACCATTGGGATTTGTGTGTGTAAATGTGTGTGTGTGCATGTGTGCACGAGTGTCCATCAGAGGATCCATGTCTAGACCAAACAGTTGTTTTTTTTTTTTTTTTTTTAAATAAATTCTGACACCGTGGATTTGACACAGTCTGACACCACCACCACCACTGGAGCTTCTCAAATGAATCTCGTGCGGCTCTGCACACTGCTCATACCCTTGGGGAGCTCATGTTGCTGAGGCCTCCTTGGTGAGAAGAAGAAAATGGAAAATGAAATAGCAGCACGGCCTCCTGGGACTGCTTAGGCCAGGCTTGAGAGGCTGTGGAGGGGTGAGAGAGCATCTAAAGACAGGTGCCCAGGGGCAGCCTCAGTGGCCCCATGGACAGGAAAGGTCCCCAGATGCCTGTGTGTTTGTGTATGTGCACACGGGTGTGTGTGGTCCTGGTGTGTGTGCAGGGTGTGTACGCACAAGTGTGTGTGCACATAGATAAGCATATTGGTGCCTGTATTTGTGTGTGCTCACAATCTGTTTCCTGATCCAGGGACTCTGGTCTGTCATGTCCAACTCTTTGAGAGCCCTTGGACTGTAGCCCTCCAGCCCTTGGATTGTAGCCCGCCAGTCCCTGTCAGCCCTCCAGCCCTCCTCTGTCCCTGGTATTCTCCAGGCAAGAAAACTGGAGTGGGTTGCCATTCCCTTCTCAAGGAATCTTTCTGACCCAGGGATAGAACCCAGGTCTCCTGCATTGCAGGCAGATTCTTTACTGTTTGAGCCAGCAGGGAAGCCCCTTTGTTGATCACAGAGTTACCCAAAGTTGCATCCAAGGAGGGTGGGGGTGGGGGAGGGACGGGGTACATGTCTTCCCCTTCCCCCCCACCCCCATGCTGGCCCTCTGACCCGCCAGCCTCAGTGCTGTGTAGGGAACAGACTGAGCTAAGTGCTGGAGAGCCTGCCCAGCGGGTGGGGTGCAAGGCGTCCCCCAGCACCCCACCCCCAGGTTGCAGTGGGATGGGAACTCACTGCCTGCCCTAGAGGCCTGTTCTCTTCTTAAAGTCTTATTGGCGATTAGCTGATGGCAGAACCTCCAGGTTTAGGGTCATCACTAGGTTTAAGGACTCTCCCTTGGGCGGCCCTGTTTTACTTCCTTCCTTCAAGCTGAAGGAGGGGGAGGGGCTGGGAACTGGAAGGTGTAAGGGATTTGGTGATTG
Organism: Cervus elaphus; assembly: GCF_910594005.1. Lineage (NCBI taxonomy): Eukaryota > Metazoa > Chordata > Mammalia > Artiodactyla > Cervidae > Cervus > Cervus elaphus. The sequence goes on from NC_057818.1 coordinate 44,294,354, forward strand.
CGTGGAATCTGCCACTTTGGTGACAACAGTCAGGCTGTGACGCAGCAGCCTAGTGGGGCAGGCGATATTTGGGGAGGGGCGTCAGAGAGACACAAGTGTGACAGCTCGTCAGGCAGCTGGGCCAGAGGCAAAGGGGGAGGTAAGTGCCTGGGCAGGACTATCAGAGGGGGTCCATCTGCAGAGCACTTCTCCCCACAGGTGCCCTCTTTACGCATGATGGGTGCTGTGAGCTTAGATCCTGGACCAGGAAACCAAAACTCAGGGAGGTTATGTAGCTGCCTGTGACCCGCACCAAGGTTAGCTGAGCCCACAACATCACCTCCTCCATGCGGTCCTCCTCTCCTGCCACTCCAGCCAGACAGCAGGGCGGGACCAAGACCTCAGAGTCCTGAGACCTTCCATCTCAAGGTCCAGAGATGGGGAAATATCCCGGGGCAGTGGCTGTGGTATCAGCTCATGCACAAGGTTTTTCTTTGATCTCAGGCCCAGGCCACACATCCTTGTTGGCAGAGTTGTCTGCATTTGTTAATTTTGCTCTGAGAGGAAGAAAGGCCTAACTCTGGGCCCCAAAGAAGAGCCTAAATTACATTCAATATGGTTGTAAAGGGCTACAAAATTAGGTATAAATTAGTCCCTCAAAGTCATTATTGTGTGTGTACGTGCATATGGGCCGATCATGGACCACTGAGGGCTTCCCAGGTGATGCTAGTGGTAAAGAACCCATCTGCCAATGCAGGAGACATAAGAGACACAGTTTCGATCCCTGGGTCCGAAGATCCCCTGGAGGAGGGCAGGGCGACCCACTCCATTATTCTTACCTGGAGAATCCCTTGGACAGAGGAGCCTGGTGGGCTGCAATCCATAGAGTTGCAGAGAGTTGGACAGAACTGAAGCGACTTAGCACACATGCTTACATGTGCATATGTGCATGTATAACAAGTTAATATATACCTACATATATTTTAATATAATGTATGCATGTGCATATGCATATATATTTATGTATATATACACATATTTTTCATATATGTATAAAAATACATACACATGTATATGTGTGTTTATCCAGGTGTGTGTATAATGTGGGTGTGTGTGTATATAATTTATTATCCCTAGATGAGTCTGGGACAAGATTATGAAATAAACTTAAACAGCACAGTGGTCTTTTATTTCCCTTTGAAACAGGTATACTTATCCACTGATGTTCTTTAGTAAAAGCTTGAATTTGAGGTAAGAAGATAATCCCAACCTCAGGCCATCTGTATTCTGAAGACACACACCACACATCACGTAAACACAGAATGTGATTTCGGCATAACATAGTGAAATAACCCAAGGAGGTTGTGTTGGAACAGGACTCAGAGTGACGATTTTGATTATAATAAATAAGGCCTAAGCACCACTTATTGATCACCTCCACATGCCAGGCCCTCTTCTAAGTGCTTCACAGATATTGATTGTCTTAATTAATTCAAGTCATAGAACCAGAGGTAGGTTGCTGTTATTTTCCTGTCTTCAGATAAAGAAGCGGAGCTTTCTTTATCTCCACCTTTTCCCAGAGACATACCATCCACCTCATTATAAAACAAATTTCTTTGTCCCTTAGGAAAGTTTCACTGCAGTAATGATGATTCATTAAACTCTTTAGCCATTGACATGTGTGGTTAAAAAGCATCTAGACCACATCTTCGGCATGAGATGTGTGAAGGGCAAGTAAGGGAATGGCCTCAGCATTCCCTCCCTGAAATGAAAACATGCAAAAGAGAGAACAAAAATCAGGAAAAGTCAGGAAAGTCCTGCTGAAACTCAAGGAAAGCAGCAGCCACATTTTACAGTCTTCAGGGAGTTTCTACCAGGGGCTGGGCAGCTGAGGCCAGGGTGAGGTGGTGGTTTGATGTAGACCCACAGCCCTCTTTCCTGGGTATGGTAGGAAGCGAAAAGAAGTGTGGTGTTGGGACTTCCCTGGCGGTCCAGTGGTTAAGACTTGGTCTTCCAATGCAGGGCATGCAGGTTCGATCCCTTCTTGGGAAACTGAGACCCCACATGCCTCGCAGCCAAAAAACCAAAATATAGAACAGAAACAATATTGTAACAAATTCAATGAAGACTAAAAATGGTCCATATCAAAAAATCTTTTTAAAAATCCATTAAAAAAAAAGTGCTGTGTCAGGAAAGTAAGTAATGGAGATGATGATGAAGCATCACACACATTCTTTCCTCTCCAGGTGAGGCATGCCACGAACACACTCATGGGTGCAGTGGGAGCCCATGCCCACCATGTCTCAAGGCCTTCAGAGGCCCCAGCCTCAGGGCCATGAGCACAATCCAGATTGCACGAAGAAGCAGCCCTGGGGTGCTCAAAGGTTTCTCTGACCTGGTCATCCACGAGTGTGGGAGAACTCCTTCCTGAACCCTCTAACTTGGAGGGGTACACAAGAGCCACAAGCCCTTTTTGTCCCAGGGACCACCAGCCAAGAGGAGACTGTGCTGAGCCTAGAAAGCCGGAGTCTTCACACCAGGCAGAACTCTGTGGTCAAGGCTCTTCTCCAACTGTCCCGTCACCCCTGCAGTGGGCTCAGTTGGCCCTCAGGGACCCTGCCCTGAGCATGAGGGATACACCACACTCACAAGATGGAGCACGCCCAAATTGGCAGGTAGAAATCCAGGTGTGAGAGTGAACTCAACCGTACAGCAAGCACCTGAAGAAAAGGTGAACAGAACAGAAAATCATATTTTTCATACTATCAAGGAAGATTAAAAAACATGAATTTTAAAGATACTTATTATGAGAAACAGATGAAGATTTTTTTTTTCAAAATGAAAATACTGACTCTGAAAACCAAGAGATAGAGAAAGAATGATAACAAACTATAATCAAAATGGGGCTGAAAGTTGGGCAAACTATCAAAGGACACAAACAGCACAGCAGCAGACTTTTTTTTGTCTTTTAAATTTTATTTAATTAATTAATTTTTAACTGAAGGATAATTGCTTTACAATATTGTGTTGGTTTCTGCCATACATCAACATGAATCAGCCATAGGTACGATGCCCCCTCCCTCTTGACCTCCCTCCCACCTCCCTCCCCACCCCACCCCTCTATCTAGGTTGTTACAGAGCCCTGGTTTGAGTTCCCTAAGCCAAACAGCAAATTCCCACTGGCTATCACTTTATTTATGGTAGTGTATCTGTTTCCATGCTACTCTCTCCATCTGTCCCACCCTCTCCTTCCCCCCACCTGCCGGGTCCATAAGTTTGTTCTCTATATCTGTGTCTCCATTGCTGCCCTGCAAATAGGTTCATCGGTACCATCTTTCTAGATTTCATGTGTGCGTGCATGCTAAGTTGCCTCAATTGTGTCCAACTCTTTGCAACCCTATGGACTGTAGCCCTCCGGGCCCCTCTGTCCATGGGATTCTCCAGGAGGTTGCCATGCCTTCCTCCAGGAGATCTTCCCGACCCAGGGATGGAACCCACATCTCGTATGTCTCCTGCACTGGCAGATGGGTTCTTTACTACTAGAGCCGCCTGGAAAGCCCCTAGATTCCATATACATGCATTAACATAGGCTATTTTTGTTCTCTTTCTGACTTACTTCACTATATATAATTGGCTCTCAGTTCCTGCAGCAGACTTTTAAAAGACATCAGAGACAGGAAAAGTCAGGAGAGAGCCTGTGGACGATTGACTCAGTAACACGGCGAGTTTGAGAGGCTTTTTCAGGATGTAGGGGAGAAAAAGAACAAGTGAAGTTGGAGGTAATCAGAGAAGACAACACCTTTGAAGACAGGGTATTGAAAATCCAGAAAGAGTAAGGGATTTGATGAAACACAGAACACAGTGAGCAGAAAAGAAAAAAACATACCAACATTAAATAGAGGGAAAGCTTGCTGATCTGAAGATGCACAGATGTAGATCTGTAGGTTGAAATGGTTCACTTCATACCAAGCAAAGCAAATGAGCATCAAAAGAGAGCTGGTGGGACTTCCCTGGTGGTCCAGTGATTAAGTATCTGCCTTGCAATGCAGGGGACGAAAGTTCAATCCCTGTTCCGGGAACTAAGATCCCACATGTTGCAGAGCAATGAAGCCCACGTGGCACCGCTAATGAGCCCTGCACTCCAGAGCCCATACGCCACAACTAGAGAGTCAGTGTGATACAGTGAAAGGTCCTGTGTGCTGCAACTAGGACCCGACACAGCCAAAGAAGCAAATTAATATTTTAAAGAAAGAACGAGAGCTGGAGAAATGATCTAATCTCCTGGATTCACGAAGAGTAAGTACCCACAAAGACACCAACACCGATCTGGCCATAACTTTTCTCCCTCCCCCCCTACCACCCTGGCCTTCTTGAGTGGAGCCTTATCTTGAACTTTCAGTCTCTTTGCCTGCTTTCTGGGTGACCCCTCCCTGCCCCTGCTCTGAGTCCATCATCTCATTAATCCCAGGTGAGATATACTAGGGCTTTCCTGGTGGCTCAGACAGTGAAGAATCCACCTGCAATGCAGGAGACCGAGGTTCAATCCCTGGAACAGGAAGATTTCCTGGAGAAGGGAATGGCAACCCACTCCAGTACACTTGCCTGGAGACTTCCATGGACAGAGGAGCCTGGCGGGCTATAGTCCGTGGTGTCTCAGTGGCCCTGTTCTTAGGCTGCTCAGCTGCCCCAGAGAGTAGGAGGGTCCTTAGGGAATCAGAGGCTGGCAATGCCCACAAGTTTTCCCAGAAGGGTGGTTCCTATCTTCAAGTGGGGTTGAGATAGACAGAGGGGAGAGACCTATCCGCTTGCAAATTCAGGCCAATCAGTAAGATAAGCCCCAATCAGCAGAAGCTAAAAGATGATACTGTGAAAGTGCTGCACTCAATATGCCAGCAAATTTGAAAAACTCAGCAGTGGCCACAGGACTGGAAAAGGTCAGTTTCCACTCCTATCCCAAAGAAAAGCAATACCAAAGAATGCTCAAACTACTGCACAATTGCACTCATCTCACACACTAGTAAAGTAATGCTCAAAATTCTCCAAGCCAGGCTTCAACAATACGTGAACCGCGAAATACCAGATGTTCAAGCTGGTTTTAGAAAAGGCAGAGGAACGAGAGATCAAATTGCCAACATCCGCTGGGTCATCAAAAAAGCAAGAGCGTTCCAGAAAAACATCTATTTCTGCTTTATTGACTATGCCAAAGCCTTTGACTGTGTGGATCACAATAAATTGTGGGAAATTCTGAAAGAGATGGGAATACCAGAGCACCTCACGTGCCTCTTGAGAAATCTGTATGCAGGTCAGGAAGCAACAGTTAGAACTGGACATGGAACAACAGACTGGCTCCAAACAGGAAAAGGAGTACGTCAGGCTGTATATTGTCGCCCAGCTTATTTAATGCAGAGTACATCATGAGAAACGCTGGGTTGGATGAAGCACAAACTAGAATCAAGATTGCCAGGAGAAATATCAATAACCTCAGATATGCAGATGACACCACCCTTATGGCAGAAAGTGAAGAACTACAGAGCCTCTTGATGAAAGTGAAAGAGGAGAGTGAAAAAGTTGGCTTAAAGCTCAACATTCAGACAACTAAGATCATGGCATCTGGTCCCATCACTTCACGGCAAATAGATGGGGAAACAGGGGAAACAGTGGCAGACTTTATTTTTGGGGGCTCCAAAATCACTGCAGATGGTGACTGCAGCCATGAAATTAAAAGACACTTACACCTTGGAAGAAAAGCTATGACCAACCTAGACAGCATATTAAAAAGCATAGACATTACTTTGCCAAGAAAGGTCCATCTAGTCAAGGCTATGGTTTTTCCAGTAGTCATGTATGGATGTGAGAGTTGGACTATAAAGAAAGCTGAGCACCAAAGAATTGATGCTTTTGAACTGTGGTGTTGGAGAAGACTCTTGAGAGTCCCTTGGACTGCAAGGAGATCCAACCAGTCCATCCTAAAGGAGATCAGTCCTGGGTGTCCATTTGAAGGACTGATGTTGAAGCTGAAACTCCAATACTTTGGCCACCTCATGCAAAGAACTGACTCATTTGAAAAGACTCTGATGCTGGGAAAGTTTGAAGGCGGGAGGAGAAGGGGACAACAGAGGATGAGATGGTTGGATGGCATCACCGACTCGATGGACATGGGTTTGGGTGGACTCCAGGAGTTGGTGATGGACAGGGAGACCTGGTATGCTGCCATCCATGAAATCGCAGAGTCGGGCACAACTGAATGACTGAACTGAACTGAAGCAGAAGCCACATAAGTATTGGGCCCCATTTTAGACCAAATGGGTATCCTGCTTTCCTGAGCCAGGAAGACCCATTGAGAACATGTCCAGGCCAAGCTGAATGACACCTAGCAGGGCTGCCAAGTCCCTGACCGCACACCTACCCTGTGACCCAGGTAGAAACCAACTGGTCTCCTCTGCAACAACTGTTGCCCAGAAAGATGAGAAACATAATCAAAATCTCAGGTGTTTGTTCCCAATGGTCTTTCCAGCTGGAGAGCCTAAATATCACACAGGGTCTGAACGTGCTGCATTTATTAGTTTCACCATGGAGACGTCCAAGAAAATTGACCTTTTCAGCTTCAATAAAAACGGATTTTCCTGTAGGTCCTCTGACAGCAGCTGTGATCATGAGCGGGGCTGAAACTCAATATTAAACACCAAAGAACAGAAAAAGGAGGTGTCTTCTTTTAGCCTGTGAGGATATTGCAGTTAGATATGGGCAAGTGTGTGGGGGCCTGAGCCCTGCTCAGAGGAGAGGCGTCTTACTCCTTTTAAACCGTAAAGACTCAGGCACCCTCCTAGCATCAGTGAAAGTGAAAGTGTTATTGTTCACTCAGTCGTGTACAACTCTGTGTGATCCTGTGGACTATACATAGCCCACCAGGCTCCTCCGCCCATGGACTTCTCCAGGCAAGAATACTAGGGTGGGTAGCCAGGGATCGAACCCAGGTCTCCCACATTGCGGGCAGATTCTTTACCATCTGAACCACCAGGAAAGACCTGCTTATTCTACTTGAATGAACTTTTGCTGGTGGATGTTTATGAACAAATTTGGTAGGTATGTTCAAACTGAGTTTTTTTCTCAACTACATATTTATAGATATATGAATAGCATCAGAGGTGCCTGTTATTCATGCATTCAGTTCAAGGGCAGATTAGACTCAGAACAAAGGCACAGTAGCAGGCTGCTTTGGAATTCAGCAAGACTGTATACTGGCATGCTTAAGATTCAGCGTCCCCTCCTGTAACATTCCCAGGAATCCCCACTTTGACCCATCTTTCCCTAAATGCAACCTAGGGTTGACTATCTTGCCATTACTTGGCAGACAAACCCTTGCAAACTTCCTGTTCCACCATTTCTTCCGACCATGATAGTCAATACACAAAGGGACACAATGGCAGTCAAATAGTAACAGGACTTCCTTGCACTGGAACAAGGGGTTTAGCAGTAGCCAAACCTGGAGTGAGTTCCTATTAAAAGCCAGCAGCTTGGGACTTCCCTGGTGGTCCAGGGGTTAAGCACCTGCTTTCCAGTGCAGGAGATGAGGGTTAGATCCCTAGTTGGGGAACTGAGATCCCACATGCAGTAGGGCCACAACTACTGAATTCCCGAGCTCTTGAGCCCATGCATCACAACTAGAGAGTCCATGTGTTGCAACTACTGAGCCCAAGCACTCTGGAGCCCACATGCCACAACTAGAGAGAGGCCTGTGCACTGCAATGAAAGAGCCCATGTACCACAGCTAAAACCTGATGCAGTCACCTAAATAAGTAAATATTAAAAAAAAAACAAACATAAAACAGTGGCTTGACCTCAGGCATCTTCTCTTCCCCGTCCCAACTCTGCCACCATGAAAGTAAAGCAATTTTAAAAGATATGAACCAAGAAGGACAAAGACAAACGAGGGAAGAGTAGCAGTGAAGGGGTTTCAATAAACTTTGGAGGGCAGAAAGTAGATGGAGGAGTGCATTCTGATTGAGCAGAGCAAGTAATATCACTGGAGGTACACTGGAGCAGGGCATTGGTGAGCATGAGCCCATTAGCCATAGAATGCCCAGGCATAATAGTGGAGGGGTGAGTTCTAGAAGCTGGGGCTGGGAGGTTACGGTGATTAAAAACAGGGAGGGGTGGGTAGTGTCATTGAAGATGGTAGGGTAGAAAGCTACAGGAATCTGTTCCTCCATCCAAGCAACTGTTGAGTCAGTTGGAGTGGTCTGAAGTAATCATTTTGGAACTCTGAAATCTGATTGAACATGCAGTTTCCAGGGGAGAGCTTGATGAAGAGTCTGGTAAATTTTGGTGGTGGTTGTTATTGTTCACTTGCTTAGTTGTGTCTGACTCTTTGCAACCGCATGGACCGCAGCACACCAGGCTTCCTTGACCTTCACTATTGCCTGGAGTTTATTCAAACTCATGTCCATTGAGGCAGAGAGGCCATCCAACCATCTCATCCTCTGTCGCCCCCTTCTCCTCCTACTGTCAATCTTTCCCAGCATCAGGGTCTTTTCCAAAGAGTCGGCTCTTCACATCCAGTGGCCAAAGTATTAGAGCTTCAGCTTCAGCATCAGTCCTTCCAATGAATACTTAGGGCTGATTGCCTTTTGGATTGACTGGTTTGATCTCGCTACAGTCCAAGGATCCTCAACTCAACAGTTTTCTCCAACACCATAGTTCTAAAGCACCAATTCTTCAGCACTCAGCCTTCTTTATGGTTCAACTCTCACATCTGCATATGACTACTGGAAAAACCATAACTTTGACTAGATGTACCTTTGTCAGCAAAGAATGTCTCTGCTTTTTAATATGCTGTCTAGGTTTGTCATAGATTTATTTCCAAGAAGCAAATGTCTTAATTTCATGGCTGCAATCACAGTCTGCAGTGATTTTGGAGCCCCCCAAAATAAAGTCTGTTACTGTTTCCATTGTTTCCCCATCTATTTCTATGAAGTGACGGAACCAGATGCCATGATCTTAGTTTTCTGAATGTTGAGCTTTAAGCCAACTTTTTCACTCTCCTCTTTACCTTCATCAAGAGGCTCTTTAGTTCCTCTTCACTTTCTATCATTTGGTTGGTATCATCTGCATATCTGAGATTTCTGCTATTTCTCCCGGCAATCTTGATTCCAGCTTATGCTGCATCCAACTGGCATTTCGCCTGATGTACTCTACATATAAGTTAAATAAGCAGGGTGACAATATACAGCCTTGATGTACTCCTTTCCCAATTTGGAGCCAGTCTGTTGTTCCATGTCCAGTTCTAACTGTTGCTTCTTGACCTGCATACAGGTTTCTCAGGAGGCAGGTCAGGTGGTCTGGTATTCCCATCTCTTTAAGAATTTTCAACAGTTTGTTGTGATCCAAACAGTCAAAGGCTTTAGTATAGTCAGTGAAGCAGAAGCATGTGTTTTTCTGAAATTCTCTTGCTTTTTCTATGACCCAACTGATGTTGGCAATTTGATCTCTGTTTCCTCTGCCTTTTCTAAATCCAGCTTGTACATCTGGAAATCCTCAATTTTGATAAATTCTCACATTTTACAGAGTACTGACCATTCTCCAGCCACCAGCTCCTTGGCGGGCAGTCATGGGGATGGCAGCCCTTATTATGACTTGCTGGTGTCAGAGTGGGCAATCAGAACCTTTTCCTCCAAAAACAAAGTCATGTATTTTGATTGCTGAACACTGTTTTCAATCACTGAGGGGCTGGCACAGAGGCCAGTCATTGTCTGAAGCCCCATGAACTAAAGCAGCCTCCCCACCATGAGGGAATTTAAAGAATCCAGCACTCTCCCAGACATTTAAGAGAATCTTTGTCGAGTCACTGAATAATCACAGAGACTATGGAATAGAAATTTCAGTGATCACACACAGTAAAGAATATACACTTTGCATAAATAGTTTAGAAAAAAATTTAAAAATTAGATGGTCCCAGCCCTTAATATGCAAAAGTCAGCAATTCCTGAAGAGTGGGAGAATCTGAATACCAGAATTACCACAATATAATATTCAGAATGTCTGGTTCTCAACAGCTACAACAAAATTAACAAAATAAACAGGGAAGTGATGCCTATTCACAGGATAAAAAAGAGTTTGATAGAAACTATCCCTGAAGAAGACCAAACGTAGGAATTATTAGTCAAAGACATAAAGTCAACTGTCTTTAATATATTCAAATGAACTAAAGGAAACCATGAACAAAGAACTAAAGGAAATATGGAAAATCATGTCTTAAAAATAAGAATTTCAATAAAGAGAGGCTATAAATAGGAATCAAATAGAAAATTTCAGGCTGAAAATACAGTAATTCTGAAATAAAATCTCACAGGAGGGGTTCAACAGAAGATTTGAATAGGCAGAAGAAAGGATCCGCAAACTTGAAGATAAGACGATTGAAATTATTCACTCTGAGGAGCAGAAAGAAAAAAGAATGAAGGAAAATGAACAGACTGAGGAACCTATGGAATACCATCAATATAAGAATATGTGTATCATAAGAAATACAGAAGAAGAGAGAGAGAGAGGTAATAAAATATTTGAATAAATAATGGTGAAAATGTCCCAAATGTGATGAAAGACATCATACAAACATCCAGAAAGTTTAACTAACTCCACGTAGGATGAACTCAAAGAGAGCTATACCAATTTATATACAAATTGCTGAAACCAAAGATAAAGAGAGAATTTTTGAAAGCAATAAGAGAGAACCAACTGGTCACATACAAGCTGCTGCTGCTGCTAAGTCGCTTTAGTCATGCCCGACTCTGTGTGACCCCATAGATGGCAGCCCACCAGGCTCCCCTGTCCCTGGGATTCTCCAGGCAAGAACACTGGTATGCCTTGCCGTTTCCTTCTCCAAGACATGAAAGTGAAAAGTGAAAGCGAAGTCGCTCAGTCGTGTCCAACTCTTAGCGACCCCATGGACTGCAGCCTACCAGGCTCCTCCGTCCATGGGATTTTCCAGGCAAGAGTACTGGAGTGGGTTGCCGTTGCCTTCTCCATTCGTCTGTTGGTGGACATCTAGGTTGCTTCCATGTCCTAGCTATTATAAAAAGTGCTGCAACAATGAACACTGGGATACATGCATCTCTTTCAATTACGGTTTTCTCAGGGTTTATACCCAGTAGTGGGATTGTTGGGTCATGCATGCATGAGTGTGCAACCCTATGGACTGTAGCCCACCAGGCTCCTCTGTCCATGGGATTCTCCAGGCAAGAATACTGGAGTGGATTGCCATGCCATCCTCCAGGGGATCTTCCCAACCCAGGGATCAAACCTGCATCTCTTACCTCTCTTGCATTGGCAGGCAGGTTCTTTACCACTAGTGCCACCTCGGAAGCCCTTGTTGGGTCATATGGTAGTTCTATTCCTAGATTTTAAGGAATCTAGGTTTGATTGGGAAAAGAGTGAAAGCTGCTTCTAGAGTGATTGCTTTACAGCAGATTGGAAAAAGAAGGAGAAATTTTCATGAAACGCATCCTCAGGAGTGAGACAGAATGTGTTAGAGCAGAGGTTCCTAGATTTTTTTTGGTTAATGGTGTCCTTGTCTTGGTAAATTTTTCTTGATACTCCTAGTTTAAAAGAGATACCTAACTGTTCTGCCTATTAAATAGTTAGATCTGAACAACTTGATCAATATTCATGTCTTAACAACCTAGTATCCTTTTGAAAAACAAGTACACATAAATTAAAATGAAAATATTTGACTTTCATTCTTTAATAATAACAAGTACTTCCTAATGAGACGTGTGTACCTGTTGAACACTGCGTAGCTGCTCAAACTTTTTTTTTTTTTTATTTTTTTTTTAAATTTTTTTATTAGTTGGAGGCTAATTGCTTCACAACATTTCAGTGGGTTTTGTCATACATTGATATGAATCAGCCATAGATTTACACTTATTCCCCATCCCGATCCCCCCTCCCACCTCCCTCTCCACCCGGTTCCTCTGGGTCTTCCCAGTGCACCAGGCCGGAGCACTTGTCTCATGCATCCCACCTGGGCTGGTGATCTGTTTCACCATAGATAGTATACATGCTGTTCTTTTGAAATATCCCACCCTCACATTCTCCCACAGAGTTCAAAAGTCTGTTCTGTATTTCTGTGTCTCTTTTTCTGTTTTGCATATAGGGTTATCGTTACCATCTTTCTAAATTCCATATATATGTGTTAGTATGCTGTAATGTTCTTTATCTTTCTGGCTTACTTCACTCTGTATAAGGGGCTCCAGTTTCATCCATCTCATTAGGACTGGTTCAAATGAATTCTTTTTGACGGCTGAGTAAAATTCCATGGTGTATATGTACCACAGCTTCCTTATCCATTCATCTGCTGATGGGCATCTAGGTTGCTTCCATGTCCTGGCTATTATAAACAGTGCTGCGATGAACATTGGGGTGCACGTGTCTCTTTCAGATCTGGTTTCCTCAGTGTGTATGCCCAGAAGTGGTATTGCTGGGTCATATGGCAGTTCTATTTCCAGTTTTTTAAGGAATCTCCACACTGTTTTCCATAGTGGCTGTACTAGTTTGCATTCCCACCAACAGTGTAAGAGGGTTCCCTTTTCTCCACAGCCTCTCCAGCATTTATTGCTTGTAGACTTTTGGATAGCAGCCATCCTGACTGGTGTGTAATGGTACCTCATTGTGGTTTTGATTTGCATTTCTCTAATAATGAGTGATGTTGAGCACCTTTTCATGTGTTTGTTAGCCATCTGTATGTCTTCTTTGGAGAAATGTCTGTTTAGTTCTCTGGCCCATTTTTTGATTGGGTCATTTATTTTTCTGGAATTGAGCTGCAGGAGTTGCTTGTATATTTTTGAGATTAATCCTTTGTCTGTTTCTTCATTTGCTATTATTTTCTCCCAATCTGACGGCTGTCTTTTCACCTTACTTATAGTTTCTTTTGTAGTGCAAAAGCTTTTAAGTTTCATTAGGTCCCATTTGTTTAGTTTTGCTTTTATTTCCAATATTCTGGGAGGTGGGTCATAGAGGATCTTGCTGTGATTTATGTCGGAGAGTGTTTTGCCTATGTTCTCCTCTAGGAGTTTTATAGTTTCTGGTCTTACATTTAGATCTTTAATCCATTTTGAGTTTATTTTTGTGTATGGTGTTAGAAAGTGTTCTAGTTTCATTCTTTTGCAAGTGGTTGACCAGTTTTCCCAGCACCACTTGTTAAAGAGGTTGTCTTTCTTCCATTGTATATCCTTGCCTCCTTTGTCAAAGATAAGGTGTCCATAGGTCCGTGGATTTATCTCTGGGCTTTCTATTCTGTTCCATTGGTCTATATTTCTGTCTTTGTGCCAGTACCACACTGTCTTGATGACTGTGGCTTTGTAGTAGAGTCTGAAGTCAGGCAGGTTGATTCCTCCAGTTCCATTCTTCTTTCTCAAGATTACTTTGGCTATTCGAGGTTTTTTGTATTTCCATACAAATTGTGAAATTCTTTGGTCTAGTTCTGTGAAAAATACCGTTGGTAGCTTGATAGGGATTGCATTGAATCTATAGATTGCTTTGGGTAGAATAGCCATTTTGACAATATTGATTCTTCCAATCCATGAACACGGTATGTTTCTCCATCTGTTTGTGTCCTCTTTGATTTCTTTCATCAGTGTTTTATAGTTTTCTATGTATAGGTCTTTTGTTTCTTTAGGTAGATATACTCCTAAGTATTTTATTCTTTTTGTTGCAATGGTGAATGGTATTGTTTCCTTAATTTCTCTTTCTGTTTTTTCATTGTTAGTATATAGGAATGCAAGGGATTTCTGTGTGTTAATTTTATATCCTGCAACTTTACTATATTCATTGATTAGTTCTAGTAATTTTCTGGTAGAGTCTTTAGGGTTTTCTATATAGAGGATCATGTCATCTGCAAACAGTGAGAGTTTCACTTCTTTTCCTATCTGGATTCCTTTTACTTCTTTTTCTGCTCTGATTGCTGTGGCCAAAACTTCCAACACTATGTTGAACAGTAGTGGTGAGAGTGGGCACCCTTGTCTTGTTCCTGATTTCAGGGGAAATGCTTTCAATTTTTCACCATTGAGGGTGATGCTTGCTGTGGGTTTGTCATATATAGCTTTTATTATGTTGAGGTATGTTCCTTCTATTCCTGCTTTTTGGAGAGTTTTAATCATAAATGAGTGTTGAATTTTGTCAAACAAACTTTTGAATTTGATTATACACCTCCACCCTCATTTTCTGCTTCACATTGATAGTTATCCAGTACTTGCATATTATCACAGTAAATGCTGAAAACCCAGCTTTGCAAAAATGTGACATCAGTTGAAGAAATGTAGTTCACAGTAACATTTAAACAGTAAACTGCCTTATGCTGGTAGGTTGTGACAGCTAACAAATGTTGACTATCAGTGTATTTCTCTCAGAAATTTAGGATATTCCTTGGGCCTTTTGTATGTTCATGCAATGTCCTGGTATGTCCTTCAGGAATTGTGATAATAGCATGTATCAAAATGCTACTATCAAAATACTATTTCCCACCAGGGAAACTCTACTATCACCAGGGCTTCCTTGGTGGCTCAGAAGAATCTGCCTGCAATGCAGGAAACCTGGGTTCAGTCCCTGGGTTGGGAAGATCCCCTGGAGAAGGGAACAGCTACCCACTCCAGTATTCTGGCCTGGAGAGTTCCATGGACAGAGGAGCTTGGTGGGGTCACAAAGAGTCGGACACGACTGAGTGACTTTCACTTTCACTTTTTATGTATCAAAAATTATTATAATAGACTGTCACAGAGATTTCAAAACACAAGAAAAAAATTAATGATATATATATGTTGATAACCAGGCAAATAAAAAGAAGCAATTAACAACTCTAGAGGGGAAAAATAAACAAGGTTGGATAAGAAGGGAGATGAGTTGATGATATACTCTTGACTCAACAATAGACAAGGGACTTCTCTAGCAGCCCAGTGGCTAAGACTCCGAGCTCCCAGTTCGGGGGACCCAGGTTCCATCTCTGGCCAGGGAACTAGATCCTACTTGTCGCAACTAAGAGTTCACATGACACAACTAAAAGATACCATGTGATGCAACTAAGACCTGCCACAGCCAGGTACATTTTGAAAAATTAAAAAAGACAATAGGCAATATCTGCATGGTCATAATAACATAAACACTGCCCGTAACTGTAACCAGAAGTGTGATAGGGGATAGTGGAGGAGAAGTAGGGGGAGGATGCCCTAGGAAAGTAGGGGCTCATTCCCCGGGCAGGAGATCAAAGCAGAACAACAGAAGCCATTGAATGAAGAGGGGGCTGTGGTTGTGAATGAGGACTGGAAACATGAAGGGGAATATCTGAGGGAGCAGGTCCAGAAGGTAAAAGTGTTGACTCTGGGAACAAGATTGGGAGATAAGGAAGTATTTTTCCTTATATAAATCTTCTGGTCATATTTGACTTTTTGAACTATGTGCCTGTATTGCTTTAATAACAACATGAAAAAATTAACCAAAACAATATTAAAACCCAACAAATATAAACCCAGATACCCCTTATGATCTAAATAATATTTCACATGCGACAGGAAGTCTAAGAATTCTCCTGAGATTTCTCTGCAAAGCTGAGCCTGAGAGTGGGGGTGAATTATATTCTCATGTTGCTTCTGGCTCCAGCTGCCGCTTCTGCTGAACTCTTATCCTCTGCTCTCGATTATGCCGCTGGGATTCAGTCATCACGGCCCACCTTCCCCAACCTCTCCAAATCAACTAAGAAGGCAAGCTGAGATCTGCAAGCTTGTGGACCTGGGAGGAGGCGCTGCTCGTTAGACACACCCTGTGTCCATCTCAGGCCTGGGCTCCTGGCTTCTGGTCCCTGACTCTCCCCTCCATCCCAGGGGTGGCTGTTCCCAGGATTCCCAGCTCTTCTTCCTGCAGCTGGCTCCTGGCCCACCATGGCATAAGTGTACACACACACACACACACACACACACACACCCCTGAGGGTCACTTGGGCAGAACAAAGAGCCGACCCTCTGAGAAGAACAGTGGAGGCCCTGGGATGATCATCTTTCCCTCACTAGGCTCCTTCTTCCGGGAAGAGAGCACAGGTTTCAAGTAGCAATTTTTCCCTCCACAGCACATGATATCCACCCCCCCCACCTTGATAAGTGAAGAAAAACAGCAGCTGTGGGTTGTGACCGACTCACAGTGGTCTACGGATGTGATGGTAACGAAGCTCTTTCCTGACAGCCAGCAAGGCACACAGCCTGTGTGCCTGTGTGCGGGGAGATGTGCCATGTGGTCTGGCCACCGTGTACCTTAGCAGAACACTGAGATGAATAATGAATGTACTGATGCACAGATTTCAGTTCTGGTGATCCCAAATAGCTCACTCTGTAGGCTTCTGGTGGGAAGCCCGTGGTCAAGTGCTTGAGTGTAAGGGCTGGTGCCTCACTCACCCAGAACAGCTGAGTCAGGATTCTGGATCCCTCTGCTGCTCCTGTAGAGACGGTCTCCTTCGCACATTGGGCCCAGGACCCCAGTTTGAAGAAGCTTCCTCTGTCTCCCTGAAGCAGAGTTCTAAGCTCGTGGAAGGCGGTGCATCTGCATTTTTCTCCATCTCCCTGGCAGCCCTGGATGGGCACCTCGAGTCCAGTCCCTCTTTGTACGATGGCCAGGACCCCTGGGCTCCCCGAGGACACGGTCTATACAGAGGTTCAGAGAGGTGCTGCCTGGCTGGCCGTCCTCTGGCCCTCCCAGGGGGCTGGCCCACCAGTGAAGCTGCAGGTCCCGCTTCTCCTGCAGGGGGAGCTAGTAGGGCTCCTGAGGACTAGGCTGCTGCTGCTGCTGAGTCACTGCAGTCGTATCTGACTCTGTGCGACCCCAAGGACGGCAGCCCACCAGGCTTCCCTGTCCCTGGGACTCTCCAGGCAAGAACACTGGAGTGGGTTGCCATTTCCTTCTCCAATGCATGAAAGTGAAAAGTGAAAGTGAGGACGCTAAATCGCATCCCACTCTTAGCCACCCGATGGACTGTAGCCTACCAGGCTCCTCTGTCCATGGGATTTTCCAGGCAAGAGTACTGGAGTGGGGTGCCATAGTCTGTGTTAAAGGGGTTCTATGCTCCTGGCTGGCCCTGCATCTTTGGGCTGCACACTCATGTGACCCGTATTTAAGTGGTCCTCTCCACTCTGCTCTGGGGGGCTGCATGAAGAGGGCAGTGGAGGATGCAAGGGACACGTCCAGCTTCCAGGACAAGGACAAACTTCCAGTGCTGGAGCATCCCAGATAGAGTGTGCATAGAGGCCACTTCAGTGACTTCTGGCCTGGCCACATCAGCCTCCCCTCCAGCCCTTCCCTTTGGATTCCAGAGGATGAGGTCCAGGACCATAGAAGGGGACAGAGGTCAGCACGCCCTGGACTGCTAGAGCCCTTTCTTGGGCTTGATGGGCCTGCATTCCCCCATATGGTCACCCACCTCCGTCAGCATCATGTTCCTGGGACCCATCCTCTGGAAACCACATCTCAGGGCTTTTGGCTTCTTTAGGATCTGCCTGCCCCACCTCCCCACCTCTCCCACCCCCAGCTGAGCAGACACAGTCTGCTCCACTTGTCCAGACTTCCCTAAACGAGGCCCTGAAGGACACCGGAAACAGTTTTCTCTTTAGGAAGAATCTTTGCCCCACCAACCCCGCACCCATCCCCTCCTCACCAGGGTCTGCTTCCAGAAAACCCAGCCGCCAGGAACCACATTCCAAATGGGGGCTGGAAGCCACTGAGGATGAAATGTCGAAGTACTGTCTCATCCACACCTTGAACATTCTCCCTGGAGCAAGTCTGTCTTGCAGCCATCATCAGAAACCTGGGGCATATGGGCCGGTGTTTTGCCCTCCCAGTCTTTCCATTGGGCGTGCCCTGAGCAGGGTCACTAATGCTTTCCTGAGCTGGTTGCAATGAGGCTGTTTCCTTCCATTTCTCAGAAAGCCCCCTGCCCCAGCTCCTAAGTCCAGGGAACCGTTTGGCTTGGGACCTGGGGTGACCTGGGCTTGCACCCCAAATGTACCAGCTCTTACTGCCTGAGGTGCCACTTCTGCATTCCCGCCAAGTACAGGGTGGTGGGGTGGGGGGGAGGGGGGAGGCGTGAAACACACTGTCCTGAAATGTACTGAGCTGATGAAAACCGTCAGTGTCTGCGAGGCAGAAAATCTTGCACAAGTGACCCTGGTTCTCGCTGGCCTCCGCACCACTGCAGGGCCTCGATCAATACCAGTGTGAGCAAGCTCTGGCCTGAGTTGTTAGTTGTCCTAACTGGTTTGGGGCATAATCCATAATGTTTGGCTCCTGGTGCCTGGCCCCTCACAAGCTCTGGAGCGGGGGGGCTGGCAAGGAGTGGGGCATCCGGTCAGGGTGGGGGCACAGAGTCCTGGCAACGGTCCTGGGAGACCAAAGAGGGGGCACCGGGGTTGAGCTGGCTGACAGCCCCTCCAGCTAAGAGCCTGGCTGCCCCCGGTGTGGGGGCGCACAAACCCCTCTCCTCTCAGCGCCAAGTGCCTGGAACTTCCCCAGACCTCCCCGTGGGACTGAGCTGCCCACACGTCCCTGTCTGCTGAGGACAATTTGCTGAGAACCGTCTGTTCAGTCAGTAATGAGGCTCGGCCCTTCTGCTCCGGCCCTGGTCGGGGGTGTTTCAGGGAAACAAGCTTTCCAGGGATGCTTAGGCAGGGCTGTGCTGTATCCTGGCAACCAGACCCAAAGCCAAATCCTCCTGAGACCCCGACTCCCGCCCAGCACTGGGCAGCACGGGGAATGGCAGCAGTCCAGGCTGCCCTCAGGGCCCACCCCACCCTCGGCTGGACCCGAGCTGTGCAGGGGTCCACACCCTCCCTGGGTGACCACACCCTGCCCTGTCCTGGCCTGCTTTTTCCATCACCACTTCTCTGGGCTCCCAGGAACTGCCCTTGGCTGTAACCTCATCTGCGAAGGGGATATCGTTTGTCCAGCTCCTGCCCATGGCCCTTGGCTACCTTGCTGCCCACACTCCTCTTCCGCTTCTCCTTCTCAGGATAATCTGTTTAAAAGCAATAGCAGTTGAGGTGACTGGGATGGGAGGTGGGGCCCAAAACAAACCTCCGAGCCTCAAGGCAGCCCTTCTTTCCAAGCCAGGCCAGGCCCAGTCATTCCTGGCTCTTCGCTCGGTGTTTCTGATCCAGCAGCTGGAAAGCAAAGTAGTAGGCTCCCGGCCACGTCATACCCTGAAACACCGCCACCCTCCGTGGGAGCCCTTCACGCTCAGTCATTTCATTCATGTCCAAATCCTTGTGGCCCCATGGACTGTAGCCAGCCAGGCTCCTCTGTCCATGGGATTCTCCAGGCAAGTATAATGGAGTGGGTTGCCTGCCCTCCTCCAGGGAATCTTCCCGATCCAGGGATCGAACCTGAGTCTCTTACGTCTCCTGCATTGGCAGGTGGGTTCTTTACCACTAGCGCCACCTAGGAAGCCCATGGGAGCGCTTTTCATGAAGGTAAAGCTGCCCACGGCCTCTCTGCCTAGAGAGGGGCAGGGAATTCACTGAAGTCCGCCTTGCTCTGGCCCGCTGACCACTCCATCAGACCATGCCCCTTCCTACAGCAAAGCTTGGGGGGAATGGACGCCAAGCTGGAGCAGCCCCCATGCCAGCGTTTCACCCTTGACCCTTAGTGTTCCCTCTCGCCAGGTTTTTGAGAACATCTTCTCTGAGATCTCTCCCAGTGGCAACTCTGCCAGGGAACACAAGTTCCCCCAACCCACTTCCCACACCCCCCAGGGCTCCACCAAGGGGATCTCCCTGAGGGTGAGTCCATCCTGATGGCCTCGGATCTGCGGCTCCCTGGTCTCGTCCTCAGCCTGGCTCCTTGGAGTGTCACAGCAGCTGGGAGCCTCCAGGAGAGGAGACTTCCCCATCTTCAGGTGGAGAGGACTCTGTGGGATACCACCCAGGCCTCCCTCCAGGACTGGGGCTGCCGCCCCTTGGCTGCTGGGAATTTCACTGTGTCTTTCAATAGGAATGACCTTGGCAGCCAGTTAGCACCTCTCCCAAGGTTATGCCTCACCAGGGTGATCCTGCCTCCAATGATGTCAGGGCCTGGTCTTTGCCTCAATTAGGAGGCAATTTGGAAGGGCTGCCCCAGCTCTAGAGCTCTCGTGGTACTGGCCTGGGCCTTGGCTGTAACTCCACTGTGGTCAGCTTCCCTCTCTGTCTACTCCTGCACTTCTCACATCCTTACAGGGAAACCCACAGCATAAACCTCCTGCCCCAAAGATGCCTTTGGGCTTGGGGCCAGCTGGTTGTGGGTATGAGGGCTCCGGGCTCCCATCCTCTTGGGATTTTCATCACAAGCTCAGAGTTGTAACTTCACACCTTGGCCTCCAGCTGACCGTGGCATTGAATTGGCCCCTGAACGCCTCCCCCAGCTCCCATCTCTGTGAAAGCCCCCCTCTGCAGTGGACATGGCTGATGCTTCTCCTTCAGCTTCTTGGATCCCTACACCGGGGCATATGTGCCCTGATTCTATGAGCTGTGCTTGCAACTTCTCAGGACCTCCCTGGGTTACAGGAGCTGCTCTGCCCAGAGGCACAGGGAGGTGGTACCCCTCGGGCAGCCGTTAATCAGTGACTGACAGCTGCAGTAGGAAAGCCGACTCCTTAATAAACCACATGGGTGTTCATCGTGGGGTCTGCTTTTGGGGAGCCCTTTCCAGACACTCTTTCCTTATAGGAGAAAAAGAGTCTAGGGAGAACCCACAGGCTCACTTGAGTCTTTGGGCCTTGGATTTTGTAGTTTCCACATCAGACCTGGGAGGACTTTTTCCTACTCAAGATCCACCATGGGAAAGGGGGAAAAAAAAAAAAAGATCCACCATGTGAAGATCACCCACCCACGTTTCCTTCTGTTACTTTTTAGAGTTCCAATTTTTATAATTAGATCTTTAATCCACTTGGAATTAATTTTGGTGCACGGTATACAGAAGGAAGTCTTCCCAGGTGGCGCTACTGGTAAAGAACCTGCTTGCCAATGCAGGAGGCATAAGAGATGTGGGCTCGATCTATGTTTCAGGAAGATCCCCTGGAGGAAGGCAGGGCAACCCACTCCAGTGTTCTTGCCTTGAGAATCCCATGGACAGAGGAGCCTGGTGGGTCACAGTCCATAGGGTTTCAGGACTAAGAGACTTAGCATGCACGCATGCATACAGAAGGAAACTAATTTAATACTTTTCATAAAGGGTTAACTATCATCACACTACTTAATAATTTAGGTGATTTTTAAATTAAAAACTAATGAGTAAATTAAAAAAAAATGAGTTAGTGTATGAAATGATCTACAAGATATCATTAAGTTAAAAAATAAAAGAACAAAAATCAAAGTTCAGAAGAGTGTATACATTAAACTCTTATTTGTTTAAAGAACTATATACAAGTGCTTCTATATGCATGAACAGTTCCTGAAAGGGTTTATAGAAACTCTTCCTGTAAATTGTTAATGTTTATTGCCTCCAGAAAAAAGGATAGGGGTCTGGAGTGGAAGGGAGACCTACTTTTTAAATTGACTACCCTTTGACCCATATGAATTTTTAGCATGTTCAGTTATGGTCTTTTTAGTAAAAAACAAATTAATTTAAAAAATTCAAGGCTATCAGTTGCAGGTAACAAAACACAACTGAAGCTAACTTGAGCATGTGAAAGCAAAGTGAAAGCGATAGTCGCTCAGTCATGACCGACTCTTTGCGACCCCATGGACTGTAGCCCACCAGGCTCCTCTGTCCATGGAATTCTCCAGGCAAGAACACTAGAGTGGGTTGCCATTCCCTTCTCCAGGGGATCTTCCCAGCCCAGGGGTTGAACCTGGGTCTCCTGCATTGCAGGCAGATTCCTTATCACCTGGGCCACCGCGGAAGCCCATAAGGGGACACATATTTTGAAGGATGCAGTAGTTACCCAAGGAACCCAAGGCCAGGAGGTCAGCCAGTGATGAGAGGCCTGGATCTAGGAATGTAAAGCTAACAGAACAGTCTCTCCTCCCTGCCCCTCTGTCCCCATCCTAGATCAGAGGACTTCCTCCCAAAGGCAGGGGCCTAAAACCCACCTGTCCCTGTCCCCCGACCCCCACCCCAGGCAGTCATGAGGCTCCTCTTCTCCAGAGCTCATCTTCTTTTTACAGGGGGCAGGTCACTTGACGACTCCATCTGTGTGTGGTACCACCCTAGGCCGAGTAAAAACACATCCTATGAACTGTGGTGAGTTACATTTATAGGATTGGAATATGTTAAGAACCTTCTGAACAGAGATGTCTTGCCATTCCACAACAGACACCATTTCTTCCTGCCCAGAAGGAATCTGTGGATTCTTGTGTTCCACACTTCTTCAGTGACTTGCTTCCCTGGCCATCAGCCACCCCAGAGTCTGCTGGTGATGAGGGGAATTCCCAGGTCAGTGTTCTGTGGGGACCTTCCAGGGAGGAGCCCTGGGGAAGATTCCCGCAGGGGCTGACCACCTTGATGGCTTACCCCCAGCTAGAGCCTGAGCTCAGAATTGTGAATTTCTCGAGGGACTAAGAATCCCAAGTCCCTGTTGGCCAGACATTTTTTTTTTCCTCCTGGAAATACGTCTCCTGTGAAAACTTAAGCCATCTAGCTGTGGAGGGTCCTCTGTAGCCCTTAATCCTGGGAACCAGAGCCAACAAGCATCGCAATTGCTCCTCCAGCATTTGTCTCAGTTGAGAGGTTTTTCAGTGTTGGATGGGATTCCTCACTGTGGTCTTCCTCTCTGCCATCCTGCCTCAGACAGCTCATTGCCTTTCAAGGACTGTCTTCTTGTAACTCCACTTCTGGTACCAAGCTCGATGTCTGTTAATACTCTGCCGATTATACCATCCAACTAGAATAGGTTGGTTGGTACAGAAATAGAAAAACCTGTTGGTTTACTTTTCTTTAATCGAGATGACATCATATTTTGCTTACAGTTGGTTTTATGTGACGCTCCTAGTTTGTCACACAGACTATTAAAAGATGGACTCAAGGGGTGAGATTTAATAGAACCAAAAATCAATAAAATATATTAAATAACATAGCAATAAAATTAATAAATGAATAAATTTTACTGTTTTACAAACTATCCTTCCCTGGTGACTCAGATGATAAAGAATCTGCCCACAATGAAGGAGATGAGGGTTTGATTCCTGGGTAGGGAAGATCCCCTGGAGGAGGAAATGGCTACCCACTCCAGTATTTTTGCCTGGAGAATTCCATGGACAGAGGAGCCTGGTGGGCTACAGTCCATAGGATCGCAAACAGTCAGACATGACTGAGTGACTAACACACAGCTTATTTTATTTATTCATTTTTATAGATAGGCAGATGTAGAAAATGGACATGCAGACACAGAGGGAGGGAAGGGGAAGATGAGTTGGGAGATTGGGATTGACAATATATACACTATAGCTCAGTTGGTAAAGAATCCGCCTGCAATGCAGGAGACCCTGGTTCAATTCCCGAGTCAGGAAGATCTGCTGGAGAAGGGAGAGGCTGCCCATTCCAGTATTCTTGGGCTGCCCTTATAGCTCAGCTGGTAAAGAATCCGCCTGTGATGTGGGAGACCTGGGTTTGATCCCTGGGATGGGAAGATCCCCTGGAGAAGGGAAAGGCTAACCACTCCAGTGTTCTGACCTGAAGAATTCCATGGACTGTATAGTCCATGGGTTTGCAAAGAGTTGGGTGACTCTGAGTGACTTTCACCTTCACCATGTGTAAGATAGCTAGTGGGAATCTGCAATAAAGCGCAGGGGTCTCAGTTTGGTGCTCTGTGATCTGTGATGACCTAGGTGTGTGGGCCAGGGGGTGGGAATCCAAGAGGGAGGGGATATATGCATACATACTGCTGATTCACTTCATTGTACGGCATAAACACAACATTGTAAAGCAACTGCTCCTTAATAAATAAGCTTTAAAAACATGGGTTTTTAAAGGCTGTAGAACCTCTGAATAGGTACCTCATGAAGGTCCACCACGCAGAGCCTGGAATGGATAACAACATGGCTGCCAGCATGCCTGGTTGTGTAGTTTACAGGTTTAGCCACCCGGAAGGACTGATTTTCTCAGCCTGATTTCAAACTCCTGGTCAGAAGATCTCGACTCGCCCCACTTGGTAACTGCCATCAGCTGAACAAAAATGCATAATGTAAAAATTGTGAGTTATGCTTTATTTGGGGAACTTACTGAGGACTACAGCCCCAGAGACAGCTTCTCAGAGAGCTCTGAGGAACTGCTTTCGAGAGGTAAGGGAGGAGCCAGGATGTATAGGAGATTTTTGGCTGGGGAAAAAAAAAAAGTAATCAAACATCAAAAGATTTCTGGAAAGCGCAGAAAACAAGCATCTCAGGTTAATGATTGTCTATTTATTGGAAAATACAAGAGCCTGGGCTCATTGAAATTATTCCTTAGATGTACATCTTAACATTCAAAAATCTAAGATCACGGCATCTGGTCCCATCACTTCACGGCAAATAGAAGGGAAAAGTAGAAGCAGAAACAGATTTTATATTCTTGGGCTCCAAAATCACTGCAAATGGTGACTGCAGCCATGAAATTAAAAGACGTTTGCTCCTTGGAAGAAAATCTAAGACAAACCTAGACAGCGCATTTAAAAGCTAAGACATCACTTTGCTGACAAAGGTCTGAGTCAAGGCTATGGTTTTTCCATTAGTCATGTACAGATGTGAGAGCTGGGCCATAAAGAAGGCTGAGAGCCCAAGAATTGATGCTTTCGAATTGTAGTGCTAGAGAAGACTCTTGAGAGTCCCTTGAACTGCAAGGAGATCAAACCAGTCCATCCTAAAGGAAATCAACCCTGAATATTCATTGGAAGGACTGATGCTGAAGCTGAAGCTCCAATACTTTGACCACCTGATGCAAAGAACCAACTTATTGGAAAAGATCCTGATGCTGGAAAAGACTGGAGGTAAAAGAAGAGGGCAGCAGAGGAGGAGATGGTTACAGTGACCATGAATTTGGGCAAACTCCTGGAGGTAGTGAAGGACAAGGAAGCCTGTTGCGCTGCAGTTCATGGGGTTGCAAAGAGTTGGACATGACTTAGCAGCTGAACAACACAACAACATCTTAACTATGTAGGGACTGTACCCTGTTTTTCCTCATCCTGAACCCCCTCAGGATGTACTATGAGGCACAGCAGCTGTAGTGACTAATGTTTTGACCCTTGTAGAACTGGAATGATGGGCAACATAGTTTACTTGGATGGCAGGGAACATTCGCTGTCCACACTATCCACCCTTGCTTCAGCCCTCCATCCAGAATGGAGGCAGGGTTGGGAGTTGAGAGCATTTAAGTACATTGCTCAAAACAGCTGCTAGATACCCACCAACACTGTCAAAATAAGGGGCTGGGATTAGAGATGGTTTTGCATTGGGGAGACATTTCTGAAAGGTAGACAAAAATACAATAGCATAAAAAGGTTGTTTCTTTAAATATTTTTTAATTTATTTGACTGCTCCAAGTCTTGGTTGTGGCATGTGGGATCTAGTTTCCTCATCAAGGATGGAGCCCAAGCTCCCTTCACTGGGAGCACAGTCAGCCACTGGACCACAAGGAAAGTTCTGAAAGACTGCTTCTCTATTTCAAGAGAAATATATGATAATTACAGAAAAATCACTGAATTTAAGAAAACAAGAAACATCCTTGATTTCATCTATCCAATTAACTTGTTCAGCTCTCCTGCCCCACCTCCACTTGGATACACATCCCTCCAGTCTTTTTTCTCAGTTATTTATAATAAATTTTACATATATGTGGTAGCAGACTCTGCACGCTCAGCCTGCTTTATTAAAGAAGCCAAGTTCTTTGATCTTTTTTCTCTTTTTGTTGCATTGTAAAGACAGAATGCAAATATTTCATCTCTCCTGCAGGAAGGTTTGCATATTAAGCCCTTCCTGTCCTTGAGGAAAGAAAGGGCAACCAAGTTTTGGTTGCTAAATGATGGGCTTAATGGCTCATCAAATCAGGCCTATTGTGAAAAAATGAGAGAAGATGAAGGGTTTGCTGGCATTTGAGGTGAGCAATAAACAATACTTTTCTCTTCCTATCAGGTTTCGAACCAACTGAAAAATAAAATTCAGTACTCAAACAGATGGAGATGAAATCGTCAGCTTTGGGTATAATGAGGCTGATATGAATTCCCTAGGATCTGCAGTCCCTGCTGGGCTTTCTAATATTAAACCCACCACCAACCCCCTACCCAACATCCAGGACAGTGGTTAGTGACAGCCTCTGTGTATGTATCTACAAAACTGAAAGTGTTAGACTCTCAGCTATGTCCAACTCTTTGTGACCCCACGGACAGTAGCCCACCAGACTTCTCTGTCCATGGAATTCCCCAGGTTAGAATGCTGGAGTGGGTAGCCATTCCCTTCTCCATGGGATCTTCCCAACCCAGGGATCAAACCCGGGTCTTCTGCAGGCAGATTCTTTGCCATCTGAGCCAGCAAGGGAGCCCATCTACAAAAGTAGGTCCTAGGTCCTGCCATATTCACTTTGCTCTGAAAATAGCTTTGTATCTTTATTTTATGAATCTCCATTTGATGATTTCCTTATGATAAACCAAGAAATGGATCACATTACAATTGTGCATCCATTCCTGCTATGTTGGTCTCAGAAAGATGGTAACAATTCAGAATCTGCCTAACAGAGTATAAAAGTTCCTGTTTTCCCCCATTCTCATTGATACTGGTAATTATCCTTTTTCATTTTGCAAATATGAAAGTCTAGAAACATATTGTGTTCATGTAGATTTCTGATGACCATTAAAGTTGAATGTCTTTTAATGTTTGTCATGTATTTACATTTCTTTTGGCACTGACTGTATTTGTTTTTACATGTTTCTCTTACTGATTATTCAGAGCTCTCTGTAGGTTGAGGACAATGACCTTTGGCCCATCATGCTGTATGCTTAGTCGCTCAGTCGTGTCTGACTCTTTGCGACCCCAGGGACTGTAGCCCGCCAGGCTCCTCTGTCCATAGGGATTTTCCAAGCAAGAATACTGAAGTGGGTTGCCATGTTCTCCTCCAAGGAATCTTCCCAACCCAGGGATTGAACCCAGGTCTCCTGCATTGCAGGCAGACTCTTTACCATCTGAGCCACCAGGGAAGCCCTTTGCCCATCATAATATGTTGCACATCTCTGCCCACATACACATACTCCAGTCAAATTTTGTTTTCTGGTTTGGTGAGTGGGTACATGGGAATCACTTGGAAAATTTTTCAGTATTCACATGCTAACTACATTTATTAACTGTTTTCTATATGATAGGCAGGGCTTCCCGGGCGGCTCAGAAGGTAATCTGCCCACAGTGAGAAAAACCTGGGTTTGATCCCTGGGTCCGTAAGCTCCCTTGGAGAAACCCACTCCAGTATTCTCGCCTGGAGAATTTCATGAACAGAGGAGCCTGGTGGGCTACAGTCCATGGGGTCGCAAAGAATCAGACACAACTGAGTGACTAACACTTGTGACAGGCGCTGTTCTAATTGATTCACACGTGTGAACTTCTAACCCATACAACAGTAACGAGGCACGTACTATTATTGTACCAATTTTATAGGTGGAGATACATTTTGTCCAAGGGCACACAACCAGCCAGTAGGATTCAACCCATTGCCTATCTACCGGGTCCTTGCTCTAACCATGACCTAAGGCCACGTGTATGCAGTCTAAACCCTGGAGAGTCTGTGCTGTTTCCTTGGAATGTGACTGACATGTGCACATTGAGAAATTCCCCAGGTGATTTTGATATACCCTCAGGATAAGCACCAGTTTTTAGCGGTGTTTTATCTGGACTTTGCTGTATGGAAGTTTTACATTTTTTACCCAGTCAAATTTGTCCTATTTCTATTGTCCACAAAAAATTAATAAATAGTCAATCTAAGAAAGAAATGAAAAACTTTACTCATGCCAGTCTGAGGATTATAACCTGGGAGACAGTCTCTCAGAGAGTTCTGAGAAATGTTTCAAAGAGGTCAAGGGGGAGGCCAGTATATATGTGATTTTGGTAAAGGAGTACATGCCATCAAGCGCACATCTTCATAGAAGGTTGCTACTAGAAATGCAGAACAGACACCTTAGTTAATGGTTTTAGTGCTTTTCTAAGTATGGAAAGATGCCAGAAATTAGGTTCACACAATCTTCTCCTGAAAATATCCCAGGGCCACTTCCATCCGTTTTCCAGAGGTTCCCAGTGTCTCATCCTGATCTTTATTCTGAATTCCTTTCTGGGTGTATTTTAGGTCAGCGACTGCAGTGGCTAATGACTTGATTCGTGTGGAATTGGCTGGTGGGCAACATTCTTTATGTTACAGTCCCTTTTTGGTTTTAATTACAACCAAAGTTTGGGAGGTATTGTGAGGCCAATTTCTCCCTTGGAGCATGTAGGAATGCTCATTCTTAGGTCAGGTGAGGATTTTGTTGATGGAACACTCAATGTGCTATTACTAGACTAGGCCCTGTTAACAGTAACCAAAGGCCTCTGAACCACCTGTCTTACTAGTCTATTAGGGTCCTGGAAATGGCTCCCTCTTGTTGCTCCCTCCCATATGTAAAATTGTACTATTACAATCATTGATCTTATAGAAATACATATATTTGTTTGTTTTGTTTTTTGGCCACGCCATGCAGCTTGCGGGATCTCAGTTCCCTGACCAGGGATTGAATCCCGGGCCATGGCAGTTGAAAGCCTGGAATCCTAACCATTAAGCCACCAGGGAACGCCCTAGAACCACTGATCAAAATACAATATATTTTTAAAACGTTTTTTAACTTGACTGCATCAGATCTTCGTTGTATCACATGGGATCTTTCGCTGCAGGACACAGACTCTCTAGTTGTGCTGTCTGTGTGGGCTCAGTAGTTGTGACTCACAGGCCTAGCTGCTCCATAGCACGTGGGATCTTAGTTCCTCAACCAGGGATCGAGTGCACATCCCCTGCATTGCAAGGCAAATTCTTAACCACTGAACCACCAGGGAAGTCCCAACAATATATTTTTGACCAATCAAGTCACCTAGTCATCATTAATTTTATCTGAGGCTCAGTCACACTATTTGGTAATGCAAGAAACGTTGTATAACTAGTGGAAGGCAAATACATAGCTAGTAGCATTAATAAGGCCATAATTAAATATTTCAGCTAAGGACTTTCATTAGGTGTGACCCAGTATCTCTCCAGATCCTCTGACTAGTCTGTTCTGCACAATCTCTATCTTTAAGGGAAATGATATCTTGGCACTGTACATAAAGTTCACCAAAGATGCCTGCACATACAAGATGAGTGGTGGGTCATCGCGACCCCTTATAGGATTGACAAGGAACGTTATCTTCTAAGGAATTACATGACTGGTGACAGAAGGAGAAACACTGATCTTTAAGATTGAGCAGGTATTTCTGCCGTGGGGGAGGTCTGGTTAACACATAATGCATGTGCACAAAGTACACTGGAAAGGAGGGAGGCTAAAGGGCAGAGGAAAGGCTTTATGTTTAAATTTTTCCTGTCTTGCCTAAAAATGTGAGTTTTTAATTTCGTCACTATCTTTTCTTTCACCTCTATATAAAAGAACAAAGCCTTCCTTCATCCAAATGGATCAGTTATCTATTGCTGCTCAACACTCTAGTCCAAAGCATAGGGGTTTAAAACATTAACCATTTTCTTATGATTCTCTGGATGGCAGTTGGGTGGTTTTTCTGCTGATCTCACCTGAGATCACTCACATGGCTAAAGCTGTAGTTGGTTTCTGCTTTTGGCTAGGGCGCTTTCATTTCTCCAACACACGCTGTCTCCTGCTCTAAGAAGCTAGCCTGGCCTTCTTCGTGGCATAAGAGGGTAAAGTAGAAACTGTAACATCTCTTACAGCAGAGGATCCAGACTTGTCCCAGTGTCACCTCCCCACACTATATTGAAAGTTACGAGGCCAGCCTGAGCTTCAAGAGGTAGGGAGATAGGTTCCACCTCCTGATGAAATAGGGCTTCCCTGGTGGCTTAAACCATAAAGAATCTGCCTGTAATGCAGGAGACCTGGGTTTGATCCCTGGGTTGGGAAGATCCCCTGGAGAAGGAAATGGCAACCCTCTCCAATATTCCTGCCTGGAGAATCCCATGGACAGAGGAGTCTGGCGGGCTACAGTCCATAGGGTCGCAAAGAGTCGGACATGACTGAGTGATTAACACTTGATGGAAGGAACACCAAAATCACACTGCAAAGGGACAGAGGAAGATGTGATTCAGTGGAGGCCAGTATAGTAATGCTTGACCGCAAGGTGTTAAACTCACTCTTCTACAGTGTGTTCTTGTACTATTTTAAGGTAAAATTCACCTAAGATAAAATCAACCATTAATCATTTTAAAGTCTACAGTTCAATGGCACTTAGTATATTCACAATGTTGGGAAACCACCTCCATCTAATTACAAGGCATTTTCATCACCCTAAAAGAAAAACACATACTCATTGAGTAGTCACTCCCAAATCTCCCCTAACTTACTCTCAGCCCCTGGAAACCACTGCTTTCTATCTCTGTAGATTTACCTATTCTGATTTATCTTTATGTGTGTTTTAATTAATTTTTATTGGAGTATTGTTGATCTACAATGTTGTATTGGTTTCTGTTGTACAGCAAAATGAATCAGTTATATGTAAGCATATACCCACTCTTTTTTAGATTCTTTTCCCATAAAGGTCATTACAAGCTTCCCAGGTGGCACTAGTGGTAAAGAATCTGCCTGCCAATGCAGGAGACATAAGAGACAAGGGTTCAGTCCCTGTGTCAGGAAGATCCCCTGGAGTAGGAAATGGCAATCGGCTCCAGTATTCTTGCCTGGGAAATTCCATGGACACGGGAGCCTGCGGGCCACTGTCCGTGTGGATGCAGAGAGTCGGACATGACTGAGCACAAGCACCAGAGGTCATTAAAGAGTATTGAGTAGAGTTCCCTGTGCAGACTTACCTGTTCCGGATGTTTCATTTAAATGAAATCACTCAACATGTAGCCTTTTGTGCCTGGCTTCTTTCACTCAGGGTAATGTTTTCAAGGTTTCCTTAACATTGTAGCATGTATTAATCCTTCATTCCTTTCCATGGATGAATAATATATCACAGCATGGTCATGCCACATTTTGTTCATCAGTTATCAGCTGGTGAACATTTGGGTTGTCTCCACCTTTTGGAGATTGTGACTAGTGATGCTATGAGCATCTAGTACCCTTGATTCTTCTTACACTGAAATCTTTCCTGTATCTGGAATCCACTTTTGTACCTGGTTTGAGGTAGGAATCTAATTCCATTTTCTTCCTTTTATCCCATTGACATGTATTTATAGACTATGCTTTTTATACCAACTTTGTCTGTCACTCTGACCACGTAATGGTGCATGCCCTTGGGCAAGGTATTCAACCTCTTGTTTTGGTTTCCTCATCTGTAACTTGGGATAGTAACAGGAACCAACCTGACAGAGCCGCTGTCAGGATTAAATGAATCAACATATGTAAAGTACCTAAAACAGGGCCCAGCACAAGGGAAGTATTCATTAAGTATCTTCTTTTATTCTTAGTAATCCCAAATGTCTGCATATGTGAGGATCCCTTTGGGGGATCTCCTTCTTTGTCCTGTTGTTTTGTCTATTTCTATTTTTAAGGCACATCCCTTCATATTCTGTTTCAATAGCCAATAAGCCAAGTTTTCCTTCATTGTTTCTCTTTAAAAAACAGGTCTTAGGTCTTTCTGGTCATTTGGAATTCTTCCAATTGAATTTTATCATGTTCTTCTCCTTAAGTCCTGCTGGGATTTTTTATTGAAGTTACATTTATAGATTAATTTAGGGAAAACTGAAATATTTTTATTACAAAGTCTTCCTATGCCATAACATGGCTCTTCATTTATTAAGCTCTTATTTTATATCTCACAGAACAGTTTTATAGATTTTTCTGGTATAGTTATTGCATTTTTTTTGGTTTATCCCTGGATATTTCATATATTTTGTTGCCATGGTAAATGGGACTTTTTCACTATATTTAACAAGTTACTATTTGTATATAGGGAAACTATGGATCTCAGTTCTTTTTTTGTTGTTGATGTTCTTACAGTTTTTTCATTTTTCTTTTTGAAAAACACAGAATCTTCAAGTAGTTACCTTCTTTTTTGCATTGTTATACATATCTATATTTTTTCTTGACTTATTGCACAGGCTAAGACTCTCAGAACAATATTGAATAAGAGGCAGTAGCAGGCACAAGAGGGTACAAGGTGGCAGTGGGTGGCAGGGCAGGCATTCCAGTATGAACAGTGTGAATAGGAATATCAGTTCAGGTTCAGTCACTCAGTGGTATCTGACTGTTTGCAACCCCATGGACTGCAGCATGCCGGGCTTCCCTGTCCATCACCAGCTCCTGGAGCTTGCTCAAACTCATGTCTATCGAGTCAGTGATGCCATCCAATCATCTCAGGCAGGAGGAAAGCAGTGACATATTTAGAGTAAGGTGCAAAGCAAGGAGAAGTTGGTCTTAAATTCCCAGGGTAGAGACTGTGGATTTGACTTGACAAGTGGGGGACATCAGACTGGCACAACCAGGTTGTATTTTAGAAGCCTAGTGAAGGAAGGACCATAGAGATGTGAGGCTCAGAAACGGTGACCAGTTAAGACCTCATG
This sequence comes from Cervus elaphus, assembly GCF_910594005.1. Taxonomy (NCBI): domain Eukaryota; kingdom Metazoa; phylum Chordata; class Mammalia; order Artiodactyla; family Cervidae; genus Cervus; species Cervus elaphus. The sequence goes on from NC_057818.1 coordinate 44,327,027, forward strand.
AGTCATCAGAGGAGCGGTGGTGAGGGTAGGGGCCGTGTAGGAGTGTCAGCTGGAGCCCCCTGTAAAGAACGACATCTAGTCTTCCGCTGAGATTAGCATTAGGTCCTAAAGCCCCGGGGCCCTGTGCAGCATGGGGAGGTTTGTGCTTTCTCCTGAAGAGGTTCGAGTGTGGCAGGACCAAGCTGATGGCCCTCCATAAAGGCAGGCTCTGTGGCCTCCCTGCCTCACCCTCCAGAAGTATCACCCTCAGTTACACTTCCACGTGGAGACAGGATTTTGTGGGCTTTGTTTTTGTTGTTGAATGTCACCTAAATAGCAATCCATAGAAACTCAAGATTTCAGGCCTCAAAGGGTTTTGACCTCAGGCTTCAGTGTAATATCTAAAACATCAGAAAGTGGTGGTAACTTTCCCCCCATGGTCAAGGCTTCCCCACCCACCTCCTCCATTATCTGACCTTGATTAGTTCAGCCCCATAACAGTCTGGGGCTTCAGTGAGCATTTCTAGGTTAATGGGGATGGCTGGACCTCAAGGGTGTGATATGAGAATGGGCAGCAGGCCTGGGAGATGATGACTCACTGTGGGGCCACACCTCCCCACTCCTCCCAACATCCCCAGGGTGGTCATTCAGACCTCTTTCCTATCTTCTCTATCCAGCCATCAGAGCAGAAGAAGAACAAGAGGCAGCCAGAGGATGATCTCAGACCTGGAGACTAGAGGGAAGAAGCCAGCTCAGCGCCCACAGCAGCAGGGCAATAAGGAACAGGTGGGCAGCAAGCAGGCAAGGGAGGAGAGATGACCCCTGGGGGACAGGGAGGGAAGCAGGTGAATGGAGGCTGGCCCTGTGAGAAGTTTGGGAAGTGAGTGTGTGTTTAAAAATGGGTGTTTATCTAGGGAAAGTAGGGCACCTCAAAGTCCTCGAGGGAAATCAATACAGGGGGAGTCTTGACAGAGAGCCCTCTGGTCCTTTGACCCCAAACTGTACCACAGAGCCTGAAGCCTAGTGCTGAGAAGTCTGTCTGGACCCCATTCCCAAGCCTTGCTCTGGTCCTCTGGGCTTTGTGCTGCCCTCACTGTCTTTATTGGCACAAGCATGAAAGCAGTGCGTGTCCCTAGCTTCTGGGACCCCAAGGTACAAGGATGATGGGCAGCAGGAGATGGACCCTGATGTTCTGCCCAAGCCCAGCCCTGGATTCCTGGCTGGGGACTTTGGTCGTTGGCAAATGGGTATCAGGTGGTGATGAAGGTGATGGGCTCCTGGGTGGGCAGGACCACTCCACCCACACCCGATGATGTTCACAGCCTCATCTGGCAGGGCCAACACTTCACCCGGGTGAGGCAGAAACACAGATCTACCTTTAGCAACAGAGGGTACAGAGTTTTCCAAGGCATCCAAAGCAAACCCCAGACTCCAAATAAGGTGGGAGATCACTCACCCTGGCAAGCTGCCTGTTCTGATTTCAGGGACCATGAACCCTGCTTCAGGGGTTCTTCAGGCTCTGAGGGACTTCCCTGGTAGTCCAGTGGTTAAGAATACCCCTTCTAGTGCAGGGCACGCAGGTTTGAACTAAGATCCCACATGCCACAGGGCAACTAAGTTGTGCCTGCCTGGCACTATTGAGCTCGCATGCTCTGGAGCCTGCATGCCGCAACTAGAGAGAAGCTCAACTAGAGAGAAGCCTGCAGCCGCCAAGGAAAGATTCCACATGCCAACGCATCCAAAGAAATAAATCTTTTTTTAAAAGAAGGAGGGCTCTGAAGTTGCAGCAGCCTCTTTCCGTGCCAGACCGTAGCTTTCGAGCAGTGCCCCCACCCATCTCTGCTTGGCTTGTTGCTCACAGTGGGCGTGAAGATCCAATCCAAGTCTGATCTGGGCTTTTTCTGTGCGCTCACATTTCCTGGGAGGAGAGCCTATTGGAAATGGGCATAGAGGGAGCATTTTAATTAACAGAGCTGGTCTGAAACATGAGGCTGATGCAACTTCGCTCCATGCCAAGGCCGATCACAGTTTAACATCGGGAGAAGAAAGCAATGAAGGAGATAGATCAGATGAGGCAATATCGGGAGTTTATGAATCCTGTGCATTTTCTTATGGCTTCACAGGAATGGCTTTTAAACTGGCTGTCACCCATGCACAAATTATGGCCCCAACCAGGGAGGACGGGGAGGCCGACAAGACATACACCCGTGCGTAGGACACAGGCACTCACCCGCTCATAATTCTTTCTTGTGCTGCAAAAGTGGAGAGCACTGTGATAGCAGAGAGAGATGTGACCCTTGTGATGTCTTTGGGAAAAAAAAAAAAAAAGAACCGGAAAACAACCCTGGGGGCAGGGGAGGGAAGAAGAGAGCTAAGAAATAAATAACAAAGCAGGATGCTATTTACATACCCGGGGAAGACCTCTGAGACTGCTTGGAGCCTTGGATGTCAGTAATAACTCGGTGATGGAAATAAAGAGACTGCTCTGCAAACCCACATCGCTGGAGATGGTATCAGCCTTGTTTCTCCCTTTGTTTCCAGGCAAATTCCAGCACAGCAGTGGGCGAGACAGGCCCGTGGAAGGGAACAGTGGGAGTGGGGTGGGGTGAGTCTAGGTGGTCCCCGTGAAGACTCAATTATGTTGGCTGTGAAGAGATTAATTAGAATTGAATTTTCTATTGATGTAAAACTGCCTCTTGCACCTGCCGCTGGCATCCTCATTACTGGTTTTCTATTACAGGGGATTATACGATGCAGTGAAATAAAGTTTATGCCTCCTGAGTGGTGCTCTTAAAATAGGTTTACTGTACTTAACTGGTGGAGAAGAGGGTTACCTGAGAGAAATATGATTTAATCTATTTTTCTTCTGCTTTTTATTAGGCAAGGGAACCTATATCCTCTCCTCGAAATTTCGAGGCATGGAGGTCTTAATGTCTGCTAGCCAAGTGATAAGCTCTGTGAGGGGAGGTCCAGGCTTGTCTTATTCACTCTGAGCCTGATGCTTCCAAGGATGACGACGTGGAAGGAATCATAAGCTCCCTGCACTGGGATGTCTCAGTCAGTGACTCTCTGGAATAGGTGACCCAGAGATCTGACTGTAGGGAATCAGAGTCCCTGGGATTTCTAGAACTCATCTCTTGGAAAGCTGGGAGGAGGGCGGAGGTGTGTGCGGAAGGGCAGATAGTATTCATGCTCTGGGAAGAGAACTGCAAATAAACTCCAAGTGAGAGGAAACTCCTTTCTGCCCCACAAACCACCTGCTCATCTTTTCCAAAGCCAAGTACGGGAGATGCCTTCATGAGTGGTACCATCTCTGCCCAGGTCATCATCATTGTTGTTCAGTCTCTCAGTTGTGTCTGACTCTGCAACCCCATGGACTGTAACCCACCAAGTTCATCTGTCCATGGGATTCTCCAGGCAAGAATACTGGAGTGGGTTGCCAGTCCCTTCTCCAAGGGATCTTTCCAACTCAGGGATGGAACCCGAGTCTCCTGCATTGCTGGTGAAGTCTTTACCATCTAAGTGACCAGGGTGGGTGGTATCCAATGGTGGGCCAGAACCTGACCTCAGAGATGTGGATACGACCGACTCAGAAACAAGAAGAGACAGGCCTTTTCATGGTGGTGTCATAGTTATCTTTTCTATGGCCAATTACATTAGATATTTCACCCCAACAAAGTGAAACCTCTGAGTCCAGTTTCTGTCATATATTAATTCAATGCATATTTATTGAGCACCTTCTACATGTCAGGTGCAGCTGGGACTATGGCAGTGAACACGACAGGCATGCTCTCTGGCCTTCTGGAGTTTATATTCTGGTGGGTTGTCGGGTCCTTCTAATTAGACACCCAGCATCCTTACTCTGGAGCCAAAGCCCTAAGACATCATATTAAGAAACCAGTCACAGTCACAGCCTTGAGGATGAAACTGGGGATGAGGAGGACTTTTTAAAAGAAGTATTTTCATTGTAAAATAAAACAGGAAAATAAGCCCAACAAATGTATACCTTGAAGATTTATTGTAACAACCACCACCCAGATCAAGAAATAGAACTTCACCGGAATGTTCACAGATGGCAGTCATGTCCCTGCTTTCAATCTCAGCTACCGTCCTCTCTATAGAAGTGACCCCCCTCCGTACTCTGATAGGAATCTGGTCTCTTGTCTTTCTCGACAGTTTTATCACCCAAGTGCCTTCCTACACAGGCGCTGTAGTCTTGCCATCTTTCAAAATCCCATCTCTCTTTTGAGTCTCTTTTAATTGTCAGGGTTTCCTCCTCCATCTCTTTCTGTTCTTTACAATTTATCTGTTGAAGAATCTGGCCTTTTGACCCACAGTTGCCCACTGCCTGGATTCTGCTGATTGATACTCTTGGTGGAGTTCAAGGTGTTCCTCTGTATTTCCTGCAAATTGGCAGCTGAATCCAGAGGTTGGACCAGACTCAGTTCAGTTCTTTTGGCGAGACCATAGGTGGTGGTGTGCTATTTCATCAGGAGACACATAATGTCAGTTTGCCTCTCCTTCTGTGTGGTTAACAGCTGTTGCTGCACAATACCTAGCTCTGTTCATTCACTGGGGCTTTAAAATGGTGGTGTTACTAATTCCATCCTTTCTCTTTCATATATTAACTTCAGTGCTTCCACTCATGCACTGTTTGGCTACGCAGTGGTACAGTTTACATATTAAAGGCGGGATAAATGTTTGATTCTTGCCCTTTATTTATCAGTTTTTGAGAGAAGAAATTTGTTCTTTCTCTTCTGAAGGTGACTATGTTTTAAGTAGCTTTATGCATTAAAGGTTTAAATACATTTGATGGATTTCAATTCATTACAATTATAATCTTTATTGAAGCTCAAATGGTTCCATATTTGGCCCCTGGGAGCCTCTTACAGATGGTTTCCGTGTCCTTTTGACATGATCTTTTAATACTGCAAATCTCCATGTTATCTCTAGATATGGAATTCTATCTATCTATCTTTTTAATAAAAACATAAAATGTCAAGAAAATGAAAGATAAACCATAGGCTGGGAGAAAATATTGTAAAATCTGATAGAGGATTATTATCCAAAGTATACAAAGAAATAAAAAGAATGAGCTATCAAGCCACAAAGAGGCATGAAAGAAATTTAAACATATATTGCTAAATGAGGGAAGCCAATTTGAAAAGTCTACATCTATATGATTCTGATTTTTAGGGTAGTGAAAATATTCTGTATGATACTATTGACATAATGGTGGATACACGTCACTGTACATTTGTCAAAATCCACAGAACATACCGTACAAAGACTGAACCCCAAAGTAAACAGTGGACTTTGGTTGCATTGGTCAATGTTGGCTGATTGTTATAAAGACACCACGCTGACACTGAAGGCTGATGCAAGGCAGGCTGTATTCTGCAATGGGAGCAGGTAGAGGGGAACTCTGTGTACCTTCTAGTCAATTTTTCTGTGACTAAAACAGTTCTTAAAAACTAATTCTATTAATTAAAAAAAAAAAGATTACAATGCCTCACAAGCGTGTACTGATTCTTCCAATTTAATTTGAGAATTCTTGAGTATTTAGTCAAACTCTTTTTTCTTATACCTGAATTCCTTTCTCACCCAAGAATCATAATTCTCAAGAGCACAGGCGATGACAGACTTGGAACATCCAACTATTGCTAATTTGCTTTGTCTCATATGACATGCACAAAAGTCTCAGTGTAAAACACTAATACTACCTCAATCAACATCATTATTAAAAATTATTCATGATCCAATGAAGCATCACCTCACACCAGTCAGAGTGACCATCATTAAAAAGTCTACAAGTGATGAATGCTAGAGAGGGTGTGGAGAAAAAGGAACTTGCCTACACCGTTGGTGGGAATGTAAATTGGTGCAGCCACTATGGAAAGCACTATAGGGATTCCTTAAAAAATACTAAAAATAGAGTGACTATATGATCCTGTAATCTCACTCCTGGGCATATATCTGGAGAAAACTCTAATGTGAAAAGATACATGCACCCTAATGTTCACAGGAGCACTGTTTACACTAGCCAACACATAGAAGCAACCTAAATGTCTATCAATAGATGCCTGGGGAAAGAAGATGTGGTGCATATGGACAACGGAATATTACTCAGCCATAAAAAAGAATGGAGTAATGCCATTTGCAGCAACCTAGATGGACCTAAAAATTATCATATTAAGTGACATAGTCAGAGAAAGACAAATACCATATGATATCATTTACATGTGGAATTTTAAAAATGATACAAATGAACTTATTTACAAAACAGAAATGGACTCATGGGCATAGAAATCAATCTTACAGTTACCAAGAGGAAATCTGGGGGAGGAGGGATAAATTCCGAGTTTGGGATTAAGATATACACACTACTACATTAAAACTTGGTAAACAACAGGACCTACTGTATAGCATAGGGAACTCTATTCAATATCTTGTAATAACCTATAATGGAGAACAATCTGAAAAAGAATATATATATATACTTCTACATATATTATACGTGTAACTTAATCACTTTGCTCTACACCTGAAACTAAAACAACACTGTAAATTAACTATATCTCAATTAAACATAAAAGAATTTTATCACACCGAGTTATATTTTTGCTGACAAATTTGTAACAGATATAACAAGTTCTTATTTGACTTCTATTAAGCCTCAGTACAATAAAATTATTATGAATTTAAAATATTTTAAAAGTGGTTTCCATATTCTTTCCCCATTCTCTTATTCCTCCCATTAATAAATAGCTGCATGTGTGTGCTCTCAGCTGCGTGTGACTCCTTGTGACCCCATGGACTATAGCCCACTAGGCTTCTCTCCATGGGATTTTTCAGGCAAGGATACTGGAATAAGTTGCCATTTCCTCCTCCAGGAGATCCTCCCAACCCAGGGATCGATCTGTGTCTCCTGTGTCTCCTTCATTGGCAGGTGCATTTTTTTTTTTTTTACCACTATGCCACCTGGGAAGCCCAATAAATAGCTGTTATATGTCTATATTATCATAATGTATAGCCATTACATATACTATACACTTTCATTTTTAATCCTTGTTTAGTTAATTCCATAAAAAATCAAATGGTTAGTGCTAATGTTCACCTTTTTATGTTGATGTTTCTCTAGTCCGGATGGTTCTCTGGTAGGTTCCCCAGGAAGGGGCCAAAAGTCCCTGAATTTTTGCACCCTGGTAAGAGTTTGTACCCTTTATACTTGAAAATCAGTTTCCCTAGATCCTTGGTTCACAATTTATTTTCTTGAATGTCTTCAGTAAAGTCCTCTATTTTCTTGTGACACGTGTTACAGTCAAAAAGTTGACAATAAGCCAATTTTCTGCCCCTTACAAGTCATTTGCTATTTTTGCTTACTCAAAGGAATTTTATTTTTCTTCAAAGCTTCATTCTTTTACTAAAAATGATACCCTGACATTGGTCATTCTGGGTTGATATTCTGAAGAGCGTGGTATGAGCCTTCAATGTGTAGTTTCAACCCTTTCTTATTTCCTTTTTTTTAAATTGGAGTATAGTTGCTTTACAATTTTGTATTGGTTTCTGCTTTACAACTAAGTGAATCATCTATATATATACAGATATCCCCTCCCTCCCACCCCCACCCCCATCCCACCCATCTGGGTCATCTCAGAGCACCAAGATGAGCCCCCTGAGATATACAGCAGTTTCCCGCTAGCTATTTATTTTACACATGGTAGTGTATATTGTCGATCCTCATCTCTCAATTCACCCCGCCCTCCCCTTCCCCAAAGCCTGTGTCTACATGTCCATTCTCTTATGTCTGCATCTCTATTCCTGCCCTGCAAATAGGTTCATCTGTACCATTTTTTTTTTTTTAGATTCCACATATATGCATCAATATACGATATTTGCTTTTCTCCTTCTGACTTACTTCATTCTGTGATAGGCTCTAGTCCATCCACATCTCTACAAATGACCTTTTTGGTCATTTGTTTGCTTCCTTTTCATGTCAGTACTCCATTGTAAATATGTACCTCATCTTCTTTATCTATCCATCTGTCATTGGACATCTAAGTTGCTTCCATGTCCCAGCTAATGCAAATTGTGCTGCAGTGAACATTGGGGTACATGTGTCTTTTTGAATTATGGTTTTCTCAGCGTATATGCCCAGTAGTGGGATTGCTGGGTCATATGGCAACCCTTACTTTTCCCTGAAAGTTTTCCTTGAATTATCTCTTTTAATATTTGTTCTGATCTCTGCTTTTGTTTTTTCTTACTTCTATTCTCTGTACATTAAGTCATCTTTATCTAGCTTCAATATTTGTCACTTTCCCTTGACTCCTTTGTATCATGTTCATTTCTTTTGGATTTTTAATATTTTCCATTTTCCCAATCTCTTATTTCTTCTAGTGCAATATCTGTCATGTTTATTTACTCCAGTGTGTTTTCTAGTTTAGTCTTAATTTCTGAAATGTTTTTTAAGTCAAATTCCTTCCTGAGTTTGTCATTTCATTTCTAAGTTTTTTAAATTTCTGATTTATGTTGTTTGTTATACCATTTCCTTAATTTCTTACAGCTTTTATTTTTGGAAATAGTAGGTTATAGCTTCCTATTTGTTTTGTAGGTATGTCTTTCTGTATGCTTTTAATTGTCTGAAGGGATGATATTCTATTCCTTATTCTCTCTCTTTTTTTACTTTGTGTGGAGTATGACCTTGTTTCTTCTCTTGTGCTCATTTCTATAAAGATGAAACTAATTTTTCTTAGCATTTAGGAAGAAGTTTAGTTCAAGATAGCTTTTCTAACTTCACAAAGCTCCCTCTTTCATTTCATGCAGTTAAAAGATCCTGCAGTTTGATTTCCAGCATTCTTTGCTCTTATAAACATGTCTCCACTTTTATCTGGATCTTCTGTTTCCTGCCCCTCTTTTGTCCCTGCTCTATTCAGTTCTGATTCCTCTTTCAGCAGTGTCTCCTCCTGGAAGGAAGACCTGGCTGGCCAGTTTCAGGATGCTCCATCCCCTTTAAATCATCTTATCTCATGCCTTTTGCACTTTACCTGATGTTGGAGGGGACAGAACCCCTCCCAACTTCAGCTACTGTTCTAAAACTGGATCCCTATGCTTCCCAGTGAATACCTGCTGGGTGTTTCAGGTGGAGATTCTCCTGCTCTCAGGCATGACAAGCACCCTCTTTCTTCCTTTTGCTAGTTATTCTAATGTTTGTGGGGATACATTGCTCACTAGGTTTTTGGTTAGTTTGTTTTTGTTTGTTTATCCATGCTGCATGACTTGCAGGCTCTTTAGTTTCCCCGGAAAGGATGGAACCCCACACTCACAGCAGTGGCAGCACAGACTCCTAACCACTGGACCTCCAGGGAAGTCCCATTGCCCCCTAGTTTTACTGAGATCCTTTCCCACTGGTTTTCAGTCTGACTATCTAGTTGGTCTGTCTGTTTTCACTGTTGCTGTTTAGTTGCTAAGTTGTGTCAGGCTCATTTGCCACTCCGTGGACTGTGTAGCCCACCAGGCTCCTTTGTCCATGGGATTTCTCAGGCAAACATACTGGAGTGGGTTGCCATTTTCTTCTCCAGGGGATCATCCCAATGGACGGATCAAACCTGCGTCTCCTGCATTGGCAGGCAGATTCTTTACCACTGAGCCACCTGGGAAGCCCTGGCTGTTTTCACATTAGGGGATTCAAAATTACACTGCTGCCATCTTCTCAAAAATACCACAGGGAGAACTTTTAATATTGGCACTTTAACACCACCAAGGCATGCTTTATCATGACCGAACCAGAGGAGAAAAGCTATGTAAACAGTAATTTGCGTCCAGTGTCTTGTGCTGATAATGACATTGTAGCAAACCCTATTGATCCCCTCAGCCCATCTGAGTTCAATCCACAAGATGTTTTCAACCTTAAGCTCCTGTATCTCTCTTCTCTCTCTAGAGCTTTCCCTGGTGCCATCAAAGGTTGTTGGCCTGCCTTAGGCTTCCTGAGGTCACACTCAAATAAATTTCCTGAACCCAAATACTTGTCTTGGGTCTGCCTTTGGGGGACCATAACCCAAGACAGAGACTAAACTGTGCCTCAGTGACCTTCCCTGTTTCAAACATCTCTCATGTGGCACAACCTGCTTATGATTTTAGAAAATGGAATGATGTAGGCTTCATATTTTTTAATCGCCTTTGATGAGACATCTTTTATTCTGCACAAATAAAATGCTTGTCTTGCCTTGTCTATACCCTCTTTACTCCCTCAAAAGGCTCTGATTGTTTCCCCTAGACATTGTCATTTCTAAATGTTACCCGTGTTTTCCAGAATTCAGCAATCCTACCTTCTAATTGTAGAGTCTACCCTTTTTCTGGGCATGGAAATGAGAGTCCTTTATCTGTCGATGCCAGGGTATTCTTTTTTATTTATGTTTAATTGGAGGATAATTGGTTTACAATATTGTGTTGCTTTCTGCCATGCACCAACATGAATCAGCCATAGGTATACATATGTTCCCTACCTCTTGAATCTCCCTCACATCTCCCACCCCATCCCACCCCTCTAGGTTATCACAGAGGACCAGGTTGAGCTCCCCATATTATAGAGCAACTTGCCATTAGCTGTCTCTATTTGTTCTGGTATTCTTCATGTTTAACAAAATATTAATATACATTGAATTATAGTCCCCCTGATTCTCTGTGGCTGTAAGTCTTATGAGTAAGAACAGGCCAGATGAGATTAGATCAGGTCAAATGCCACCTCCTCCACTTAGTCCTTCCCTGATGCCCCGGAAAGATGACTCAACCATCTGTCTCACGGCTCCATCATGATGTGCCTTGAATTCCAGTCCATTCATCTGCCTTCCTGCTTGACTGTGAGCTGCTCTTCTCTTTGCCTCCCCCATCCTGCCCCTAGCAGTTCCCAAAGAAGGTGGGGCTGGGCAGTCTGTGCCTAAAGGCAGGAGGCTAGAAACCATAGTAGGGGCTGGGCTTCACCCTTGGGCTTGCCTCCAGCTGGTGCATCATCTCAGCACACCTCTAACCAGGGTTATGTCCCACCTGCCCCCACCCCTCTGCCCTAAATCTTGGGACCAAGACACCAAGGCTGGAACAAGCACAAAAGGTGGACTTATTTGATCCTAAGACATCACTGCTAAGAACAGGCAGCCAGGAAGCTCTGTCTGAGGACAGAGATGAGGGACAGAGTGTGACAGGCACCATGCTGGGACCTGCAGGACTGCCTCCATGCCACAGGGCCCTTTGCGTGGTGTCAAAAGAGGATATTTGGGTTGTCTTGTTTTTCTAAAGCCAACTTGAAACACTACTGACAGCAAGATGTCTCTGGCACAAAAGCCGATAGGGAGGCATCCAGCTCGCTGTTTCCATAGCTACTGACAGGACGCCACTGGGCAGCGCTCTGAACTCCAGAGCATCTCGGGCTCTGCCTGCAGGATGGAGTCTCCTCAGCTCTGGGAGAACTTGGCGATGAAATGGCAATTGCTTTTCTCAGTTTCTGCCACAACTGCCTTCTATTGTCAGTGACAGGGTTTAATTTCATGAGGTGCCCAAAAGGGTTCCACTGCAGAACACCTCTGCACCCAGGAGTCCTGGGAGGCTGAAGACATCCTTTCCCCCATAAACCTTCAGCAGGTCATCTGCTGCCAAAGCTTGGTGACCTTGGCATGCTCTCTGCTCTGGGGGATGGCTTCACAAGGCTGGGAGGGGAGTTTCCTGGGCGGCTGGCTGGCTCTCCATGACATGCCAGGCTTGAAAAACCTTTGGAGGGGCTCAGGAATCAAACTTTCTCAGGCTTTTCTGTTTCTCCTTCACCTGCAGGAGAAAGGTTCAGGTGATTCCCACCAACATTAACTTAGCTGTTTCCTGTGGCAGCATCTTCGTACAGAGGTGTGGATGGCAGAGACTGCAGGGTTGGGTGCTGGTGTAGGGACAGGCATTTCTGATCTGCTGCCCCGGAGGTCGCTCTGGGAGGGGGCAGGGCGTGGTGCCTGACTGATGGACTTCTGATCTGTTTCCTCGGATGCATCATTCACCAGGCTTTTGTTTTCAGTCCCGGTGGAGAGATGCATTCTGCCAGGTGCTATGCGGACTCCTGGTACACTCAAAAATGCCACTTGCTCAGGACTGCCTGGAGAAGAAAGGCAGGACCTGCTGCTGTTCTTCCATCTCTGCTGTGGCCACCCACATGGTTTCAGGCACACGTGGCCTTTGCCAGAAGGGCCTGAGAAAACCTTGAGACTAAGGCACTGCATCTGGGAGATTCTGAGAGTGCCTGTGCTCAGACAAGTACACATTGTAACAGAGCTTAGTGACCATCTTGCCTTCCAGCCCTGCGGGCTCAGACCTATGGCTCTTCTAGAAGGTAGTTTTTTTAGTCTGGCTAAGAAATCACCACTTGAGTGTCCTCTTTGTGTCACATTTCTAAGCTCATCTTATGATAATCCCCCTCCCCCCAAATCAGGGAAGTCTCAGGGTGTACCTCCTTTCCCAACAGCATGCTCCCAGTGGCATCTGATAAATATTTCTAGAGTGTTCCCGTGGAAATATTTTGTTCAGTTCAAAGCGATCCTTTCTTTTCAAAAATCTCCAAACCCAGTTCTTAATACTAAGCATTAAATTTTAGAATAGCATTCAAGTTTGCATCCTTTTAAAAAAAAAATGCCTTTAGCTATCTCAGGAACTCAGATAATACTTAAGCCCCACTTCCTTACCACATAATGGAAAGAGATGAAGTGATCCATGACTTTTGTGGTGAGGGCACAGAGGCTGATGATGCTAGAGATGAAATTCTGCCCTCAGAGACCCCACTGCCTCTCTCAGATCCCACAGAGCCCTGCATGAGCTGAGTAACCTACAGCCACTCTACTCCAGGAAGCCACCGGTAGGCACAAGAAAGGAAGTTGAGTCGTGCCAGTCTGGGCGAAGCCAGGAGTCCAAGAGAATCAGCAAGCTCTCCCAGTCAGTGAGTGTTTAAAAAGAAGTGCCATTTATTTATGTCATGCAGTAATTCCTCATTTTAATAGTCACCTCAGTTAATGACTAACAGCGCATAGCCCCCAAAAAGAAGGTCAGCCAAGTGACCTTGATTGAGTAGGGAGAACTTCTCATAATGAGCTCATTTATATCTGGATACAGATAGATGCACAGAAACACTGCAGCGGCAAGAAAAGTCAAGGCCCGTTTATCTTCCAAGGTAGGGGAGACGTGCCCCCTACCACCCTATTCCCGTTGACTTTGACACCAAACAAGTAAACTTCAACTCAGCCCACATGATGTGAAGGCTGAATTTGTTTGGTCCAAATTAAATCGCGTTTATGAGTTATGACACATAAATAGTCTAGAATTTTATACTTTTCACCCCAAAGTATGAAGAAAAATCTCCACCATTTATATTCAGGGTCTATTGGATCCTCTCCTGCAGTTAATCACCCTCTTCAACGATGTCCCCTCTCCACCATACGCGGACCATCAGAGGATGGTGGGGCTTAAAGATTCGTGGGAACTCAAGGAGTGACCAGCAGCAGACTAGCTCCTTAGTGGCTTTTTTTTTTTTTTTTTAATTAAGAAGCACCAGAATGAACTTGAAATTGGCAAGACCTCAAGAGAGAAACCAGGCTGGCTCTGAGCCCAGTTTGCACGGATGGGCTGGACGTGGACTTGGATCTGGCTCCTTCTTGGACTCTGGAGTCAGCAAAAATCTATCTGCGGATGCATGGATATTAAATGGAAAGGCGGGTATCCCTCCCTGGAGACCCCAAGGGTCCTCTAACCCTCTGCCCTGGTAGCTGCCCTCCTCCTTCCCAGATGCCAGGCTCTGCCGCTGCTCTGAGACCCCCAATGTCCTTTCAAGAAGTCCTCCTTTGTTACTTAAGTTAACCACAGTCAGTTTCTGCTGTGTTGTACTCAGCACACCTTTTCTGTTCCCCCACTCTCATTGTGTTAGCGACAAACACTGGTGTCACATTAGTCTGACCCAGAAACTTGCTCTTTAAAAAGGAACTGTATGTTACTTCCCTGGTGGTCCAGCCGTTAAGTCTCCAAGCTCCCAGTGCAGAGGAGTCTGGGTCCGATCCCTGGGCAGGGAATTAGATCCTGCAACTTGCAACTAAGATCCACATCGGGCACCTAAGACTCAGTGCAGCCAAAAAAACACAAAAATTTTACGAAGAAACTCTTCTTACGATGGTGAGTTTTGAGAAATTATAGCAGGTATCTGGGATGTGTGGGTGCCTGGAACCCCAACAACATTGCTAATGCAGCCCACTTTCACACAGGCACTCTGACATTCAGGGAATTTCAGGCCATTCAACATAGAAGGAAACAGAGCAACCCATTTCTTCCAGCTCCTCAGAAACCAAAGAGGGGACAGAAAAGGAGAAAGGTCATGGGAAGTGGAGGAAAAGGGCAGGGAAGGGGCATTCATCTGACAAGGTCCCAGGTGGCCAAAGGAATCTCTGGGTCTCCCTTCCAGGTGAGGAAGGGAGGAATCTGTGGAATCACAGCTTGGGCCTGGAGGGGTCTCAAGAGCCTGAGCTGCACTCCCCTCACTATTCAAATGGGGTGGTGAGGTTGCGGGGAGGCTTGGCCACCATCTCAGGGCCGCTGGGAATCAGCGAGTTCCCCAAGAGAGAGTCTCCCATTTAAATGGTGCTCAAATCAGCATGTCAGAGGTGTGTTGAGCTGACTTTGGGAAACGCTGGGGTCAGATATTTTAGAGGCTAGGGGAGGGCTTCCCTGGTGGCTCAGTGGTAAAGAATCCATCTGCCAATGTAGGAGACACTGGATCCATCCCTGGGTCGGGAAGATCCCTGGAGAAGAAAATAGCAACCCACTCTAGTATTCTTGCCTGGGAAATCCCATGGACAGAGGAACCTGGTGGGCTATAGTCCATAGGGTTGCAAAAGTGTCAGACATGACTTGGCAACAAACCACCACCAACAACAACATTAGGGCCAGATGCTGGACACCGAAGCCCTAAGGTAGCTGCTCTGAGTGTGATTCAGAGCAGGCCAGCCATGGATTCCATTTTCCAAAATGCTTTCCCACCCTTCACCTCATCTGTGAAACCCTGCTGCCCTACAGCAGGGTGGCGTCTATTGTTCATTTTGCTAATGAAGAAACAGACTGGGAAGGGTTGTTGCTGTTCAGTCGATAAGTCATGTCTGACTCTTTGAGACCCCAGACTCTTTGAGACTGCAGTGCCCCATGCTACCCTGTCCTTCACTATCTCCACGAGTTTGCTCACACTCATGTCCACTGAATCGGTGATGCCATCCAACCTTCTTATCCTCTGTCGCCCCCTTCTCCTCCCTCTCTCATCTTTCTCAGTCTTTCCCAATGAGTCGGCTCTTTGCAGCAGCTGGCCAAAAGTATCAGAGCTTCAGGGAGGGGCTAGGAGATGCACTCAAGGCCACCCAGCCAGCCATTGGAGAGCTGAGACAGGCCCCCAGTCCATCCCATCATTCTCATCTTTCTCCCACAGGATAACGGAGACAGGTACTCCCAGACCTGCCATTCCAGATGGCTTCCCTCTGCCTCCCAAGAACGGTGCCCTGTTGATTCTCATTGCAACAGAATGAATTTAGGACTAAGGATTCAGTCCTACCAGTGGGCTTGCATGCCCTGCATCAAACACAAAGTGCATCCCCCACTGTGCTGCCTGCAGCTCCCCGGCCCAAGGCCGCAAGGATCTCTGCTGCTCCAGGGAATGGTCTGGGGCCCAGCAGGGAAAAGGTGATTTGCCTCCTGCACTTAGCCAAACCTACACAGGCCCCCTCCTGCACCTACACAGGCCCCCTCCTGCACCCACCCTCTGTGGCAACAGAGGACCTCCCGAGCCTTTGTCTGCTCTCCTGGGGCCTGGGATGTGAACTCAGGAGCCCATCTAGTGCATATGTCCTTTTCCCTTAGTTGAGATGCAAAGGGACCAGTTTGCCACTGATCTTTCAGCGGAGACACACATATCAAGAACCGTAAGCGCGCACAGGGCTCAATGCCGGCTTTGCAGCATCTCTCCACCTTCCTTGCTGCAGAGGCTGAGCCTGACTTTCAAAAAAGGGCATGCAGCCCAGGGCAAATCCCGAGGAGGATAACTCAGTGTACATTGGTGCCAGGGATGGCAGACCCCCCTTTGGGGATTTTCCTGAGGGCCTCTAGAAACCAGAAAGAAGTCTGAGTGCAAAACTGAACGTGTAGCATATATCAAAGGAATGCAGCATTGTTGATTCTTGGCGGGTCTGCCTGAATATTAGATGCAAATAAGTGCTAATAAGTACAGTGGGAAAAGCTAATGGAAAAACCGTCCTTCCCAGTTGGATCACTGTGCATAGATGCACAGGGCAGCTGAGACAGCCTGACCAGCCACACTCACGCCTGGCCTGGCCCAGGGAAAACTCTGCGCAGACATGTCCTGTGGAGGCAGAGCTTGTGTAGACTCATCCAGTGGAAACACTTGTGGTCCAGAGCCTCTTCCTGGCTGCAGGGCTGGGGTCAGGGGACAGAAACTCCTCTCCGCATCCTTTCCCCACTGCCCAGTGTGTGTGTGTGTGTGTGTGTGTGTGTGTGTGTGTCTGAGTGAGTGTGCATGGTACTGAAAAGGTTCCCTTGACCACCAGCTTCTTCAGCAACCAGCCCAGCTGCACAGCCAGGACCCCAGGTGGTGAGAGGCGACTGGAGGTGTAGGTAGGAAGGGCACAGGGGCTGGGATGGGGCAGTGCACTCTGGGCTCCTCCTTGGGCAAGTAGCTTTCTGCTCACTTCACCAACAACCACAGCCCTCCTCCTTGCCATCTTCCTTCCTACTCTGTTCTGACAGCTTTTGCTCACGGGGTGGATAAAGACACCACTGTCCTGCTCTCCTTGGACTGCAAAGAGATCAAACCAGTCAATCCTAAAGGAAATCAGTCCTGACTATTCATTGGAAGGACTGATGCTGAAGCTGAAGCTCCAATACTTTGGCCATCTGATGCAAAGAATTGACTCATTGGAAAAGACCCTGATGGACATGAGTTTGAGCAAGCTACAGGAGTTGGTGATGGACAGGCAGGCCTGGTGTGCTGTAGTCTACCGGTTGCAAAGAGTCAGACATGACTGAGCGACTGAACGGCCTTGGTCTCCCTGACATTGGGGCCAAACTTGTTACCTCAGTTTCCTCCTCTATAAAACGGGAATAATAATGCCTGCTTTGTTGTTGCAGGAACTAAGGGAGATCAAGGTAGCCTATCAGCAGATAACATGAGAGGAGGGTGAACATCCTTCACTTTATTTTCCTAAAGGTTTCTGAAAATACTGGGCATCCCTTCAAGATGAAGAGGTGACTGATTTAGTTTCATACAGTTTCTGTGAAAGCCAGCCTGCTTTCCTTCCTGGCACCTGCTTGCCCCCTGCAGGTGGGGGCTGCCGCTTCTCCTAAAGAACAAGGACAAGAATCCGAGGCCCCACCGACTCCCTCTGCCTCCCTGCTCTGCGCCGGGGTTGTGTGGCTATGGATATGTCACGTGTCCACTTGTTATTGTAGGGTGTGTAGGCAGAGGCGTTGGTGGACCCAGGCTGACCCCTACGCCCTGACACAACAGGGACGTCAAGGAGATAGCCTTCAAGGGAAAGCCTGGGGCACTTTCAGCTGAATTCAGAGCCCCAGGAATTTGGGGATCCATGCGGACACAGCACTCGAGGCTGCCCAAGACCTCGACTGAAACCCACCGAGGTTGTAGCCCAGAAACCTCTCACTATCCTCGGACCTAGCTTTTGCGTTCCGCCGGCCCGGCGCCCCCGCAACGTCGGGTCCTAGGCGCGCCCTCCTGCCCAGCTGCGGTCACGGCCCGCTCTGGTGACGCCTTGTCCTCTTCCCGGGTCCGCGCCGGCGTGCGACCCAGCGAGGCAGAGGCAGCGCTCCGGCCGCGGTCTGGAGCCAAGTGGCCGTTCCCCCAAGGCTCAGGGGGAAGCTGGGAGACCGGCGCCGCCCGGGGCATCCCCACCCCCACCCCCGGGGCCGCCGGACCGCGCCCAGCGGCGTTTCCCTCCCAGCTTCGCCGCCCGTGGGGCCGCGGGAGTCGGAGAGCGCGCGTGGGCGCGGCGCCCGTGAGCTCCCGGGAGGGAAGAGGCGACTGAGGTGTGATCCCCTCCCGACCCGGCCAGCGCCGCGGCCGCCACCAGCGCGGGGCGGGGCCCAGGCCGGGGGCGGGGCGCCGGGCGGGCGCGGCGCTATTTCCAGCCTCGCCGGAGGCTCCGCTCGCACTTCGCTGGGAGCCTTCCTGGCGCGAGAACCGGATCCAGGGGCGCTGTGAGGAGAGGAGACGACGGCGGCGGGAGGCGGGAGGGGGGCGGACCGGAGCCGGGGACAGAGGAGGAACACGCCGCCGTGCCCTCTCCCTCTTCTGCGCGCTCCGGTGGCCGGCCCCGCGCCTGTCGCCTCGCCGACCGCACGGGGCTTCGCTCGGAGCAGGAGGAGACGCCGGGCCCGAGCCGGGGCGGAGGTCCTGCAGCCCGGGCGCCCCGGAACGGAGGATTCGCAGTGGAGGACCGCGCCGGGGCTGCAGCCTCCCGCGGCCCCGAAATCGCCGGCTGCGCCAGGTAAGTGCCCCACCCCATCCCCGCCCTGTGCCGGCTCCCGCCGGGAGCGGCGCCCCGAAGGGTCCCCCGGGACTGCACTGCGCCCCAGCCCCGAGAAGCCCGGAGAAACGACGCGGTAAGAGTTCCAAGCCGCGGGCGGGGATAGAGCGCGCGGGGTTCCAGTCTGGCCGCACTTTGGGGATTGGCTCCAGTAGCGGGAACTTTAATTAGACTTTTGCTCCTTGGATTTTGCTTGTCGCCGCGCGTCTGTGAACTGTCACCCCGCGGGCTCAACTCGGTCCCTGCGGATCCTCCGCTCCTCTTCTTCGCCCTGGATGCTGGGCGCGGGGAGGCAGCGTCGGCCCCGGAGAGAGCCGTGCGGGAGCCCGGGGGCGCCCCGAGCTTTCCCGCGCGCTGGGGACGGGGACTCGGGAACAGGTTGTGACGGGGAGGCCCGAGGGAGGAGTTAGAGGCTACCTTCTTGGCTTCCTACGCTACGGCGGAAGGTAGGAAGGTGCCCCCGCGTTCCATTTGCGCGCGTTCTCACCCCGCGACTCTCCGGGGCACCAGCCTGTTTTGTACTCAGGGAGAGTGTGTGTGCGTCAGTGATCCTGTGAAGGTGTGTGCGTGCGCGTGTCCAGGAGTGCAGTAGTGCAGGAGCCCGGGAGTGGGCGGTGAAAGGATCCGCTTTGCCGCGGGACCCAGCCGAGCTCCGGCGGCGGCTGCAGCTCCAGCTGCGGGCTTCTAGTTCTGCGACCGGCTCTGGCCTCGCCCGAGGCCGTCCCCGCCCGGCCAAGGCGCGTTCGCGGGATTTAGTTGTGCCAGTGCTGGCGCTTGTGTCGCAGGTGACCCCTGCCTCTTCCCCTAACTTTGGCGGTACATTTAGGGCTCCAGGCCCTGCGACCCCGACCTGGAGCTGGCAGCAACCACGCAGCGCCCTGGGCTGTGGGCACTCGCTGCCCGGCTGTCTGTCCTAGCTGAAAAGTAGGGGCCAACCCTAGGATTCCTTGTCCCTTAGCGGTCTCCGATAGTGTGGTGGACCCTGGTCCTTGGGCCCCCTCCCAGCTGGAGCCTGGGCCGTGATTGGCTCTGCTAAGTGAAGCGGGCTGGGCCCCCCTGTTTCTGCTTGGCCGCGATCTGGCCTGGCAGCAGAGCCTGAAGGAGAGGCCGATGCGTGAAGGGACCAGTGTGGGAGGAGTGGTGGTTGCAGGAGGGGTTAGGGGCAGACAAGCCCCTTTCCCATCCCTGGGCTGCTTACAAGCTGCACTACCAAGACCCCTTCCTTCCGCTGATCTCTCAGATCTGAGTTCACCTTGACCCTTGCCCATGGGGTGGAGAACTTTCCCGAAGTCCAGCCCTAGAACAGTGCAGCCTCCAGGCAAGAGTGGCAGAGCTCTCTTTAAAATTTCCCAGCTGCCATAGCCTCTCCTAGCCACCCTCTGCTCCTGTCCCAAAAGCAAGGCAGACAGGCCACCAGGAAGGGTGACATTCTGGTCCCTGGAGGAGGCCCTGTTTTAATCCAGACAGCCCACTGCATATGGCAGGACATGTTGTGGGGTGCCCTTGGCCAGCATGAAGCACATTCCAAAGACTTGGTCAGACTTGCCTCTGTGAAGTGACCCAAAGGAGGAATAACATTCAGACTCTGAAGAGAATTGAGCCTCATAGGATGATCGATACTCCAGTAGCAGTTGAATAGAAAAAAAGCCCCCGCAAAGCCTGACCCCATCCATTGCCTGGCCCATTCACCCTGGGACAGAGGGAAGGCACAGCATATTTATTTATTTACCTGGAATCAGACTCCGCGAGAGTGAATTATGTTCCCCCAGTATTGATTTTTAAAAAGACCCCAAATTAAAAAGTCAAGGCTTTCTTAAAGCAAGGTCAAGGATTAATTATTTATAGAGAGACATCAATCAATCAGTGGGGGGAGGGGCTCACTTCCAAATTGCCTGAGCAGGCAAAAGAGAGCATCTTCTGATTTTCCCTGCTTCCGCTAGGAAAGAAACAGCCTTGTCTGACCTCTTGGGCTTCGCAGAGTTGTCCTGAATGGTGACCGGAGGAGTATGCTCTGTAACTCAGCCTGCAGTTGGAGATGCCTTTTTAATCTTGTAGCCAGAATATCACTTGGGAAATTTCATGCATATTTGCTGTGTTTCCATAATGAACATTTACTGATTACAGAGTATCAAGGGAATTTCATTTTTTAAACATTTATTCAAATCTCTGTGTATGAAAGCTAATAAGTCTGAGAAAGTTCAGTAACTACTTTTTTTTTTTGTTTTTTGCCATGTGGTTGTTGGGAAAATGTGCCTGGTGGGCTCATCTCAGAATTTACCTTCTGAAGGAGGAACATCAGATTCTCCTGATCGGAAATGCCGTGCAGGCTGCTTCTCTGCTCATCACTCTGGTTGGTGTCAGTGGTGGCCGGATAGGCTATTTGTGGTTGTGTTGATCGAAGAGATGGGAGTTTTATTCATTGCTAGCTGATGCATCTGGTTGAAGGCACATGCAATAGGCACTGGGGTCTTTGGGGGGATGATGGGGGAAGGTGTGGTGCCCAATCTCTTGCCTGCTGCCTGGCCTAGAGTCTCAGACAGCTGTCTTAGCCATACCTGCCACACCTCCCTGGTTTACCCATGTGTGGCAACCATGTGGGAGAAACATGGAACTTGGAGGGAGCATATGGGCAAGAAAGTGGACAAAGGATTATGGTAGCTCTTTCATGAATAACTATGGCAATTAGAGTCAGTAAACACTGTGAAACAAGTACCCAGCCTTTCAGTTAATCAGAAGGTAATGAGTTATAAACAGGAGATTTATGTAGTGCTGGCCCAAGGAGATCAATGTGACTGTGACACGGGACGAGACATAAAAAAGCAATCAAGAACGACTGTCTGGACGTGTATGTGGCCACAGTATCTGGGAGCCTGGGGATGTTTGCTGGGGGCAGGCGGCAGTGTGCTAATAGTGTGGTGACTGTAGGCTCCCTGGCACTGTCTTTGGAGCCACTGCCAAAGCTCGTCTGACGCCAGAGCAGCTGTGCTCCCTCCCTCCTGGGAAAAGGCTGCCCAAAGGCAGAGGAAACCCTTGAGTTCAGGCAGCCAGAGGACAGAGCCGCATTAGCTCAGGTGGCAGAGGACACAGGAGACGCCTTCTCATTTCCTTCCGGCTGGAGGATGTGTGACCCCGCGGTCAGTAAATCACGGCGGCAGAAGATGAGACTTACAAATTGGCCGTGGGAAAAAGTTGTGACTTTTACCCTGTACAAAACTACCTGTCATTTGTGATCTGGTGCCCTAGCCTGCACCTGCTGGCCACAGACGCATCCTTAGCCACTGGCAGGACGAAGCAGCCTGTGTGCATCCCGGTGGGTTGACAGCAAGAAGCAAAATTCCATCGTGAAAGCCACCTTTGGGAAAGTCAAGAGAGTGTCTGCAGGCAGCGGGGCCTGGGTCCCAGCATTTCCACTCCCCACCTTGAAGGTCACGCATTTCTGGGGAATCGGTACTTCTTGCTATTGGTGACTGAGAGCAAGACACCCTGTCCCTGCCAACCCAAGGCCAGAGCTGGGCCTGGTCAGTGACATTTATTTGACCTAAATTAGAACTGTTAACATTGAAACCTAAAGCTAAAGAATGCTCTATCCCATACTCCCAGCATCAGACTCCTTGTCGCCCTCCATTCAGTGACCAAACATAAGCGTGTATTTGGTGTCTGTTGTTGGATCAGGCTCTGGGGAAGCCCAAACCAAGAGTGGTCCCTCCTCTTGCAGGTTTTGTCATCTGGTGGGACAGAAACTCCGTCACGATCTGCTCATCATGCACCAATTCATGCTATGCCAGACAGCCCCATTACTAAACAGGTTACCAACGCATGTGTGATTCTAGGCCCTGATGAATATGTAGAGGAAATGTCTGTGTGGTTGCGAGACAGAGATTTGCGATAGAGTAATCTGACATAGACTGAGGGCCCTGGAGGACTTCCTGGAGGAGGTGACTCTCCCACTGAGCTCTGAAAGAAGAGCTGGAACTAAGCATGGAGGGAGCTTTCCAGTTCAGAATGTGAATGAGTGAGAGAGATGGAGCCCTGACCAGGAGCTGTGGGAGGGCCCACGTGGCCAGCAGGGTGAAAGAGGGGGAGATGGGGCTGGAGACACAGGCAGAGTCCTGACTGTAAAGAGCCTCCAAGGCCAGGGAGGGACCTGGGACTGCTGCAGAGCAGGGAGCCCAGCGAGGAGGGGACCGCAGTAATCCTGGCGGGAGACAGCTGTGGTCCTCCAGAGGGACGGTGGACCTGAATCTGCTGGGGCCTGGTTCAGTGCAGAGCAGAGAAGATGAGGGGACGTGAGAGGGTCAGGACCACGACTGGAAGATGTCAGCACCCTGAGGCAGGGCCCCTCGGACCAAAATGTTCCAAGTGCTCCTCCACTCTTGTTGGGTTCGATCCCCCAGGGCCGGCAGATCAGGCTGCCACTTGTGTGGCCGTGCCTCTGAGCCCCAGAGCACCTGTCTTACCTCCCCCCCCGCCCCAAGCCAACCCCTGAGCCCTTGGGTCTTCTGCTGCCTTCCCCCAGGTGTTCGTCACTTAGGCC
This sequence comes from Cervus elaphus, assembly GCF_910594005.1. Lineage (NCBI taxonomy): Eukaryota > Metazoa > Chordata > Mammalia > Artiodactyla > Cervidae > Cervus > Cervus elaphus. The sequence continues at coordinate 44,350,148 of NC_057818.1, forward strand.
TGGCTCGTGGTGGGCGCACAACAGGTGAGAGCGCAGGGGCAGTGCTCTCATGAGGACAGTTGATCGGACACCCTCCTTCAGGGCCCCCTGCTGGCCAGAGGTTTCATCCTTGATAGGTCCTGAAGCTGCCACCCTCTTGAGTCTGGCCGGTAGCTGGTGGGCACCTGCCCCAGAAAGAGCTCCTCTCCTGAGCCCTCCCTCGGTTCTCTCTCCTTTCCTTGCCTGCCCCCACCCTCTGCGAGGGGCTCTGCCCATGGCCTCAAGCTCCTGAACCCCCTCCAATGTCAGTGAGCTCCCCGTGGCTGGCTGAGCCCGGCTCAGGCCCCTGGCTTCCTTGCAGACCTCGGCTGGGTCCCCTCGGCTCTGTCTTCCAGAACGCGGGTGGGGGGAGCAGGTCTGTGAGTCACCCCGCTTCCCGTTGTTCCCACGCTGCTGGCTTCGGGCCCTGAGCCGAGCGGCCGTGCTGAGCTGCAGGCAGCAGCCCGGGTCGCAGTCACCTTGTCCTCACTCTGCCTGGCCCTGAGCCAGCTCCTCCCTGGCGGGCCGGACTCCGGGATGGGGGCAGTGAGAGCCCAGGAGAGGATGCTCGGAGGCACAGGTCTACTCCACGGGCCCCAGGCCTCTCTGGGTCTGATTCCTCCAGCCTTTGGGCTCTTTGCCTGGAGTGCGGCCTCATCAGATCAGCCTTCCTTTCTATTCTGGCTGCCACCCCCCTTCCCCCTGCCTTGCCACCATGGACCACAGGTCATGCCCTTGTGCATATCAGTCTTGTGAGTGGAAAGGCGACCCAGGAGAGCGCGCCCACCAGCAGACCCTAGCCCGGGCTCACGTTGACTCATACTTGGCAGACTGGTTGTCGCCACTTCTGAGGCTGCCTCTTCTTAGGGGGCTGACTCATCTCCCTGGACAAGTCCCATCTGTCCCAGCCTGTGGGCACCGGGACCCTCCTCCAGCCCTGAGACATGGGGGCTCTGCTTCTCCTGCCCCGCAGGGAGCATCCAGGCCCCCAGCGAACACTGACGGTGGTCCTGCCCCGTGACACACCTCCTGCCAGGTCTGGGGGAAGCCGAGCGAATGCAGCAGGGCTTGGTGTAAATCATGGTCTCCCTGGTGTCTTGGCTGAGACGAGCTCAGCATGGAGAAGGTGGTCAGTGATGGCGGGCAGAGTGAGCCTAACCCTGCAGTCTGTCTACACTGGTGGAACCCTTGTGTGCTGCAGATACTCTGTCTACACCAGCTGAGCCGGTGCGTGGTGCAGGCAGTCTGCCTACACTGGTTGAGTCAAGGGCATGAGCCCTGGAATCTTCCATTTAGTCCGTGCCTGCCCCACTTTCTGTGGAGTCTTTGTACAAACTCTGAAACTCTCTCTGGCTTCAGGGGCTTCCCTGTGGCTGAGCTCAGCTCAGCCCAGCTTCCCCTCCGACAAGGCCCTGACCGTTAGGCTCCATCTCCCAGAGCTGGGGTGGTTAAGCCCAAGGTACAACACAGTCTGTCTATACTGGTTGAACCCAGTTCATGATGTAAGCCATTTGTCTACACAGGTGGAAACAGTGGGTGATGCAGCCAGCCTTTGGGGGATACCTTCTGCCCCGTTCACCAGGAATATTCTTTTTTATCCTTTCCCTTATAAACATGCATTCTTGCTAAATCACTTCAGTCGTGTCTGACTCTTTGTGACCCAAAGGGCTGTAGCCCGCCAGGCTCCTCTGCCCATGGGATTCTCCAGGTAAGAATACTAGAGTAGGTTGCCATGCCCTCCTCCAGGGGATCTTCTTGACCCAGGGATTGAACCCGCGTCCCTTGTCTCCTGCACTGGCAAGCGAGTTCTTTACCACTAGCGCCACCTGGGAAGCCCTCCCTCATATACATCTAGGTCCAATTTGAGCCTTCCTTCCAAGGGGCTTTTCTCAATGGCTCCCTCAGTCTCCCATGTCTTACTTGGATCTCTTTGGTGGAGGCTGGCGCAGGACTGGGGGTGGTGGGCACATGGGACGTGGTGACCCGCTGCCATATGGTGCTCTCAGCCGGGTGCCCCTCTCCTGTCACTGTGCTTGGGGACTGAGCCTGCTGCTGGCACAGCGCAGGGGCCACCTGCTGTCCGTGGGCACAGCCACCTCGACATCCCACACAGCAGTCACTCCCGAGTCATGTTGGCCTGGAGATGCTGAGAAAGATTGAAGGCAGGAGGAGAAGGGGGTGACAGAGGACGAGATAGCTGGATGGCATCATCGACTCAATGGACGTGAGTTTAAGCAAACTCCGGGAGATGGTGAAGAACAGGGAAGCCTGGCCTTCATGGGGTCACTAAGAGTCGGAAACGACTCAACAACTGAACAGCAACACTGCCTCGGTGTGCGTGGTGAACCACATTGCTTCAGGCTGGGTCCGTCTTGCCATCTCCTGCTTAAATTCCGGGCCTCTGTCTCCACTGATGTCATTTCACCTCCTGAGGGTTGGCACGTCTGCAAATTTAATTTCATGACCATTCATCCCTGGGAAAACACAATCTATGCCTATTATTTAATGCTTCTCAATTCCCTCTGCCATGAATTAAAGTGTCAATGGACAGCCATGGCAACCAGCTCCACCCCCTCGCTCCCCCTACCCCACCCCACTGCTGCCGGCTTAGGGTTGTGGCTGAAGCCAGCACCTGGAGTCAGACTGCCTGGGTTCGTGGCCCAGCCTCACCACGTGGTCGCTCTGTGGACTGGGGACTCGGTTTCCTCACCTGTGAAATGGAGATGACAATAGAATACACCTCCTAGAGCTGTTGTGCCTATCAGAGAACCCGCCCACAGTAAACGGCAACTCCTGTTACTTCATCATCTTCATAAACTCCTGTGTTTGGTCTTTTAGCTAAGGTTCAGTCCTTCTCCATCTCAGGAGCAAGGAAACCTGGCGATCAAAGGCCTTGTCTAGTGATGTGACAAAGGCTTAGGGTCGCATGTGGCCCTACTGACTGGTGTCCCCTTTCTCAGCAGTCTCCTATGGATGCCTCTTCCTTATCCTGCATTCAGGACATTTGAAATCTTCTAAAAAAAAAGAATTTATTGAAGTTTTGTTGATTTCCAATGTTGTGTCAATTTCATCAGTAGAGCAGTGATTCAGTTATACATGTAAATATTAATGTATATTCTTTTTCGTATTATTTTCCAATACAGTTTATCCCAGAATATTGAATATAGTTTCCTGTGCTGTAGAGTAGTATCTTGTTGTTTATCTATCTTACATATAATAGTTTGCATCTGTTAACCCCACACTCCCAGTCCTTCCCTCCCCCAAACCCCTCTTGGCAGCCATTAGTCTGGTCTCTGTATCTTTGAGTCTGTTTCTGTTTCGTAGATAAGTTCATTTGCATCATGTTTTAGATTCCACATGGCAGTGATATCATATGGTATTTGTTTTTCTCTTTGTGATTTACTTTGCTTAGTACGATGATCTCCAGGTCCATCCATGTTGCTGCAAATGGCATTATTTCGTTCTTTTTTGTGGCTGAGTAATATTCCATTGTATGTATGCACCACATCTTCTTATCCATTCATCTGTTGATGGATGTTATGTTATTTCCATGTCTTGGCTATTGTGAATAGTTTTGCTGTGAATGTGGGGGTGCATGTATCTCTTTGAATTAGAGTTTTCTCCGGATATTTGCCTGGGAGTGGGACTGCTGGATCGTATGGCAACTCTATTTTTAGTTTTTTGACGAACCTCCGTACTGTTTTCCATAATGGTAGCACCAATTTACATTCCCACCGGCAGTGTAGGTGGGATCCCTTTTGAAAACTTTTTGTTCTAAATACAGTACGCACTCTGAAATGCGCACAGATTGTGGTGTATGATGCAATGAATATCTGCAAACAAAACAGGCCTGTGTGCCCTGCACCAGAGTGGGGATCAGAACATGGCAGCATCCCCGTGACCCCTTCCAGACGCTTCCCCTCCAGCACGGGTGACTACTCTTCTTACTCATGACAGCTTAGGTTAGTTTTCTTTGTTTTTAAACTTGACAGAAGTGGAGTCGTAAGTCTGCATACCTTTGTGTCTGGCTTACCATTATGTTTGTGAGAGTTCCCCACATTGCTGTAAATAGTTGTAGCTTGTTCTTTTCTATTTTCCTTTTCTTTCTGGCCGCTCTGGGTCTTTGTCGTGGAGCACGGGCTCTTCTCTGTAGTGCGTAGACTCTCTAGTTATGGCACTTGGGCTTAGTTGCCCTGTGGCATGTTGGATCTTAGTTCCCTGACCAGGGATCAAGCCTGTGTCCCTGCATTGGAAGGTGGAATCCTAACCACTGGACCACCAGGAGAGTCCCGGTTTGTTTGTTCTTGTTACTGTATAGGATCCCATTGTGTGAAGACATCCCAGTTTCTTTATTGGTTCTCCTGTTGATTGACATTCGGGTTGTTCAGAGTTTGGGGCTTATGGTGTGGACCTTCTTGCGTGTATCTCTTGGGCGTAGGTACACATTTTAATAAGCATGTACCTGGAAGAGAATTGCTGAGTCTCAGAATATGCCCATGTTCATTCTGTAGGTGATGGCCAACAGTTTTCTACAGTGGTTGTACTAATTCCCCCGACGCACACCAGGCGCATATGAGAGCAGCAGCTGTTCCACTTCCTTTCCCACACTTTCTGTTGTCAGTTTCTTTCATTTTAGCTCTTCTATGAGTACGTGGAGGTATCACACTGTGGTTTTCATTTTATTCCCCAGACAACTAATACAGGTTTTTTGTTTTTTTTTTTTTTTTTTTGGGCCAGAGATGCATTGAAGTTGAAAACATTCTTGAACAGATTTGAAAATTCATTTCCACCTCTAAAACATAAAGTGTCTTAAATATCTAGGGTGCTGGTGATTCCCTCTGCCAAGCAGGTGTAAATCCGCCACATTGTTAGGCAACAGGTAGACAGGTGTTTCTCTGGATGAAGCTGGGGACCTGGGCACCTGTCCCAGAATCACTGGATGAATTCCCAGGGTCTGTCACACTCTCTGGGGCTTGTCTTTCTTTCCCTTCCCAAATCCCAGGAGCATTGAGACCACCCCGCGTGGTGTGTGCACAGATGTGTCTCAGTGCCTAGGACAGTTCTGGTGCAGAGAGGGACCCGTGAACACCCCCTGAAAGAAGGGCCGGGCAACAGAGCGTGGCCCATTGGCTTCTGTCCTCTCCCGCCCCAGATGACTGGACAGGGCTTGTTGGAAGCCTGGGCTGCTATGGGGAGGGCTCTGGAAGGTGAGTTCTCCAACCCTGGAGGGTGTCCTATCCTGGTGCTCCAATCCTCTTAACTCTGGGGTACCCAACCTGTGTTGGTCTGTGGCCTTTTAGGAGCCAGGCCTCCCACAGGAGGTGAGTGGCGGGCAAGGGAAGCTTCATCTGCTGCTCCCCATCTCTCCCCATCACCCACATTACCACCTGAACCATTCCCACCCTCCCCCATCACCCAGTCCATGGAAAAATTGTCTTCCAGAAAATTGGCCCCTGGTGCCAGAAAAGTTGGTGACCGCTGCTCTCAAAGACCCCCTCCAGCAGCCATGCTCACCCCCAGGACTCCAGGCACTGGTTATTTAGAAGCACCTCTGGGCTCCTCGTCCCTGATGGGCTTATCTGTCATTGGGTCCCTCTGTAGAAAGCAAGACTCCATCCTCCCTCCAAGCTGCCTCGTCAGCTTTTCAACACCAGCTTCTTACAGATGACACGAAAAGGGCGCAGAGGACATGCCTTCTGGTGAAGTGAAGGTGAAAGCGCCATGTCTGTTATCACCTCATCTGCTCCTGCCCCATCACATTTTGATGGGGACCATGATAAAGCCTCCTTTCTTTGGGGGTGGCTTGGTCCTTTTCTCCTCAAGTGTGACATCATTTTATTTGGAGAGCAGCACGGCCAGTGGGGGATGAGAGCTCTGAGTTGGACCCAGGTTCAAATCCAGGTTCTGTTCTTGTTTGGTTTGGGGACCCATCCATTGCCTCCAGAGAGAGATTCACATACAACTCTAATGCAACCCATGGGGACGTGACTGGGGGGTGGAGATCTCTGGGGCTGGGGAGTGAGGGCAAGGGATTCTAGCCAGAGCATCTGCCAGAAGGGGCTCTATAGGAGCGGGGGACGTAGACTGGCCCTCAGAGATGGGGAGGGGAAGATGACTCCTCAAGGATCACCCACTGTGAGCCCCACCCCTGAGGGTCCAAAATGTGATATCCTCAGGGAAAGAAAGAAGTGTGTTGAGCCCCCAGGAAACTCTGGTCTAGTTGACATGACCCTCATAGAGCAATGACCAGAGCTTATTGGAGAATTATAGGAGGCTTCCTGGAGGAGACGTGGGACTGCATGTCAAAGGCCAGTGGTGAGAACTTTATCCTGGTGCAAGAAGAAATTTTCTCCAGGATTGTGGGGCAGGGACAGTGTGAGCTAAATACCAATTGCTTTAAAATAGGGCAACAAAGAATCCATGACACATATTGTTTATGCGATGTGGAGGCGGGTGTGCAAAGATGGAAGAGCTAAAAGCAGTTTGGGAAAAACAACACCTTTTTTGTGAAAAGACAGATTAGAAAGGTTTATGCTCTTCTGTGATAACTAATATGAAAAGTTTATCAAAGTTAAAAAAAAAAAACCTTTGACGCTTTCTCCAAATTGATTTGAGGACTTGGCAGATTTGAGGAATCGTTCAGTAACGTTTTATGGGTTGATGCTAATTTGATGCAGCAGACCCATGCATCGCGCCAATTTACTGCCAAACCAACATTAAGCATGGACCTTTCGTGCAAGGTTTATAGGTGGACAGCTCATAAAGATGCATGCTTGACAAGGATTCTGCTTCTCTTAGGATGTGCTATATGAAGTGTTTATCAAAACCTGACTAAATCGCCCTCCCCTTTTACTCATAAACAATCTCTGAGGACTTTAGGCCTGAATCTCATACAATATTTCATGCAGTGTTTCCCATGAAGCATTTCATGCAGTATTTCACCACTCCCGGGTCCTGGTACATGGGGAACCTTGTCTGTAAAAGCCACAGGTACTGGGTGGTGATAGAAGAGGGAGCCCTTTGGGTGGAGGATGCCCTGAGGAACCACTTTGGAAATGACTTATTACCCAGGTCCTGGGAAGGCTGGTGACATTCTTCCTAAGGGGATCTCCTGAAACAAATCAAAGGTTGCAATTAAATGAGATCTGTGTTGTTGTTGTTTTAATCACTCAGTTGTGTCCAACTCTTTGTGACCCCATGGACTGTAGCCTTCCAGGCTTCTTGGTGCATGGGATTTCCCAGGCAAGAATACTGGTGTGGGTTGCCATTCCCTTCTCCAGGGGATCTTCCCAACCAAGGGATCGAACCTGAGTCTCCTTCATTGGCAGGTGAATTCTTTACCACTGAGCCACCAAACGAGATCTGTGGCCCTAAGGAAAATACATTTCACGCTTTTGTTTTTGTTTCCTGGACTGATGTGTGATGGATCCTCTCTGCCCATCTCTCTTCACACAAATATGCTGTCACAGCCTCTTCAGTAAGGAGATCATCGCAGTTTGGTGCTTTGTTTTGCATGTCGAGAAGTGTTTAATAATAAAATTTATCAAAACTCCTGTCTTTCATTGCTGAAAACCACAGCGTCTGTTTTCCCAAAGGAAAATCGGACTTCCATTGATATTAGTCTAGTCTGTACCCCTCCAATCCCTCGATTCCTCCCATCTAGTGTTAATTACAGGGCTTAAATGGAGAAGGTTGCCGGAGGGGGCAAGTGGGCATACACTGTTGGCACAGAGCCTCATGGGGCTTCAAAAGGAGAGATTTGATCTTGGGCAAATGTCAAGGCAGTTTTGAAATCTGTGTTATGATATCAGCTCACTGCCAGTGTAGGGCTTCATCTGGATTTCATAAATATTGTATGGGGCTCTCTTCCTGCCACCTTGGCCAGCTGGAGAATACAACAGCCACCCCCCCCACCCTGCCACATACACACATACGCACACAAACACACAAAACCATCACAATTGCAATCTACTGTAGAGTTGTCATGAAAAACCAATTGGTGATATTTCAATCACAATGTTCCTGTAACAAATTCCATTCAGATCCCATTGGAAAGGGAGTTAAACCTTCCTCCTGCTGCTGGGAGAATCTACGCTAAATGTAGCTTCCTGGGGCCCTGGCAGCCATCCAGGGCTTTGTAAGTTATAGTTCTCTGACCTGGTTCTCCGAGTGACCTTGGAACCTCCGAGCTGCGGATTCCTTAGGTTGACACGTTGCCCTCTCTTGTCATCTTTTCTTGAGACAATGTCCCTAAGCCAAGCGAGTGCTCTCAGCACCCATTGAGTCGGAGCTGAGGCTCTCAGGAGCGTGTGGCAGGTGACTGAAGATTGCTTGTTGCTGCTGACCTTTCCTCTGAGATTTATGTCAGCCGCAAAACAGTCCAATATTGTGTGTAAAGGCAGCCTGCAGGTGACAGGAGTCTCTCCCCAGCACACAGCAGGTAATCCTGGAAAATAAGAAGAGGGACAGTCTGCAATTACATTCATCAGCTATTTTTGGTTAAGGAATAAACAAAATGGCCCAAAGTGCTGCTGTTACAGATTCTAGCAAAGGAGTGGCGTGTAGGAAAGATTAATGTACAATTAAAATCCATGTATGGGTAAATTACAGGGTGACAGCTATCTAATGCAAACACTGCAGACGTGTAATTAAGAGGAGCTACGGGCTCTCGGGAGAGTGGATTTGCTGAGGAAAGTGCTAGGGAGCTGTCTGTGGAGCTGGAAGGGCAGGGAGGCTTGCTGGGATGGGGGGCCGTGCAGGTAGCGAAGATGAGCCCCCCGCCCCCTCCACAGCATCTGGGGGGCACCTGGGATGTGATGACCCCAGACCCTTCAGGCAGCACAGCTGCCCCTCCATGGCCCACCGGTTCCTGTTCCAATTCTTCCAGCCCTTTCTGGAGCCATTCTGCTCTCCCCCTCACCTTTGGCTTTGTGACAGCGAGCGCCCATGGATGTCTTTTTTTCCCCCTCGTTTTTAATTTCTCCTGCTTTGTCAGCTTTTTAAGGAATATGTTACATTATGTGGAAATTGGATGCTAACAAGATTTGTATGAATAAATTAGACTCTTAACTTTTTATGTTATTACAAAATTGAAATAGACTCTAATGACAGTCAGAATTAATGTTGTGTTTCAAATAAATGCCGGGATGTGACTGAATTTTCAGTGCACTCTCTTCTTGTGTCTCCAGCTCGCCATGGAAGGCCTTGCCTGAGAGAGAGGAGTCTCTCTCAGAGCAGCCCCCACCCCCCCCAACTCCCGCCCCTTCCAGAGAGGCTGCCTCTAGCGCTCAGGCTGGCAGTTCCCCTCCAGGACACTTCCCTGACCATTCCCAAGTGATGCTCTGCCAGACGCTACCGTGGGGGATGCTGGGAATATCTGCAGCTGATGCTCCCAGCAGCATCCCTCCTCACCAAATAATTGCCCTCACAAGACTTCCCTGGCAGCCCAGTGGCTAGGACTTCACGCTCTCAATGCAGGGGGCCCAGGTTCACTCCCTGGTCAAGCAACCGGATTCTGCATGCCACAACTAATGATCTAGTGCCGCAACTAAGACCTGGCACAGCCAAATAAATAAATATTTTAAAAAAATCACCCAAGGTTACACCCCATCTGCATCCGATGACTGGCTGTGTCCATCCATCCCCACTCCAGAACACCTTGTGGGCCCGGTTCAGGCCTGAACTGTGAGGCATTGAGGTCTGTTTGTCCATCTGCCCACTTCTGCCCTCCTCATTTCCTCACAGGGGCCTCTACCAAGAGCCCTTCCCAATAAACCTCAGAGTTTCCAGGAAACTAAGCTCTTGGGGATTTTGGTTTTCCTAAACCAACTGTCTGCCCGGTGAGTCTGTTCTGCTGGCATCAGAGTCCCGAAGGATCAGCATCCTTCTTTCTGCTGTGTTCCCTTCTTAAGCCCAGGGCCGGGGTGAGGCAGGGACCAGGCCTTGACCTTAGTTCAGGTCTCCCTGAGGAGGGTTTGAGCAGCAGCAGGGTCAAAGGACTCCCCCGGATCTGAGCTGCTTTGGATAGGGGGCAAACTTGGAGAGATTTTCTGCAACAAAACCCCCACTGTCCCAAAGGAGCAGATCAGAGCAGGGGCTGAGGGCCCTGGGATGTGGGCACTGGTTCCCACGACCAATGGTAAGAGGAAAGAGGGCCTGGTAAAGTGGGGAGAGAGCATGATGTAGCCCAGACATGGAATTTTCCAGCTGGGTGGAAAATTCAGCCCCCCAGTGCAGCCGGGCCTCCTGGAAAGGAGGTGGTGCAGTTTGAAGTGCCTGGGGACACTTGTCTCTTCAGAAGAGTGGAGGGGAGCTCAGATCCAGCTGCCATCGCGGTAACTGGTTCAGGGTAGCCAGATATTTGAATATTCAACAATGGGTAGCTTTTTACATGAAATCTTTCCCTTTCAAAGATCTGGAGACTAATTCAGAATTTAAAAATCAAAGTCTTACATGCCCAAACAATATGCCCACAAGCTGCATTTGGCTTCTGGGCTGGAGGAATTTGGAGCCCAGAGCTTCATTGACAAGGTGATCAGTTCTCCCCCTGGAGAGTAAGGGCCACAGCCCTGGAAAGGGACAGTCACTGCCAAGACTGCAGGCCATGCTGAAGAACTGTTGGGCTGCAGGCAGCTGTGACCTGCCCAGATGTGGCTTCTGTCCTGGAACATCTCCCATCCACAGTCTGCTGGAAGGGGGTCATCACTGCTGGGGCTGCAAGCATCAAGCTGGTGGCTGGACCCCAAGAGCAGCTGGATCCTGGCAAGTCCAGCCTGGCCAATTGGACCACTCAGCGTAGGGTTTGGTGGATGAATGGGTAGCAGAGAGACCTGGGCAGATCCCTCCACCCCATATCTGAGGGACCTCACCTGAACCTTTCTGCCTTCACCTTCACAAATCTTAGCAATTCCCTGCAGAGCAAAAAAGAAGAAAAGTCTCATTGCCCAAACTACCCTCTGTATCTGGGGTTCCCATCCATCGTCACAGAGTGGGAGAATCTTCTATTTAAATCACTTTATGTACATAAACTCATAAGTCATACTCATTTTCTAAAAAATGCAATAATTTTTATGCCCACTGCACATAACCTGTTTAATCACTTTATACATCATGAATGGCTTTCCCTGGTAATGGATCTCTTTTCATCCTGCTTTTGACACCCACATGGGGTTCCTTCCTATGAATTTATCATAATTTATATAAACCATTCCCAGTTGGACATATTGGGGGGTTTTCATTTTTGTCTTTCAGTTTTAAAGAACGTTGATGTGAATGTTCTTGCTAGTATTCCTTTGTGTCATTTCAGGATAAATTTCTAGAAGTGGAATTGTTGGCTCAAAGGGTATGCCCACTTTTAAGACTTTTAATACTTCCTGACAGATCACCTTACAGAAAGACTCAGCGGTGCATGAGTGTGCCTTTTTTCATACCAGCAAATCTTTATTTTTTAAAATCTTTGTCAATTTGACAGGTTAAAGAGGGGCATGACTATTGTTTTTTTGAAATAACTTGTATTTACATCAAGGTAATATGTATGTGTCATTTTAAAAGCATAAGAATAAAAGGTGTATAATATATCCAGCAGTCTCCTGCTTCATCCCTCCCCACCTCTCCCAGCCCTGCTCCCCAGAGGCAACTCCCTAGGACTCTTTGAGCTATTTCCCTGGCGTGTATTACTACTTCTATATTTATTTCCACATCACATGCATATACTGCAGGTGCAAAATGGCCAGCCAACCATCTCAGCATTATTTATTGAGCACTCACTCCTTGCTTGCTTTTTTAAAATGCCAGCTTCATCATTTGGTTAATTCTTGTATTTACTGGGCTGTTTGGGGACTCTTCTGTTTTTGTCTGTCTATTCTAGAGCCAGAATCCACTATTTTAATGATTGTAGCTTAGAAATGCATTTGTAATACCTTAGAGGGCAAGTCTCCTCTTGTGCTTGTGTGGTATCACATTTTTATTCATTTTGGTACACTCTTAGAAATATTGGGTCAAATTTCAAATACTATCCAATAGAAATTTGTATTTGGACTGTGTTTCACTTATAGATAAATTTAGGAGAAGGTTGCAGATAAATTGACCTTTTACTTTATTTATTATGTTTTACCATATTGAGTCTTCTGATTCATTTACTCAACAAATTGAATCAAACAATTACTCAACAATTACTCAATTACTCAACAAATATATATTGAAACCAATTGTGTGTCAGGCACTGGGGACCCATCAGAAAACAAAAGACAGGAAGATCCCAGTCCCCCATGAAGCCATGATGAGAGTTGCTTTGAAGAGCCAGGCAGGGTAAAGTGGATTGGAGCTGGAGGTGGGGGAGGAGGGAATGGGTGGGTCAGAGTAGGCCTCAAAGGTGAGATTTGTGGGAAAGGAGGACATAGGCCAGGCAGGTGATCCAGGACAGTGGTTCTTAACCTGGGGCGATTGTGCTCCCCCTGGGGAATTTGGCAGCATCTTGGGAGGTGCTATTGGTATCTAGTGGGTACAGGCGAGAGATACTGTTTCACATCCTACAAGGCACAGAGCAGCCCCCATAACAAAGAAATGTCTGGCCCCAAGTGTTGTTGGTGCTGAGACTGAGTAACCCTGATCCAGGCAAAGATTTTCTAGGCAGAGGGGCACTTAGTGAAAGGTCTTTAGGCAGGAGTGAGGAACAGCAAAGAGGTGGAGAGACAGAGGGGCGGGCAGCTGGGAATGAGGCCACAGGAGGGAGGGTGGATGGGGAGGCGGTTGATGATTTGGGTTGCACAGGGCAGGATAAAGGAATCCGACTTTACTCCATGTGAGGTGGGAGCAATTGTGGAATTTTGAACAGGGGAGTGTGCCATGATCAAGTTATGTTTTGAGAGGATCATTCTTTTCTTGCTGCAAGATGAAGGGCAAAGAGAGCTGGCAGGCTGTTGCAGTGAGAGGTGGTGGTCTGGGCCAAGATAGTAGCCTGACATGGAGAGAATGGGTCAGATTCCAGAGATTTTGAAGACAGCTTACAGGATTTCCTTAAGGATTATTAATAGATGGGGTGTGAGGAAAAGTTTTTGTCTGAGCAACTTGGAAGATGGAGTTACCCACAGTTGAGATGGGAAACGTAGAGGGCAGAGCTGGTGTTGGAGGGGATTCGGTTAAGGACACACGGTATTTGAGATGTCCAACACACATCCCACTGCAGATGTTGAATATTTGGTTAGTTATGAGTCTGGAGTTACAGAGAGTGGTGGGAGCTTGCCATATAAATTTGGCAGTCATCAGCATGTGCCTTTTGAAGCCATAAGACCGACTGAGGTCAGCAAAAGAGTGAGTGCAGATCGAAAAGAAAAGAGGACCAAAGACTGAGACCAAGAATATTCAAACATGAAGAAGTCAGGGAAATGAGAAGGGACAAACCGAAGAGACCAGGAAGTGACTGGTGATGTAGGAAGAATGCAGGAGAGTGCCGTGTCCTTGTTGTGGTTCAGTTGCTCAGTCGTGTCCAACTCTTTGCTATCCCATGGACTGTAGCACGCCAGGCTTCACTGTTCTTCACCATCTCTCAGAGCTTGCTCAAACTCATGTCCATTGAGTCGGTGATGCCATCCAACCATCTCATCCTCTGTCGCCCCCTTCTCCTCCTGCCTTCACTCTTTCTCAGCATCAGGGTCTTTTCTAATGAGTCGACTCTTCACATCAGGTGGCCAAAGTATTGGGTCTTCAGCTTCAGCATCAGTCCTTCCAATGAATATTTAGGACTGATTTCCTTTACGATTGACTGGTTTGATCTCCCTGCAGTCCAAGGGACCCCCAAGAGTCTTCTCTAGTTCAAAAGCATCAATTCTTTGGCACTCAGTTTTCTTTATGGTCCAACTCTCACATCCATACATGACCACTGGAAAAACCATAGCTTGGACTAGATGGACCTTTATTGGCCAAGTAATGTGTCTGCTTTTTAATATGCTGTCTAGGTTGGTCATAGCTTTTCTTCCAAGGAGCAAACATCTTTTAATTTCATGGCTGCAGTCACCATCTGTTGTGATTTTGAAGCCCAGGGAAATTAAAAGTCTATCACTGTTTCCATTGTTTCCCCATCTATTTGCCATGAAGTGATGGGACCAGATGCCATGATCTTAGTTTTTTGAATGTTGAGTTTTAACCCAGCTTTTTCACTGTCCTCTTTCACCTTCATCATGTCCTAGGAGCCAAGTAAAGAAGGTACTTCATGGAGGAGCATGTGGTACCTGTGTCAGATGTTGGCAGCAGGTCAGGTAAGATGAGGACCAAGGATTGACTGGTGGATCCACTATGTGCCTTGGCAAGAGTGGCTTCAGTGAAGTGGGGGAAACAACATTCTGATTTAAGTGGGTCTATGAGACAATGGCAAGAGATGAGATTGTGAACATGGCACTCAGGTTTTGCTGTGAAAGAGAGCAAAGAAATGGAAAAGGGAAAGAGAAGAGGTTTTTTGTTGTTGTTTGGTATTTCTTTGGGAGAAATAACAGGATATTATTATGTCGATGGGAATGATCCAATAAGATGCAGGTGGGAGAGGGGAGAGCTGCTGATGTGAAGTTCCTGAGAACGTAAGAGAGCATTGAAGTTACTGAAAGTGGAGGCGTTGATCCTCAGAGCAGAGACACTTAACCTCTGGCAAAGCATAGAGAAGGCTGAGAAGACAGAAGAGCGGGTGCCCATACAGTGATTGAAATCTGGAGGTTCTCTGTCTCCTTCCCTGTCTTCCTCTCTCTCCATCCCCCCACACACAACTTTATTGATATATAATTACATACCATACTATTCACCCATTTAAAGTGTACAATTTAATAGTTTTCAGGATGTCCACATCGTTGTACAACCATCAGTAACACTTTCATCACCCCCAAAAGAAACTCTGTATATATGAGGAGTCACTCCTTATTTATACCTCCCCAGTCCTATGCAATCACTAATCTACTTTCTGTCTCTATCAGTTCAGTTCAGTTCAGTCGCTCAGTCGTGTCCGACTCTTTGCGACCCCATGAATCGTAGCATGCCAGGCCTCCCTGTGTATCACCAACTCCCGGAGTCCACCCAAACCCATCTCCATTGAGTCGGTGATGCCATCCAACCATCTCATCCTCTGTCGTCCCCGTCTCCTCCTGCCCTCAATCTTTCCCAGCATCAGGGTCTTTTCAAATGAGTCAGCTCTTTGCATCAGGTGGCCTAAGTATTGGAGTTTCAGCTTCAACATCAGTCCTTCCAATGAACACCCAGGACTGATCTTGAGGATGGACTGGTTGGATCTCCTTGCGGTCCAAGGGACTCTCAAGAGTCTTCTCCAACACCACAGTTCAAAAGCATCAATTCTTCGGCGCTCAGCTTTCTTCACAGTCCAACTCTCACATCCATACATGACCACTGGAAAAACCATAGCCTTGACTAGATGGACCTTTGTTGGCAATGTAATGTCTCTGCTTTTTAATATGCTGTCTAGGTTGGTCATAACTTTCCTTCCAAGGAGTAAGCATCTTTTAATTTCATGGCTGCAATCACCATCTCCAGTGATTTTGGAGCCCAAAAAAATAAAGTCTGATACTGTTTCCACTGTCTCCCCATCTATTTGCCATGAAGTGATGGAACCAGATGCCATGATCTTAGTTTTCTGAATGTTGAGCTTTAAGCCAACTTTTTCACTCTCCTCTTTCACTTTCATCAAGAGGCTCTGTAGTTCTTCACTTTCTGCCATAAGGGTGGTGTTATCTGCATATCTGAGGTTATTGATATTTCTCCCAGCAATCTTGATTCCAGCTTGTGCTTCTTCCAGCCCAGAGTTTCTCATGATGTAGTCTGCATATAAGTTAAATAAGCAGGGTGAGAATATACAGCCTTGACGTACTCCTTTTCCTATTTGGAACCAGTCTGTTGTTCCATGTCCAGTTCTAACTTTTGCTTCCTGACCTGCATATAGGTTTCTCTGTCTCTATAACTTTGCCTATTCTGGACATAGAAATTGAGTCGTATAATGTGTGGTCTTTTTCTTTTTTTCACTTAACATAATCACTTAAAGGTTCATTCATATTGTGGCACTTCATTCTTTTTATGGCTGAATAATGTTCCATTGTGATGTATGTACTGCATATATTATTTTATCCTTTTATTAGTTGATGGAACTGGGGTTGTTTCTACCTTTTGGCTACGATTAATAAAGTTGCTGTGTACACATTATGGGACAAATTTCTTTGTGTGTGTGTGTGTGTGTGTGTGTGTGTGTGTGTGTGATTGTGTGTGTTTTCATCTCTTTGGGGCATATGCAGAGGAGTGGAAATCCTGGGTCCTTAGGTAACTGTATGCTTAACCTTTTGAGAAACTGCCAGACTGCTTTCCAAAATGGCTGTACCATTTCATGTTCCCACCAGCTATGTATGGGTATTCTCATTTTTCCACTTTCTTGCATATTTGTTATTGTCTGTCCTTTAGATTTTAGTCATCCTAGTGAGTGTGAAGTAGTATTTGATTTGCATTTAGTATTTGATTTCATTGTAGTTTTTGTTTGCATTTCTGTTATGATTAATGATTTTGAGCGTCTTTTTACATGATCATTGGTCATTTGTACATCCTTGGAAAATGTCTGGACTTCCCAGGTGGTGCTAGTAATAAAGAACCTGCCTGCCAATACAGGTAGACATAAGAGACACAGTTTCGATCCCTGGATCGGGAAGATCCCCTGGAGGAGGGCATGGCAACCCACTCCAGTATTCTTGCCTGGAGAATCCCATGGACAGAGGAGCCTGGCGGGCTGCACTCCATAGGATCGCACAGAGTTGCACAGAGTTGGACTGAAGCAACTCAGCATGTGCTCAGAAAATGTCTATTCAGATCCTTTGTCTATAAATTAATTTTCTAACTATCAAATTGTAAGATTTCTTTGTGTTAATATATTCTGGATACAAGTTCCTTATCAGATATATAATTTGCAAATATTTTATCCCATTCTGTTGGGTTATCTTATCAGTTTCTTGATAGTGTCATCTTTAGCACAAAAGTTTTTAACTTTTGTGAAGTCCAGTTTTTAAAATTTTTTTCTTTTTTTTCTGTGCTTTGGTATTGTATTTAAAAATGCCTTGCCTAACTCAAGGTCATGAAGATTTGCTCCTTTTTAGTTTTTATTTGTATGTATTTTTAATTTAATTTTCCTTTGTAATTAAATTGGCAAGTCTTCTCAGGACAATATTAAATAATAGCTGGCTTCCCTGGTTCTACTCCTGACTTTAATGTTTCATTGTTAATCATGATGCTGTCTATGGGATAAGAATGTCATAACTTAAAGAAACAAAGTATCCTATCTTTCTGGTGTTTATATGTGACTCAACAGACATGAGTTTGAGCAAACTCTGGGAGATAGTGAAGGACAGGGGAACCTGGCACGCTGCAGCCCATGGGGTCACAGAGAGTCAGACACAACTTAGTGACTGAAAACAACATATGTAATCTTTTTCCTCCTCCCCTGCAAATGTATTTAATCTATGTAGATAAACATGATTTTTATCCTTTGACCTAGTGATGCAATAAATTATATTAATAGCTGGGGGAGGAGCTAAGATGGCGGAGGAATAGGATGGGGAGACCACTTTCTCCCCTACAAATTCATCGAAAGAACAATTGAACGCTGAGCAAACTGCACAAAACAACTTCTTATCACTAGCAGAGGACATCAGGCACCCAGAAAAGCGGCCCATTGTCTTCGAAAGGAGGTAGGACAAAATATAAAAGATAAAAAGAGAGACAAAAGAGCTAGGGACGGAGGGCCGTCCCGGGAAGGGAGCTGTAATAGAGGAAGTTTCCAAACACCAGGAAACCCTCTCACTGGCGGGTCTGGGGGAAGTTTTCAAATCTCAGAGAGCAACCTAACTGAGAGGAAAAATAAATAAATTATATTAATAGATATTCTAATATTGAGCCACTCTATAATGCATTTCTGGATTAATCTTAATTTATTGGGGGTACATAATTATTTTATTATACTGCTTGTTCAGTAGCCAGAAGTTTTATAATTTCCTTTGTGTTTCTTTGACTCAAGAATTATTTAGACTCTTAAGCATTTCAAGGGCATATTTTTCTTTCCTGCTTTCCAATTTTGCTGCATTATAGCCAGAGATAGTGGTTTGCATGTTATTGATTCTTTAATTTTAGTTGAGAATTGCTTTGTTTCTTAGTATATGGTCATTTCTTGTTCTATTATGTTTGAAATAATATACACCCTCTGTTAGGTGCAGAATTCCTTTATCTATCTATCTATATACACAATTCTTTAGCTCAGTTTTGTTGATTGTATTGTTTGTATCTCCTGTATCTTTAAGTTTTTGGTTGCTTAATTTATCAATTTCAGGATGAGATGTATTAAAATCTCCTATTATGGTTATCAATTTGTTGATTTTTCTTTGTAATCTTAGCAATTTTTACTCTATATTTAAAAGAAAACTATATTATTATTATTAGGTGCATACGGGTTCAAGATTGCTGTATCTTCCTAGTGAATTATTCCTGTTTTCTCTACATAAGAACTTTTAAAATCCCCATTGAAGCTTTTTTGCCTTAGATTTTATTTTACCTTGTATTAATATTGTTCAGTTCAGTTCAGTTCAGTCGCTCAGTCGTGTCCGACTCTTTGCGACCCCATGAATCGTAGCATGCCAGGCCTCCCTGTGTATCACCAACTCCCGGAGTCCACCCAAACCCATCTCCATTGAGTCGGTGATGCCATCCAACCATCTCATCCTCTGTCGTCCCCGTCTCCTCCTGCCCTCAATCTTTCCCAGCATCAGGGTCTTTTCAAATGAGTCAGCTCTTTGCATCAGGTGGCCTAAGTGTTGGAGTTTCAGCTTCAACATCAGTCCTTCCAATGAACACCCAGGACTGACCTCCTTTAGAATGGACTGGTTAGATCTCCTTGCAGTCCAGGGGACTCTCAAGAGTCTTCTCCAACACCACAGTTCAAAAGCATCAATTCTTCTGTGCTCAGCTTTCTTTATAGTCCAACTCTCACATCCATACACGACCACTGGGAAAACCATAGCCTTGACTGGAAGGAAAAATCATAGCCTTGACTAGACAAACCTTTGTTGGCCAAGTAATGTCTCTGCTTTTTAATATGTCTAGGTTGGTCATGGGCTTCCCTTGTGGCTCAGACGGTAAAGCGTCTGCCTGCAGTGTGGGAGACCCAGGTTTGATCCCTGGGTCAGGAAGATCCCCTGGAGAAGGAAATGGCAACCCACTCCAGTACTCTTGTCTGGAAAATTCCATGGGTGGAGGAGCCTGGTGGGCTACAGTCCATGGGGTCGCAAAGAGTCGGACATGACTGAGCGACTTCACTTCACTTCACTTCACTTCAGGTTGGTCATAACTTTTCTTCCAAGGAGTAAGCATCTTTTAATTTCATGGCTGCAGTCACCATCTGCAGTGATTTTGGAGCCCCCCAAAATAAAATCTGCCACTGCTTCCACTGTTTCCCCATCTATTTGCCATGAAGTGATGGGACCAGATGCCATGATCTTAGTTTTCTGAATGTTGAGCTTTAAGCCAACTTTTCCCCTCTCCTCTTTCACTTTCATCAAGAGGCTGTTTAATTCTTCACTTTCTGCCATAAGGGTGGTGTCATCTGCATATCTGAGATTATTGATATTTCTCCCAGCAATCTTGATTCCAGCTTGTGCTTCATCCAGCCCAGCATTTCTCATGATGTACTCTGCATATAAGTTAAATAAGCAGGGTGAGAATATACAGCCTTGACGTACTCCTTTTCCTATTTGGAACCAGTCTATTGTTCCATGTCCATTTCTAACTGTTGCCTCCTGATCTGCATACAGATTTCTCAAGAGGTAGGTCAGGTGGTCTGATATTGCCATCTCTTTCAGAATTTTCCACAGTTTGTTGTGATCCATACAGTCAAAGGCTTTGGCATAGACAATAAAGCCGAAATAGATGTTTTTCTGGAACTCTCTTGCTTTTTCGATGATCCAGCAGATGTTGGCAATTTGATCTCTGGTCCCTCTGACCTTTCTAAAACCAGATTGAACATCTTGAAGTTCACAGTTCACATACTGTTGAACCCTGGCTTGGAGAATTTCGTGTGAGATGAGTACAATTGTGCGGTAGTTTAAACATTCTTTGGCATTGTCTTTCTTTGGGATTGGAATGAAAACTGACCTTTTCCAATTCTGTAACCACTGCTGAGTTTTCCATATTTGCTGGCATTCTGAGTGCAGCACTTTCACAGCATCATCTTTTAGTATTTGAAATAGCTTAACTGGAATTCTATCATCTCCACTAGCTTTGTTCGTAGTGATGCTTCCTAAGGCCCACTTGCTTCACATTCCAGGATGTCTAGCTCTAGGTGAGTTATCACATCATTGTAGTTATCTGAGTTGTAAAGATCTTTGAAGACTTAATCTATTCCTTTTTGGTCTCCACTATTCCTCATAGAAGCTGGGAGTTATTCTGTCAGTCCTTTGTGGATAATGTCTTTATCTCTAGTTGTTTTTGTGATTTTTCTCTTTGTTTTGATTTTCCTCAGCTTCATTCAGATATATCTAGGTAGATAATTTTATTTCTCCAGCTGGGAGGTTGAAACATTTATTCAATCTGATGACTTTCTTAAGTTCTGAAACATTTTCAGACATCATCTCTTCCAATAGTTCTTTTCCTTTATTCTTGATGTCAGCCTTTGAAATGCTACCTCCTATACAGGAACAGGATAGCATGTTGGTTAAGAACACGGACTCTGCAGATAGCTACATGGATCTGACTCTACTTCAGGGCATAATAGTGGAGAATTACATAAACTCTTTATCGGTTTTCTCACTGCCAAACTCTTAGGTTCTTGCGATAATAAATGAGTTTTTACATATAAAGTACTTAAAACAGCTCCTGGAAGATGGTCGTTTCTATGTAAGTCTTAGTTATTAGAGTTCCCTGGAACGCTTCAGAGACCCTACACTGACACTAATGTGTTTGTCTCAAGATCATTCCTGTAAGTTTTCTAGAAGGATCTGACTTTGTTTCAGTCCCTGGGGATGCATTTTTGCCAGAGTCGCCATGACTGTTGGTATTATCTGGGACTGTCTCATCTGTTCGCTTGCTTGTAACCTCAGTCTTGTCCTTCCTATGCATGCATTTTGGGTGATAATGTCAGATTTATATCTTGGACCACTACATCTTCTGGTTCACTAATTAATCTGTTATTAAACTCTTGTACTGTGTTTTTAATGTCAATCATTTTTTTTAATTTCTAGAAATTCTCTGGAGACCTTTTAAGTCTGCATGCTTGTTTTTGTAGTTTTTGTGCTTTCATTATTTTTAGTCTTTTTTTTATTCACTTAATTTCAAACATATTATCTTTTTGGGTTTCTTCTTATTGTATTCATGGTGTGCTAGTCCTTCTGTTTGTTTATCTGCTGATTTTCCTTCATGGTGAGTCATTTCCTTGAGCAGATTATAATTTCTGTATGATATTCTAGGGAAGCAAAAAATTATCCAAGCTAATTTAAGATGGGTGATTTCTTTTCTTTTCTTTTTTTTAATGGTAGCTTTGTGGCTCCTGGGTTGTAAAAGCATTGCTTTAGGACATTTCAAAATTGTTTCTGCTGAGAGCTCCATGAATGCATCAGTTGGGACTCATTTTCCCCATTACTTCTGCATGCTGGGACTGCAGCACCACACATATGGTGTAAATTTGGACTTCATGGCCATAGTACAGGGTTGGGATTGCCTTTTTCTCTGGAAACTGCTTCTCTCTAAGATCTTTTGTATTTCCCCAGACAGAGGTTGAGTGTTCCAGCCCCCATTTCACTGAGGCGAGATCTCCTCTAGAGCTGGAGTTCAGTTGCAGCCCCTCCTATTGAGAGATGAGAGCCAGGCTGGATCTCCTGCCCCTGTGGACACTAGCACCATAGCTCTGGCCTCTGGGGTCTGCCATCTGCCGTTCCGGGCCTCTGGGCACCAGCTGATGGCTTTTTGCTCCAGTTTTCACATCTCTTCATTTTTTTGTCTTCAAAGATTTCCCTTTTTTCCTTTAAGCCCGATTAGGTATTTAATTATTTGATATTATATTTTATCCAGCACTTTCATGCATTTGGAACTGGGGGTGGTGATGGTGGGGGCTGTGTGTCTGCCATGATCTTTTATTTAGGATTTTTACATCTAGAGTGACAAGCAAGATTAGTCTACGATTTTATTTTTGTTTCATCTTTGGCAGGTTTTGGTGCCAGGGTTATGTGTTATTCATAAAATTAATTAGGAAGTTTCTCTCCTTTCTTTATCCTCCGGAACATTTTAAATAGCATAGAAAATTTCTGTTCCTTGAAGGTTTGAAATTTTCCAGTGAAATCTGTCTGAGGACAACGCCTCTGGGGGTGGGAATGATTGTTTTCAACACTTATTTTCTATTCAGCTTTTCTACTTCTTAAATCAGAGTGTGTAACTTCTGCTTCCCTAGACTATCATACGTTTAATCAAGATTTTAAAATTTATTAGCATGGAATTCCACTTGGTATTCTTATATTTTAATAGGCTTTTTTTTGCATCTCTGGTTATATCTCTTTCTCATTAATGTTTTTCTCTCTTTCTTTTTTGATTAGACTTACCAGAGATTTATGTATTTTATTGACCTTTTCTAAGAAACAGTTATTGAATTTTTTCATCCTGCTATTGAACTCTGAAAGATCTGTAGTTTCTTCTTTCATCTTTAATCCTCTTTTATGGTTTATTATCTTGTTCATTTTCTAATTTTAAGTTGAATGTCCAGGTCACCTATTACCTTTTTTTCTTTAAGAATAAAACATATAAAGTGATAAAAGATTTCCTCTGAGTACTGTTCTGGCTACATTCCATAAGTTTTGATGTGCGTAAATTGTCATTATCATAATTTTTCATAGTCTGAAGTTGTTATTTTTATTTTCTCTTTGATATAAGAGAGGTATTCAGGAGAGTATTTTAAAACTCTTTATTTTTTGTTATTAATTTCTAGTTAGATAATACTATATCTCATACATTTTTAAAAACTACTGTGTTTATGTGAAATTTCAACTGATGCTGACTGTAATGTACACCATTATTTTATAAGAGAATAAGAAAGAAAAAAAATCACTGCTATTTAAATTCTAACATCCCCTCTATAGTCAGATGTATCATAGTTTCAGAGATGATATGGAAACGTAAATCTTAGAATGCTTCAAGTATGTAGTTTATCATTAATTTTTAAATTTAAGTACGGGGACTTCCCTGGTGGTCCAGTGGTTAAGAATTCGCCTCCCAATGCAGGGGACACACGTTCGATCCCTGGTCGGGGAAGATCCCACATGCTGAGGAGCACCGAAGCCCGTGCATCACAACGACTGAGCCAGTGCTCTAGAGCCCGTGAGTCACAACTCTTGAGCCCACCACACTCACAATGAGAAGCCTCCACAGTGAGCAGCCCACTCGCCACAATGAGGAGTAGCCCCCACTCGCTACAACTAGAGAAAGCCCACATGCAGTAACAAAGACCCAGCTCAGCCAAAAACAAACACATTAATAAGCTTCTTAATTATTAAAAAATAAATATAAGTACATTGTGGTCAGAGAATGTGGTCTGTAGTACATTAGTTCCTCAAAATACATTGTAATCTGGTATTCAGTATGCAGTCAGTTTTTATAAATGTTTACGTGTTCTTGAACATAATGTATCTTCTCTATTTGCTGGCTATAAGAATACACACATATGTTTATATGTGCATGTTTCACATATGCACATATACACATACACATATAAAGTCCATTTTGCAACTGTGCTTTTGAAATTTTCTACACACGTGCTAATTTTTTTGTTGGTTTGATCTTTCCATTTCTGAGTGAGACCAGTTAAAATCTCCCACTCTGATGGAGGATTTGTTCATTTTCCCTGTGATTGCCACTTTCTGTTTTATGTATTTTGAGGTTCTGTTGTTAGATGCCTGCAAGTTCCTAATTGTTATACCTTCTTTTTCAGATTGTTCTTTTTCTTCTTGTGTTGTGCCTCTCTTTACCCCCATTAATTCTTTTTTTTGCCTTGAATTCACTTAATAAATAAAATGTCATGTCATCTTTCTTTTGGTTAGTACTTCCTGGCGTTCCACTTTCCAGCTACTTACTTCCAGCCTTTCTGTGTTGCTTTTAAAAAGATTTTACCATCAAAATTCATGGTTTTCTTTGGCTGGCAGTAGGCCCTGTGTGTACATAAGCATTGTTTCTGAAGGCAGAGTGTGTGAGGGAGTGTAAGGGCTGGGAATTCTGCATGTGCAAGTCTGTGTCCTGGCTCTGCTCTCTACCGGCAGCGGGCACTTGTACACATTCTTTAACCTCCTGCAGCTTCAGTTACCCCATCTGCAAAATGTGATTATAATGTCCCTAGCTCATGCGCTTGTTTGTAGGATTAAATAAGCCCATATATGTAAAATGCTTATACCACAGTTTGGCATATAGTGAGCATCGCCAAATATTAGATGGGCTTAATCTCTTAAGGGCTTTCCAGGTGGCACTAGTGATGAAGAATCTGCCTGCCAGTGCAGGAGAAGCAAGAGACGTGGGTTCAATCCCTGGTTTGGGAAGATCCCCTGGAGTAGGAAATGGCAAAACCTGCTCCAGTATTCTTGCCTGAAAAATTCCATAGACAGAGGAGCCTGGTGGGTTACAGTAGTCCATGGGGCCGCAAAGAGTTGGACATAACAGAACAAATTAACATGTAATCTTAATATTTATTGTTATCACTAATATTTTGGATTTATTTCTATCACCTTATTTGTGGCTTCTGTTATGTTCCTTTTTACTTCTTATCCAGTCAATACAATTTTCTTTTTCCTTTCTTTTTTTCTCTATTGATTTGAAAACTATAGATTTTTTCCTATCATTTAATTAAGTACCCTCAAAACGTTAGCATACATATTTAACTATAAATTTTTTTAGCAAGTCTAAAGTTATTATCTCTGTCATCCTCCAAAACAATCAAGCATCTTTGCACATAGGGACTGCATACCAAACATTTTCTCCTTCCATCTTCCTCGTTATAGTTGAGAATTTTTTGCTACCTTAATACAGAAATAGTATTTTTAATATGTAGAGTTGATAGTTAAATTTGCTAATGTATTTTACCATGTTCCTGTTTTTTAAATCCTATTCATTCTGAGTTCATTTTTCTTAAAGAAATGTATCCTTTAAGAATTCTTAAAAAAAAAAAAGAATTCTTTATTTTAGCTGGCACACCTGTAGCTTTGGGTGTCTGAAAATGTCTTTATTTTGCCCTTATTCTTGAATAATTGAATAGAATGACCTTTATTTCTCTATGACACCTACAAAAAATTATATTCCTCTACTGTCTTCTAAGCATCTCTTGATGCTAAGATGTCTGTGCCAAGTCACTTCAGTGGTGTTTAACTCTTTGCGGCCCTATGGATCATAGCCCGTCAGGCTCCTGTGTCCATAGGATTTTCCAGGCAAGAATACTAAATGGGTTGCCATGCCCTCCGCCAGGGGATCTTCCCAACCCGGGGATCAGACTCGAATCTCTTACGTCTCCTGCATCGGCAGGTTCTTTATCACTAGCACCACCTGGGAAGCCCCTAAGGTGTCTGCTGTGGTCTAAATGTTGGCAGATGATCTGTCTTTTCTTTCTGGTAAAGTTTAAGATTTTCCTTTCTGGTTTTCTAGAGCTTTACCAAGATGGGTGAATTTTTAAAATTTTTACCCAGATTTTTTAGCATTGCATGTACATTTTCAGGACAAAAGACAGTCGCATTTCTTCTGATCTGAAACATTCTCAGTCATATTCCCTCAATTTATTGCTTTTTCTACTAGCACCCCATTCTCTTCTTCTGGAGCTCTATTAGATGAATGAGGTGATTCTTTTCAGCAGTTGCATAGGATTCCAGAGTTTTGGTGGACCAAAGTTTAATTAAACATTCTTCTACTAGTGGAAATTTATATTTTTTGAACTTTTTTCTATTAAAAGCAATGCTGTAGCCAACATTTTTTCCTCTCTCTTTTTTGTTAGATTCTATTTTTATTGCATCATGGTAAAATAATGACTTCTATTGAGATTTTTTTCTGTAGTCTAATATAAGCCCATATTTCTAAATATTCTGAGAGAGATTGAGAAAATTGCATTCTGTTCGCTGAGCACAAAGGTGTGAGAGGGAGTGCCAGATTTTATTAGTCAAGCCTTTAATATTCTCACTTAATTTTGTTTGCATAATTTATCGTTTGAAAAGTGTTAAAAACCTTTACGACTGGGGAAATGTCAAGTCTCCTTTTCCTTGATCATTTGCTTTATAGACCCTGAAGCTATGTTGTGAGATGTATTAGTACCCATCTGTGGAGATCACTCCACGGGGCTGACCCTTGGCGTCCCCCTGAAGCTTTCCTGGACCTCCTTTGTGGTCCTTGGACTCTTCCAGGCACCCTGACCTCCCAGAGGCTGCCCACTGCACTGGGCTGGCTGGAATTCCTGTCCGTGTCTGTTTTCGTGCCCTGACCAAATTTCCTTCATGGACACAGGCTCAAACTCCCACCCTGCCCGTTTCTAAATTTATTTGATCCTTTCAGTGGAAGTTTGGAAGGAAAGAAGTTCGACAAATGGTGTTTGTTGTCATCCTTAACACAGAAGTCCTCTTCCTTCCAACAACTGCTTTTCCAGGCATGAATGTTCTTTCGTTACTCAGCTTGACCTCCTTCCTTAGCCCCAGACTCCCCAGGTGAATGACGTCCGTCTATACACGCATTCATGGCAGGAAGTTTTCTAGCACCGCCAGCCCCCATGCGAGGGCACAGAAGCTGTGTGGAGCTGGCAGACTGGTCTTGAATCCAATCAATGAAGGAAGAGGGACCCAACCCGAGGTTGAGCCCCTTGTGTGTGTGAGGTTGAGCCCCGTGTGTGTCCATGGCGGGACCATCATGGCTGGAGCTTCAGGAGAGAGGCAGTGCCCACCTCCCAGCCATGCGCTTCTCTGCAGTCTGTATACCCCCGGCCCAGTGTGTGGGGTCCCCGGTGCCTATGGCCAGTGTTTACCCGGCACCGCTCATGCTTCCCCGGGGTAGATGGAGCGGATGAGCGCAGCAGCTCCCTCCCACAGATCTGTTCGCTGTCAGCGGGAGTGGATCTCTTTTTAATATTTATTTACTTATTTGGCCATGCTGAGTCTTAGTTGTGGCATGTGGGATCTCGTTCCCTGACCAGGGATTGAACCCAGACCCCCTGCATGTAGTCCTAGCCATTGAACCACCAGGGGAGTCTCCAGAGTGGATCTTTTTTAAAGGGAAAATCGCATGCATCTGGTGGGAGAGGTTCATACCCCTCAACCATCCTCACTTGCCCCACTCCTCCTTCAGTTCTCACCTTGATGTCCTAGGCACAGGGCTCTTCCGTTTCCCAGACCAGAGCCACACGCCTTGGTCCCTTGCTTTGGGACTGTCTTGGCATCGGGACTGTCTTGGAATCGCTGGGAACTCTTCAAGGGCAGTATATACAAGCTGGCACATAGCGGGTGCAGTGCTCAGTGAGGGTTTGTGGAATAAAGGGAAGAGGTGAAGGTAGGGGTGATAATGAAGGCAGGGGGCAATGAAGAGGAGATTCAAAGGTGGGAGGAGGTAGGTGCTCATGAGCCAAGTTCCAGGCTCTGCGTGTTCCTGTCGCCCGCCTTTGCCGCACTGTTCCCAGTGGGTGCCAGCTCTGAATGCCTGTTTAAGTCACTCCACGAAGCTCAGCTTCTCAATCTGTTTTTTATTTGCAAGGGCCAGATTCATCTTCCTTTTTTAAAAGTCAAGCTTCTGAGAAAGTCATTTAAATTCACAGTGATTCTCCTTTCAAATAGCTCCTTTGAATGGTGTTTTTGGAGTCATGGATCTTAGGGACTCTGCCAGGAGGGGCTGAGGGTCATGCAAAGACTCCTTGACGGGGCACAAGTTGTAGAGGAGGAGCAGGGCTTTCAGGGGTGGGGAGTTGCCTTCAAATAGATGGGGTGTGTGTGTGTGCCAGGGCCCTGCAGTGCATCAGCTGAAAGGTTGCTTTCTGACCTGACCTGTGGACACTGGCTCCTCTTTCTTGGGAAGAAGGAGAGCTGGTTATGCTAAGTTCAGTGGCCACTCCAGATGTTTCTGTGCATTAAGATTAGAATCTGCAACACCCAATCTTCAAATTTTCTAGATGGTTAAAAAGCATGTATGTACTGTCTGGGAAAAATGTCCAAAACGTATTGTTAAGTTAAAAAGCAGACTGTGAACAGTATGTACTTATGTACATTTACGGCTAAAAAATTTATGCATGCAAAAAAGCCTAAACTGTATATTCTGTATTTACATAATTAAAAATACATAGCTAGAAAGAAGTCTGGAAGGAATTGTGCCCAATTATCCCAGGATTGGGGAGCTTTCAAAATGGTCTTTAATTGTATTGTTTGAAGTTTTTTTCCTATGAGAATATATTCCTGTGTATGTGTGTCATTTTAAGAGATGTATGGATTTAGAAGTGGGATTCTATATGGTTTACCTTGAGCTTCTGGGATTTTCATTTCTTTGAGTGATGGTATTGAATGGCTCGTGTGTGTGTGTGTGTGTGTGTGTGTGTGTGCATGTGTGGTGTGGTGTGGTGTGTGCATGCATGCTCAGTTGCGTCCGATTCTTTGCAGCCCTTTGCCAGGCTCCTCTGTACTTGGAATTTTCCAGGCAAGAATATTATTGGATATCTCAAAAGGTTACTTGATTGATGACTTATAAGTGAATTATATGTGTAGTTCAGGTCAGAGGTCAGCAAACCTTTTCTTAAAAGGCCAGGTAGCAAATATCTTAGGCTCTGTGAGCCAAAAGGTCTCTGCTGAAACTACTCAACTCTGCAGTCAGAACATGAAGTAGCCATAGATGATACGAAAGTGAATGAGTATTGCTATGTCCCAATAAAACTTTATTTAAAGAAACAGATTGCTGGTGGGTTTTGACCTGTGGGCCATAGTTGGCTGACTCCTAGGGGTTTAATTGGGCTTCCCTGCAGCTCAGCAGTAAAGAATCCACCTGCAGTGCAGGAGCCGTAGGAAATGCAGGTTTGATCCCTGAGTTGGGAAGATCCCCTGAAGGAGGCATGGCAACCCACTCCAGTATTCTTGCCTGGAGAATCCCATGGACAGAGGAGCTGGGTGGGTACAGTCCATAGGGTCCTGAAGAGTCGGACATGACTGAAGTGGCTTAGCATGTAGCACATAGCAGGGTTTAATCGATCCTTAAGACACAGGTGGGTGTGAAAGTAGGGAGAAAAGGCAAATAGAAATATTTTAGAAATCCAGTCAAAACCATCCTTCTGAAAAACAAATGAGGATCTGCAAAGCCAAAGGGAAAAGAAAAACCATTGTTTTTCTTAAGCACTGTCCTGCAGCTTCTTTCAGCTCGACCAGGGGAGGCTTGGCTGCCAGGCCCCAGGAAGGAGTGTGAGGACTTCTCCTCTGGGGAAGCAAGCTTTCTGAGAGGTGCTCCCCAACCCTCTGCCGCTCTGGGAGTGGCCTGAGCTTGCACACAGTTGCACTCTGTAAGCTTTGTTTGCCTGAACAGGGCTCTGAGTGGCCTGCCCAGCCCTGGGGAGGTGGTGGACAGGGTCAAATTGAGGCAGGTGAGTGACATCGTCAGGTTTGGGAAGAGACAAGTGGCTTCCCTGAAGCTGGTTGCTGAAAACCAGGCCTCTCCTGGGACCAGCCTCAGCCCTCTAACTGGGGCATCGGAACCCCTCTGTCTTACCCTGTTTTCTCCTGGGTCACAGGGCTGAGGTTGAGCACCATGGGCTGCAGGACAGGAAAGATGCATTAGTGCTCAGTTATGTGGGCCATGTGAATTAGACACACGGCTTGAGATGGAGCACTTGTGTCTGGAACTGAGCACTTCATGCCCCGTGTGACCAGGGGGGACAAGGAACCACTAGGAAGTATGTGTTCCCTTTCACACTGAATGAGCACTCATGCATGTGTCTGTGTGTGTGTGTGTGTGTGTGTGTGTATGCACATACACATACAGATGCCTGCAGATAAATGTGTCTGGGAAGCAATCTCAGACAGGCGGACACCCCAGCATCCCCTCCTCCCGGCCTCATAAGGAGAGTTCTGTCTGCCTGGTGTTTCCCAGGCCTTCGTGTAGTTAAGGTAATCAAGGTCATGAGAGGAAGAAAGACAGAGGACATCGCTCCTGGAAGGAAGAGAAAGTGAAAGTCACTCAGTCATGTCCAACTCTTTTCGACCCCATGGACTGTATAGTCCATGGAATTCTCCAGACCAGAATACTGGAGGGGGTAACCTTTCCCTTCTCCAAGGGGTCTTCCCAACCCTGGGATCAAACCCAGGTCTCCTGCATTGCAGGCAGATTCTTTACCAGCTGAGCCACAAGGGAAGCCCTGAAGAAAGAGGGAACAGGGTTACCCAGGAAAATGCAGAATTATCACAGCAGAGAAAAGAAGGGAGTGGAAGGTGAGAGTGGCTGGGCAGGCCATGGAACTCAGAGCCTGATGCAAGGAGAGAAGGGATTTAGGGCATTTCGCCTTCGGAGGAGAGGGGTGCAGACAGCTGCTGTGCATACATGCAAGATATGGAGACAGGATGGGGACAGGGCTCCAATAGCAGCTGAGCATTATCAGTGGGATCCTTTTGTTATCTTAGTGAGCTTTGGGGGTAGATTTAATTCGAGGTTGACTGTTAAGTGGGTATTTTAAAAATTCCTTCTCTTTTAGTTTAAATAATTTATTAGTTTATAACTTCCCCCAGAAGAATTCACTATTTCTCCTATCCCCCACCCCCTACCTCCGACAACCACCAAGTCCATTACTTTTATCTATGAACTTGTTTTTGTTACTTTGGCATTTGGTGTCAGATTCAAAAAATCATCACCAAGCGTATGTTGAGGAGCTTGCAAACTATGTTTTCTTCTAGTTTTATGATTTTACCTCTTATAGTCTTTAATCCATTTTGAGTTAATTTTTGTGTTTGGTGTAAGATAGTGGTTCAGTTTCATTTTTTTTACGTGTGATGTCTGGTTTTCTCTACAGCATTTATTGATAAGACTTTTTTCCACATTATATATTCTTGGCTTATTTGTCATAAATTAATTGACCAGGTATGCATGGGTTTATTTCTGGTATCTCTATTCTGTTCAATTGATCCATGTGTCTGTTTCTATGCCAACACCATACTGTTTTAAATGCCATAGCTTTGTAATATAACTTGAAATCAGAGATCATAATGCCTCCAGCATTGTTCTTTCTTAAGATTCAGTTCAGTTCAGTCGCTCAGTCGTGTTTCTTTGCAACCCCAGTGACTACAGCATGTCAGGCTTCCCTATCCATTACCAACTCCCGGAGCTTGCTCAAACTCATGTCCATCGAGTTGGTGATGCCATCCAAACATCTCATCCTCTATCGTCCCCTTCTCCTCCCACCTTCAATCTTTCCCAGCATCAGGGTCTTTTCCAATGAGTCAGTTCTTCGCATCAGGTGGCCAAAGTATTGGACTTTTAGCTTCAGCCATCAATCCTTCCAATGAATATTCAAGACTGATTTCCTTTACGACTGACTAGTTTGATCTCCCTGCAGTCCAAGGGACTCTCAAGAGTCTTCTCCAACACCACAGTTCAAAAGCATCAGTTCTTTGGTGCTCAGTTTTCTTTATAGTCCAACTCTCACATCCACACATGACAACTGGAAAAACCATAGCTTTGACTAGACGGACCTTTGTTGACAAAGTAATGTCTTTGCTTTTTAATATGCTCTCTGGGTTGGTCATAGCTTTTCTTCCAAAGAACGTCTTTTAATTTCATGGCTGCAGTCACCATCTACAGTGATTTTGGAGCCCCCCAAAATAAAGTCTCTCACCGTTTTCATTGTTTCCCCATCTATTGCCATGAAGTGATGGGACTGGATGCCATGATCTTGGTTTTCTGAATGTTGAGTTTTTTTAATTAATTTATTTTTAATTGAAGGATAATTGCTTTACAGAATTTTGCTGTTTTCTGTCAAACCTCGACATGAATCAGCCATAGGTATACATATATCCCCTCTCCTCTGAACCTCCCTCCCATCTCC
Organism: Cervus elaphus; assembly: GCF_910594005.1. NCBI lineage: Eukaryota > Metazoa > Chordata > Mammalia > Artiodactyla > Cervidae > Cervus > Cervus elaphus. The sequence continues at coordinate 44,382,234 of NC_057818.1, forward strand.
CTCCCCATCCCACCCCTCTAGGTTGACACAGAGCCCCTGTTTGAGTTTCCTGAGCCAGACAGCAAATTCCTGTTGGCTATTTATTTTATATATGGCAATGTAAGTTTCCATGTTACTTTCTGTACATCTCACCCTCTCCTCCCCTCTCCCCATGTCCACAAGTCTATTCTCTATGTCTGGTTCTCCATTGTTGCCCTGTAAATAAGTTCTGCAGTACCATTCTTCTAGATTCCGTATATATGTGTTAGAATACAGTATTTATCTTTCTTTTTCTGACTCACTTCACTCTGTATAATAGGTTCTAGGTTCATCTACCTTATTAGAACTGACTCAAATGTATTCCTTTTTATGGCTGAGTAATATTCCATTGTGTATATATACCACAACTTCTGTCAATGGACATCTAGGTTGCTTCCATGTTCTAGCTATTGTAAATAGTGCTGCAATAAGCAATGTGATACATGTTTCTCTTTCAGTTTTGGTTTCCTCAGGGTATATGCCTAGGAGTGAGATTGCTGGGTCATATGCTGGTTTTATTCCTAGTTTTTTAAGGGATCTCCATACCATCTTCCATAGTGGCTGTATCAATTTACATTCGCACCAATAGTGCAAGAGTGTTCCCTTGTCTCCACACCCTCTCCAACATTTACTGTTTGTAGAGTTTTTGATGGGGGCCATTCTAACTGGTGTGAGGTGATATCTCATTGTAGTTTTGATTTGTATTTCTCTAATAATAAGCAATGTTGAGCATCTTTTCATATGTTTGTTAGCCATGAATGTTGAGTTTCAAACCAACTTCTTCACTCTCCTCTTTCACTTTCATCAAGAGGCCCTTTAATTCTTCTTCGCTTTTAAGGATGGTGTCATCTGCATATCTGAGATTATTGATATTTCTCCCGGCAGTCTTGATTCCAGCTTGTGCTTCTTCCAGCCCAGCGTTTCTCATGATGTACTCTGCATATATGTTTAATAAGCAGAGTGAGAATATAAGCCTTGACACACTCCCTTCCCGATTTGGAACCAGTCTGTTGTTCCATGTCCAGTTCTAATTGTTGCTTCTCGACCTGCATACAGATTTCTCAGGAGGCAGGTCAGGTGGTCTGGTATTCCCATGTCTTTCAGAATTTTCCACAGTTTATTGGGATCCACACAGTCAAAGGCTTGAAGTAGTCAATAAAGGAGAAGTAGATGTTTTCCTAGAATTACCTCACTTTTTCTATGATCCAACACATGTTGGCAATTTGATCTTTGGTTCCTCTGGCTTTTCTAAATCCAGCTTGAACATCTGGAAGTTCACAGTTCACATACTGTTGAAGCCTGGCTTGGAGAATTTTGAGCATTACTTTCCTAGCTTGTGAGATGAGTGCAATTGTACAGTAGTTTGAACATTCTTTGGCATTGTCTTTCTTTGGGATTGGGATGAAAACTGACCTTTTCCAGTCCTATGGCCACTGCTGAGTTTTCCAAATTTGCTGGCATATTGAGTGCAGCACTTTAGCAGCAGTATCTTTTAGGATTTGAAATCCTAAAATCAGCTGGAATTCCATCACCTCCACTAGCTTTGTTCATAGTGATGCTTTCTTAGGCCCACTTGACTTCACATTCCAGGATGTCTGGCTCTAGGTGAGTGATCACACCATCGTGGTTATCTGGATCATAAAGATCTTTTTTGTTTAGTTCTTCTTTGTATTCTTGCCACCTCATCTTAATATCTTCTGCTTCTGTTAGGTCCATGCCATTTCTGTCCTTTATTGTGCCCATCTTTGCATGAAATGTTCCCTTGGTATCTCTGATTTTCTGAAAGAGATCTCTAGTCTTTCCATTCTGTTGTCTTCCTCTATTTCTTTGCATTGATCACTGAGGAAGGCTTTCTTATCTCTCCTTGCTATTCTTTGGAACTCTGCATTCAAATGGGTATATCTTTTCTTTTCTCCTTTGCCTTTAGCTTCTCTTCTTTTCTCAGCTCTTTGTAAGGCCTCCTCAGAGAACCATTTTGCTGTTTCTTTTTCTTGGGGATGGTCTTGATCCTTGTCTCCTGTACAGTGTCACAAACCTCCATCCATAGTTCATCAGGCACTCTGTCTATCAGATCTAATCCCTTGAATCTATTTGTTACTTCCACTGTATATCGTAAGGTATTTGATTTAGCTCATACCTGAATGGTCTAGTGGTTTTCCCTACTTTCCTCAATTTAAGTCTGAATTTTGCAATAAGGAATTCATGATCTGAGCCACAGTCAGCTCCGGGTCTTGTTTTTGCTGACTGTATAGAGCATCTCCATCTTTGACTGCAAAGAATATAATCAGTCTGATTTCGGTATTGACCGTCTGGTGATTTCCATGTGTAGAGTCGTCTCTTGTGTTATTGGAAGAGGGTGTTTGCTTTGACCAGTGAGTTCTCTTGGCAAAACTCTGTTAGCCTTTGGCCTGCTTCATTTCATACTCCAGGGCCAAATTTGCCTGTTACTCCGGGTATCTTAAGATTGTTACTCCAGTTCTTAGGATTGCTTTGGCTATTTGTTGTCTTTTATGGTGTTATATAAATTTTAGCATTATTTTGCTATTCCTGTGAAAAATGTCATTGGAATTTTGATGGGGATTGCCTTCAGTCTGTAGATTGCTTTGGGTAGTATTTTAACAATATTAATTCTTTCAGTCCTTGAACATGGAATATCTCTCCATTTATTCGTGTCTTTTTCAATTTCTTATGTTAACCTGTATAAGTTTTCAGTATACAGGTCTTTCACCTGTTTGGTTAAACTAACTTATTCTATTTTTGATGTAATTATATAGAATTGTTTTTCATAATTTCTCTTTCTAATAGTCCCTTTTTAGTATATAGAAATGCAACAGATTTTTATGTATTAATTTTGTACCCTGCAACTTTACTGGATCTGTTTATTAGTTCTGACAGCTTTTGATGTGTCTTTAGGGTTTTCTATATATAATATGTCAATCTGTAGATAGTGACTGTTTTACTTATTCCTTTCCAATTTGCATGCCTTTTATTTATTTATTAATTTTTCTTGCCTATTTTTTGTGGCTAGGACTTCTAATACTATGTTGAATGAAAGTAGTGAGAGTGGGCATCCTTGCCTTTTTCCTAATCTTCAGCTTTTCACCACAAAGTATGATGTTAGCTGTGAGCTTGTCATATATGGCCTTTATTATGTTGGGGTATGTTCTCTCTATACTCATTTTGTTGAGAGTTTTTAGTAATAAATAGATGTTGAATTTTGTAAAATGCTTTTTACTTGTCTATTGAGATGGGTAAATGATTTTTATCTTCCATTTTTTAATGTGGTTTATTACACTGATTTGCAGGCATTGAACCATCCTTGCATTCTTGGAATAAATTCCATTTGATCATGATATATGATTCTTTTAACGTATTGTGGAATTCGGTATGGTAATGTTTCATTGAGGAATTTTGCATCTGTGTTCACCAGAGCTATGGGTCTGTAGTTTTCTTTTCCTGTGGCATCTTTGTCTGGTTTTTGTATCAGAGCGATGTTAGCCTTGAATTTGGAAGAGTTCCTTCCTCTTTTGTCTTTTGGAAGAGTTTCAGAAGGATTGGTGTTAATTCTTGTTTGAATGTTTGGTAGAATTCACCAGAAGGGGTGTTGTCTTGTCCTAGACTCTTGTTTGTTAGGAGGTTTTTGGTTACTGACTCGATGTTCTTACTAATAATTAGTCTGTTCAGATTTTCCTTTAATTAACTAATAAATTTAATTTTTGGCTGTGCTGGAGTCTTCATTGCTGCCCATGGGCTTCCTCCAGTTGTGACAAGCGGGGGCCACTCTCTAGTTGCGGTGTGTGGGTTTCTTGTTGTGGTGGCTTCTTTTGTTGCAGAGCATGAGCTTTAGAGTGAACGGGCATCAGTAGTTGTGGCATGTGGGCTCTGGAGCACTGGCTCAGTAGCTGTGGCCCACAGGCTCAGTTGCCCCTCTGCATGTAGAATCTTCCCAGAGCAGGAATCGAACCCATGTGCCCTGAATTGGCAGGTGGGTTCGTAACCACCAGGGAAGATCTGTTCAGATTTTCTCTTTCATCATGATTAAGTCTTGACAAGTTGTATATTTCTAGAAATTTACCAGTTTTTTTCTAGGTCCTCAAATGTGTTGATGTGTAATTGTTCATAGTAGTCTCTTCTGATCTTTTATATTTCTATGGTATCAGTTGTATTGTTTTCGCTTTCATTTCTGATTTTATTTATTTGAGTCATGTCTGTTTTTTTTTTTTGGTAGATCTAGCTAAAGGTTGTCCATTTTGTTTATCTTTCCAAAGAACCAGTTTTTAGTTTCATTGATCTTTTCTACTGTCTTTTTAATCTCTGTTTCATTAATTAAAAAAATACATTTGTTTATTTTGTGTATTCATCTGGTCTTAGTTGTGGCATGGAGCATCTTTCATTGCAGCTTGAGGGCTTCAGAGTACATGAGCTCAGTAGTTGCCATATGCAGGCTTCTCTCTAGTTATGGAGCATGGACTTAGTTGCCCTGTGGCATGTGGGAACTTAGTTTCATGACCAGGAATTGAACCCATGTCCCCTGCATTTGAAGGTGAATTCTTAACCACCCGACCTCCAGGGACGTCCCATATTTCATTCATTTCTTCTCTAATTTTTTCTATTTCCTTCCTTCTACTAACTTTGGGTTTCATTTGTACTTTCTCTATTTCCTTGAGGTATGAAGTTAGGTTGTTTATTTGAGATTTTTCTTTCTTTTTGAGTAGGCATTTATTGCCATGAACTGCTTCTGGGAATCCCATAAATTTTGATATGCCCCATTTCCATTTGTTTCAAGTATTTTTAAAATTCTTTTTTTATTTTTTTTGACCCTCTGGTTGTTCAGTAGCATGTTGTTTAATCTCCACATATTTGTGAGTTTTCCAGTTTCCTTCATGTAATTGATTTCTATTTTCATAACATGATGGTGAGAAAAGATGCTTGATATGGTTTTAATCCTCTTAACTTATTAAGACTTATTTTGTGGCTGACATATAATCTATCTTGGAAAATGTTTCATAAGCACTTGAGAACAGTTTGTAACCTGTTACTTTTGGATGAAATGTTCTGTAAACATACTTAAGAAAGTCTGTATTATCTAATATGTCTTTTAAGGCCAATGTTTCCTTATCAATTTTCTGTCTGAATGATCTATTCATTGATAAAAATGGGGTATTAAAGTCTTCTACTATTATTGTATTGCTATCTCTTTCTTCGGGTCTGATAATATTTGCTTTATATATTTAGCTGCTCCTATGTTGGGTGCATTAATGTTTACAAATGTTATATCTTCTTATTTGATTCACCCCTTTATCTGTAGTACCTTTCTTTGTCTCTTATTACAGCCCTTGTTTTTTTTTTTTTTTTTTTTTTTTTTATTATTTAAGACCTTTATTAACAGGTGCTTGCAGTTTGTTGACTTTTTTTTTTGAAAAAATCAAGCTGTAAACTTTTATTACAAATTAAAAATGAGGTTCTTAAAAATCTCAACTTGACCAGATATGAAACAATTTAAAAACCTTTAAAGGTGTATTGAGAAAAAACAGGCTTTTTTTTTTTTTAAAAAACACGTTTGTCATTACCAAAAAGAGACGTCTTTAGGTAAAAATAATAAAAACCCCATGCTGCATAGATAATGCAGATAGTTCTAGTTATCTGGTCAACAGGCAAAAAGCAAGCACTTAAGGTCTTCAGCTCCAATCTTTTGTTCATTTCTTATTGCTGGAATTTCATATTCATTTCTTCTTGTTGGATGACTAAACCGGATGATGGTAGAGATGGTAAGCCGGCATTTACTCAGCCCTGCCCTGCTCAGCCTCAGGAGCGGACGAATTCTCAGCTGGTGGATCGGCTGCTTTTGTCTCTTTGCCATCTTGTGGTTTAGGGTTTTCTGGGCGTCTGCGTCGGTAATTGAAGTTGCGGCGGTACCGACGTTGAGGTGGTTGCTGACCTTGGGTCTCATCTCCTTGATTTTTCTTATCTTCTTCATTGCCGTCCTCTCTGGGCTGTCTTTGGCGAGGAGGGCCCCTGCGGAATCGTGGTCTATAACCCCGATACATATTCTGTCTCACTGGTCTACCTTGTTCTCCTGCACCCTGGTTGTCAGCACCCTCCATCACTTCTCCCTGCACAGGAGGGTTGGAGTACTGTGGTCGACGCCCATAGGGTCTCCGCATGTAGTAAGGTGGGAACCTCCGCCTGCGGTAGGGCCGGCGCTGTTGGGCCTGGCCTTCGGGAGCGCTCTCCGATCCCTCATTCTTTTCCCCACTCTCACTATTCTGGTAATTCTGCTGGTAATTGCGTGGAGGACCCCTGCGACGTGGATAGCGCCTATACTGGTTACGGTCTGCTGCGTATTTACTGCCTTGCACTGGAACTCCACCAGGGCCTGTAACATTTGCTGCCTCCGCACCCTTTTCTCCTTCAACAACATCAAACTCCACAGTCTCTCCATCTCCTACACTGCGAAGGTACTTCCTGGGGTTATTCTTCTTTATGGCAGTCTGGTGTACAAATACATCTTCCTTGGTGTCATTCCTGTTGATGAAACCATATCCGTTCCTTACATTGAACCATTTTACTGTTCCCAAAACCTTCGTTGCGATGACCTTCTTGTCCCCGCCGGCAGGCGCCGCCGATGTGAGGCCGCCCGGGCCGCCGCTCCCTGCGCCGCTGCCCGTCGTGCCGGGCTTGGTGTCGGCAGCGCTGAGGGCGGGGGCGGCGGGGGGGGGCGGCGGGCGGCTGCTGGGTCTCGGCCTCGCTGCTCATGGTTGCGGTGATGGTGACTGGGGCCGGCTGCGGCAGCTGCGGCTCCTCCCGGGGTGTGATGGTAACTAGGCCGGCGGCGGCGGTGGGGCTGCTCAGGGCTCTCTGGGGTCCGCTCTCCGCTCCCGCTACCGATCGAACTCTTATTACAGCCCTTGTTTTAAAGTCTGTTTTGTGTGATGTATTCAAGCTTTCTTTTGGTTTCCATTTGCATGGATTATCTTTTCCCACCCTACACTTTCAATCTACATGTATTCCTACATCCAAAGTGAGTCTCTTGTAGGCAGCATATAGATGAGTCTGTTCTTGTATCTATCTCCTTTCTATGTCTTTTTTTTTTTTTTGGCCACACCACATGTTATGCGGGATCTTAGTTCCCGACCAAGGATCAAACCCTCACCCCCTGCGCTGGAAGCACAGAGTCTTAACCTCTGGACCACCAGAGAATTCCCTCTATGTCTTTCAATTGGAGAAGTTAGTTCATGTACATTTAAAGTAATCATCGATAGTTATGTGCTTATTCTTTGTTTTCTGGCTGTTTTATAGTGCTTCTCTGCTCCTATCTTCTCTTGCCTTCTTTGTGATTTGATGACTTTCTTTAGAGGTATGCTCATATTCCCTTCTCTTTATCTTTTACATATTTACTATAAGTTTTTGCTTTGTGTGTACCATGAGGCTTACACATAACAACGTATAGCTGTAATGGTCTATTTTAAGTTGATAACAACTTAAGTTTGATCCCACTGCAAAGCTTAACATTATTCCTCCCCCATTCCCCATGTTTTATGGTTCTGATGTCACATTTTACATCTTTTTATCTGGTGTATCCCTTAACTAATTGTTGTGATCACAGTTGTTTTTACTACTTTTGTCTTTTAACCTCCATACTAGTTTCATAAATGATTAAAGTTCATTGAGTGGGTGTTTTTCTGAAAGGGACCTCAAACATGCCAAAGTCAGCCTCATGGGCTACGCATGTGTGCACTCCTAGGTTTGTACATACCGAGGCTAGACCACTTAGGTGCAGCCAACATCATTTAGCCTTGAAGAGTGGAGTTTGTAGAAGAAGAGTGAATGGTGCATTCATTGTGTCTGTGTCCCGGCAGACAACAGCCAGCCTTGTGTGGATGTTGCCCAGAGACTCTTTTCCTGGTTCTGGGCTTGATTGTGGGAAGGGCAGAGGGAGAAACAACGTCGGAGAAAGCCTTAACGCAGCGCCCAAATGGAAGTTCCTCCCCTGCTGCAAGTTAGATCCAATTCACACCCTCGCACAGCCTGAAGGCTGGTGCCGGCTCTGTTTGATAACATCACAGCAAACGGCCGCCTAGTCACTATTTTGGTTCTTGCCACTGCTGCTTCTCTCTGCACCTTTCAAGAAGCGTTCCTTTCCTTCTGGAAGGCTGGGGTGCCAAGCTCCCCCAGCGCCTTCCCATTTTGGTAAATTAAGGGACAGACAAATGGTGCCAAATTGTTCTCGTCTCTTTCACGAAACTATTCGTAACCAGCTTATTTTCTTTTCCTCCATTGAGTGAGCACGTTAAAACTAAAATTAAATCATTACCCAAAGCACAGACAACGATCCCCTTCATAATTACATCCTCTTAATTGGCATCTGAAGACCCAGCTCATTTTTATGCTTGCCGGAAAATGTCTCAGGCATATTTAACATTTTTTTTTAAGGTTTAAAGGTCAACAAGAATATCTTACCTTAATTTGACAAGCATGCGAGAAATAATGCAAGACTGGTTTATGTTCAGGTAATGCACAAGGAAACCTATAAATCAGGCTGGGGGAATATGAGATGATGCCATATCGGAACCATCTGCCTTCGTTCTCAGAAGAATCAATACCACGAAGAAAGCACCAAAGATGTAGTGATTTATGCCTTTGTGTTGGTGGAGAAATAGTGGCCATTTTTAGAGTCACCTCATATCATCTTAAAACAACAGGGCCTGAGGGGAAGAACAAGAGTGGCCATAACCCTGCACGTGTCAGAGAGCAAATCTGACACTTGGTTTTTAATTGTCTCGGCTTGAGAAAGGATGATTCTGAGGTCCCTCCATGCCCCTGACTCTGCCCCCTCTGCTATTGTATGTGGGAAGGCTGCCATGAGTGCTGAGATGTGGAAGGGAATTAACTAAATTGCGTCTGAGTGATTGTTGCCAGGGGATAGAGGCTTAGAGCTTGGGGACCCTGGGTTTTCCATACTAGGCATACTGCTTAAGCCTCTGCCTCCCTTTTTAAAAAAACTTTTCATTTTATTTTGGAGTAGAGTTGATTAACAATGTTGTGATAGTTTCAGGTGTACAACAAAGTGATTCAATTATACATATACATATATCTCCTCTTTTTCCAATTCTTTCCTCACTTGTTGATGTTCAGTCAGTAAGTCATTTCTGACTCTTTGCAACCCCATGGACTGCAACACGCCAGGATCTTCTGTTCTCCAGTATCTCCCAGAGTTTCCTCAAATTCATGTCCATTGAGTTGGTGATGCCATCCAACCATCTCATTCTCTGTCGCCCCCTTGTCCTTTTGCCTTCAGCCTTTCTCAGCATCAGGGTCTTTTCCAATGAGTTGGCTGTTCGCATCAGGTGGCCAAAGTATTGGAGCTTCAGCTTCAGCATTAGCCCTTCCAATGAATATTCAGGATCAATTTCCTGTAGAATTGACTGGTTTGATCTCCTTGCAGCCCAAAGGACTCTCAAGCGTCTTTCCCATTTAGGTTGTTACGTAATCCTGAGCAGAGTTGCTGGTGCTATGCAGTAGGTCCTTGGTGGTTGCCACTGCCTTCCTTGTGAGAGCCTTTGTGGCTAAGAGAACACACAGCCTTGGCGAACTCCACCCTCCAGCTCGATGGATGTGGGGCTTGGTCCTGACCAAGATGGGAAGAGGCACTGTGGCTTTGTGGGGGAGGGAAAGAAGGTCTCTGTGCAATTAGGGTTTGGAAAAACAAGTGGTATTGTTTCACCACCTTCCCCAGAGGGTCGACAGTAGTAATTCTCCATGGGGATAGGAGGAAGAGGGACAGGCAGATGAAGCTCCAGCAGGTGTATCAGTATCTGGGGAGGGAGAGGAGGATTTGAAAGGCTTGAAAAAGAATATTTTGTCATTGGAGAGGTGTTTTGTGGAGATGGTTCAAAGTATAAAATTAGGTTTTCATAATCAAGCCATAGAAAGGAAAGCTTCTCTCAATTCTCCTGGCAGGTGGGACTCTGGAATTTTGAGTGAAAGAGATTCTGAGCTTTTGCTCTCTGACACTTGTGTTATGTATATTGTTGGCTGTTATTGTGTGTTTATGTTGCCCATGTGTACTGTAGTTCCCATTACACATCATAAACATATGCGCTTTCTGTTTTACAGTGAGGATATGCTTTGGGGAAAAGTTTGATTTTTGTTTTTACTAAAGAGCATCAGAAAAAAGGGACTGTGAGGTTGTTACATCTTCAGTTCTATCCTTTCCAAGACTTGAAATTGGTCCTAACACTACACAAGCTGGAAGTCAAAGTAAAATCATTTCCATCACCACAGTGCACTGTGGTGATTTTTTTATTTTTTATGCAAAACAAACCCACAGCCGCATTCCTGCTTCTTGGAGCCTGTGTGTGGATGGGTGCCTGGCCTGCCCCCCCACCCTCTGCCTGCTGGCCCTGGAGGTGACACTGCAATCTGCAAATCAAATTGAGCGTCAGGTTTTGCTTTCTTTGGCTCTCTCTGGGGCAGAGCTAATGATAATGATGCATGAGGTTTATAGCACGGGTAGGTTTATCTGTCGTGCAAAGATGAGGTGCACCTTCCTTGAGGCATTGGCAAATTCTGGGCAGTCATGCCAAACCACCCTCATAGCTTAAAATGTTGGGCCAAGATCACGTGAAATTTATTCTAAAGCCTGTGGGTCTAATTTTCCCCTGTAAAACGTCATTCTCTGCTGCACATGAAAGAAACTAGCATTATCAGGATCTTGTCACCAACCTGTGCAAAACTTTTGCACACTTCAAGGATACAGATTCTCGCCTTTTAGAAACTCCCATGAAATCTACATTGAGGGCAGCCAGACCTCGCCTTAGTGAAGAAGCTGAAAACATAGCCTGGAGGAAATCCATTACGAGGGTGGCAGGCTAAAAGTTTTGCAAAAGGTCAGATCTATTATTTGGCTATTAGTTGTGATGAATGGGTGATAAAGGAAACCATTCATAGCTACCTAGATGTGTGTGATCCATTGCTCAGGAGCCAATCTGAGAGGAAATGCTGTTCTTCTAAGCCTTGGGGACTACCAATAGAATTGATGATGTCTCTGAACTGGAGTCAAATTTCTTCGAAGTAAATGAGCCGAATTGGAAAATAATATTAGACTTCCATTAGGGGTGTTCTTGCAATGCCAAATTCAAGCAAAGGACTCTGTGTGTGTGTGTGTGTGTGTGTGTGTGTGTATACAAGGGAAAGCCTCATAAATATTTTCAGAATATACTCCATCATTCTCTGCCAAGTTTCAGCGTTTGCCAATTTTTAAAGAAGACTTCAACCTTGCTAGCAAAATAATTAATTTTGTAAAAAAAAAACACCTCACAACAACCAGAAACACCCACCCAATGCCCTGGATGCCCTGCTGTTTCCTTAATTCTGTGGAAATTTGCATGTCAAAGAATTTGGATTGCCCACTGGGTTTTCTAGGTCTGAACTGAAATTGTCAAAAGCGCTTGGTGAATAAATGGGCTGAAGGTAGACGTTACCATATTTGGGGGCTTTCCAAGTGACTCAGTGCTAAAGAATCTGCCAGTCGATGCAGGAGACCTGGGTTCTATCCCTGTGTCGGGAAGATCCCCTGGAGGAGGAGGTGGCAACCCACTCCAGTATCCTTGCCTGGAAAATCCCGTGGACAGAGGAGCCTTGCGGGCTACAGTCCAGAGGGTTGCAAAGAGTCGGACAAGACTGAACGACTGAGCGTGTTATATTCTTAATCATCAGGGAAAAGACCAACTGCATTGAACTTACGAAATTGATCATTCTGAAGTTTTCGGCACAGTCAGCAGACATGATTGAAATAGTTTTGCAAACACAGAACTTCAGAATAAATATCAACCCCATTGCTCGTCGTGACACGTGCTAGTAGAGGTAGCCCAAGGCCAGCACAGGCTGCAGAGGCGTAGTGCTCGGAATGGCTGCTCATTTTCCCTTCTTGATGAAGTGCTCGAGGGCCAGTTTCGTGGAAGCCCTTTCCAGAAACGCCACATTTTTCTGTAGGTCTGCCTATAGCCTTAGTCCCTGAGACATTTCTCAGAGACCCCTGTTGGAAGCTTCCACAGCTCCCATTTCTTGCTGACATTCAGGCTTTGCTAGAAGGAGTTGTTTCTCTGGGTCCAGGTTGATGGATTTGCCTGGCAAGAAGCACTTTTGGGGATCTCTGTTTGTCTTCCCCAAAGCAGCCACTAATGTGACGGAGCACTCTCTGTGTGCCAGGCCCTTCTCTAAGAGCATCACCTTTATTGCCCATTTAGTCCTTATAACAATTTGGGGAGGCAACCATTATTACCCCCATTTTGCAGATGAGAAAACTGAGGCATGGGGAACTTAAGTCACTTGCTCAGGGGCTACAGAATTGATGAGTGATGGAGCTGGGATTTGGACCCAGGCAACCTGGCCACTCTGGGCCTGCTCAGTCATCACTGTACATCTCTTTATCTCATTTCCATTTTGCTCACATATACCAGGCAGCTGAGTTTCCTGCACTTCTGGGTATGAAAACCAGCTGGGAGGGCCAGGCTTGAGGTGAAGAGTAACTTACAGTTTTTTTCAGGATCCAGAATACTCACATGAGAAAAGCTCAGCAAGTGGACCTGAGACACACAGTGATATCTGAGCATCAAAGTAAAAACGTGTAATTTTCAACATCCTAATAAAGCTGTCTTCCAAAAGTGCCAATTCTCCTGAGAATGGCAGACATGGATTTTCATGTTGCAGCTGAAATTTCTCACCTGGATTCTTAATGATTGCCTGTTGCTTGTTTCTGCCCTTGCCTACCTACCTACATGGCCAGAGGGGTCCTGCTGAAATCAAGTCAGATAATGTCTTTCTTCTCTCCCCAGCTCATTGAGTCAAGGCCAGCATCCTTTCAGTGGTCCATGTGTGCTAAGTCGCTTCAGTCATGTCTGACTCTTTGCGACTCTGTGGACCATAGCCTGCCAGGGTCCTCTGTCCATGGGATTCTCCAGACAAAAATACTGGAGTGGGTTGCCATACCCTCCTCCAGGGGATCTTCCTGACCCAGGGATTGAACCTGTGTCTCTTATGTCTCCTGCACTGGCAAGCAGGTTCTTTACCACTAGTGCCACCTGGGAAGCCCTCAATGGTCCATGATTGGCCCTTTATTACTTCTTTTACCTTATCTCATTTCACCTTTGTTATGTTCCCTTTTCCCAACACACTGGGTGTCAGGAATGCTCCCACCCCAGGGCCTTTGCACTGGCTGTTCCCTAGATATCCGCATGGTTCAAATGCTGCTTCTCAATGAAACCTCCACTCACGTGCTTAAGTCTTGAGACTACCTCTAGCCTCCAACCCTCCTATTCCCTTCACCCTGCTATTTTACTTTTCTCCATAGCATTTATCACACTCTAGTATTATTTGTAATTTACTAATTTATTATTTTGGTAGCACTGTCTCTTTCCTCTGTGTGTGTTTGTGTGTGTGTGTGTGTGTGTGAGTCGCTCAGTCATGTCCGACTCTTCTAAGACCCCATGGACTATATTCCACCAGGCTCCCCTGTCCGTGGGATTTTTCAGGCAAGAGTACTGGAGTGGGTTGCCATTTCCATCTCCAGGCGATCTTCCCTACCCAGAGGTCGAACCCAGGTCTCCTGCATTGCAGGCAGATTCTTTACCATCTGAGCTACCAGGGAAGCCCTGATTGGAATGTAATTCTACAAGGGCAGGATCTTTGTCTGTTTTATTCACCAGTAGATCCCTGTTGCCTAGAACAGTGCCAAGCACATTGTAGGTGCTCATTAAGTATTTATGACATATGTGGTTACCTCTAGAGGGAAGGGAGGGGTTAAATGGTGGGAAGGAGAGGCTCCAAATATTGGTAATTGTATTATTCTTTAAGTTGAGGGTAAGTATACTGGTTGTTCTATTATTTTAATATATTTTTTGTCTGTCTGAAATGTTTCACAATGAATTTTCAAGAATCAAACTGGGTCAAAAAGTAAGATTTATATATGGTTTGTACTAGTGGGCTAGTCCCCTTCCCCATCCAAATGAATTACTTCTGTGTACCATCCTGTGTCAGTGGCTAGAAGTTCAGGTTCTTGTTGTTGTTCAGTGACTAAGGTGTGTCCAACTCTGTGTGACCCCGTGGACTGTAGCATGCCTCGTTTCCCTGTCCTTCACCATCTCCCAGAGCGTGTTCCAAGTCCTGTCCATTGAGTCGGTGATGCCATCCAACCATCTCGTCCTCTGTCATCCCCTTCTCCTCCCGCCTTCACTCTTTCCCAGCATCAGGGTCTTTTCTAATGAGCACCAGGCTCTTTGTATCAGGTGGCCAAAGTATTGGAGCTTCAACTTCAGCTTCTTAGGGAGATGCATTTGTAACTGGGGGATGTGGAGGTGAGACAGGCTGGGACCTGAGATCTGGGACCCTTACAGTGGTTGCACCTGGCCAAATATCTCCGGGAGCAACAAAATTCAAGGAAACGATAAGTGACTAAAACTAATTGTGTGCTTGTGAAGTTGGGGCAAATTATGAACAGCAAGATACTAGAAGAGCAAAAAACCCAACTGCTACTCTGAAGATCCAGGAGCAAAAGCAGGGTACTGTGCATGCCCCTGCACACAACATCACCAAAGGAGTGGGCAAACCACCTAAGCCAGCCCTCTGGCCTGCCCCCTGAACCCACCCCTACCCTCACCCCGTACAAGGAAACAGCTCGCTCTCCCTAGCTGCAGCAGGGGCCCCAGAAAAGCCTTGTGTGAATTTCTTGTCTGGTCTTGTCAGTTTCTATTGATTGAGGAAAGCCAAGAACCCTGGTCGGTAACAGAGGGACAGAAGAAGAAGGTGGGGCACGGATTCTGACCATCAGGGTAGCTCGACTTGGAGGGCGGGCGAATTGAAGGGACCCTGAGCTGACTTGCAGAGTTGCCCATCAAAGCATGTTGGGGACAGCTGAGAAACAAGAGTAAGGCTGAACTGGGCCAGCTTCCAGAAGCAGGATGCTGAGGGGGTAAGGGATGTGTCTGATGGCCCTTGGCAGAAGGACTCGAGTCCCCTCTGTTCTCCAGAGGAGTGACGGAAAGAGGAATGATGTTTCCTGAGCCACCGGGAAGGTGGAAAGGGCTGAGTTCAGGCACCTGGTGAAAAGCTCGGATGGGGGCTCCTCTGGGTTGAGATTGACCTGAGTGGGACAGAACTCAGATCTCGGCTCTGTGACTTCCTGTGGTCCCATAAGATCCCCAAATCCACAAAAGGAGAGCCAGTCTCTGAGAGCCAACTGTGTAGACACTCTGACGGCCACGGCCGGTGGTCTACAGGTGAGGAGGGCTGGCCACAGCCAGGAGGACAGATCCTGTCCTCACGCTCCATGGGCAGCTTCCCAGGTGTTGACCAATGCCTCTGGAAAGTACAGTTCCTTCAGAGGAGCGCCGTTGATCAGGCAGGGCGGAAAACAAGCGGTGGCGATTGTGACGAGTGAATATTCATTTGGCAGTGTGAGAGAACACGTGGAGATTATGCCTGCGGTGACCGGCTGGGCAGGGTCAATTCAGGACACAAGGTGGACCAGATGTCTACAGGGGCTGAGGCTCAGTGGTTGGAGGGGGAGAGAGAGCCAGAGGATGACTGGGACCTTGAGGTTGCCATGTCACTCCACTCACAGCTCTCCGGATGCTGGCTGAAACTGGGGCTGATGGAGGGCTTCTGGGATGTTGTGGGGGTGGGGGCGGGTATCCTATCTGAGGCCTCTGTCTTCAGACAGATCATTCACTGCACAGTGGTCCCCAGGCCTGGGGACATCTGTGTGCATGGAGGGAGATTAAGGGCCATTGCACATGCAGTTGCTGGGAGAGAGAAGTGGTCTGCTGAGTCTGCCTCCATCCAAGGGTCCCGCCACCCTCTTGGACACGCTGAGGGGAGGGATTTCGATGAGATCTAGCTGGAGCGATCTCTAGTCTCTAGCTGCACACGCAAGGACTCGAACCAGAGTGGCTGTGAGATTTGGGAACCAGGGTCCTGTGTCGTGGTCCTCTTCGCCCTGGGATAGGTGGATGGATGTTTGGATTCACCCACATCACTCTGGGAGCCCTGGTCCTGGAAGCTTCCTTGACAGAGGTGAGAGGTCATCACTGCTGGTCTGGGAGGTCAGCAGCCCTGTCAGCTCGTTGCCAGGTGCACGGTCACCTAGGTGCAGCCCTCCTCTCCCCGCCAGCCCCAATTAACCATCTGTTGGAGCTGCCACCGACATGGGGGAGGGACTCAGTTCCACTCCTCTATGCAGGCTGCTCAGCTAATGAGGGGGTTTGTGAAATTTTTAATTATGGCTTCCGTGCCTGGCTTAATTATTTGCATATGGCTTTTACAAGTGAGACGAGGACGCCTGCATGCAGCACGTCTCCTCAACCCCACGTTTGACTTTAATTAAAGGCAGAACCTGAGGTCTTTCCATTGCTAATGATCGTGGAAAATTAGCTTCCAATTCCCAGGGGTCGCCAGAGTGATGCACCCTGAGGCGGAAGGAGGACGGAGTGGGGAGAGGGAGGCACCCCACAGATGGCAGATGGTCCTGCTGGGCTGCCACCCCTGAGTGCTCCCCACCCCCACCCCCCCGAGCCCAGCCTCTCACCGCTTTCCCTCCGGACCCTGCAGAAAAGGGAGCCTTGTTCTCCTCTGCCAGGGAGGGCGCCTGACCCCGGGCAGCGGTCGGGGTGGGGGAGCACCGCTGAGCTGGGAGTGAGGGCTGCTGCTGTCATTGTCCAGGTGCTGGGAACGGCCTGGGCTGCAGCTGGACTGCTCCCAGCTGGTGACCACAGGGCAGGGAGGTGAGAGGTTCTGGATCCCACACACATTGGCACACACATGCACACACATCCACGCATGTGTCTACTCAGGCACATATTCATCCAGGCACACGTACATGGGCCTTCACCCACTCCATCCATAGGCCAGAGTCACAGAGACAGATCTGCCTGTTCACACATGTGTGGGCACACATGTAGTCACAGAAGCATTTCTGCGTGAGCGAGGGCCCTCTTCCTCACTCTTGTGGTCCCTCAAGTGCTCACTGTGTCTCAAATGTCTGCTTGGGAGCCCGTGGGCCAGTGTTGCAGGCAGGGAGTGGCTACGGAGGGCTCCTGAGAGCAGCAGAGCAGCCCCGATCACCCCCCTTCCTCTGCCCCCGCCCCTGACTGATACAGCTCTGTGCTGGGGTGTGTCTGGAATGTGCCTTCCTTGGTCACAGGCAGGGTTGATTCCAGAGTCAGCAGGAGGAATGGTGGAGAGCATGTCCTTTGAACTTAGCCCTGAATTCAAATCTGACCACCAGTTCCTAGCAGTGTGGCCTTGGGTAAGTTACTCAGCCTCTCTGTTTCCTCGTCATTAAAATGGGGGTATAGTTGTTCACACAGCTTTTGTATGGAGCAGAGGAGATACCTGTGCAGTGAACTCAGTGGCCAGTTCCAGGTCACCCCTCCCCCCACCTCTTGTTCCCTAGTCTTTGAGTTTGGGAGGGACTCAACCCACCCTCACCTCCTGGGAGGGCAGTTCCACCTCCACTGGTTCCAGGAAGCCCAGGCCTGCAACCACCAGCAGAGGGCATTCCCCCAGCCCCAGAGGTGTCACCAGCTCAGGGTTCAGCTGGGGGTGGGACTCTGTCTGTCCTGTTGTAGTGAGGATGGCTGCAAGCTGGACCATGGTTCAGCCATCATACAACCGTGAAGGAGACATCTGAGGATAAAACCTGTGTCTCAGGGACGCTTACAGCGCTTGTAGAGGAGTAGAGCCCCAGGAAGGACCCGAGTCCTGGTGACACCGTGAAACTTTGAGATTCCCACCAAGCTGGGGTTTTCTATTATTCACCTCCAAACATGTGCTGGTTGTCACAGGGATCATGGCAAATGCTGAGCCTGACACTGCACACAATTGATGGCAACCGCTGAACCAGGCGAGAGCTGGTCTCCTGGCAACACCCCAGCTCCTCCCTCTCCCACCGAGGATGCTGCCCTGTAGGTGAGGGCTGAGCCTTCTGCCACAGGGGCATATTCCTTTGCTGAGGTTGCCATAACAGAATACCATGGGCTGGGGGTGCTTAAACAACCCAGACATGCTGTCTCAGTTCTGGAGTCCAGACGTCTGAGATCAAAGTGGTTCCCTTTGAGGATGGTGAGGAGGAGTCTGTTACAGGCCTCTGGGGGATTGGCTGCCGTCTTTGGCATCCCCTTGGCTTGTGAATCTCTGCCTTTATCCTCCCAGTGTATCTCTTCGTGTGCATGTCTGTGTCCATATTTCCCCTTTTTAAGGAACATCAGTCCTGTTAGATTAGAGGTGCCCCCTCCTCCAGTGTGACCTCTTTCTAATTCATTCTTTTCAAATAAGGTCATATTTTGAGGTACTGGGGATTAGGACTTCAACCTGTGAATTGGTGGGGAGGGACACCATCCAATACAGAACTGGCACATTCGAATGTGAGTCTGTGTGTGCCGCTACTCGGCGGGGATCCTGGGGCATGACTCCCCTGTGCCAGCACAGTGACTGTCCTCCAGGCAGAGATAGATGCCCTGAGCTGGAAGCCCCTGTTTCTGCCTGAGTGCCATCCAGTTACAGAGCTGTAGGAAGCCACTCCTGACCAGTGGGGCTGCTGCAGCTTCGCTCCAATGTGACTGACTCATAAGCTTTTTCTCCCCTTAGCTGATCTTGCACAAAATTCCTTGAACTGTTAGGCATCATTTTTATCCCAGTGATCAGGTGCTTTTCTTTAATCCAGGCTTTGCTTTTCAAGGCATGGGCAGCAGTAGTGGAGCCCAGGCCAAATCCAACTTGAATATGGGTTTTTTTTTTATTGGCTCAAGTCTATTTTTAAAATGTACATTGCTTGCCAATTGAAGAATCAGGAAATTTCAAGTTAAAAATTCCAAGTTTACAAACAGGAAAATCTGAAGATTTGATCCACTGCCAATGGTCATTTAAAAAAGAATTTTCATATTGAAATTTCATATGATTATTTGACCCTACAGACTGTAGCTGACCAGGCTCCTCTGTCCATGGGACAGTCTAGGCAAGAATGCTGGAGTGGGTTGCCATACCTCCCTTCAGGGGATCTTCCCAACCCAGGGATAGAACCCGGTTCTCCTGCATTACAGGCAGACTCTTTACTATCTGAACCATCAGGAAAGCCTATTTTAGGAAATGGGCTGCTTTAAGCAAAGCTGCACTGAAGACCATCAATTGGCCAGTCTGAGTCTCATATCATAAAAGTATGTATTTGTTTAGGAAATGGGCTGCTTTAAGCAAAGCTGCACTGAAGACCATCAATTGGCCAGTCTGAGTCTTATATCATAAAAGTATGTATTTGCACCTGTGTCTTCCTGTTTTTAGCAACCTGTACAGAGTCAGGACTCAAATGCCCCTTCACGTGCAGACTGGTACAGGGCAAAACATGGGGCCTGTGTGGATACCATTCTGCTTTCAGATATTCCCAGTTCACTGGGTGTTGCCCACCATTCCAGCCTGGCAAGCATGGCATGTCCAGGGTTGTAAAGGTTTAACCCTTTCCTGCCTGTGTCCTTGAGACTGAAAGATGAGGACATCCATGACTCAAGACTTCAGAAAAGAGGTTACAGGCTCAGGGAGGGAAAAGCCAGACCCATCCCCACCCCCCCACCCTTGCCTTGTAGGTTGTCCAAGGTAAGCAAAAAAGTCAGCAGAACCATTTGGAGAGAGGGGCAAGGTCAACCATGGGGACCATCTGCCCCACAGGGAAAGGACAGGGACCCAGCAGCCCACTCCACGTGCCCTGGGCTTCTTTCCTCCACCCCAGAACAGCATCTGTCACAGCAGGAATCTTCACAAAGAGGCTTATGCTGTCAGTCTCCCAGAGACTGACTTCCTGGTTGAGAAAACTGAAGCTCAGAAATGTAAAATGATGATGCCCAAAGTCTCCCAGGGAGAAAATTTAATGTTAAGTAGCAGACACTTTTGTCCAGTGATCTTTTTTTTTGTCCAGTGATCTTTTCTCTACACTAACTTCTCACTGTTAACTTGTGTTGGAGGAAAGCCCGGGGCCTCTTTAAAACATACAAGGCAAATGCCTTGCCTGGCCTGGGGGCTGTCAGGAAATGGTAAGATATGAGACTCGGTACTCACAGGCCTTGTGGGAACATGCTGAGACATTTATACTTGGACCACGGGGGAACTGGGAGCGCTCAGATGGTTTTTAAACAGGGAAGGACAGCAAAGGCAATACAGGGACTCGGGTGGAGATAGGGAGCTGTCCATGACCCCAGTGCTGAATCAGCCACCCCGAGTGGCTGGAAAACATAGGACAGGTGCAGGGGACCAAGTCTACAGTTGGATGTAGGGGGAAAAGGAAAGGAGTGGAGGTTGGTCCTAATTTTATGGTTTTCCAGCAGTCTGCGATTCTGCTGGATGAGGGGGAGGAGACTTGAAATACGGGAAGTCAAGTGGAGGGAGAAGTGAGGCAGAAAGAAACTCATGAAGAAAGGCAGGCCCCTACCTCATGCATAGCCACTCATTAGAACTTCCAGGTCACTCACAGTCTTGGCCCCTTCCTGAGAACCTGAGAGAGAGACCCGTTTCTCCACGCAACAATCAGGACAGAGCCAATAGACTTGATTGTTCTGCCATATTCTTAGTCTTTGAGCCCTCAAGTTGGAAGGAGCCAGCCTGTTCTGAGAAATCCAGGGACAGTCATACTGGATTAATAAAAATCAAGAATGTGGTGGTCAGCTCTGGAGCCAGCTCAGAAAAGCCAGCCTGGTCCCACAGGACACCCAGGGCACACCTGCCAGGCTCCACATGACCTCAACTTCAAAAGGACTCAGCTGGCCCTAGTGTACAAGCATTCCTTCCCTTCCTCCCTCCTCTTCCTAACCTTTCATCACTCGCCACACGTTGCCCAAATACGTCCTCTGTGCCAGGCACTTTTGGCAGCTGGGAACACAAAGGCAAGTCCTCTGGGGGCAGCACAGGGAGAGGGATTCCCTGGAAGGAAGCCAGCCCTCCTTGACATTCTCTCCTCCTCTGGAATTTGTGGATTGCCATTTGCAACTTGGCAGCGGCTGCACCCTGCCAGGGTCCAGGGCATTCTGGGTTTACTCATACACTCCTTTCTGTCCATATTATACCCCAACTCTCAATTCTGAGAAGTAAATATGCAATTTTTTCCTCCCTGTAATTTTCCCTGCTGTGGCTGTTGGATGTCAGAGCAGCTGGAAAATGTGAACAGCTCAGTGCTTTCTGAAAGTAAAAGGAGGCCGCGTAGCTTCATACATTGTCTGCTGCTCTTGGCAAGATCCGACAGCTCTGCTGGGAGGGGAGACGCTCTCCAGGCTGTACTGTCAGGGGAACTTTTAACCCAAATAATCCCTGTCCCCGCCTCCCATTAGCAATGAGATAATTGCCAAAAAGTAAGCGTGTGTGTGCGCACAGGCACGTGTGTGTGTGTTGCAGTGATGTTAGTAGAGGTGAAACGAAGGTATCTGCTTACGCAGTCAAACTTTCTGCATGTTCCTCAGGAGACTTTCAAACCCTCGTGCCTCATAACTGAAGGTCAGGACAGTCTGATCTACGCTTTTGTTTGGAAGAAGCGAGTCAAAGAGATCCAGGGTGGTTTATTTACTGTATAACCTTGACAATGTTTAGTCTCTCTGGGTCTTAATTTTATCATTTGTAAAACAGAGCAGAGGACTTGGAGATATGCCTCCTCGAGCCCCTTCCAGGAAGAACTTACTGGCCACCCATGGGACAGAGGGGTCAGCTGTAAGCTCCCTAAGGATCTGCAGGAAACTGCCTCATCCCACGTCATGCCCTTCCCCGGGCACCCTGCATCCAGCTACCGAATCAGGTGGAAGCATACAGGCACAGCCATTTCTGCCAGCTGCTGGGCACTCTGACAGGCGACAGCGACTCCTGAGCTCCCACCCAGGCTTTGTTGGACCTGCGTCCCTGACTGACTTCTCCTTCTACTCACTTCCCCTTCCTCCCCTTTCTCTTCATAGATATTGATCCTTGATAACATCTTGCACCCCAGACTCTATCTCAGCCTCTCCTTACAGAAAACCAATCCTGTGACAAACAGGGATAAAGATTTCTACTTCGAGAGGTTATTGTGCAAAAGCTAAATGGGATGTTTATGTAGTACCCAGCATAATGCCTGGAACATTAACAGAGCATGACAAATGCCTTTTCCTTTTCTCTTAAAAGCTGTGACACCCAGAAAGAGAAGAATGAATATCTTATACTAAAGCGTATATGGAATCTAGAAAGACGGTACTGATGAACTTGTTTGCAGTGCAGCAGTGGAGACGCAGACATAGAAAACAGACTTACGGACACGGGAGGTGGGGTGGGAAGGAGAGGGTGGGATGTATGAAGAGGGTAACAGGGAAACATGTTACTGTATGTAAAATAGATGTGCTTAATCTCCCAGTTGTGTCTGACTCTTTGCAACCCCATGGACTGTAGCCCACCAAGCACCTCTGTCCATGGGGGTTCTCCAGGCAAGAATACTAGAGTGGGTTGTCATGCCCTCCTCCAGGGGACCTTCCTGACCCAGGGATCAAACCCAGGTCTCCTGCATCACAGGCAGATTCTTTACCATCTGAGTTACCAGGGAAGAATACTGGAGTGGATAGCCTATCCGTTCTCCAAGGGATCTTCCCGACCCAGGAATTGAACCTGGGCCTCCTGCGTTAGCAGGCAGATTCTTCACCATCTGAGCTACCAGGGAAGCCCCAACAGGCTGAGGACAGGCCCCGCTGGGATAAAATAGATAGCAATGGAAATTTGCTCTATGACTCAGGGAACTCAAACCAGGGCTCTGTAACAACCTAGAGGAGTGGATGGGTAGGGAGATTCAAGAAGGAGGGGACATAGGTATACCTATGGCTGATTCATGTTGATGTTTGGCAGAAACCAACACAATACTGTAAAGCAATTATCCTTCAATTAAACATAAATAAATTTTTTAAAACTAAAAAAAAAAAATGATGCCAAGTCCCATTCCAGGCCTTGCAAAGCAGTTGTTCATAGTCTGTGCTCTGTAATACTGTTTTGGATAAAGTCCAGAGGGGGAAGTGGCCCTGAAAGTTCCTTCAAGCTGCTAAGTTTGAGGACCTGGCAGAGGACTCTGAAGCCAGCCTTGTCCCTGTGAAGTTCATTATCCATGGATCACATCAGCCCTCTTCAAGGTTCCTCGCTGAAAAGAAATTGAGCATGCAAATACTCTTTTATCATAATCACCACGTATCCACAGGGTAATTCATAAAAGAGCTGGAAATATATTGAAATTCAATATTGTTTTAGTCCAAATCAATATTAATAATTGTTTGCATTTTTAAAGTGCAATTTGCAATTGAAAAATGCACAAAGATCAACCAGTAGTTGCTAACACATCAAATTTTCCTGTTAAAGGCATATTCCCTTACCTTTAAAGTGTTTCTTGTACAACAGAGGATGGCGCTGATCCATGAAAATGTTATCTATTATTTACATGCACAACATTAGAATTTGGCTTCCATTATGCATGAGCTGAAAGGCCAGTAACTTCCAAGTGCTTGATTTTTTAAATTACACCTCTTATTTTGAAATAATTATAGATTAACATATGGTTTTAAAAAGTAATACAGAGAAAATACTGTGTACCCTTTATCCTTTTTCCCCCAATAATAATGTCTTGTAAAACTACAGTGTAGAATCCCAGAAAGAATGTTGACATAGATACAGTCAAAATAGAGGGCGTTTCTATCACCACAAGGATGCCTCATGTTGCCCTTTTACATTCTTTAAAAATTAAAGATTTTTAAATGACAACGGTGACCATGAATATGGTGGGACTTAAATCATTAGCCCTGTTTAGACTTTTAGACTTCTGCCTTAAAATGATTTTTATCATTAAATGAGGCACTGTCCCAGCTGGACTTGATGGGTTCAAACATAGAGCAGTGGTCACCTAAGTAGAGTGGACCCAGGAGAGACTCGCCTCAACCAGGCAAGCCTCAGGGAAGCATGACTGTGGACAGAAAGAACCTGAGAACATATTTTCCAGTTTGACACTTGCATGAGGGTCCTTTGTCCTTTACAATAAGGATAAAATTATCTTGAAGGGAAACAGTTTGGCAGCTTTGGTCCATAGAGACTCAGCATTGACCCAGATTTGTGGCAAGGGACAGTCAGCAGGTGTGGGTGAGGGACACCTCGCCAGATGCCACCCGCTCTGCCTGGAAGTGGCTCATGCACATAAAATTCACAAGATGTCTTTCTGTGCTCCAAGATGTGTTAGTCACACCCTAGAGCTGCAAGGAACTTGGAAACTCATCTACAGTGCATATTTTGGATGCAGCTTGATTCCAAGATTAGGCAAATCAAGTCCTAAGGGTCAACAGTTAAATTGGAGGGACAGCCAGGCCCAGAACCTGGGCTCCCTGCTCTGAACCTTGCTTGCATCCCATGACATCTGGCCACTTGTGGGGGAGGGGGCTGCCTGGGTTTGTAAACCCATTTCCTCTATATTCTGGTCATGTTTCACACAGGCATGAACTTGACAGTTCCGGTCCTTCTTAGCTCCTGGGCCTGCACCTGTGGGATGAGTGAAACGATACGACAGTGATTTCTGCTCAGTTTGCTTTCATTGAATTTTTATTGAAGTAAATTTAATATTGTTGTTGTTATTTATATATATAATGTAAACCATGTTAACCATTTTTAAGTCCAAAGGCATTAAGTACGTTCACATTGTTGTGCCGTCATCACTACTACACTTCTCCAGAACTTTTTTCATCTTCCCCAACTGAATATCTATCCCCATTAAGTAATAATTCCCCATTCCCACCTCCCCTGCAGTCCCTGGTAACTGCTATTCTACTTCCT
This sequence comes from Cervus elaphus, assembly GCF_910594005.1. NCBI lineage: Eukaryota > Metazoa > Chordata > Mammalia > Artiodactyla > Cervidae > Cervus > Cervus elaphus. Next base: position 44,407,092 of record NC_057818.1, read on the forward strand.
GTCTCTGAGTTTGTCTACATGGAATCATACATGTGAGCCTACTGTGACTGGCTCCTTTCACATAGCATAATGTCTTCAAGGTTCATTCATGTTTTGCCATGAATTGCTTTCACTGGTTTTTGATCAACCCATGCAAACTACTGTTCATGGGGTTCTCATGTAAAAAAAAAAAAAAAAGGATGCACAGAAAAACTATACAGAAAAGATCTTCATGACCCAGATAACCACGATGGTGTGATCACTTACCTAAGCCAGACATCCTGGAATGCAAAGTCAAGTGGGCCTTAGGAATCATTACTATGAACAAAGCTAGTGGAGATGATGGAATTCCAGCTGAGCTATTTCAAGTCCTAAAAGATGATGCTGTGAAAGTGCTGCACTCAATATGCCAGCAAATTTGGAAACCTCAGTAGTGGCCACAGGACTGGAAAAGGTCAGTTTCCACTCCAATCCCAAAGAAAGGCAATGCCAAAGAATGCTCAAACTACTGCACAATTGCACTCATCTCACACGCTAGTAAAGTAATGCTCAAAATTCTCCAAGCTAGGTTTCAATAGTACGTGAACCAAGAACTTCCAGATGTTCAAGCTGGTTTTGGAAAAGACAGAGGAACCAGAGATCAAATTGCCAACATGTGTTGGATCATAGAAAAAGCAAGAGAATTACAGAAAAACATCTACTTCTGCTTTACTGACTATGCCAAAGCCTTTGACTGTGTGGATCAAAACAAACTGTGGAAAAATCTGAAAGAGATGGGAATACCAGACCACCTTACCTGCCTCCTGAGAAATCTGTATGCAGGTCAGGAAGCAACAGTTAGAACTGGACATGGAACAATGGACTGGTTCCAAATAGGGAAAGGAGTCCATCAAGGCTGTATATTGTCCCCATGCTTATTTAACTTATATGCAGAGTACATCACTCAAAATGCACATACTGAAATCAAGATTGCTGGAAGAAATATCAATAACCTCAGATATGCAGATAACACCACCCTTATGGCAGAAAGTGAAGAGAAACTAAAGAGCCTCTTGATGAAAGTGAAAGAGGAGAGTGAAAAAGCTGGCCTAAAACACAACATTCAGAAAAATAAGATCATGGTTTCTGGTTCCATCACTTCATGGCAGATAGATGGGGAAATAATGGAAACAGTGAGAAACTTTATTTTCTTGGGCTCCAGAATCACTGCAGATGGTGATTGCAGCCATGAAATTAAAAGATGTTTGCTCCTTGGAAGAAAAGCTATGACCAACCTAGACAGCATATTAAAAAGCAGAGACATTACTTTGCCAACAAAGGTCCGTCTAGTCAAAGCTATGGTTTTTCCAGTAGTCATGTATGGATATGAGAATTGGACCATAAAGAAAGCTGAGCACCGAAGAATTGATGCTTTTGAACTGTGGTGTTGGAGAAGACTCTTGAGAGTCCCTTGGACTGCAAGGAGATCAAACCAGTCAGTCATAAAGGAAATCAGTCCTGAATATTCATTGGAAGGACTAATGTTGAAGGTGAAGCTCCAATACTTTGGCCACCTGATGCAAAGAACCTGACTCCTTAGAAAAGACCCTGATGCTGGGAAAGATTGAAGACAGGAGGAGAAGGGGGCAGCAGAAGATGAAATGTCTGGATAACATCACCAACTCGTGGGCATGAGTCTGAGCAAGCTCCAGGAGCTAGTGATGGACAGGGAAGCCTGGTATGCTGCAGTCCATGGGGTCACAAAGAGTTGGACACAACTGAGTGACTGAACTGACTGACCAATGCAAACTATAGTGTTGTTTTGGAGGTCCCTAGCATCATACTGTATTTTAAAGGTTTGAGAATCATCCATTTTACAGTATCTAAATGACAGATATTTGTTTGTGTTGTGTGTTCTAATATACTCAAACATATAGAAATAGAGTCATCATTTACCTCTACAAATATATTAGTCTTCAAGCCCCATGTTTTGAAATCTGCCCTACAAACATGAAGATCCAAAAGTGGCATCCTGGTGGTGAGTGTGCCTGGGTTGTTTGGGAGCTGTCAGTTTCCATCGGGTTCCCTGGTGGAGCTCAGTTCCTTGTCTGTTCTTCAGTCATAGGATTAGACTACTCGTCGAACCTGATTCCAGCTCAGACCTGATCAAAACAGACCCTCAGCTCCGTGAAACAGAAATGACCTTTTTAAAATTCCAGGTTCATGGAGTGCCTCTCTCCAGATGGTCCAATCACCTCTATTAACTCACACTCATTCAACATGTGGCAGAGGTTATTGATCACCTGTGCCAGGCACTGTGCTAAGTGCTGGGAATACAAAGATGAGCAAAGAGTCCAAAACAGGCATGAGAATGCTGTCCACATAGGTGAGGAAGGGCTGTAACTGAGATCCCCGGGCTCACAACATTGAGGATACTGCTTGCAAGCTGGTGAGGAGGGAGTTAGTTTTTTTACCTGTAGGTTTATTTTTCCATACCCTGTTCCACTGTAATAAAGTACCCTAAAAATATAAGTTCTGGACAGAGATCATACCCATAGTGCGGCTTATTCCTAATAGCGAAGATAACACCGCAGCCCGTGACATCTTGGCCAGGCTCTCGGGACCCTCCTGCCGTGGCTGTGTGTTCTCAGGCTTCCTTCATCCTCTTTGTATGAGCAGTGCTGGGAAATTGGGCTGTGGTGTTCCTAGTGGGGCTGTGGAGACAAGGTTTGGGGCTGTTTGAACCTGATTTGTACCTTGGCCTTCGCCTCAGGGTCGCCTTTCTCTCTCCCTGCAGACAGCGTGGGAGATTGGAGGGAATCCCTGCCTCGTAACAAGGGAGGGGTAATCAAGTAAATTGCTTCCCCCAGGAATGGGATGCAGTCGTGCCTGCCCGGGTGTGCCGAGGCTGGGCCCTGCCCATTTCAGGACCCAGGTCAGCGCTCCGCTGTGTCGGCGGTGAGGCAGGAGTCTGCAGCCCCGCCTCAGAGTCTTGAGCCCTTTGCAGCCATCCGTCATCCTCACAGAGCATTGCAACTTTATGCCTGTGCATAAAAACTGGAGGGACTCGTCCCAGAGTTTGCGGCTGCCGCCGCCGCTGCCGTTAGAGAGGTTTTAATTAGCTGCAGGATTTTAATGAGCTGAATTCGAGAAGAACCCCATCTCAGAAGTAAGCAGGAGCCGAACACAGGAAAGAACTCTGACAAAACAGATGGAGGTGGTGTTCTCAGGGGACTAGGCTGTGCGCTTTGTTTCAGCAAAGAGCAAATGAGTTACCGAGGCCAGGAGGCTGAGGAGGGAAGCCGGTGGGTCAGCCCCAGCGCCGGCCTCGGTGGGGGCAGAGCTGGAAGCGTGGCCCCCTCTGCTGCCGTAGCAGAATGCTCGGTGCCGGATTCAAGGTGACGGCAGTGCCTGGCTCCATTCTCCTCAAGTTGCCATAGCAGCCTCTCTCCCGATGAGCAGCTTCTCTTGGAGCCCTCAGCCAGGAGGGACGTCATTGTTCACTCCTGCCGGTTCGAGGAGGAAACGACTGGACGGAGAACTTTCCCGGGCCCGGGGCCCGCACACCCAGTGGGTGCACCCACTGGCGCGAGGCTGGACGCCTCCTGCTGCCTCCAGTGGGGCACAGAGGTGGGTCTCCACAGCCTGAGGGGGTCCTCTGGGTGACTTGGGGGAGTATCCGGGCCTTGGAGCATCCGCAGCCAAGTGTGTCCTTGGAGCCGTCCGTTCGTCTGCCTGCCGGCCCTTCGCCACTGGAGGTGCGTGCGTTTTGGCTGAATTCCCAAGTCCTTGCTTGTGCCCTGAAGTGAATTTTCTAGAGACAAAATTTTAAATCAGATAAATAAGGAAATAGGAGAAATCCTTGGCCCTGCCCTGTGTCCCAGGAGGTGTTTACAAGATTAATTGGGTTTCTCTTTCTTCCTGTAAAAATTGGTGACGCCATTCGGGGCCTCAGGGAGAGAAGCCGCCGGGAGCGCTAGGAACTGTGAGGAGGGCAGGACCTTCTGAAATCTCAATGGGCTGTTTATTTTTCTTGCCTCCCCCCTCCCCCTTCCATTCCATCATTTGAATTTTCTTCTTGTCTGCTGATCTTAGAAGGGAAGTAGGAGAAGGTTCTTCACTTGTTATCAGAGTGTGATGCAGGGCGTGCTGAGCCTATACCCGTCCCACTGAGAGTGGGGGCTTGTGAATGTGTTTGTGGGGTCCTGGGCAGCCCACCCCCAGCCTTGACTGTGGTGTCCCCTCCCCAGGCAGCAGCTCAACTTGCAGGAGAGGGAGACAGCCTTTGGACAGCATCTCCCTGTGGCCTTGAAAATAACAGGTGACTTTGAAGACTAGGACTGTCGTGGGGACTGTAGGGGATCAGATGTGCCCTCTGTCTGGAGTGTCTGATGGTCTGCTGGTGATATCTCACCTGGCTCCCTTTAAAGGAAGGAGTTTCCTACAGATTCTGTGATGTTGTTCTTTCCCTCCTGGGGCCTTGAAGACTCAGTCAGGCTGCAAACCATTCCCCTGGGAGAGGAGGCAGGCTAACCTTTGATTCCTGTTTGCACGAAGCAGGGAGTTAGCTAATCAGATGGTCTACAGTGAAAGCCAACCCTGGGAGAAAGGCCCAGTGCAGGGGTGGATGCTGGGGTCTGAGGCTTAGAAGCTAAGTCTGGGCAGGGGAAGCCACGCATGGCTCTGGGTGTAGAGAGAGTGCTTATATTCTCTTGGGGGCTAACAAGGGGAGAGTCTCTAAACTGAGATGTTTGAATGGTTGATGCTCCTGCCACCATGAAAGTGCAGGTTCTGGGGCTGTATTCTCTTCTCCCCAGATTTGGGGTCAGGGATGTGGTCTTCAGCCTGGCTCCAGGCACATGGGCTGCTGGGAGCCTGGCTCCAGTTGGTGGGCTTGGTTTGGGCTGGTTCAGAAACAAGTGAGGACAGATCGTGGCTGGAGGAGGAGGGAAATCTGTACCGGCTTGAATGGTGGCCATGTGACAGATTAGAAAGAAGAGGAAACTGACCAGCTCTTCTGTAGTCACTTCTGCAGTGCCAGCCACCATACAAACAATACAATAATGATCACACGTGGCTTTGAGTCCCTTTTTCTCATCAAATAGTCTTTGGGTCAAGATTGGGCAACACATTATTAGCTGCTTTACCAGGCCACTGTGTCTGCTGGCCATCGACTTGCAATCCTTTCTTCCCTTCCTTCTCTCTTTTTTCTTCTCCCCCACCTTAAGAAATGTCCTAATTTGGAGGTTCACCCTAGATCAGATTGGTTTCCTGACCTCGTGTCTCACTCTGAAGGCTGGTGTGTCTGCAGGCAGTATGTCAACACCTTGGCCAGCATGAACTGGGTGTCCTTATAGCCATGGCCTTACTTATAGGATCAACCTGTGGGTCCCGCACAGAGGGCCTGTCATCACTGAGGGAGGGGCCTGGGAGACCGCAGGCCATCGGGCGTGCTGTGGGCTTTGTCCTTCCCTGGAGCCTGGGGCCTGCACGCCTGCACCTGTGTCTTTTCGGAATGATGAGCCAGGTCCCCAGGATGGTCCCATCTGGGGCCACCATGGAGAAGGAGGCTGCAGACCCTGAGGGGCTTCAGGGTCTGAGCCTTTGGGGACATGTTGCCCATTTTCACCCACCGCAAGCTGGAGGCGGGGTATCCCTGTTTGGCAGGAAGCAGCTGCCTTTCTCTGCAGCGTGTGTTGGGGGGGCGTGCGGGAGGGGCTGTTGCAGGGAGGTCAGGGCCAGCTGGAACCCTGGAGCCAATGCCAGAGGCAAACAGCGCCCGGTCAGCACTGCCTCCGAAACATGAAAGCTGGGAGGTCGTGGGAAACTCCTGCTCACACAGCCCAGAGAGCCTGGCATTCAGGCGCGTTCCCGTGCATGGAGGCCCGGGGCAGGTTAATTAAAGTTAACTGAGTGAAAAAATAATTACAGAGACTGCGGAGGGGAGAAACCCAAACCTGCAATTTAACTCTCAGCCTCAGAGCCTTGCTGAGAACTGTCTAGTCCTTGGGCATGTGTGTTTGGGCAAGGGAGGGTGGGGTTTCTCTGGTTATCACTTCCTGCCTCGTGCCCCACCTTCAGGTTGGATACAGAGGGACAAAAGCTGGGGTTTCCTCCCCCAGAACCTAGGTGCCGGGTCAGAGATGGGTTCTCTGTTCAGAATGTCAAGCCAAGGAGACTCCAAGCAGGGACCCTCCTTGTGCTGAGTGGCACATCTGGTCTGGGGCCTGATCAGCACCCTGCTGTGTCTCAGGGGTTACTGGGGACTGCCCACCTGGCCTCAGCCTTCCTCGGGCACTGCCCTGTGCCAGGCAGGGGCATGTTCCCAAAGGACTCCTTAGGTGGAAAGAGGATGGTGTCCCTGGACCCAGGTAGGCAGGATCGGGTGAAGATAAGGGGAAAAAGTGATAGCTTGCTTGAACCACCCTGCCACATCCCCAGCCCACCCCCAGCCTACCCCCACTGCAGGAACTTACATCTTTCCTTTAGGCAGATGGCCTTGGGGGGCTGTCATCTTTTTCTTTCAGCCACACCACATGGCATACGGTATCCTAGTTTTCCTGACCAGGGACTGAACCCATGCCCCCTACTGTGGATGATCGAAATCCTAACCACTGGACCACCAGGGAAGTCCCAGGGTACCCCCGTCTTGACCCATAGCCTGATCTAACTGATGTCACTAGTTGGTATTGGGATATTTGGCAGGCATTTCTTCTACTTCAAGGGGAATGAGGGTGGGGGCAAGCAACACGGGCATGGCCTGGGTCTGCAGTGGCCGGAGCAGCAGGTGTCCATCTGCAGGGACACAGCCTCTGAGCCTGGGATCTGTCAGATCTGGGTCTGGCCACGCCATCTCAGCTCCAGACCTCTTTGAGAGCTGGGATGACCATGACCTGGCTGGAACTTCAGCCCCTATTGGTGCGACTATCCAGCAGGGCTTTGATTCTACCCAGCTCATCCTTCCATCTGTCAGGGGCAGGGACAGGTCTGGCTGGAACAGTGGTGAGTCACTCAGTCCCTGACATCTCTGGGCCTGGGCCTTCTCAAAGCTGCTGGTTCTATGGAGACCCTTGTCCCCAGCATCCTGTAGACGGGAGCAAAGGCAGAGACAGACCCAAGAGCTTCTGTTTCTGCTGGGCCAGCTGTGGGCCACAGGGACCAAGATTTCTGCCTGAACAGTGCAGGGGGTGGCCGCTGTCTTCTGGCTGTGGGTGATAGGGGTCCCCACCAGGGTCCCCCCTGGGCGGGAGCTGGGGAGTATCACTCTCCGTGGCTTTTCTAAAGGTCCAGATACAGGAGACCCTGGCAGGAAGCTGGTGTCTCGGCCACAGGTGATGACCAGCCTTTACCTCCTTGGGCTTGAGAAGCCCAAGTGTGAGTAAGGGTGGAGTGGTCCAGGGACTCCGCTTGGTCACGAGCAGTGGCCAGGACCCTGGGCCTCAGTGATGGGCCGTCTTTCTCCCCCACTGCTCCGTAGACCTGGCCTGATGGACGCCCGGTGTGGACAATGAGGGAAGAACGCGCCTCCCGCACCCAAGAGGTGACCCCGGAGCGAGCCCCGGATGTCCCCGCGAGCAGGAACGATGCGACTGGCTTGCATGTTCTCGTCCATCCTGCTGTTCGGAGCTGCAGGACTCCTCCTCTTCATCAGCCTGCAGGACCCCACGGAGCTCGCCCCCCACCAGGCGCCAGGTGAGCCCTCGCGCTCGGCCCCACCGCCTGCCTGACCCGGCTCTCCCGCCCGAGGTGCAGGCCTCCGTGCTGCCCCAGGGCCAAGGCAGGGGTTCCAGTCACCAGCCGCAGTGTGGGAGCACTATATCTGCAGTCAGGCCACCAGCCACAGGGTTCTGGCCTCTGACCTCTGGCCGGTGCACTCCTCTTGGGAAGGATGGCCAGGCTGCCCCTCTCTCATCTGATCGTTGCCTCTGGTGAAACTCAGATTTCAGGGTCCCACCGCCTCTCAGGTCCTCTCCCACATGGTCTGGGATATCAGAGGACAAGTGACTTCTCCCTGAGCACAGGCCTCCCCAATGGGACTCTGATTGTCTGCCCAGCGCTGGGGACCTCTCGGATTCAGCCTCTCCAGCCTGGGCGAGGAAGTTGGGGTGCCTTGGTGCCTCCCGGTTTTGTAAAGCTGAAGAGCCTCCTGCTGGCCTCCCCACCTGCTGCCTCCCAGCCCACTGGACTCGCAGAGGTGGGGATGGCAGTGAGGGGAGAGCAGGAAGGATGGTCCCGGAGCCTCAGGGTGGACAGAAGGTGGAGAGGGACGCTCAGGCAAGGCCCCTCTGACTGGGAGGTGGCCGCGCCCCAGAGAGCATGGCCGACCTGGAGGGCCAAGGCCAGGAATCATTGGCATCACGTGAGGTTGCCAGGCCAAGCACCTGTGTTTACAACAGAGGTCCCAGAGGCCTTGTTAGGGGAGGGTCCTTGATGGCTGGACACCCCTGGGCTCCCGGACATGGACAGAAGGAAAGGGGCGTGGAGGCTGGAGGTTTAGGCAGAGGGATCCCCCGCACCATCTCTGCCTACAGCCCACAGCCCAGGAGTGTGGGACACAGTGTTAGGGGGTCCCTGGCCCTGAGTGGGGAGGGCCCAGGGCCCGCCTCGGCTCACATGCTCAGGGCAGCCTGCATCCACGCTGAGCTCGGGCTGGGGGCCCGTAGGTGCCACGTGGAAAGGCAGAAGAAGCAGGAGGCCAGAGCTGGGCCTGGCAGCTGCTGTTGGAGGCCCTGGCGGGAAAGGCTGGAGAGTCACTCTGCTCATCCCTAAGCGTCAGCGAGAGGCAGCCCAGCGCTAGGCGCACCCCCTGGAGCCGGCGGTGAGTCACTGGTGCTGACTCACGCTTGGGCCGGACCCTCCACGGAGGTGGCTGTCAAAGATGAGTCTGGCTGCTTCCTAGCTGCGGAAGCAGAGACCCGTGACTGAACCGGTCCCTCTGTGGAGACTCTGCAGCCTCACGTGGGCCCCAGCGTGGCCGGCGTGTGTGAGCGGCGCCTAGCTGCACAGGCCGCGCCGCCCAGAGCACTCAGAGTTGTTCTCCGCAGTTGCGTGTTGTATGAGCGGGAGCGAGCTCCCGACAGAGGCCTCTCGGACGCGGCTTGGGGATCACAGCGCTGTGTGTCCTCTGCACGTCTTGCTGTGTGTGTGCGCGCTTGGGGCACACGTGGGCAGAGGGTCCTCATGTTCTGTGTCTGCTTTCTGTGGGACAAGCCTGGGAGAGAAGACCCGAGTGTGTCTGTGGTGTGGATGGGGCCGCGTGCCCATCCATGGTGCCTTCTGGGGACCGGTGTGATAGTCCTGAGTGGGGTCGCTGCCTGGTGACCGCGACACATGCCCTGCCGTGCCGCAGCAGCTGACAACCCAGAGACCTTGGCTCTTGTGTCGTGGATTCCTGTCCCTGCCAGCTGGCATGGCCTTGCACAGCTATTGCGGTGCACACACGTGTGGATTACCTCGATTACTGGTGGAGTGGGGACCCAGCGGACAGTGAGGGTTTCTGGGGTGGGTAGACTGGCAGACTGGATGGCAGAAAGCGGAGGCGAGCCTCCCCCTGCAGCCGGGGATGGCGAGGACCTGGCAGACCCAGGTGAGGAGCACGCTTGGGTTTTGAGCTCCCTTCTTCTGGCTGTAAATGGAGCCGGACCACCTGGACGTAGAACCTGTACGTTCTACGTAAATCATCTCAAACACAGTCATAAAACTTTAAGTAATGCTTACGTTACTCTCCCTGAGCAAAGTGTTCCTGACACAGGCTGTTTGTGTTGATTTGTTACTATTCATTTATTCTTCCCCTGTACTTCTCACGGCAGCCTAATTGTGATTCGGTACCAAGAAAGCAATATCAAAGTAATTTTCCACAACATTAGTTACAATTTTCTTCTGATCTTTCAAGTGAAACAATCCCATCCTGTTGTCTTCTCTGTGCACATAAACCTTGATTACATTTATCTGTTGGAAACCAGTGCTTACAAAGTGTATGTATCCAGCTGCATGGGTGGTTTGGCCCCAAGAGTCCTGGACAAGTCAGAATTTCAGTCCTGGGAGATGTAGATGTGGGAGGCTGCCCTGCCATCCAGATTGGGCAAGGCGGTGGGGGCATCTACGGAAGACATTCCCCACAGGCTCTTCTGGGGTTTTTTCCAGCAGCAGAAACTTTCCTGGGAATGGAGTGTCTGGGATCCGCTGTTGGTGGCGTTGGCCAAGGTGGGAGGGGGAGGGTGGTCGGGTGAAGATGCAGAAACAAGCTTGAAAAGGCAGACAGTCATTAGCTGTTTGTGGTCCGTTGGGGTTGGCGTGTCCTTCAGATTTCTCCCATGCTCTTAAAAGCACCTGAACTTCTCAGAGACCAGTCAGCAAATCTCACCTGCTTTGTACATTAGATGCAATCCTGTGGGATTGCCAACTTTTGTAAACCAAGCGATATTTTCCAAAATGTTTGCTATATTTTAGGTCAAACCTTTTGGAACATAAATCACTGCTGGTTAACCTACCTTCGTTCTAAGATTAGGTGTTCTTTGGTATCAGAGAACCTACCTATCCTACTGTTTTTGTATCTCCAATATTGCTAGGCCCTGAGGCCTCCGGAAACTCACATCTTGACCCAGGAGATTCCTCTTGCCCCTTCCCAAAGTGGAAGAGAGCCAATCAGAACTGGGAATAACACATCCCAACATGCTGGCTCTGGAGGTGCAGAGGGCACTCTCCACGTGTGTGTTATGAGTGGCCTGTCTTTATATACATGTCTTAATACAAAGCAGAACTTTGTATTATGGAGAGCTGCGGACATGTAGAGAAGTAGATTAGAATAGTGCAGTGAACCCCACGTCCCGAGCACCCAACAGCCTCAACAGGGCCCCATCCACAGCCCCATACACTTCTCTCTTTTCAAAGTATATATACTAGGGCCAATCAGTTCAGTCATAAATATTTCTTTTTTAAAAAATGTCTTGGTTTAGTTTGGCTGCACTGGGTCTTTGTTGCTGCTTGCAGGCTTTTTCCAGTTGTGGTGTGGGAACTTCTTCCTGCTGTGGCTTCTCTTGTTGCGGAGCACGTGTTGTAGGACCATGGGTTTCAGTAGTTCTGACTCTCAGGCTTGGTTGCTCCACAGCATGTGGAATCATCTGGACCAGGGATCCTGTGTCCCCTCCATTGGCAGGGGGGATTCTTATCCATTGTACCACCAGGGACGTCCCCTAAATATTTCTTTTTAAAAAAAATTTTTATTGGCATATAGTTGATTTACAGTGTTGTTAGTTTCTACTGGACAGCAAGTGAATGAATTATACATATAGCTACATCCACTCCTTAGATTCTCTTCCCATGTAAGTCATTACAGAGTATTGAATAGAGTTCCCTGTGCTACACAGTAGGTCCTTATTAATTATCTCTTTTATGTATAGCAGTGTGTATATGTCAATCCCAATTTATCCCCCCCCCGCTTCCCTGCATAACCATAAAGCCATATATATTTCAATGTATTTCTTAGTTTAAAAGATAAGAACTCTTTTTTTTAAACATTCAACAATTGTTTAATCTCATCAAATGTCCAGTGTTCACATTTCTAGTCATCCCGCAAATGTGATAAATACCTTTATTTCCCATTTGTTTTGTCAGGATCTGGATAAGGCTCACTCGTTACAACTGGTGGGCGAGTCGTTTAAGCCCCTCTCAGTCTCTAAGATGTCCTGCTTGCCTTTATTTCCCCCTTGCTATTCATTGGAGGAAACTGGGTCACAGGTCCTGTAAGTCTCCCACAGTTGGGGTTTTTGCTGATTGTGCCTGTTTGGTATAGCGCAACACAGCCTTCTGCCCCTTGTACTCCCTGTAAATTAAGTATATTTAGCAGTTGATCAGAGGTAGGTTTGTTTTCCCTTTTTTGGCAAGAATTCATATGTGGCCCTGTGTTCTTCTGTGGGGAGGAGTACATCTGCCCAGCTTTGAGCTATTGGTTAGCCACTGACCCTGTGGCTTCCTAAGTGGCTCAGTGGTAAAGGATTCGCCTGCTAATGCCAGAGACTCAGGAGACGCAGGTTTGATTCCTGGATCTGGAAGATCTCCCAGAGTAGGAAATGGCACCCCACTCCAGTATTCTTTCCTGGAAAATTCCATGGACAGAGGAGCCTGGCAGGCCACAGCCCATGGGATCGCAAAGAGTCAGACACGACTGAGTGACTCAGCACGCACGCGCTCTGCCTGCGCAGTGGCATCAGTGACCAGTTTCACGGAAGACAATGTTTCCACAGACAGCGGCAGGGGGATGGTTTCGCGATGCTTCAGGCCTCACTGATCTGATAGGAGGCGGAGCTCGGGCAGTAATGAGAAGCAGCTGTAAATACAGATGCAGTTTTGCTCTGTCTCCCGCCCCTTACCTCCTGCCGTACGTTCTGGTTCCTAACAGGCCACAGACTGAAACTGATCAGTGGCCCAGAGGTTGGAGCCCCCCTGGTCTAGACCATCCAATCGAGGCTGCACACGTCAATGTTCTCTTTTTAATTTATTTTTTAAAATGAAGTATAGTTGATTTGCCGTGTTGTATTAATTACTGTAAATGATTCAGTTATATAAACATATACCTTCTTTTGTTGCATATTCTTTTCCATTACGGTTTGTCATAGGATCCTGAATATAGTTCTCTGTACTATGCAGTAGGACCTCATTGTTTATCCATTCTGCATGTAAAAGCTTACATCTGCTAACCCCAGCCTCCGGCTTCATCTCTCCCCCAAATCCCTCCCCTGTGATGTTCTAATTGTACCATTTCTTCTTCATTCTTTTAAGTGGGATGGATTTTGTTTTAATGGGGTGAGGTGAGACATTGTTAGTGACCCGTGAAGCCAAAGTGAACAGTGCATGGATTGGCTTATTTGTTGATATGTTTTCAAAAATGTGACCTTATGATACAGATTCTATTGCTAGCACACTAGAGATAGTTTTTTTTTTTAATGCTTGGTTTTTGTAGAGTGGATTATTATTTTTTTTAATGCTTGGTTTTTGTAGAGTGGATTTTTATTAAAGCAGGCCACCCCCACGTTTTAGTGAAGTGGCCGTTTGCTTTCCCAAAGCCGTGGAACTGTGGGTGGGGATGCCGGAGACTGAGGGCAGTGCTGGGATGCTCAGGCAGAAAGGCAGCCACAGGGATGGCCCAGGGGGCCCCGAGTGCAGACAGTCTCTGATGACTCAGTCCATAACCAGCCCCAGGGTATTACTTCCAGGGCATCCAGGGATGGGATAATAATAGATAATAGCAAAAGTTTACCACATGCCAGGTCTTGTGCAAAGCCCTTTATGTGGTTTTATTTTTCCTCTTTGGCTGTGCCACCCAGCATGCAGGATCTTAGTTCCCTGACCTGGTCAGGGATCGAACCCATGCCCTTTGGGAGTGTGGAGTCTTAACCACTGGACCACCAGGGAAGTCCCCCTTTACATGTTTGTGTGTGTGTTCAGTCACTAAGTCCTGTACGACCCTTTGCCACCCCATGAACTGCAGCACACCAGGTTTCCCTATCCTTTACTATCTTTTGGAGGTTGCTCAAATTCACGTCCATTGAGTCAGTGATCCAACCATCCAACCATCTCATCCTCTGCTGCCCGCTTCTCCTTTTGCCTTCAGTCTTCCCCAGTATCAGAGTCTTTTCCAGTGAGTCGGCTCTTTGTATCAGATGGCCAAAGGATTGGAGCGTCAGCTTGTAGTACATGTAATTCTTACAATAAATGAGGTCCCAAGACTTACAGAGTGGACACAGACAACATTGATGGGGGCTAATGCTCCCAGTTGCCCACTGTGTGCCCAGCACTAAGACACACATTTGACATGTATTTAGTGCCCATTTAATACCTTTGGAACCCCTTGAGTTAAATACCATTACACCATTTGACAGACAAGACTCCTAAGGTAAGAGAGGTTACGAGCCCTGCTGGGATTCATCTGTAGGGAGCCAACTGTTGCCCGCAGCACCTCCTGCCTTCTCAACACCAGTGATGCTCACTCAGTCTGACCTGTCTGGGCCCAGAGCAGAGTATGGATCAAGGACACATGAGAAATATGCATGGGAAGAGCTCCATCAGGGGCTGGCGTGAGACCTAAAGACCCAGACTCACAGCTGAAGACTCAGGCAGGCCCCGGTTCCCGTGAGCCCTTGGAGTGTTACAGGGGCGCAAGCCTTTGCTGCAGGCTCAGTCGGGGAGCCCTGGGGAGTCTGAGGGTGCAGCAGCAGTCAGAGAGTCCCCTCCAGTGACTGCATGTCCTGAAGCTGTGGACAGGAGCAGAGGAAGAGACCTCAGGCACACGGAGAGTGGCTGGGAGGGGTGGAGTGGGGACAGAAGAGAGGGTGAGGCCTGGGGCAGGCAAGCAGGGATAGGAGAGGGTGGTTCAGGGGCATCTTAGGGTCAGGGCAGAGTTAGCAACCACGTGGCTGGGAGGCTGAGGAGGGCAGTGTCAGGGTTTCAAGGTGACCCTGGCTCAGGGTTTCTGGCATTGGTAGAGGGGAGTTGGGGTGCCACCCATCAAGGGAGGCACTCCAGACAGGGAGTGGTTGGGGGAAGGGAGTAGAGACCATGTGTTCTATTTTGGGCAGATGGCCTCTGAGGTGCTAGGCAGGGTTGTGGAGTTGCCCTGTGTCTCCTCCACCCAGGGCTGCAGACCCACAGGAACAGGTGAGAGACGCTCCCGCCCTGCCCCACTCCTCCTCCGCTGCGTCTCCTTTCACACAGGTCACACACTCACTCCTTCGCTGTCACACACCCGAGGGCAGAGTCCTGACCGGAGGAGTCAGGAGGGCTTCCTGGAGGAGGGGAGCTGTGGCTTGCTTGATTGCCTTCTCCAGGGCACAAGAGGTGACAAGACGCTGAGCTCCAGCATCAGCAGTGAAGTGGACTTGGGCAAGGCTCAGAGTCGGGGGTGTCTCTCCACAGTTCACGTTAAGTGTTGTTCAGTCACTCACTCATGTCCAACTTTTTGCAACCCCATGAACTTCAGCACACCAGGCTTCTCTCTCCTTCCCTATCTCCCTGAGCTTGCTCAAATTCATGTCCATTGAGTCAGTGATGCCATCTAACCATCTTATCCTCTATCGCCCCCTTTTCCTACCCTCAGTCTTTCCCAGCATCAGGGTCTTTTCCAAGGAGTCAGCTCTTCACATCAGGTGGCCAAAGTATTGGAGCTTCAGCTTCAGCATCAGTCCTCCCAATGAGTATTCAGGGTTGATTTCCTTTAGGATTGACAGATGCTGAGTATGGTGCCCTATATCTCATAGAAACTGACAGAGCCAGAATTGGCTCAGAAATTGACACAACTTCTCCTTTGGTTCCCTGGAGCAGGACTCTGTTGGCCAGGGAAAGTGTGGCTCTCACTGTTGGTTCCATGGTTACTGCCCATGCCAACTCTGAAGGCTACAGAACAATCTCAGAGGGTTTGTCCTGCTCCTACAGCGACTGCCTTTGTTCCGGTGTGACCCTTTGAACCCTGAGACGCCACCAGGCCAAAGGCCATAAGAGTAACTGCTGAGTCGCTCTCAACAGCTCACCCATGTGAGGGTGATGGAATAACCAGAAGTGGTGTGGCCGTCCTGCCCCCTCTCCACTGCTGGAGGATGGGCAGCCTCGGGAGCCTGGGTGCCTATGCCCACACTCTCTCCCCGGCCAGGGGAACCAGCCCCTCCAGTTTCCATGGCGCTGTCTGCTTTGCCTAGGCAGGTGGGTTTTATTGGAATCCTCTTGAGTCTGTCTCCTAAAACCCTTTCCTAACGGCATTGCGGAACATCATATATATTTCCTACAACCCTTGCAAAGCTGACACCTCCTTGTTGTGACTGTGAATATCAGAAGTGACATGTAATTGCAGTGATCCATCCTGTTAAGTAGCTGGCAATATATCATTGCAAAATCAGCACGACTGGGACTCTCAGAACCCAGTGTTTCTAAACAACGCACCTGCAAGCATGTGTGTTCAAACTCTCTTCACCAAATGCCGCCCAGGATTCTGTGACCACAGCGAAGAGAAATTATTTCTAGGTAAAAACAAAAAGAAGGGCTTCGCAGGTGGCACTAGTGGTAAAGAACCTGCCTGCCACTGCAGGAGACATCAGAGATGTGGGTTCAATCCCTGGGTTGGGAAGACCTCCTGCAGGAGGAAATGAAATCTTGCCTGGAAAATCCCGTGGACAGAGGAGCCTGGCAGGCTACAGTCCATAAGGTTGCACAGAGTCAGATGCAATTGAAGTGACTTAGCACACATACACGCAAAACCAAAAGAAAAATTAATGCTGGGTAACTGAGTTTTCAGTTCTCTGGAGGGCCTGCCCCGTGACAGAGAATGCACTGGGTTCTCAAAGTCAAGACTGTGGGCCAGGATGCTTGTAGCAGTACTCCTTCCAAGCTCCTTCCTGGGGCTTCCTGTCCCCCTTTGCTCAACTCCAGTGGCTTTAGTGGGGGTTCCTTCTGGTGCCACAGGTTGGGCGATGAGCAAGGTCAGCCCAGCTATCACTGTGCTGGCAGAGGGAAGAAAACTGGTGGGGTCAGTGTGGATAGTTGGAGGGTTGGGGACCAGGGGTGAACAGAGCCCATGGCATGATGGCTGAGCCCCTCCTTGATGGAGTGGGAGCATTGAGGCAGGGCCTGCACACTTTGGGGGCGCCACTCACACTGTACTCTGCTGATTCCAGGGTAGAGTTGATTTAAACTATGGCGTGAAGGGCGCCCCCTGGAGTTGTGCAGAGAATCGTACTGATGGAGGGGCAGACATGGGACCTGCATAGCAATCAGATAGTGAGAGCCAGAGAGGGGAGGGGGACATGTCCGAACACATAGCCCTCAAGGGACTTCGCTGGTGGTCCAGTGGTTAAGACTCTGCCTTGCAATGCAGGGGACACGGTTCAGTCCCTGGTCAGGGAACTGATCTCACATGCCATGGAGCCACTGAGGCCGAGCCACAGCTACTGAGCCCGAGTGCTCTAGAGCACGGAGGAGGCAACTATAGAGTCCGTGCTCTGTAACAAAAGATCTTGCGTGATGCAACCAAGATCCCTCATGCTGAAACCAAGACCCAACACAGCCAAATAAATACATTTTTTTCTTTTAAAAGCAGATCACGTGGCCTTCAAGTGTTGGCACAGGAGCCCAGGGGATTTGGTGGGCCCTGGGGGTGCTGGTTTTGGAGACTTCTTTGAAGTCTGTTTTTGGGGGGAGCTTTGTGAAAGACCCTAGCCCTCCCTCAGGGGTGCCCACCATGACACCCTCTGCAGTAGGACTTTCTCTGCCCCGGCACATCCCCTCTCCTGAGACACCGCCCCAGCCCCCAGCCCCCTGGCATCTGCCTCTCTGATGTGGCCCCGTTTCCTGGGTTCCTCCCTCCCCACTGCAGAAGACACCCTGGAGGTCTACCAGCCAGAGCCTCACTTTTTCTTTGGTGCATTTAGAATACGCTAAATGAAAAATAATGAGTGTGTAGGAACTAAATACAGGAATCACCTAATTAAATTAGGAAACAGACATCTTATCACTGTAATCTGAAAATTGATATTAATAGAAAATGGTCCCAGCATTGTTATGCTAAAGGTTCCTCGGGGTGGGGAAATTAAGAAGGAGAGCGGAACGGAAAATTGGGGCAATCGTATCCAATAAGAGCAAGACTTATGTTTTAAAGGAACTAAAGTAAAATGCTAAAAATAGAATACAGGATCACCGTGAGCCTCTAATGAAGTAATGGACAAAGATGGCTTTGAAAACCACAGAGCTCTACATTCATGTACGATGATAATTTTTTAAATGAGACAATGTAATTAAGCTTCAGTGTGCCTGAAACCTAGTAATAGTTATCGTTTATTGGCGCCAGGCACTGTCTCGGGTGCCTTTGCTTTATCTCTCTTCACCCAGTGAGATGCAGGCATCATTGTCCTGAACTTAGATTCAGAGAGGTAAGGTCAGTTGCCCAAAGTCCCACAGCTAGAGTGGCAGAACCCAGATTCAAACGCAGCTTTGCCTGCTTGCAAAGGCCTTCCTAGGCTCACTTTGTACTCCTCGCCCGTTGCCGCTCGTTAATGGCACGGTCAGCAGTTGTTACACTTTCTGATGTCTTTCTGCCATCTTCTCAAAGGGCATTTCTTGCCGACACGCAGCAGATTTCTTTGGCAGCCTGCCTCCCTGCCCAAACCCCAGGGCTTCTCTGGCTTCTTGGTTAACAGAGCCCACACAAAGACCCCTTCTGAAATTACAGTGCAGCTGGGAAACTGGGTCTCCCTTTGTGTCCCAGTCTAGGTGGAGCTGGACGGGGCTGAGCGACCTGAGCTGGACTGGAGGTTCCGAGGCTCAAGCCTCCCCCGGAAGCCCAGGTTTCAGGTTGTGTCTCCACAGCAGCTGATTGTTCCGCGGCCCCCAGGCCCCCACCTGGGAGGTGAATCAGGCTCTATTCCCTGGCAGTGTGAGTCACTATATCGTGGGCCCAGAGCGGGGCTCAGGTGTGGGTTGACCCCTTTCCCATCTGCCCCGCCCAGAATGAATAGGAGGGACCCAGGGAGGAGGAGGGGGGCTCCAGATCTGTGTGTGAGATGCCCCAGAAGTACACTTGGTCTGGGTCGCCGCGGTAAGCTCACCTGGGCAGGCAGCAGTGGGGCATGCACCCCACACGTCCCCCACTCTGTGCCCATTCACCAACCAGGCATCTTCAGTGGCAGTGGGGTCACCTGACTTGCCATCAGAGCCAACCCCCACCCCCACCCCCCGCCAGCTCAGCCCAAGAGCTCTGCCGGGAAGAGCAGGAGGGCAGGGCAAGACCGCAGTCCCCGAGGCAGAGGACTCCAGGGGAGGCCTCGTGCCTGGCTTGTTTCCCTGCTCAGCCTCACTTGGTCTGCAGTCTCAAGGCGGTGGGAGGGGGTGTGGGGAGAGGGGCTCAGGACACAGTAACTTTTGCTGCCAGCATGGGGAAGGGTCCGGTCAGGTCCTCGCACATGCTTATCCAGGCCCCACTGACCTTCCAGAAGCCCTAGGTTCCTAACGTGGGCAGCACAGAGGTGGTTCTGTGCCGGAACCTGATCCAAGGACAAGGGCTGTTGCTATGATCGTCGCCTTTCTCCATGACACCGGGTGGCTCTTGTGTTTCTTTGTTTTTTTCAACCCGGAAAAGGTCACGGTGGTAGTTATGACAACGGAAGTGCTGGAGGACGGTTCTGGAAGCCTCCGTGGGTCCATGGTGCAGCGGGCCCATCAGGGATGCTCTGTGTGTGGGCTGAGACCTGAGTACCTCGGGCCAGGCTCTGTGGGGGCTCTCTCCTGAACCCCAACTGCCTGCCAGGTGGCTGTATACATAAACTGCCTTTCCATTTATGGTGACATATTTCATGTGGCTTTAGGGCCACTATGGGTGTCCTTCCCAAAATCTTTGCAGGAAGCTGGGGACTCAGGCAGATCTCATCTGAGTCAGAAGCTCATTGTTATGTATCTGCTGATGTTTCCATTATAAAGCTTATCCCTCAGGATTTGTGGCTCTACAGTTTTAACTTGAAAATTTACTCAGTCATGTCCGACGCTGTAGTCCACCAGGTTCCTCTGTCCACGGGATTTCCCAGGCAAGAATACTGGAGTGGGTTGCCATTCCCTTCACCAGGGGATCTTCCCGACCCAGGGATCAAACTTGGGTCTCCCACATTGCAAGTGGATTCTTTACCATCTGACCCACCAGGGAAACCGACAGTTTTAACTTGGATCATGGTAAAACTTGGTGGACAATTCTCCCATTTCAAATTTTCTTTTTATATGGGGGAACACAGCCAAACTTAAATGGGTTCCATTGCCCTCAACAGCTGCTGCTCCGATGCCCCTGCACAGCTGATTGGCTCCCAACAGAGAGGCGAGGCGCCCTGGGGGATCTTCCCATGCTCCTGGTCTGGGGTGCAGACAGGAGACTGGGGGCTGCTTCTCCCCGAGCCCTACAGCCTGGCCACAGTGTTTCCCAGCCCTCCTCAAAAGTCCTGAAGACTGACCACCTATAGAGTAGGCTGGCCCCATCCAAGCTCCCCGCTCACCCCAGCTTGGGTGCCCCAAAGCAGGTCCCACATAGCTCAGTTGGTTAAGAATCTGCCTGCAATGCTGGAGACCTGGGTTCGATTCCTGGGTCAGAAAGATCCCCTGGAGAAGGAAATGGCTACCTACTCCAGTATTCTTGCCTGGAGAATCCTGTGGACAGAGGAGCCTGGCAGGCTACAGTCCATAGGGTCACAAGAGTCAGACACAACTTAGCACTATTTTTCTTTCTTTAAAACAGGTCAAGGGTCCAGTCCCCATCCAGTGACTCTCAGCCCAGGGAGTTCCCAACCTGGGTTGGACCCAGGGGGTCATCTGTGAACCCCTCACGGCATTTTGCTTATATGTCTCAATGTGCATAGGTCCTGGGAAGAAAAGGCAGCCTGGGAAGAGTCTGGGATCCCTACCCCAACTCCCCAAAGGCTAAAGCATCTGTGAGTGCTTTCCACCCCTTGCCCTCAGGGTCTGGGCATGCCTGGGACAGAGGGGGATAAGGAAGAGGAAGGGATGAGGATGTCAGTAAAAATAGTGTGAGGTCACCAGGCCCATCAGAAAATGTACCCGCACAGAGCTGCCAGGGAGACCATGGGGAGTGGGGTTGGGGGAGAAGGGGGGCAGATGGCTCCTGGCTCCTTGGGCAGGGCCGCTGCTCAGCTCCAGCCAAGAGTTCTGTGTGGGATGTGGGCCCAGGGTAGCCAGATCTTCCTTTTTATTCTTTCAAGGAAGCAAGACATCTGTAACATATAGTTATGTCATTTCTTCTGATTTGTAAGTGGCTGCTCAAATCTTAGAAAGTGTTTTCAGAGTTAGTTGGTCACACTTGGCACCTCCTGTTGGTCAGATGGGCTGGAAGGAGAGGGGCTGTCCACCACCCCAACCTCCTCGGGGCTGAGACCTGCCCCCTCCCACCTTCCTTGTGCTACCCACCCCCACCGTCACCCCCCGGACAGAGAGGTGGTAGGTCTCCTTGGCGGACAAGGATCTCATTAACTCTTTCCAGCCTTGGCAAGATTCCCTTCAAGCCAGTCCCAGACAGAACTTTTCCAGGTGTCTGCTGATCAGTGGTGGCCCCCCGGAGCCCAAGGGGCCCCTACCCAGCTTAGGGGGCAGGTACCCCACCAGATCACTCTTCACCATTCAGGCATGGCACCTGGGGTGGGACGCCCAGAAGATGATTGATCTGCAGAAGTGTCAGGGAGTCAAGGGTCAGGGAGTGGCTCCACGTCAGGGGCAGCGGCCTTGGGGCTGTGAGTGGCCCCTGAGAGTCCCGGTAGCACCCAGGGAGGTGGCACCTGGGAGTGTGCTGTGAGCAGTGTGTTGGTATGGGTGCTGGGCGCCTGCTGTGTGCCAGGCACTGCACCTGACCTGCTTTATAAATATTCTTACTCTGAAGCCTCACAACAGTGAGGGAAACTGAGGCCCAGAGAGACAGAGTCAGTTGTACAAGTTTTCACAACGAGGAGACTTCCCGGGTGGCTCAGATGGTAAAGTGTCTGCCTACAATGCAGGAGACGCGGGTTTGATCCCTGGGTCAGGAAGATCCTCTGGAGAAGGAAAGGGCAACCCACTCCAGTATTCTTTCCAGGAAAATCCCATGGACAGAGGAGCTTGGTGGGCTACAGTCAATGGGGTCTCAGAGTTGGACACGACTTCGCTTTCACTTTCACACAATGAGGAACTTGACTAATAGTACCTAAACTAGAACCTGGGTGTTTGGGTCCCAAAGACACAGATCAAACCAGTCTATCTTAAAGGAAATCAACCCTGAGTATTCATTGGAAGGACTGCTGCTGAAGCTGAAGCTCCAATACTTTGGATGCAAAGACCAGACTCATTGGAAAAGACCCCGATGCTGGGAAAGATTGAGGGCAAGAAGAGAAGGGGGTGGCAGAGGATGATGGTTGGATGGCATCGCTGATTCAATGGACATGAATTTGAGCAAACTCTGGGAGATAGTGAAGGACAGGGAAGCCTAGTGTGCTGCAGTTATGGGATCACAGAGAGTTGGACACGACTTAGCAACTGAACAACAACTGACCGCCACTCAGAGCTGAGACACACGGTGTTGGAGGGCCAACCTCGGTGCCTGCAGATACTGCCATGCTGATGAGTGGGGCGCACTTCTTTCCTATGCATTGCAGACATATTCTGGTTTGTTCATAGACCTTCTGGTGAAGGACAGAGACCTCTGTGCATGGGTGTGCATGTCTGACTCCGTTCACGATCCTGTGTAGGAGTGTATATGTGCACAGCCGAGAGGTATGTGTGTGTGTGCCTTGGGCTCGCAGCTCACATAGGGGACATTTCCCACGGAAGTTTGGGGCTGACTGCTCGTTGTGCACACTGACAGTCACACCTGCCACAAGCAGCGTGGGACACACACGACCAGGGCCCGGCCTGGGGCAAGTGACTGGGGCACCAGGGTAGGAGTTGTCTGCAGGTTGTCACCACAGCAGTGGGTGAGAAATTAATTACCATTCCAGCAGGAACTCGGCAAACCAGTTATTGTAACCCCCTGCCTGCGACCGGAGCAGACCAAATAATGAAATTACATTCATAATATTTCAGGTTGAGTGATTGCTGCTCGAATTAGTTCCTTCCCAGAACCCAGCCAGAAGTAGAGGCAGTAATTAAAGGATTTTCTGGGCTCAACCAAGTCTGCTCATCAGGCACGTACAATATACAGGGCTTGCAAAATGTGTGCCGGCCTGCGCCTGCCTGGGGATGGGATGACAGTCAGTGAGGGCATGAAGGCCACCGGTCAGAAGGAGGTGATTTCTTACTGCAGGAGGTGCTTTTCCACTTTTGTTCATTTATGTTAGAAATATTTATTGAGTCCCAGCGTGGCCAGACACTGGGAATCTGCAGGGAATAGGACCGTGAGGTCCCTGTGTTCATGGAACTCAACAGTAAGTAGTGGGTGTGCGCATGCTCAGTCGTGTCCGACCCTTTGAAACCCCCATGGACTGTAGCCCACAAGGCTTCTCTGTCCGTGGAATTTTCCAGGAAAGACTACTGGAGTGGGTTGCCATTTCCTACTCCAGGGCATCTGCCCAACCCAGGGATCAAACTCTTGAAACTCCTGGTAGGGGGATTCTTTTCCACTGAGCCACCTGGTAAGCCCCAGTAGGGTGATGGGGAATTCCTTGTGTCCATCCACCTCTTTCCAAACCAGACTGGTCCCAGGAGTCCTGTGATGTCTATATCTGCCTCTTCCTTCCACTTTAGGGCCCCAGATTAGGGTCTGAGGCTGAGACCACAATGGGGCTCCCTGCTCATCAGAGAAAGAGGAAGGAAGGGCACTGTCGTGGCGTGATCCCCACCTGACCTGTCCTGTGTCCTCGAGTGGGGATGAGGGAACCAGATCTGACAGCAGGAGTCAGGTGGAGCTCACACCCAGGCTGGACCATCCTTCCCCCAAGCCAGTTTTTTGTTTCTTCCTTTTGCTTCCCTGAGATGAACACACAGCCCTCCTCAGGGAGCAGAAAATGCCAGAATCCCAAGAAAGCAAAGATCAGTACTGCGGCTGTCAGAACTGATGCACCCTCCCACCCTGGGTAAAACAGAACCTACAACTTCCTTAAAACTCCAGAAGGAAAGTGAAATCCCAGGACCAGAAAGTGAGAAGGATTAGCGAGAAGCAGCAAGCACCAGGGGACACCTGCCACCAGGCCTGAGGCTAGAGCCTTTTGCACAAAACAGCTTTATTCAGGTATGATTTACATGCCGTAAAATTCACCTGTTTTAAGTGCACACTTCAGTGATTTTTTAATAAATTTACAGAGCTCTGTAATCGCCACAATCCAATTTTAGGGTATTTTCATTGCCGCCGCCCCCTCCCCAGCTCTTTCAGGCCATTTGCAGTCACTCTCCATTGCCTCAGGCAACTACTAATCTACTTTCTGTCTTTATAGATTTGCTCATAAATGTAATCATACAATATGTAGTCTTTTACATCTGGCTCGTCTCACTTAGCATCATGTTTGTGATCACTTGTCATCACGTAGCCTGCATCAAGTAGTTATCCCTCTTTATCGTTCAGCAGTATTCTGTTCCATGGATTCTTGGTTTATCCACTCACCAGTCAATGGACACCTGAAATGTTTATACTTTTTATCTGTTATGAATAATGTCACTATCAACATTCACATGCAAGTCTTCCTGTGAACATATGTTTTCGTTTCTCTTGGGTAGATACTCAGGAGTAGAATTGCTAGATTGTTTAGTAGCTTTATGTTGAATTTTCAAAGAAACTGTTGCCAAAATGGCTACACTGTTTACCTTCCTGCCAATAATGTATGAGGCTTCTAATTTCTCCACATTCTCATCAACACTTGTTATTATCTGTCTTTTTCATTATAGGCATTCTAGTGAGTGTGAGGGTATCTCATTGTAAGTTTAATTTGCCTTCTCTAATGACTAATGCTATTGAGCATATTCTCATGTGCTTATCAGTCATTTGAATATATTCTTTGGTGAAATATCTATTCAGATCTTTTGCCCATCTTTTAAATTGAGTTATTTGTCTTATGGAGTTGTTATTTTGTTTTGTAGATACAAGTACTTATTAGATTTGCAAATAATTTCTCCCATCTGTGGTTTGTGTTTTCATTTTCTTAATGGTGTCTTTTGAAGTACAAAAAGTTTTTAAATTTGAAGAAGTACATTTCTCTCTTTTTTTTTTTCTTTTATGGATCATTCTTTTGGCGTTGTATGTAAGAAATCTTTGCCTAGCTTAAAATCATAAAGATTTTCCACCTAGGCTTTCCTTTTAAAGTTTCCTGGTTTCAGCTCTTCTATGTCTATGATACATCTTGAGTTAATTTTTGTGTTTTATGTGAGGTTATGGTCTTTTACCCCCTTGATGGTTCAGATGGTAAAGAACCTACCTGCAATGTGGGAGATGCAAGAGATGCAGGTTCCATCCCTGGGTCGGGAAGATCCCCTAGATAAGGAACTGGCAACCCACTCCAGTATTCTTGCCTGGAAAATCCCATGGACAGAGGAGTCTGACAGCCCATAGGGTCGCAAAGAGGCAGATAAGACTCAGCGACTAACACACAGCGATCTTTTGCAGGTGGACATCCAGTTGTCCTAGCACTGCTTATTGAAAGCTGTCTTGCCCCTCCCTACCCCTATTGAATTGCCTTGCTGCTTTGGTCAAAATAAATTGGCTTTAAATGTAAGGATTTGTTTCTGGTGTCTTAATTCTTTTCCACTGATCTATTTGTTGATCCTTCCCTGGTGGCTCAGTGGTAAAGAAACTGCCTGCAATGCGGGAGATGCGTGTTTGATCCCTGGGTCAGGAATATCCCCTGGAGTAGGAAATGGCAACCCACTCCAGTATTCTTGCCTGGAGAATCCAATAGACAGAAGAGCCGGGGGCTACAGTCCTGGGGTCATGAGAGTCAGACATGACTCAGCAACTGAGCATGTGTGTGATGTAGTTGAATATAAATATTTACTTTAAAAGATAATAAAAACTTGGACTTCCCTGGTGGTCCAGTGGTTAAGAATCCACCTGCCAGCTTCGGTCCCTGGTCCAGGAAGATCCCACATGCCCATATACCACAATTACTGGGTCCACATTCTTTAGCCCACAAGCCACAACTACTGAAGCCCGAACATCTAGAGCCTGTTCTCCACAAGAGAAGCCACCACGATGAGAAGCCTGAACATTGCAACTAGAGAGCAGACCCCCACCCTTGCCACAACCGGAGAAAGCCTGTGCGCAGCAACAAAGACCCAGCGCAGCCAAAGAATAAAATATAATAGTAAAAATAAACACTCATCTTGCAGGGGTTTAGGAACCGCAGTGATGTGGAAGCTTGCATGGGGGCCAGTAATTGGATTTGAAAGTTCTGAGATCTTTATCTTGTTACAAAGCAAAATAGAGATGGTAGTAAACTTTGGACTTTACTTTTCAGTGTAGCTCCGTCCTGGAAGCATAATGCATATCTTCTGAGTCTCTGCCCTGGCCCCTCTCAGGGTAGCCCCACTCCTAGAGCCGAGCACCTGTTCACCTCTTTAGTAAAAGGGGATTCCCAGCCTATGGTTATGGGGATGGTGAACCCTCAACACTAGACAGATGAGCTCAACAGCCATGGACTAGTCACAGCCTGGGGGAGAAGGACCCCACGTGCCACACGCCTCTGGTCACAGGGAGAAAGAACGAGAAGGGGCCGTGGGAGGCAGGCTAGTAGTATCGAGAGGGTGAGGTGGCCCCTAGTTCTCACGGGAGGATGTCCCCGGCTTGTTTGGATAATGCCACGGGCTGGCAGGGCACGGAAACCTGCTCCCCGGGGCAAGCAGAAACTGTCTGGTCCCCATGATAGGTGGGTGTTTTTTTTTTTTTGGCTAGAGGACCTTCTCTGCAGGAACAGAGTGGGGAGCGGGCTTGCCTTGGGCCACTGGAGGCCCTCCCAGTTTCACCAGGCAGCACATGGCATTGAGCCTTAATTTTAGGCCTTACCCTTCAGCAGCAGACTGTCCCATAAGAGCCTAAGAGTAGAGATAACCTCATCCTGAGTGGAGGCAGCCCTGAGCCAAGGTCTGGAAAAGGGGCTCCTTGCCCTAGTCTCAGAATTCCCCCCAACCCGGCTAGGATGCTGGGACCTTCCTTGGTTCCTGCTTGTTACCCTCTGCCCTTCTACCCTGCCTGTCTGTACATCCATCTCTCTCCACCATCTGTCCATCCTCACGTCCATTTTATAGGCACGTACTGTAAAAACCCATAGCCTCCAGGCCTCATTTGTGACTCCTTCGGAAGCGATGTAGGGACTTGCTGAGCGGTTCATTGGCCCAGGCTCCGTGCTCCCAATGCTGAGAGCCCAGGTTGGATCCCTGGTCGGGGAACTAGATCCCACATGCTGCAACTGAAGGTCCCACACACCGCCCCAAAGACTGGAGATCCCTCAGGCCGCAGCTAAGACCCAGGGCAGCCAGATAAATAAACATACAGATATTTCTAAAAAGAGGAAGAAAGGATTATATAGAGGGAGACTGGCCAACCCGTGTGGCCCTCACCCCGTGGACCGCAGCCAGGATCCAACAAGGAGGCCCTGTGCCCAGCACTGGGGTTTCTGGTACTCACTCCCCCTACCTGCCACAGGTAGCCGAGCATCACCTGACACAGACCCCTTCATCCCTGATACACGCAGGGGGTCTGGAGCCTCGGCCATGCTCACTGCCATTTCAGGAACCAGTGTAGTTCAGTGGGTGGTTGAAACGAGGTTCCACTTGCCACTTGTGGCTTCTCCCAGTCCACAGGGCTTTATGAAAAGTGCCACATCTTCCAGCATCTTCTCTCAAAGCAGAAGATCAGGGATTGCCCCCCCCTGGCAGGTACCATTGCAGCAGTAAAGAAGCAGCAGGCTCCCACCTCAGCCCTTTGAGGCACCGTCTCAAAGGCCACCAGGGTGTAGGCAGTTGTGCTGGTGAGGCAGTTGCCTCCCCACTCTCTTTCCCTTCCCAGAGTCTCCATTCTTTGAGGCATGTAGCTACCAGGCAAAACCCGAGCATTTCGAGTTGTTATTGCTGGAGAGGCTGGGACTGGGTTTTGAATCTGCCAGGTGTTTTGAGCCATGGATTCTAGACAGAGCCTGTCTGAGGAGTGCAAGGCTGGGTGAGAGCAGCCTCCATGCCAGCTTCCATACCTGGCTCCTGAAGGGGCAGCTGCAACTTAGAATAAAGGTTCTCAGCCTGGGCTGCGTGTTAGAGTCACCTGTGTGCTCACTCAGTCATGTCCGACTCTTTGCGACTCCATGGACTGCAGCCCACCAGGCTCCTCTGTCCATGGGCTTCTCCAGGCAAGAACACTGGAGTGGGTTGCCATGCCCTCCTCTGGCGATTTTCCTGACCCAGGGATCGAATTCGAGTCTCATGTCTCCTACATTGGCAGGAAGGTTCCTTACCACTAGCACTACCTGGGAAACTCTGCAGAAGTGTTAAAAATCAGATGTCCAAGCTGCTCCCATCAACCCCCAGTCTTCCCATCCAAGACCAATCAAATCCAAATCTCCTGGGGGAAAGGGACCTGGGCAGCAGCAGTTTTCCAAGCTCCCCAGGCAACTCCACTATGCAAACGATTTTGAAAGCCACTGGATTCAGAATAGTGTTTCTCAGACCTTAACATAACTGCAGGTCACTTGGACAACCTGTCGAAATGCAGATTCTGATTCTGTAGGTCTAGGTGGTGCCTAGGATTCTGCATGGCTGACAGCAAGCGTTCATAACTGGAATCATGTGACTGAAAGCGTGGCTGTGGACCGGCAACATCCACAAAGCTTGGGAGCTTCCTAAAGATGCTGGGAGCTTCCTAAAGATGCAGACTCTTGGGCCCGCTGCCAGATCTACTGAATTAGAATCTGCATGTTGATAAGTTTCCCAGGTGGCTTGAATGTACTTGGGGGTTGAGACATGCCGGTTTAGGAGACTTTAATGGCCCAGCAAGGGCTTCCCAGGTGGCACTAGTGGTAAAGAAGCTGCCTGCCAGTGCAGGAGATGTGAGATGGGTTCAATCCCTGGCTGGGGAAGATCCCCTGGAGAAGGGCATGGCAACCCACTCCAGTACTCTTGCCTGGAGAATCCCATGGAGAGAGGAGCCTGGTGGGCTGCAGTCCATAGGGTCACAGAGAGTCAGACATGACTGCAGTGACTTAGCATGCACATTAGTGGCCCAGTGAGCCTTAGAGAGAGGGACAGACCTCTCTGCTTCCGGTCCTCATCAGGGGTCACAGGCAAATGTCTCTTTGTCATCAGATGACAGAGCCCAGGCTTGGGTCCTTCCAGAATCCTGACAGCCCTTTTGTCCTCTCACTCTCCCCCTCTGGGGCCTGACCCAGCTGGATATGACCCGCCCTTTGCTCTCCCCATGCCCCGTCCTTCAGCCCCTTCTTCCCCATCCTGCCTGGTGTGAGATCCTGACACCGGGCCTGCTCACGCTGCCTGAAGCCTTGAGACTTTGGCTGCAGCTTTACGGAGAAGCCTTGCCCATTGGGGGAGGGCACCGCCTGCTGACACACAGCACTTGCTCCAACACAGGTTCCCACTGCACCCTCCCTGCAGAGCCAGTCAGCCCCACCCTCCACAGGCCCCTGACCCCAGCACCAAGGCCACTGGCTGCCACCTTCTCCCACCTATCCACTTCCCTCTAGAGGGCTTGTCCGGGATGCTTGCTCTGCTGTTTTCATGTTTGCCCTGTTGCCATCTGAGCTGCCCCTCTGCTCCCGCCAGTAAAGGACTCCAGCTCTGCCTTCAAACAAGTCACTAGCTCACCCTACACCCTTGGCCCGCCCTTTCCCGGCTCTCCCGGGACTGGTGTTTGGTCCAAGTCATGGGTGTGCTATGAGTGGCCCACCGTTCCCAATCCACCGTCTGGCTGGCCCACCCCCTGCCTTGTATCCTGCATGATCTGAGCCCCTTTGGGAGCTGGGACTCCCATTCCCAGGGGTGGGGAACTCAAGAGGTTTTGGCCTCAGTCTTGCAGCTTCTCCTGGAACTGGGGGCAGGGAGGGAAGGCAGACCCAGAGGACTGGCTTGGGAACTGATAGAGACGGACCTTAAGGTAGTGCCGATAGGGCTGTGATTTAGAAAATGGAAGATAAGACTTGCTGGGACTGTCAGCTCTGCATCCCAGCATGCTTCTGGTTGCCTTGGCAACTCAACAGTTTCAACCCCTTTTCCGGGCATCGCTGTCTGCTCAGGCAGGAGGTGACAGGAGCCCTGGTGGTGTGCAGGTCTTCAGCAGGCAGATAGCTCAGCGCCCAAGACGTTCCTCACCTCTTTGCTGGATTTGCTGACCTTGCTTGTCATCTAGCTGCCTGCAAGATCCTGTGATCATGTCCAACCAGCCACCCATCCTCCCATCCATCCGTTTATTCAGTAAGCAGTGCCTGGCTTCGTGTTGGCCTCTTTAGGCAGGTATATGAGTTTCCAGCCCTCTAGATCAAACAGGAATGCCTCTGTGGGTCCAAAGATAACTGGACAAGCCTAGAGGTCAAGAAAGCCATATTTTTTTTTTTTATCAGCGCATATGTGAGTCTGTTTAGAAGATATTCTCAGCACATATACACTGCAAGCCTGCCTACCACCCTCTGCCAGGCTCTGCTTATATACATGTAATTTGCATAAACACAATCACATTCTTCACACTGTAATCTGTTTTCTTTCATCTGATGCTACATGGGGGCTTCCCAGGTGTCGCTAGTGGTAATGAACCTGCTTGCCAATGCAGAGACATAAGAGACTCGGGTTCCATCCCTGGGTTGGGAAGATGCCCTGGAGGAAGGCATGGCAACCCACTCCAGTATTCTTGCCTAGAGAATCCCCATGGACAAAGGATCCTGGTAGGCTACAGTACATAGTGATGCAAAGAGTTGGACACAACTGGATCAACTTAGCATGCATGCATGCAGTGCTACATGATGGACCTTTTTCCATATAGACATGTAAAGATTCTTTTCACCCTTTTTAATGGCCTTAAGATATTCATTGTAAAGATGTAGCATTGGTTTATTTAACCAGCTCCCTAATGATTTATGTTTAAGGTGTTTGCAGTTTTCTGGCTAGTTTGTGAATTATTTCTGTTTCCTCTGGGGTCATCTTTACCTATTTGCTTCTTTTGGTCTCTGTCATGTTGGACGCTGTTCTCAAATGCTTGATGACCCTTAGATGTCAGTTCATAGTTGAGAGTAAGCCTCCAAACACCTGATTATTTGATGTAAGGTTGGGGACAGGGCTTTACTACATGAGATGTGGGGAGGAGTTGGCCATCTAACTGGAGTCTTCCAAGGAAGTGTGTGTTATATGCCAGGTCCACCACAGACTAAGGGGCTTGAGCAACTGAAGAGTGTGCAGTCACAGTCCTGGTGGCTAGAAGTCCAAGACCAAGGTGTTGGTAGCATTGCTTTCTTCTGAGGCCTGTCTCCTTGGCTTACAGATACCTGTCTTCTCCGTGTGTCTTTTAAAAAAACATTATTGTTTATTTATTTATAAGACCTGGCTATGCTGGGTCTTCACTGAGGCAGAGGGAATCTTTTAGCGGGGGCGTGTGAACCCTTAGTTGCAGCATGCAAACTCTTAGTTGCAGCGTGTGGGATCTAGTTCCCTGATCAGGGATATTTCTTTATGTCTGAATTCTTCTTATGAAGGACACCAACCACATTGGATTAGAACCCACCCACATGACCTCCTGTTAACTTCACTGCCTCTTTTAAGACTCTATCTTCAGTCACATTCTGCAGTCCTGAGGGTCAGGGCTTCAACCTATGAATTTGGAGAGGACACAGCTTAACCGGTAACAGATCTACAGTCTCCAGTCTGAGGGGGAGACCCCTGGTATGTGTCCATCAGTCCTCTTATTTCCGAGCTGCCCTGCTCCCCTCCCAATCCAGAGCCCTCAGACCCTTTGCAGTTTCATCAGAGCGGAAATTTTCCATCTCCTGCTTGATAGGGTTGGGATGCAGGTGGTGCTTAGGGGACAGTCTGCCTGGCTGCTGGGCTTTCAAGCCCACACACCAGCCCTGGCAGCTGAGCTGCCCTGAGTCCTGAGCCTCTCCAGGTTCTGGGAAGCAGATCAACCCTCCACACGCACTTCCATAAGCTTGGCTATGCCTCTCTGTCACCCTGAAGAATCTGTTATAACCCTCCATCCTACTCTCCAAGTTCCAAATACGTGTCGGAATCTGTCATCTGCTGCTGTCGCCCTGCAGGTCTCTGCTCTCATGGGGCCTCTATCTGTTTCATTCCTTGGCTGTCGTTACTCTAGAATCTTGGGAGGATGATGAGATGAATGTGTATGTTCAACCCACTGTGTCCACCCAGAAGCCTCCTGGCCTGCAGGGGTCGGGGGTGGGGAGGCCCAGAAGCAGTGTAGACTCAGCTCTCAGGCCCTGTTTGACTTGGGGGGAGGGGCTACAGCTGTTGCAGGAAGGGGGACCACTTCCAGGGCCCAAGAGTGGGCTCTTGTCTAACATTCAGAAATGTGTTAGACAAGAGACTCAGGTGTTGACAAAGCAAGAGACTTTATTGGGAAGGGGCGCCCAGGGCAGAGATCAGGAGGGTAAGGGGCCCCGGGAGGACTGCTCTGCCACGTGGCTCAAAGTCCCGCATTTCACGGTGATGGGGTTAGTTTCCGGGTTGTCTCTGGCCGATCATTCTGACTCAGGGTCGTTCCTGGTGGCGCAGGCATTGCTCAGCCAAGATGGATGCCAGTGAGAAGAATTCTTGGAGGTTGATAGGACATATGCACTGGTGTCTCCTGTCTCCTTCTGACCTTTCCCAAATTCTTCTGGTTGGTGGTGGCTTGTTAGTTCCATGTTCCTTACCAGGACCTCCTGTTGTAAAATGACTCATGCAAATGGTTACTGCGGTACCTGGCCAAGGTGGGTGGTTTTGGTCACTGGTTTCCCAAACACAGACACCTGAGGTTTGGGGGTGGCGTAGGACTGAGGCTGCGAGTGGGGCCTGTGGAGCCGCCCTTTGAACCCCGAATCCCTGTTGCTACTTGAGAGAGGGAAGGAGGTTTCCAGGTCTTGCTCCACATGAGGGGGTCTCTGAACACAAGGCTCGGTTCCCACGGCCTGGAACCGCCTTGCCTGCCAGCCCCTTCTTCCCCTGGTGATGTCACAGGTGTGACACTCTACAGCCAGAGACAGGGCGGGCGTCTGACACCTCCAAAATACTACATGTTTTCCAAACTGTTGCTGAAGCTGCTAAAATGTTTTTTAAAACCGTTTACACTTCTTTGATAGAAGGCAAATACCTTCTGTCAACTGGGCATGGGTCGGGAGGCAGGGGCCTAAGACTGGAGAAGCTGAATCAGAGCGAGGACGGTCCCCAGGGCGTAAGGACAGACCTGCAGGGAGACCCAGGCCTGGGGTGGGGTGGGGGCGGTGGGGAGCTGTGTCTGTGAGGGAGGGCGACCTGCAGGGCAGGCAGGAAGAGGCGGTGCTGAGTTGCTAGATAATCCCTGGTGAGAGTCATCTGTGTTTAGTCCTGGTTTGAATTTTTCCTTCCAAGGTCTGTGTGTGTCCTTTGGAGGCAGTGTGTCTATATCTCAGGAGACACCCCCCTACTTCTGGTGTTTGTTTTGGAAAGCCTGAGCTCATGGAGGAACTGTTCTCCGGAAAAGGGATGGGGGGGGGGGGGTGGTGTCTTATTTTTAGTTAAAATTTTTTTCTTTATTTACGCTTTAGTTGCAGCATTCAGGATATGTAAGGACATCTGGGGAGATGGACTGTAGGGACATCTGGGGAGACTGGACAGAGTCTGAGGGTTGTTCCTTCACCTACCTGCAGTGGTCAAGCAGAACCAAAAGACAGAGGGCCTTCCTGGATACCCCAGACTGTCTAAGCCTGGGGGCTTCTCAAGACCCTCAAAGGAAGATAGGGGGCCAAAAATGTCTGGGCCTGAGCCTTCCCTCAGCAGAATGGGGCTGGAGCAATTTACTTTATTATTTTCACATTATTTATTTATCATCTATTTGACTGTTTGGAGTCTTAGTTCCGCATGCGGGATCTTCGTGGCCTCATGCAGGATCTTTCATCGCGGCGCACGGACTGTCTAATTGTGGCACTTGGGCTTAGTTTTCCTGTGGTATATGAGATCTTACGTTTCCCATCCAGAGATTGAACACTTGTCCCCTGTATTGCAAGGCAGATTCTTAACCACTGGGCCACCAGGAAAGTCCCTGGAGCAATTTACTTTGGTTACAAGAAATAAAGAAACTTGTGCAGTGGGGTCAGAACCATTCACAGCAAGCCGAGCTTCACATGGCTTATGACCATCTCCTGCAAACCAGCCAGGAAGGCCGCCGGCCGTCGTGACAGTGCCGCTGGACACTCAGGGTGTCAGCCACTGGATGACGGGGCGGGTGGCCACACGGAGATGCTTGGGCTCCAGCTTCCCCGCCTTGGGAGCTTCAGCACTGATTAATTCACGGGTCGCATTTGGGACGTGGGGCAGCCTTGCTGTCTGTCTTAGTGGCTGTCTTCTACAGAGGCTGGGAGTTTCCTCTCTGAGTGGTGAAGACTCCCAGACAGACCTTCCTGGCAGAGGAGGGAAAGGACCCAAGGTTCCCCGTACCTCGGGAGAGCCACGGAGGAGCTGTGTGGTCCACACACATCCACATGTGCACGCACGCAGAGTCCATGTCACAGACTATATGACACATACACACACATCACATGGCGCACACACACAGACCATATCACAGATCACATAACACGTACACACGCACACACCACACTCCATCCCATCAGCTGCTCTTCACCAGCCAGAGTCGTGCACAGCTGAAGCTCTGCTGCCACACCTGGCGTTTGCCTGCTGCAGGGTGGCCGCCCCTTCCCCCCGTTTAGCCTTCTGGGGCTTCCACGGCGACTACAGCACACGTCGTGATGAGAGCTGGGTGACTCCTTCACTCCAAAGCAGTGAGGGGGCAGCAGGCAGGGAGCTGGGCAGGCAGAGGTGTGCGGTGCACGAGCTTCCAGGGGCAGGAGCCCACCTTCCCGTCCTAAAGGCCACCCCTCCATTCCTCTCCCCCTGCAGGGTCAGCCTCGCCCGAGAGCTGGGCCAGGGATGGGGGAGCCCACAACACGGATGGCCCTGCCCGTTGTTGCCGTATTCTGGCTCAGCCTGGACACAGGCAGTAATAGTGCTTGGACCCAGCCCAAGCCAGGGTGGAGGAAGCTGGTCTGACCAGACATGGTCTGTCTGTCCTCGGCCTGTGCCTGTGGCCATCCCCAGGCTCAAAGCCATTTGTCCCAGATGTGGCGGGTGGGTAGCAACAGGAACCCAAAGTCCACATACACACAAGTGAAAACCTTGTGGGAGGTGATAGGGCCCAACAAGAAGATTGGCAGTCCCCTGGGACCCTTTCTGGGGGCCCCGTGACCCACGCTGAAGCCCAATTCCAAGGTCCCTGGAGCCCATGTTGGCTTTCGAGGTGTGCATTTGCCTTTCCACCAGCAGAGGGCGCCCTGAGTCAGCTCACGGCCGTCTAGTCTCCCCTCTGTCTGCTGTCCTCTGTCTGCAGAGACTGGGCACCCTCAGGACAGGGCTCAGGTCTGTTCTCAGTCCTCAGTCCACCTCCAGGTGGACTCAGTCACCTCCACCTCAGGCCTCAGTCCACCTCCAGCCACCTTCTCACCTCTCATCACCACAGTGGGAGCTGATCTTAGCACAAGCTAGGTGCTTCATAAGCTGTCTGTTGAATGGACAGATGAAAGGAAGGAAAGAAGGAAGCACTTAAGGATAGTTGGACAGGTGGTGGGTGGGTGGACAAGCAACTGGATAGACAGATGGACATATCAACTGTTGGTTGGATGGGTGGGTTGGTAGGTTGATGGGTGGATAAATGGATGGATGGGCAGACAGACTGATGGAGGGATGGACAAGTAAAGGTACTATAATAAGGAAGTCAGAGGGAGGGCAGTAAAGGCTAATTGATCAACTGAAGCTATAGTCCTTTCCGTGGACTAAATTCAGGAAACAGAGGAAGCTTGTTTTCCAATTTCTTTAGGAACAAGGTGCAAATGCTGATATTTCCTCAAATTCAGTGGTTCCTGTAGTCTTGTCATGAAGTTTCCCTCTGATCTCTGGGGGTCCACCCCTTCCCCTCTCCAATCTGGGCTGGATATTCATGACTGGGACGCAAACCTGAAGAGGCATGACTGCGGAGATGAGGCTCCTGGAGAGAAACAACCCATTTCCCACCCAGTGTAAACCACTGGCCCAGCACCCCGCCCCTCACGCCTACGCAGCCCTTGTCTCCCCTGCTCCTCACGTTCTTTGGCTGGCCCTGGCTCGGGCTGTGGGCTGCTGGTATGAGTACACTAAGTGGATCAATAACGTGTCAGCCCTTTGCCAAGAGCAAGCGGCATCAGTCAAGTGCCGAGTGACAGCTAATCATTTTTCACCTGGTGTTCACCCTTCCCCAGATCCACGGCTCTGCTCCGAGACCTGCTGGAGACCAGGAGGCGGTGTCACTCTGCCCACCTCCCCCGCAGGCTGAGGGCACTCACCCAGGTCACGTTTCCACTCCCAACATGCAGTCCCACAGATCGTGTGGCTTAGTGGGAATGTGAGCACGCCCTGGGCTCATGAGCACACCTGTGCCTGTGTGTGTGAACAGATCTGTGCATGTGAGCAGCCTGGAGAGTAAGTGCCTGGCCTTTGGGGTGTGCGTAGGACTGTGACCATCTTTGAGAATGTGTGTACCTGCATGTGTGAGTGTGTCTGCATGCATATCTGAGTGTGTGTGTGCACGCACTGGTGTCTGTGAGTGTGTGTGCACGTGTCAGGCCCTGTGTACATCTTCAGGGTGCTGCTGTACATGCCAGAGGCTGCAGCCCCCTGAGGTCCCCTGAGCCCTCCTCTGGAAGAGGCTGCCTGAAGGGCGCGCTTCTCTGGGCCGTCTCACGGTCACTGCCCCCTTAGCTGGTGCCTGGAAGGGAGAAGCGGTGGCTGGAACTCTGTGCTTACCCATGGCCCCTTTGCTGCTGGGGGAAGCAGGTGCTAGGGAGCGGAGGGGAATCTATAGGGAGAAGGGGCCTGGGCTGACGGGAACTGCTCAGTTGAAAGGACGGCATCAGGTAGGGCTGTATTCAGGTGCTAGCCTAGTCATAAGTGCCCAGCTTCCCCCTTCTTCACCTGTGTTTCCCTTTAAGGGCTTTCCTCCCAGGCAGTCTCTCCCCAAGGGGCGGCCACGGCATCTCCAGGCCTCCACCGTCACCCTGGCTTTGTCGTCACCTGAACCTTCCCGAGCCAATGCCTGTGGCTAGGATGGACTAAGCATGTTGGTGCAGCTGGATCACAGGTCCCGCTTGACGTGTGTGCGTCAGTCTGTCCCAACTACAGGGACTGAGGGTGGGGAGGGGGTGCGGCGGGTGCCGGTGGGATGGGAACGGGGAGGTTGGGTGGGAGGAGCAGGGTGTGTGCTGTCCCTGTTGTAGGTCTCATGTCCCAGGCAGAAACGGGTACAGCCTAAAGGGTACCCTCAGTGCCCCAGCCCTTCAAGGGGGCTCACGGCAGCCACTCTGCAGGCCCTGGGTGAGGGCAGCTGCTCTGGTTTCAGGCTTTCCACGACCATGGCCTCCAGCCACGTGCTCTTGACCAGGCTCCACTGGTTACCAGCCACCCAGGCCCGGAGGCTCCTCCCCATGAAACCCAAACCCGACCCCAGACTCCCTGGGCAGGCCCTGGCCATCTTCTGCTCTGTCGCCTGCCCCCTTCCTGACGAACCCTGACCCACAAGTGGTATCTGCACCCTGGTGTGGGGCTCCTAACCCCTTGCAGCCTCTCAGAAGAAAGGAGAGGTGCTGGGCCGGCCCCTCTCCCCCTTGCCCCGCGGAGTCAGGTACAGCTGTGGGGTCTTGGCCCTCCCAAGTGATCCTCCTTTCCTGGATGGAGTCACCCAGGGCCCCTCTGGGGTCCAGCCAGAGGGGCCACAAGCAGCTCTCTGCGTGAAGCCGCCAGCTTGCTGGAAGCAGGCAGGCAGCTCTTCCAAGTGCCCATGAATAATTGAAGACACCTTAACGTGTGCGTCTGCAGCCTGGAGGACGCCCCTCCCCCACTGCGTGCAGAAGCAGGCCCAGACCTGCGGTGCAGCTGGATGAGCCCTGTCTGCCAGGGGTGGCCCAGCCTGCCCTTCTGAGCCTGCCCTTCCCCCACCCCATGCCAGTCTCCTTCCCCCCTCCCCTCCTTGGAGCTCTCAGAGCGGCAGAGGGTCTGCTGAGGGCCTGCTGCCCAAGGCAGGCATGGCAAAGCAGGAAGGACCAGGTTGCACACAGAGGCTGCTTTGGGGTGGGGGACAGAGAGGGGCCTGGGCCATCCCCACCAGCTCCTCCTCCTGGAGCTGTTACAGGGGGCCCAAAGAGACAGCGGCCACAGCTGGGCTGATCCCAGCTAGGGGCCAGGCTGGAGCTGCTCCAAGGCACTTCCCTGGCGGAGGGACCCAGCAGGTGATAGAGAGAGGGGGTGGGTAGTGAGTGTCCCAGCTCTGGGGAGCCGTCTGTGCATGTGACATGCTGAGGGTGGGGGCAGAAGTCACAAGGGCCATGAGCGTGCGTGTGCAAGTGTATCATACTGTGTGGATGCGTTGGGAGCTGAGTGGTTGAGGGGTCATACCTGGGTGGATGCGTTGGGAGCTGAGTGGTTGAGGGGTCATACCTGGGTCTCCGGGTCTTTGGCTCTGCATGTCACAGAGCCTTGATCAGGGCTGGGGGGGTCCCAAGCTTGGAAGGGCATCTCCCTTTGGCTCCAGGCTGACCCCCCACCCCCCATAGTCCCAGAGGCACCGCAGGGCCATCCCGTCCCAGAGCGCGTCCTCTGGCCGCTGTCAGGCTCCTCCAGACCCTCATTCTGAGAGCTGAGCCTGAAGTCCCAACCCTTCCCTTCAAACCTGAAATTTTCGGTAATGAAATTCGTGAAAGGTGAAAATTAAAAACCAGCAGCCACATTCCTTGGTCACTGCAGCAGCCCGGGCTCCCCGCTGGCCCCCGGGGGGGGGGTGGGTCTTGGAGGCAGCGCGTGCCCTGCTCTGAACCCTCCCCTCTCCTGGCACAGGGAGGGGCTGACTCCTCCCCCCTTCCCTTCCTCCTTTGTTCTGAATGCCACCCAAGTGGGAGGTCGGGTTTCTTCTGTGGGTCTTTCTTCCCCCCTACCCCCCACCTCCCACCTGGTCCTCACCTAGGACTCTGGGAGGTCTTAGAAAGGCGTGAGTAGGGATGGGATCAGATGGGAGGGAGGGCCGGGAGACCCAGGCTGGGGCATCCAGCCACAAGTGACCCTTCACCCTGGGGCCCAGTGTCCCCTTGTGTCCCCTCGTCTGGTCATGGTCGACCCTTTGGGGAGGCCTGGGCTCAGCTGGATTTGCCACTTGGGATCCTTGGAATGGGGCCCCTCGGGGCTCTCGCCTGCCCCAGGAGCAGCCAGGATGGGGCAGGAGCGTCCTTACTCATGGGGGTGTGGGCACGCTGGACCAGGAAGAGGGTGGTCAGCGGGGGACTGGAATTGACCTGGCTCTGCCCTGAGACCTTCATGCACCTGGGCAGAGGGTCTTTGGGCCACTGCTCTCTTGAGATAGCCATGCTGTGCCCTGGAAGTGCAAGGTGGGGCTCTGGGTAGGGCAGGGGACAGAGCCGGGTCACACAGGCCTGGCCACCCTGGGCATTGGGCCACTTAAATGTGACTCATCAGCCTAGGGGCGGCCCAAGGTCTTGGGCCCTGGACTTCCCTGCTAGGTGGCAAATAGGATGGAGCTGGGTCCCTTTCCTGGGAGCGGAGAGACCCACCAACTCTTTGCCCCTCACAAAGTGCCCAGCCCCACACTTAGCAAAGGTGGCTGTGGTTTTGCATCTTCATCACGACCACCACGCCACGAAGGAGGGGCTTCCCTGGCAAGGGGCAAGAGAGCCGTGGGCTGAGGATTGTGAGCCAAGGGAGCCAGAGGAAAAGGTGACGTTGGGGCTTCCGGTGTGCCCAGCCTCAGCGCTGCTCCCTCCCCACAGCCCCCACGGGCCTGGCCGCACTCCCCCATTGCTCCCAACCCGAAGGGCCCCCCTCCCAGTACATGCGCCTGATGGGATGCTGCGCTTTGTCCGGAATCACACGGGAGCCAACAGCTGTGTGTCCGCCTCCCCAGGTGTGCCCAGGTCATGGTGCCGGACACACGGCTGTCTTCACAATCATGTGTGTTCTGGCTCCAAGGCTGAACCTGGGTTCCTGCCAGCAGGGAGCCCCGGCACTGTGGGCATCCCCTCCTGGAGGTCCTCCATCTGCAGAACTCAGGATGGAAAGACAGGCCTGGACCACAGTCTCGTGCTAACCCAGGAGGCTCTCGCAGCCGCTCTCAGCATCACCACAGGAGTGCTGGCTCTGGGACCCCCGAGGACAGGGCAGGGGGAGGGGGCTGCAGCCTGTGGGCAGGTGCATCCATGCACACGAGTGTCTGTGCACGTGTGTGACATGTGGCCCTCAGCGGAGCCGAGAGTCTGCAACCAGCCAGGCTCCTGCTCCCAGCCCGAGGGGTAGCACTGGGAGTGGGGGGCTGGCTGCTGTTTGCTGGGGGGTCCCTTGTCTCAGCTGGCTTCTTTATTAATCGGTTGTGCGAGCAGACTCTGAGTTCATGTTGTGAAGCTGGCCATTTGCTCCTGTTTCCTGCATGCCCCCCGGGAGGAGGACCACATGTTAAATATTTGCGGTTTTGCTGCGTTAGGTTTTAAAGTTCAGCAGTAATTACTGTGACCAGGTGCCAAGTGAATCTGCTCCCTGGGGATGTCTCCTGCTGTAGCCGACTGGTGGCTGCATTCCAGGCCAGCTTCTGTGTGCTGTTTGCAAAAACCTCTGTGCCTCCCTCTTGCTTCCCTTCCAAGGTCCTGCTGCCCTGGTCCCACTGCCTGCCTGAGCCCCAAACCCAGCCAGGCTCTACCACCGGTGGTGGGTCATGGATGGGTGGTCCCCAGAGGGTCAAGGGCAGGACTATGGGCACCAGTGTGGGCCTGCCATGGGCAGCGCCTGGGGACTCCAGCCATCCTGAGCCGCATGGCAGGTTCATAGCCCCACCTTTGTGGCAATCCACAAAAATTCTGGCAGAACTTTATTTCCAGAGCAGATTTCAATTGTTTAGTTCTAGACCACCCACTCCTGTCCACCTTGTGTCTGATTGCTTAGCTACTCTTTCAGGTATATTCTGCCCAACCCATGGTTTCTTGGACAAATTCAGGAAATAAACAGTCCCATCTGGTTCAGAATCCTCTCGCCACTCCAGCCTGGGCGAGGGGTGGTGTCTGTGTCCTCCATCTGGTCATATGCAGCTGCTGCTCTGGGGTGGCTCCCATGCAGGGGTAGTGGTACCCCTCAGCTTCCCGGGTAGCATCTGCTTCTTCCCCTGGCTTTTCCCGGGACTTCACAGCACAGCCCTCAATGATGGATGTGCTTCAGGGTAGCTGCTAGATCCAAAGAAGGGGGATGGAGAAGTAGTACCAGGTGCCAGGTGAAGAAGGGGCATGTTCAGGCTGGACTTCAAGTAACCATGTCCCAGGGGCTTCAGCAGTCTCAGGTGAGAGATTCCAGCATGTCCCGATACTTGGGTTTGGTTCATCCAGGTCTGTCCTCTAGCCTTGCTGGGGCTGGCTGCAGGTATCACGGTGTGCACCTGTCCTCAAAGGCGTCAATTGATGCTTTTGAGCTGTGGTGTTGGAAAAGACTCTTGAGAGTGCCTTGGACTGCAAGGAGATCAAACCAGTCCATCCTAAAGGAGATCAGTCCTGAATGTTCGTTGGAAGGACTGATGCTGAAGCTGAAGCTCAAGCTCCAATACTTTGGCCACCTGATGCGAAGAACTGACTCTTTGGAAAAGACCCTGATGCTGGGAAGTTTGAAGGCAGAAGAAGGGGACGACAGATGATGAGATGGTTGGAAGGCATCATCAGCTCGATGGACATGAGTTTGAGCAAGCTCCGGGAGTTGGTGATAAACAGGGAAGCCTGATGTGTTGCAGTCCGTGGGGTCGCAAAGAGTCAGACATGACTGAGCAACTGAACTGAACTGAACCGACCTGTCCTCAAGAGACTCACAACCCAGGGAAGAGAGTTATGAGGAAGCCTGGAGCAGGGGAGTGAGGGAGGTAGGCCCCACCCCTTCCAGCTCCTGGGAGACTGTGAGCTGGGGCCCAGAGGGGCTGGGGCTTCCCAGGCTAAGAATGCATCCTAAGGCAGGCTTACCCCCTGAGGGAGCTGTGGGCCTCAGGATGGAGGCAAGCTCCATCCGTGGTGCCAACTGCTCTAGTCCAACCTTCAACCCACCCTCTGTGGACCAGATCTTGTCCTGTGGGAGGGGCTGGGAACAGGCGGGAAGAGCATCTGACCAGCTGCTGACAAAACACAGGGAACTGCTCTGCTGGCGTCTAGCAGGAGTGAGACACAGATGAGATGGGTCCACCCTTGTTTTGTACCAGAACGCCCTGCCTTTTGGGCATCCCAAGAGCTCCAGGCCTCAGTCACCGATGGAACCTGGAGGGAAATCCAGTGGGAGCTCAGAGGGAAATGGGCCACAGTCAAGGTGCAGCCAGGGCGGTAGGCTCATCTGAAGGTTTGACTGAGGGCAATACTCTTGCCTGGAAAATTCCATGGACGAAGGAGCTTGGTAGGCCACAGTCCACGGGGTCGCAAAGAGTCGGACATGACTGAGCGACTTCACTCACTCACTCAGATCTGTTTCTAAGCTCAACCAAATGGCTTTGGAGAGGAGTCGTTCCTCCCAGGCCCAAGAACTCCCTCAGTTCCTTGCTGCATGGGCGTCTCCATAGGATGACTCACAACCTGGGAGCTGGCTTCTTTCAGGGCAAGGAAGCAGGTCAGGGCAGACCAGATGGGGCATCTCAGTGTCTCTATAATTTACCCTCAGAACCGGCATGCATCACATTAGCTGGCTCCTGCGGGTTGTGAATTAGGGACTGGTCTCCCACACGCAGGGAGAGGGGATCACAGGGCAAGTTACCAGGCAGGGCTGTCCTTGGGTACCAGCTCGGGCGTGGCTGGCCACAGGTGGGATGTGATTGAGATGCTTTCACAAGGAAATAACATGTTCTGATTCACCTTGTAAAGGATCACTCTGGCACTGTGTGGAGGAACAGCTGGGGTGGGGCAAGGATGAAGCAGGGAGACTTCACTTCTCTGAGAATGAAAGTGAAAAGTGAAGTCGCTCAGTCATGTCCGACTCTTTGTGGCGACCCCATGGACTAATGTAGCTCACCAGGCTCCTCCATCCATGGGATTCTCCAGGCAAGAATACTGGAGTGGGTGGCCATTTCCTTCGACTAGTTTCCCTATTTGTAAATTGGGCATAGGACTAGTCATAGAGCCTTCCTCACAAGGTCATTAGGAGAATTAAGTGAGATAATATGGGGATGAAGCTCAGCCTGGGGCTATGCTGTCCTGTCCTCTTCTTCTTTCGAAAGCATTGTTGCCGCCGCCCCTCCCAGGGTCTGGCATTTGCTGTCAAACCCAGGTTTGTGTATCTGACACAGTGAAGCCAAACAAACCGAATCATCAGAGTTTGGAGCACAGAGTGTTTCTTAATTGAGTGAGCACCAGCCCAGATGTGAGACATAGGCTTGTCTCAAACCCATCCTCCTGGCTGGCTGGAGCATGATAAGGTGTTTTTTAGGTTTTTTTTTTAACTTTATTTATTTGTTTATTTGGGCTTCCCAGGTGGTACTAGTGGTAAAGAACCCACCTGCCAATGCAAGAGACTTAAAGAGGCGCTGGTTCGATCCTTAGGTTGGGAAGATCCCCTGGAGAAGCAAATGGCAACCCAATCCGGTCTTCTTGCCTGGGAAATCCCATGGACAGAGGGGACTGGTGGGCTACAGTCCATGGGGGTCACAAAGAGTCAGACAGGACTGGAGTGACTTAGCATGCATTTGTTTATTTATTTGGGGGGCTGCAACATGTGGCATGTGGGTTCTTAGTTCCCCGACTAGGGATTGAATTCATGCCCCCTGCATTGGGAGCTCCGAGTCTTAACCCTGGACTTTCAGGGAAGCCCCAGGCCATAAGGTTTTTAAAGGTAACATTTGGGGTGAGGGCTGCAGGGGGAATGACTTTCTTCTGATTGGTTAGTAGTGTTTCAGGAATCCCAATCATCAACCTCTGGCTCCAGCCGGTCTGGGGTCTACACACCTGTCCTCAGCACGTTGTCACCACCCTCCACCTGGGTGGGAGGTCTTAGTTCCTGCAGAACCACCACATATCCTCTGGGGAGGAGCTAGGACTCTGTTTTGTTGCTGAACTGTTGTCTCTTGACTGTTCTTCCTTTGTTTCTGCCTTCCCTCATTTCCCTAAATAGTAACT
Organism: Cervus elaphus; assembly: GCF_910594005.1. Lineage (NCBI taxonomy): Eukaryota > Metazoa > Chordata > Mammalia > Artiodactyla > Cervidae > Cervus > Cervus elaphus. The sequence goes on from NC_057818.1 coordinate 44,450,912, forward strand.
GCTTGAATCTGCTCTTTGAAACTCAGGGAAGCCCGTGGAGACTGAAGCCTTTTTCTATGAACCATAAACAGGGGACACAGAAAAGCCTCTGTACCCAGGAGGGCCCTGCAGGGTCTTGCTCAGCTTTTTTATCCCCCTTTTCTTTGCTGCACCTTAATCCTGAGGGAAACAGGCACAGGACAGGAAAAAGAATAAAGTTTTGGATAGAGAGGTTAATCCTAAACTTGCAGGGGAACTCAGTTTCAGGGGGACTCGGCTCATGACCTTCAGCTCATGGGATGTGTCTTTATGTGTCTGGATGTCTGCACACAATGATTGGAGACAAGTTAAAGTTCTTCCTGTGGAGCCCTGGGCCCTGTGTGGCCGAGTGTGGCCCAGTTCTCTGGTTTGCCCAAGAAGACCCTGGGCAGAGGAGAGGTGTGAGGTTGTTCTGTTTTCCTTGCTGGCTGCCTCAGACGCCATTTCCCCCTGAAGCCTCTCATAGCCTCGGGGGAAACAGGAGAGACATTTCAGCACCTTGATCACGTGGCAGAGATTGGGATGCAGGTTTGGGGGCCTTTCATGCACACCCTGGAGCCCGGCCAGGTCTGCCACCATGCTGAGCTTTGGGCTGTGAGCACAGCTGAGAGCTGGATGTGTTCCCTGTGATGCTGTCTCTTTCTTTGGAGGGTCTGGAAAACAGCTCCCTGAGGCTCCTGACTGCCCTTAATCTAAGGATGAGGTTGACAAGAATCCTGATTCCACATTGGCAGTTAGGAAGCTCATGCCCATGTTCTGTTTCTCCTGCAACTAGGAGTGGGGTGGGTACTGCAGTGTGGTTGTAACATTCAAGAGCTGGCATCAGACCTCACAAGCGGAGGCCACAGTCCTCCACACAGCTGAGCTTCGTGCAGACTCCAGCCACAAGTGGGTCCCCAGGCTACCCACCCTGCTCAAATTCAGAGGTCCCACGATCCCCTCAAGTTTGATAACTAGTTAGAACGCCTCACGGAACCCAGGGAAGTGGGATATTTACAGTTGCAGTTTCATTATAAAGGGTGCTCGTAGAGCACGTACGGGAAGGTCCCGAACCCAGAGCTTCCATGTCCTTCCCCGTGGAGTCACGGCATCTCACCCTCCCGGCACGTCACTGTGTTTAACCAGGAGCTCCCCTGATCCTCAGTGTCCAGTGTTTTTGTTGAGGTTTCTGAATGGAGGCAGGATCAGTTGACCAAAGGGTGAAACTCAGTCTCCAGGGCCCCACCCCTCTTCCATCAGGGGCTGAAAAGTTCCTGTCCTCTAAGCAGATGGTTGACCCTTCTTCTGGTGACCAGCTCCCATCCTGAAGCTCTCAGGATGGCCAGCAAAGTCCCCTCGTTAGCATAACAAAGACCTCTACCACTCAGGAAATTCCAAGGGTTTTTATAAGCTCTCTGCCAATAACCTGAGGACAAAGACCAGTTATATTCTTTATTATATCACAGCTTTTCCCTAAGTGAATATGTCATTGTGAAATGCAACTTTCAGCTTTGCTTCAGGATCCATTTATAGCCCCTCACTTGTTTTTCCTTTGTCAGTCCCTCTTTTAATTTATGCTGTCGTATCTTGTATGCCATCCTCAACCCTCTCTGCACGAGATGGCGTATGCTTGATAGATCAGCCCTGGTTCTAGCTTCAGCTCCCAGGGAACATGTGACCTCAGAGTGGCGGCTTCCTGTGTGTGTCACTCCTGACATCTAGCAGCATGGATCTGGGGGCCCCCCTGCACATCCAAGCCTGCTGCAGAGACTTCAGTTGACCGTCTGTGGGTTCTCCAAGTTCAGGCTCCTTCCTCTGTGAGCAGACAGCATTGGGGTGTGTCAGCTGGGGTGTGCCCCCATGACATGTCCTGGGGTGCTGCAGCCTTCGGGTTGGGTGGGGAGGAAGGGGAGGAGGTGGTGGCTGGCCAGGCCAGACCCCAGGCTCCTACCTCTAAGGGGTATGCACTTCCTGTGTCACTCGTTACAGGAGCTCAGTGCAGAGAGAAGGTGGGACGGCACCTGTGCCAGGCAGGAGAGGCAGCTCCAGAGCCCACTGGGAGTGGGGACCCAGCTTCCTGCCCCCGGAGCTGCCCCTCCCATCAGGCCTAGCACCCCTCTCTGGGCGCTCTGACTCACCCTGAGTACCTTTCCTACCCAGGGGACGGGGGAGTAAAGATTGTGCACAGACAGTTGGGGGTGAGGCCCCAGTGGCGACCATCAATCCCCCACCCCCAGTTGGTCCCCAAAGCAAATATCCCCGCTCCCTGCATCAAGTTGAGCAGAGGGTGAACAGGGTCTCTGTCCCAGGGTCCTCTGTGCCTCAGTCAAGAGAAGCTAGAGGCTATAGTCAATTTCAGGTGGAGAAGCCAGTGGCCCCAGGCTGGGAGGAGGCAACCTTCAAAGGCATGTGCTTGCTGGCAGGGAGCAGTGTCAGACCTGGCTTTCTGTTAGAAAAATCCCAGCTATTGGCAGAAACAAAGACAGTCCCTGGACACAGCCTGGCTGGGGAGAGATGGAAGAGAGGAGAGGCGGGGTTAGCTTCAGGTTCCCTCCCCCACCCCCTCATCCTCCCACAGAAGCCACCTTGCTTCTCAGCAGTGGGTGAGGGGGGCACCTCCAGACAAGGCTTCAAACACTTCACACGCGGAGTAAGCGGGAGTGGGTTGGAGAAGAGAACGCACAGATTGATGGGGAAAGACACCGAATACGCCCCTGGCAGCGTGAGAATGTGGGTGGGAGAGGGGGTAGTGCCAACCTCCAGCTGAGCGCTGACCCGTCTCCTGGTTCCCAGCCCACAGACGGCCGGGGGGTCCGCCCTAGTCTGTCTTTTCTCCCTCACTCTCTCTCTGTCACACACACACACACACACACACACACAGAGTTCTCTCTACATCGGCCACAGAACATCAGACTCTGCCTTCCACCAGTAGGATCACTCACACCTGTGAATGGAATCAAATATCTCCTCCACGTCCTTGTGTGTTAGCCACTCAGCCGTGTCCGACTCTTTGCAACCCCATGGACTGTAGCCTACCAGGCTCCTCTGTCCGTGGGATTCTCCAGGCAAGAATACTGGAGTGGGTAGCCATTCCCTTCTCCAGGGGATCTTCTGACCCAGGGATCAAGCCCGGGTCTCTCCTGCATTACAGACGGATTCTTCACCGTCTGAGCCACCAGGGGCATTTTTCAAAGGTGTCATCCCACCATTGACAAGGAGGACAGCTCCCTGTTGAGGAACCAAGCCAAGAACTTATGGTAACCAGACAGACACCCAAGCCCCAGCCTTCTCCTGGAAGGGCCTCTAGCCTTGCTCCCCTGCATGGACTCTCAGCCTGGAGATGGCCCTGGAGGCCTTCTGGCTAGAGGCAGTCTCTGGAATCTCTTCCTAAGCCCATGCGCCTCGGAGTTCCTATTGTTGTTGTTTAGTCACTCAGTGGTGTCCGACTCTTTGTGGGCCCATGGATCATAGCACCCCAGGCTCCTCTGTCCTTGGGACTGTTCAAGCAAGAATACTGCAGTGGGTTGCCGTGTCCTTCTCCAGGGGATCTTCTCGACTCAGGGATCGAACCCATGTCTCTGCACTGACAGGCAGATTCTTTACCCCTGAGCCAGCAGGGAAGCCCCCAAGTTCCTAGCAACAGTTCAAACTCTGCCCTCAGGCTGAATGACTTGCACCCATTCCTATTCCTATCAGTCATGCTTCCTGAACTGAGAATTGGGCCCGGAAGGGCAGGAAAGGAGGCTGGAGGGTGGATTAGAGAGAACTTCAAAGTCCAGGTGCTTCTGGGGGAACTGGCAGTGAAGCGCTGGCCAGGAACTGATTAAGCCAGACTCAGTACTGCCCTGGGGTCCTGCCTGCCACCCCCGGGGGCCCTCCAGGACTCCACTCCCAACTCCTGGGGACACTGCCTCTCTTCGTCAACTAGGAGCCTGGATGTTGTCAGGGGAGGAGGCGTTATAGTCTAACCCAGGGCTCAACCCTGGATGCAGGCAGGATTGCAAGGGGCCCTCCCAGAGAAGGGGTGGGTGGTGCTTCCTGCTGGCACATAAAAAGGCTCCCCACCTCATCCTGGGCTAACCCAGTTCCCCTCCCACCTGGCTGTTTCTTTAGCCAGGCACTGCATCTCCGGAGGGCACTTCCCGGGTGACTCAGTAGGTAAAGAATCCACCTGCCAATACAGGACACAGGGGCTCCATCCCTGGGTTGGGAAGATCCCCTGGAGGAGGGTATGGCAACCCACTCCAGTATTCTTGCCTGGAGATTCCTGGACAGAGGAGCCTGGTGGGCTACAGTCCATAGGGTTGCAAAAAGTCAGACACAACTGAATCGATATCCCTGAGGATCCCTGTGAGGCACCTAGGGAGCCCTGCTTCAGCTCAGGTTAGATGCACAGTCCGTGTCTGCCAGGACAACCCGGGCAACCACCAACTTGGCAGATAGTGTCGGGAGTGGGGGGCAGTTTGGGGGCCTGGGACACTGCAGAGGTCCGAGGTCCTTGGGGCTGGGGAAGTGTCCTCGCCAGACTCCCCTCCTGTTCCTGAAGAGATGGTCTGGCACCAGTGGACACACTACCCCGCTCCCCCACCTCCCTCCATCACAGAAGTTGGAGGTCTGTAGCCTTGTAGGATACAGCCCACAGCCCTGTCCCCAACATACAGGAAAGGAAGAATGTGTGGTGTGTCACTGTCCTTCTCCATCCAAGTGCAGAGCCAGTGGGACATATATTCAGAACTGTCCCCTGCAGGAGAAATCAACTGCCTGGTGACCAGGGATAAGGGTGGCCTGGATTAGAGCTGAGACAGTTCACTTCCCCTTGCTGTCAGGTCCTTACAGTCAGCTTCACAAAATCAAGGCAAAGGCCACAGAACAGAACTCCTAGAAGGAGTCATCCTCAGGGAGTGTCTGGGCTTGTCACACCCTCCTCCCAGAATGGGTGTTGCAGCCATTGCTTCCCCTGGGGCTCCCCGGGGCCTTCTCCAGCTTGTCCTCTGCCCACCCTGTCCCCGTGCCTGGTGCTGGGTCCTCTCTCCCTGACCACCTGTCGCATGACTCCTGCATATGATAGTCACCCACCTGGCCCCTGGGCTGTGACTCAGCATTTAGCTCCGAATCCTGGAGAATTTTCTCCTGTCACCCTCAGCAACAAGTGGTTGCAGTTTTCATTATCATAAGACCAAAAAAAACAACGTAGCTGAGAAAATAGATATGTGCCTTCCACCCTACACTGGGAACATCTTGACATTTAAATCCAATTACCCTTTTCCCATTCTTGATGAGGATATGACATGTAGCTAGAGAACATTCTGCTAGATAAATATATCATAATCTCAGCCTGCTCATAACATCCCAGGGCTGATCTGGGGACTCTCTGTCTCCCATCCTCCCTGGCCACCCTCTGCCAGTGTGAGAGGATGGGGGTCACGGACTGGCCACTTCAAATGGCCTTGAAAATGTGTGTTTGGAAAATGTGGGCAACATTTGATCTCTGCCCTTCCCTGAGTCATTAAAATTAATTGGGGAGATGGCGTGATTGCAGAGGCAGGAGGACCTGTGCCAACCTTTGTAAAGACTCTGTGGCCATTCCGAGGTCTCCATCCCTGGGTTTTTGGCAAAATGCCACAACCCAGGGAGGCTGTAGCCGAGTGGAATTTACGAAACACTTTCCCATATTACTGCAAAACTTCAGTTCTGTCAGATGCAGGGAGTCATGGATACCCAATGAGTCAGAAAGCCAATACAGACCCGTGTGCTTTTATTCTGATGTCAATATTAGTTCTCTTGGACATCTGGAAAGATGGGGCTCAAGTTCTTTAACAAGGGCACACATGCTTGCCAGGCCAGAGGTGGGGACAGTGGGAGGAGAGGAAATTGCCAGGATTAATTAAGGCTGTGAGAATCTTGCCTTCCCGCCCTTCCAGCTGAACTCCCTGCTGTGGGCTGTGTCCAAATTCAAGACACAGCTCCCTACCCAGGCCTGCCTCCTTCAGAAATTCATTTATCGCTTAAAGTCACAGGGCATGTCTTGACCTTCCTCTTTCCATTTCCACCTGCAGAGAGAAAGGGAGAAAGTGAAATGTAAGTTCATAGAGATTTTAGAAGGAGTCTCCTTTTAGGTGACTCTCCTTTTAGGTGTTCCAAACATCTAATCTGTTCCTCAACCCACTCTCAGCCATGGCTGTTACCAGCCCAAGCTGACGCTTCTCCCACTCCCACGAGACAGAATGATAACATGCAGAGAAAGGTTGCCCTCACCCCAACTTCACCCATTCCCCCAGAAGTCACAGAAGCAGAAAACCTTCCCTCCTTCCTTCCTCCCCTTCCTCAGAACTGGGTGACCAGTTGTCTTCCTCCCCTGAGGCTCTGATTATCCTCAAACACTTCACACAGTGTCTGGACTTATTCATCCCAGATAACACTGTTGTTTTATCCTGTGTGCTTAGGGCTAGTTAATAAATAGGAATTAAGTCATTCATTTACTTTTTGCTGCAAATCACAGCATGAAACTCGAGGAGTACTTATATTTATGAATGCATGGGCGTGAAATTGTGTGTCTGCTTGTGTGTTAAATGGAATTCAAGGCTTATTCCACCAGCCCCAAAAACACTGTTCCCAAGAATTCACAGGCATTATGTACTTTTTTTTTTTTTTTTTACCAAAACACATTTGTCTCTTCTAATATTCCCTGAATGCTCAGGTAATAGTTTGAAAATGACAGCTCTCTTCTCTGACATCCAGGCTCTGGGCATCTCTCAGAAAGAGAAGATCAAGGGATCTTATGGGGTATGGGCTGATAAACATTCCCTGGTGGCTCAGATGGTAAAGAATCTGCCCGCAGTACAGGAGACGAAGGTTCAATCCCTGGGTTGGGAAGATCCCCTGGAGAAAGCAATGGCTATGCACTCCAGTATTCTTGCTTGTGGAATCCCATGGACAGAGGAGCCTGGAGGGCTACTAGAGTCCCTAGAGTCTCAAAGTATCAGACACGACTGAGTGACTCACACACACACATAGAGAACCAGACAAGCCTAAAATCCAGGCAAGTGGTGCCACACACTCAAGTCTTGGGTCAGGTGCAGCCTAGTTAGAGGAGGTTAACTCTCAGAAAGAAGCAGGAGTAAGAATGTTGACCTTGTCACACTCCTTATCAATCATTCCATACTAATTTTTAAAAGAAATATGTGCTTTAAAATATTTTCTAAATCAATTAGTAATAAATGCCTACAATTTGTCCTGGAATTAAATGCAAATATGAGGCTGTGCTGGACCTATGCAGCTAGTCCTAAGTAGAGAAAGTCAAACCAGGTCATCAAGCAGACCTCACGCAGCTTCCCTACAAGAGTCTCACTATGGGTTGAGGGGTTCCTTAACAGAAATTCCCAGCCCCTGAAGGCGAGGGGACAGCCCCAGTGACCCCCAAGGCTGCAGGTATGTTTGCAGAGCTGTGTCATGAAAACCAAGTGCCACACTAAAATTCAACATCTGAGCGCCTATCAGGCAAGAAAACTTGGGGTTTCCCTGTGGCCTGTGGGCTGTGTGGCTGTTTGAAAGTGAGTCTGGGTCAGAGACACTGCTGGATGAGGTCAGTTCAGAAAATTAGTGGAAGCACTCTTTCCTGGGAGAGGAGAGTCACTGTGCAACAGGCCTAAGCCGGCAGCCTAAGACATACTTTTAGACTCTCGAGATTAAAGCACAAATGGAGTTTCAACTGGAGGAGTGGATCCTAACATTTGGGGGCCTTCCTCTTCCTCTCCTTTCCTCTCTCCTCCCGTTCTCTCTGTCTCTCTCACCCACCCCCCCACACACATACCCCCCACACAACGCACATACACAGACTGTTTACCAGCTTACCATCTCCGGAGGTTCAAGGACCCCTAAAGGCCGTTACATGTTCACCTGCCTGTCTTCCCCATTGGACACTGAACCCTTCTAGAGATAAATGCTTTATTTTTGTATCAGCCCCCAGCACTGGTATCATATGTACATCTTGACTTCTGAGCTTTCTGAAAAGTTCATGATGTTGAGACTCGGTTGCCGTCGTTTCACTTGATCATGCTAATGGCCAGGACTTCACCTGGTTATCCACAGTGATGTCTTTTGATAGACTTCACACTGTGCATTTCCAAGGGCTCCTGGAATGGGGGATCAGAACACAACCTGGGGTCAAAACCTGAAATGTTGTTTTTTGTCTTGTTGTGGGGGGCGGGGGGGCGGTGGGAAAGCTATTGGGAGCTGTCCGTGGTCCTGAAAACAGCCTCCCTTCTTCCAGTTGGCTGAGTTGCCACCACAGGTTCCCATTTCAGGTATGTCTTAGTGCCTGGTCTCAGCCTGGTTTAAATCACCTAATTGCTAGTTGCTATGCTTCTTAGTGCAGCTTAGATTTCAGAAAGAATCTGGCCTTTTGCTTTAGTCACGTTACTAGTCCTTGCAGCTATGGACATGATCCTGTCTGAATCAGCTCTGCTCAGGGCTTCTGCCAGGGCTTTAGTCTTGCCAGGCCCTGAACCAGGGCTTGGCCTCTGATTGCAAAACTGTATTTCTATTTCAGGCTTTTGCATGCTTGCTTCCTTGGGAAAGCAGACTCTGAGACAGAGATTTATGTGCAGGAAGTTTATTGGGACTATATTATGACAGAGGACAGGAGAGTTAAAGTAGTTTTGGAGCAAACTAAACATCTACTGTTGTCCATTCCAAGTCAATGTGAACTGTTTCTGATACTCTTTTTTGACAGGGATGGAAAAGAATCTATTTGTCAAACCATGGTCATATACCATGTACCCGAGGCCACGTAAATCTAGCAAGGATACCACACCTGACACAGTGGTTACAATTGGGGCTACAGCTTGAGAGTCTGCAGCAATCTACTGTCATCTTCCAGTATCCATTTGTCATTTGTAGGGACTAGACTAGTGAATTACATGGCAATTTGATGGTTTCACTACTCCTGCATCTTTTAGGTCTTTAAAGTTAGCACTAATCTCTGCCATTTCCCCAGGAATGGCAAAATGGAAAATTAAATATTACCTTTGACTTAATATCTTGGCTCAGGGGGTACAGTAAATTCCAGAGGCTTCCTAGGCATTCCTTACTATGGTAGCTCTCATCCCATGGGTCAGGACATAGGGGCTCTGCCAGCTATCACATGTGTTCATTTCAGTTGTAAATTCAGAGGTGGGGAAAATGACCATTGGAGTGGGGGAGTCTGTGAACCTGACTTGAGGCAGATATGGGCCATTTATTGTTGTTCTTTAGTTGTTCAGTCATGTCTGACTTTTTTTTGATCCCATGAATGGCAGCACTCCAGGCTTCCCTGTCCTTCACTATCTCCTGGAGTTTCTCAAACTCATGTCCATTGAGTTAATGATGCCATCCAGCCATCTCATCCTCTTTCATTCCCTTCTCCTCTTGCCCTCAATCTTTCCCAGCATCGGGGTCTTTTCCAGTGAGTCGGCTCTTCACATCAAGTGGCCAAAGTATTGGAGCTTCAGCCTTAGCATCAGTCTTTCCAATGAATATTCAAGGTTGATTTCCTTTAAGACTGACTGGTTGGATCTCCTTGCAGTCCAAGGGACTCTCAAGGGTCTTCTCCAGCACCACAGTTTGAAAGCATCAATTCTTCAGTGCTCAGCCTTCTTTATGGTCCAACTCTCACATCCATGCATGACTACTAGAAAAACCATGGCTTTGAATATATGGACCTTTGCTGACAAATTTATTACCTGGTCCCTATATTCTCTCACTCTACCAGGAAGGCTACATGACAGGTCAGGTTCCCAAGAGCCAAGTCCCTAGATACAAATGTCAACTCAGACAAAAATCTAGACATATTTAGGTGTTGTTTCCCCCAACCTCTGCAGCATGCACTTATCCAAATAAATGTTTGCCAGTCAGTTTGAGAAAGGACTGCTATGCACAGTTGCCATGATGATATGAGGTTCTTCCTCTTGGGGACCCAACCTCTGTTCAGTCATTGAGTTCTGGATTTGAAAACTGGTCCAGAGATCATGCCATTTTATTGAAACAGCTACCTTCAGTCTCCTGGTTGTCCATCAATACCCTTGATGGCTGCCCATCTTTCTTGCCCTTGTGATGCCATGTTCTATTAACCTTCATAGCTTTCTGCAGGCCAGCTCCTCTTGGTTGATGCCCTGACATTGCTGCTCATTAGAATTTGTTTACGATGGCTGAGCACTGCCATGTGGGTTTTGTAATATTATTTCATGAGCCTATCATCTCCCCTTGATAACAGGGACTCCTGATCTCTAATGACGGCTCTTTATTCAGTCCTGTCCTACATAGGAGACACTACTGAGCTTCTCATTGATACTGGTGTCCCTCTCACCAGTGCATTCTTTATTGCTTTAGACAGGGGAGCACCCTCCGGGTCCTCCTACAAAGCACAGTCATGTGGTGAGTTCTCCAGCCTTTCATTCATCACCCCGGCATGATCACCTTTGTGAGCCTCTTGATCTCTTCCTGCACCGTCTGCCATAGCAGTTTTATCTTGTCTGCTTCATTTGTGTGGACCATAGCCTTCCCTGTGTTTCTAAGAGCCGTCCTAGCAGTGTGTTAGCAGCAGCATCTGGGGTCGTTGCCGTACTCCTCAGTCCTGTATCCCAGGAGAGTGCTCCCCTATAAAGTGTTCCTCCTTATTCACCCTGATGTTCTGCTTTCTCGCCTAACATCCTCAGAATGAAGTTCTATGTCTATTTCTGGGTCCTTCACCTCTCTCAGAAGTATAGTCCCTTTCCTCTTTACATTCACCCATCTAGATATCCCCACCCCATTTCTCCCATTCCCATTCCTTCTGCATCGGGTGCTTGACATTGCTGAGAATTAACCTTCTCCGCAGCTCTGCTCCTCCTACTGTGAAGTCCTAGGACGGGTCCTCTTACTGCAGAAGGTGAGAGTCTGTCGATACCCTGCCACAGAGGCAAGAGCCAACCATCTCCATTGTCCCTCACCTTAGCATCTACTTTCTGAGATCTCTGGCACCAACGGTCAGATTCCTGCAGAGCAGACTCTGAGGAAGTGCAGGAGGTATGTGGGGAGGGTGTTCTCTTGGATCAACACCTGTGGAGGAAGGGAGGGAAGCAAGAGTGGGCAGAGGGAGAAGTCAGACTGTGATGTAGTCAGCCAGCCCCACATGGAGCTTTGGAGCTGGGATGGCCCAGAATTCATGCAAGGGGCTGCAGCCTTCAAAGTCTGCATCAGCTAGTCACTGGATGCAGACAGCCCCAGGGAAGATGCGACCTTGGGTGAGGTGACTTTCTGCAGCCCAGCTGAGAGCAATCTCTGGAGGGTAACTGGGCTGTGAGCTGTGTCACTGGGCTTCCATGGTGGCCACTGCACCCAGTCATCCCCCAAATCTTATCTGATCCCAGCCTTCTTACACTTCCGGCCCCCACTCTCCTGGCTCCTCCCTCCTGTATGTGCCTAAAGGCTTCCTTTATGGGAGCAGTTTTTTCCAAATTGCTTTGCTTACTCAAGGATCACTGACAAGTGACTGTGGCTAATGTTATTATTTTTTTTTAAGACACTTTAATACTTACTTTTGTTTGTTTATTTGGCTGCGCCGGGTCTTAGTTGTAGCACGTGGGATCTTTAGTTGCAGTCTGCGGGAGCAAACCTGGGCCCTGTGCTTTGGGAGCATGGAGTCTTAGCCGCTGGACTACCAGGGAAGTCCCTGCTAATGTCATTGAATTCACTTCTTTTTTTTCAGTTTTATAAAAGCCTTTTCCTTCCAGGAATTGCCATTTGGTTTCTGAGATATGAGCATGATATCTGTAAAGAGAAAATAGCAGTGTTTTTTAACACGGTACTTTAGAGTTCTAAAACGTGTTCACACAATTTTTTATCAGTTTAATTGGAGTATAATTTATACACAGGAAAACACTGTGTAAGTTAGCTCTGACAAATGTATACCATCTTCCCAATCAAGATATACAGCATTTCCTTCACCTCCAGAACATTCTTTTATGTGCCTGCTCACTCAACTCCCTCCACCCCATCCCTCGGGTAACCACCCATCTTATCCTGACACTAGAGATTAGTTTTGCCTATTGTAGAATTTCATCTGAGATCCTGCAGTACGTACAGAAAGGCTTCCTTTGTTCAGCGTGAGGTCTGTGAGCGTCATCCATGGTGTAGTTTGTTTCCTTTTACAGACAGTAAAATTCCATTGTATGGATATGCCACAATTTGTTTCTCCATTCATGCAGGTGGTGCTAGTGGTAAAGAAACCACCTGCCAATGCAGGAAACAAGAGACACCGGTTCGATCCCTGGGTCAGGAAGATCCCCTGGAGGAGGGCATGGCAACCCACTCCAGTATTCTTGCCTGGAGAATCCCATGGACAGAGGAGCCTGGAGGACTACAGTCCGTGGGGTTGCACAGAATCAGACATGATTAACACGACTTAACATGTATGCACATGGTTCTTAGTGTTTAGAGTAAAGGAGTGTGTCCCCAGACCTCACTCCAGCATCACTTAACCAAAGAGCCCTGGGAAACGGTGCTCTGGCCAAATAACTGGTGCATTTGGTAATTTCCTCCAAGGTATGTATTTTTCTAGAAGATTCTCTAGGCATTTTGTCTGGATGCTATTTGAGTTAGTATACTGCCAAGCAATATTAATTTTCCTTACTAATTCAGGGTAATAGTAATTGAGGGGCAGACCCGCAGAGCAATGGGCTTGGGCCACATGCATGTCAAATGGACTATATATCATGACATCAGACATTTCGAGAAAATTGCTTTTCCTCCCTGAATGCCAAGTCATAAATAATTTCAGGTTGGGAAGAGCTCTGGTAAGCATGTGCTTGACTCCAGGGAGTGGCCTGTAAATACTGTGAGCCACAGAATAAAAAACGAGGGGGACAGATTTGTGAGGTCACATCTCATCTGGATCTTGCTATAACTCTTTGCAGTTGATGCTGTGGCTGTCCCGCCCAACTCTGCTTTCCCCACTCGTCACCTGCCACCGTGAGTGTGGACTGCTAATGGCTCACAGCTGCACACTTAATTCAGAGGTTTGACCTCAGCTGACAGGAGCCTCTTCCAGAAGGTGATGTCTCCCTCCTGGAGGTGGCCTACAACCAGGCACACACTGGTAAATGGGCTTTGGGGGCAGAGAACAAACCAACCAGGCCCTGTGTGTAACATTGTCACATTGTCCAATGTCTGTGGAGTAACTGCTCCCACCATGGCCAGTTCCAAGCTACCTTGCAAAAATAAACAAATCGCTTAGGAGTATAAGCACGTGCAAAAGAAAAATGACCTTTAAAAGGCAAGGGAATGATAAACACAAAATTCAGTGCAGTGGGCATCCTGGCCGGGCAGGATGGGGATGTTGGAGAGGGGCCAAGGAAATCTGGGTGATAGAGATACTATTTAATAAAGCTGTGTTTCTTAAGCTGGGTGGTGAATGCCTGGATGTTTGTGTTCTTTTTCTTTATACCATGTACATTATATGCTACACATTTTCTTTTGAGTAAATGAAATGTTTCACGACAAAAGCAATTCTAAAGACGTCTTCTGAGCTTTGAACTTGTCTTCGCCTGCACATGTGGGGCATGGCTTTTTGGTGGAGACCAGTAGAAACAGCTTGAAGGCTGGTCTTGACTCCCCCTGCAGCCACCCCCTGGGTGCGGGTGCACACTTGACACTCCTAACAAGCTCTGGGTGTGGCCTGGGGGCTGGAGATTCCCGTTTCTCTCAGAATGGGCAGCAGGAGGAGATGAGTAAGGGACAGAACTGCCCTGTGCAGCATCCACCTCTCATCAGGAACCAAGGGGAAGGCTGCCCTCAGGCCTGAGGCTGGATCTGCCCCCACCTCACCCAAAACAGTTCTTCTTTTGACCTGGAGGGGCTGTGAGAGCCAGGCCATCCCTCGGTGTGATACTGAGCGTGCGTGCTAAGTCACTTCAGTCATGTCCAACTCTGCAACACTATGGACTGTAGCCCACCAAGCTCCCCTGTTCAAGGGATTCTCCAGGCAAGAATACTAGAGTGGGTTGCCATGCCCTCCTCCAGGGGATCTTCCCAACCCAGAGATCGAACCTGCGTCTCTTATGTCTCCTGCATTGGCAGACGGGTTCTTTACCACTAGCGCCACCTGGGAAGCCTGTGATACTGAGCATTTGGATCTAAATTTGCCCCAGGTACTTCGTAGGCTTGGGCACTCTGCTTTTCATCTCCCATGGATGAGCTCCTGCCACCCTCCCTGCAGTAACCGTTATCAAGCCATTTTCCGCGAGAGGAGATGAAATACTGGAGCAGGTCTGGAACCTGCCAAGGCAGAAGATGGAGCCACAGCTTCCAGCAGGAGGGCTTGCTCCCAGAGTCACATGGTGCCCCCTGCATTCCGGTGCCAGCACCTCTGAGCAGCTTACGGCACTGTCCCCTCCAGCAGCCCAGGTTCCCTTCACCAGAGCCTTCCTTCCTGGGGGTTCACTTCTGCTTGCAGCCTGGGCAGTGCTCCCCGCTGGGGAGGGGAAGATGGAGGCTGTGATCCAGACCTGGGCACCCAGGGGCTCCTACCATCAGAACACAGCTGGGGGGTGGGTGGGGAGCAGTCTGCACACTCCCTCACCAGATTGTTCACATCACCCTTTCCTCTGGGAGACACAGTTGTCTGTGTGCACAAAGCCACTGATCTCCCATTATAGAGATGGTGAAACTGAGTCTGCAGGCCAGTGAACTGTGCTGCTCCCCGGCTCGGTGGGGACTCTCACAGCTCAGACCTTCGGGGCCAGGCCACCTTCATTCATCAGGAAGCTGGTGCCGCAGGAAAAGAGGGACCACAGCCCAGGTGGAGGCAGCCAGGACGGCAGGCAGAGAGCCAAGGGGAGTCTAAAGAAAGATGTCAGGTTGGGAAGCTCACGTCCCACAGGTGCACACAGATGCCTGCAGGCATCAGAGATGTTCCAGACGCTGTTTTGAATGAGGCCAGGGCTGAAGCTGGAGAGGGGTTAGCAAGGAAAATTCCCCTGCCCCAGGGTCGACCCCGAGAGAGGCCCTGTGGGGTGCGGGTGAGAGGCCAGGTGCTGAGGAGAGGGAGCGAGGCAACCTGTGTCCTGCACTCAGCAGGACCCTGACTGCAGGCAGGAACGACTCCATGAGAAAGCAGTGGTGGGGAGGAGAGCTGACCTGGGGGCCCAGGACCACTCGGTTCAAATCCTGGCTCAGCCACTGACCAGCGGTGCATCCTTGGGAGGCTTCGTGTGTGTGCATCTCCGTCTCTTCGTGAGTCCAGTTGGGTCAAAATGACACCAACCTAGTGGGCTTCTGTAAGGGTCCAGAGCTTCTACAAGGGTACCTGGAATCGCCAAATATCTTCACTGACCAGGACAGCAGGGTCAGTGTGGGAGCAGAGCAAGGTCTTCCCTGGGTGGCCCCCAGGGTGGTCTCTGGGTGCTGTGGGGAAGTTGCTGAGATGGGAGACCCACCCCTCTAGGATCAGAGCTCCAGGGAAGGGAGGCAGGGGCCCCCTGCAGAGAGTGGGCACATGCGGCAGCCCCCACCTCGGATGGGGAGGGGCCATATCAGGTGCTCAGATCTCCGGATGGCTCCTGCCGATTGTCTGTCCACAGGCTGTATCGCCTGAGTCCTGCAGGCCCGAGGGCCTCGGTGAAGCCGGAGCCTGGGTCAAGGGTGATCCCAGGCAGCTGACGTGATTGAGGGGCCATGGCACCCAGAGGCAGGCCAGCAGGCTCAGGCCAGGAAAGACCCAGACCCTGCATCAGTGCATTAGGCTGCTCTGTGTCAGATCCCTTTCCAAGGAGGAAAGGCCAGGGATGTGGAAGCTGAGAGTGACGTGGGGCTGGAGAAGGGTATTCTGAGCAGGAACGTGTCAGCATGGGGTCATTACTGAGTGGGGTCACAGGGTGTGACTAGGGGAGGTTACCCAGTGGAGTGGGGGGGCGGGTAGGAGTATGCGCTCTTGGTCAGAGGCCTGTCACATGACCACAGATGGCCACAGCTGAACTCAGCTTTCCCAGCTGCACACACAATTAGATGCCCTCACCGAGGGCTCTGGTCCCCAGCAAGGGCATGCACTGAGTCAGACCCTTTCTCCTTAGAGTCTCTTGTGCATTGCCCCCCAGGGCTACTTGAACCTGAGGGCCTGTCCCCCAAGAAGCCACAGATTTAGCACCCCACTGTGTCCCACACCCGCCCCACCCCCACCCCCCACACAGCCTTGGGCCAGGCCATCTCGTCTACAGAGGTTCTGCTAGAAGAGTGCTTTCACTCCCGATTCAGCTGCCAAGCTTCTGGGGGCCACCTTCTCAGCTCCCTGTCAGGGCTCCTGAACTAATGAGTCTTTTAATTGGTTGCTCAGAGAGAATCAAAGGGGGAAAAAATAGGCAAAGCAAAATAAAACGTTCCTTTCAGTTTTCCACAAGTGTGAGCGCGAAAACCTCATGGTTCTCCCGTGAGACCCTGGACACCAGGTGCCCACCCCCAGGGCAGGGGAGAGGCAGCTGTGGGCACTGGACGGAACAGCCAGTGTCTGTTCGGGCCAGTGTCACTGTGTCACTCAGCTGCAGGCCAGGGCATCCTCTGCCGACCCCCCAGCCCTCCCAGCCTCGCCAGGGAGGGCCTGAGGATTTCATTATGAGCTCAGATTATCATCAAGTGCAAGGGGGAGTGAAGGGAACGTTATAAGCTCTCCTTTTAATAATGAATCCCATTTCCTCTTGCAGTTGGTTTTCTTGCAACAGATGCTGTTGCAGAAAGTGGAGCAAAATGGAAAAGACAAAAAGGCGAGTGATTGACTCGACCCCAAAGCCTTCCTGGCAGATGTCTGGGAGGGCAGGGCAGGGTGCCCGAGGCCCGCCCACCGCACCCTCGCCTGTGGCCCGCCCACAGGGACTCAAATGTTTGGATGATTCTCAGCTTGGCTCGGTATTGGGGAAGCGTGGAGCCGCCCTCCTGCTGTTCAATAACTGATGACCATTTTTCTCCAATTAAACTGAGATTGAAGGATCCTCAGACTTAGACACCCAAAGAAAATAATTAGTGCTTAAAATGTTAATTGTGCTCAGATGTGCCTTTGCCTCTGGAAGCTGTCTGCAGGCGAATGTGCAGGAAGGCGGTCCTTGGTGGGACAGGGCTCTGCCACCACCCAACAGCCTGGTCTTCCCAGGAACCCCAGAGTGGGCACCCCGAGTACTCATCCTATCCATGTGAGGCCAGTAGTGATGACTCTGTGAGGCCTGCTGTGAGCCCCTGCCTGGCCAGCCCACTGTCCCCAGACGCTGGCAGGCAGTGTTGCCTCATGGTTAGAACAAAGGCATGGAGTCGGACAGGTCTGGCCTGGCCCCTGGCTCTGCCACAGACAGGGCCAGCAGCGTGGATGCCAGCAACACAGGTAACCTGAGACTCATGCCCTCAAGCAAAACAGCACAACCTTCCCTGCAGAAGTGCATGAGACACCCTTGTGTCCTCAGCACCTGCCAGGCCCCAGGTAAGTAATTCCAAAAGCACGCCAGTCCCTTTTCATCAGGACCAGGAGGACTGGGGGTCGAGGGCTGTCACTGTATTCTCTCCTCGTGGGCTATGCAGGCTGCTCTCCCCAAGAACAGTTCTTCCTCGGAGAAGAAGGGACGTGGGAGCCACCCACACCCCCCCACCCCAACCATGTTCCCACCAACCTGCTTGCCAACTAGAGGAGACGTCTCCCTGCCCCGGAGAGGATTCATCCCACCCCGGGTGCTTCCTGCTCATGTATTTCCACATGCGCGCCCCAGTTCCTTTCTCTGTGGAGACGACATGCCTAAGAGGCTTAGGCTCCTTCATGCCATGCATCCCAAAGAAATCCACTTAGAAATTCCGTGTTCCCTGATCCCCCACATAATAAGATTCCTTTATCTCTTGTTGTCATGGGAAGTATATATTAACTGATTAATATTAATGTGTTGGCCGATTAATATTAATACCGAACCGGTTCATACTTCACAAGGCAGGGCTCTTGATGAGCGCCGCGGAGCCCAGACAGCTGTCGGATTTTAGCGGATCCCAGGAGAGACGCTGACCCCCTCTGCCGTGCCTCGTTAGGGACACCATGTCATTAGCGGTGTCTGTCGGAGCTGGCATGGAAGTGTGTTTGGACTCTGAGCATGGCAATTAGAATCCTTGCCATCCAAGACAGCATATTTTATCATTTAAATAGCATTTTCACATTCTCTTAACATATTTTCCCAGTGACATTGTTAAATTAGGTGATAAAAGGTTATTTCTTGCTTCTGAAGTTGAAATACGTTACCATTATCCCTTAGTTGCCCGGAATTAGAAAGGTTTCGGTTTTCTATGTTCTGAAGCTTTCATTATCAAAATTTGCCACACTTTATAAAACAGACAACACTTTTTTTCTTTTGCCTTTGTTTTCATCAAAGATGGACAGAAGCTTTGTCTCCCGACATCCTGGAGATTGCTCTCAGTGTTTGGTGGAGAGGGTCATGCCATCTTTCGAAGCAGCCAGGATGTACACTCAGGGCCCAAGGGGGTCAGAGGGGGTCCTGGGTTACCACTGCCGCCGTACCCTGGCCACCTCCTGAGCATCAGGAAAGCCAAGAATGGTCAGGGGCTGGGCTTTCTGTCCATCTTGCCCATGGGGAGGGCACAGCCACAGGCTGCGTTGTTGGCCAGTGAGGCTGGACTGGAGCCTGCCTGTGTCTGTGTAGCTTCCTCATCCCTCCATCCCCCCTCCAGCTTCCCACCTGTCCAGTCCTCGCCCAACCTCCGTCTCAAGTCCTTTCCCTGAGTGACATGTACCCCCTGCTATACATCCAATAAGTAAGTAATGAGGACCTACTGTGCGGCACAGGGAACTCTGCTCAACACCCTGTAATGACCTGTATGGGAAAAGAATCTAAAAAGGAGTGGATATGTGTATCTGTTGTTCAGATGCTAAATCGTGTCTGACTCCTTGTGACCCATGGACTGCAGCACACCCTGTCCTTCCCTATCTCCCAGATCTTGTTCAGACTCATGTCCACTGAGTCAGCCTGGCCATCCAACCATCTCATTCTCTGCCGCCCCTTCTCCTTTTGCCTTCAACATTTCCCAGCATCAGGGTCTTTTCCAATAAACTCTCTCTTTGCATCAGGTGGCCAAAGCATTGGAGGTTCAACGTCAAGTACACGTAGTGTATAGCTGACTCACTTTGCTATGCACCTGAAACTAGCACAACATTGTAAATCAGCTGTGTGTGTGTTAGTCACTCAGTCATGTCCAGCTCTTTGCGACCCCGTGGATTGTAGCCCATAGGGCTCCTCTGTCCATGGAATTCTCCAAGCAAGAATACTGAAGTGGGTAGCCAGTCCCTTCTCCAGGGGACCAACTATACTCCAGTTAATAAATTCTTAAAAAAAAATCCCTTCCCTGGACCTCAACCCATTCACCCACTATCCACATCCCATCCATGTCCCCCATCCATCAACCATCTCCACACCATCCACCACCACCACCCACATGCCATCCTCTGCTCATCCCACCACTATCTTCTGCGCCACTCACATGCCATCTCCCGTCCGTCACCTGTACTGCATCACGTCTGACGTGGAAGACATCCTGTGTGTACCACATGAGCCTCCCCCAACCCTGATTTCCCCACCCACACCTCCCAGGTAAATGTGCCATGAGCAGCGGCTGGAGCCAGCACCCGTTCATACATCACTTTCCCCCAGTGCTCAGCATCCCTGAGTTGCCGCTTGTCATGACCTCCAATGGCACACAGTCTTTGATGTGGCACTGTAGGCCACTGGGCTCTTCTGAGAACAATCTCTTTGCCTAGAAAGAGAGCGCATAGACCAGAAGAGCTGCTATGTTCCCTTGCAATGAGGAGCAGTTGTTATTTAGTTGCTAAGTCATGTCTGATTCTGTTGCAACCCCATGGATTGTAGCCCGCCAGGCTTCTCTGTCCATGGGATTTCCCAGGCAAGAATACCATTAGTGGGTTGCCATTTCCTTTTCCAGGATATCTTCCTGACCTAGGGATCGAACCCGCATCTCTTGCATTGGCAGGTGGATTCTTTACCACTGAACCACCAGGGAAGCCTGAGGGATGAGCAGACCTCTCCCCGAAACTTGACCCCAGTCCAGCCTCCTCCCATCACCTTTCCCCCAGTTTGACGCCAGGGACAGGATCCATTTTATCAACATAAAGGCTTGTTCTCTCACTGATTTCTGGCCAGAAGGGAGCTTCAGCTGGGCTGCTGGAAATGGTCCAGGTTGCTCTGTGGCTGCTCGAGTGTTCCCCTTCCTGTGTGCCATCTCCAGCCTCTGCCCTGCCCCCATTCCCAGACACTTGGGGCATGGGAGATGGCGTCTCTGACAGAAGACTTCAGCTGAGGATGGAAGCTGGGGAAGCAGGGCTGTGGAATTCTTCCTGAGCCTGGGCTGGGGTCCTATCTAAGCCTTGAGGTTGACTTCAGTCTCTTTGAGCTCTCTTCTGCAGGGTGAGGTCTCCAGAGTGGGTGTTGGGTGGGGGTGGGAGGGGGTCCTGTCTGCAGATCGTGAGTGAGGGATGCCAGCCAGGCACCTGTCTGCAGTGGAATCAGCCCTCATTCTACCCAGGAACCCTGCCCTGCAAAGTGATCCTAGCCTGGCCCAACCAGGTCCTCTTTTTACCCAAGACAGGGCTGTAGACTGGAAAATGGCCCCAGTGTGTTCCGGATGCTGTTTGGTGCGCAGAGGAACACTGTAGCCTCCAGAAGCGCACATGGATTCCTGGGCCCTGACCTCAGCTGGCTCATCTTCTCAATCGGAGAGGGTGGATTCCTGGGCCCCGACCTCAGCTGGCTCTTGGTCTCAGTCTGGGTGCAGCAGGGCAGACAGTGGCTGAAAGCTGGAGATGATATTCTCAGGCTGTCCACCAACCATGAGCCTCCCCCAGTACCCAGCATGGTGGTGCCTCCCTGTGAGTTTCCAGCTCTTCCAAAATCCCTGCCAACTCCAGCCACAGATTCTCACACAAGCCTTGGGCATTCAAAGCCTGATACCCGCCTATCCAGGCACCCCTCTGCCTGATGCCCTGTGTGTTCCAGGCACTCCCTGCCCCACATGTGCTGTTACACGGCAGCCCCTCGTTCTGTAATCACCTCCCTAACAAACAGAAAACATGCTCGTCACCGTTGTAAGCATCCCTGGTGTGATTTATTGCCATCATCACAATATTTTGTTTGGAGCTGTAAACCTCCAGACATAAATCAAGTCATTAGAAGGAATGACGTTTAATCCTGCAGAAAAAGCCTCAGTGGGCTGAGCCGTTCTCACCCAGCCAGCGAATCATTCATTCTAGAGAGGATGGCTGCAAACACACTAACACGGGTGGGCCCTCTTCGCTGCCGCACACAGATGTGGAAGGATGGAGGCCTGAGTTGGGCTGCTTTTGTTTTGTGGAATTGCACATTCTCGACTGCAAAGTGGTGCCCAAAACACGTGCCCGGCAATCCAGACAGGAGTCTTAATTCGGAAAGAAATGCACACAGCCAGGAGGGGCTGAGTCTGTGCTTGTGATCTGTGCTCATCGTCCCGTGAGCAGCTGCTGGTTGGACTTCAAAGGAAGCAGAAAAACAGCTCAGAACATCTTCTTCAGCTCTCTGTTCACAGTGACCCTCGCCACCCTTCGAGCAGCTATTACATGGGGACCGTGTTCTCTTTGCAAAGTGGGCAGGTCTAATTTCCAGGGCTTTGCTGCTGATTCACAGGCCAAGGCTAAGAGAACTGAGCCTTGAAGGGAATGTCCAAGGACCTCAGACAGTGCCTGCCAGGAATCCGGCAGCCCCCGCCCCACCCAGGCAAACACAGACATGAGTTCCCTGCAAAGGGTGCCTCTCAGAGTTAAGGTGACATCCCCCAAATGCTAGGAGGATCAGATGTCTGTGCTCCCCAGGATGGCCTGGGGCTGCTGTGATCAGCCCCTTGTCAGCCCAGTGTGGTCCATTGCTGGTTGGACCTCTGGGTGCTGAGCTGGGAGGAGCCAAGGACTGGCCAGCCAGAAGGGAGAGGAAGTAGGTTTTAGCCAAGTGTCCAGGGAAGGGGCGTCTCCACAGCCAGGCATTGCCAAGGTCAGGATTAATGCCTTACCTCTTGAAAAAGTGATAGTCACTCAGTCGTGTCCGACTCTGCAACCCCGTGGACTGTAGCCCACCAGTCTCCTCTGTCCATGGAATTCTCCAGGCAAGAATACTGGAGTGGGTTGCCATTTTCTTCTCCAGGGGATCTTCCCGACCCAGGGATCGAACCTGGGTCTCCTGCATTACAGGCAGATACTTCACTATCTGAGCCCCCAGGGAATCCCTAAGAGTGAAAGTGTTAGTCGCTCAGTCATATCCGACTCATTGCGACCCCATGGGCTGTAGCCCACCAGGCTCCACTGTCCATGGGATTCTCTAGGCAAGGATACTGGAGTGGGTATCCATTCCCTTCTCTAGGAGGTCTTCCCAACCCAGGGATCAAACCTGGGTCTCCTGCATTGCAAGTGGATTCTTTACCATCTGAGCCACCGGGGAAGAAGAGCTGACCAAATTCTCGGGTCAGAGACTTCCTGAGCTGCTGGTGGCCCAATCCTTGACTGGACCGACTCCACTTCCAAGGAACTGCCTTGGCGTTTGGGTTAGCTGTGAACTGCCTCTCTCCAGGCCGATGGCAGAGAACACCTGGGTTGACTGCCAGGGTCCCCTGCCTGCCCTTGCCATCTGTGAGTCACCAGGACCATTCTGCTCGGGGACACAGAGGATGACCTCTGAAATGCGGCTGCCCCTTTAGGGTCTCGGTTGGGCTGGAGGAGGCCCTGGAGACAGGATGGGCCTGGGTGGTGCTGGGATCAAGGCCAGGGACCCCTCTGGGCATGATCAGTGGCCATGCACGGCCACCTGGGGTGCCCTGCTGAGGACCACTGCTTCCATCCCTGAGTCCCTGGGCAGCCCTTTGTAGGAACCTGACTCCCCCAGGAGGCCTGGGGCGCCTCCCTCACCGAGCAGCCCCTGTAGCAGTTGGGGGCTGGGGACACTTCAAGGAAACATCAGCTAGAAGGATTTGCTTTGTGGCTTTTCAGGGTATCGCAGGCAACAGCTGTGACGGGTCTGACAGTCACAGACCAGCTCAGTAATTGACGCGGCGGCCGGATCATCACATCCAGAAAGCCGGCCAGAGCCAGACCGATCATTATCTTGCGGTCGGGCCACTGCGGTAATGAGGCTGCCCCGTCGGCGGCCTCCGATGACCTGACTTGGCTCCAGTGAAGAGGCGTCTGTCACAGGCCTGGGCCAGTCGGTGTGGTTGGCATTCTTCCCGCAAACAGGCAGCCCCTCGGTGGCGCTACTGCAGCCTCGGGCTCCAGAATGACTCCCTCATTTTTATTTTCTGGTCACCCCCGATGGAAACTCACCAATATTTAAACCAAATTAGGCCCTTTCCTGCAGAGCTGGCTGGAGAGCAGTCACCAGGGGCCCTGACAGCCAAACAGGAAGAACATTACGTCCATGCATTTAACCTGGCCACGGCCACTCAGAGCTGAAGCCGCGGCTCCCTGCAGGCTCAGGACAAAGGCAGGACTCAGGCCAGGCTCACTGCCAGGGCTTTAGGTAACTGGCTGCCTCAGGCCTGCTCTCTGTCCTCGGAAAGTGCTGGTCCCACACTGACACCCCGAGAGCCACAAGTGTGCCCCCACTCATACATCTGCTAACCCTGTCCTCCCTTTTCCCCCCTCCTTCAGCTGTAAGTCCATCCAGCTGATGCTTCCTTGATGTGGTCCCCCCACCTGCTGCAGGGGCCACTCGGTGAGGGAGGCACCTCAGGCCCCCTGGGGGAGTCAGGTTCCTACAAAGGGCTGCCCAGGGGCTCAGGGATGGCTGCCTTAGCAGGGCAGATGGGTGCTGCTTCTGTTTTATGTTTTTTGGGGTTTGGGGGGTTTTGGATATGAGGATATGGGATCTTAGCTCCCCAGCCAGGAATCGAATCTGCACCCCTTGCATTTGAGGGTGAGATCTTACCCACTGAACCAGCAGTAGGTAAGAGCCCTTTTCCTCCACATTCTGCCATCCTCACCTGGGTCCAGGCCTCAGACATCTCCACCCAGACAATGGCAACATTCGCTGACCAGACTTTCTGCCCTGTGTTAAACTTTTCACCTCAGAATGACCCTTAAATTCATGATAATGCTCAGCTTAAACCGCTTCTAGGCTTCCCCTCAGGCCTTAGGAGAGAAAAGAAGGACCTTTGCCTTTGCCAGGACCATAAGGCCTCTGCAGCTTTGGACCTGCCATTTCTTGACACCCTCCCATGAACCCTGATGTCATGGTGCAAGGTCACCAAAGTCTGCCAGGGATGCCCTCATTACCCACGTTTGGACTTAGTCACTCAGTCACATCCAATTCTTTGCAACCCCACGGACTGTAGCCCACCAGCCTCCTCTGTCCATGGAATTCTCCAGGAAAGAATACTGGAGTGGGTTGCCATTTCCTACTTCGGGGGGATCTTCCCGGCCCAGGGATCGAACCCGCATTCCCTGTGTCTCCTGCACTGCAGGCAGATTCTTTACCCACTGGGCCATTGAGGAAGCCCAGGTGCCAATTAATTGTCACTACCTGAGGGAGACCTCACCTGATGCCCTGGGATTGCTGGCATCCCCCACCACATGCTGCCTGCCACATCCTGAACTGCCCCATCACACACGGGAAGCTGCTGTCCGGCGCCTCACCTCCTCGCTAGACTCCATGAGGGCAGAGCCATGACGATCTCGTTCACAGCCAAGACACTGCCACTGGTGCCTAAGACGCTGCCTGGCACATGAGTGCTCGGTGCAGAGCAGATGGACAGATGGCGGCCGCCTGTGTGTCTGCATTCTGCCACCAGGTCTCATACTGCCGGGGAGGCAGAGACGGGGGCCGCCAGGGGCCGCTGTGGCTTTGCTGGCGAGTGTCATGAACTGGGTTCTTTCTCATCTGCAGCAGCAGTCACTCACTCTTGCTTATCCTTCCAGACGTATGGGTGTTGAATACGTAAAAGGAAGAAAAAAGCAGGACTTGCTCTAAAGCATGTGCCACGTGCTCTGAGAAACTGCATGGGTGTGAACACACCCTCCCCACCCAGCACGGGCCTCTGGTGCACTCGGGTAACACAGCGCAAGACCTACCAAGTCCTGCTCTATGCAACGTGCACACTTGGCGGTGCAGTGGCGTGTGCGCTGGGGCCACACGCACACCCCAGACATGATGGAGTCACCCCAGGCTCTGACAGAGGAGAGCCTCAGAGTGGGAGCTGAGGACCCCTCCCCTGAGAATAGGCAGGCACACAGAGGATGCTCAGGGACACCCCTTCCCCCAGCCAAGTGATGCGCAGGTGTGTGGGAGTGGAGCGGCGGCACAGCTGTGGGCTTTGCAGACCAGCTAACAGGCTGGCTGGTTGACGGACAGGCAGCTCCGATGTGCCACACTGACAGCTCCAAGGGAATTCACAGCCAAGGCTGAGCTGGCAGGGAACGACTCAGCTGAATCGTGGATCCTCATCACAGAGGCGAGGGGATGGAATCACTAAACAAGACAAGGAGCAGTCAGAGCCGTCAGGTGCCCGTCTGCCCAGGACGGGAAGATTTCCGCTTCCTTCCCCCGCAGGCAGGTCCCAGAGCCCCTGCGCTGGTGCAGGATCTGGGCTCAGGGAAACCCAGGTGCTGCCACGGTGCCCGGGTGATGGGAAAACACGAGCTGGGGGCCTCCGTCCTCTGAGCTCTGTCTGTGCCCAGCACCGTGCATCACTTCATTTTCACATTTGCAGACCCCCAGGATGGGTATTTTCATCCCGTTTTCCAGATAAGGACACTAAAGCTCAGGGAGGTTAAAGTCACAAGCAATGTTCTCATTTTCTTTTTTTCCTCTTTTTACATATACTGACTCGTGTGTGCATGCTCAGTCATGTCCGACTCTGCGACCCTATGGAGTGCAGCCCGCCAGGCTCCTCTGTCCATGGGATTTTCCAGGCAAGAACACTGGAGTGGGTTGCCATTTCCTCCTCCAGGGATCAAATCAATATCTCTTGCATTGGCAGGAGGTTTCTTTACCACTGAGCCACCTGGGAAGCCCTTTAAATATACTGAACGTGAAAGTCGCTCAATCATGTCCAGCTCTTGCAACCCCATGGACTGTAGTCCATGGAATTCTCCAGGCCAGAATACTGGAGTGGGTAGCCTTTCCCTTCTCCAGGGGAACTTCTCAACCCAGGGACTGAACCCAGGTCTCCCGCATCGCAGGTGGATTCTCTACCAGCTGAGCCACAGGGAAGCCCAATATACCGACCCCTTGTTAAAAGCTGTGAGTCAGGGTGCAGTCTCTCGGTTAAGGGAGAGGAAACCCTTGCTCAAGTCTGGGCCAAGGGTCAGGGGTCACTGTGGGACCCCACTGTGAGTTTGGTTGTCTCAGAACAACTTGAAGAAGCTCCCCCACCCATTGGCTTCCTGCAGGGCCACCCAGTGTCTTGTCTGGGAGCATGTTTGGCCTGACTCCTACCTTTCCCCAAGGTTCAGGCTCTGACCCCAGAGCCATCTGTCTTTGGGTTTCAGCAGCAGCCGGCACCTTTGTCTGGGGCCCCCTGCCTCCTGGAGCCCCATTACCATGCGGTGGGCCCTGGGGGCAGCAGAGGAGGCAGGGCTGTGCGCTGTGGCCCTAGCAGAGAATTTAATGAGTTGAATGTTCCAGTGAACACAAGTGAGAATTGAAGGCCTCTGGTGAGGCTTCTTCCATCTGAATGCTGTGCCCTGAGTCCAAGCTGCCCTCTAATTGCTGAGAGTGTTTAAACTTCCGTTTTGCATCAAATCTGCATATATTAACAACCGGCCCAGAGGAACAGAGCAGCTCACAAGTAGGCAGGCAGAGGCCAGTGGGGGTTTGGGAGGGCTTGCCCCTCAAAAGGGCAGAGCCTGAGCTGGTAGGAAGAGTCAGAGGAGGAATAGCCACCACGGGGGCCCAGAGGCAGGCCCAGCCAGGGGCCCCCCAGGTGGCAGTGGGAGGCAGCCAGCTGAGTGTGTCCTTGCTCCGACCACCCAGACCCCCAAACCCTGCATAGCCTGGGTGGGTGGACAGATCCTCAGCCAGGACAGCATGTGTCTACATCCAGCCACTTGGCTGGCAGCTGCCACCAGACGCACAGACCCTTCCCAGGCTGCCAGGCTGAGCTGGAGAAGCCCAGCTGGGGGTTGGTGGACTCCAGCCAGAACCCTGGAGAAGCCCAAAACCCATCCCCCACTCCAGGGCCAGCTCTCAGTTCAAGCAACATCAGCTTTTCCACAAGCATTTATTGAGCTCCTGCTGTGTGCCAGGCCTGGTGCCAGATGTTGACACAGTCCTTGTCCCAAGAACACAGAGAACTAACACAATCCTTTGTCACTGATTGGGCCACCCAATCCTGCAGCGAAAGTGTTTCCTCACCTCCTCTAGGCTGTTCTGGCCCAGTGCTCTTAAAGCCCCCTGAAGTCACTCCCCCCTCCCGCATTATGAATTTGAATTGTGCCCCACTTCCTGCCAAATTGGTTGAAGTCTCAACCTCTAGCACCTGTGAAGGTGACCATATTATATATAGGGTCTTTGCTGACATCATCAAGGTGACATCATTAGGGTGGGCTCTAATTCAGAATGTCCAGTACTTTGGCCACCTGATGCGAACAGCTGACTTGTTGGAAAAGACCCTGATGCTGGGAAAAACTGAAGGCAAAAGGAGAAGAGGGCAACAGAGGATGAGATGGTTGGATGGCATCACTGATTCAATGGACATGAACTTGGGCAAACTGGGAGATGGTGAGGGACAGGGAGGCCTCGCAGAGTTGGACATGATGACTGAACAACCAAAAAATTCAGGATGACCAAGGGAGAAGAGACAAGTAGACAGGTACATAAAATAATCATGTGAAGTTGGAGACAGTTACCATCCCTGGCGGTACCGTGGTCAAGACTTGGCCTTCCAATGCAGAGGATGTGAGTTCAATCCCTGGTTGGAGAGACAAGATCCAACATGCCTCCTGGCCAAAAGACCACAACATAGAAGCAATATCGTAACAAATTCAATAAAGACTTTAAAAGATGGAGGCAGAGATTGGATGTAAATTGCCACAGCCAAGGAACGTCTGGGGCAGCCAGATAACTAGACAAGGCAAGGAAGGATGCTCCCCTTGAGCATTCAGAAGAAGCAGGGCCCTGCTGACACCTTCATTTCAGACATCTGGCCTCCAGAACTGTGAGAGAATAAATTTTTGTTATTTTTAAACCAGGTAGCCTTGTGATACTCTGTTAGAACAGCCCTAGGAAATTAATATACCTCCTGTGAGGATCAAGTTTATTTGTCAACTTGACTAGGTTATGGTGCCCAGATAGTTGGTCAGACACCAGTCTAGATATTACTGGGAGGGAATTTTTTAGATGTGATTACCTTTAGATCAATGGACTTGAGTGGACTTCCCTAGTGGTCCAGGGGTTAGGAGTCTGCTTGCCAATGCAGGGGATACAGATTTGATCCCTGGCCTGGGAAGATCCCACATGCCATGGGGTGACTAAGGGCCTGCAGTGTAACTCCTGAGCCCACACACTGCAGTTACTAAAGTCCGTGTGCTCCAGGACCCGCGTGCAGCAGCTGCTGAGCCTGCTTGCTGCAAACACTGAAGCCCATGCACCTACAGCCCATGCTCTGCAATGAGAAGCCACTGCCATGAGAAGCCCGTACAAAGAGTAACCCCTGCTCACCACAACTAGAGAAAGCCTGAGTGCAGCAACGGAGACCTAGCGCGCACCCCCCAATCCTTCTCATTAATTAAAAATAAATAGGCTTCAAGTAAAGCAGATTACCCTCCATATGTGGGTGGGCCTCATCTAATCAGTTGAAGGCCTTAGGAGGAAAGAAGGCAGGAATTCTGGCTCCAGACGGCCCTCAGACCTGAGCTGCACCACCAGCTCTTCCGTGGATCTCTATCCTGTTGGCCTGCCCTGCAGATTTCACCCAGCCCCCATAATTGCAAGAGCCAATTCCTTAAAATAATCCCCCTGCTATATGATATACAAATTTTATATACATATATATATCCTGTTGGTTGTTCCTCTGGAGGACCCTGATTCAGAAACCTTTCAGATTTCCTGTGGAGTAGAGCCTGGCAGCTCCCTCGGGGTTTCTTCTCTGACCCCAGCGGGAAGGTAGTACATGCGCCCTGGCTGTGTTTTTCTCCTCCCAGCATCCCAGTTTCACACTTGTAGCTCATCACTGCTTGTGTGAGGTCCTGCACACTGGCCAGCTATGCAGCTGCCCCAGGGCAGGGAGGCCTTTCTCCTGGCACACCTGTAGGTGTCTACTTCTTTCTATGTGGGATGTGGAAACAGCAGAGCAGGTGACAGCACTCATCCCCCCAGAGGCAACTGCCAGGGAACCTGGGGTGGGACCGACGCCTGGAGGCTGTGTCTCGCACATGAGGGAACCAAACTGCAGTGGGGGGGTTGCCTTCAATGTCCCTTCTGGCTCCCTCCAGCCTGAAACCCCTAGGGTTTTCTGGCCTGATGGGCAGCGTAAGTGGACGTGTGGGCATGGGGATGTCCACCATGCAGGCTCAGCCATCAGAAGAGTCAGGCTGTGGAAAAGGAGCCAACGAACCCCAGCTCAATGCATAAACCTCTGGGGAATCCAAGGACCACGAGTCTGAAACTCTGGACAGGGCAGGGTCTTTGAACTTCCACTCATATCCTGTGGCCTCTCCAGTTCTCTCCCATCTCTGCCTCCACTTTGTGGGTCTGACTCCTTTGGGATGGCCATGCCTTCCCCAAGGCTGCAGTGTTTTTAGAGTGGCAGGACCCTCTCCCCACTGCCCATCGGGGCCCAGGGCTAGAATTTGAGCAGCCAGAATAGCAATCACTCTCCTCAAATGACCCGCCTGGGGCTAAGGGGTCTGGGGCTCATGAGGCAGCCCTTTCTAAGTACCTGGGTCCTGTTTGGACCCACATCAGTGTCACCTGTCTACACAACCTGACTGAAAGACTGGTTTCCAACCCCTACCCCCAGTGGGTCCTGGGCATCCAGGATTGAGTCTTCTGAATGCAACCCAGCAGGTCTCCCTCTTGTGATTCAGAGAAGAGTGGTGGGCAAGGTACCCTCCCCCCCAACACCCCACATGCTCGAAACCTCCCCTCCCCAGCTCTGCCTCAGGTCCAGGCTGCCCAGCCTAATTATAGGAAACTGGCCTCACACACTGTCACATCAGCCTCTGCCTCCTCTTGGCAGGTAACCAGAAAGCTTTTTCAGCCAGACGCTCAGAAGAAAACCTTCAGCCAATGAAGAGCTCACAGTGTGGAGCACAGTTGGCAGCCTCAATAACTCACACCTTGTTTATTCTCACGGATGCTCACTCTTATTGTACTGCATGTGTTTCCACCACTCTGCGAATGTCCTCTGTCCAGAGAGAGAAAGTGGTGGTTTATTTCGTACTGTATGCGGAGATAGGGCTACCTTAAAGGTTGTTAATATTATGCTGAAGGAAGAGGATGGGAAACTCAGACGCTGAAAGGAGAGCACATACATGACTGGCCCTGGGGGTTCCTGTCCCAGAGTGGGGTCAGGAGATGAGAGGCAGCCTGATGACATTGGATGGAAGAGAGGGCGGGGCCGTGGCTTTTATCTATGTTGTACACCTATTTGGAGGCTTGGCAAGGGTAAGTGGTCTTAGAGCGAGGCCAAACCCCACTCTAGATTCCCCATGGCATGGGTTCCAGGGCCCCTGGTGGCAATACTTTCCTGGTTGTGTAGTAGAGGCATTTTCCTGGCTTGCTCCCCAGAGCTGTCCAGGGTCCTGAAATACAGTCCTCTGGGGAATGCGCAGAGCACCGCCCCGCCCCTCCCCAAGCCTCAAGATGCCCAAGACATCTCCCGGCTGTCACATCTCAGAGCTGCAGGTGGTCTTTGCTTCAACCTTTATCTGAGCAGTGCATATAAAGCTACTTCCTTGATGGAGAGAGTAGGGACACTTAGCCTCTGGCCAGTGGGGCCATTTCTGTTACATTCCATTGTTAAGTTTCTTTATTCCAAAGTGGCCAAATGGGATGGGCTCACAGTCTTTGCAAACAAGCTGCCATAAGTTTAAGGGTCATGACCATTCAGCTTTTGGCAAACTCAAGCTCCATATAAAATCTGTTATTGGGTTTTCCACAAGATAATCCTTTTTTTCAAAGGGGGCAATTGCGGCCAGGTTGGTTTTGTTGGGGAAAAGTGCCCAAGAGGTCAGGAGGCTCACCCAGCCCTGGGCTCTGTCAGCAAGGACTTTATCGCCAGCCTGCGCTCAGAGCTCTGGCCTGACCAGCCTTGGAAAGCCCTTAGGCTCAGGGCCCTCTTGTGAAGTCTGCACAGGTAAAAATGGGTCAGGTCTCACAGTCCACCACCCTCCAGGCGGAGGCAATGCTGCCAGTGGGAGGTCACGGCTGTAGAGGCTGTGACCTCTGTAAGCACATCCTTGTCTCACTTTGCCTGCTGGCAAGATGCCTTCTGTAAGTGGCTCCTCAGCCCCACTCTGGGCCAAATCTGGCATGACTCATTTGCTCCAGAAAAGGAATATAAATAAGCACCATCACACCTTGACAAGCTGACAGGATTGACAAGCAGAGTAAATTCCCGTATCTGAGACTCTGAGGAGGAGAGGTGATTTCACAGAGCCAGCTGCCGTCACCAGAAGAAAATAATTAAGGAAACCCGGCAGTGTGGAGCAAAACTGAGTGTGCAGAGGGGCCTTTCTGGTGGAGGGATCTGTGATCATCGGCTGCAGGAGGAAACCCGCACGCACGTATCAGCTGGAAATGAGCTTAGGGAGCTCATGCTGGGGACAGGCTGCATGAAGAGATGAGAAAGTGCAGCGGGGGTGGGAGGTGGCTAGCCAAGGGAAGGAGACTGTGGGCTGACAGGGGGACCCTGGTGAGGGGCTTAATTCTAGAAGCTTCTGCCTAAAGGTCAAACACCCACTGCTCACACCCCACCCTCCTGAGGGGTGCAGTCAGTTCTACATGGAGCTTTCCCCTCTCCATGGAAGAGTCGGGAAGGCCTGTTTCAGAGCTGACCCATGCACACAGGCACACACAATGCTCATAAGCTGGGGGATGCCCAGAAAGGTGTAGACCCTCTGCCCTTCTCCCAGGGAAGGGTCAGCCCCTGGACAAAGAGGTCAAAGAAGAGCACTGTGGCAGAAGAAAGATGCAGTGTGACAAGCTGTGCCTTCACTTCCACCTCTTTGGGGTCTTGGGAAAGGTCCTGGAAGGCTCAGGGAATTTAAGTTTCCCAACCCAGAGGTAACCTCACATCCTTTCACCCTCACTTGCTGATGAATGAAGAATTGTGGGCCCACCCTCAGACTGAGCAGTATAAGGCCAGGGTCATAGCAGGGGCTGAACCTGTAAAACTGGACCTCACCAGGAATCAGCAGAGTCCCTGGGTCAGGGACAGAGAGCCTGGATGTCCCCCGGCAGCTGGACTCCAGACGCTGGACCTCTGCAGAGTTCCCAGAAACAGCAGGGGAAGTGTCTCCAGAACAACCCCTCCCCTCCCCACCTCGGCAGCAGCCAGAACTCAGCCAGGTGCAGTGGACGCAGTGCCCCATTGTGCCAGCTGGGAGTCAGAGCGCTCCGCGTGTTTAAAGGATCGTTGGCTCTGATTGTGACTGTGGCTTGTGGCAAAACCTCAGAGAAGCCACGTCCACTCACATGGCACAAGGGCAGGAAGAGCCCAATGCCTCCGTCGCCTGGTAGGGATGGGGAAAGAGGCCAAGACTCCTAAATAGCACTGCCTCCTTGAAGGAAATCCTCTCACCCTCCCAGGACCTCCCTTCAAATGGGCCAAATCCTCTCTTCTTGGCCGAAGATTTGCCTCTCCAGAGCTTACTCGTCCTGAGTGATCCCAGCCCCAGTGCAGACAAAGCACCTCCTTGGTGGGGGCAGAGGGGATGATCCAGGGTGTGGCCAGTGATGCGCTGATCTCTCTCCATCTCCCCCTAGTCCCCAGCAAGGGCTTGCTGGGCAATCAGTCACTATGTGGGGCTCTCCTCAGCCCTTTGGAGGAAACCAGGGTGGGCAGAATGAGATCAGCTCACCCTAGAGCTCCAGGACCAACTAGTGGCCCAAATTGCAAAGCAGATGCTGAGGTGAAGAAACTTTCCAAAGCCAGTGGGGAGGCCCCAATCCAAGGGGAATGAGTGTGTTCCACTCCCAGACCTCTGTGCCAAGTACAGACACAAGTGTGCCGTATTCATAGAGCCGAGGCATAGAGAGAAGATGGACAGATCTTCCTGAAGGGCCTTTCCGTGTGTCTTAATGACAGTGTGAGGTGGGGGCAGCCTGTGAGGTTCCCAGCTGCTCCATTGAGCAGGTATGTGGTCGGGGCACCTTCTGAACTCTCCAGGTCACACTAGGATGTAGGATGCTCAGAAGTTAACATCAGGTGGGAGCTGGTGGGACCAAGTCTTTGCTGCACCCCCACTCTCCACGCGGGTCAGGGAAGTGGAGGGGCACTTGCACCCTGCCTTGCCTCCCCTCCTGGCCCCCTGAAATGTTTTTTCACAGAGCTCACACCAAGTGCCCTCCAGCCCAGGCACCCACAGTCAGGAACCTATAGGCAGTTCCCACTGCTTACAGGAGACCACGTGGTACTTCCATTGCCAATACTATCCTCTCTGTTTGCTTTTTAGGAATAAAGTTCAGCATCAGACCACAGCAGCCGCACAACGTGAGTTCTGAGAGTTTGATAAATCTCAGCATGGGCAGCTTGGGGAGGGTTGGGGAGGCCAGGGAAGAAATTCAGAGCTCACATTAAATCCATTCTTAGAAAGAAAAATGTGTCCTGCCTTTCTCAGGAGCCTTGGGAACAAAGCCGGGGACCTTGGACCCATGAATTTCCCTTTCCCGTGTATGGCGGCTCCCGCCTGTGCTAATAGAAGCGTTAAATCTGAGCCTGGTTCCTTCAGGCCACCAGCTCCCCCTTTGCCTCCTCGCCAGGTTGTTGTTCCTGGGAGACCTGCGCCATCTAGTGGCCAAAATAACACCCCCACTCCCACCCCCACCCCCGACCCCACACACACACCACGGCCCTTGAGGGGAGAGGGGGCTCTGGGGGCTGTATGCGGGCTCAGACCAATGGGGTCGCATCCTGCAGGGCCAGGCTGCCCCCTTCACCCTCATCTGAGAAAAACCTCAGCCCACAGAGGAGGCAGGGACCCCGGCCTTGGCGAGAGTGCCTGGTCCCGTGGGAGCCTTAGTGCCCAGCCGATCTGTCCACGCTGCTAACCACCTCTCTTCTTGCCCCAGGACCTCCCGCCAGGCAGTTCCCAGGATGGTCCCTTTAAGGCAGCCACGGAGAGGGTCACCCGAGACTTGTCCAGCCGCGCCCCGCGGGGCCTGAGCCTGCGGCTGCCCCAGGACCCTCAAGCTCAGCTAAACGTGGGGGCCCGTCTGCGACCCCGGCAGCGCCGCCGACGGCTGCTCATCAAGAAAATGCCGGCTGCGGCGGCCCTCCGCGCCAACAGCTCGGCCGGCACGTTGGTCCGGCCGGCCCCAGGGGCCCTGGACGGCCGCTGGGCCAGCCTGCGCGAGACCCAGCGGGAGCGCAAGCGGGTGATGCGGGAGGCGTGCTCCAAGTACCGCGCGAGCAGCAGCCGCAGGGCGGTCACGCCCCGCCACGTGTCCCGCATCTTCGTGGAGGACCGCCACCGCGTGCTCTACTGCGAGGTGCCCAAGGCAGGCTGCTCCAACTGGAAGCGCGTGCTCATGGTGCTGGCCGGGCTGGCCTCGTCCACCGCCGACATCCAACACAACACGGTGCACTACGGCAGCGCCCTCAAGCGGCTGGACACCTTCGACCGCCAGGGCATCCTCCACCGCCTCAGCACCTACACCAAGATGCTCTTCGTGCGCGAGCCTTTCGAGAGGCTGGTCTCCGCCTTCCGCGACAAGTTCGAGCACCCCAACAGCTACTATCACCCCGTCTTCGGCAAGGCCATCCTGGCCCGCTACCGGGCCAACGCCTCTCGGGAGGCCCTGCGGACGGGCTCCGGCGTGCGGTTCCCCGAGTTCGTGCAGTACCTGCTGGACGTGCACCGGCCGGTGGGCATGGACATCCACTGGGACCATGTCAGCCGGCTCTGCAGCCCCTGCCTCATCGATTATGACTTTGTGGGCAAGTTTGAGAGCATGGAGGACGATGCCAACTTCTTCCTGAGCCTCATCCACGCGCCGCGGAACCTGACCTTCCCCAGGTTCAAGGACCGGCACTCGGAGGAGGCGCGGACGACAGCCCGCATCACCCACCAGTACTTCGCCCAGCTCTCTACCCTGCAGCGGCAGCGCACCTACGACTTCTACTACATGGACTACCTGATGTTCAACTACTCCAAGCCCTTTGCAGACCTGTACTGAGGGGCGGGGCCAGCCCACCCACTCACAGGTCCGCAGGGGCATCCCACTCCCCCTTGGGTCCTCACCTGCGAGCTGAGATGTACCCAGAGCAACAGGGCTCTGAGGAGGCTCTGAGAGTGGCGCAGGCCCTTCGGGGGGCACAGAGGCCCAGGCCTTGGACCAGACCCTGGCCCTTGTCCCATAACCCCCTTCCATACTCCTCAAATAAGGAAGATGCTGGGGGGTGGGGGCGGTGAGCTGGACACTCCAGAGTCCCGGCTGCCCACACCCAGCTCTGCCAAGAGTCAGGATGACCAGGGATGACCAGGGAAGTCTGAGGCCCAGCGGACGAGGGCCCCAGCGGTAAGGGATTTCCCTTAGCATTGCCTTGAACCAAACCGCACGGTTTGCAGCTTTTCTACGACCCAGGGGGGAGTTTCCCTTGGAATGAGGTTTGAAATAAAGCACATGGTTTCCAGAGCAGGGGCGTCTATACTTTATGTGTTGGTGCGGGAGCACAGGGACCCTTCCCCGGGGCTTTCTGGGGCTCTTTCTCCCTCGAGAGGATGGTGGGAGCCAGGCGCCTGCGCCCCGCCCAGGGCATGCGCAGAAGAAGCAGAGGCCCCCGCAGTGCCGGCTCCGGGCCCGCAGTTGCGTCTCCACCCAGGCTCCCAAGGCCAGGACGCCACCAACGAGGTCCTGAGATCTCAGTACCAGCACACTTCATCCTGAAAGAAGACAGACCTGTCCCCGTGGAGGTCCTTCTATCAGTACACTTTGTGGGGGCTTTCTGGGGACTGCCAGAGCACTGACAAGCTCTCTAGACCAGCTGTCCTTTGGGGTTGCCCCTGCGATCAACGCTACACTGCACAAGGGTCTCAGGGGTGTGGCATTTCCAGGTGAGAATGATGCCATCCCTGGCTTTCTTTTCTATTTTATTATTTTTTTTTTGGGCTGTGTTGGGTCGTTGTTACTGCACACGAGCTTTCTCTAGTTGCAGTAGGAGGGTTTCTCGTTGCAGTGACTTCTCTTGTCATGGAGCTCCGGCTCTGGAGGACACAGGTTCAGAAATTGTGCCCTGAGGCATGTGGAATCTTCCTAGACTGTGGATTGAGTCCATGTTCCCTGCATTGGCCGGCTGATAATTAACCACTGGACCACCAGGGAAGTCCTGTCTCTGGCTTTCTGAACCTTGGGATAAGCAGGGCTTTGGCCCAATGATGTCATCTGCAGACCCCCTAACACTGACCTTGATCCCTGACTTCACTTGCCTGACAGAACCACCTCAAAGCCGCCAGGGTTGCCTGCTTCTATTTGAACCAGCACTGACGGAGCGAGGGGAGAAGCTGTATAGGAAACACCTCCTCCGGAAACTCACACTGTCACATGCAGAAATGGTTCTGAAATTGTCAAAAACCAGGGTGACTCTTGAAAGGTCTCAGAGAAAGTGTTGGAGCTCTGAGTGTGGGCATGACCGTGGCAGTTTTGGGGTCTTGTTTCAATGGGAAGTGCTGCCTGGCAGATGCTTTACCGTCTGAACCACCTAGCAGTTTCTAGGGCCATCTGTCTGTCTGCCACTTTGGGTCTCATCTTCTGTCAGCCTGTCCCCCAGCAGTCTGCCACATGCCCTCCTGGGTCTTTCTGTGGCCTGTCTGCAGACCCCTCCTGGGAGATTGCTCTGTCTGTTCCCACGTACTAAGGGGGAAGCTCCCAAACCCTGACAGGATGCTGTTGGTCCTCAGGGTGAAACAAGCTACTGGATCCCAGCCAGGCTCACACTGGCATGAGCTACTCCATCTTTCTTTTGGGGCTCTAAAAAGTTTAAAAGCAGTAGAACAAGGGGGTTGAGGCTGCCCCCTGCCTGCTCCAGGCCACAGGCATCCAAGAATGCCGAGTAGCACAAGGCCTTCCCTTGGGTTGCAGCTGATAGCGACCTGGGCCATAGGACAGAAGGAATTCACAGGGGCAGGGAGGAGGCCGGGGTCAGGGTCCAGGGGACTCGAAGGTGTGGAAGGCAGGAAGAGGCTGAGAGGCTGACCCACACCCAGGCCAGGGCCAGGTCAATGTGAGAGGAGGCAGGGAGGGCCTGGCTCACCATGACCCAGAAACTGCCTCTTCTGGGCTGTGGTGCCCACAAAGTGAGGCAGAATTCACCATGTAGAAACAGTGTCTCTGGTCAAGGACACATTTGGCAAATGTGTCTCCAGTATTCTTGCCTGGAGAATCCCATGGACAGAGGAGCCTGACAGGCTATAGTCCATAGGGTCGCACAGAGTCAGACACGACTGAAGTGACTTAGTACGTACTCACATGGCAATGTCACTGGTCTGCTCAACAAAGAGAGACCCAGAAGCCAGGCTGAGGCAGTCTACAGGGCGGCTTCAACCAGTGCTGCTGCTTGGAGACGATCAGGATTGCCCCAGGAGCCATCCTTCCATGGTGTGAGCGTGTGTGTGTGTGTGTGTGTGTGTATGTGTTGGAAAGTAGGAAAAGATACCTTGTGTCATCTCAAGAGACAACCAGTCCTGGGTTGGACAGATGTACACACACAGGCTTCCCAGGTGCGCTAGTGGTAAAGAACCTGCCTGCCAATGCAGGAGATGCAGGAGACTGGGGTTCCATCCCTGGGTTGAGAAAATCCCCTGGAGGAGGGCATGGAAACCCACTCCAGTATTCTTGCCTGGAGAATCCCCATGGACAGAGGAGCCTGGAGGACTACAGTCCATGGACATGACTGAAGAGTCGGACACGACCCAAGTGACTGAGCATGCATGCACACACACAAACCGTCCATCAGAGAGGGTCTTTCCTTCTGGCGGCAGTGGCAGGGGGCACAGTCCAGGCGATGATCGTGATCACCATTTGATGGCCCCCAGCACAAGCTCCAGAAGCCCAGCCCCGAGACCTCACCCTGGATCCACGAGGTGGTCCTGGACCCAGCTCCAGCCCCCAAGGCCAGCCTCACCTAGCCCTAGGGCTTGGAGACAGTGGACTTAACTGCTGACACAGGAAGGTGTGTGTGTGTGTTTCTGGGGGAGGAGGGGAGCAGGCGAGTCTGTGTATGTGTATATTTGTGAGTGGTGTGGCAGGGATCTGTCTTGGGGGCATCTGTGTCTGGAGTGAGAGTGTGTGTACACGCGTGTGAGCCTGTATATGCGTTGAGGGGTTGGGGGTACTGTGGACAGTCCTCCTTTGTTCACCACTTTGTGGGGTATAGTCTGAAGGGGGCTGTTTGGGTCAGGGACCCAAGAGGGGGCCACAGGCTGCCCCCAGGGGTCATGCAGGTCCATCACATTATAAAAATAACCACTGAACCCCCAGTGCCCTTTGCGGGCTTGGTCCTCCAAATGGGCCCTTTCTGGGGCAGCCCACACTGAAGCCCCTACCAGGCCTTTGTCCTGACAGTGGCTAAGACCTCCCCAGACGTGAGCCCAGCTCTCTGAGTGTTAAAGAGCATGCATGCATGCTAAGTCACTTCAGTCATGTCTGACTCTTTTTGACCCCATGGCTGTAGCCCCCCAGTCTCCTCTGTCTGTGGAATTCTCCAGGCAAGAGAGAACACTGGAGTGGGTTGTCGTGCCCTCCTCCAGGGGATCTTCCTGACCCAAGGATTGCACCCACATCTC
This sequence comes from Cervus elaphus, assembly GCF_910594005.1. Taxonomy (NCBI): domain Eukaryota; kingdom Metazoa; phylum Chordata; class Mammalia; order Artiodactyla; family Cervidae; genus Cervus; species Cervus elaphus. The sequence goes on from NC_057818.1 coordinate 44,489,925, forward strand.
TTCTATCTCCTGCACTGGCAAGCCGGTTCTTTACCACTAGTGCCACCTGGGAAGCTGGCTGAAGAGAATAGATGTCCCCCAAACCTAGGGTCCCCATGAGGCCTGTGAGCCCCACAATCCCTGGGGAGATGAGATGCCAGGTCAAGCCAGGTGGCACCTCTAGCTCTCAGACGTGACAAAACCCTCCCATCTGCTGTCACCATGGGCCCTGGCCATCCAGATAGTGGTGGGCAGGCAGTGGATGGAGGGACAGTTGTCCAGCATCCTCTCCCCTTCCAGGCAGGGCTTGTCAATTTCATCCTCAGGTTGAGTCCCCTCGGTGGGGGATGGGGGCCTCAGGAGAGACCTGAGGGCAGGAAGTGGTCTCCTCTCTCTCCCATCATCCTCTCAGCCCTCTCCTCTCTGGGGAGCACCCATGGCTAACCAAGGGAATTTCCTCCTGGTATGTCCCCCACCTCACCCAGTGTTGGGGGACCAGAGCTGGGACAGGATGATTAGTGTTGGCCCACGGCCCCAGGACCCCTGGTGGCTCAGATGGTAAAGAATCAGCCTGCAATGCAGGAGACCTGGGTTCAAACCCTGGGTTGGGAAGATCCCCTGGAGGAGGGCATGGCAACCCACTCCAATATTGTTGCCTGGAGAATCCCCATGGACAGAGGTGTCTAGTGGGCTATAGTCCCTGGGGTCGCAAAGAGTCTGACACCGCTGAGCGACTAGGCGCTTAGCACAGGGCCCCAGGAATGGACCAGGGTGGTCTCCAGGACCTGGGGTGGACAGTCTGGGGCTGAGCAGGGCTGAAATCATCCTGCCCCATCTCTGGGCCCCCATGCTGGTGGGTACAATGACCCTGGATGAAGCTGGCGGCGTGTGTCAGCCTTGGCTCCTCTTGCTGGAGAGGGTGGCCTCCAGGGTCTACAGGGGTCCAGGCGAGGGAGAGGGCCTGTGAGCCCTGAGCTTTGGTTCCTCCGGATGGTCGGGCCTGACGGTGAGGCCGGCGCTGCTCCCTGACTTCTCACGCTGCGCAGAAGGGCCCTTTGCACAGGAGACTCAGCTGTGAACTGACAGCAGACAGTGCCCAGGGGTCTGCAGGAGCTGGGGCCACGTGGGAACTTCGGTCCCCTCCCTCACCTCTGGGTCGGCCTCCGAAAGAGGAGGGGCATGGGAAGGGGAGAGAGTAGGCTGGAGGGCTGCTCCTGAGAGCACCTGAAGCCCAGAACAAGGGTCCGGGGTCAGAGGTCACAGTGAGTAATTCCAAACTGTGGGGCCCGAGGATGTGCCAGCATCAGTCAAGCGCTCTTGATGGGCAGGTGCGATGCTGGCCACTCCCACGCGCTGCTTGCTACACCCCTCCTGGCAGCCCTGACCGCGCCTCTACCTTATAGATGAAAAGACTGAGGCGCCGGGAGTCCCGCCCAGAGCTGCACAGCAACCGCACCTGTGCTGGAACCCCACCCAGAGGACTGGGCGCCCCCGCTTTTGTGCACGCTCACCGCCCCGCCCCGCTCTGCGTCCGTGCAGTTCACGGAGCGGGCGGGGAAGGGGGCGCGGCAGGGCGCACGCCTTCTCAGGCAGAGGCAGCACTTGGCCACCAGAGGGCGCTAAATCCTCACTCCTGAGCCGCGGCCTGCACATCCCCGGCCTGTCCACGAGGTGGCAGCAAAGCCCCGGTTGTGTGTAGCTCTTGCGGGCCAGAGCATGCCCCAGATGCAGAGGAGACGGTGTTGGTCTTCTGCCCGCTGCCCCTCCCAGCCTTGGGGTCACGGGGACCCTGCTTCCCCAACTCTCTCTCCAGGCAGACCGTGGAGGTCAGTCTCAAACCCACCAGCTCCAGAGGATCCCAAACATCCCCAGCGCCCCTCATGGGTCTATGGGGCGGTAAGCTTTCAGGAAGCCCTGGAGAGCAGAGACGGGTCCACAGGGACAGAGGGGTCAGGGGTCAGCTGGGGTGCTGTCTTCAGTCCTGCTGGCTTCACTCCCCTCTTTGGCAAGCTTAGACTGGGGACACACCCTGACCCACCTTGGCCATTGTTCCTTCTGTCTCCTGCCCCTGGCAAACCCCAAAGCAGCCAACCCCGCAGCCTGCCCCCTCAGCGGCAAGAGGAGAGGACTCGCTGGGCTCTCTGTACATTCGGCATCACAAACCTCTCAGGGCCACCAACGGCCTGCAAGCATTCATCCTCCACTGTCCGTGAGGGTGACCCGAGCCTTCTGCGACCTCAGCCACACCACACACACATGTTCACGTGGGCGCGCGCACACATACACATGCCTATATGGGCACACACATGCACATGTGCACACACACACACAGAAATGTGCAGACCTGACAGTGTGCCTCTTACTGCAGTGAAAGGAAAGGGGAGGACCAGACATGTCCTCACATCTCCTGTCAAATTGATACTCCAAGTGCATTGAGCCCAGTTGCCCCCCTCCCCCTGCCCTGCCAGGGTCCACCCTCCAATCACTCTTGGAGCCCAGCCCCTTGTCTCCTCCTCAAAGGCATCACCCTCTCTCTGCTGGTTCATTAGGCTTCAGCAGGGCCCTGTCTTCAAAACCAAAGAAGCCTTAGCCCCCAAACCAAAGAAGCCCTCCAGCCCTGGCCCCATTTCTGCCTGCTCCTTCTCTGCAAAACTTGTCCCGCCACCTCACTCCCCCTCAAGCCTTTTGCTCTTGAACCCACTGTGGTCTGCCTGCCAGTCCCCCCACCCACAGAAATGGCTTGTTTCTGAGTCTCCAACTATCCCATGTTCTGAATTCGACAGACACTACGATCTACTTGGACCAACTCGCCAGCCACACTATGCTGTCCAGTGGACTCCCAAACCGGCACCTCCAGCCCTGACCTCAGACCTCAGACCGCACCCCTGCCGGCTGTCTCAGGGCACCTCCCACCTCTCCCAGCTTTTCTCCCCAGGCCTCTCATCAGCCTTCCATCCCCAATCAGCCCTGGAGGTCATTCTCTCTGTCCCCTAAGTGTATCCTGAATCCGTGCACTTCTCTTCTTGTCGAGAGCCTTCATCTTTTTTTCCATGTGGGATCTTAATTCCTCAACCAGGGATTGAATCCATGTCCCCTGCAGTGGAAGCATAGAATCTTAACCACTGGACCACCAGGATTCCGCTTCGTTCCCTCCCTGGCCCCTGAAGCAATGTTAAGAATTCTGGCTTTACTGCTATACTGGAGACGGCTCTAAGCATTTCATATATATTGCCTTATATAATTGTCACCACAACCCTGAAAGGTGGGTATAATCATTTATCCTCCCAGTTTTTACAGAAGAGGAAACTGACACAGAGAGGTTATGTAATTTGCCCAAGCTCACACAGCTATGAGGAGGATGTTCCAAGATGCAGACCCTGGCATTCGGGCCCTGGTATCCCCCAGCGTGTTCTCATGCTTCAGCAGAAAAAGGTTAGAACTAGACTCCTCCTGGGCCCATGGGGTGGAAAGAAGGGAAGGAAGAGAGACGCAGTGGCCCAAGGGATCTGGGCTCGACAAGGAGGACTGTGAGGGCAGGAAAGGCTGACGGCAGGGGGAAGGTGGGAGGGTCTGTAGAGAAAGTAAGGTGGGCGCTGGGAATCTGTGACCTTGGAGATGGTGTGATTTCGTGTAATGACAAGGACCGACTGTAGCTGGTTGTGGAGGGGAGCGGGCGGCGGGGAGCACAGAGCTTGTAGCAAGTCATGTCTCATAGACGGACCGTCTTCAGCCTCCTCTTGGTCCAAGGACACCCTCATCCCACACCTGTGTCTGCACCCAACCCCATCACGTCATTCCTGTCACCTGCCTGTCACCTGGGACGGTCTGTGTCTGCCTGACTGTCTGGAACCGCTGTGTGTGGGTCAGCCTGACTGCGGGCTACGTGGTGTCACCTGGGCTGTGAGTCAGGCCTCTCTTTGGGATACAAAGCCTGGGAGTGGGGCTGGGACCTACTGGTGGGGAGACCCAGGTGGGCGAAGGGCAGTTTGGGCGACTCGGGAAAGATGACCCAGCCAGGCAGGACGGACCAGGGCAGTGAAGGCAGGCAGGTCAGGAAGGAAAGCTGGATTCTTACTCTCCAAGCCCATGTGCTGAATTTTACTTTTCCTTTTATTTATTTCTTCTGCTTAAATCCTGTTTCTCTCCCTGAGGCATCTAATCTATTATTTAACATTGGATTGTGCGATTGAAACTCCCAGGCAAATTGAAAATTATTTGTGTTTGAGGTTTCAGGCATGAAGCCGAGGCAACTGTTTCTGGGAAATCCTGGGCACCTGGGTGAAGGTGAAGGACCTGCAGCCCTGCCCCTTGAAGGGGTGGGGGGAATGGCTGGGGGTCCAAGCCCCCAGGCCCTGCCCGGCTCAACCCAGGCCTCACACACCCAGTGCCCACAACTCAAAGTCATTCATCTCCCCTTTGCATTTCACTTGGAGACACCGTCCGCAACTCCCACCAAGCAGGTGCCCTTGGCCCCCAGCCCCGCACCCACCCTGGGGGAGGCCTGGGTCACAGGAGAATGAATGGCACAAGGGCCAGGTTCGCCATCACTTTTTAGGGCTCAGGCTCTCCGTGGGTTTGCGGCCAGGGTTGCCAGCCTAATGGGGTCTGTGAGGTCGCAGGGCCCAGGGTGGGGCTGAGGGCCCTGACCTGGGGCGGGGAGTGACCGGCCTCTGGAGCCCAAGGGCTGAGAGGGGTGTCATCCCATAGGGCTGCCTCCAAGGACACCCCTCCAAGGAATCCCCACCCCCACCCCCATCCCCAGGCAGAGTAGGCTTAGGTTCCCGCAGGGCGCTTGCCTCCTGTGTGCGGGGTGGGGAGGGCAGTGCCTCTTCGTGGTGATAAGGAGGTTGGACTTTGTGCTAGAAACAACAGGAAGCCACAGAAGGGCTTTGAGACCTGGAGATGCGACAGCTTTTCTATGTCAAAAAAAGATGCGTTTAAAAAAAAAAAAAAAAAACATGCATAAGGGACTTCCCTGGCGGCCCTGTGATTAAGATTCTGACCTTCCAATGCAGGGGTTGCAGTTTTGATCCCTGATTGGGGAACTAAGATCCCACTTTCTGCAGGGCATGGCCAAAAAGTAAAATAATAATTAAGTTTTTCTTTTTTTTTTTTTTTTAAGAAAAGGACTTACCTGGTGGCCCAGTGGTTAAGACTTTGTGCTTCCACTGCAGGGGGCTCAGGTTCAATCCCTGGTCAGGGAACTAGGTTCCCACGGGCCTCACAGTGAGGCCAAAAAGAAAAAAAAAAGTGAAAGAAGGATCCACAAGAGGAGAGGCCATGGGCACTCATCCACTCCAGGTTTCCCAAGCCGTCACATGTGCCAGGCACTGTGCTAGGCTGGGGACACATGGTGGCGGCTCCCGTGTGCTCCTGCTAAGAACCAGGGCCCAGCACGTGGGATGACACCGGGGCTGTGGATCCCCCACGAGGATCGATCCTCAGTCACTCAGTCGGGTCAGAGAGCTTCTGCTGCCCTTGTAGGAACACGATGGGGAGGGTGGGTGCGTGCACGTGTGCACACGGTCACTCAGCCGTGTCCGACTCTTTGCCACCCCATAACTGTAGCCTGCCAGGCTCCTCTGTCCATGGGGATTCTCCAGGCAAGAATACTGGAGTGGGTTGCCATTTCCTCCTCAAGAGGATCTTCCCACCACAGGGATCAAACTCAGGGCTCCCGCACTGCGGGTGGATTCTTTACTGTCTGAGCCAGTGGGGCAGGTGCACAAAAGACTCTCCCGGAACAGCCTGCCTCCAGCCCCTGTCACAAACCTCAGGAAATGCTGATAAGCTTATAGCATAAATGTCACTTTGCACCACTTCCCCCAGAGAATGCATCATCTTTTCAGAGGCCTCTGGGATATATAGAAAAGTTTATCACAGGGCTTCCCTGGTGGCTCAGTGGTAAAGAATCTGCCTTCCAATGCAGGAGACACTGGTTCGATCCCTAATCCAGGAAGACCCCACGTGACAGAGCAACTAAGCCGGTGCCTTAGAGCCCAGGAGCAGCAACTACTGAGCCCTCACGCTGCAACTACTGAAGCCTGTGTGCCCTGGAACCCGTGCTCTGCAACAAGGAAAGCCTCCGCAATGAGAAGCCAGCACACCACAGCTAGAATAGCCCCCAGCTTGTCACAACTAGAGAAAAGCCCGTGCAACAACCAAGACCCAGCGCAGCCAAAAATAAACATAAATAAATAAATTTTTTAATAAAAGTTTTCACAGATCCCTCTGAGTCTCTGTCTGTCTGTCTCTCTCACACACACACACTTGCACACCCCTCAGTTCCCAAGGAAGGCATGTAAAATATAAAAGTCACATATTCAGACAATAGTGATGTGATTGGAGCTTACAACAGCTGGGACCTTTTGGTAACAAGTATAAGAAATGTGTTGGCAGCAGTTTCAGTTGAAGGAGGACCTGATGAGAGGTCCAGGATGATGGGGACAGACAAACACACACAGACACACAGACACACACACACACACACACAGCCGGGCTGCAGGGGCCCAAGCCTGGGACCCGGAGTGCCACCAAGACTCTCTAGCGTGCTCACCTCTGCTCCCCTGGGGGCTGTTTCCTGCATCCCTGTCCCATCGTGCATCCACTTCCCCTGCTCCTTCTGTGCCCATGGTAGAAACTTAGGCAGGGGACTTGCCAGGGAGCCCGCTGCCCAGGGAGGGACTGGACCCAGTCCCCGTCCCAGGGACACTCTCATGGGCCCTGCAGTTCCATCTCTAGAAATCTGTCCTGCAGAAGCTCCAGGCAGGAAGACAAGAATATGCAGGAAGTGGTCACCGCAGCATGATGTGAACTAGCTATTAAAACACTGGAAACACCTTAAATAGTCATCAGTAGAGAAATAGACAAGTGCTATCCACTCTTGCTGCCAACTTTGATGTATCCACTTAATTAAGAAAGCAGTAGTTCCCCCTCATTCAACAAATACCTTCTGAGCACTTGTGGAAGGCACACGGTGCTCAGTGAAGGGGACACGGTAGTGAACAAAACCAAACCGCATCCTTGACTCACAGAGCTCGCTGTACCTGGGGAGTCTGATGCTAGCGAAGCATTAACACTGCGGGAGCAGCTTCCTGAGCTCCGGAGGCCTGCAGCGCAGACGACCTGGGTAGAGAAGTCAGGGAAGGCTTCCTGGAGGAAGCGGTGATTGCACCCAGATCAGGACAAGAGGGAGAGAAAGGAAAAGCGCACGTGCAAGTGTCCAGGGGTAAAAGATTGCATGGCCAATGAGGGAAGGAGGACAAGGGACGGTGGTGGATGCCATGGTGAGCCACCCAGATGCCCTTCGGGAGGGCAGAGCCTCCAGTGTCAGCAGCGCTGCTGGCAGACAATGCTCTTGTGGGATCGTCTAGACTAAAGACAGGGGCTTCCCAGGTGGCGCTAGTGGTGAAGACCCCCCCCCCCCCCCCCCCAACCTGCCACTGCAGGAGACACAAGAGAAATGGGTTTGATTCCTGAGTCAGGAAGATCCCCTGAGGAGGAAATGGCAACCCACTCCAGTGCTCTTGCCTGGAGAACCCCATGGACAGAGGAGCCTGGCGGGCTACAGTCCCAGGGGTCAAAAAGAGTCGGACACGACCCAAAGGACTTAGCGGGCACACACGTAGGCTAAAGACAGATGCTTGCTTAAGGTCACAGCACAGCCAGCGTCTAATCGACACAGAAATAGAAAGGCCCAGCACAATTCTGGGCCTCATACAACAATTCTGAATGGCCATCCAGCCTCAAAGCTCCACCTACCTGGTCTGAACAACGGCCCGCAAAGATGTCCACATCCTAGCCCCCAGAACTTGTGAATATGCTAGTTTACAGGGCCAAAGGATTTTCTCCACTATTATTAAGGATCAAGAGGTGGGGTGGTGATCCTGGCTCATCCTGGTGGGCACAGTGTAATCACGAGTGCCCTTACAAAGGGAGGCAGGGGCTTCCCTGGTGGCCCAGTGGCTAAGATTCCAAGTTCCCAATGCAGGAAGTCCAGGTTCGATCCTTCATCTGGAAACTAGATTCCACATGCTGCCACTAAGACTTCAGAGGCCACAACTAAAGATCCTGCATGCCACAACTAAGACCCACTGCAGCCAAATAAATAAGTAAAGAAATAGTTTTTTTTTAATTAAAGAAGAATTTAAAGGAAGCAGAAGGGTCAGAGTCAGGGAGGAAGGGGAAACAATGGAAGCCGAGGTCAGAATGATGGAAGGAAGACGCCATGAACCAAGGAAGGCAGAAAGCCTCCAGACAATGGAAAAGGCAAGGAAACACTTCCTTCCTGGAGCCTACAGACGGAACACAGCCCTGCAGACCCATTCTCAACTTCTGAACTCCGGAACTGTAGGGTAATAAACTTGTGCTGTTCTAAGCCTCTCTGCGGCAATTTGTTATAACAGCAACAGGAAACTGACAAAGCATTGGAACCCAACTTCTGGATCCTGGGAACTCTCCTTTATCAACCTCTTGCGTGCTAATAAGTTCCACTTGCTGGGGAACCCCTCCTACAGCAGTGAGGGCTGAGGAGTCTGAGAAAGCAGGTGCTGGGGTGGGATTTGGAAGCAGATTCACCCATCTCCTGCCTGGCGACAGTAGTAGGTGGATTACAACAAGGTGACAATGCAATTGTTAGAACGTTCACCTTCGATGAATTGAGATAGTTTACCTGTGAAATGCCATGCTGAGGGCAGCTATTTGGATGGATACCTGAAAAAGAGCAAAATAAGTGGAATTAGGTGGCTATGGCTCAACCTGACTAGCACTTAAAAAAAAAAAGATAACCAAAAGCTGAGAGTAATTAAGAGCTAAGTGTGAAAGGAGGTCCTCAAGTCCTGCGGTGGGAGAGCGGACAGAGGAGGATCTCAGAGCAACCAAGTTCCAAAGAAGATTAAACTCAACCTAACTTAGCTCAGGTCAGGAAGCAACAGTTAGAACTGGACATGGAACAACATGTTCCAAATAGGAAAAGGAGTACGTCAAGGCTGTATATTGTCACCCTGCTTATTTAACTTATATGCAGAGTACATCATGAGAAACTCTGGGCTGGGAGAAGCACAAGCTGGAATCAAGATTGCCGGGAGAAATATCAATAACCTCAGATATGCAGATGACACCACCCTTATGGCAGAAAGTGAAGAGGAACTAAAGAGCCTCTTGATGAAAGTGAAAGAGGAGAGTGAAAAAGTTGGCTTAAAGCTCAACATTCAGACAACTAAGATCATGGCATCTGGTCCCATCACTTCCTGGGAAATAGATGGGGAAACAGTGGAAACAGTGCCAGACTTTATTTTTGGGGGCTCCCAAATCATTGCAGATGGTGATTGCAGCCATGAAATTAAAAGATGCTTACTCCTTGGAAGGAAAGTTATGACCAATCTAGACAGCATATTAAAAAGCAGAGACATTTCTTTGCCAACAAAGGTCCATCTAGTCAAGGCTATGGTTTTTCCAGTGGTCATGTATGGATGTGAGAGTTGGACTGTGAAGAAAGCTGAGCGCCGAAGAATTGATGCTTTTGAACTGTGGTGTTGGAGAAGACTCTTAAGAGTCCCTTGGACTGCAAGGAGACCCAACCAGTCCATCCTAAAGGAGATCAGTCCTGGGTGTTCATTGGAAGGATGGATGCTGAAGCTGAAACTCCAATACTTTGGCCACTTCATGCAAAGAGTTGACTCATTGGAAAAGACCCTGATGCTGGGAGGGATTGGAGGCAGGAGGAGAAGGGGATGACAGAGGATGAGATAGATGGATAGCATCACCGACTCGATGGACATGAGTTTGAGTAAACTCCAGGAGTTAGTGATGGACAGGGAGGCCTGGCGTGCTGTGATTCATGGGGTCACAAAGAGTCGTACACGACTGAGTGACTGAACTGAACTGAACTGAACTTAGCTCTGTGTCAAGACCATGCTCTGATGGGGAGAGGATGGCCCCTTGACATTTCAGATGGGATGTCTGAGTTGATGCACCCCAAATCTGAAATCCCTCGATTGTCTTGAACCCTTTGAGCTTTGCAGAAGTAACCCATTCTTTCCTATTAAGGGCTACCACTGCTGCTGCTAAATCACTTGAGTCGTGTCCAACTCTTTGCAACCCCATGGACTGTAGCCCACCGGGCTACTCTGTCCTTGGGATTCTCCAAGCAAGAATACTGGAGTGGGTTGCCAAACCCTCCTCCAGGGGGTCTTCCCGACCCAGGAATCAAAGTCTTATCTCTTATGTCTCCTGCATTGGCAGGCAGGTTCTTTACCAGTAGCACCACCTGGGAAGCCCCTATTAAGGGTTAATACTTCCCTATTCCTTGAGGAAAAATGCAGAGGTCTCTGCTCTGTGTTACTTTATGAAGCCCCTCCAGGATCTGCCTCTATCTCCCCTTCCGGTCACTAGACCTGTAATTGGGGGTCAAGTCACATGATGACTGGGCCAAGGCGGTGCTGGACTTGATAAGGAAGGAAAGGAACTATGGCCCCCGGGCACTGGCAGGAGCCAGGAGAGCACAGGTGAGACTGGATTTTGAAGGTGTATCATCCAAAGTCAGATGGTGGCAGAGACACAGAAGGCTGGACTGATGGGAAATCTTATTGATGTGACAGCACTTTCCTGGGATGCGAGATTCCCTAGCAAGGACCATGGAGGTGGTGCAGAGATGCTGCTAGAAGCACAGAAAGGTACTTCCCTGGTGGGCCAGTGGCTAAGACTCTGAGCTCCCAATGCAGGGGACCTGGGTTCAGTCCCTGGTCAGGGAACTTAGATCCCACATGCCACAATTAAGAGTGCACATGCCACAACTAAGACCCAGTGCAGCCAAATAAATAAATAAATATTCTTTAAAAAGTTGAAAGAAGAAGCACAGAAAACGGCAGGGCCTGTATGTTTAGGAAGCCGGAATTTTTGTGTTAGGTGGTAGAAGGGGGAATTAAAGGGCTCTGCGAAGTGGGTGGGCTGGAGTGGATGTGCTAAAACCCTAAGGCGGGGAAAACCAGTGGAGGAGTACACTTGTCTGGAGGGGCTGGTGGACACACCGCTTCCCCTTGCAGAGGGAATGTATGCTTACGAGGAGCCCAGCATCACTGAGACGGTGGATGACGGCTTGCCTCTGTGGGCCCGGCCGCTGGTGGGATCAGTTCTCGTGGCTCAAGGATCACTAACAGCAGTGAGGGCAAGGGAGCCCCAAACAATCGAGGTCTGGTGGTGATACCGACCCATCCATAGAGAGGTAGATGCAATCATTATAATGAGTGGTCAGGTCAGAGTGGCCCCAGGGGACCAGGTCTATAGCAAGTCCTCGAGAACAAGGTATTCCCTGGAGGCAAAATAGATGGGCAGCCAACAAATGTCCTACTCTAGCTGTACAATCAAAGAAATCAAGAATGGACAGTCAGGAGGCCAAGGGCAATCCTCCCAGTGAAACAAAAATGTCAGGATTCCTCATCGAGTTTCTGGAGGTCAATTTTCAGATCTGGAACCCACTGACTAAAGGAGACACCGAACCCGCGGGATGAGCCGGTAACACGAAGCAAGTGTATTAAGTGATCATACCTCAGTCCTCCTCCAAATGTGTCCCGCAGAAAGAAGCCACCTGAATAAATCTAGGACATAAGACAGAGTCTGACTTCATAAAGATACAATGAGCTCTGGTGTATCGTGGTGGCCCTCCATTAGAGTGGGGCCCTACAGCCCAGGTGATGGATGGAATACTGGGCCAGGCCTGGCTTACAGTGGATCCAGTGGGCCCACAGATTCATGCAGTGGTCATTTCCCCACTCCCCAAAGTGTAATTAGAGGCAGTAATTGTCACAACCCCCATTTTGATTCCTTGGCCTGCAGGGTGAGAGTTTTTGTGGTGGGGTAGGCAAAGAGGAATCTCTGAAACTGTCTTCTTTTCCCTTCCAAGACAGTAAATTAAAACACACACACACACACACACACACACACACACTATCTCTACGACTTCTCTGCTGGTCCAGTGGTTAAGAATCTACCTTACAAGGCCGGGTACATGGGTTCAATTCCTGGTCCGGGAACTAAGATCCCAGATGCCATGGGGCAACTGAGCCCCTGCACACAACTCCTGAAGGACGTGTGCCCCACAGCCCATGCTCTGCAACCAGAGAAGCCGCTGCAAGGAGAAGCGCCCCCCCCCGCCCCCGCCTCAACTAGAGAGTAGCCTGCATGCAAGAACAAAGACCCAGCACAGCCAAGAACAAATAAATAAAAACTTTAAAAAATATTCTGAAAAGCACACAATATCTCATCCCAAGTGGGGGAGGGGGAGGGTGGTACTGGATATTGGAGCTCCCTTTTAAAAGCTCAAGGATCAAAGGTCCTTGATCAAAGATCGAATGGTCCTCATTACAGTTCCGTTGAACTGACCAGTTTGACCCCTGCAAAAACAAGACAGATCTCGGAGGATGACAGTGCAAATCCAGTCAAGTTCTAGTCAGAATCACAGCTGCTGTGACAAATGTGATAGTCTCGCCAGTGCAAATTATCACGGCCTCAGTCCGTAGTACTTGGCCATTGATCTGGCAAATGTATTATGTTCCATCCTTAACAGAAAAGAAGATCACAAACAGTTTGCAGAGACTTCTCTACTGGTCCAGAGGCTAAGACTCCATGTTCCCAATGCAGGAGGCCCGGGTTCTATCTCTGGACAGGGAACTAGATCCCACATGCTGCAGCTAAGACCTGGTGCAGCCAAAATAAATCTTTAAAAAATAGTTTGTGTTCAGTTGGAATGGCTAGCAGTATACCTTCACCGTCTCACCCCAGAACTATATTCACTCTTCAGGCCCCTGTCCAATTATAGGCCCCAAAGATCTGAAGTGGTCTCCTACCTTGCAAAATACTGCATTGATCTGCTGTATCAATAACCTCGTGCTCATCAGAATGAATGAACAAGAAGTAGCTAGTATGTTGTGGATCCACCCACTCCAAAGGGTGAGAGGGTAAGCCCAGTGAAGTTTCAGGGACCTGTCATACCAGTACAGCTTTCAGGAGCTGTAGTGATCTGCAACATGCTGGGGCAACCAAACCAAAGGACAAATAGGACTTCCCTGGTGGTCCAGTGGCTAAGACTCTGCGCTTTCAATGCAGGGGGCCTGGGTTCGATTCCTGGTCAAGGAACTAGATCCCACATACTGCAAGTAAGAGTTTGCCTGGGCTTCCCTGGTAGCTCAGCAGGTAAAGAATTCGCCTGCAATGCAGGAGGTTCGATTCCTGGATCGGGACGATCCCCCGGAGAAGGGATAGTCTACCCACTCCAGTATTCTTGGGCTTCACTGGTGGCTCAGCTGGTAAAGAATCTGCCTGCAATGTGGGAGACCTGGGTTGGATCCCTGGGTTGGGAAGATCCTCTGGAGAAGGGAACCGCTATCCACGCCTGTATTCTGGCCTGGAGAATTCCATGGACTATATAGTCCATGGAGTCACAGAGAGTGGGACGTGACTGAGCGACTCGGTTTCACTCTCACTTCATGCCACAACTAAGAGTTCACATGCTGCAGTGAGGATCAAAGATCCCGAGTGCCGCAGCTGAGACCTAGCACGCCAAATAATTTTTTTTTTTTAAGTGAAGGACAAATAGTGGCATCTTGCACCTTCCACCTCAGAGAAGGAAGCGTAATGCTTGGTGGGATTCCTTGGGTTCTGAAGGCGCTGTCCACATGTAGGACTACTCCAAACCACATACTGGGAGACCTGAAAAGCTGCCAGCTTTGATTCAGCCCAGAGATGGAAAGGACTTGCAGCAGGTCCAGGCTCTGACACAAGAAGTGCAGACTCGGGCTGTACCGAGGGTCCCTCTCGGTGTCAGCAAATGGAAGGGTGAGGGTCCACACGTGATCTTAAGATGCAATGGTCAGATCACTTCCTGTATCTCCCTAAATCTGCCAGTCTGATAAAGCAATGGAAGAGCCTGTATAAGCACAGTTAAAGTGGTGTTGGAGGTGTCAGCCCTGGGAAAGAGACCGTGTACGGTTTTTGGCAAGCCCCATGGAGAGAATTGTGATGCAGACTCTTCAGGTTCTGCCACAAAGCCATGTCATACGGAAAATTATAAATCTTTTAAAAAGCAGTTCCTGGCATACTGTGGGCCCTGGTGTAGACAGTGTACCTCACCACAAATATTAAAAAATAAATAAAAAGTGGTTGGGGGACGAGAAGGAGAATGACTAGACAGAAGCTAGGCTGTCTGGGGCTGTCGCGTGGATGGGACCTGGCAGAAAGTGTGACACTTTTCTGTATCACTGGAGAGCATCCTTCAAGGAGGAGGCACTAGACAACCAAAACCAAGTCAACAGAATGACTTGGCCAAGTGACGTCAACCGGCTCCTGGCCTCTCCCCTGCTGGCACCAGGGGCAGAGATGGAGCTCTGAAGAGGTCAAGAGGATGGACTCTCACTCAGAAGGACTGCTCCAGCTGCTGCTGCTGCTAATGTTCACTCTTCCAGCAACAGAGCCCAAAGCTATATCCTAGACACCGTGTCCTTTCTTGAAGACACTAGAAATCCAAGTTGACCACATTGGATCTCTTTCATCCTGAAAGGAGCAGTGATTCATTTTATCAGGGGTAAATACAATAGATCAAATGTCCATCAGCAGAGGACTGGATGAAGAAGATGTGGTTCACATATACAAGGGAATATCGTGTGTGTGTGTGTTCAGTTGCGTCAGTCATGTCTGACTCTTTACGACCCCATGGACTGTAGCCCGCCAGGTTCCTCCGTCCACGGGATTCTCCAGCAAGCATACTGGCAAGGGTTGCCAGGCCCTCCTCCAGGGGATTTCCTGACCCAAGGATCAAATCGGCGTCTCCCATGTCTCCTGCATTGCAGGCGGATTCTTTACCTCTGAGCCACCGGGGACGCCCCACAGTGGAATATTCCTCAGCCATAAAAAGGTACAAAATTATGCCATTTGCAGAGACCTAAATGAACCTAGAGACTATAGTACAGGTGAGTTAAGTTAGAAAGAGAAAAATAAATATGGTATATTAATGCATGTAAGTGCAATCTAGAAAAATGGTATGGATGATCTTATCTGCAAAGCAGGAAAAGACACAGATATAAAGAACAAATGTAAGGATCCCAAGATGGAAGGGGGGGTGGGATGAACCGGGAGATTGGGATTGACATATATACATTATTGATACAATGTATAAGGTAGGTAAGGAATGAGAACCTGCTCTATAAGCACAGGGAACTCTACCCAAGGCCCGGTGGAGACTTAAGTGGGAAGGAAATCCAACAAAGAGGGGTATATGTAAATGGATACCTGACCCACTTTGCCGTACAGCAGAAACTAACAACACTGTAAAGCAACTATATTCCAATAAAAATTAATTTAAAAAAATCAGCAGGTCAACATGAGTCTACCCATGTGTGATTGGCCGAATAACAACCATTCCCCACAAAGACATCTTTGTCCTAATTCCCAGAACCTGAATATGTTCCCTTTACTAAGCCAAAGGGACTTTGAAGGTGTGGTTAATGATTTTGAGATGGGGAGATTTTCCTGAATTATCTGGGTGGGGACAGTGTCCTTCTAAGTAAAAGAGGGAAGCAAGAAATCATCAGAGTGAGGTGGTGTGAGGGGAACTTGGCAAGGTTTAAGCCAGAAGTTAGTTGCAGGATCTTTTTGAAAAGATCCTTCTGGCTACCACAAGGAAAATAAATTGTGAGGGTGAGATTCACGCTGTGAGACCAGAAGGATGGTCCTGTGAGCGTCCAGATGAGAGATCCAGATGAGATGAGAAGGTGGCTGGACCAGAGTGGTGGGGGGTGTAGAGGGGAGGAACGTGGGTGGGTATGAAGAGTAATTTGACAGACCCTGGAGATGGCTGGAGATGAGAAGTGGAGAAGAGGGCTTCCCTGGTGGTCCAGTGGTTAAGAATCGGCCTTGCAATGCAGGGGATACTGGTTTGGTCCCTGGTCTGGGAAGGTTCCACAAGCCATGGGGCAACTAAACCCATGTGCTGCAACTACAGAGCTCGCACCCAGCGCCAATGCTCCAGGAGAGAAGCCGTGGCAACGAGGAGTCCGAGCACCACAGCTAGAAAGTAGCCCCCGGTCACCGCAACTAGAGAAAGCCTGAGCACAGCATCGAAAACCCAACACATCCAAAAGTAAAAATAAATTTATTAAATAATTTGTTTTTTTAAGCTGACCTGGTCTACTAGTTACCAAAGAAAGAAAGAAATGGAGAAGAGGGTCATGGAGAAGGAAATTCCTGGATGACTCCCAGGTTCTATCTTGCACATATAAGTGGCAGGGTGAGATGGGGACAGTGGGAGGAGGCCAGGTTCGAAGGAGATGAGTCTGAGACAGGATATGCTGAGCCTGAGGAACCTCTGAGACATCCCTGGGGAGGCGTCAGGTGGGCAACAGGGCCTGTAGGTGGAAGGAGGTATAAACGCCTGAGTCATTGTCAGGCAGAACTGCTGTGAGATTAGAGAGGGAGAAAGTGTAAGAGGAGAGGAGGAGGAGGCCTGGGAAATGGCCAGATAGGGTGGATGAGCCAGCAAACAAAGCTGAAAAGCAGTGGGCTGAGTAAGAGGGGAAAGAAACACATGCAGAATTTGCTCTGTGGATGTCAAGGCAACAGCCAGTCCAGGGATGGTTATGCTGCAGAAACAAACATTCCCTAACAAAATCAAAGGCCAAAAAAGACTAACGTTGATTTCTCCCTCACTCTATGGGGCCAGTGTGAGTCAGCAGGGACTCTGCTCACCAAGGTCCCTTGGGAACTGGGTTGATAGAAGCTCCAACTCAAAACCAGCCTCCACAACTGGGCAGGGAAGGGGCGTCGTGTGGCCCATGTGGCACACACATGAAGGGGTGTGTGGGTTTTTTTTTTTCTGTTTTTGTTTTTATTTAAATTTTATTGTAATAGGGTCCACCCAAAAGGAGAGGGTGAAGCACGGGGAACATGCAGGGGACACAGGAACACGATCTTGTGACCAGAGCCACAGCTTCTGTGTTGGGGGAGAGGGATGAAAAGAAAAGGCCGGGGTTGTAGCTGGGGTGGAAGAGGGAAAGGGGAGACAGTGTGGCTGCCTTTCTCCCACACCCAGGAATCACCTCCAGGCCCTGGATCCTGCTCCCCATTTACCCTGGTCCCCTAGGATTCCATCTCTTGTCCTGCTTCTGGCCTCAGTGGCTCTTTCTTTTGCCACTTCTTTGGCTTTTTTTCTTTCTTTTTTGGTATTCTTTGGTATTCTTTTTTTGGTTTTCTTTGGTATTCTTGTTTCTTATTTGGTCTGACTTATTTTCCCCTGACAGATTCAGGCTTGGCACACATTTTGAGGACCTCACCTAACTTCAGAGGAGGCAGGGAGGGAGTTCACAGAGGAAGAGAGCTGGGAGCTATTGAAAGCCTAGATCAGCAGGAGAGAAGTGGCTGGCCAAGCCAAAGGCTGCTGAGAGATAGAGTGACATGAGGACTGAAAAATGGAGGTGATGCGGGTCCTTGGAGACCTGACAAAGAGCTCTGTGGTGGCCTTAAAGGATTAAAGGCCCGAAGGATCCCACTCCTGGGCCTACATCCAGAGAAAAGCAGAATCCAAAAGGATACACGCAGCCCAAAGTTCACTGCAGCACTGTTTATGATAGCCAAGACATGGAAGCAACCTAAATGTCCTTCAACAGAGGAATGGATAAAGAAGATGCGGTACAAATATACAGTGGAATACTACTTAATAAAAAAAGAACGAAATAACACCATTTGCAGCGACATGGATGAACCTAGAGATGATCATACTAATTGAAGTCAGACAGAGAAAGACAAATATCATGTGACATCACTTATATGTGGAATCTTAAAAAAATAGTACAAATAAACTTATTTACAAAACAGAAATAGAGTCACAGATGTAGAAAACAAATGTATGGTTACCAAGAGGGAAAGCAGGAGAAGAATAAATTGGAAGATTTAGGATTAGCATACACATAATGAAAAAAAGTAAAAGTGAAAGTGTTAGGTTCTCAGTCATGACTGACTCTTTGTGACCCACCAGGCTCCTCTGTTCATGGGGATTCTCTAGGCAAGAATACTGGAGTGGGTAGTCATGCCCTCCTCCAGGGGATTTTCCAAACCCAGGGATGGAACCCTGGTCTCCCACATTGCAGGCAGATTCTTTACCATCTGAGCCATCAGGAAAGCCCAAGAATACTGGAGTGGGTAGCCTATCCTTTCTCCAGGGGATCTTCCCAACCCCGGAATCAAACTGGTGTCTCTTGCATTGTAGGTGTATTCTTTACCAGTTGAGCTACCAGGGAAGCCCAAAAGAGTGGATATATGTATACATATAACTGATTCTCTTTGGTGTACACCTGAAATTAACACAACATGGTACATCAAGTATACTCCAATAAAAAGAAAGAAGTCAATGCCAGAAGGTGACTGGAATTGACTGGGGAGGAACTGGAAGGTAAGAAGGGGACAGGAAGTGTAGACCACTCTTCCCATTCCATCAGCCAGGAAGGCGGAGCAAGGCAGGGAAGAGGCTGGGAGAGGATGCTGGAACAGTTCAGTTTTGTTTCCTTTCTCTTAATGGGCGATAATGAATGTGTGTGAAGGCCAATGGAAAGCATCCTTCGAAAGGAAGAGATTAACTGTGCCAGAGAAAGATGGGATAGTCAACAGGGAAGAAGGTCTGTATGTACTGATGCAACTGGAACCCTGGAATTTCCTGCCCCAACAGCCCTCAGCTCACTCCAGGACCTGAGAGGGCCTCTTCCTCAGGTCCACTGTCCTGACTGTGAACAGCACCCACAAATGTGTGCACCCCAAGGTCTGAGAGGTGAGCAAGTGGCAGTCATCTGTGGGCCTTGTGGACAGTCTGGATGTGCAGGGTGGGTATGAATACAGTGTACATGAAGCCCCCCACTGTGAGGGGTGGAGACAGGGGCAGTGAGAGGACAGGGTTGGCCTGGACCAGTTCTCTTCACCCCCCATCCCCACATTCCAGCATACCACGCCAAGAAATCTGAGAATTCCAAACAGAATCCCACCTTCTAGATCACTATAAAGGTGTATTTGTTGAGATTGAAGGATGTAATGTATTTTGATGTAACAACTGTGAGCTTCCTTTATAGCTCAGTTGGTAAAGAATCTGCCTGCAATGCAGGAAACCCCAGTTCGATTCCTGGGTCAGGAAGATCCGCGGGAGAAGGAATAGGCTACCCACTCCAGTATTCTTGGGCTTCCCTGGTGGCTCAGCTGGTAAAGAATCCTGCAATGGGGGAGACCTGGGTTTGATCGCTGGGTTGGGAAGATCCCCTGGAGAAGGGAAAGGCTACCCACTCCAGTATTCTGGCCTGGAGAATTCCATGGACTGTATAGTCCATGGGATTGCAAAGAGTCAGACACGACTGAGTGACCTTCACTTTCAAGTATTGAGACATAAACTATGTAGATCTCCTCTTATCCTCTCGTTCTGAACCCTGCCAATGTTAAGGGTGGGCCAAGATGTGTAATAAATAAACAGACAAATACACATAAATATATATTACTTTATATATTATTTATACTGCATATATATCCACAATAAATATATATTACATAATTTTAAATCATAGAATAAAAGGTATCCCATATATATATAATATATATATTCCCACTCCAATTGGATTAGGATTGTGTGCGTGCACACACACACACAGATATAGTTTGTATCAGTCAGCTTTTGCTGTGTGACAAGGAAATACAATTTCAGCGGCATACAACAATAAGCATTTATTGCTCATGGGTTGGTGGTTGCTAGTGCAGCCCCACCCCACGTGTTTCATTCTGGGGCTCAGCCTGGAAGGTCGGCAGCAGCCTGGGGCATTTTCTTCCTCCTGCAACAGCAGAAGCTCGATCAGGAGGCAAGTTCACACGCTTCAAGCCTCTGCTCCCTAAGCAGCATCTGCTAACTTCCCTTCAGTGAAGCCCAGGACGGGGGATTGGAGGAGTACATTCTGCCAAGCATGATGCCCTGGTAAGGGTATAGATGTCGAAAGCCACTGCAAGGCAGGGAAAAACTAGTATCAATAATTTAGTCTATCATGTACCACACTGAGGTTCTCTAGGAAGAGGAATATGAGACTGTAAGGGTGGATATGGCGGCGGTGGTGGTGGGTGTGTGTGTTGGAAGGGGGCGTAATTTGGAACTCTAATTACTAAAATAACAATTTTTTTCTTCTTTTTATAATTTACCTGTAATCCCACATTCCTCTGTAAGAAAGCAAAAATCAGACCTTCATTCTCCCAAGTCCCAGTCAAAATCCTAACATAAAATTTTTACTACTTGATTCACCAGGAAGACTGGCTCGTCATTTTGAAAAACAAATTCTTTTTTAGATCTTGACCTCAAACCACAAACAAAAGTTAATTCTAAGAGGATAAGAGACCTAAATGCAAAAACAGAGCTGTAACAATTTGTCGGGAGATAATATTTTGAGATATAGCAAAATGCCTTTTCTTTTTGCACTTCCTTGGGTGACCTTCCAGCTTTCCAGCCAGAGGCTTGCATCGCCTAGAGGTGGAGAGAGAGACGGAGGGAGGAGAAGGGCGGGGGACTAAAGAAGGAGGAGGAGGATGGGGGAAAGGTGGAGAGGAGGCAGAAAGGAAGGGAATGAGGGATGGGGGAGGGAGAGGGCAGAAAGAAGGGAGAGGGAGGGAGGGAGCAGGGGAGGAGGGGACCACACCCACCCATACAGCTCTTCCAAAAGCAGCCTGCTGGGAGGTGGAGGTGGGAGGTGGGAGATGGGGTGGGAGGTGGGGCCGTTCCTTCCCTCTGATACCATAGTGGCCAGAAACCACAGTTTTCAGCAAAAGCATCAAAGACCCAGTTCCACCAGGAAAGGCCTTTGGGGACCCCTGGCACATAACACACAGATGTGCTGGCTGAGGGAGGGACCAGGGCAGGATGCAGAGCCCCCCAACCCCCCGCAGATCAAAGGAGTGAGAAGGGAGAGCGCCTACCGGGAATGTGAGAAGAGGTAAGTGGCCAAAACACAGTGCAAGAGGGGGCACCCGCGGGAAAGTTCAAAACACACACAAATGTCATCATTGTTTATGAATACATTCATGTGTTGCAAAAAGTATAAAAATGTGCTCAGGGACGTAGCAACTTTGGGGGTGCAATTACAGGGTGGGGGGGAAGAAGGGAGGGGTTTAAACTGGGCTGTATCTTTTCATTTGATTTTTAAAAAGGGATCTGAAGCAAATATTGGAGCTGTGACTATTTGTCATGTCTGGGTGGTGGGTATGTAGATATTTGTGAGGTGGTTTTCTGTATTCTGAAATGCACAGTAGGGGGAAGACAGACTGCAGGCTAGCATGAAGAGCTTGATGCCACAGCTTAAACACCACGTACCTGTGTGCACGTGTGCCTAGGTGCTCAGAGCAACGTGCACACGTGTCTCTGATTCTGTGCAACTCCATATGTGTCTGCAGTTGTGCAACACTGTGTGTGCACGTGTGTGTGCATGTGTGTGTGCACCACATCTCCCTTTGTGTCTGCCACTTCCATGTGCACGTGTCTGTGCAACTATACGTGTCCACGGTTGCGCTCATGTGTCTTTGACTGTGTGCGCATGTATGTGTATCTGTGCTGTGTGAACAAGAAGAGGAAGGCCACTGGCTGAACAAACACCAGATCACTGACTCATTGCTCCCTGGGAAGAAGAAACCAATTTTTGTTTCTCCTTTGTACATTTCACTGTGTGTATGGTTTTTTATTTTGTTTTGTTTTACAATGATCATGTAGTCTTTCTTCAAATTTAAAAATACTTGTAAAAAGACAGTAAAGAGTTTCACAGTTTGAAAAATGGGAAGAATTTATCAGCAGACCCTAGATGCCCTCCGGGGCTCCTCCTTGCCCCCTAGGTCCCAACCTGGGATTCCATCCACCCCCAAGCGCCCTGAGCTCTGAGGAGCCTAAGGACACTTCCTACCCCCACCCCGAGGGCATGGCCCAAAGCAAGCATGAAATTTCTCTGAAGTATTATCTTGAAATGTTAGGCAACCTTTACATTCTCCCCTTTAATGCATACACGCTTATCTTAATTATACAATCACGAGGTTTTAACCCCTAAATCTTGCAGTCAAGGGGCCTCCCTCTCCCTCACCTTCCCCAGATTGTGTGTCTCCTGTAGGTAGGTGTTGGGCCAACAGTGCTTGGAATAGGAGCCGGGGGTGTAGCTACAGCCCCACCAGAGGTTCTGGAAGGTCAGTTGGAAGAGCAAGCAACCACGATCCTTCCAAGTGTGCTTACACCGGGCTGAGCCCAGTTCTCCGTGTCAGCTGTCACGCTGAAATCTCCCAACAAGGGCAGCAGCTCAGCACCATTACTGCTCTCACGTTACAGGGGCGGCCACAGGACTTCGTGAGATGAGACTGAAGGTCACCCAGTTGCACTCAGAAGTCCAACTTCCTGCCATATACAGACTGTCTCCCTGCAGCAGGAGTCCCCAACCTCGGGATCTGATGCTAGATGATCCAGGCGGAGCTGATGCAGTAACAATAGAACTAAAGTACACAATTAACGGAACGTGCTTGAGTCACCCTGAAACCATCCCCCTGCTACCCGTCCAGGGTAAAATGATCTTCCACAAAACCAGTTCCTGGTGTCAAAAAGGTTGGGACTGCTGCTACAGAATAGGCCCCGGGAGAATGAATTGCCTGGGACAAGGAAGACGGTCGGTGTACCGAGCTTTGGCCGGAGGAAGGAGCCCTGGGCAGGTTGCTGACTGATCAAAGACTGTGTCCCTGTCTCAACTCTACTTTTCCCTGAGGCCCGTGTCAATTTCTGGGCAGGGCCCCGGGGTCCTGTGACCCAGGGCCACCCCGGTGGTCACCTGGAGCCCGTGTGGCACCACATAGAGTCCTTTAGGGGCAGGACTTGGTGTTTCCCAGGCGTCCAGGCCAGCCTGATGCTGACTGAGGCCTGCAGGACCCTAGAGAGGGCCTCGCCGGCCCCCAGTGCCTGCAATAGCCTCGTATTTCTGGAATTCTTTTCTGTGTGTGTCACGGGGACAGCCACACATGTCAAGGGCCCTGATGAACACCAGGTGCTGTTGACAGGAACAGCCTCGTCTTCAAACCTTGAGGGGTTGCTGGGAGGACCTCGTGACTTCACTGATGTAGCTCCAGAGAAAGAGACCTGAGACGAAGCCAGAGGTGAGGAGGGCAGAGGGCCTGGGGCCAGTGGCCTGGCTTGGTTGCCTGGGGGCAGCCATATTTTGGCAGGTCAGCTGTCTCCTGGGACTCTAGAAGGATCTGGAGCATCATCTGTGTGGCAGCCTCTCTGCAGATGCCCTTTGGGGTTCTGCCTTCCTTCCAGGTGGGTCTGCCCTGGCGGCTCAGATGGTAAAAGAATCTGCCTGTAATGCTGGCGACCTGGGTTCGATGCCTAGGCAAGGGAAAGGCTACCAACTCCAGTATTCTTGCCTGAAGAATTCCATGGACAAAGGAGTCTGGCAGGTTACAGTCCAGGGGGTTATAAAGAGTCGGACACAACTGAGAGACTAACACTTGTCCCTTCCTTCCAGCTCAGGGTTCTGGTCAACAGCTCTTCACCTTTGGGGTCCCCAACACAAAACCCATCCTTGCCTCCTTTCCCCAGGCAGATCCTGACTGTGCTCAGGGTCGACCTTCCTCCCCACGCAGCACCCCCAGGACCACGCAGGCCAGGACTAAGCCTGATTGGTTCATGTTTTCCCTGGAACTCGCTTGCAAATTGGCCAATGGAATGTGCCAGAGAGAGCTGTGAGGGCCACTGGATTGATAGGGACAGGGTAAAGGGACAAAATAAGTGATTAATTAATAGATTAGTCAATCCTATTAGGGGATTTTTAAGCAGAAAAAATATCGGAGACCCCTGTAAGTTAATGATTACTCAGGAGAGCAGGTTTACTTAACCACAAAACCAACCAGGCTTGCTTAACAAAACCGGGCAACAGAAGCATGAGACGTGCCCCCAAAACAATACAACAATGTTGGCATGAGACCCACATCCTGCCCACTGAGCTCAGTAAGTTAATGATCCCTAGGACATGCTCTCTGCATACATGAAAAGGGATAATCTGTGGACCTAGCTTGTACACCAGGCTTCCCTGGTGACTCAGATGGTAAAGCGTCTGCCTGCAATGTGGGAGACCTGGGTTCGATCCCTGGGTTGGGAAGATTCCCTGGAGAAGGAAATGGCAACCCACTCCAGTACTCTTGCCTGGAAAATTCCATGGACAGAGGAGCCTGGTAGGCTACAGTCCAAGGGATCGCAAAGAGTCGGACACAACTGAGTGACTTCACTTCTTTTACCTTGTACATACAGGGACAAGAAAACTCCTCTGCTCAACCTGGAGGAGGAGCTGATGATGGAGGCATGATATCTACTCAAAGGGAAAGAAATTCTTCTCTCCCTCCCCACTTTTCCTTTGATTATAAAACTGTAGCTCAGTAAGTTCCCAGGATGTGACATAAAGGACTATGGTACTAGAGCTCTTCGGAGCCCCTGAAACACCACTAAACGGTTTCAGAAGCACTTCCCTCTTCTCTGTGCAGGAAGCTTTGAACTACAGGGTTCTGGGTTCAGGGTTCTGGTCAACAGCTCTTCACCTTTGGGATCCCCAACACAAAACCCATCCTTGCCTCCTTTCCCCAGGCAGATCCTGACTGTGCTCAGGGTCTACATTATTGAACTACATTATTCTGAAACCAGGGAGGACATGGCATAAGAACAGGAGAGTCTGCAGAGCAGGGAGCCTGGGTCCTTGGACACTCTGCTGAGCCTCCGAATGGACTCCAGGGCCACTCTGCCTCCACTGGCCATTACACAAAAAAAATCTACTTTCCTTATCACGAAGCCATTGTGAGGGTTTTGTTGTTCAGCCACTAAGTCATGTCCAACTCTTTGCGATCTCATGGACTGCAGCATGCCAGGCTTCCCTGTCCTCCACCATCTCCTAGAGTTTGCTTAAACTCATGTCCACTGAGTCAGTGATGCCATCCAACCATCTCATCCTCTGTCACCCCCTTTTCCTCCTGCCCTCAATCTTTCCCAGCATCAGGGTCTTTTCCAGTGAGTTGGCTCTTCTCATCAGGTAGCCAAAGTACTGGAGCTTCAGCTTCGGCATCAGTCCTGCCAATGAATATTCAGGGTTGATTTCCTTTAGGACTGATTGACCTCCTTGCAGTCCAAGGGACTCTCAAGAGTCTTCTCCAGCACCACAGTTGGAAAGCATCAATATTTCATCACTCAGCCTTCTTTATGGTCCAATTGTCATACCAGAACATGGACTACTGGAAAAACCATAGCTTTGACTAGATGGACCTTTGTCAGCTAAGTGATGTCTCTGCTTTTTAATTTGCTGTCTAGGTTTGTCATAACTTTTCTTCCAAGAGGGTTTTGTTACTTGCACACAAATTCACAGAGACTCTGAGAATCTGGTAAACATGGTGAAACTTCTCTTGGGAAGAAGGTTCAGACGCCGAATATTGATCAACAGGGGGTTTTGATCCCCCAGAGGTCATCCACAAGCTGCCACCATTGTAGGATTCCTGGTGTTGTCTCACTGCCACCCTGATGCTGGCTCCTGGAGAGGGCAGGTGCTTGGCTTTGAGCAGCATACCCAGGCTGCAGGCAGAAGGCAAGAAGGAGGGGATGGTCTGCAGCCACTGCAGATAGGCTTTACTTTCGCTCCATTAGCAGCAGAAGCCCCTCAGAGCATGGTGTTGGGGGCTGGGCAGAATTCCCTGAGAGCTGGGTGGTCTTGTTTTATTACCTCCCATCTCTCAGTCATGTTTGGACTGCAACTCTCCAGGGACCAGGTCAACTGGCTGACAGTCAGCTCTGTTTGCAGGGGGCATCACTAACCGCCCCCCATCATTTCACTACCCCCTTTATTCTCCAGGTTTACTGGGGTCCTAGAGAGAAGACTGGGGGATTCCTGGTGTGGAGGCAGAGGTCAAGTAGATGTCAGACTGGGATCTCTGGGACAGGCTGGCTCCATTCTAGCCTGGAGGTGGACACAGACCTACGGGGGTCTGGCTTTCACCCCAGGGAGCCTGGGGTGGGGAAGCAGACTGCCTTGCCTCAACGCCCCAGCGTCTCCCCATACCCGCCACCCCACACTCACCCCTCTCAGACAGCAGCAGCTGTGTTACATACAGCCTGTTCATCTGCTATCTGGTCACAGATTTTCTGAAAAGGTTGAGTTCAGCAGACTCTGGGACCTCATTTTCTTATTTAGGTCTTCATCTTAAAATATAGTCTGCAAACAGCAGCAACAAAATACAAACTTACACTGGAAACCACTTTGAAATGTCGAGACTGTCTTATCCACAGCACCTAGATGCAGGGCTTGACCTGCATCAGCTTCGTGTGAACTCATGGATAGCAACCTCAAAGCAAGCTCAGGTTTGAACCCACTTTTTAAAATATGTAAACCATAAGGGCTCAAGGGCTAGTCAAATCTACTGATAAAGCAAGTTCCATTCTGATTAGACTCACATCCAATTTCATCCAATCACTCACATCCAATTTCTTGGACTATAGTAATGAAACAAGATGTATTTCACAAGATGTTTCAGTGTGTTTTCAGTTCTAATTATACATCTTCAATTAAAAAAAAAAACAAACCCTCACCATTACATTATACACCACAGATCATTAAATGCCTATCACAGCCCATGTCCAAGTCTCTCAATGTAAAAGATGGTTGACATTTAGCCGGGAACTTTTAAAACACTTGAGAATAAATTATGGCCCAAACTTACTCTTCTTAATGACATGTATAAAGTTCAGCTCTTTAATAAAAGGATTCAGGAATATGAAAACAAAGTTCCCAGCAATATTAAGGAAAGAAAGGTCTTCCAAAATGGTCAGTTCTTATTTCGATTAAATTGTGCATTTTTAATATAGTTGGTATAAAGTGAAACTCTTAAAAAAACATCGAGGAATTTAAAATGAAATGGAACCTCCTCTTTGCAGGGTCACCAGTACCACAGTGAGATTTGTCTCTTAAACAATGACACTTACTATCTCTGTAGTTCCATGAATACTTTTGAAGTGTCATATTAAAACCAATCTCGTGGCCTTGAGGCAAAGAGAAGCAATTAGTCTTGGAGTTGTGAATAAATAAAAATCCATTTATACACCCGTCCTTGACATGTACCTTGCAAATCTTAGAAACTTCATCTAGTGGGAAAAGAAATGTTAAATCATGAATACCAATGCTAATCACACCGCCATGTGGCTTCCTAAAACAGTTTAGTTTATACCCATCTTCTAAGTATTAATTTATATGTATATATTCATCCATATTGAACACAAAACAAAGAAGCTCTAGCAGGCACCTGGGGGTGAGGGGAGAGTGGTGAGGGGTGATGGGAGCCACAGGGACGGCCCCATGACAAGCAGGTTTTTCAGTGGGTCTGTGTTCCTCAACAGGCCTTCTGGGATGGCTCAGCCGTAAAGAATCCTCCAGCAACGCAGGAGATGCAGGAGGCTGGGGTTCGACCCCTGGGTGGGGAACATCCCTTGGAGAAGGAAATGGCAACTCACTCCAGTATTCTTGCCTGGAAAGTCCCATGGACAGAGGAGCCTGGCGGGCTACAGTCCACAGGGTTGCGATGAGTGGGGCATGACTGAGCCTGCACCCAGGTGCTCCTAAAAAGGGAGCCTGAAGCATTCTTCCTCATGCCTCCTCCTTCCCCCTAAGCACTCAAAGGCTGAAAAGGTTTGTTTTATCTACACATGCCCTTCTCCATTTGTGATCCCAGCCAGCATTGAAGTGAGGACCGTGGAAATCCAAGTATTTGGGTACTTGCTTCACTTCTTATTTGGGTTCATCCCTCAGTGCCGGTAGGGAAGGGTGTAGATGGAGGCTTTGCTGCTCCTTAGCCTCAAGCAGCCCTGGAGAGACTGGGGCAGTCACCAGGGAGCAAAGCAGACCTGCAGGGCCTGGCCCGGATGGAGAGAGCTGAGAGTGGTACTGTCAGGCCTGAGCTGGGAGCCAAAAGTCTGTGGGGCGCCAGGGCGTGGGGAGCAGGGTGGGCAGCCCCTGGGCCGTGCTGCAGCCGCTGCGCAGATCCCTGACCTACTTCCACGGCCCCTTTCTGTTCTAGGAGCAGCTAAAAATCCATAAATTAAGGAAATTAACTGATGGGGCCTGCGGCATCTTTGTAAGCTATTTAAATCTATAAATTTACAACATCTTCTGCATATATCAAGTAATTGAACTAACTGCAGGGATGTAACTTTAATGAGAAAATTTCCCCCTTCTCTTGTAGTTCGAGCTCTAAAATAAATAAATAAAACCTTCCCTTGGAGGGAAGTTTCTGCATATTCCCGCGTGGAGAAGTTACAGGGGCTCTTTCCACGCGCGAGGTCCCCTGGTCAACGCAAGCAGGCCCCGGCCGGGTCCTCCTCCCACCACCTTCCCCGCCCGGGTTCCGAGACGCCCCGAGCGCCCCCAGTGAGTGAGGCCGCTAGAGGGCGTCCAGATCCGGCTGGAGCTCGGGGTGGGGGCCCCAGCGCCGCTCCGGGCCGGAGCGCACCGGTCCTCCAGCTCGAGCCTGGCTCTGGCCCGGGCGTCCCGGGAGAGCCGGACGGGGGCGCAGTGCAGGCGGGGCGCACTGCACCGGAGGCTCCGCGCTCCGTTTCCTAGGAGCCGGGAAATGGTCCAGGAGCGGGGTGGGGGGGGCGGGGGGGACGGACGGGGCGCAAGGGAAACAGGAGAAAGAGGAAGGGGAGGAGGAGAAGGTAGGAGAGAAGGAGGAAGGGGCAGCCGACCCGGGGACCGAGGGGACGCCCGGAGCGCAGGCCTCGGTGCCGCGAGGAGTCTTGGCGGTAGACGTCTCCATCGCGCCGCGCGCGGAAAGGAAATGGCGCGTCTGGCCGCGGGCGGCCGGCCGGGCGCCCCCCGTGCTCCCCTCCCCGGCGGTGGCAGACCGCGCGTCCGCAGACGTCACGCGCGGCGCGGCGCCCCGGTAGAGGGGCAGTCGGGGCCGGGACCCAGGGAGGACGGCCGGGGAGGGGGAGGGGTGGCCCTGGCCTCCCGCTCCTCTCCTGCCCCGGCCGACTCGCAGCCTACTTTCTTCCCAAGTCCCGCCCCTACCCCCGGGCGCCGCGGCGGCGGCTGCTCTCCTCTTTGTAACCGAGGAGTCAAGAAATGTGAGAAACGTGCCCTGTGTTACTTATTTGGGAGCCGAAAATTTATGCCCAGCTGAAAGCGCCCGGGGAAATATTACATCAGATGAAATGACAATGATTAAAATCAGCTTCTCCCCCGCCCCCTCCCGAGCCCGGAGGAGGCCTGGGCGCCGCGTGGCTGGCCGGCGGGGGGCGGGGGGCTGGGCAGCGGAGGGCGCGGGGGCCTGGGCGCACCGCTCCCGGGAGGGTCCTGGCGGAGGCCCCGGCGGGAAGGCGCGGGCTCCGGGGGAGGCGGGTGGTGCTCGCCCGGCCAAAGGAAGGGAAACGGCGCATTTTTGTCGCCGAGCGCGGCAGGCGCGGGCGCGCGGAGCTAATTGCGACTCTAATCCTCTGCCCCGCGGCACAGCCGAGCCCCGAGCCAGGAGTCGACGCGCGCTCCCGCTCGCTCTCGCCGCGCTGGGTTAATTTTGAGCCGGATCGCTGCCCTTTGCGTCCGGGCTCGGCTGAGACGGGGCGCGGGCTACGGGCTACGGTGGGGGGCTGGTTTTCTCGCCAGCAATCGGAGAAGGCCGCTGGAGAAGAGAGGAGGGAGGAAACGAGGTGGGAGCGGCGGGAGGGCAGCCGGAGAGCGGCGCGAAGAGGAGGCGGCGGCGGCGGCGGCGGCCGCGAGAAGGGGAGGAGGCGAGGGGAGGGCGGGGAGGGGAGGCCCCGGCGCGCCGCGCCGCGAGGGGCCGCGCGAAGCGGGGGCCGGGGCGGGAGGGGTGGGTGGGGGGAGGGTTGGGGGCGAGAGAGAAAGTAACTCCAGGACGAGACCGGAGCGACCCGCGCAGCGAGCACAGGCTGCGAGGCTGAGCCCGGCTCCCAAGACCGGCGGCTGCGGGGGGCGGGGGCTGCGCCCGAGCCCGATCCGCCGCTCCGGCTCCGAGGTAAGCACCGCGCGGGCGGCCACCGCTCAGCGACGCGCACCCCTGTCCCCGAAGTGATTCCGATACCCGGAAAGTCGCCCGGCCGGGATTCGGACCTGGGCGGGGGCGGCTGCTTTGTCCGGGTGCAGGGCGGCGGGGGCTGACGGCGAGGGGGCACCCAGCACAAAGGCCTGGCGCGGGAGGGGGGGATTGCCCACGTGGGCCGGCCCTCGCCCCGGGTGGACCCTCCCCTCGCGGGCGGTCAGCGGGCTTCCTGCCGCGCGGGGTGGGGTGGCGCCGGGTGGGGCGGCGTGGGGTGGGGGTTTCCTCAGGTCCCGGCACTCGGGCCTCGGTGCAGGGCCGAGCGCCCTGCAGGGCTGGCGAGTTTCCGGGGTCAGATCCCGGCTCACGCAGCCGGGGCTTCGGGCTGACTGGGCCCGGCTTGGTGTCCAGATCAGAGCGAGGAAAAGTCTCCAACGGGACGGACGTGCGTCCTCTGACGCCCACCCGCGAGTCCGAAACGGAGCGGGAGGGGCTGGCGCGCTGGTGGTCGTTCCAAGCGCGCGGGGTCTGGAGCCCCCAGGCGGGCCGCGCGTAGACGCGATCGCCGCTTCGGGATTCCGGCTGCCCGGCGGTAGCCCCTGACCTGGACGCGGGCACCGCTCACACTCGCAAATGCCTCCCCCCTCCCTCGTAGCTGGAGCGCGTTTCCGTCCTCCTGTTGCCCCCCACCCCCGACTGCAAAAAGATAAGCTTCAAGTTTTCACTCCGTGTCTCAAATGTGCATGGAGGAATTTAACTGCACGAGTGAATAACAGCATTAGTTTCAATTAATTTTTTTTTTAAATCCCGGCAACAATAAACTTTGAGAACAAAAGCGCTTTTACGTCCTTAATTAGGCGAGCTTCCCATCTGTGGTCTCTTAAGTGTCTGCCTCTTGATTTAACTTCGTCTTCCGCCCCGCCCCTGCTGCACACCCTCCCGGTCCTGCCAGGCGGTTTGGGTTCCGCGGCCACCCCAGCCCCGCGGCGCCGCCGGCCTGGGCCCAGCCGGCTCCGGCCGCCCCGAAGTTCACACCGGCCGGCGGGCTCCGCGGCGGGGCAGGCGCGCGCCAGGTGGCCCGCCTGCCTCCCTTCTGGCCCACCTCCTGGACAACTCGGCAGGCCCCCGGCTCTCTGGCCCCGGGGCTGGCGCCCTGGGCGCAGAGCTGAAGGGAGTTCTTCAGGCGCCTTCTGTTTACCTTTTATGGTTAAAATAACAGCTTAGCAAAGAAGCGACTTCACGAAGAAGCGATTTAGTGAAATCGTCTCAAGCTGCCGCAGCTCAGCCAGTTTAATCACCCCCAGAGAGCTGAACAACTGCGAGCACAATGGGGCACAAAATCATTTTGTGTGTAAATGAGCGTGGCATTCTGCTCGCTTCCCTCTGCTCTGGCGGGCGGGGCTTGGCAGCGGGCGGGCGTGGGACCCGGGGCTCCCGCCTCTGCTCCGAGAAGCGGGTCCATACCCCGCCAGTTTGGAAACCGGCCGGGCCGTGGAGCCCGGTACCGCCGAGGCCCCTGCAACAGGCGGTCTTGGCCGACCTCGGGAGGGCCGTGGCGCGCTGGGGCTGGCTGGGTCGTGGGTTTGATGCGGGTGCTGGCGGAATGAACTTGTGCCTCTTCCTGCACCCACTTTGTGCTTCTGACCTCAGCAGTGGTGTCGGGGAAAGGGTCCTTGTCCAGCACAGATGCGTTTGTCGGAGGGAGCAGTGGAGGTTCGCGTCAAGGCGTACAGCCTGGGGCTTCCAATGGTGAGTGTCTGGTTTGCCATGAACATCAGGTTGTGCTTGCGATGGAGAAGAGGCCGGGTGAGAACAGGATGGAACAGCTTTTTGATGGGTACTTGGTGCTAAATGTCACTTCCGAGCAGTGTCCTGGTAGTAGGGCAAACGTTGTGCTGGCCGCTTTGATAGCATTTCCATTGGGATTCCTTCCAGCACAGTTTATCCTCAGTGAGGCTTTCCTTCTGAATCCTCCTCCCAGCAGAGCCTCCCAGGGCAAGAGAACCCATTCCTGAGATGTGTTTTGGTTTCTCAGAACTTGAGATAAGTGACCTGGTTTTCTTTTTTGAAACTTGAGGGAACTCAGGAATGCCAAAAGCAGCCGACCCTGGACGGCTGTAAATTAAACACCACTGTCTGCTAATGGCAACCCCCACCCCCATTTCCTGTCAGAGAACTTGCCAGGACAGGAGGGCAGAACAAATCCTAGGAGAGTGACCTGACTGAAATTTGCAGGCTTTGATTCTCATTCGACCTTGGTCTATGTATGAAAACTGGATATTGAATTTCAAGGCACAAAGTCAATCCTTGAGGGAGGATGGGGTTAAACCTGCAAGAGATAGTACAGCTTTAGGTGTGGGGAAGCCAGTGGGGGAGGGAGGGGATGATATTCCCTGTGTCCACCTTCCCCAGCCCCAGGTCAGTGGAAGGTCTGCTTAAAACCTCTCTTCTGCAGCCCTCCTGCGTAGGGTCTGCAGAGTGTCTTCAGGCAGCTTCTGGAGACTGTGGGACAATCTCATTTCAGGTGGCCGGGGCACAGAGCAGAGTCACTGAGTGACTATGGGGAGAGGCAGGAGGGTTCATTAGCTGAGCTGCTGTCTCCTGGCCATCTCTGTAATGCCTTGGGGCTTGATCCCTAGGGGATCTGGAATATATTAGGCACAGACAAGACCTTTCTGGGGGCCTGGGGAGAAGCTGCAGAGGTGCAGGCTGGGCAAACAAAGACAAGTTTTCCTAAGGAGCCACACGGGGAGCGGTGGCTTCCTCGGTGACTCTTGCTCTTCCCTGGCTTCTGCTGGAAGAGGCTTCTCTGGGTCCAGCCAGTCTCAGACTGCATGCTAACACTGCAGAGACGGTATTTAAAGAGGTGGTGGGATTCCCCAGCCTCTGGAGGGTGGGGGATCCTCTCTGAACTGTGGTTCCAAGGGTGCTCTCTGAAGCAAGAGGAGACACGCTTGGTAACGTGGCTCGAAACCAAAATACCAAGCAAATCGGATTTGTTCTGAAACATTTTGGGGGCAATAATGGTGAGCATATGTTTCAGTACTGTCATTAGCTGAATTAGCAGACATGGAGCTGCCCTGAGAACACGTGTGTGAGTGAATGTGTGTGTGTGCATGTGTGTATAAGTAATCTCCTATGGCCCAGAGGCTTGCCTTGGGGTGTGGGGACAGGCTAGTTGCTGTCTGTGTGGTAGGGCATGGGGTCTTTGGAAGCATGTTCAGAGAGGATGATTATAAGCATCTTTGACTGGGAGATGCGGCACCCAGGACCACTGAGGAGTAAGTCGTGTTTGGTCGTGTCGGTGCTCCCCACAGATGTTCTGGGCAGCGATGGAAGCCTAGATGCCTCACCGCAAGGAGCGGCCGAGCGGGTCCTCGCTTCACGCCCACGGCAGCACCGGCACGGCGGTGAGAGCTGGCAGGGTGGGCTGGGTCAGGGGCTGGTCGCCCCCTTTATGCCCTCTTCCTGAGCACCTGCTCACTGGCTGCCCTTCCCCGCAGCCACAACCGTAGTGCTCAAGAGATGGCTGTTGACTGGCTGTATGATTATGTATTTTCTCGAAACAAAAATGCTCTTAATTTGATGTGAAATTTACTACATGTATAAAACTCAACGCCTTAGGTGCTGAGGAAGTCACTAATTTAGAGGTGTCTCGTTACTGAGACAAACTTGCAAAAACCCCTGAATCCCAATTCACAAATTGGTGATTCGTTTGTCAGGGGATATTTCACATCTAACACATAAGCCTGCGACCTTTAATTAGAATTTTGCAGTTTGTTTTATGCCCCTGGAGGCTGACACCTTGAAAAAAAAAAATTTTTTTTCTTGATTTCTTATTGCTAATAAGCATCTTTCTTTTTTTTCCCCCTCTGGTACTTTGAAGAAAATGATGCAAATACACTTAATTACAGTGGTGGCCATAATTTGTCAGGCGAATATGTGATCAGGCACAAGCAGAAGTGATCTGATTAGATCTGTGATCACATTGGCAATCAAGGGAGTGCCTAGCTCTGTCGTGGAGAAACCCTTGTCGTGTGCCTTATTTCCATCTCCAGGAGGGAGGAAGCATGTCTCGGTTGTCTCTTACCCGGTCGCCTGTGTCTCCCCTGGCCGCCCAGGGGATCCCGCTGCCAGCCCAGCTCACGAAGTCCAATGCGCCTGTGCACATCGACGTGGGCGGCCACATGTACACCAGCAGCCTGGCCACACTCACCAAGTACCCAGACTCCAGGTAAGAGCCGAGCCCCCCACGGCACCGGGGCGTGCAGTGGCGGTAGGCAGCATGTGAAGCCTGCTGCCAGCCGACACGCAGGGCTCCCCAGGGTCCCCTGCCCTCAGACCCGCCTGCCCACAGCTGCTCAGCACAGGGACTTGTGACCCTGAGCTGGTGGCACTGGTGGAGCTCCTGACCCACTGGCAGAGGCCACTTTTCAGAGCCAGCCCCACCCGAAGCTGGCCAGCAGCTGGCTGGAAAACCTCATGTTCCTTCAGGTTCCTCTTGTGTGCGACTCACGCCTGGCCTTTGCAGGAGACGGGTTGTGAGCCATGCTGTGTACTTCTTGGGGTCATTTGGGGGAGAAGGAGTTCATCCTCTTTCCAAGTCTTAATGACTGGGATAGTGCGTAAGTGTAAGGATAGGGGTGGGGCATGGCTGCGATTTGTCATCTTTGTTTGAGTGGCCACTGCTGGACCCTTAGGGCTAGCAGCAGGCTCCTTTGGAGTTGGGAGGGGGTGGGTGGCAGTGACTGGCTAAGAATTCCAGGGTGTCGGGGGATATCCACAGCTATGGACAAGCATGAGCCACATACCGCCATCAGCAGACGAATCTCTGGCCAGGGAGCTTTACCCTCTGCCCAGCTCCCTGGAGCCCCTGACTCCTGAGCCTGTGGGAAGCTCCGGGCACTGCTGACTGCCCTGCTCTTGCCTGTTGGGCATTTCTCTCCTAGGTTTCCCCGTTGGCATGTAACAGCAGGGCTGACCAGAGGTGGGATGGGTCTCTGAGCAGCTCCGGGAGGTGATTCTGTGTGCTGCTGGCTGAGCCCGGGACCGCCTGCTCCAGGTCCCGCAAGGTGGTACTGCCAAGGGATGGCAGCAGGAGGGCCACGCCTGTGGGCATCACCTCTGTTTTAGACATTTAAAATAAAAAGAGGAGTTAATTAATCCCCCAGACGCCGAGGGATGTCTCTGGGAAGCTTTCTGATCTAGCTGCCTTGTCGCTGGTGTGGTTGCTTATGGAGGAAGGATTAACAGCATGTGGAGGTGGCTGCGTAGAGCACACTGGAGGCCAGGGGGGCGCCCTGGAGGCGGACGGCTGGAGGCTGATGCAGTGTCTGGTTCAGAATTTGGGGTGTGGGGTGCAGGTGTGGTTGGAGCTCTCTCCCTTCACAGACAGAGGCTAGGCCTGGGGCACTTGTGAACCTGGGGACCATGGGGGCAGCAGCCAGGAGGCCACGTCGGCTGTGTTGGCCTGGAGCTCACCGGCAGGGCCCTGTCTAGGATGGGAGATGGATTCTGCTTATTTCATTTCAATTTTGCCTTCTGCGGCATCCACGAGTTGTTTCAGATAGATCATCCCTTAATCAGCTGACGACATTTGCGAGTGACATGCATAAAACCCTTGCCCACCACCTCTCTGAAGAGTGTTTCTGGAAATCAGACACTTGCCTTTCTGGAGTAATCACGGCCCAGGCCTGGGAGGACCAGCCTCCTCATTCTGCCTCCCGGCTGCTGCCTGGAGCTTGGCGGGCGGGGGTCGTCCTCCCCTCCCAGCCCTCCTCCTCACCCCACCACCCCGCCCTGCATCCTGCTTTGGGGCAGGCCCCCTGGCCAGGCTGCCTCAGTGGCCCCATGACCTGTGGGACCCTCAGGCCACCAGGATGGGCCCAGAGGGGGTGGTGGTCTGCATTCTTCCCCCAGGGCTGGACCTCAGGATAAATCTGCTGCTCTGCCTGGATGGCTCTGCCTGGCCAGGCTCGCAGGAGAGCTGCTCCTGAGACGGAAGCTCTGGCCTAGAGGCCATGGAGGTGGTATGACTTGTAGGATAGTCAGGACAGTGGGTCAAGCCAGGCCTGACATGTGCATTGGGCAGCTGTGCTGGCTGGAGCCCTTCAGATCTTTCTCTTCCTTCTTTGAGTGAATATTAAAATTTAAGCAAAACAAAACAGTTTTTTACTAATTCTGGAAAGAATGATCAATGGCTCACCCAGGGTCACTGAGGTATAAGTCACCTGGAAATAGAGGATTGTGTTAAGGTCATCAGGGGAGGGGGCTCGTTCTGGACATCAAGTCTCACCCTGGGCAATGCTGTGAGATAAGGGGGCTTGTGCCTTCACCCCTTTGGACCCTGTGCCCACAGAGCTAGGCCTGGGCTCTCGTTCTTGGTTGGTCAGGGCGGCTGCATGGCAGGGAGCCCCCATGGGTGCTGGTCAGCCCAGGATGGCCATCGGTCCTTGCCCGGAACCCACCCAGCCCAGCTGCTTGGGACTGGGAGTGGACTCCTGAGTCTGCCTCCATGCTTGCTGGACATCACTTAGCTCCTGCATCACAGCCCTGTGCTGGCATCCATATCCAAGAACCTAGGAAGTAATAAAACCCCCGAAACATCCAGAAAATAGAGCCAAAACGTAAAAAAAAACAAAAGAAGAATAAGAAGGTGACCCCTATCAGCTGGGGTCAGAACTGGCCAGCTTATTCTTTATACACCTTCTGAAGTCAGTATCCCAAACTTACAGCCTCCCTAGGAGGGTGGCCCGGGGTAGGAACAGACTCTTTAAGACCTCACAAGTGTCAGTGGGTGCCTTTGAGGTGACTGCCCTAACCTTCCCTCAAGCCGCACACCTCTTTGATAGCTTCAGACCCTGAGGGTGTGAGAGGCCTTAGGCTGGGAAGAGACGCTGAACCATGGAAAGACCTAGAACCAGCCAGTCCCAAGATAGGACAGACTGAGAGCCTTCTAGCCTCGGACCCTTAAGACGACCTAGAACCCAGGCAGCCCTGGAATGTGGTGGACTGGGAGTCCCCTAGATCACCAGGATGGTCTGAGGGGTTTGCAACACTGAGGGCCTGGAAATGTTGCTTGCTGCACAGAACGCTTGAGCTCAACCAGGAAGGCTGGAGAAAGTTCCGTGGGGAGGCTGACCTGCAGGTGTGGCTCTTTTGTCTTCCTGCTGGTGCCACGTGGGGGCCCTCTGCAGTCTACTGATGACTGCCCATGGCGCCTGACAGCCTCACTCCGTCCCCTCTGTCTCCAGGCATGCTGGGTGGCCTTCATTCTGCTATCTGGCTGCCCATGCTCTGCTGAGGTTAGGTCTGGGGGTGTTTAATGCTTAGAATAGGCAGGGAGCCCACAGAGCTTGCCAGCAGGGCAGTGTTCCCCAGTGTTGCTGTCACCAGGCCTGGGCAGGTCAAGAGGGCTCCATGGCTTTCGGAACTCTGAGATGAGTTGTATCTGGGTGACCACAGCACTGGTTTCACAGATTCAGGCTGCTCCACGCCTCCCCATGGGTTCTGACCCGCTCACACTCATCTATGAGGCAGGCTTGACTTGCATACGGCCCTACTGGGCCATGTCCCCAGAGTGAAAAGGGGTTAGTCGCTCACCCTCCTGGCCACTGAATGTGCCAGGCCAGCAGAGCAGACAGTGTTGGTGGGAGGCCCCTAGAGAGGCCCCAGCGTCTACCCAGCTCATCGCCCTGACGCACAGTGGCGGCAGTGGGACAGAGCCTGAGAGCGGTGACTTGGAGTGGAGGGTGGGATGGGCTGCCGAGGGAGACGGGAGCCTTCCTGGAGGTCCTTGCCGCTGCAGGTAGAGAGTGAGGGGGCTGAGCCTCGACTTGTACAGACTAAGCTGGAAAGTCTGGGGCTGGGATCCAGCCACCCTTCTCCCAGGCTATGCTGAGTCCAGCTGGGGACGTGTGAGCGGCCCGCCTGCCGAGGTCATGTCCCTGGGGAGACCCTGCCGACCTCCCTCCTATTCCCGAGTCAAGCTCTTGACCCCTCTTCAGGGGATCCTAACCCTCCCCACTGGGGCCTGGGGTCTGCAGGGGACGTGAGCCAAACCAGAGCCTGCCGCCCTGGGCAGTGGGGAGGCCTGGTTCCTCCGCTCGGAAGTGGAGGGGGCCAGGCATGGGGCTCCCCAAGAGCGTCCTTCAGGTCCTATGCTTCTGTCAGAACCACCACCCTTCAGAGGATGGGGTGCTGGGAGCTGCCTCCCTCCCAGTCCCCCCCTCACTGGTGTGCACATGCTGTAGCAGGTGTGCACACCTCTGTGCATGTGTGTGTTCTGTGTGCATCCACACTGGTATGTGTGCACACACTGGACGGTGGGTGTCTGTGCCCTGTGACCGCACCCACATGTGCTGTCCCTGTGGTCTGCCTCTGTCATCCCCTGGGGTTCCCTGAGCCGAAGCCGTGGGTGGTTCGTTTGTAAGTTTGTTAAGCATCCGTAGCTGTCTCTGGTGGACCCGTGTTATTGATATCTCCCTCGCCAGGATGTGTCTGGTTCTGCCTATGGTCCGTGTGCTTCGAGGGAGGAGACGTGTGACCCTGTGTCTGTTGCTGGGTGTGTTGTGTCCAATGCTTGTTCATGCAGGTTGGGTGAGGCGTGTGACCCAGGAGTGTCTTGGCTGGTTTACACGTGTTCACCAGGCGTGTGGCTGTGGGCTGGGGTATCTGATGGTTGGTGGGGGTTTTCTGGGCGGGTCTGTCTGGCAAGGGTTCGTGTGCATGCGACGAGGCGTCTGTGTGTCCTTGTAGTTTTCCAGGCCTGTCACCTGTGTCAGCGGGCAGGGGTGTGGAGCTGGGTGTGACTCTCTCTGGCCATGGCTTGTGAGTGTAGGTGGGGCATTTGCGTGTGCTGGTTGCCACACTGGTGTCCTGGCTGCCGCTGGTGTGTGCACATGTCCTTTTCAGGCCTGGTGTAGTCCCAGAATCACTCACGTAGTGCTGCTCACTCATCCAGCAGGGTGGGCTCTAAGGAGTGGGGGGCAGGGCAGCAGACCAGCCCTTCCATCCCGCATCCCACTTTCCATCTCTCCCAGAATAAGCCGCCTCTTCAATGGCACCGAGCCGATTGTCCTGGACAGTTTGAAGCAACACTATTTCATCGACCGGGATGGGGAGATTTTCCGCTACGTCCTGAGCTTCCTGCGGACGTCCAAACTGCTGCTTCCTGATGACTTCAAGGTAAGTCCGCAGCTGGCGGCTCCCCGGCACAGCCTGTGCGGTGGCATTACACAGGGGACGCTGTGACTTAAGAAGCGGACCCGCGGTTGTCATGGCAACCATAAAAACTTAAACGATGAAGCCGAGGGCTAAATCAGTTTTTCTAAACTAATTTTGTTTTCTCACATTTTTAGCTTATTTATCAGGGTGTAACAACAATTAAGCAGCGACAGCAAGCGCTTACCCCAGTTGTATGCTGAAGGACCGTCAAGTGCTAGAGTTACAGGAGTTAGAGGTTCCCAAAGCTGGTCCTTATTGGCACTTGGCAGAGGGAACACCCTGATCCAAACCAAACAGAACTTTAAACAAAAGTCCCCCCCTGCCCGTCCTGGAATGATCCTGTCTGCAGTAGCCGACCTGGTTCTGAGAGTCCTGCCTCCAGGGTTGGGCTCCTCAGTGGCTCAGGTATCCCAGAGGCAGGAAAAATCCAGGCTGGGGCTACCCCAGCTCCAACCAGCAAATGTCCCTCCTTCCTTCCGGCACCCAGAGGACCCAATGGTCCTAGGGCTGTTTGATCCTTCATTTAATTCAGTTTCTGGGTGCCAGCAACTGAACTCAGGCTAAAAATGCAGTGGGACAAGGCAGACATAGGTCCTGTCCTCACAGTGGTTATAGTTTATGGGATGATAGATGTTGAACAGAAAACCACTTAAATTCCACAGGGGCAGGGAAGCAGGAAGTACTGTGAGAGGGAACCACGGGGAATCTGGCCTGGGTGGGTTTGGAGGGAAGGGTGTTTCTCCAGGTGATGATGGAGGAACCGAGGCAGAAGGGTGTGAGGGCCTTGGGGGTGAGGATAAGCGAGGGTAAGGAGCTAGATAGTGGCAGCCTGGGGCTGTATGAACCGGGAGGGGAAGAGCCAGAAGAGGCTACAGATTGTGTCCGGTCCTCGCACTCTCTGCCTTTTACCCTGAATGCAGAGGGAGGGTGTGTAAGGGCAGGACCCTCAGATCTGTTGTGTGAAGGATGTGGAGGGAGCAGGAAGGTGGAGGCAGCGAAAGTGGAACAAAGTGGTAGATTTAGATCCACGTTTGGGAAAAAGAAGAAAAAGCCACGGTGTGGGCGGTGGGGGTCAGGGGGCTCTTGAGGGTTCCCCTGACCTGCAGCTTGAGTCCTGAGTGGATGTGTGGAGGCCCAGGGTAGAACAGGCTGAAGCACCCCACACCTGTGTGGAAGAACTGGTGGGGCGTCTGGGGGAGGTATTCTGGGATTTGACGAAGGATGTGGGGGTTGCTGGTTTGCAGGTATCATTTAAAATCTCTAGTGGATGAGAATTGGGGCCCTGCATGAAGCTGTGATGAACTCTTGTGGTTCTCAACAGGATAGGTTCTTGACTGATGGCAGGCTTGGGGTGACTCCGAAGGCTAGGGTCAGTCAGCAGGCGGAAGGACTTAGGGCCAGCGGTGTGGGCTCAGCTTTTGGGATTGGACGTCCTTGCCTGCCCGCAGGAGTCCTCAGGCTCACCAGCGGGACTTGAGCTGAGTTGTCTGGTCATGGGTAGTCAGCTACTCAGGGCTGAGGTGGGTGTGGGTGGACATGTGTTTGATGGGGGCAGGGGACCAATGTCAGGGCCTTGAGGGGAAGTCGGTGGGAGCCTGCCAGCATGAGGTTGAGCTGCTCGAGAGAGGTGGGCGCCCCCCAGACACCTCCTCACACTGCTGGCGAAGGCAGGGACCAACCTTGCTGTCCTTTAAGCTTTACCCACTCTTTGAGCTGCGTAATAACATCCATTTTATAGACGAGGAAACTGAGGCTCAGAAAAGGTCTTGTAGATGCTGCTGCTGCTGAAAATCCAACCCAGGCAGGTCCATGTCACCTCCCCGCAGACAGTGAGCATCTCCAGGGAGGGAGGACGGGGCTGCCCTGTGCCCACCCCAACCTGTCCTCTCAGAGAAGGCAGCAGGTCCCCAACCATCCACACAGCCTCAGGCTCCTCTAGTCTAGCCTCCAGGTCTTTCTAGAAACTTCTCTCTGCTTCCCATGAAGCAGCTCCGGTGGCTTGGGGCCCCATGGGAGGGCTTACTGGGATCTGGGTCAGGTGCACACCAGCCACTGCCCTTGGACAGAGGCCAGACGTTTTGGGCGGGGCACCCTGTCACTGAAGCCTCACTTTCCCCATCTGTACAATGGGGACAGCCATCCCAGATCACATTGTGGTGGGGGTGGGGGCACAATTCCCCTGGACTTTGAGCGGGCGGGGGGGGAGGGGTGCGGAGCTCTGGAGCAAGAAGGGCGGGCCCCCACCCACCCCACCGTTTGCGCATGCCTGCAGGACTTCAGCCTACTGTACGAGGAGGCGCGCTACTACCAGCTGCAGCCCATGGTGCGCGAGCTGGAGCGCTGGCAGCAGGAGCAGGAGCAGCGGCGCCGCAGCCGGGCCTGCGACTGCCTGGTGGTGCGCGTCACGCCGGACCTGGGCGAGCGGATCGCGCTCAGCGGCGAGAAGGCCCTCATCGAGGAGGTCTTCCCCGAGACCGGGGACGTCATGTGCAACTCGGTCAACGCTGGTTGGAACCAGGACCCCACGCACGTCATCCGCTTCCCGCTCAACGGCTACTGCCGGCTCAACTCGGTGCAGGTGAGGGCCGGCCCGGCTGCCTCTTCCCCGCCTGCCTCCCCGAAGCCCTGGGGCGGGCGGCAGAGGGAGATTGGGGGAAGTGGGGGGGGCGGGGGGCAGGTCCCTGGGATGGCGCGGC
The DNA here is from genome assembly GCF_910594005.1 of Cervus elaphus. Classification (NCBI taxonomy): domain Eukaryota; kingdom Metazoa; phylum Chordata; class Mammalia; order Artiodactyla; family Cervidae; genus Cervus; species Cervus elaphus. Next base: position 44,531,915 of record NC_057818.1, read on the forward strand.
CCTCCCGTGCCATCTTACAGAAAAGGCAACAATGTGTCGATGCATAATTTATGTCCCGCTCATAATTAAATGATGGCGCCTGGGGGATGGACTTAAAAAAATTGATCTGTGCTTTTTTTTTTTCCAAAAGGATGTTCTATAAAAATGGCCTAGAGTATTTTCAACAAAGTGTGCTTCATTTGACACCCAGAGTCTGACTTTGGATTCAAATTAAACCCAGGCAGTAGGAGCAGCAGGTCAGAGGCTGAGAGTGGGGGCGGTTTGGAGCCCCCGCCCCGTTCCTCATCATGCTGACCTGGGGCCACCAGCACCCATGGCACAGCTTCCCAGAGCGTTTCTAGACTGGTTTTCCCCACATGGGTCTAAGAGACTGGAAGCCCCAGATGGAGTTGGGGCCTATTTTCCACCCGTTCTTCCAGACCCAAGAGCAGACTCCTGCTTCAGGCTTGGTTGGGGCAGAGCGCATTTGGTAGGGAAACCTCTGTAGGCTGTCCTTCAGAACTTGCTAGTTAGCTGCAGGACACAGGTGTCAGACACAGTGACTGGGCCTCCCTCTCACAGAGCCATAGACCCACGTGGACACGGAGACCTGCAGAGACGGGAGAGAACTCCTCTCCATCGTGAGCTCCCTTGAGCTGATCAGGCCCCAGGCCTCAAACCATCTGGGATTCCCAGCTCAGGGAAGCAGGTGTCTGCCCCGAGGCCAGGGGCGGGGTCTCTGTTGCTGGGGCCTCAGTGAGGGAGGGGGACCCAGGACCATGTGTCTGGGAGAGAGGGGCCCAGTCAAAATTGTGGACCCCCGAGGGTAGCGGGATGGCACCCATCCAGGTTTCGTCTCTTAAGGGGCCCTGGCCCTTCTGTGGCTGCCCCGCTGGTGGTTGTGCCCAGACCCCTGTCAGCAAGATCTTAACAGGAGAACGTAACTCACCCTGGCAAGTGCCCACCTGCCCAGCAGACTCTTGTGACTGGGCTTTGCTGACCCCTGTTTCTTCCTCGGCAGGTCCTGGAGAGGCTCTTCCAGAGGGGTTTCAGCGTGGCCGCATCCTGCGGGGGGGGCGTGGACTCCTCCCAGTTCAGCGAGTATGTGCTTTGCCGTGAGGAGCGGCGACCACAGCCCACCCCCACTGCTGTCCGAATAAAGCAGGAGCCCCTGGACTAGGCCCTGCCTCAGTGTCTACCTGAGGCCCCTTGGCCCTAGGGACACCCCCAGGGACCTGGGAACAGCACTGGGGAGTTCTGCCTACGCCTGCTTAGTGGTGGGCATGAGACTGAGGGTGGGGCCGGAGGGTCCAGAGCCCGCCTGGGGAGCCCCAAGGCCCGGGGCGTCATGACAACAGAACGTGGGATGCTGGAGGCATGCCCACCAGAGGACCGTGGATGTGACCCAAAGATGCCGAGGTGGGAACTCCGCCGCCAGTCGTCTGCGCCCCTCGGCTCCCAGCCTGGTACAGCACCCTGGAGGCTCTGCACGTGCCGAGGCGGGGTCAGCAGAGGCCGCCCCGGTCCACTCCAGAGGAGCGGTCCGTCTTTCTCCACGCGGCAGACTCCAGTGGGTCTCCTTGCGTCAGAGATGGCTTATTTTTCTACAGTATTTAAGACGGAAGTAACTGTCAGTGCACAAGTCACAGAGGCCTACAAGGACCCCTGCTTCTTCATCTGGTGCTCAGATCAGTGGGACGGGGCGGCACGGCCGCGTGGGGGGTGGTGGCAGAGCTGCGGGACCCTCTGCCCGGGTTCCTGCAGAACAGGGCTTGGAGACCCCTGGTCCCTGCTCTAGGGATGGAGGGCCCCCAAGGCAGTGCCAACGGGGCTGAAACACGGCCCCCACGGGGTGGGCTCACTGGGAGGAGGGTGGTACAGGCGTGAGGGAGGGACCACTCTGGGACCTTTCGAGACCCTGTCTTTGCTGCCGCTTGGGGCACAGGCCACACTTGAGTGTCACTTGACCTGCCCATGCCCGGGGGCTTTGGTTCCCATCTGTGTGTGCCCACGCGGGCTCCGAGAGAAGTCACTCCCCATCGGGATCAGCACCGGGGCCACACTGCATCCTTACCTCAGGAATGGGCCCCACGGTGAAGGAGCCCATCTGTCAGCAGCATCCTCTGGGTCCCCAGCTCAGGAAGCCGTCCCCCACTCTGATTTTCCCACACTCACCTGCATACTGAATTTTTAATTAAACTGTGGTTACACTAGTCTGCCAGTAAGGCCCAGAGAGTCAGACCTTGGGTTCTTGGCCCCAGATTCCAATGAGGACTGCCCGCTAGAGTCCTCGCAGACCTGCTGCCTCCCAGACGACAGGCCCAAAGATGGATACCCCCTGTCTTGTCACACTTCCCCTCCCCTCCCCTCCCCAGATGACTCTTCCCCAGGGGGTGGAGAGACTGCAGAGAACTGCTGGGCGGGTGGGGCGTCCCGGCCGGCCCCGCCCCTTGTACGATGCCCGTAGACTTGTATATGACTCCTTTAATATTGTAAAGATGCTAATGTACAATTGTCGTGTGTTTGTGCAAACACATTATGTTTCTAGTTCATGCCATAAATGATGCTATAAAGCGAAAGACTGAGGCTCCGTCCTGTGCTGAAGCGGGCAGCCAGATTCCAGCATTCCGTGCCCAGCAGGGAGGTTTGGGGATGAGATTCCTTGGGTTCCAGGGAGGAAAAACCGGCGGCAGTAGTTGGGGGAGGGGCAGGGACAGGGGTCCCGAGCTGGCGTTATTTATTGCTTTGGGGTGTTTCCTCATGGCTGTACCTGTCCCCTCTGGGCAGCACAGTTTCTGAATTCTGATTCACAGCCCCTAACCAGGTGCAAGCTGGGGGAAGGCAGACCAAAGGTGTCCGGGGGAGCTTTTGAGCCCGGGGTTCAGTGTTTGTGATTTTTCCCTCTGGTTTTTTTGGTTGAGGGTTGACGTCCTCTTTAGAGCACCACAGAGCGGTAGGAGAAGGTGGCAGTCCCTGGCCCAGGTCAGCCTGGGGACATGCAGCTGGCGACAGCAGGGGGTACTGCAGGTCCCCCTAGATCGGGGTTGGGGGGGAGGGGCAGGGAGGAGTTGGAACGTCTTCACAAGACGTCCACTTTTAATGAACCTGATTGTATTTTCCTTCCAAGTCCTGCTGTTCTAACTGAGCAAGGGCCTTTTCCCCTGCTGGTAGGGGCCACCAACCTCACCCTGCCTGGGGGGCATGCGCAGCCGCTGCTCTGAGGCCACAAAGCTGTTGCCATCCCACCATACAGTGAATTTGCTGGACAGACTTGCCAGCCTTTGCTCAGCAACATGCCTACAGTTGGCACATGGGCATTTTGGCTTCTGAGGTTCACATCTGAGAGGAGGAGAAAGTGTTGTGTTTATTAAAAAGGAAGTCTGGTGAAAACAGCTCACTGGCGCGTGTGTTTATGGATTTTTCTGGTATGATAGCCAGCATAGTTGCCCGTTGATGGAGATCCCCTAACATTTTCAAGCAAACAATCTTTGATTAAACCATTGTCAAATGCTAAAAAAAAAAAAACAAAAACAAAAAAACATAAGAGTAGCTACCTTACTGGATGTTACTCTTAATTATTTCCTTACTAATTAAGTCAAACCAGGAAGTTTGATTTTATATAATCTAGGGAATTTCTAAATTTGTAGAGAAATACTGTGTTCCCAAAGTAATGCTAAAATTCTAAGATAGTCCCCATGAACAATAAAGTAAAAACATTTGTATACTTCCTGGAATGAATACACTATATTGTAAGTAGTCTCTTGATCACAGGCCAGCAGTATAAATGTTACTTCTGCTCTTCATAAATTATTCTTGATTTTAAGCAACTGGACAGCTGACTGTGCTAACACTTCCCTGTTTCCCACCAGACCTCTCTGCCTGTGCAGGAGAGAATTTGTCAAAGCCACAGCAGGAGATGTTGGCCACTGTCCTGATCAATAGGGCTCAAAACCAGGTCATGACACTATTATCTTTTTTTTTTTTTTTCAAAGCTCCCAGTTGACTGTGTTCCACAGAATAAATAAAGGATATTTTATAAATTATACACCCAGCTCTAGCGCTTTGTTTCTGATCCACTGAGGCAGCCACAAAAAGGTACTCTGACATAGATTACTCTGGAGCCACTACCCCCACACTTGGGACTTGGCTTGACCACTGAATAAGGACCTTGAGTAGCCCTAATCCCACATACTGAGCCTTCCTGGTCTAGGTAAAGAGTTGCTGTGGAGGGTTGGGCCCTTTTACACTGTATTCATTTTGCTCATAAGTATATGTCAACCAGGGGTTTCCCAGGTAGCCAGTGGTAAAGAATCCACCTGCCAATGCAGGAGACACAGGTTCGATGGGAAGATCCCCTGGGGGGAGGAAATGGCAACCCGCCCCAGTGTTCTTGCCTGGAAAATCCCAGACACAGAGGAGCTTGACGGGCAATAGTCCATAGGGTTGCAAAGAGTTGGACACAACTGAAGTGACTTAGCAAGCATATGTAAACCAGGGGCTTCCCAGGTGGCTCAGTGGTAAAGAATCTGCTTGCCAATGGAGGAGACTCAGATTAGATCACTGGGTTATGAAGATCCCCTGGAGGAGGAAAGGGCAACCCACTCCAGTATTCTTGCCTGGAAAATCCCATGGACAGAGGAGCCTGGCAGGCTGTAGTTCATGGGGTCGCAAAGAGTCAGACACAATGAGCAGGCATGCACACACATATATAAACCAAATCAAACCAAACCAGCTGACAAACGGGGAAAGAAGCAAGGATGTGAGAAATGGCTCCTGACCACGGGAAAACCAATTTAGCTGAGCCTAAATTAGAGCACAGGATTGGGGGCCATCCTGCTCCCCATCCAGGAGGCAGTCCTGTGATCTCTGGAGAATGCTGTCTGTTAAGATGGCCCCATCCCACTGGGCCCTACCTACTCTCCTGACTCCCCAGACACAAGAGGTCCGCTGCAGTGGCCCTGGAGGACAATGTAGGACCCATAAGATGGGAGTTTCCCCTAAGGGGATGACAAGGTGGGACATACAGATGCAGGCGCTCCCAGAGAATCTTCAGTTTGAGGCAGAGCACTTGACTTAAACCACTGGGCAGTTCTAGACCAAGCTCGAGGGCCAGCCGTTGGTCAGAGAGTACAGGTGCTGGGCTTGAGCCTGACATCTGGGTTGACAAGGGATGTTGTAAGAACTGTGATGTCACAGATTGATGGTCATCAAACCGTAGTTTGACTTCGGTTGACTTCAAGGTGGGTGGGCAGATGTTTTCAGCCACAAACTTAAGACAGCCACATAATGCTGGTCTTGTCTCAGATGTGATAAGGACCTGGCTGGCCCCCTTTCTGTTCACCCTCTCTCCACCCAAAGTGGGCAACTCCATATAGAGAGAAACCTTGCCCCACCTGGAGACAGAGGCTCACGGGGTAGCCCTTTGTGGACCGAGGTAAAGAAAAAGGAATGGGTGGCAGCTAGGGGCAGCTTCCTGCCAGGGGTCAGGCTAGCAGTGAAATTCTCTCAGGAGCCGAAGATTGACCCAGAGGGAACCCAACCCCAGTGAGGTTCGAGGGTCAGAATAGGATCTCACAGCCCCTGCCCCTGTCCCTGCCACACGTCCTCTGTAAGTCCAGGGGCACCGCTCTGAGAGCTTTTAATGCAAGGAAAGCCCAGCCCCTGGGAAAACCCCCCCAACCGTACCCCCTGCTCCCTGGCTGAACTTGTTTGGGAACGCCAGATGACAGCTCTCTGCTCCCAAGCCCCAGAGTTGGAAAAACAAGGCACCTGAGTGATCCACAGGGAGGTCTTCAAACCTCAGAGTCTCAGGGAGAGTGGGAGCCACTTCTGGGATATGTATCCAGGCACTACTACCTATAAGTAGTTGTTTATTCACAGGGAAGAAGCCCTCTATGTTTCCAATCTCTCCCTCCCACCCCCAGTGGAAGGTTGTCCTGGGACAGTATTTGTTCTCTTTTGGGATCATGAAACTTTGACTTGAACAGTGGACTAAGGTGGCTGCAGCAGCTTTGGACCTCAGTCAGCAAATGGGTCCTCACTGCAAAGATCTTTATCTTCCTGGTCACCGGATGAGTGCCATTGACTGAAGGTCAGCATGTACCAGTCACTGCAGGTGCTTGGAGGACAAGACAGCCCACAAGGCTAAGAGAAGACGTCTATTTATCCACAAGAATTGTTAGAGGCTCTGTAAGCTTATCTGGAAGAGAACTTTCCATATGACAGTTTTCAAGTTGGTCACAATATCAAACATAGATTACCCCCAAATTCCTTGGTTTGCAAGTAGAGTCAACCACCTCTCCAGCCCCAATGACTGGTACCTCCATAGTGAATGAGGCGTCCTTGAAATTCTAATGAGACATCCAGGGACTGAAGCCAGCACACCCCCCAGGAGGAACACAAAGGAGAGGGCTGGAGGTCAGTTGCATTTGGATTTTCGTCTTTGTTTCCATTACACTCAACAGCCAGTCCTGACAGCCATCTCTGGGCCTGACAGCAAGCCGGACAATCATCCTCCTTGACCCAGAGTCATGGCTCTAGGATGACAACAGCTGGGTCACCCCGGCCCTTACTCCCAGGACCTCCTCACATAGCCATCACAAACCACGACAAATTCGTAAAAGAGCAGGGGCGGAGCCCGGGAAGCGCAAGAACGCCCAAGCCAAGCGCCTGGAAGGATGCCCGCCCAGCCCCCAGGAGAACACGGGTCCCCACAACCCTGGCTGGACGGGGTGGGAGATGCGCCACCTGCTACGGGCTTGAGCGGCTCGCAGCCAAGCTTGCTGCCCGAAGCCCATGTCTAGAATGTCACCAGAGCTTCCTCCTCTGTGTCCTGGACTCCGGCCAGGGCTCCCGCGGAAGCTGCGGTCTGGGCCGAACAGTCTGCACCAGCAGGGCGGGGCGGCCGCTCCCACTCCGGGGGCCACGCCCCCTTGGACGCGAACACACCCCCATTTCCCGGGGCTCACGGGACACGCCTCTCCCTGCAGCCAAACAGCACCAAGCAGATTTGTACGAGTACGCACAAGGCCCTGGAATTCTCGCCCGGTTGCCACACAATATAAGGAGCATAATTGGGGGGCGGGGGGCGGCGGTGGAGGTTGTGCAACTGCCCGAGGAGCCGGAGTGCGCTGCCAGGGCTGTCCAAGTTCTCATTGCAGGGATCCAGAGAGCCTGGGACAGAGTCAGACACCAACACCGCGGTGGCACTGGTGGCCTCGCTCCGTCAGGGGAGCACTGTGGCCCTGGCGAGAGGTGGGGAGCCCAGGTCCCCCTGCTGGGCCAATGGGAGTGAAGCTTGGGCAGAGGGGCCCGTGCCTGCAGCCAATGTAGCAGAAGCCGAAGCAGTGGCGACAGTCAGGCCTGGCAGTGTCCAATGAGCACAGGGCCACCCCCAAAGCCCCTAGGCTGGATGCATACCAGATCCTGAGGGAGGGCAGTAGGGGGAGCGCTGGGGGAGGCCCCACCCAACAAAAGTAGAAGACTGACACCCCCTTTCCCAGCCCGAGGGCAGCTGGGCTGCATTCTCAGGCTCACAGAGCCCCCATGGGTGGGTCCCTCCCCGGGGCCCTGTGAGTCACTTCCCCAGGCCCTGGAGGCCTCAGTTGAAGGTACCTCCCTCTGCAGCAAAGCCTCCTTTGTTCTCCTGCTGGCTTCACTTCACAACCTTTTCCTCCTCTCTGGGTTGCAGACACAGGTTCTGAGGGTTTTGGGGGGGGGGGGCACTGTCAGCCGCACAGAGGTGGCAGGTGGAAAGTGGTCTGGCGTTGCAGAAGGCTGGCACCTCCCTCCCTCTGTCCCCTGCTCTCAGAGCTCAGGCTCTCTCACCACCCCAGACATCTGGGGGAACTCCCACCTCCTCACAGGCAGTGGGTGTGCAGCCTTCAGAGCTCAGTCCTGGACGAGGACCAGGAGGGAGGGTGGCTTGGATGCGCTCACCCTGGCCGGCACCGCCTAGAGCTGCTGGGCCCCTGACTCTTCTCTTGCATCATGGAGAGGCTCCCTTGGCACAGATGACTGTGGCACCATCACTCACTCTCGGGGCTCTCCAGTCCCTTGGCCTCCCATACTTCCCATGCCCCGGTGGAGGAGCCCAGTGGAAGCCCAGCCCAGGGATGGAATTTGTCAAAGTGCCTTCAGACACAGCCTCTTGTCTGCCTTCTCTCCCCTCCGCACCTGCCATCTCCAGCTGGGCTGACCACGTGGGGGCTCACTGTCCCCAGGGGGTGGCCACCTGCCCACTCTGCGCTGAAGGCAGTCACCCACTCGGTGTGATGAGCACCAGCCTTGCAGCCAACTAGAACTCTTGTTTGGAAGAAGTAGAAAGCTAAAATTTCGGGGGGGGAAAGCTGTGCACGAAGATACTCAAATTTTATTTACAATAGTAAAAATGAAAATAGGGGTTCAGAGATCAGACAAGACAGGGCACATTCAGGGTAGTATGGCCATAGACGATCTTATTTACAAAGCAGAAATAGAGACACAGATATAGAGAAAAAATGTATGGATACCAAGGGGGAAAGAGGGGTGGTGGGATGAATTGGGAGATTGGGACTGGCATATATACACTCTTGATGCTATGTACAAAATAGATAACTAATAAGAACCTACTCACTCAACTCTCTCTCTACTCAATGCTCTATGGTCATGTAAATGGGAAGGAAATCCCCAAAGGAGGCGACATATGTGTATGTGTGGCTGATTCACTTTGCTATACAGCAGAACGAACACAACTTTGTAAAGCAACTACACTCCAATAAAAAACGTGTTTAAATGGGGGACTGTGTCCTAAAAACAGAGAGAAGATGACATCTATTATAGAACATCATTTGATGAAATGTATTTATCCTGTAAATACTTATTGTCTCCAGGCTGCCAGGCCCTTGTAGGGCCTGGGTTCAAGCGGAGGGGCTTCTGGAGGCCAGGCTCTGAGCCATGAGTCTTTCATGCTTTAACTCACCAAATCCTTCAACCACACCTGGGATGAAGGACCCATCAAGTCTCATTTATAGAGAAAAGGAAAGGTGTGAGATCCCACAGCTAATGAGGGCCAGAGGAGCAGCCCCGGAGTCCACGTTCCTGCCACTGAAAGCAGCAACTATTGTGTTAACTTCATATTGCTGCTGTGACATATTACCACAAACTTAGTGTTTTAAAACATAAATTTATCGTGATGCAGTTCTAGAGATCGGAATTTTGACATGGGTTTGCCAGGCTAAAATCAAGGTGTCCGTGGAGCTGACTGGTGGCTCTAGAGGAGAATATGTTTCCTTGACTTTTCTAGTTTCTAGAGGCTGCCCACACTCTTTGGCTCATGGCCCCCTCCATCTTCAAAGCCAGCAGTGTAATATCTTTAAATATCTCTGACTCTGACTCTTATGGACTCATGATTACATTGGGCCCACCCAGATAATATGGGCTTCCTTTATGGCTCAGCTGGCAAAGAATCTGCCTGCAACGCGCGAGACCTGGGTTCAATCCCTGGGTTGGAAAGATCCCCTGGAGAAGGGAATGGCTACCCACTCCAGTATTCTGGCCTGGAGAATTCCACGGACTGTATAGTCCATGGGGTAGCAAAGTGCCAGACACAACTGAGTGACTTTCACTTTCACCCAGATAATCCAGGATAATCTCACTATTTCAAGATCAACTGATTAACCTTAATTCTATTTGCAACCTTACTTGTTCTTTGCCACAACACCTAATACATTCACAGACTCCTAGGTTTAGGATGTGGACATATTTGGGGGCATTACTCTGTCTGCCAGAGCTAAGTAGCAACCTTAACCCATCAGAAACTTTTTATTGAGCACCAACTATATGCCTATGGGCTTCCCTGGTGGCTCAGATGGCAAAGAATCTGACTGCAATGCAGGAGACCCAGGTTTGATCCCTGGGTCAGGAAGACCCCCCTGCAGAAGGGAATGACTACCCACTCCAGTATTCTTGTCTAGAGAATCCCATGGACAGAGGAACCTCCAGGGCTTAGTCCATGGGGTCACAAAGAGTCAGACATGACTGAGCGACTAACATTTTCACTTTCTTTCAACGATATGCCTAGCACTAGTGTAGGTGCTGTGCATATGTGTGCTAAGTTGCTTTAGTCATGTCCAGCTCTGTGCAACCCTATGGACTGTAGCCCGCCAGCCTCCTCTGTCCATGGAATTCTCCAGGCAAGAATACTAGAGTGGGTTGCCATGCCCTCCTCCAGGGGATCTTCCCAACCCAGGGGCCAAATCTGCATCTCTTGTGTCTCCTGTATTGCAGGCAGGTTCTTTACCACCAGCACCACTTGGGAAGCCCGGTGCAGGTGCTGCTGACATACAACAGTGAAAGAAGAAGGCAAATCCCTGACCTTGTGGAGTTTATGCTCCAGTAGAGGGAGATGCACAATAAAAATAAATAAATAAGCAAAACATATCATAGGTTAGATGGTGCTAAGTTAAGGGGAAAATATTAAGCAGAGAAAGGGATAGGCAGTTATGTGTGTATTGCTTTTTCAGCCAATGTACTGGACATCTACCATTTGTCCCTCTATTCCCGCCCTGCTCCTGGCGGGCTAACATCTGTGAACAGCATGGTTCTCTTACCCTCTGCCTTTCTTTTGGTCATGGCTGATGAGAAACACCTTCAGGAGACTGGAGGGCAGAATACAACTGAGGTCAGCATCCCTCATCCAAAGGCCTCACCCCCTATTAGGAGTCTTTTCATGCAGCCCACCCAGCTCCAAGAACATCTTCCTTTTCTTGCCCTTTCAAGCCTAGGGATGGTAACTCTGGATGCCTTTATTCGTCCCAGGGTGACTCACCACCATTTCTGGTTTCCCCAAACCCTGTCCACTTTTTGTAATAGTATTTTATTAAACTCTCTTCAGCTTGTTCTAACTGGAGGGTGCCGTCTGTTTTCCCAGGAAGCCTTGCTGAGCTGATAATATTTAGATAAAGCCCCTAAAAGAAGGTAAGGTGGGAGACATGCAGATATCTGGTGGAAGAGCACTTTGGCATGGTGGCTGCAAGTGCAAAGGTCCTGTGGTAGGTAAAATCATGCATGATGTGTTTGAGACACAGACAGAAGGAAGCTTGTGTGGCTGGAGTAAGTAAGGGAGTGATAGGAGGTGAGGTCACAGGGGTACTTGGTATAGGACAGAAGTCAGATCATGTAGGGCCTTTGAAGAAAGTGCTACCAGTGCCCACCTATATCCCCTCAGCACTGCCCACTGATGCATGCAGACCCTCTGGCATCCTACTGCCCCTGCAGCTCTCTGTCTGAGGGCCTTTTCTGGCCACAGGAATACAGCAAGGCATGTCAGGGAATTATTATCCTTGGAAGTAGCTCTCAGACAATGTGGAGTTGGTGAATAAATACCCAAATGCCTTAACACTTGTGAGGCATGCCCTAGGCAGCCTCCCAGAGATCCCCAGAAGCATGGAGCTCTGGTGCCAACAGCGATAACTCACTTATTAACACACCTTGTATTGACATCCTTCCTTTTCCTGTCTCACTTTCCCATTTCTCTCTCTCTCTCTCTGTTCCTGGGAACCTCCCAAATGAACCTCTTGTACTCAAGCTCTTGTCTCAGCATCAGCCTCTAGAGCATCCTAATCTAAGGTAGCCTGTGGGCCATTACTAGGAGTTGGACTTTTAAGAGACTGAGATGAGCATTCACTGTAGAATGGTCATTAGAGGAATGACATGGACTGAAGCGGGCAGAGGGAGAGGAAGAGAGACCAGTTAGATGCTACAGTAACAGTCTGGAGGAGTGGTGAAGGTGGCCTGGAGCAGGGTAGAAGCAGTGGATGTGGTAAGATTTTGGAATACACTTTGAAGAAAAGAGTCAAGGTGATTTGCTGTCTGTTTGGATATGAGATATAAAAGACACTAAACTGTCTAGGGTGATTTCAAGTTTTTGCCCTGAGCAAAGCAAGGATGGAGTTGCATTTTACTGAGATGAGGAAGACTATTGGGGGGAGAGTAAAATACAGAAGGTTGGGTGCTCAGGTTCGGACATGCTGAGTTGAGATGCCTGTTAGACATATGAGTGGAGATGGTGAGCAGGCAGATGGTCAGGTACACAAGTGGGGAACTCGGGAGGAGGACAAGCTGCAGGCAGAAGTTGGAGGATCATCAGTTGAGAGGTAGTAGATAAAGACTGGATGAGGTCTCTAAGGGAGTGAGGGGAGAAAAGATAGGGAAGAGGCCCCAGGACTGAGCCTTGGCACCCAAGGTCTAAACATTAGGAGAGATAAGAAGGGATCTGAGAAGGAGAAGCTGGCAAAGCAGGAGGAAGGCCAGGAGGCTGAATGAGGAAGATGAGATCAACCTGCCAGATGCCACTGGTGAGGCAGGTATGAGGTCCAGCCCGGGGCTTGCTGCTGGATTCAGGAGCATGGAGCTCATCGATGACTTCAATACTCACCCCATCAACTGGAATGAGGAGGCAAGAATCTAAATGGAGAATATTCTAGACAGAACAGGAGAAAATTGGAAACAAGTATGGACAATCTTGAAGGAAAATGTGTTAGATATTTTAAATTGTTTTTCACTTTGAAACAATCCCAAGTCCACAGAGAAGTTGCAAGCACCACGTAAAACAATTATTATTAATTTTTTTTTTATGAGCCATTTCATAGTAACTCATTGACATGATGTTCCATAACCCCCAAACACTGATGTGTGTTTTTCACAAACAGGGACATTCTCTCATATAGCCACCAAACAATCTCAAATATCAGGCAAGTACACTAATACATTATCAACATCTACTCTTCTGACCCACTGGGTCACCACCTCTTCTGACAGCTTTCTTAATAGCAAGGTAACCAGTCCAGAATCATGTGTTGCATTTAGCAGCCATGGCCATGTGTTTTTAGCTCCTCCATCTGGGAAATTTCCCCTATCTTTCCCTAACTTTCATATTCTTAACAGTTTTGTTGATTACAAGCCAGTTATTTTACAGAATGTCCCTCAATTTTGGCTCACTGATATTTTCTCATGACAAGAGCAGGATATATGATCCAGCAATTTTACTCTTAGATACATCCTCAAAAGAATTACAAACAGATGGCCAAATAAATACTTGCACAGCACCATTCACAATAGCTGACAAGTAGAAACAACCTAAATGTCCAGCAGTGGTTGAATAGACAAACAAAAGATGGTATATATGTGTACAGTGCTCAGGGGCTTCACCCATGCCTGACTCTTTGTGACCCTATGGACTGTAACTTGCCAGGCTCCTCTGTCCAAGGGATTCTCCAGGCAAGAATACTGGAGTGGGTTGCCATGCCCTCCTCCAGGGGATCTTCCTGACCCAGGGATTGAGCCCACATCTCTTTACACCTCCTTCATTGGCAGGTGGGTTCTTTACCACTACCATCACTTGAAAAGCCCTGGTATATATATGTGGAATCTTAAAAACGTGGTGTGAATCAGAAGGTGAAAGTGAAAGTGAAGAAGAATGGTGTAAATGAACCTATTCACAAAACAGAAAAAAACCTTATGGTTACCAACAGGGAAAAGGGAGAAGGATAAATTGGGAGATTGGGATTGACCTATACATACTACTATATATAAAATAGACAACTAATAACAACCTACTGTATAGCACAGGGAATTCTACTCAATATTCTGTAATGATCTATATGCGAAAGGAATTCTTAAAAGAGTGGGTATGTGTATGTATAACAGATTTACTAATCTGTAAAGCAGAAACTAACACAACATTGTAAATCAACTATACTCTAATAAAGTGAAGTGAAAGTGGTTCAGTCGTGTCCAACTCTTTGCAATCCCATGGACTATAAAGGCCATGGAGTTCTCCAGACCAGAATACTAGAGTGGGTAGCCTTTCCCTTCTCCAGGAGATCTTCCCAACCCAGGGATCAAACCCAGGTCTCCTGCATTGCAGGTGGATTCCTTACCAGCTGAGCCACAGGGAAGTCCAAGAATACTGGAGTGGGTAGCCTATCCCATCTCCAGGGGATCTTCCTGACCTAGGAATCAAACCAGGGTCCCCTGCATTACAGGCAGATTCTTTACCAACTTAGCTATCAGGGAAGCCCATACTTCAATAAAAGTTAATTTTTATAAAAGGGTGGTATATCTATACAATGGAATACTATTCAGCCATGAAAAGGTGTTAATATATGCTACATGGATGAATTTCAAAAGTATTATCTAAGGTGAAAGAAGGCAGACACAAAAGGTCACATATTATATGAGTCCATTTATATGCAATATCCAGAATAGGTAAATCCATAGAGGCAGAAAGCAGGTTAGTGGTTTCCAGGGGCTGGAGGTAGGTAGTAATAGGGAGTTACTGCTTAATGAGTAGGGTGTTTTTTTTGTGGGTTTTTTTTTTTTTTTGACTAATGAACATACTTTTGAACTAGATGGAGGTGGCAGTTCCATAACATTACGAATGAACTAAATTTCACAGATCGTTTGCTTTAAAATGGTGATGTTTATGTTACTTGAATTTTACCTTAATTTAAAAAGAAAAGATTCAGGTTATGCATTTTTGACCAGACTATCCTAGACGGGTATTCTTGTTTTGCTCATTGCAGTCTACCAGGTTGTACATGATTTCTATTTGTCCCATTACTGAAGATGATCACTTTGATCATCAGATTAAGGTGGTGTCTACCAGGTTTCTCCTCCTTAAAGTTACTCCTTTCCTCTTTGTAATGAACAGTACTTTGAAATTATGTAATACTTGGTTCTTTGTGGAATTTTCCATCTATTTGTTTATCTGCTTTTGTCAGTGACTTCATAGTCATCCACTTCTATTCTGTTCATTGGGTTATAATCTGTTACCTTATTTACTTTGGTGCTTCAATTACCCCCAATTTGTCCAGTAGGAAATTCTTTATGCTTTCATATTCTTTTGACATGTCCTCATTATTTTTAATACCTCCTCGCTTCCTGGCATAACAAGGTCATCTTGTAATCTTCCTGCTCTGATCCTAGAGTGCCCTTCCTGCAAGGAACTCTAGTTCTTTACAATGGAGACTAGTATTTAGAAACCAAGATATAGGGCTAAGCATACTCTTTGCTACTGGGGTATCACTTCTCCGAGACATTCTCAGTGGACAATGCCAGGGAATGTAAGTGTGTGTGTACATCTCATGCTTTTTTACATATTTATATACTTCCATGGGCTTCCCTGGTGGCTCAGATGGTAAAGAATCCACCTGCAATGCAGGAGACCTAGGTTCGATCCCTGGGTCAGGAAGATCCACTGGTGATGGGAATGGCTACCCACTCCAGTATTCTTGCCTGGAGAATTCTGTGAATAGAGAAGCCTGGCAGGCTACAGGCCATGGGGTTGCAAAGAGTTGGACACTACTGAATGGCTAACACTTTCACTTTCATATACTTCTATATATATAGAAAATTATGAGTGCTTACCAATAATTCCAACCTAGTATTCTGCCTTTTCCAACTATGAGAAACACAGCTCCCAGAGGCTTCAAGTATCCAGTCACTGTCCTCTTCCCAAATCCTCAGATGCCTTCCTGAAGATCCCCCTTCAGCTCTGACACCTGTGCTAGGTCACATCCTTGCACAGATGTTCTCCTCATCCAGCATGGGTTCTGACACCCTCATCGTGAACCAAAACACTCTCCTCTGTAGACGTCCTGCTCAACTCTCAGGATGCAAGTGTACCTTGGATGACCTCAGCTTCCTCCCTTGTTCAGTCCCACCTAATAAAGGTTTTCTTGAATTGTTAAGGAAAGAAAAAGAGATAGAAGAACTCTGATAAAATTCCAGGCATAAAAAGCAGATGAACAAACTCTATGCAGTCTATATTTACAGTTTTAAATTTTGGGTGGAAAAAAAGACTGTAGAAATTACACTAAAATGATAATCAATATGATCGTAGAGGTTTTTTCCTTTTCCATATTTCCCAAATTATTTGTAATATGTTTGTGCTACTTTTCAATTAAAAGCATAACTAAAATAGCACTTTTTAAAAAACATATTTATTCACTTATTTATTTGGCTGTGCTGGCACACAGGACTGTTAGTTGTGGCACATGGGATCTTTAGTCGTAGCATGCAAACTCCTAGTTGCAGCATGTGGGCTCTAGTTCCCTGACCAGGGATTGAACCTGGGCCCTCTACATTGGGAGAACAGAGTCTTGATCACTGGACCAGAAGGGAAGTTCCAAATAACACTTCCCAAATCATTGCAAGCTGTATTCGGTGTGCTCAGGATTCATGCTGATGGCCGAAGAAGATACCCACAATTTTAATAGAAGGTCTGGAGAAAAGCAGGTTTAATATCAAAACAAACCTGGATCAGAATACAACAATTTGATAAAACATAAATTCTTAGGAATTTTTAAAATAATACTCGAGTACCAGTTCTGGCAAAAGATGATACTTTTTTCTGCTTCTATGTAGTAAGACTCAATACGGTGTGCTATCTTGACATCTGGTAAAATCAGGAGGCCCTCAAATGGCCTAACTACAAGTTCCCTCCTCACTCTGCTCCCACAGATAAGATCCCCTAGCCAAACAACCTCTTTATCAAAGGGACCCAGGTCCCTTTGTATGCTGAGTATCAGGTTTCAGTTCTCTATCAGTCCATGGAATTATTCAAACAAGTTAATCACATTCTCCTGTGGGAACCAGGGGGCACCCCATCTTCTTGATACTATGTGGCCTGCCTCCTACAGCCCCTGTTTGTTCACTCTGTTCCCAAGTGCGACCCCCATGTGACCCTACATGGCACGTGGTGTCCTCCCTCAGGCTATGACTACATGTGACTATTAAAAACCAGGGGATCTCATTTGCCCATCTCAGCAGTTGTATATTCAACCATCCCCACAAACCTAGGGCCAGAAGACCTCCCTCACCAGTGGACTAAAGAAAAGGTGTTAAAACACTGCCCTCTAATGATAACTAAATATCTTGGAAATTATTTAACAGACAACGGTTAAAAGACTCTTAAAGTCAGAAAGCAGAAGGTGGACTAGCTAGGGGCTTCAGGACTTGAGGAACAACACAGTGAATTTCCCCAGTTTTCTTTTTTATCTCACATTTACCAAGGAGTAGGTGTCAAAGATTCCTACAACTCAGAACAACTGATAAATGATTAAAAAAAAAAAAAAAAAGACAAGGAAGGTCTGCTTTTTCTGAACAAAGGACAAAGAAAAGGCCCAAACAGACTTAGCAGGGAGCCCCAGTGCCTGCTCTGTGATGGAGGCACTGGCAGGTGATCTGGTCTACCTGCAACAATTGAACAACCAGACTAGAGGTTGGTGAATTGGTCAACCTGCAGGGGCAGCAGCAGCTAGAGGCATAAAAAGATCCAGGCCCAGCAGCTTTTGTCCCCCATCCCTAACCCTCCAGCTGAAGAAGATGTTGCAGCAATACCAGGCAGCCTTGGGAATGGTACCAACAGATGACATCGATAGAGACTGAGCAGTAATACCAGCAGTACTAGAAGAATGAAGCTAGAAGACCAGAATCACACTGAAAGGATTCTATAAGCAAACCATCACTGTAACTATACATGCAGGTTCTGGTATACATATACATCTACACATGATGTATGTACCAGCACCCATATGCTAAAACAGATTTAAATAAGTCAAGAGTTCAGTTCAGTTCAGTCACTCAGTCGTGTCTGACTCTTTGCAACTCCATGGACTGCAGTACACCAGGCTTCCCTATCCATCACCAACTTCCGGAGCTTACTCAAACTCATGTCCATCGAGTCGGTGATGCCATCTAACCATCTCATCCTCTGTCGTCCCCTTCTCTTCCTGCCTTCAATCTTTCCCAGCATCAGAGTCTTTTCCAGTGAGTCAGTTCTTCCTATCAGGTGGCCAAAGTATTGGAGCTTCAGCTTCGGCATCAGTCCTTCCAATGAGTATTCAGGACTGATTTCCTTTAGGATTGACTGGTTGGATCTCCTTGCAGTCCAAGGAACTCTCAAGAGTCTTCTCCATAGTTCAAAAGCATCACTTCTTCAGCCCTCAGCTTTCTTTATGGTCCAATTCTCACATCCATACACGACTACTGGAAAAACCATAGCTTTGACTAGACAGACCTTTGCTGGCAAAATAATGTCTCTGCTTTTTTAAAATGCTGTCTAGGTTGGTCATAGCTTTTCTTCCAAGGCGCAAATGTCTTTTAATTTCATGGCTGCAGTCACCATCTGCAGTGATTTTGGATTCCCCAAAAATAAAGTCTGTCACTGTTGCCATTGTTTCCCCATTTGCCATGAAGTGATAGGACAGGATGCCATTATCTTGGTTTCTTGAATGCTGAGTTTTAACCCAGCTTTTTCACTCTCCCCTTTCACTTTTATCAAGAGGATCTTTTGTTCCTCTTAGCTTTCTGCCATAAGGGTGGTGTCATCTGTATATCTGAGGTTACTGATATTTCTCCTAGCAATCTTGATTCCAGTTTGTGTTTCATCAAGCCGGCATTTCACATGATATACTCTGCATATAGGGCTTCTCTGGTTGGCTCGGATGGTAAAGAATCTGCCTGCAATGCAGGAGACCTGGGTTTGATCCCTGGGCTGGGAAGATCCCCTGGAGGAGGGCATGGCAACCCACTCCAGTATTCTTGCCTGGAAAATCCCCATAGACAGAGGAGCCTGGTGGGTGACAGTCCATGGGGTTGCAAAGAGTCAGACACAGCTAAGCAACTAAGCACACGTACACACACACACACATACACACACACACTGCATATAAGTTAAACAAGCAGGGTGACAATATACAGCCTTGATGTACTCCTTTCCCTATTTGGAACCAGTCTGGTGTTCCATGTCTGGTTCTAACTGTTGCTTCTTGACCTGCATACAGAAGTCAAGAGCATCATAACATAAAGACAAAAGTATCTAGGATACAGCTGAAAAATCACTCATTATTCCAAAGAACAGCTTAAGTGAGAAAACTGACTCCAATAACTAGATGAATTAGATATCAGAACCACCTGACAATTTTAAAGCCATGCCAAAAAAATTCTTCAACAAACACAAATTCTCTAGGAATCAATTTCAAAATTAAAAATATTAGCAAAAAATAACTGTAATAAAAGACAACCAAATGGACATTATAAAACTAAAAAATACAACTGGGAAAAAAAAAAACTCGCTAGATGGATTCAATAGTAAAATGGAGATGACAGAGGATAGAAATGATGAACTTGAAGACAGATCAATAGAATTTACTCAATCTAAATAGACAGAAAGCAGATTAAAAATTTACAGAGCTTCAGAATTCTGTGAGACAATAACAAAAGATGTAACATTCATATGATTCAAGTTCAAGAAGGAGAGAAAAGAATATGGAACTGAAAAATATGAGAAGAAATTCTAGAAGAAATCTACACCAAGATATAGCTTCATCAAACCTCTGAAAACTAAAAATGATGGAAAAAAATCATAAAAACAGTCAGAGAGGAACAACACATTACCTGTAAAGAAAGATCAATTTAAATAACAATGAATTTCTTATCTGGAACCATGGCGGTCAGAGGAAGTGGCACAGCATTTTTCACGTGCTGAAGAACCGTTAACTATGAATCTTCTAACCAGTGAAACTATTCTTTCAGGAATAAGAGAAAAGAAAGTCTTCCTCAGATAAAGGAAAACTAAGATAATTTGTTGCTTGCAGATCCATCCTTACAGGAAGCTCTTCAAACAGAAAGAAAATGATAAAAGTAGAAGACTGAGTCATTCAGAAAAGAAACAAAAACAATAGAATGGGTAAAAAATAGAAGTCAATGCAATAGACTATCCTTCACCTCAGGAATCTCCTTGATCATATTTTGTGGTTGAAGAAAAGGTTATAACACTAACTGGTATGTAGAGAAGAAACTCAAGTCCATTATGTTTAAAATGTGGAGATGGTAAAAGGATCTAAATAGAAGTATGGCTTCTACCCTTCACTTGAAGAGGTCAAATACTGACACCAATAGACTGTGATGTTATATATGTATATGGTAATACCTAGAGCAATGCTTAGAAAACTATACAAAGTGATATACTCAAACATATCATAAAGAGTTCAAAATGAAGCTCTAAAAATGTTCAAATAGCCCATGGGAAGGTAAGAAAAAAACAGAGCAATGAGACTCAGAGACAACAAACAGAAAACAAATAATAAAATGGCAGACTTAAACTCTAACATATCAATAAGTGCTTTAAAAATGAATGCTCTAAATTCACAAATTAAAAGACAGAGATTGACAGAGCATGTAAAGAAGCACAACCCAAGGATATGCTGCCTACGAAAAACTCACTTCAAACATAACAACAGAGAGAGGTTAAAAATAAAAGGATGGAAAAGACACCATGCAAACATTAATTTTTTTTTAAATTGGCAATGAATTTTTAGATTTGACACCAAAAGCAAAGGCAACAAATGCAAAAATAAACAAGTGGGACTATATCAAACTAAAAAGCTTCTGCATGGCAAAAGAAAACATCAACAAAATGAAAAGGCAGCCTACAAAATGGGAGCAAATACTTGCAAATCATATATCTGATAAAGGGTTAATATGCAAAATATATAGCAAATTCAATATATATTTAAAATTTAAAAATGGGCAGAGGATCTAAGTAGATGCTTTTCCAAAGAAGACATACAGATGGCCAACAGGTACTTAACATCACTAATCACCAGGGAAATGCAAATCAAAACCATAATGAGATATCACCTCATATCTGTTAGAATGACTATTATCAAAAAGACGGGAGATAATAAATATTGACAAGGATGTGGAGAAAGGGAACTGTTGTGTGTGGGTGGTTGGATGTAAAGTCCAACCACTATGGAAAACAGTATGGAGGCTCCTCAAAACATTAAAAGTAGAACTACCATATGAACCAACAATTCTACCTCTGGATATTTATCTGCATAAAATGAAAGCACTAACTCAAATATGTCCCCAAAATGTT
Source organism: Cervus elaphus (assembly GCF_910594005.1). Taxonomy (NCBI): domain Eukaryota; kingdom Metazoa; phylum Chordata; class Mammalia; order Artiodactyla; family Cervidae; genus Cervus; species Cervus elaphus. The sequence goes on from NC_057818.1 coordinate 44,552,820, forward strand.
CATTGCACCCACGTTCATATACTAGCCAAGACATGGAAACAACATAAGTGTTCATTGATGGATAATGGATACAGAATATTTGGTATATTTATACAACGGGATATTATTCAACCATAAAAAGAATGAAATCTTCATGTCAAAGTATGACAAAAACCACTACAATATTGTAAAGTAATTAGCCTCCAACTAATAAAAAAAAATAGAAAGAATGAAATATTGCCATGTGGATGAAACTTGAGGGCACTATGCTAAGTGAAATAAGTCAGAGAAAGACAAATACTGTTTCACTTATATGTGGAATCTAAAAACCAAAACCGCTATAAACAAACAAAAGCAAACTAAACTCACAGATACAGAGAATAGACTGGTTGTCGCCAGAGGCAGGAAGTTGGGGGTAGAGAAAATGGGTGAAGGCAGTCAAAAGATACAAACTTCTAGTTGTAAAAAAACAAGTCCTGGGAGAGGTAATATAAAGTATGGTAGCTACAATTAATAATACTGTATTACATATTTTAAAATTGCTAAGAGAGTAGATCTTTTTTTAAAAATTAATTAATCAATTAATTTTGGCTGTTTCGGGTCTTACTTGTGGCCCATGGGATTTTTCTGGAGCACGTGGGCTCAGCCAACATAGACCATATCCTGGGTTATAAAACAAATCTTAACAGATGTAAAAGAACTGAAATCATACAGAGTGTGTTCTCTGACCATAAGGGAATCAAACTAGAAATCAACAATAGAAAGACAACAAGAAAATCTCAGGATGCTTTGAAACTAAACAACTCATTTTTAAACAGTCCATGGATCACAGAAGAAACCTCAAAAGAAATTTTTAAAATATATCACTTTGTGAAAATGAAAACAATGAAGATACAACATATCAAAATTTGTGAGATGCAGCTAAAGAAGTGATGAGAAGGAAATTTATACAATTAAATGCTTACATTAGAAAAAAAGTAAAAGTCTCAAATAAATCTACGCTCCTACCTCAAGAATCTAGAAAAAGAAATTAAAAGCATACAAAAAAAAAAAAATTTAAAAGCCCACCTCTCTCCATGGAATTCTCCAGGCAAGAACACTGGAGTGGGTAGCCATTCACTTCTCCAGGGGATCTTCCTGACCTAGGGATCGAACCCAGGTCTCCTGCATCACAAGCAGATTCTTTACTGTCTGAGTCACCAGAAGCCCAGAGAAAGAAATTAAAAGCATACAGATTGGGATGGAACAAATAAAACATTCTCTTATTTGCATATGACATGTTGTTGATGAGTAAAATCACAAGAAATTTACAGAAAAACAACAAAAACAAAAACACCTCCTAAAACTTATAAATGAGTTCAGTACAGTTGCAGGAGACACTATCAACACACAAAAATCAGTTGCATTTCCATATACTCACATGAACAAGTTAAACTAAAATAAAGAATGCAATAGCATTTAAAATTGTACCAAATAAAATTAAATACTTAGGTGTAAATCCAACAAGATATGTAAAAGGTCTATTTGATGAAAATTACAAAATGCTGATGAAAAAAATCAAAGACCTAAATACCTGAAGAGACATACTATGTTCATTAACTGGAAGACACAACATAGTAAAGATGTGAAGTCTCCCTAAAATGATCTACAGGTTTAAGGCAACTTCTGTCAAATTCTCAGCAAGATTTTTTGTAGATGAAGTCAAACTTATTCTAAAATTTATATGGGAAGACATAGGCCCTAGCTTGACCAAAACAATTTGAAAAAGAATACAGCAAGAACCAAAGAAACAAAATAGAATGAAGTGATGAATGCAAATATAGAAGCTTGACATATGAGAGAGGTGACTTTAAAATGAATGGACACCTCCAACTAATAAAAATAAATGAAGAAAAAAAAATGAGTGGACAAAGGAATTACTCAATAAGTATTGTTGGGACTACTGACTACACAAAGAAAAAAATACAATCATCTCCCCCTACCATTTCACAGTATATATGAAAATAAAATCCTAAATATGAAAAGCAAGATGTAAACACTTAAAAGAAATAACATAGGTAAATTTCTGCATCTGGTCATCACATACCACAAACAATTAGAAAATTGTACAAAATATACAAATCCACCATTTTCTTTTTTGTTTTTTAAAGCAACCTTTTTTTCTATTTTTTTCTCATCCAGTTTTATTGAGATACAGTTCATATGCTGCTGCTCTTTGATCAGTAAGCCACATCTGACTCTTTGTGACCCCACGGACTGAGCCTGACAGGTTCTTCTGTCCATGGGATTCCCCAGCAAGAAATTTGAGTGGGTTGCCATTTCCTTCTCCAGGGAATCTTCCCGACCCAGGGATCTTCCCGACCCACATCAACAGGCGGATTCTTTACCTCTGAGCAACTTGGGAATCCCCCAAATCACCTATTTTCTAACACCAAACAACAGGCAGTGCAGGACTGTGATGTCTGAGAGAAAGGAAACAGATGAAGTGGGCTCTGATCATCACTTTGGCTTTCTGCTTAGAGGCACCTTCCGGACTGTGCCACAGGGGAAGGAATTATTCAAACAGAGCAAGGCATTCCTACTCAATTAAGAATACAGAGACCGAGTTCAGAGAAGTGGAGGAGACTGGAATTTTCAGGACGTAACAGAGAAGAAGGAGCTGTGTACAGTACAATCTCTAGAAATACGTATAGGCATTCCCTTGATTCTTTAGTTGCAATTAAACTGTATGTATAACACGAGACTCAAAGAGGCTGGATAAGGGGCAACTGCCTGAAAAGAACAGCTATCAAGAAGCAATAAGTGGGAAAATTCCCAGAGCTCACGCAGAGCTGGAAGATGTTAGAATTCTAACAGGCAGAGTGGAGAGAATTCATTGAACACAGAGGCCATTCAGGAAATACCCTAGAAGGAACACAGTGCAGTATTAGAGCCAAACTAGGCCTAGCAGAAAGACAACTCTAGACCCAACATAACAAATGTTAAAAAAAAAAAAAAAAAGCTTCAAATGATCCACAGGTAACTTGGTTGGTTGTCAAAATAAAACTCCACCTTCTTGAAAGGAAGACAACAAAATCCAGTCACTAAACAATGTCTAGCATCCAATAAAAATTATTAGGTATATGAAAATGTGACCTATAACCACAAAAAAATGAGGCAATACAATATACCAGAAATAATAGAGATGATAATATTATCAGGCAAAAATTTAATCAGCTATTTTTTAAATTGAAGGATTTAAAGGGACTATAGTGTGACTAATGGAATGTATAAAGAGAAAAGCCAAATTGAACTTCTAGAGATGAAAAATTAACATCTGAAATGAAAATTTCACTGGATGGGATTAATATCAGAATAGACACTGAAGAAGATAAAAACCAGCAAACATGAAGACAGAATTTGAAAGCATAGAAATAAATTTAAGCAGAAAGAAAAAACTTTTTAAAATGAACGGTTTCAATGATCTATAGAACAATATCAAGCAGTATAGAAAATTGAACATTATCAACCATCTTGCTATAACTAACATTTATAGAACACTACACTTAATAAGGGAAGAATACACATTCATTTCAAGTGTACTTTAATCAGTCACCAAAACAGACTATTGGCTGTTATATAACACAAGCCTCAATAAATCGAAAAGGATTGAAATAATAAATTGAAAATCAGTAACAATAAGATATTTATTAAATACCTGAATATTTGTAAATTAAATAATACAGTTTTAAATACTCAATGAGTAAAGAAGAAATCACCCTGCTTATTTAACTTATATGCTGAGTACATCATGTGAAATGCTAGGCTGGATGAATCCCAAGCTGGAATCAAGATTGCTGGGAGAAATATCAACAACCTCAGATATGCAGATGACACCACCCTAATGGCAGAATGAAGAGGAACTAAAGAACCTCTTGATGAAGATGAGAGTGAAAAAGCTGGCTGAAAACTAACATTTAAAAACCGAAGATCATGGCATTTGGTCCTATCACTTCATGGCAAACAGACAGGGAAAATGTGGAAACAGTGTCAGATTTCATTTTCTTGGGCTCCAAAATCAACACAGACAGTGACTGCAATCACAAAATTAAAAGATGCTTGCTCCTTTTAATAGCTATGACAAACCTAGACAGCGTATTCAAAAGTAGAGATATCACTTTGCCTACAAAGGTCCATATAGTCAAGCTATGACTTTTTCAGTAGTCATGTGTGGATGTGAGTTGGACCATAAAGAAAGCTGAGTGTCAAAAAATTGATGCTTTTGAATTATGGTGTTGGAGCCTTGGACAGCAAGGAGATAAAACCAGTCAATCGTAAAGGAAATCAGCCCTGAATGTTCATTGGAAGGACTGGTGCTGAAGCTGAAGCTCCAATACTTTGGCCACCTGATGGGAAGAGCTGACTTATTTGAAAAGTCCCTGATGCTGGGAAAGATTGAGGGCAAGAGGAGAAGGGGACGACAGAGGATGAGATGGTTGGATGACATCACTGAATCAATGAACGTGAGTTTGAGCAACCTCAGGGAGACAGTGAAGAACAGGGAAGCCTGGCATGCTATTCATGGGGTTGCAAAGAGTCACATACAACTTAGCAACTTAACAACAACAGAAGAAGAAATTACAGTTAATTATATGAAACAAACTAAATTATTGGTACACAGATAATGTGGACTTGAGTGTAGTTCAATAGTGCTTAGCTGAAAACTAAGGTCTTTCAATGCATGTATTTAGAAAATAAAAGTCTAAAGTTAATGATCTATGATACCATATTAAGAAACTAGAAAAAAAAAAAAAGAAACTAGAAAAAGAAGACCAAATCAAACCGAAAGAAAACAGAATATAGGAAATAATATAAATAAGATAAAACATAAACAAATTGAAGATGAAAAACAATAGAGAAAAATCAATGACATAAAAACATGAGTTTTTAAAACATCAATAAGACCTAAAAACTTCTGGTTAAATTGATCACAAAAAAAGTGAAGATAATTACCAACACCATATGCAAAAGAAAAGTCATACTAAAGAATATACAAACATTAAAAGAATAATGAGGAATATTACAAACTTCTTTATGTCAATAAATTTGATGATGCAGATAACTGGACAAACTCCTTGAAAGATACAAAGAAACAAAACTGACTCAGTAAGAAACAGAGATTCTAAATAGTCCTCCAAATCTATACAGCATACTAAAAAGCAGAGATGTCACTTTGCTGACAAAGGTCCATAGAGTAAAAACTATGGGGGTTTCCCTGGTAGCTCAGCTGGTAAAGAATCTGCCTGCAATTCAGGAGACCCCGGTTCCATCCCTGGGTTGGGAAGATCCACTGGAGAAGGGATAGGCTACCCACCCCAGTATTCTTGGGCTTCCATGGTGGCTCGGGTGGTAAAAAATCTGCCTGCAATGTGGGAGGCCTGGTTTCAATCCCTGAGTTGGGAAGATCCCCTGGAGAAGAGAATGGCTATGCACCCCAGTATTCTAGCCTGGAGAATTCCATGGACAGAAGAGCCTGACAGGCTCCAGTCCATGGACTCACAAAGAGTCAGATATGACTGAGAGACTTTCACTTTCATGGTTTTTCCAATAGTTATGTACGGATGTGAGAGCTGAAGCATAAAGAAGGCTGAGTGCTGAAGAACTGATGCTTTTGAATTCTGGTGCTGGATAAGACTCTTGAGAGTCCCTTGGACTGCAAGGAAATCAAACCAGTCAATCCTAAAGGAAATCAACTTTGAATATTCATTGGAAGGGCTGATGCTAAAGCTGAAGCTCCAATACTTTGGCTATCTTATGCAAAAGCCAACTCATTGGAAAAGACCCTGACACTGGGAAAGATTGAAGGCAAGGAGGCAGCAGAGGATGAGATTGTTTGATAGCATCACCTACTAAGTAGACATGAATTTGAGCAGATTTTAGGAGAGTGAAGAACAGAGAAACCTGGTGTGCTTCAGTCCATGGAGTTGTAGTCTGATATGATTATCAACAGAACAACAAGTTTTAAAATGGACAAAATTACTGGGCCTAGGTGGCTTCACTGATGATTACTGTGAAACACTTAAGAAATCATTCATAAGGATACATAAATTTTTTTCAGAAAATGCAGAAGAAAAGAACCACTTCCCAGCTCATTTTATGAAGCCAATATTAACCTGATAATGCAGCCATGAAATTAAAAGACGCTTACTCCTTGGAAGTTATGACCAACCTAGACAGCATATTAAAAAGCAGAGACATTACTTTACCAACAAAGGTCCGTCTAGTCAAAGCTATGGCTTTTCTAGTGGTCATGTATGGATGTGAGAGTTGGAGTATAAAGAAAGTTGAGCACTGAAGAACTGATGCTTTTGAACTGCGGTGTTGGAGAAAACTCTTGAGTCCCTGGGACTGCAAGGAGATCCAACCAGTCCATCCTAAAGGAGATCAGTCCTGGGTGTTCATTGGAAGGACTGATGTTGAAGCTGAAACTCCAATACTTTGGCCACCTGATGTGAAGAGCTGACTCATTTGAAAAGAGCCTGATACTGGGAAAGATTGAAGGTGGAATGAGAAGGGGACGGCAGAGGATGAGATGGTTGGATGCCATCACCGACTCAATGGAGATGAGTTTGAGTAGACTCTGGGAGTTGGTGATGGACAGGGAGGCCTGGCATGCTGTGGTCCATGGGACCACAAAGAGTTGGACATGACTGAGCGACTGAACTGAACTGAAATGAATGAAACCAAACACATACATTACAAGAAAAGAATGCTCTAGACTGATATACTTCATTAACACTGGTGTATAAGTCTTCAACAAAATACAAGAAATTAATTCCAACAATAGATGACCAAATGTGGTTTTCCTGAGGAATTTTAGATTGGTTTAACATTTCAAAAATCAATGCAATTCATTTTATTAATGGGATAAAGGAGAAAAAATCATATGACCATCTCAATAGATGCAAAAAGAAGCTTTTGACAAAATTCATCATTCATTTATGAAAAAGAAAAAGCTCAGCAAACAAGGACTAGAAAGGGAACATCTTGAGCCCAATAAAGGGCATCTCTTTATTGGGCTACACCTAACATCACACTGAAAGTTTTCACTCTGAGGTCAGGAATAACAAGATTTCCACTCTCACCCCACTTCTATTTAACAATGTATTGAATGTATCCTAGTCAATGCAATAAGGTAAGAAAATTTTAACACAGACATCTTGTTTAGGAATAATTTTTTTCTTCAAAGATGACATAATATCATACACAAAAATCCTAAGAAATGTTCAAAAGCCTACTAGAAATAATAAGTGAATTTAGTAAAGCCTCAGAGTTCAGTTCAGTATTAAAGAGCCAGCTTTTTTGCATATTAGCAACAAACAATTGAAAGTTACGTTTTTAAAAATTTACAATAGCACCTAAAACCATGAAACTATATAGGACTGATTTTAACAATGGGGGCTTCTCTGGTGACTCAGTGGTAAAGAATCCACTTGCCATTACAAGGGACTCAGGTTCGACCCCTGAGTCAGGAAGATCCCCTGCAGAAGGAAATGGCAACCCACTCCAGTATTCTTGCCTGGGAAGTCCCACGGACAGCGGAGCCTGGTGGGCTACAGTTCATGAAGCTGCAAAGAGTCGGACACAATTTAGTGACTGTATGTGTGTGTGTCTGTGTGTTTAGTCACTCAGTTGTGTCCGACTCTTTGAGATGCTTTGACTGTAGGATTCTCCAGCCAAGAATACTGGAGTAGGTTGTGATGCCCTTCTCCAGAGGATCTTCCCAACCCAGGAATCGAACCTGTATCTCCTGTGTCTCCTGCATTGCAGGTGGATTCTTTACCCACTGAATCACTGGGAAGCCTAAAGAACAACAAATTTAACAATAGATTTTCAAGACTTTTATATTTAAACCTACAAAACATTTTTGAGATAAATTAAAGACCACCTAAATAAGTGGAGAAATATTCCACATTGATTGATTTAAGACTCAATATAGTTAAAAATGTCAATTCTTTCCAAGTGGATCTACAGATTCAAAACAATCCCAATTAAAAATGTCAGTGGGCTTTTATGTTTAGGTTGAATGGGACAAGCTTACTCTAAAATTTATATGGAAATGTAAAGGTCTAGAACATCCAAAACAATTTTGAAAAAAAGAAGAGAAAATTTGGAGGACTTGTGCTAAGTGACTTCAAGACTTTTGGTAAAACTAATAGTAACCAAGACAGCATGGGGTTTCCTTGGTGACTCAGTGGTGAAGAATCTGACTGCCAGTGCAAGAGACACGGGTTCAATCCCTCATCTGGGAGGATCCCACATGCTGTGGAGCAACCAGGCCCAGAGCCACAACTACTGACCTCACGTGTTACAACTACTGAGCTCACTCCCCGAGAGTCCATGTACCACAACAGGAGAAGCCACTGCAATGAGAAGCCCAAGCCCCAAACCGGCGAGTAGCCCCCCACTTGCCCCAACTACATAAAAGCCTGTGTAGCAACAAAGACCCAGCACAGCCAAAAATAAACAAATACATAATGTTTTTAAAAAAGGACAGTTGGTGTCAGGATAGACGTATAGATAACTGGATATAGATTCTGAAAAATAGATCAGAACAGAGGTCCAGAAATAGACCCACACTTAAAGGGTTACTTGATTTTTTTTTTTTTTAGTTTCTTGATTTTGGACACAAGTTCTAAGGTTATTTGATTGGGAAAATGATAGTCTTTACAGCAAATGGTGCCAGAACAATTGGACATGTGTAGGGGAAAAAAGTCAGCTCAACCCTTATCTCACAACATACATAAAAATTAACTTGAAATAGATTAATAGACCTAAATGTAAAATATAAAATTATAAAATATACAGTAGGACACATAGGAGAAAATCTTTGTAAGCTTGGGGTAAGCAAAGATTTGTTGAATAAGACATATTTTCTTTTCACAAAAGACAGTTCTGACAAACTGGATTTTATCAAAATGAAAAAAACCTTCTGCTTTCTGAAAGACACTGTCAAAATAAAAATTCAAGACATAAGTGGAGAGTAAATGTTCTTAACACATGCCTTACAAAGGACTTCATAATATCTACAAATGATTCAATAAGACAAACAACCCAAAATGAAAATGGGAAAAAGATATGAATAGACATTTCACAGGCCAAGAAACATGGACAGATGTTAACATTATTAATCATTAGGGAAATATCAATTAAGACCACAATAAGATACCACTAAATACCCACTAAAATGGGTTAAAATTAAAAAGACTGACCACACCAAGTTTTGGTGGAGCAACTAGAACTCTCTTATATTTCAGAAGTGTAAAAATGGTTCAGTTTGTTTGCAAACAGCCTAGCAGTTTTCATAATGTTAAACATATACTTATATGTGAATCAGTGATTCCACACCTAGATATTTACCTAGGAAACAGTAAAATGTATATGCATAACAAATATTGGCACACAAATGTTCATAGCAGCTTTATTCATAATAGCCCTATTGGAAATAAATGTATAACAGATTTACTGGGAAAATAAATTGTATTATATCCACACAATGGAATACTACTCAGCAATGAAAAGGATGTACGTGTGACAGCATGGATGAAAATCAAAACCATGATGCTGCACAAAAAGAAGCCAGAAGTCTGTCTATGTGCCATATATTTTATTGATATGAAATCTGGAAAAGTTAAGCTCATTTATAGTGACAGAAAGTTGATGAGTCACTGCCTAGGGTTGGAGAGTAGGAAGGGAGTTTGTCTGGGCACATGTGAGGTAAACATTCTCTATTTTCTTTGGGGAGCAGGGTTACATGGTTGTATACATTTGTCAAAATCTGGCAGGTACTACACTTCAAATGGGTGCATTTTATTGTGTGTAAATTATGCTTCAATCCATTTGAATTAAGAAAAAGTATAGGAAAATATTTTTATGTCATTGAGGTTAGAGAAGGATTTTTTGAATAAAATAGAAAAATTACAAACCACAAAAGAAAGAGAGACTTTTACCACATTAAAATTTTAAAGTTCTGCACATCAAAAGACACCACTAGCAATGTTAAAAACCAAACCAAAATAAACAAAAAAAGCCACAGTCCAGTCAAAAGAAAACCCACAGTCCACAAGCGTGGAGGAGATATTTACAACCCCTATAACAACAACAACAAAAATTATATCCAGAGTATTTCGCAAGCTGTTATAAATAAGAAAAATATGAATAATCTAATAGAAACAAGTCAGGATATCATCAGGCAAATCATAGGTGAGAAAAGAAGAAAGTCCATAAATATGTGAAAAGATATTCAAACTTACTATTAAATAGGGCAACATAAATAAGAATGGCAAAATGTAACAGTCATCTGATGATATCAGCTGTTGGCACGGATGTTGGAAATGTGACCAGTTCTGTGTTCCCTGTGGGACTGTATCTTCACAGCAGAATTTGGAGGTGAATTGGGCAAGAACTCAGCAAGTTGAAGATGCACTAACCCATCTGCTGCAAGTTCTGCTTTTAGCTACGTTCCCCAGAGTGCCCAAGGCTGGGTGCACAAGGAAATTCTAAAATGTGTTACCTGCAGCATTGTCTATTAGCTCCAAACTGGGACTATCCTAAACTTTCATTAATTGAGCAATGGATAAATAAAATGTAGTACATACATTTTATTTATGTATGTGTGTATGTATATGTATATATACATATGTATATATGTATATACACACATAAATGTATATACATACATTTATGGCTGATTCACATTATTGTACAGCAGAAACTAACACATTATAAAGCAATTATATTGCAATGAAAAAATGTAGTATAGTCATATGATGAAATATATTCAGTAATTAAAATGAATAACCTAGATCTGGACACATCACCACGATATACATTTATATAGAGAGAGGGAGAGAGATGGTGGAAAAGCAAGCTACAAAAACTGCCCCAGAAAGGGAGGTGCTTAGCAGGACCCTGAGAGGGGGGTCCCCACTTTATGGAGATAAAAGGGGGACTTGCTGGGCGATAAAGCATTCCCTCAGACTGGGACTTCTCAACAGAGACCTGGTCCAAGCCTTCCACCAGCAATGCAGGTCTTTTGAATGTGTGGGATGCTGCTGCTGGCCTCCCGTCTCACCCGTGGCAATAAGATATGAACAAGCGCCGGAAAGCGTTGTGATCCCACACAACCCGCGCTGCAGAATTCCAGATGAGCAGGCCCACAGGGCCTCCTGCGCCATGCCACATCACAACCTCGCCTCTGTGTTTCTTCTCCACTCCCATTCCACTTATTTTGGCTCCACGGACTTGCTTTGAGGTTTGGCACTTTCACATTTTTAATGTAAATTCAGATTCTTCAGACCCCAGCATCAAATAAGAAAAAAAAGAAGAAAAAGGAAAAATAAAAAGCTACTTCCTAATTTTCCAACTGCCCTTTGTCTCCAAAAACGACATGCATAGAAGAGTAGCTTGTATTTTGAAAACTTTTAACTCAAAGAGAAATCTGCTTTTTTTCCTTCCCATGCACTCTGACCTTGATAATCCCAAACTAGTTTGGGGATGGAGCCTGGTTGTGATTTTAAACATGTGACTTCTGATCCCCCTTCTGAGGCTGGGGTGTAGGGAGGTGGGGTGTGGGGATGACCACGGTTTGTCTCTGAGCAGGACCCTACCTGAGTCTTTGTCTGTCTTCTGTGGGGAATATAAAAAGCAACAGAATCTGTTTGCCCAAGCAACAGAATGGGCAAAGCAGATAAAGGCCCTTTTTTGTACCCATCAGAGATCACTGCTGAGAAATGAGACCCACTTCCCCTTCCCCGGAGAGCCAAGCCTGCTCCTTTTGCCCTTCCACATCCTCTTTACCCAGCTTTCCACCCTCAGGGCTGGCCCAGGTGGTCCACATTAATGGGTTCCTTTGCCTCTGGCTTTTAGTGGGGGTTCAGCCCCCAGGGATTCTCCAGCTCAAGATTGGAAAGAGAGAGGGCATTGATTCCCTACGGGACTACCCTTGGTAAAGGTTACTGCCCAGAGGAGCTTCACACAGCCCACTCACAACCAGCTTCTTGTGACAATATCCTAACAGTGAAATAAACCTTCATTGTCATTGTCTTAGCAATCTCTCTATTAAGAAGAAAACTTGGTCCTTCCTCCTCCTGCGTCTTTCTCCTTTACTTTCACATGGAACACTTCTCATGCTTCTGGTCACCAGATGTGTGTGTGTCGTGTTGGGGCGGGGAACGGGGTTCCCACAGCAGGCAAGTCTGTTACATCAGCTGGATGTCCTACCATTTAACTCAATTCTGCCACAATCAACCTGAAGATATTGTCAGATCCCATGGTTAAGGGCAGTCTCACAAGGCTGCCCCACCCCCACCCTGCTTCAGATGCCAGTTACAAGTCCAGGTTGCCACCTGTGCTTCTGATGGATCAGCTATAAATCAGAAGCTCCCATGGCCTTCTCTTTTTTATTATTGTTGTTCAGTCGCTAATTCGTGTCCAAATTTGTGACCCCATGGACTGCAGCACTCCAGGCTTCACTGTCTCCCAGAGTTTGCTCAAATTCATGTCCATTGAGTCCATTCATGTCAGATGCTATCTCATCCTCTGCCACCCCCTTCTCCTTCTGCCTTCAATCGCTCCCAGCACTGGGGTCTTTTTCAGTGAGTCGGCTCTTTGAATCAGGTGGCCAGAGTATTGGAGCTTCAGCTCCAATAACCCACAACCCTCTCTTTGGGCTCAATTAATTTGCTAGAGCAGCTCACAAAACTCAGAAAAGTGGTTACTTACATTTATCAGGTTATAAAAGGATATGATAAATACGATGAGCAGCCAGATATGGAGACACACGGGGCAAGATCCAGGAGGGTCCCAAGTCCGGGAGCTTCTGTGTCCATAGAGTTAGGGTGCTTCACCCTCCTGGTATATGGATGTGTTCACCAACCTGGAAGTTCTCTAAACCCTGTACTTTTGGGATTTTTGTGGTGGCTTCATCAGACAGACATGATCTATCATTAACTTCATTTTCTTCCTTTTCAAGAGAATCAGGGGCGGTGCTGAAAATTCCAAGCTTCTAATCATGGCTTGGTCTCTCTGGTGGCCAGTTGTCATCCAGGAGTGCCGCCCTCCACCCCCCGCCCTGCCCAGAGTCACTTCATTGGAACCAAAGACACTCCTACAACCCAAAAAATTACCAGGGCTTCATGAACCTCATGACAGGAACCAAACTCAGAAACCGAAACATATTTTCTGTTATCTCACACTCTCTGTCTCCTTCCACTCATTCATTTACACCATCTATTTATGCAACACCTACCCTGTTCTCAGCATTGTGAGGATGGCAAGGAGGAGCTGGATGCAGTCCCTCCGTTCCAGGAGAACGTGGTATGTCTGGGAGAGAAGTGCAGATTCAGAGCTGTGAAGGTCACAAGGAGAGGAGGTTTGGGCATTCCTAGGTAGTAATTTCAGGCACTCGAGATTCACAGAGCAGTTGCCTCACCTGTAACTTCTACAAGTGCCTCGGCATTGGAGGCAGGTGTACAAGCTGGAAAACAACCCCTTCCCTTCCCTGTTGAAGATTACGGTCTACTAGGGGGTATGCGGGCTTCCCTGGTGGCTCAGTGGGTAAAGAGTCTGCCTGCAATGCAGGAGACCCCGGTTTGATCCCTGAGTCAGGAAGATCTCCTGGAGAAGGAAATGGTAACCCACTCCAGTATTCTTGCCTGGAAAATCCCATGGGCAGAGGAGCGTGGTAGGCTACAGATCATGGGATTACAAGAGCCGGACACGACTTAGGGACGAAACCACCACCACTAGAGGGGAATGTCAGCTGAGTGGGGCTGTCTGATGAGGAAGGATTTCTGGTGGGGAAGCAGCCTGTGGGTACAGGGGAGAGAGGGGAAGGAGGGATTCCACTAATGTTCTATCATACCAGGAAGGGGCTCCTTTAGCAAAAGGCCTTGAAAATGTTTACAAAATAGAGTGGCTTCAAATACTACAAAACACTGCTCCTGAACTCTTGAGTCACCCAGGGACTAATCAGCTCCTACATGCGTGTGTGTGCTCAGCCATGTCCGACTTTTTGCGACCCTAGGGACTGCAGCCCGCCAGGCTCCTCCATCCATGAGATTTCCCAGGCAAGAATACTGGAGAGGGTTGACATTTCTTTCTCTAGGGCATCTTCCTGACCCAGGGATCGAACCCGTGTCTCCTGCATTGGCAGCAGGTTCTTTACCACTGAGCCACCGGGGAAGACCAACCAGTTTCTGACTAGTATTCAATGGCTAGGAAGTTACCACCTGGTTCCCTAGGAGCCTCAGGACCAACTCCATAAGAAAGACCTGTAAGTGGGCCCACGAGTGATGCATACAGGCTGCCTTCTTGGGACAGCCTGGCCCACTCTTCCTTTTCATTCAACCCAACAGCAAAACCCATAGTCGCAAACCAATCTACCAACAAATGTTACCCAAATACCCACCATCTTTGCCTGTGCTGCTACCCTGACAAAGTCCCTGCCCTGCAGGGACCCAGCCTTCAGCCCAGCATGAAACCACCCGTCAGAGGTGCAGAAGGAACTCCACAAGGAGGAGGTAACCCCTTCAACGGAGGTGATCAGTGGGGCGGAGACAGAATGGTGCCCCGGGGCCAGGTGGAGTTCGGAGAGGTGGTAGTAATAGTAATCACAATCACATCACAGCTAATCATCAGTAGCTGTGGCCCAGGTGCTGTGCTAAGGGCTTTGTGTGAATCTTTCCCTCAGTCCTCCCTGAACTCTGCAGGGGAGACAATGAGGAAACCGAAATGAAACAGGTAAGTTACCTACCTGAGGTGACTCTGGGGTGTGTACTCTTCACACCAGTGCCACATGGACTTGAGGGAAAATTCTTCACAGAGAGGGCTTCCCAGGTGGCTTAGTAGGTGAAGAACTCACCTGCAACGCAGGAGACACGGGTTCGATCCGTGGGCTGGGAAGATCCCCTGGAGGAAGGCATGGTAACCCACTGTAGTATTCTTGCCTGGAGAATTCCACGGACAGAGGAGCCTGGCGGGCTGCAGTCCATGGGGTCACACAGAGGCGGACACGACTGAAGTGACTGAACACACACACACACACACACCTGCGCAGAGAGCACAGCGTAGGTGACGACTGTGGACAAGAGTGGGCAGCACAAAGCGGGTTTGGAGATGGGCAGGAAGCCTCTTCGGCCGGCGCAGAGGCTGGGTGAGGGGCATCGAGGGGCCCTCTGGTGAGTGCTTCCAGGGTCAGGGCTGGAGGAGGAGGGGGAGGAGGGGGAGACCCCAGGAGGGCAACCCTGCTGGCTTTGGCGCTTCAGGCAGAAGCAGCTGCCTCCTCAGCCCCTTTTCATTCACATAAAGCTGTGCTTGTTTCCATTTATCTGCTTGGCTTTTCAGCCAAGATGCTGTTAGAAAAACATATTGCTCTAATTTAATCCACATGTGCATCCCCAGGACAGACTCTCAAAGGAAACTTCGGGTCCTGAGTCTCAGGCCCAAAGCTGTGGATGTGGCAGGGAAGGATTGCAGCCTCGGGACTGACCCAGACCCACCTTCCAGGGTGCCCCTGAGCGAGTCTGCACCCTACTGTGTCCTGAGTGAGTAGGAGAGGAGTGTCGTGGGAAAGCAGGCTTGCAAGGAAGCCTCTATGGCCTGTACCCTGTGGGACAGAGCGCGCACAGGGGCTAAGCATGAGAGGTTTGACTTCAAATCACTTTCTTCTACTCCCTTCCCCAGGAACAAGGTCTCAAAAGTCAAGCAGGGGTGACATGAGATAATTTATCTGATTGCTCGGGGGAGACGCTGTTTGCAGGATGGCCCGGGTCGGAGCTCTATGATATGGCAGAAGAACACATGTGATATATACGGAATCTAAAAACGTGATCCAGGTGAACTTACTTACCAAACAGAAACAGACTCACAGACATAAAAACTTATGGTTACCAAAGGTGAAAGTGGGGAGGGCTAAATTAGGAGTTTGGGATTAAAATTTATACATTTATATATATATAATAGATAACTTATAGCACAGGAAACTACACTCAATATCTGGTAATGGGAAAGAATCTAAAAAAAGACTATATAGGGCTTCCCTGGTGGTCCAGTGGTGAAGAACCGACTGTGCAGAGCAGGGGTCACCAGTTGGCTGCCTGGGCGGGAAAGATCCCATGTAGCACAGGGCAAGTAAGCCTGTGGGCCACAACACTGGGCCCGTACTCTACAGCCCTCAAGCCCTAGAGCCCCTGCCCCGCAACGAAAAAGCCACTGAAATGAGAAGCCCGTGCACCGCGACTTGAAAGTAGCCCCCGGCACCGCAACTAGAGAAAGCGTGTGTGCAGCGAAGAATGCCCAGTACAGCCAAAATAAATAATTAAGTAAATATTTGTTAATTTTTAAGTGAAGAATACATATATACACGTATAATTGAATCACTGCTGTAAGCCTGAAACTAACACAACATTGTAAATCAGTGATATTTCAATTTTTTTTAAAAAAGAGCAGTAACACATGAAATCTGTCCCAACACCTGGCTGAGTGTTGTGGGCCATGGTTTCAGAAACTGGTCTTGCAGCCCCACCTTGCTGGCAGGAAGCCAGCAGGGAACAAAGCCAGGGCACTCATTTCAATACTGTCGTCAAATTCTGCTCCCGTCACAGAACTTATTTCGAATGTAATTATTTGGAGGAACCCGTTGCCACAAATGAAGAGACGGGACCTCTCGCACACAGACGTTTACTCCTGACTGGAGCAGGAGACACAGCATGGGAGGACAGAGCCTACGCGTCTGACTTCTGCTCACAGTCTAGGCCCTCTGGGTGGCTTCTGCGTCAGGGTCTCAGTGAATGAATGAATCCACGCAGAAATGCTGCTCCTCCTTCCCCAAGTCGGCCGCCTCTGGAGTTGCTCCCTCTACTCCAAAACTTGCCGTCTACTTGGTCTGGCCTTGGATTCCAAGCGAAGGCACATTTAGACACCTGTATATAAAGAAACTGATGTCTGAGGTAGCACGGGAACGTTCACACAAGCTCACACCTGGGACCCTTTTCACACTTGTGGTTTCCAAGAGTTGGGCCCACCCTTTAGCGAGGAAGGGCCAGGAGTTGCCCTCAGAACCCATGTGGGTGGCATCTGAGAGGACGTGGCTGGAAAGATGGGATTTGGACAGCTAATGAATTTTTTTGAATTATACTCAAATGCATTCCATCAGAAGCAGCAGAGAAAATGAAAACAGTATTTGAGAACATCAGCATGGAATGGGTTTCCATTTACTGTCCACAGATTGGAGAACAGTCCTTTTCATGACTCTGACCAGGCTGTCTCGTCAGGGTCCCCTCTGCCAAACACAGGGCAGGGCTCCCTGGGGTCTTAGATTGAAAGTTTTGAAATCTCCTGGCCGCCAACTACACCTCTCAATCTGAAGACAGGGGTCCAGCCATGCAACCCGGAGGCTGCTATCAGGAGCCTCCTTCAAGAGAGAAGGGTCTAGGAGACCTTCCTGAGCATGGCGGGACCCCAGGTGCCCCTCCTAGATGGGCAAGGTGAGGGAGATCATTCTGGATTTCTCAAGGACTGGTGTCCAGGGCAGGCTCGAGCCCTGTGGCCCTGTAGGGGTGACTTAGCCTAATTCCTGGCCAATCCTTTGATGATCTTCACACAAAGAAGCTAGTGGGGTACTACAGTGGGAGACACTTAGCAAGAACCCAGGGCAGAGAGCAGGCAGAGAGCACAGACCCAGAGGCTAGATCAGCACACATTCAGCCCTGCGCTGATGGATGGATCCAAAGTGAAGGTCCATGACGAGCAGCTTTGAGCTCACCACCTGGGGGCTAGAGGCAAGGAGACCCCCAGATGCAACATCAGGTCTAGTACCAGAAAGCAGCCACCCCACTCAGACTCCAAGGACAAAACCCAGCCCCTCGTGAACTCCGGGCAGCCGGATATAAATGGCACTTTACTTCCTCATTGGTGGCTCAGACAGTAAAGAATTTGCCTGCTGTTCAGGAGATCCCGGTTTGATCCCTGGGTCGGGAAGATCCACTGGAGAAGGGAATGGCAACCCACTCCAGTATTCTTGCCTGGAGAATTCCAAAGACAGAGGAGCCTTGGGGGGGCTACATTCCATGGAATCACGAAGAGCTGAACAGGACAGAGCAGCTAACACTTTCATGCCCTTGACTTCCTTATTGCAGCTGGGCTGAAATGTGGGTTTATCAGATTGGTCTTTCCCAGTTCCAGTGGCCAATCTTAATTGGAAGGAAACCACCTTTTACCATTAACAAAGTTGATGACAGCTGCACAAATATGCTCCCTGCTCACAGGCATCAAGGCCGCCCAGGTTCCTCTGATGGAAACTTTCTTAGGGCTTGACAAGAATTTGATGTGATTCTTTTTCCTGTGAAGGGCTGGGCCTCTTGACACAATGGTATATAGTAACCCTATTATCTTGGGCCTCAATCAAAACATATTCCAACAACATATTCTGGTCAATAAATGAATGTTTATTTTAAAACAATTTACTATGGCTTTTTTTTTTTTAAGGGGGGTGAGAGAAGAGAATTTCTTGGCGCTAGATTTCTCCTTGCCCCTAAGTGGTTCTCTCCACTCGAAAGGCTGTGTCATATGCTCAGGTCATAATTAACCACAGCGCTGCTCGGGAGAAAGGGACAATGAGAGGGCATTTGACAAAGAGTTAACAGATGTCATTTCAGAGGCGGCTGGCCCGCTGCTGCCGGGTCATTTGGTGGATGGAAGCTGATTTTGCTGCTGTCGTAAACAGAGAGTGGTAATAATTATATGCAGGCTGCATTAGGCATAACAGATTGGATGTATAACATTCTGCTAAAAACCAGCTCGTATCCTGTTTCTCGACATACAATGGAAACGACCCCTGGTTCCTAGTTTTGAAAGTCGTCTCCCAGGATTCTTAGACTTTCCGATAGAAAAATAGGTCATGTTCTTTAGGGGCTAATTCTGCCAAGGTCCGGGGACGGCAGAGATCTCTGCCCTAGAACAAGTACGGGCACACTTCAGCGAGCCAGCACCACCGCCCCGCTGAGTCGCCTTTTTCCATTTGAAAAATGAAAGAATTAAATTCAAAACAAACAACTTCAATTTAACACCAAACTACAGGATAACCAATCTTAAAAATGTCACGGCGTAATGGATCTTAATACCCACAGAAAACAGAAAAACAGCACCATTGTTCCCCAGCAAGGCAGAGCAACCTCGCAGAATTTCAGTGAAGGAGAAAGAAGGGAAAAACACCTTATTACTTCCAACCCCTGCGAGCCATTTTGGTCTCCAAAGGTTTTAGGCTGCCCGAGGCCGTGTGTCTGCAGTGTTTCGGGAAATGACTTGCCTTTGCACGAACGCTGCTCGGTTCTGCAGCGAGGCTGCCTGCCCCGGAGCTGCGCCGCTCCATTTCTGGTTAACTCTTCCTTCCCGGGCCCGCCGCTCGCAGGAGCAGTGTGGACAGGGCTGGCGGCGGGCGGTCAAGGCCCAGGGACGCCAAGGCCATGGCCACCCGGCCTCCTGCGGGGCAGCCAGGGACTCACCCAGACTGGAGCTGCTTCTCAAAGGTGGCGGCTCTGGCAGAAAGGCCAGTTATTCTCTTTGCTCTTGGGAGAATCGATCCTCGAACTAAGCTGTAAAGCAGCTGTCATGAAACACACAACACGGCTGAAGCCAGGGGACAGAAGTGGGACTCTGTGGGCCAAGACTGGCTGATCCAGCCTCTAGGGACCCTGGGGAGGGACAGCTCACTGTCTCTGCCACCGGCCAGGCGGGACTGTCTTCTGGTGAGCGTGGTGCCAGCAGGCTCCAGCCTGCTCCCAAGGCAGGACTTGGGGTCGAGGACACCGGCCTCCCCCATGGTTCTGACTGAGGGAAGCAGAGGGAGAGAAACACGTTGGGGCCGCACATCTGAGCAGGGAGACGGGCAGCAAACCGCTTAGCACTTAAGAGGTTAACACAATTCCTAAGTGTTCGGCAATCACTGCAATTTAGTGCCATTTCGATTATTACACAATAAACAGACCATGTTGTCTGGAAGCAAATTTTTATGAGTATAGCTGAAGGGGCTGCAACTTATTTAGCTGCTGAAACTCGAAGGGAAAGAGCGTTTCCGAATGCTAACACCACAGATCAGAAACCCAGGTAGCAGCAAAGGGTTATGCTTAGGTCACAGCTCCGGCAACACAATACCCTGACCTTTTCAAATGAGCGTGTCGTTAAAAGGCAACCAAGTTCAGCCAAGTGTTCTTTAAACAGAACCATGTTAATAACAATATTGTTGAGTTTCAGAGTGAAAGATTTGGGAATTTTCAGAAACATGTTATGTTCAGGAAAGAACATCATGTTAACATGGGTTGGGAATAAGTAAACTGTTTTGCCTGTCTCGAATATACATTATACGCACACACACAATACACGGAGGTATGCATGCACACCAAAAACAGTCAATTCATAGATACTAGCCACAGCTGTATTTTACAGGTGAAAAGTGAAAGTGTTTGTTGCTCAATCGTGTCTGACTCTTTATGACCCTGTGGACTGTAGCCAATAAGGCTCCTCTGTCCATGGAATTCTCCAGGCAAGAATACCTGAATGGGTAGCTGTTCCCTTCTCCAGGGGATCTTCCAGACCCAGGGATTGAACCCGGGTCTTCTGCATTGCAGGCAGACTCTTTATTGTCTGAGCCACCAGGGAAGCATTTTAGAGGTACTTGGGTGCAATGCTCATAAAGGAGATCAAATTCCTAATATAACAAGGATGCAAACATTTAATCTGGAAAAGGGGGTTGGAGGAGGGGCTGAGACCCTCCAAGTCTCTGTAAAGTCTCACTGCACACAGACCTTCAAGGGGCCCTTGTCCTTCCCACCCCACCCTCCACCCCACAAGGCATGCAGCAGTTCACATCCGGGGAGGACAGCCCTGACCCAGCTCTACCATGGAGGAAAGAAATCACCCCAGATGCACTTCAGGACTCTTGGCTCAAATGGGCACATATGCACACAGCCTTTGCTTACAATAAGACTTGCCAAGGCTTCTCACCTTCACAAGACATCTGAAGCAATCAAGCATGGAGGTTGTTCTTCTTATCCCCAGTTAACAGATGACATGACTGAGGCTCCACCCAAGAAGCAGCAGCTTTGTTAGCTGACCCCAACAATGGCTCTATCTCAGGAACTCCTCCCTGAATCCCAGAAGGAAGGTCTAGGCTCCCTCCTTTGGGAGAACTGGCTGGACAAACTTGTAGCAAACCACTGACCCGAAGGGCCTGGGACCCCTCACTACACAAGGTCCCTGGGACCCAAGGAGCTTAATGCGAGCAGTATTGGGGCATGGCAAAGCTGCAGAGGTCCACCCTGATCCCAGAAGTGAGAAAGATGCCTGCTGCTGACAGAGATGGGATGAGGATCATGGGAACATAGTCTCTGCCTTGTGGCCGGCAGGACCCCTTGTATTCAGGAGGCTGGGCTGGATCCTCAGGCTGCCTGGGCCCAGCTAATAAACAGTAGGTGGTGCAGAAAGGAGGGTCTAGCTGCTGACACCAGGAAAGAGTTTCCATTCCACCTTTTTCAGATCAGCACCCAGACTGCTGAAATCTTACCTTTAGAATAGCAGAAGTGCTCAAATGCCAGAATGCACGTGCATGCATGCCAAGTCACTCAGTCACGTCCCACTCTTTGCGACCCCATGGGCTGCAGCCCACCAGGCTCCTCTGTCCATGGGCTTCTCCAGGCAAGAATACTGGAGTGGGTTGCCATGCCCTCCTCCAGGGGATCTTCCCGACCCAGGGGTTGAAGTCGCTCTCTTATGTCTCCTGCATTGGCAGGCAGGTTCTTTACCACTCACAAAACCTGGGAAAGCCCACTGGAGTACACCTGTTCAAAATACACAATTCTGATGAAGGAGGTCTTGAGCAGGGCCCAGGGACTCAGTAAACAGGCTGCTCAGGTAAGTCACATAACACGTGGTTAGAGAAGCACAATTTGGGGAACCCCAGTTTGGGGTAACATTTCTTTGTGTGTGCAGCATCCTACCTAGTGATAAAAGAAATTTTCACGTACTGAGGTATGGGGAAGTCATTCTTGCTTATATATGAATTAACTTGCACTGTATGCTAACTAAAACAGCCTGTTTATGGCCTATCAAACATACATTATACATCTGCTTTCAGAATTAAGGAAAGGGTGCATTGACCAGAAGTAAAGAATGTCCATATTAAAAATAAAGATGAAAAGCCTTCCCTCCTGGGACACCAGTGCTGGTCCTCTTTCCATGATAAGACTCCCTACCCAGGTTCCGAGGCCATACTGACTAGCTGTGTACTGCTGATCTGTTTTTTGGACACCTTGAAGGAATGTATCCCTGACTTGTTTAATGTTCTTTGTTCTGATGAGATATAAAGCTGTGCTGAAAACCATGCTTCTCCGGAGCAGTCCCTCAGAGTTATCTGAGAGGCTGGCTTCTAGACTATAGTCAGTTTGACTCAAATAAAACTCTTTTCTATTCCTATCATAGATTGTTTATTGATTATTTTAGTTGACACTAGGTCTTTCAAAAAATGCTCATGCTCCTGGAAAGGGTAGCTTATTCAGTTCCTGACATGAGTTTATGAGATACTCTCAACCATCCTCCAGTCTGTTCATCCATCCATTCACCACCAATCCAGCCATCCATCCTTCTGCTCAGCGGATCTTTCCTGATTACCTGTTCTGTGTCAAGCCATGTTCTAGGTGCTGGAGTGATAGAAAGAGGTCTCAGTATGCAGAGGAGGAAGCAGATCTTAAAGGGGGCTAGTGACTCAGACAGGGGACACCACTGCGGGAGATGCAGAGATGGGTTAGCCCACCACGACTGCACTCAGTGTTGGCCCTGGGCATGGGGTCTCACAGTGGGCCCTGTGTTGCTTGGACCATGATAAAAAATGGCTTGTGGTGCAGTTTGAATCCTATGGCACTAATCATCTCCTTGAGAGGTCACTTCTTGCTGTCTCAGAGAGAAAAAATGTGATACACCATCCTTGCACAGTGAGAGAGAGGAGGCATGGGCAGGAAGGGAAACAGGTACAGGAGGGGAATGACAATGGCGGCCACAAAAAGACTGCAGAAAATTCTGCATCCAGGGCCTCTTTAGAGACCCAGGTTGAGCCTATTCGGAGCCCAGAAGCCACCAAACTTAGAGCCTCTTGTCCTTATGCTCCGGTTCTATTTTGAATTCTCTTTGAAACACTGTTTGTAATTGGCCATTCGAAAAAACCCTAGTAATTATAAAGCCATCACCCATGTGGTCCAGTCTCAGGGAAGAGTCTCAGATGAAACACCATTGACCAACTTAAACGTAATTTCAAAATAAGCCAAGTTCAACCCTCACACTTCTCTAACAGTCTGAAGGAGATAACAGATTACAGCACTGCTTTGGAACCTGTCTCTTCTCTCCTGCTTTCTCCCTGGAGTACAGTGGTGGCCCCATCTTTTCTACACTCAACACTATCCCCCAGGCCTCTCACTCTCTAGCCTGACCTTCTCTCCCTCTCTTTTTCTTTCTGATCCTGCTATCAAAACCCCCAAGGGACTGGCCTGGCTGCCCAGAGAGGGAAGTTGCTGCATGCTTGTGGGGCCCATGCACCTATCTGAAAAATGGAGACAATACCATGACCTCATGAGTTTGTGGTAAGAATCAAATTATTTAAATAAAGCTTTTCATAAAGTAATTGGTATATTGTGGGCAACTGATGAACAACTTCCCCCACATGAAAACTTAAATGTAGGGAGATCATAGTAGATTTCGTTTCAGAAGAATTTATTATTTCACATCAAATGATTCTATACATTATAAATTATAAATTTGGAGAGAATGTTCTCAAAGTTTATGGCAAGGAGAATTGGAGAGTAAAGTTACTATTATGCAATGTTTTTCCCTTCAATAATTCCCATACTGATAATCTAATGAAAATGGGCTCCCAAAATTCTGCATTTTTCTCATGTGTGTCTGTGCTAGCATTTATGTTATATTCTGAATTAACAAACATCAAACACTAAAAAATTACAGATGCATAAAAATGGGGAAAGGAATTTACATCTTTTGTAAGTCTCAGTGGGAACATAGTCAAACCTCTAGCCCTACCAGATACTTCCAGCTGAAACCACATGGTAATTTTGGAAGAGGGGAGCATTAATGACTATAAAACAATAAGAAGGTTATTTGGGCATGTGCTAAAAAAAAAAAAAAAAAGCCTTAAATCAGGCTATCGTTATCATTGGATACTGACTAATGAATATCATTCTCAATAAAGAACCTTCTGGCTCACTCATGTTTTTTCTGTTTGTTAAAACAGCATTCAAGTCATTTATATAACACAAAGTTAATGCCAACCCAAAACAAAATAAAGAAAGGAAAGAATGTCAAAAGAACAAACTTTTAAACTCTGCACTTTTTATTATTAGATGCTATTCCTAACTTGTTAAAATTGATCAAATAGAAAGCTGTGAAAAGAGAAAAAATTAAGCCAACTAGAAAAGTGTGACTTGGATTTAATATTTTATAATTGCCAAGGGACATACTGAGATCAATGAATTTTTGCCTGAGATGAACGTCAGAAAGAGATGTACTTCAGTCTTTTAGGGAACATTGGTCTATTTAATTCCTGTGTCTGATGCATGTGAAATAGGCCTGCCTTGGCCTTCTTTCTTTGCCAGGGGCACTGCCAGCAGCGAACATTACCACTTTTAATAGGCCGCTGTCTGAGGAGTGGCAAGGGATCCGATAACCCATCGACTCTAATGGATCTGCCTGTTTATTCACTTACACCTTTTTTTCCAGCTAATTTTAGTTTTGCATGCTGAGTTGTTTCACTTTGAATTAAATGAAAAGAAACAAAGGGAAAAGCCCGTGCAGCTAATAAACCATGATTATGTTCATCATGGCCCCTTCTCGACTGGCTCCTCTACATACCAGGTACCCCATCAGAGAACAAATTCACTGTGGCATTTTCTCCACTTGTTGACAAAATTAATATTTTATACATGCTCAAATTTAGAGGAAAGATGAGATTATTCAAATCACTTGACGTAAAACGCACTGTTGTTTATAGCAGATCTAAATGCCCAGCCTCGGGCCCCAGACGTCCTCAGATTTCAGACACCCGGTCAGTGACTTTTCCTGCCTGGGGACTCACCCCAGAGCTCTCTGCAGGGTCATACAAACAGGACAAATGCCCAAATGCTTTGCTTTGTCTAATGAAAAACCAGAGGAGACTAGGTCTGAATGCCCTTCAACGGAAATAACAGGAATCAGTGCTTTAAAAACATCCTCCCTCCCCAACTCCTTCCTTATGCCTAGAGAGCTTGAAGTTTTCAGAAACCTTTTAGGCCAACACATGCCAAGGGATAGGAGAGGGACAAGGACGTCCAACATGGGAGATGATGAAAAACTGGCCTGCCTCCCCAAATTTGCCAAACAAGAGCCATTTTCCATTGTGGGATTCTGTTACACAGATCCTGCCTACAGAGAAGGTGGGCAGGGCCACCCCTGCTCCTCCCTGCCAGCGGTAAAGTCGGCCTTGATTAGAGGGTAGTGGCCTGAACGCTGTGGGGAGGCTAACATCTCCCAAAGACCAGAAGTTTCACCTCTGACAGCTCATGCCCCAAGGTCACTATGCCAAGGATGGCACCAGACTGTGTGGCTGAGTTGTCTCCTGGCCAAAAATTAAGAATATTGTTGCCCAATCAGAAACTAAGATCACTGATAGTTTTTAGAGAGGGACATTTTAAGATCTGGAAATTTTTAGAGATTCTAGACTCATTGGGAGGAATAGAACATGATGCATCATGGAATTGAATAAAAAAATAGGGCCCTCCATCAGAATGTCAACAGTTCTCTGAATGAAATCCTTTTGAGATGATGCAACAGCCTAATACCTATGTTTGTCCTCAGGCAATTAAAACAGGGTAATTTTTTTGCCTGTTTGTCTTCACTACAATCTGTCACTCGAAGGAGAAAGCCCCTCAGCATCCCAGCTGTATCCAGTTGAACACAATGGCTCTTCTCCCCACCAAGCCTCAGCGCAGCCGGAAGTCAGGCAGCTCACAGACTCCTCAGCCCTGCCTTTCCTGGACACACATTCCTGAGCTATGCTTTCTACCCTCCAAGCTCCACATCACCCAACCAGTCTTTCCTTCATTCAGCAACATTTCTTCAGTAAATCTCGATCGACTTCTTCCCTATGCAAAGGACTAGACTGTCTGCTCAGTCACTGGCCTGGAACTGAGTAAGATGTATTTCCATTTGCTTAAGAAATGAAGAAATGCGGTGTGTAGGGTCCCCAGCTTACCTCCCTGCAGGGTCATTCAATCCTGCTGCTCAACCCAGAGTCTAAGAGGCTCTCTCTCTTATCAACACACAGGGTACCATAAAATAACGGATAGGTCCACAGTCCATGCCTGCGGCATCACTGTGAGCACGTCCTCAACAAGCAAGAAACTCTGCAGTCACCGAATAATTATATTTCCCCTCGAAATGTGTGTGTGTGTGTGTGTGTGTGTGTACCTGGCTCTTCACTCTCAGACCCAGTGTGCAAAGCAGACGGGGGAACAACAGACTCAAGTTGGAAGTGATTTACTTCATTAGCTGGGATTACAAGTTTAACTTACAAACCAGAGGTCAAAATTTCTCATTAACAAGGGGGCCGTGAATCGCTGCAGGCTTTGGTTCAAGAGGAGACCACTCTTATTACTAACTACACATTTCAATCTGTCTTTGATGTTCTCCTTCTTCCCTCCTCCCTTTTATTTTTTGGCAGAGGAGCTGATTTTAATTGTGGCGCTACAACAAGGCTCCCTCCATCCCGGGGAGCAGCCTCCTGTCTGCTGCCGCCGAGCGAGCCAGGCTGCGAGATTGGGTGCAGCCCATAGCTCAGGGCACATTTTAATGGCTCCCCTTCCCTACAAGGCTTGGATTGTTTTCCACGTGATTCTGGTTAATTTCGCTGCGGGAAAGGGCATCGGTTTTCCTTGTGAGCTTCTGATCCGTCTGCCTCAGAGAGGTGAAATATATTAAAACAGAGAAGGAGGCTGTCGTTCTAACTTTCCGAATGCACATTCTCCAGCACTCAGAATACAGAAAGAAGTTTGACAGAGACCGTGATGCTAGAAAAAAATAAAAAGTGCTCTTTTGATAAATCAGCTTTGGTTGTTTACAAAATACTCAGACTGTCTCCCTATGCCTCTTCTCTTCAAAACCACTGCCAAGGGTTAAAAGAAGCAACTCAAATGAGATGCAACCTTTGCAGAGGACAGTAGGAACCTCAAAATTCAATAGCATAGGAGCCTTCTCCAAATAGGAACAATGGGAAAAACATAGCCGAGCTTTCGGTGGGCAGTAAAAATAACAGGATGCTTAACACACACTTTCTATTCCCAAAGACTGAGCCCTTCATGCAGGCCACAGTGGCACCATGACTGTGTTAACTGAAACAGGGCTCCGAACGGAGTCACTGATGGAAATGATTACAATATCTAATTATTTAGAAGCATAGCAGTTATCGAAAATAACTAAATTGTTATTCCGGTCTAGTCTGGTAAGAAGGTCACATTCAAACCACATAAGCTCTAAATGCTCCTCTGTTTCTGTTAATGCGCGGGGATGTCACCATTCAAACCTGTTCTCCCTGAGAAGTTTTCTTAGTGGCCACCACGTGAAGAGCCCGTAGGTACCACAGAGACGGTAGATGGGTGCCCAGGGCCCAGCGGAGAGGCGGCCACGCTGCCCTGGATTCGGACGGCACAGTTAGCCGCCTGAACCGGGCTTGCTCACTTGGCTGCACCCCGGATCCCGGGTAAGGCGGTTTGCTGTGGAAGCCACGTGATGTGGGGAAGAAAAGCCACTGCGCAAGAGAAGTAAGATTAAGTGGGGTACAGCAGGGGTTCTGCAGAGGACCAGTCCCCATTCTGTGCTGCTCCTTCTTGGAAGATGACTGCATTCTTTGCTAATGTTCAGGTTGAGTGCCTTTATATCTCCAGGTCCCTTTAACAAAAAATACTGGTTAGAACTCAAGGAATCTGTTTGACCTGGAGGGAGCCGTTCTCAGCTGGGGCCAGTCAGGAGCCCAGACCTGGGGAGCATCGGTGGCTCCAGGCTGTAGGGGCCGGAGGCAGCCTGGCCATCTGGGCTAGCGGCCACTTCCTGCCGCCCGGCAGCACCTCCGGCCAGGCCAGGGGGTCACCTTGACCCGGCTGACTGCTGAGGCATCTCACCCATTCTGGTCGGGGGGCCCCCTCAGCAGCCTTTCAGTTTCAACAGGGGGCTATCTTAACAACGAGACATCTTAGAAAGGTCATTATTGCTCATCTAATTTCAAACAGGCACCACAATGAAGGGCTGTCTTTGTGTGGGATTAATTTTAAAACCTCAGGATTTGATGTCAGTGGGAAAGAAACCAGCGTGGGACTCATACTGCTGCCTTCCCCTGCTTCTGGCCATCGCCGGCGGCCCGTTTCTTAGGAGATGAAAACTCTGACAAGCCCTTCAGTCAAGCTGAAAGCAGGCAGCGGTCCAACAACACCCACAGGCCTCCAGGGCATCCTGTGTCCCCTCCGAAAAGTCACATTCACTTTGCTCTTGAGAAAGGAAAAATAATGCTGGAGGCATTTTATTTTAAACCACGTGAAATAAGGAAATGTGAAGATGCGAAAATGAAGTGAAAAAAAAAAAGTTAGAATTCATTTCCGTCCTTCGCAAAGGCTTAGAAGCCAAACTGGTTCATTTTGAAGAGTGCAAAAATCTGATCCATTCACCAGTAGGCAGAGACTACAAAATGCTTAAGGTAAAATATGTAAATATGTAAAATTATCTGTTGAAAACCATCTCCTTTTGTGCTTGAAAGAATTTTTTTTAAAGCATCTTTATTTCTATTCTGCATTAATATACTGTTGAACAGAAAAGTTACTTTCTGGCAAAGACAACAAAACCAAGGTGCTGAAAATAAAGTGATTTTAAAATGAAGTCCACAGATAAAGGGAAGGACAAAACGGATTCCATTTTCCCGTTCCCTTGGATGGCATTTTTAGTAATAATTTAAAGTATATCATTAATATAAAAAATTATAGAATCCAGTTTTTTCAAAAGCAGTATTTGCCTGAAAACTTAAAATAAAACTCAATTGCCTGCCTCCATGGCTGTCTCTTTCAGAAGTGGGGTCTTCCTCTCCCTAGATTTCCTCCAGCTCCCCCAAACGAGTCCCCCGACATCCTTCCTGATAGAACTGCAGCCCCCTCAGCAGTGAGTGAAGAACACACACCACAAATAATTGCCTCCAA
Source organism: Cervus elaphus (assembly GCF_910594005.1). Taxonomy (NCBI): domain Eukaryota; kingdom Metazoa; phylum Chordata; class Mammalia; order Artiodactyla; family Cervidae; genus Cervus; species Cervus elaphus. Next base: position 44,582,105 of record NC_057818.1, read on the forward strand.
CAGCTTGTTTAGTGGCTCAGTCGTGTCCAACTCTTTTGAGACCCCGTGGACTATATCCCATCAGGCTCCCCTGTCCATGGGATTCTCTAGGCAAGAATACTGGAGTGGGTTTCCATTTCCTTCTCGAGGCGATCTTCCTGACCCAGGGATCAAACCTGCATCTCTTGCATTGCAGGCAGACTCTTTACCACTGAGCCACCAGGGAAGTCCTTATTTCTAAATATTGTCAAATTAGTTTCTTTTTAAATATGTAGAATGGCAGAATAAATGCATATGATTACATTATTATTAATCTAGTTTGATTTAAATACTGCATCGCAACAAAAATGGTTTGTTACATGATTTCCAACGTAAAGAAAAAGGTGTTTGTTCCCCCCCACTACCACCCCCTCCCCCACCCCAACCCCATTCCCTGGGTTGGGAAGATTCCTTGGAGGAGGGCACAGCAATCCACTCCACTATTCTTGCCTGGAGAATCCCATGGTCAGAGGAGCCTGGCGGGCTACAGTCTGTGGGGCTGCAAAGAGTCAGACATGACTGAGGGACTTAGCACACAGCACATTTCTTTTGGGAGGGTGTTTAACCAACTAAGGGATTGTCTCACCAAGCCAACATCTTCTACATTGTAGCTGTCCTGTCTCTTCCTGGGTGGAAGCTTCCGTACTGGCTGGGCATCCAGCCCCCTCAGTCAGGGATGGAGGGATGAACCTAGGGTTGAGATGGGTGGTGTCTGAGGGCAAACCAGCTGAGCTTTCAAGCCAGGTGTACAGAATGCTCAGATCCTAGAGGGGCAAGTGGGATGTGCACTTGAACCTGCATTTACTGCAGCAGCATCGTTGAGGGGAAATAAAGGCACTTAAAACTGAAAAATTGCTTTTGTAAATCCTTGGCGATTTTCTGAAAAATCAGATGACAGACAGTAGAAGTCTTTCTGAAAACTGTTTTCAAATCTGCTTTCTCTACTGTAAATTCTCATGTTCCTATCCCTTGTTTTTAGGTTTTATTTTGTTTAAATCTATTTCCTCTACAGGGTCACCAAAAAATAAATATTAAAAAATATCATATAGGAACTTCCCTGGTGGTCCAGTGGCTAAGACACTGCATTCCCAATGCAGGGGGCACGATTCAATCCCTGGTCAGGGAACTAGATCCGACATGCTGCAACTAAGACCCAGCACAGCCAAATAATTTTTATTTTTAAAAAAGCCAGTGTGTGCTGTGCTTTAAAAAAAAAAAATCACACACACACACTCAAAAGATAATTGTCCAGAAAGGTTTCCTTGCTCCTCCCCATGCTGATAGAAGACAAGTTACAGAGTCCACTCCCCAGCCCCCTTCCCCTAGATCTAGGCAGACCAAGCCATGCCCGAGACAGCCCAGCAAGGAGAAGGTAAAGAGCTTGACAGCAGCTTATGGGGTCAGTAAGATGAGACTGGAAGCCAGGGTGTAAAGTGGTGACATTTTGTTCATCACAGATTTTTTTTTGCATTAATTCTTATTAAACATATATTGCATTAAAATATTATTTATCTTGATTACTGAGTGCTTTGGCATGTTGTGCATGCTAAGTTGCTTCAGCTGTGTCTGACTCTTTGTGACCCTATGGACTGTAGCCCGCAGGCTCTCTGTCCATGGGATTCTCCAGGCAAGAATACTAGAGTGAGTTGTCATTTCCTCCTCCAGGGGATCTTCCCAACCCAGGGATTGAACCCGAGTCTCCTATGTCTCCTATATTGGCAGGTGGGTTCTTAACCACTAGTGAAACCTGGGAAGCCCAGTTTAGACAACTGCCTTAAATTTTGCCCCCAGGCAGTTGCCTCGCTCACCTCTCCCTGGTCCTGGCTTTGTTGATGGGAATGATGGATGCCTCACTAGCTGACTGGGGTCCCACAAGGACCAGCCAACGTGGCAGAGGGGGGGCCATTTCTCCCAACACCTCGCCTCCGGATGGCGGAAGCAATTTCTTTACTGGCCCTTCCCAATCCAGGCTCACTGGGATCTCTCTTCTTAGGTCTCATTCCTTCATAAAGATTTCTGAAACTATAAGTCTCCAATTTTAAGAAATGCAGGATGGGAAAGAGTTACTGAGTTAAAAGAAGAGTTTTCTTGAACATCACACTAGAATAAATTATTCTAAGTATTGGTTTGGCGAAAAAGTTCATTCAGGCATTTCTGTAAGATTTTACGCAAAAACCCGCATGAACTTTTTGACCAACCCAATATATCAGAAACCACATTCACAGTACGTCAAGGTCTGCTGTTCTGATAAAGGTCTTGGAGAGACAGCAGATGTATGTTAGCATCATTATTTTCAACCACCTCTGGGCGACATTCATGGAGCTGAGAGCTTGATAACATTTTATTTATTTAGTTTCCAGAAAGGCTGCTGGTGTATCTGAGGTTGCACCAAGTTACACGTACCAGCCGTGGGAATGAGCTGGCATATGAATTCAGGTTGGACTCCAAAGCCCCCATACTATGGAGCTTTGGAGATAAGTTTTACTCTTTTTTGCACATTTTTCTGGCCTAGCTCTGTGCCAGGATGCTGAGCCCAGGGCAGAAGGTTGCCCAGTTGGCTGAAATTGAGGCTCCCACACCATCCCCACAGTGTAACCTAAGGACCCCTGAGCATGACCCAGGAGAGGCAGGTTCCCCATCCACAGACATGGGCAGAAGCAGGTTTCTAGACGTGTTGGGCGGCCCTTTACAGCAAAGGTATGTCCAGGGTCAGCGTCCATTCCTGCAGATGATGTTCTCAGAGGGGTCAGCAGCAGTACTGATTTTTAAATTTATTTACTTTTATTTGGCTGCATCAGTCTTAGGTGCAGCACATGAGATCTTCTTGCATCACACAGGATCTTTCCTTGCAGCGCATGGACTCTCTTTAGTTGTGGTGGGTGGGCTCAGTAGTTGCAGGCATGCGGGCTCTCTAGTTGTGACTCATAGGCTCCAGTGTGGGGGCTTAGTTGCTACACAGCATGTGGGATCTTAGTTCCCCGGCCAGGGATCGAACCTGTGTCCCCTGCATTGCAAGGCACATTCATAACCACTGGACCACCAGCGAAGTCCCAGGAGTACTGACTTTTAAAAAATTTTATTTATTTTTGGCTGCACTGGGTCTTTGTTGCTGTGCATGGACTTTCTCTACCTGCAGCGAGTGGGGGCTTCTCATTGCAGGGTCTTCTCCTGTTGTAGAGCGCAGTGTCTGGGCATGCAGGCCTCAGCAGTTGTGGCACATGGGCTTAGCTGCTCCGTGGCATGTGGACTCTTCCCAGACCAGGTATCAAACTCATGCTCTCTGCACTGGCAGGCAGATTCTTAACCATTGGACCACCAGGGAAGTTCCGGAGTACTGAGTTGTAATTCAGGGTCCTTCTGCAAAACTAATCAAGAGTTCCTCTCTAAGCCAGCAAGATAAACAGATTTCCAGCTTGAAAGGAGGATGGGAGGAGTGTGGGGGAGGAACCTTAGCTGTCACAGCTGGAAACTTCAGCATCAGAAAGTGCATCTCTGTGTCATGCTCCCTCTCCAGTCAAGGACAAAGCCATCAGAAGCCTGGCTCTTCACCTTCCCTCCCTGGGGGTTCCTTCTGCGTGTCCAGGCTCCCTGACTTTCTCACTCTGCTCTTCCCTTTCCTCCCCTCGGCAAGCCCCAGAGGGCTTTTGCACACAGTACGCTCACCCCCATTCCTTCTTAGCCATTCTCTCAGCTTTTCATGTTGTATTCTGCCAACTGTCGCTAGATGCAGTCTGTTTCCCCTAGCATACTCTTTTCAAAATTAATCTATATTCTACATAAGGTACAGTAACCCATTTGTCTCCCCAAAACCTAGAGCATTGTAAAGAAAACTCAAGCCATTCTACCCTTGCCAAACTCTTATAATCCATGGCTACCCCTCAGCCTTCTAAAAGGTAGCCACTGAGTCTATACATATTCTTTCTGATTTTTGTTCTGTGCTTTTGCAACACACATAGGACTCCATTAAAACTATGCAGTATTTGTTGTTATTGATGGTTTTTTTTTTTACATGAAAAATACATATATTGTTCTGCAGATTATTTTTTTACTCAATAATACATCTTAGAGATCTATTTGCATACATATAGGTTCAACTCAATTTTTTTAAATTGCTATATAAAACTCCACACTGTGAAGATGCCTTAATCTATTTAGGCATTCCAATACTGATGGGCATTTGGGTTTCTGCTATTACAAAGACTGGTGTGATCATTTCTCTCTGTGTACATATACATGTTTCTTGGGGGCAGGTAAAGCAGAAGGGAAATTGCTGGGTTCCAGGGTAGACACATTTCTAGTTCTAAAGGACACGACTAGGCCCTCCAAGACAGTTGCACCAATAGGTAGATCTGAGAGCACTATCCTGACATTCTCACTAGTACATGATACTATCAGACTTGTAAATTTTTATCCATTTGATGAGTGAGAAATGCTACCTCATTTTTCAAATTTAATTTTTTGTTAGAGGGCAGTTGTTTTGGACTTCCCTGGTGGCTCAGCGGTAAAGGATCAGCCTGCAATGCAGGAGACTGAGGTTTGATCCCTGGGTTGGGAAGATTCCCTGGAGAAGGGAATGGCAACCACCCCAGTATTCTTGCCTGGAAAACTCCATAGACAGAGGAGCCTGGTGGGCTACAGTCCCTGGGGCCGAAGGAGAGTCGGACACTAAAGCGAGTGACTAAACAACAACAGCTGATTTACAATGTTGTGTTAGTTTCAGGTGCCCAGCAAAGTGATTCATTTATACATATATTCATTCTTATTCAGATTTCAGTATTCTTTCATATAGGTTAGTACAGAATATTCAGTATAGTTCCCTGTTCTAGACAGTAGGTCCTGGTTGATTATCTATTTTACATATAGTAGTATGTTAATCCCAAATTCCTCATTTATGCCTCCCTCCCCCACCCCATCTTGCCCCTTTGGTAACCACAAGTTTGTTTTCCAATTCTGTGAGGCTGTTCCTGTTTTGTAAATAAGTTCATATCATTTCTTTAGATTCCATATATTATGATATTTGTCTTTCTCTGTCTAGTTTACTTCACCTACTATGATAATCCACCCACGGTGCTGCAGAAAGCGTTACTTCATTTTATTTAAAAAATAATTCTATTTATTCACTTCTGGCTGTGCCAGATCTCTGTTGCTATGAGGGCTTTTCTGTAGTGGTGGTGCACGGGCTTCTCCTGGCAGCGGCTTCTCCTGTTGCTGAGTGTGGGCTCTAGGGTGTGTGGGCTTTAGTAGTTGAGGCACACGGGTTCAGTAGTTGTGGCTCCTAGAGCCACAGATTCAATCTAGAGCACAGATTCAATAGCTGTGGCTCATGGGGCTTGGTTGCTTCTTGGCATGTTTGATCTTCCCAGATTAGGGATCAAACCCGTGTCTCCTGCATTGGCAGACAGATTCTTTACCACTGAGCCACCAGGGAAGCCCTATTTCATTCTTTTTTTTCTGGCAGAGTAATATTCCAGTATATATAAAAACACTACCTCATTTAAGTTGCATTTCCCTTAAGATTTGGCAGGGTTGAACATTCTTTTTTAAAATCAATTTCCGAGCCATTTTCCCCACCTGTTTTGTGAACTACCTATTCATATTCTTTGCCCGTTTTTAAAAATTGGGCAGCTTGTCTTTTCACCTTATCACTTGCTTTCCTGATTGAGCACACAGCAGGTGCTTGGGACACAGGGAATTTCAAGCTACTCATCCACTCTCTATGGGGACACAGCAGCTTTGGGCCACCCTGTAGGGCTCTGATGTATTCCTTTAAAGGGGATCAAACAGCACCTCTTCTGGGAAGCTTTCACAGTATTCTCATGGCATTGGGGGACCACCGGTCCTGAAGCTGGTAGTGACATGCGCTGGCACTGACCAGAAGTCACTTAAAGTCAGGGGACTCTGGCACACACTACACCTCGGGCCCCACAGCCAGCTGGGGTTTCCATGTGGAGCTGAGCAGCCTCTAATGGGCTAGTCCTGGGCCTGCCTCAGCCCAAAGCCTGGGCTCCATGGACCCCACCTGCAGAAGCCCTCACCAGCTGAGGGCCCACTGTGTGCGAGCCATATGCAAGGCGGCCCATGATTGCCACTTTGTTTCATCCCACTGCGTTGACGGATGCCAACTCCAAGTTCTGCAGTTTTCTCCAAACTGCCCAGTGTGGCCCTGGGAAGACTGGGATTTGAACTTGGATCAGCATCCCTGCTTTGCTGATAGCCCCACTGTGCTCCTGGGCCGGCTGCTCCTGGAAGCTGAAGAGTACAGGTCAGTGCAATCAGGCCCCAGTGACAGCATCCCACAGCCCTCCCAACACCTCTGCCCACCTGGTCCATCTCCAGAGCCCTGGTGGCAGAGCACTGGGGAGCCTGAATTCTCGGTGAGGGGAACACCCGCCTCCCCTTTCCCAAGGCCTCACACGAGAGGATGCTGAATAACAGGGACACAAGGGGACAGTCATCCTTGAACTGAAAAAGGGTGGAGGATCAGAGTCAGCCAGAGGACCACCCACCCCAAGTACCCCAGCCCCGTGAGCCAAAGGAAGAGAGAAAGAAAATGAGACAGGGGACTTCCTGGATGGTCCAGTGGTTAAGAATCTGCCTTCCAGTGCTGAGGACACAGGTTTGATCCCTGGTCTGGGAACTAAGATCCCACATACTGTGGGGCAACGAATCCAGTGCACCACAGCTTCTGAAGCCCTCGAGCCTAGAGTCCATGCTCCGCAACAAGAGAAGCCCCCACAATGAGAAGTCCGTGTACTGCAATGAAGAAGAGTAGCGCCCACTCGCCGCAACTAGAGAAAGCCTACACACAGCAACAAAGACACAGAATGGCCAAAAGTAAACTATAAATAAATAACAGGAAGAAAGAAAATGGGCGAGGGGTTCTCGAAGGTAAACAGACAAAATTTTGGTCAAATTCCGATACATCTTCCTCTTAACATTTAATACTAAAAAATCATAATGGTGACCTGACTGACTCTTGTGAATTCCAGCTCTCTCAGAAAGCCTATCTCTTGAGGTGACAAGCCGGGGGTACCTGAATTCATTACTGCCTGATTAATTATGCTGCCTTTGTAGGAGGGAAATGGGGACTTCAATCAGCCACAGCACCACCCCCGGCCACCACCTCGTCAGGCCAGACGCTGCCTGCGAGCCTGGCCCGACTCCCAGTGTGGGGGTGACTAGGAAGCTGGGAGTGGTGGCTGGTTAGATGTGGCTGCCAGCGGTCAGAGGGCTTGGGATGTGGGGCCCTCTCTGCAGAAAAGAGCTTTGGGGCAGTGGAGGGAGGGAGGGGCAAGTTGGGTCCAGTAGAGGCTGAGTGATTTCTACTCTGTCCCAGTAAGGGCCTGGCCAGGAGGCCCTCCTCCGGATTCTCTGAAACTGGGTATCATCCCTTTGGGAGGGAGCAGGATCTCAGAAGGTGCTATTTAGCATAAATGTATCCCTTGGGACACACGGTCACTTGTGTGAAGGCAAAGGTTTACCCAGAGCTGTGCGTGGGCACAGCCCCGACGAGCGTCAAGGCAGTCTTGCCCTCTGGAGAGGAGCTCGGGGCAGCTCCAGGCATGGGGCAGGGTGAGACCAGCACCTCCCAGCTGGTTTATTAGGCCACCAGGGCACTCCCGCTGCGGCCCTTTGTCCTGCATACTCTGCATTTACCCAGGTCTGTCTACCAAGTTGTGAAGCACAGTCATATTTGAAGCCTTGCACAGTGATGTGCTTTTTCAAAGAAGAAAAGACTAAATATCTTTGGAAATATCAGTTCCCCACCCCTGTCCTGAGGCTGTTGTGTGTGTGGAGCAACAGAAGGCGCTCATTCCAGCCTAACGCCTTGTGAGCCTTGGCCTCGGTGGGTATGGTTTAAAATCATACCCTGTCATAGATGTGCTGTGTGGCCGTGGCACCTAACTTCTCTGAGTCTTGTGTTTTCAGAGAAACTACATCACCCAGGGGTGGTTGTGAGAGCTAAATAAGCGAGCAGACGTGAAGTCCTTGTTCTTGCCCCAGAGTACCTCCTGACATGGGCCAGCCTGATCCAGTCGCTTTGTTGCCACTTTGTCAACCCTGAGCAGTCAAAATGGGAAGTGCTGGTTTTTGTTACTAAGCTGGGCAGGAATCCATCCTCCCACTGCCAAACTTCCAGGGGTTTGGAGAGCACGCAGTATGGGGCAATTCTGTAAAACCCTGTTTCTAGGTCACAGCAGAGCAATCCAGACCCGTCAGCTTTGCTTAAGTCCCCTCCCCCCTGCCCCCAGGCTGCCCTCCCTGGAGATGTCACCAGCCTCCTGACAAGCCACTTGGCAGGTATGGTCAGGGGCACCCTCAAAGGGCAAGGAGGGAACAAGCCCCAGGAAGACCCAGGACAGTTGCTCACGTGCTAGGGACAGGGGGGTGTGTGCAGAAGTGTCACCAGGGAAGCCATGAAGGGCCGGCAGTGGTTCAAGGGCAGCAGGAAACCGGGAGAGGGCGTCACCAATCAGAAGCTGAGACTAGAGTTCAGTCAAGGGAAAAGTTTAGGTCCAGGCTGGTCAGAAGCTGTCACAGGCCAAGCAGCAGGAGTCCTCAGCCTATTAGCAGCACTGAGGCTTGGACAATCCCATTCAGACTTGTGGTGCAAGCTTAGCACCTGAGAGAGGGCTGGGCTGGGCATCAGAACCTCCACTTGGAACCCTAGAGCACACAGCGTGAGGTTCTACTTGAGACAAGGGGACTTGGTCCCCAAAAGAAAGATCTAGTAACTAGATTCTCCTGAGGACCAGTGGGAGTGAGGTTGGGGCACAGAGACAGACCATCCAAAGAAAAATGGGGCAACAGCCTCTATAGCATCTTTGTTTTCAGCAGCTGAACCTACAAGGTTCAAACTTCGGAGATTTAAAACAAGCTAAGTGGGAAAGCTATAAAATATATAAAGGCCACTTAATGACGGGACCTTCAGATGGGAACAGCAGTCACCTCCCTTAGGTTTCCAGGTGTCTAGACACATGCTCAATACCACCTGGGACATCTGGTTCCCACCCACCCCCTGCCAAAACTCACTCAGAGAACCTGCATATAGCCTCCTTGGGGTCTTTTTTCTCAGTATGGGAGAATGGCCTCTCTTGAAACCTGACTATGAAACTGCCAAAGGGACCTCTGAAAAGACAAATGTTAAAGAATAAACATCAGGGCAGTGGCTCTTACTTCCTACCCCTTTGTAATCATAATATGCCCATTACACTGGTAAGAGATGAAGACATTTGCCTGAAGGAAAAAACCAATGTCTATGGACTGAATTGTGTCCCCTCCAAATTTACACATGGCAACCCACTCCAGTATTCTTGCCTGGAGAATCCCATGGACAGAGGAGTCTGGTGGGCTACAGCCCATGGGGTCATACAGAGTCAGGCACAACTGAAGTGACTTAGTATGCATACAGAAATTTATACGTTGAAGCTCTAACCTCTGATGCAATAGTACTCAGAGATGGAGGCTTTGAGAGGTAATGAGGTTAGATGACATCATGAGGGCGGGGCTCCCATGATAGGATTAGTGGTCTTATTACAATACCAGTGAGCTCACTCTTTCTGCCATGTGAGGACACAGTAAGAAGGCAGTCCTCTGCAAAGCAGGAAGAGAGCTCAGAACCTGTCCATACCGGCATCTTGATCTCAGACTTCCACCCTCCAAAATTTTGAGAAAATCAATTTCTATTGTTTAAGCCATCCAGTCTATGGTACTTTATTAAGGCAGACTGAGAAGACTATGACACCTATGAATGGTCTTTTCTTCATTTTTCTCCGGTCTGGTTTTGAAGCTACACTGTTGGCCAAAAGGACTCGGTGAACGCCTTGCACAAGAGCCAGATGCAGACGCCAGCTCTATGCAGATGCTAGTTCTAAATGAGTAAAGGACCCTCTAGAAACTGTCAAGAAAATGCTAGGACCCTGATGATGAGAGGATCATTCACAAAGACAAAGGCCTTCACTAATCTTCAATTGCTCCATCTCACTACCTGTCAGAAGATGATATGTTGATGCTAATAAGTCCCAAAGACAGTAAGGCCAATGGGGTGAGCAGTGGGTGGAAGAGGCACCAGCCTCCAACCCCATCTGGGACTTCTGGACATTTCAACCCATCAGCAGAGCAGAGAAGGAGGATGAAATGTGTTCCCTCAGACTCCTCACATTGCTTCACAAATACCACCCCGAAGCCCAGGGGATCCATGAGTGAAAAAGAAGGTCTCCAGGACACCTACTACCCAGCTGCCTGGTATAGGAAGAACACTGGACCAAGAGTCAAAAGGCTTGGTGTCTACAGACCAGCTACTCAAATTGTAAGCTGTAGCCTTGGGACAAGTTACTTAACCTCTGTGTGCCTGAATTTCCAACCTATAACATGTATCCACACCTCCCACATTTGGTTATTATGGGGATCAATGAGAGAATAAACAATGGAGGTTCTATAAGGGTTATTTTCCTTCCTCTTCCCTTTTTCCCTACCTTGGCCTCTTGTGTTTACCTGTTTGCTGTTAATTTCATAGATATTTCACAAAACTCACTGATTGGGGAGAAAAATCTTCCCCTTAAAAAAAAAATGATGTCCATCCAGGGGCTAGGGCTTTGTGCTTTCAAAGCAGAGGCACAGGTTCAATCCCAGCATAGGTTCAATCCTGCATGTCACATGGAACAGCCAAAAAAAAAAAGTCATAGTTTTTTTGGAAAGACTATGGGTCTTAGTTCAGAAAAAGACAAGACAAGGGGGAAGAAAAATGTTAATGAGTCTGGCACATAGTAGGTGCTCAATGAATATTTGAGAAAGGAACTCTGCAGAAAGAATGAGTCCTTCTCTCATTGGGCTCCTGTGTCTTAACTACAGTGCACACTCAGAGATGTGGGGGTCCCACCTATGCCTGCCTCTCTCTCTCCCTCTCTCTCAAGTCTTGAGTTCAACTAGGACAGGCACTGCCTAACACTGAACCTGACCTTTGGCAAAGCTCAGCAAACTTGGGGTGAACAGAAAGAGAGCTGTGAGTTTTTATACACGATAGACATGCAGATTACCAGACTCAATGGCATGGTTTTCAGGCTAGCAGGAAGCTCTTGGCACCTGACTCTTAGAGGATGGGTGGCATGTGGGTAAGAAGAAGGCAATGGCAACCCACTCCAGTGTTCTTGCCTGGAGAATCCCAGGGATGGCGGAGCCTGGTGGTCTGCCGTCTATGGGGTCGCACAGAGTCGGACACGACTGAAGCGACTTAGCAGCGGCAGCATGTGGGTAAAACAGAGTGTGATCCTTCTTTAAGAAAATGCTAGCTTCAAAGACATGAAAACAATCAACTTGATCCAATAAGAATCAGAAAAATACACTTTCCATGAATTACTATTGACAGTGCCAAATTTGTGAGGTCACAGAAATATTTATCTTTCTGCCCCTCAACAATCTCTTTAGTCCTTGTCTGCATAGTGTGTTGTTCTTTGATTTTTGGTAGTTTGACTCGGATGTGTCTAGATGTGATTTTTTTTTTTTTTTTTTTTTTTTAATTTACACTGCTTAGGGCTCTAAAGGCTTTCCTGGTAGCTCAGCTGGTGAAGAATCCACCTGCAAAGCTGGAGACTCCGGTTTGATTCCTGGGTTGGGAAGATGTGCTGGAGAGGTTTAGGGTACCCACTCCAGTATTCTTGGGCTTCCCTTGTGGCTCAGCTGGTAAAGAGTCTGCCTGCAATGTGGGAGACCTGGGTTCGATCCTGGGTTGGGAAGATCCCCTGCAGAAGGGAACAGCTACCCGCTCCAGTATTCTGGTCTGGAGAATTCCATGGACAATAGTCCATGGGGTCACAAAGAGTTGGAAGTGACTAAGTGACTTTTACTAACTCACAGGGCTCTAAACAGATTCTTGAATCTGTGGATTTATGTATTTCATCAACTTTGGAAAATTTGTGGCTATTATCTATTCAAAAATTGCTCCATTCAGTTCTCTCTCTCCCTGTCATTTTCTGGGGCTTCAGTTACAATTTTGCTAAAACCTTTTACTATGTCCAAAATGTGATACACTCTTTCTGTATTTTCCATTCTTTTATCTCTTGGTGATTCATTTCAGATTATTTTCTATCTTCCAGTTCACCTCTCTTCACCCGTCTAATCTACTTTGAACTCATCTAATATGTTCTTATTTTTAATTACATTCTCTCAGTTGTAAAATTTCCATAGATTCTTTATATACATATATATATATTTCTATTACCTGTTGGAATTTTCCATTTTGTCTTTATCTCCTGAAATGTATTGATCAGAGGTTATTCTATCAATATGTGTCTATATCTGATAACTCCAATAACTGGATTTCTGTGAATCAGTTTATATTATCTACTTCTTCTCTTGGTTAAAGGTGACTTGGTCTTATCTCCTAGTATGCCTAGTAAATTTTGATCAACTGCAACATGTTGTATACAAAAGGCTGTAGAACAAATGTTGTATTATTGTAGGTAATGCTTTCTCCAGAGATTTTCTTTTGCTTTTGTAATGCAGTTAGTATAGAGGCCGACCATCTTAATCTCATTTGAGTCAAAGTTGAACCTTTGTGAGAGTTGAATTGGTCCTTTTTTGATTTGCCCTTCCTACTGGTGTAACCTTTCAGAGTGAAGTCACCCAGTCGTGTCCGACTCTTTGTGACCCCATGGACTATAGCCTACCGGTTCCACCATCCATGGGATTTTCCAGGCAAGAGTACTGGAGTGGGTTGCCATTTCCTTCTCCAGATTTTCCTGACCCAGGGATTGAACCTGGGTCTCCCGCATTGTAGGCAGACACTTTATTATCTGAGCCACCAGGGAAGAGACCTTTCAGAGATCCTAACCAAAAGCCCAGGATGTTACCAGGGTCTCTGTGAGATTGCCAAAGCTTTTCTCAATTTCTTAGCATTGAAATTACTGTTTTTAGAGATGCCGTAAGGGGAATGAATAACAGTGCTGTTATGTCCTGAATATTTGTGCCTCCCTCATCCATATATTGAAGCCCTGGCCCTCAAAGTGCTCATATAAGGAAGTGAAACCTTGGGAAGGTAATCAGGTTTAGGTCGGGTCAGGGGTAGGGTGTAGCCTCTGCAATGGGATTAGTGCTCTTGTAGAATGACAGAGAGACACCAGAGCATCCTCTCTGCCATGTGAATACAGACACAGAGAGAAGGTGGCAATCTGCCAGGCAGCCTTCACCAACAACCAAATCTGCTGACACCTTGATCTTGGACTTTCAGCTTCTATAACTGTGAGAAAGAAATGTCTATTGTTTAAACCACCCAGACTCGGGAAAATTTTATAGCAGCCCAAGCTAAGACAAATGTCAAATGTCAGGCTCACCTTCCTGTGTTTCCATTCTCTCCAGGATCTTGCCCTGTCAGGTTCTCACTATCAGATATATTTGTTAAATTATCCAGCTGTTTTACTTGTTTGAGGTAGGAAGTTTAGTTTGATCTAGCCTGGTGTTCCAGAGCCAGAAGCAGAGGTCTCAACTATTCTTATAGCATAATTCCTCACTTATAATGATGGCTAGCACAAAAATTAAGGTTTAGGTTATTAGCTTTGGTGTAATAAATTCCATCTGGGTGGGTAAAAAAAATACAAATTGGTTCAACCGATTGGAAAAAGTAGAAAATTATAGTTTCCTATTAAGGTAAATTATTCTAATTAAATTAGTATAAGAAGCTTTTGAGCAGTCACTGGAAACATACAATATATCATAGCTAATTTCCCAATATTTTCCCACAGTGAAGTATACCTTTGGTTTACAGCAGTAAAAATTAGAGGAGCTGCTAGCATTCCCAGCCCTCCACCAGGCTCTGGATCACACTGTGGGATGCTGCCAGGTCCCTAAAAAAACAGCATATTTGACTCAGCATCATAGCCCAGGCAAACTCATTCAACAAACACAGAGCAACCAAATTTAAACAGTCATATCTTACTTCTCCAAGAGTTTCAGAAATTGTCCTTTTAAAGTACAAACATCCACAAAAACCAAGAAAATGAAAAGAGAATAATTCTCCATAATGGAGTAAAGATGTGATACTGCCAACTACTTGCTAAATGACAACTAGTGTTTTAAGCTTTGCCCCAACAGATGGTTCATGTCACATGGGTGAAAAGGCCATCAAAGCACAAAGTTTGACCTGTTTTGGCAGAGTATCAGCATGAACAATTAACCTGAAGGCCAGGCTGCATGCTGTATATTAAACTGCATGTCCTACAGGAAGAGAGGGAGGTTAAGAACAGTTGGGAAGGCTGAGAGTATTCACTACAGGCACCCATGTTTTGAGGAGCAAATGGGCTTTACGACCAAGGCTGAGTCTTGGTAGAGCTAAAGTTACTAAGTGAAATGCCTTGGGAACCAGATAGACAGAAATAAATCTAGGAGCCCAAGAGACCATTCCCAAAGAAGGTTATAGACTGGTTAATATGATGATGCTTTGGCCTTCAAACACAACTGGGGGACTCAAGTTTGGATTGTCTCAGCTAACAAAATAAAGGATGATGACAGGAAGTACACGGGGCGGGGGGAGGGTGGTGCAGGCAGTGGGGGTGGGGCGTTGCTCAACTCCCTGGAGGGACACACAGAGAATAAAACGTTGGTTACAGGCAAGTTACAACCCCAGAATCTATTAGGATTAAATGGATGTAGACCTAGTCTAACCACCTTACCTTATAGAAGATGAACTGATGCCACCCTGGGAACTCCTTTTCATCTGTCAGAGTCCATATCAAATGTCAGTTCTTTTGCAAAGCTTTCCATGCTGCTATTTGGCAGCTTCCTTCTTTGTTATTTTCTAGTCTAAAGTGTCAGCACCATGATTTAGAAGCCCAAGCAGACAGGAGGTTCTCCAGAGTTTTTGTTGAATGGCTAAGTGAAAAGTGACATGTACAGTCACAGAGCAAGACAAGGGCCTGCCGTCCTGAGCTCCATCCCAGGTAATTTTGTCAGGCTTCAAGGCTGGTTCCCAAGTTTGAGAATACCTTGCTAAAAGCAAAACATAAAAAAAAAAGAATAATAAAATGAACCACCATATACTCATTACTAATGTTCAACCCTGTTTCCATCACTTACTTTTTCTTATTTCTACATAAAATTATTTAGAAATAAATTCCAGATTTCATATCATTTCATCTGTATTTTAGTAACGCATCTCCAAATTTCAACATACACTGAAAATCTTCAAATGTTTGTAAATACTTAAAAATATAACCATGATATTATCCATCTGAAATAATGTAATAATACTTTTAAAATATCCAATACCTAACTTTTGTGGATTCATTTGAAGTCTGCTCAAAAGTACCACTGTCAAAACCACTAAAATGTATGTAAAAAAATTGTGCTGTAAACTAAAATAAAATTGTTACTTGGACTTGTTAAAAAAAAAAAATAAATAAAATAAAATATCCAATACCCAGTAGTGTTTAAATTTACAAGTGTCCTATGAATGTCAATTTTTCCTTTCATTTATTCAATTTAGAATCTAAATATAATATTTTCCATACAATTATTATTAAAGAACTGGGCCATTTATAGTTTCACAAGATGTAGATCGTTTTGATTATGTTCCCACACTGTTGTTGATCTAGATGACCCTTGATCAGATGCTGCTTTGATTTGTGTGAGGGCAGGGTTGTAAGGAGTATCAAGATGATTTCATAGCTGGTGCTGGGTTTTTTCATTAGCATATCATGTGGGTTCTCCCTTTTTAAGACTTAGTAGTCATAGCTTATCATGCCTAGATCCAATCATTCATTAAGAATACAAAATGGTGATGTTCTGTCTATAATTCTTTCTTCATTTATTAGCTGGAAATACTTTCACAAAGAGAAATTTCCCCCCATCTACCATCTGGCCACCCAAGCCCAATTTTAAAAGAATTTGAACCAAGACCATGCTTTCTCTCAAAGTAGAATCCTCTGCAGGAGGATGAACAGCTTCAAGGAAACCTTCATTTATTCTTTATTTTTTAGTCAAGAACTAACTGAAAGACAGTGGGCCTGACAGCTGCAGAAAGACCATCTCACTAGGTTCTGAGGACCTGCCTGCCCTGAGATTTTCTTTAGAAGCATTGCTCCTGGGCTTGCTCTAAAGGTCTACCTTTTCTCTTTGAAAATGTTTTCTCCTGTAATTAAGGGAGTTTCTAATTTGGAAAATGGATAAAAATTCATCAAACTTATATTTTAAAAAATCCTGAAGCTGCAAATATCTGGCTCCAGGGAAATCCTGGATGGAGGAAAGATGCTAATCAGGATAGAATTTAAGACAATAGTTTATAATCTTTCATCCTCAGAACCGAGACTAACCCAAGGAAATGCCAAGCAAAAAAGTAAAACCGGCGATTGATTCTGCATTTTGAGAAACTGACCAAGTTTCTTGATCAAATGCTGATTGCAAGTCTGACTCAAGGTTGAGCATATAAAAGAATCCTCCGGGGTACCCCGCTTTCGGTCTCAGCATGCTGCGATTTTGAAAAAAACAAGACTCTGGCAATCAGAGACCTCACTCGTTCCACTGCCGCAGAGGAAATGAAGGATGCTTCGCCTCCAGTTCCTGGCTCCTGCTGACATGCCCTCGGGTTCATGCTGGCGCCAGGCTGGGAGGGAGAGTGGTCGCTGTCTTACTGTCTGCAGAGGTTAAACGGAATCTCTACTCCTCGACTGAAGAAAGAAAGGCCTTTTCCTCATTAATTTCGTGAGCCTGGGGACCGCGCGGTGATCCTGCGAAGCTGTCAGGGCAGCGTGCCCAGACCTTCCTGCGTCCCTAGCCCCTCTCTTCTACTCCACACCCTCAGGACTCAGGTCCTGGAGGAAATCCTGGCCTTCGTGGGGTCTCTCCTTGTAGGCTTTCCCTTGGCTTCCTCGTGGTTGGCTAACTTAAGGTGAGGCCTTGGCATAGTGTGTGCCTCAGTTTCCCCAGTTGTAAAGTAATAAGGTTAGACTGGAGCCTTGATTCGCAGAATCACCCAGGAAGCTTCAACATAAACCTTCGGTCAGGGTGCCCTTGGCGAGCCACCGGATCGGAAAGAGGGGCTCCAGAGCTCGCAGCCCGGGCTGGAACCCAGGACCCGGGCTCTCCGGCCTCTCCAGCCGCTCCACCCACCCGCCTGCTCTCGCCCTCGGCCCGGGCGGGGTCGTTCATGTCTGCGAGCGGGTTCCGGGAGGCCGGGCGGGGCGGACCCGGCTGGGCAGCCCCACCGGAAAGACTCGTTTCAGCCGGCGCAGGCGGAGACCGGGAGGAAACAGACTTGTCGCCCCCGCCTCGGGCCGTCCGGGTCCCCAGCCCCCAGCGCAGCCCCACCGAAGTTGGAGAAACGCCGGCCGGCAGCTGGGCAGCCCTGGGGTCACCCACTCCCACGCCCGTCGGGCCCCAGCCCCCCAGGCCACACCTGGGCTCCGCCTCGGGTCCCGGGGCTCTGACTCTGCAGAGCTTCAATGGGGGAGGGGAGACCGACCCAGAAGAGGGAGGGCGCGACCCGTGCAAGGGCCCCGTTGCCTAGAAACCGACCCCGCCTTGGGCACAGGCCGCGAGCAGCCGCGGCGCAGCTGCTTCTTCCCCCTTCCCCCACGCCCTCCTGAGCAGCCCTGGTAGCCGCAGTGCTCAGGCGACCCCAGGCGGAGACCGGAACCTCGGACGGCTGCTCTGCCGGTGAAAGCCCGCGGGCACGCCAGCGGACGACCCCCGCCCCGCCCGCCCAGCCCGCCCCGCGTGGGCCGCGGGCGCCGCGCCTCTGGGCTCCGGGTGGGGCCGGCCGGCAGTCACGCCACCTCCGTGGGCCGCACCTCCTCATGGGGCGCTCGGGCTGAGCTGAGCCTTGTGGCGGCGAGACCCTGACCCGGGTCTGGGGGCTGCCAGAACCCGCCCGGGGTCTCTGGGGTTTGCAGCTCAGGCCATCTGGTCAGCCGACGCGCCCAGGGCCTCCAGCTTCGCCCCAGGGGCGTCAGGGCACGAGAGAGGCCGGCGCCTGCTCAGGCTGCGGCCCTGCTGAGCCGGACAAAGCACAGCCTCCTCTGGGGCCTCATCTCTGCCTTTACTGTTGGGTAAGATCGCCCCCTCCCCGGTTTCTGCTACAGCTCCCCTAGGGACACAGTGACGCACGGGGTTGGGCATCCAGGCGTTTTACACGCCCTCTGTGAGAACGGAAAACTATACAGAAAACAGCCCTTTCGGGGAAGACGCGCAGGTGACCAAGAGCGCCTGTCGAAGACCAAGAGCATGTCAGATCTCTGCTTACTCTCTGGCAATTTATGCCAGGCGAGGAGGGCAGATCGGCAAGTACGGCTGTTTGGAAAATACCCACAGTAAGCCTTGGCCTCTGAGAACAAATGCTGCTTAATTGTCAAGCTGGGTTTAGACGGAAACCAGTCTG
The DNA here is from genome assembly GCF_910594005.1 of Cervus elaphus. Classification (NCBI taxonomy): domain Eukaryota; kingdom Metazoa; phylum Chordata; class Mammalia; order Artiodactyla; family Cervidae; genus Cervus; species Cervus elaphus. The sequence goes on from NC_057818.1 coordinate 44,600,487, forward strand.
GAGATCGGTTAAGAGAGAATTGCCAGGACCAAGGCCCCCAAACTGGGCATCAGGAGACTTGAGAGCCAGGGCTGCCCAGTCCCATAATCCTGTGTGACTTGGTCAATGTATGTAAAGTCTCTGAGCTTCACAGTGTTCTCATGCCTAAGAAGAGCCTGCCCTACTTCAGAGCACAACAGGAGACAGCAGACATGACCGCTGACTGCTCCCGGTTTTCTTACCCCCTGGAAAAGAATGTACAACTGCCAAGACTTCTGGGAGGGAGAGGATCCCATCCCTGAAGGAGGAGAACTTAAATAAGAACTTTATTTTTCCTTCTGCAAAAGTATAATTCCATCCTGGAGAAATGTAAAAAATCAAGGAGTCATTAGAAACCATTTATTGGGTTTTAACTTTTTTTTTTTTTTTTTATCACAGAGATGGATGGAGGGTGGACAGGAATGCTGGTGTTCTAGATCTAAGAGAGTTAAGAGCATCAATTATGGAATCACACATATCTGAATTAGAGTCCCACCTCTATTTACAAGCGTTGTTACTTCAGATAAGTGACTTAACGTCTCCGAGCCTCAGATTGCCTAGCTATCAAATGGGGAAAATAATAGCACCAGAAAATAATAATACGGGGCTGTTAGAAAAGTGACATGTTTATAACAGTGCTTGGTACAGGCCCAGCATATTGTAATACATGATAAGTGTGAACTAGTGCTTTTTCTTTTCACAGTGGTTCCTACGCTTTCCCTTACCAACATTCTATTGTAAAAAATGTCAAATATACAGAAAAATTCAAAAAATTGTGCAGTAAACACTTATGCATGTTCCATCTACATGATACAATTAATATTTACAATACTTGCTTTATCACATATCTGTTCATCTTCAGGCCTTCAGGACTGTGAGAAATTGAATGTCTGTTGTGTAAACCACCCAGTCTATGGGGTTTTGTCATGGTAGCCCTAGCACATACACATAGAACACTTTAGGATTAGATGAAAATTTGAGTTATCAGTGCAAGTACATGGTTTTCAATGTACATTAAGATAGATATAAAAATAAATGCAGAAGTAAGTGTGTGTGTATTATATAAATGGGTGTATGTGTGTTTGCATGTATGTATATGCATTCATGTGTTTCCTATTTCTGTTCCCATCCCTGTTCACTGAGAATCCCTGGGAGCAGTGACATCCCCAAAGGCACAAGTTCCCCTCGTATCCAGGTCTTGCTTTCTAGGTACCATTCTCCACTAAAAGGGCAGAGTAGGGAAAGAATAGGATGAGCCTGGAACATCTTGTGGTGCCAGAAAACAAGGAAGTGCCCGAGGAATGATACGGACAGGTCAAACACACAGAAGGCGCTCCCCCTGGGCACGTCTGGGGCACCTGAATGAAAACCCATGAGTCTGTACTGATACTCATGAGTAAATGGGGAGAACAGTAGAATGCTTCCCCAGGGCAGAAGGCCAGCTGTGTAAAGAACAGTGGGGTCAGAAAAGCATCATTTCACAACTAAGAGTAATTCATTTAAGAATCACCAGTGGATGTTAGAACTAATAGGAGGAAGTTTGATGAGGAATGAGATAGTATTTTCAAAACACTTTCCCCACAAAATGTTTACTAATTACAAAGGTAAAAAGTAATTTTGTAGTAAAGAAGCTTGGTAGATACAAATACAGCTTAATCAAGTTACCATCATCAGTAAAAATTATCTATAGAAGATATACAGGTGGCAAATAAGCAAATGAAAAGATGCTTAACATCATTTGTCATTAGGGAAATGCAAATCAAAATGGCAATGCAACATATTAGAATGGCTAAAGTCCAAAAAGCTGACAATACCAATTGCTGATGAGGAAATGTGAAGCAACAGGAACTCATATTGCTGATGGGAATGCAAAATAGAGCAGCCACTTTGGAAGATCATTTGGCAGTTTCTTACAAAGTGCAACCCAGTCTTACCAAACAACCCAGTCATACTCCTAGGCATTTATCCAACTGGATTGAAAGCTATGTCCACACAAAAGTCTGTCCATGAATACTTACAGTAATTTTATTCATAATTATTCCAAACTGGAAGCAACCAAGATATTCTTCAGTAAGTGAAAGAGTGTGTGTGTGCGTGCACGCACACACTAAGTCGCTTCAGTGGTGTCTGACTCTATGCAACCCTGTGGACTTGTAGCCCTCCAGGTTCCTCTGTTCATGGGGATTCTCCAGGCAAGAGTACTGAGTAGGTTGCCCTGCCCTCCTCCAGAGGATCTTTCTGACCCAGGGATCAAACTCATGTCTCTTATGTCTCCTGCATTAGCAGGCAGGTTCTTTACCACTGGGAAGCCACCTGCCACCTGGGAAGCCCCAAGTTAAAGGATAAGCAGTGATAAATCCATTCAGTGGAATACTATTTAGTGATAAAAAGGAATTGTTGCTGTTTAGCCCATCAGGCTCCTCTGTCCTTGGGATTTCCCAGGAAAGAATACTGGAGCGGGTTACCATTTCCTTTTCCAGGGGATCTCCCCAACCCAGGGGTCAAACCAGTGTCTCCTGCTTGGCAGGCACATTCTTTACCACTGAGGTACCTGGGAAGTCCAAAAGGTTAAAAATCAATTACATCAATTGAATTAGAAAAATCAATTTTTCTAAGTTATGTTGTTTAGTCACTAAGTCATGTCCAACTCTTTTGCGACCCCATGGACTGTAAATATGGGTGAATATTAAATATATATTGCCAAAATAAAAGAAGCCAGTCTGAAAAGGCTTTTTTGATTTTTTTATATCATATTTTATGATTCCATTTATATGACGTTTTAGAAAAGGCAAAACTGTAGAGATGGTAAACAGATTAGTGGTTGCCAGAGGTTTGGAAAAGGAGGCTTATTTGACTAGGCAAAACACAGGTGATTTTTGTTTTTAAGGCAGAGAAACTATGGATACATGACATTATGCATTTATCAAACCCATAGAACTTTACAGAGCAAAGAATTTAAGCTGTGTAAATTTTAAAAAATCATTTAAGAGGTTGGAGAATCCCAGGATAGAATGCAGATGACAAGAGAATTTAACTGTATTAGAAATGGATGAAGTAACTTTATTGAAGGGAATGGGACAGTAACTTAAGAAATGAGTGGAGGGACTTCACTGTCAATCCAGTGGTTAAGAGTCCATGCTTCCAATGCAGGGGACACAGGTTCAGTCCCTTACAGTCAGGAAACTATAAGATCCCACATGCTTCACAGCACAACTAAAAAAAAAAAAAAACCAGCAGCAGCAGAGAGAAGACTTAGGACTAAAGGCAAAGGGAACTATACCTACATACTAAACTCTATACAGTGTTTCTCTTGGGGGTTGTTGTTATTCAGTCACTCTGTGTCCAACTCTCTGTGACCCCATGAACTGCAGCATGCCAGGCTTCCCTGTCCTTCACTATCTCCCAGAGTTTGCTCAAACTCATGTCCACTGAGTCAGTGATGCCATCCAACCATTTCATCCTCCGTAGCCCCCTTCTCCTCTTGCCCTTAATCTTTCCCAGCATCAGAGCCTTTTCCAATGAGTCGGCTCTTTGCATTAGGTGGCCAAAGTATTGGAGTTTCAGCTATAGCATCAGTCCTTCCAATGAATATTCAGGGTTGATTTCTTTTGGGATTGACTGGTTTGATCTCCTTGCAGTCCAAGGGACTCTCAAGAGTCTTCTCCAGCACCACAGTTCAAAAGCATCAATGCTTCGGCATTTAGCCTTCTTCTTCTTAGTTCAGCTCTCGCATCCATACATGACTACTGGAAAAACCAGAGCTTTGACTATACGCACCTTTGTTGGCAAAGTGATGTCTCTACTTTTTAATACACTGTCTACGTTTGTCATAGCTTTCTTTCCAAGGAGCAAGCGTCTTTTAATTTCATGGTTGTAGTCACTGTCCGCAGTGATTTTGGAGCCCAAGAAAATAAAGTCTGTCACTGTTTCCATTGTTTCCCTGTCTGTTTGCCATGAGGTGATGGGACCGGATGCCATGATCTTCATTTTCTGAATGTTGAGTTTTAAGCCAGCTTATTCACTCTCCTCTTTCACCTTCATCAAGAGGCTCTTTAGTTCCTCTTTGCTTTCTGCCATTAGGTTGGTGTCATCTGCATATCTGAGGTTATTTATATTTCTCCCAGCAATCTTGATTCCATCTTGTTCTTCATCCATGCTGGCATTTCACATGATGTACTCTGCATATAAGTTAAATTAGCAGAATGACAATATATAGCCTTTCCCAATATACTCCTTTCCCAATTTTGAACCAGTCCATTGTTCCATGTCCCATAGGGGTAAGGGTTAATAATTGTAAAACTACTCAATATATATAATAATTACATAAATGGATGGTGAATGATCAGAGCCAGGTTTCTCACTAATGGAGTGTTGGTTTACACCTAAGCAATGGGAAGAGACTAGAATGATACATGCGGTATTAGATTAAAGTTGGAGACATCAGTATGAACTCATGTTTAACTTAATATAAATAAATATGGCTACATTTAGACATATTTAGAGATGTGTATGTGTACACAAGTTAGCATATACACATATATTTTCTTGTTCTATCATTTGAGAGGCGCCAGAAGCAATAAGACCCAGGTAGTAAGGAACACATCTATTGCCCAGATCTTAGCTTCAATATCACACTCCAATGAGAAGGAACTAGGGTTCTATGAAGAAACAGCTGATTCTAGGACTGGAAAGAACCTGGAGCATCTTACAGTGCTAGAAAGTAAGGAAGTGCTCCATAAAGGGAGAGTTATGGAGGTATATCAGAGACATAAGGAACCAACTGAAAAAACTCCCATTGGAGCACGTGCCACATTGAAGGATCTGCATGATGCAACAAAGATCCTGTGTGCCACAACTAAGCCTTGATACAGGCAAATAATAAGAAATAAATATTTTTTAAAACTATTTTTAGAACTTTTAAAAGTTTGATATTACATTGGAGAAACACACATTAATCAGACCTCAGTTCCTATGGTCACTCTACCACGTGTGTGCAACACTAGTTAGAGGCTCTTGCTAGACAGAGGTTGTGTGGGGGATTGAGATATGCTTGGGAGCGCCGCCGGTCAGGGCCATGCTGCTGGTACTGCTGTCCCTCAGTCATTAAGCGACCTTTCCTCCCCACTGGTCCCTGACTAAGACACAGATTCAGTCTGTTCCTCCATCCCTGAATGTGGAGATTCAGTCATTGCAAAGACGCAGTTTCCCTGAAGGAACCCTCAAGACTTGTGCGATGCCTATAACCATGTTTTCTGAGTGCTCCAGAGGTAGACTTTAAGAGTGCTGTTCTCATTCACATATTTTTTCCCAATACTTTTGCACACACTCCCTGTTTTACACAATCATCTCTGAAAATGCTGTCCCTTTAAACCATGGATCCAGAAAGGGGACAATGCATCCATGTCATTGGCTTTTAAAGTAATAAGGTCATCTCTGATTTTAAAAATAAATAAATAAAAGTGGAGTAAACAGGCAACCTATGCTTTTCTTGAGGAAATCCAAAGCAAGGCAGAGCACAAGATTCATTCTTGTGTCAGATCAGAGTTCTTGCCTGGGCCCAGTGTGGCTTGGGTAACTATGGATTGTCAGTGGAGAAAGTTCCAGGTCAAAGTAAGAGAGAGAAAGAAAGACAGGAAAGAGACTTCCCTGGTTGTCCAGTGGTTAAGCATCCGCCTGCCAATGCAGGAGACACAGGTTGAATCGCTGGTATGGGAAGATTCCATGTACAGCAGAGCAGCTAAGCCCATGTGCCACAGATGCTAAGCCTGGGCTCCACAACAAGAGAAAGTGTTAGTCAGTCGTGTCCCACTCTGTGTGACCCCATGTACTGAAGCCCGCCAGGCTCCTCTGTCCATGGAATTCTCCAGGCAAAAATACTGGAGTGGGTTGCCATGCCCTCCTCCAGGGGATCTTTCCAACCCAGGGACTGAACCTGGGTCTCCTGCACTGGCAGGCGGATTCTTTACCACTAGCGCCACCTGGGAAACCCACTGCAATAAGAAGGCCACACATCACAACGAGAGAGTAGCCCCTACTTGGTGCAACTAGATAAAGTGTGTGTGCAGCAATGAAGACCCAGGACAGCCAAAATAAATAGTTTTGAAAATTAATTTATTTTAAACAAAGGCAGGAAGGAAGGAGGAAGGGAGGGATGGAAGGTAGGCTGGGTCCTGTCCCATCCTGGACTTCTTCAAAAGGCTGGTAATCTAAGGGAAGGAAAGTGAGCAAACCAAAACTTCTATCTATGGTGCATCCAGATAGAGAGGTGGAAGGTCCCCTCTTAGCTTTACTAGGGAGCTTGCAGTGGTTTCAAGTGTGCTCAGAGAAGTGATTTTAGTTGCATAGCGGTCCTCCTGGAAACTGGCCAAGGCTGACATCTCCTTCTTTCAGAGGAGCAGGCTGAGTTCAGGAGAGCAGACAGATTGTCCACTGTCAGTGAGCAGGAGCTATGGACGTGACACCTCAATGACAGGCACAGGCCTGACCTCACCAGCTTGAGAGATGCTGCTGCTGCTGCTAAGTCGCTTCAGCCGTGGCCGACTCTGTGCAACCCTATAGACGGCAGCCCACCAGGCTCCCCCACCCCTGGGATTCTCCCGGCAAGAATACTGGAGTGGGGTGCCGTTGCCTTCTCCGCTTGAGAGATGAGGGTGTATCTAACAAGGCTTCCAAAGATATCCGCACCCGGGATCATCACTGTGTGAGATGAGGAGCAGCTTGAGAGCTGCCTCCAGCTGGGCACTTCAGACAGCATGCAGGAAAGGTGATGGTGACACTGTCTTCTATTCAGGTTTTTAGACTAGTCAAGTGTACTGCCAGACAGATGGATCAATAGAAATTTTATATTCTTTATCTCTAGAATTTAAAATCGTTTGGGCAAGCATACTAGAACACCTAATAAACTCGTGGTCGAGATTGATGGATGCCAGGAGCCCATTTGAAATGTTCCAAAGTTGCTTTGGACCTTAGCTACAACAAGGAGACCTTTGGGAGGCCCTTGGTCCTTAAGAAAAAGAATTTTTTTTTTTTTACAATTAATAAGCTTTATTTTGGGGACTTCCCTGATGGGCAAGTGGGCTAAGACTCTGCACTTCTGATGCAGGGGGCCTGGGTTTGATCCACAGTCAGGGAACTAAAAGTCCTGCATGTCGAAACTAAGACCCAGAACAGCCAAATAAATCAATAAGTATTTTAAAAAATAGAGTTTATTTTTTAGAAAGCAGTCTTTGGTTTACAGAAAACTTGAGTAGAAAATAAAGAGAGTTCTCATATACTCCCTCTCTCCCACACAGTTTCCCCTATTAACACTGCATTCATGTCGTGGGTGTGCATTTGGCTTATCAGTTATAACAAATGCATTCATGTGGTACATTTGTTATAATTGATAAGCCAATACTGATACACTATTAACTAATAATAACACTTATTAGTTAATAGTAACTCTCAACTATTATAGTAAGGTTCACTCCTTCTGTGGATTGCCACATATCTCCACCCTTATAGTATCATATAGAATAGTTCCACTGCCCCTCAAAAATCCCTGTCCCTTCATTCCTTCCCCACCTGTTCTTCCCTGAACCCTGAAAATCACGTCTTTTTTTACTTTTTCCTAGTTTTGTCTTTTCCAAAATGTCATCGAGTTGGAATGATATAATGTGTAACCTTTTAGATTATGCCTAAAAATACGCATTTTAGGTTCTTCCTTGTCTTTTCATGGCTCCATAGTTCATTGTTTTTATAGCACTCTATAAATTCCACTGCATGGATGTTGCACAGTCTGTTTATCCAGTCACCTATTGAAGGATATCTTGGTTGGTTCCAAGTGTTGGTGATTATGAATAAAGTGCTATAAACATATGTGGGTGGACATAAGATTTTAACTCATTTGAGGAAGTACCAAACAGCATAATTGCTGAATCATACGGTAAAAGTAAGAGTACGTTTAGTTTTGTAAGAAGCTGCCAAACTGTCTTCCCAAGTGGCTGCATGTACTATTCTGCATTCCCACCAGCAATGAATGAGCATTCCTGTTGCTCCACATATCACCATCATTTGACATTGTCAGCATTTTAGATCCTAGCCTTTCTAATAGGTATGTAGTGGTATCTTATTGTTGGTTTAATTTGCAGTTCCCTGGTGAGCATATTTTCCTATTTTATTTGCTATATTTTTGTGAGGTGTCTGGTAAGAACTTTTGTCCATTTTTTAATTGAGTTGTTTATTTTCTTATTGTTGATTTTAAAGAGCTCTTTGTAGATTCTGGGGAGCAATCTTCCATGAGATAAGTGTTTTGCAAAGATCTTCTAGTCTGAGGTTTGTTTTAACCCTCTTAACAGTGTCTTTCCTAGAGCAGACGTTTTTAATTTTAATGAACTCCAACTTACCAACTCTTTCTTTCGTGGACCGTGCTTTTGGTGCTACATCTAAAAAGTCATTGCCAAACCCAAAGGGCATGCAGTTTCTCCGAGGATATCTTCTAAGAGTTTTATAGTTTTGTTTTTTGCATTTAGGTTTATGAAGACCTAGTATGAATTGAAAACCCCAAGGGATGGAACCAAATCATCAACACTTAGAACACCTCAAGTGAAAATAATAGTCATTGAAGGCTGAGTTGCAGTTGAAAACACCCACAACAAGGGTGGCCGGTGAGATCTAATCCTTCTAGAGAGAAGGAAAGTTCTTCTTTCAGACAGAGATGCCAGAGACTTGTCCCCCAAGGACATGCTGCTGCTTCTTCATGTTTCCTGACTCCTTTTCAGCCACAAGAGGAGTTAATCTTATCAGGGAGAGAGGCAGGGATAGAAATATTCCTGCTTGTGCCCTGAGGGTCCCCATCCTCAATTTAAAACAAAAAAAGAATTTTGAATTATCACTAGTTTTTGATTAATATTTTTTTTTTCTGCTGCACTGTTGTTTCTTTGCGTCTGCTTCCAAGAAAAGGACAGACTCCAAGGAGAGGTTCTGGAGTGGTTACAAGCTTCTGTGAGCTTCTGTTCCCATCCTCCGTGTCATTCACACTGCACCGGAGGGGCAGGAAAAGAGAAGGGAAAACCATCCTCCTGCTCATATGATGGGGAGCGAAGGAAAAAAGTTCAGATTGGGACTTCCGTGGTGGCCCAGTGGTTAAGAACCTGCCTGCCAATGTAGGGGACACAGGTTTGATTCCTGGTCAGGGAAGATTCGACATGCTGCAGAGGAATTAAGCTCGTGGTGCCACACTCTAGAGCTCATGCTCAGCAACAAGAGAAGTCACTGCAATGAGAAGTTCAGAGCAGCCAAAAATAAATAAATAAATATAACATTTTTAAAAAGAATTTCAAATTATTACTTGTTTTGGGTTAAATTTTTTTTTTTTTCTTTCTGCTATACTGTTGTTTCTTTGCATCTGCTTCCAAGAAAAGGACAGACTCCAAGGAGGGGCTCTGGAGAAACCACACTTCCGTATCCCTGCAGGATTACTTTGCTTGGAGGTGAGACCTGAAAAGGGCTGCTGAGGAGGCTGCCGATGGAGGCTGGAGGTTTGCAAGGGAAGTTTTCTTGTATGTGTGAGGCTTGAGCAAAGATGTCCCAGGACAGGGCTGGGTCTTCTGATCTCCAAGACAGCCCCAAACCTGTTCAGTGAAAAGGACACCGTCCATTTGGAATATACTACTGAGAAGTAGAAATGAAAGGGCAGGTGAGTGACAGGGGGAAGGACAAATGGAAGGAGGAATCAGGGAGGCCTGTGGAGTTCTGGCTCAGGTAACCCTCTCCAAGGAAGAGATTCCAGAGCTCTCTGTTGAAATGTGCCAAGTCTAAAGTACTTGAGGACATCTGAAAAGTAATGTGTTCCTGGTAAAGCCCTAGTAGCTGAGATCAAGGGGGCTTCCTGGTCCCTGGGAGTGCCTAGCTGGTCAGGGGCAAGCATGAAGATAAGTGGTCCAGCAAAGACCAACCTTAGAATTAAAATCACTTTGAGGTCCAATGGGCCTTGGGCCAAAGGAAAGAAAGAGTTCATGAAAAAACTAAAAATAATTCGCCTATTTCTTAGCTAGGCTGGCTTTGCTCAAGTCTTGGAAAAGGCAAGAGGAAAGAAAAAAAAAAAAAAAACTTGAGAGCAGAAATCCATGGCAACAAGCAACTTCTGTTTAAGAATTGCATCCTAGGGAAAGTAAATGTCTGGCTGCTATAGAACAGAAATGCACGTGAAGTCATATGTATCCATTTATCTTCCAATTGAGCAAAAGAAAATTCATACCTGTTCTATATATTCATGAGAGATATAGTCTTATATTTTTGTTTGACAAGACATATGCTGTATTGTTTCAGGAGTTTTGAATAAAGATTATAACATACCACTCTGATTGCTGACCTAGATTGCAAACTGACTTTCTATAGCCTGGATTACCAAGAAGAAAGGGGCATAAGATGAAAGGGGTGTTCATCGGTGGAGGTTCTGATTTCTCTTTAAAATATGTATTTTATTGATTGATTTTACTTTATATTTGGCTGTGTCAGGTCTTAGTTGTGGCATACAGAATCTTCGTTGCAGGATGCAGGCTTCTCTCTAGTTGTGGCTGCTGGGCCCAGTAGCTGCAGTGGACATGCTTAGTTGCCCCTCGGCGTGTGGGATATTTGTTCCCAGAACAGGGATTGAACCTGAGTCCCCTGCACTGGCAGTCGGAATCGTAACCAATGGATCACCAAGGAAATACCTGGCGATTTTAATTCCTAATTAAGATTCCTCTCACTTTTTCACTTAAACCGTTGACTGCCCTCCTTGATTCCTTTTTAAAATTATAATTGGTTTCAAACATACAGAAAAGCAAAATGATCCACATTCAATGATCTATAAATATTTTAAACACATTTTTGAATGTCTTTCAGTTTGTTCTATTATTGCCAGTTCTTGAAATGTCAATTACTCTGTTGGAGCAGACTTTCTCTTGTGATGGTTTGTAATTTATTATTGTGAACTCAACTTCAGTAGAGGTTTCTTAGTCTGGGAGTCTCGTTTGCCTTGATTGCAAAAGCAACATAAAGTGTTGTGACATAGAAGTGGTGTGAGCCTCCCCTCCAAGACCTCGAGGCTCTGCTCTTATTCCTGACCTGAGCTACTCTCAGGACCCAGTAAACAGATCACTACAAATGTCTGTGTCTCATGTGTTTTTTAAACTTTTGTTTTTTTAAAAAACATGCGTTTTTTAAGTCATCTCTCCTGAACTGATGAGAAGAGCCAACTCATTGAAAGAGAGCCTGATGCTCAGAAAGAGTGAAGGCAGAAGGAGAAGGGGGCAACAGAGGATGAGATGGATGGATGGCATCACCAACTCAATAGACATGAGTTTGAGCTAACTCTGGGAGATAATGAAGGACAGGGAAGCCTGGCAGGCTGCAGTTCATGGGGTCACAAAGAGTTGGATACAACTTAGCAACTGAATAACAACTCCTGCCCAGGGCATTGGTGCCTGTCCTGAAAGATGTTCCTCTCCATGAATAAGGACATTCCCATTTCATATTTTTTGCTTCCTCCTTCCAGGGTTTTTGGCCAATCAACACTTTCATCTATCAGTATTCCTCCCAAGCTAAAGAAATGCCTCTGACACTATAAAGGCAAACAGGGGCTGCTTCACAGATTTTGTTGGCACTGTCCCTGTTCCTGTTTCATAGTCTTGAAGTTGTAAACAATTAGAAAACCATGCTCTGAAGGAGTGTGACTCGAAGGGAAAGTCTTTACTATGCTGATTTATCTTCCCTTCTTTAGACTCACAGAATAGTCTGACTTTATCCACAACACACCACTGTCTCTTCGGCTGCCGTGGGGGAGTCAGCCAAGCAAGACTGAAGAGACGGATGACAGGGAGATGGATGAGGGAAGGACAACCAGAAGGCTTGGAACTTGGCACAGGAGGCAAGAAACAAAGAGAATGAATAAGAGCGGCCATCCTTTATTAGGGAAGGATCACTATGGAAGTCTGGGAGAGGACGGCTGCAGGGAAGTCAGAGCAGCAGGACAGAGAGGGGAGGGCAGAGATGGGAACGGGGGTCTGGGCAGGTGAGCAGTGTGCGGCAGGTGTCCAGGAGGAAGGCTGGTGTCCTTGGATGAGGTGAGAGGTCAACCCTCTGAGGTCACATTGTCTGGCAAGCAGGGTCCATCCGGCCTTTGGTCAGAAGATTGCCATCCTTTTGGCCCCTCCATCGTGGGAGACCCTCAGACTCTGACACCACTGTTCCCTTCCCATCAATCCTGCTGATACCATTCATCAGATGAAGGGGATGCCTTGAACTGGAAGACATTTCCAGGCTCAGTGAGACAGCAGCTTGGGAAAACTGGTACCAAGCCAGGGTCCCTGAGCCCACACTGCTCAGCCAGCACTCCCTCTCAAGGAGGCCTAATCCTCTTGAGCTTTGTAGGTGAAATGAGAGTTCTTTCCTGCCTATAGAGGTGGGGCAAGAAGAAGGGGGAGCAAAATCCCAGAGATAGGAATAGCAGTGGGGTGACAGAGCCACATGGGGATCTGTTACCCAAAAAGGACTCTGCCTGCAGCACAGAATGCAGGACAGGGCACCTGCAATCAGGTCCAGGTGACTGGACACAGGGGGCCCCCTGACTCACACACCCACCCCTGAGATAGCCAGATCTGGGGATGTGAAGTGAGACATTCAGAACCAGCTTTGAGCCCTCAGGTTCTGATCGATTTTCCATATACTGAACACGTTCAAATGGTGAGGTTTTCACCCGGGCCAGGCACTGCACATGGTGTAAGTGCACATCACATTTCAGTGAGTGCCTATGGCCAGCTCCTCAGCTGCTAACAGACATGGGCCTGCAGTTCATTCTGCTTCTCAGCAAGTATTCACAGAGAGTCTTCCAAGTCACAGGTGTGGTTCCAAACGCAAAGGGTCAGTGTGAATGGGACAGACCAAGACACTGTCCTCATGAGATTCACATTCAGGCCAGGAGAAATAACAAAACAACAAATTAATACAATAACTTCAGAGAACAATGAGCACTATAAAGAAAATAATACATGTTCATGGTATTTAGGGGCTTCCCTGAGAGCTCAGTTGGTAAAGAATCCACCTGCAATGCAGGCGACCCTAGTTCGATTCCTGGGTCGGGGATATCCGCTGGAGAAGGGATAGGCTGCCCACTCCAGTATTCTTGGGCTTCCCTTGTGGCTCATCTGGCAAAGAATCCACCTGCAATGCAGGAGACCTAGGTTGGGAAGAACTCCTGGAGAAGAGAAAGGCTACCCACTCCAGTATTCTGGCCTGGAGAATTCCATGGACTGTATTGTCCATGGGGTCGCAAGAGTCAGACACAACTGAATGACTTTCACTTTCACCACTTTCTTTCATGGTATATAAAGTAACAGTGGGATGGGAGGTGGCACAGACCTGGTGATGGGAAAACACCTCTCACAAAGTGGTTTTGGAATTTCCCTTGTGGTCCAGTGGCTAAGACTCTGTACTCCCAGTGCAGGGGGCCTAGATTTGATCCCTGCTCAGGGAACTAGATCCCACATGCCACATCTGAGAGTTCAAATGCTGCAACTAAAGATCCTGAGTGCCACAACTAAGATCTGGCACAGCCAAATAAATAAATATTAAAGAAAAAAAGGTGGTTTTGAGCTGTGATCGAATGACAAGGAGAAGTTAACCAAGAAGATCAGAGGGAAGACATTTCCAGGCAGATAAATAGCAAGTGCAAAGGCCCTGAGGCAGGAAAGGGCTTGAGCCCTTTCAAAGACTGAAGAGACCAGGGTGGCTGAAGCCTCTAGGAAGGAGAGTGGAACAGAAAAAGTGGAGAGGAGAGGTCATGCAGAGGCAGGCCAGCCTCGGGCCATGATTACAGCTGGAGTCAACTCCAAGTTGAGCAGGAAATTCTTGGAGGGTTTGAGGTTGGGGCATGACATGCCAAATCATCTTTATTTATCTATTGGCTGTGTTGGGCAGCTTGCAGGATCTTAGTTCCCCAAGCAGGGATTGAACTCACGCCATGGCAGTAAAAGCGCTGAGTCCTAACCACTGGACCACCAAGGAATTCCCCAAATCATCTTTTCAAAAGTCCCCCTCTGGAGCTTTCCTGGAAGTCCAGTGGTTAAAACTGCACTTGCAATGCAGGGCGTGCAGATTCGATCCCTACTTGGGGAACTAAGGTCCCACACGCCACATGGTGCCGTGTTCCCACCCCCGCCCCCCAATTGTATGTTGCCACTAATGTTAAGTGCAATCATTGTCATAAATGGTTGATGGGTGAGTGAGTTTTTTAAAAAGTAATGGAGGGGCTTCCCTGCTGGTCCAGTGGTTAAGAATCTGAGCTTTCATTGCAGAGGGCATGGGTTTGATCCCTGGCTGAGGAACTAAGATCCCACAAAAGAATGGCAGGGCGCTAGTGGAAGCTGTCATATTTTTCAGGTGCGCAGGGATGGAGCGCCTAACTCAGGTGAGTTAGGACAGCTGTGCAATTGGTAAAGAAACCTGTTTCACCTGGTTCGACCTAGTACTTCCCAAACTGCCTGGACAGTGGAACCCTTTTCTCCTGTAGCCCCCTTTCACCTATCCCAGCAGCTTGGGTGTTCCCTGGAACACACATCGGAATATATGGCTGTCTGCTCTGCCTATTTCAGCTAAATTCATGAACGCCATCTTCTCTGCTGGTTTTGTCCCTGCCAGTTGGTCTGGGTGTGAAATTATACTATATTTACTTGACTACACAAGTCAGTTATTCCAGAATCTCAGGGGCACTGACGCATGGCTTCTTCTGAATTTTTTTAACATACAGATTCAGAAAAGAATGTAGAAAACTACCCAGCCCTCGACTTAAACATTCATCATTTATTGATACAGGTTTCCGATGAATGCCCCTGCACTCAGGTCTTTTGGAGGTCTGTAGCATCAGCAGAGCTCTGCAAAAGTAACATTCCCACGAAGGTTAAGCAGTGACTCTAAGTGCAAATTACACACTTTAAAAATGCAGGGCATTATTCTAATCAGAATAATTACTAATAGTATATGTGCCAAGACAAAGGTGAAATTCCAGACATACAAGTTGCCTGTGGTGGGATCAATTATCATACCTCACTGCCGTGCACTTCCTTCATTCCCAGGAGCAATAGCTTTTGCACTAAAGATTCTCACCTCAGTCCTACTGTTATACACTATCTGCAAAACATGACACTAATGTAAGCATCTTTGAAAACACTTACATGTACACATGTTAATAGTGGGAAAATAAACTAAACTGAAATCAGCAAAGTTGTTGCTCTTCAGGGAGTGAACAAAAGGTACCGAAATATAAAGATGCAGCAGCATCTTCCACAGTCAAGATGCCTTCCCCTCCCACAGTGTGCTGGGACTGATGCCTGAGGATGTCAGGGGCTCCCAGGATGACAGTTCCATGGGTTCAGGCTCCAGGCTCAGATCTGCTGCTGAGCCCAAGGATGCACTTTGGAGCCCATCCTGACTGCACACAAAACACATCTCACGCTTCCAGATTGCCATGGTATTGGGGAATTAAATCAATTGCTTCCAACTGTAATCCTTGGATGTACCATAACAGAAATATCTTGAAATATGCTGTGCTCACATTACGGGGGCCTGCTAGAATGTATACATTAAAACTCGATGAAAAAAAGAAAAAATAAATTTAAATGAAAACTTGACGATGGGACTTCTCTGGTGGTCCAGTAGTGAGGAACCCACCTGCCAATGCAGGGGACACAGATTGGATTCCTGGTCTGGGAACTAAGATTCCATGTGCCTCAGAGCAACTAAGCCCATGTGCCACAACTACTGAGCCCATGCTCCAAAACAAGAGAAGCCGCCGCAATGAGAAGCCTGAGCATTGCAACAAAGAGTAGTCCCCACTCGTCGCAACTGAGAAAGGCCACTCGTAGCAACGAACACCCAGTGCAGGCAAAATTAAAATAAAATTTTTAAATTAAATCTTTTTAAAAAATGATGATGACAACTGGGAAAGCCCACAGATTTCAACCTCAACCTGTCAGATTACACTCTCTTGTTCTATAAATAAAGGAACAGGACCAAGGAAACACACGGTGCTTGGTTTCCAATGCATTTCAAAGGTCAAACAGAAGAAAATGCTTACCCATGAGATATAGAAGAAATCATGCACAGTCATCTAGACAGATGCTCACCTCTCCAGCTGGGGACAAAGTTCAGGTGAGTTTGCCTGGTTGCCTCTCAAGGGCTGGAAGCTATTGATGTTGTTTGGTTCTCTGCCTTTGCCTCCACTGAGCTAGCTGGGATCTAAGTCCATGACAAAGAAAGAAAGTTGTCCTGTACATGCTAAGTTTCTAAGAACAGAGGTGTACTCGTGACGCACGGGGAAACAGCCGCAGCACGCACCTTCCTGAGACTTCTGCAGCAGGACAAAACGGTGCTTTACTTGAGACTTCTCATGGGATTTTTAGATCGTAACTCTTTTTTAAAATTAATTTTTATTGGCATACAGTTTCTTTACAATGCTTGCCAGTTTCTATTGCACAGCAAAGAGAATCGCCCACACACATACACACATCCCCTCCCCTTTGGATTTCCTTCCCATTTAGGTAACCACAGAACATTGAGTAGAGTTCCCTGTGCTACATGTAGGTTCTCGTTAGTTATCTATTTTACACATATTAATAGTATCAGTAGTGTTTAGCTGTCAATCCCAATTTCCTGGCTCTTCCCACACCTTGCCTCTCCCCCTTGGTATCCATACAAGGGAATATGACTCAGCCAAAAGAAGGAAAAACATTGAGTCATTTGTAGAGACGTGAATAGATCTAGAGACGGTCATACAGAGTGAAGTAAGTCAGACGGAGAAAAACACGTATCGTATATCAACGCATGTATGTGGAATCCAGAAAAAATGGTACAGGTGATCTTATTGGCAAATCAGAAATAGAAACAGACATAGATCATAACTCTTTTTTAAAACAATTCTTTATTTTTGGCTGTGTTGGGTCCTCGTTGCTGCACCAGCATTTTCTCTATGATGGTGAGCAGGGGCTACGAGAGTATTGCGCAGGCTCCTCATTGTGGTGGTTTCCCCTGTTACGGAGCACAGGCTAGGCTGTACAGTGTGGGTTTAGTAGTTGCATTCCCAGGTTCTAGAGCACAGGCTCAACAGTTGTGGTGCCTGGGGTGCTCCCCTGGTGGTTCAGACGGTAAAGTGTCTGCCTGCAATGCGGGAGACCCGGGTTCGATCCCTGGGTCGGGAAGATCCCCTGGAGAAGGAAATGGCAACCCACTCCAGTATTTTTGCCTGGAAAATTCCATGGACTGAGGAGACTGGTAGGCTACAGTCCATGGCGTCGCAAAGAGTCGGACGCGACTGAGCGACTTCACTTTCAGGTGGCACAGTAGTAAAGAATCTGCCTGCCAATGTAGGAGACGTGGGTTTGATCCCAGGGTCAGGAAGATCCCCTGGAGTAGGAAATGAAAACCCATTCCAGTACTCTTGCCTGGGAAATCCCCTGGACAGAGTAGCTTAGAGAGTTACAGTCCATGGGGTCACAAAACAGGCGGATAGGACTGAGCACGGACACACGCAGAGGCTTAGTGGCTCCGTGGACATGTGAGATCTTCCTCGATCGGGGATCAAACCTGTGTCTCCTGCATTGGCAGGCAGATTCTTTACCACTGAGCCAACAGGGGAGCCCTCGTAGACTGTAACTCTTGGTGATGGCTTTCACTTCGGGGAACACTGGTGCTGTTATGAGAATTCTGTTAGAGGTTGCATCACAGAGACATGCCAGCAGCCAACCGTGGGATCAAGCTTTGTTTGCTGACTCATCTCAGCTTATGCCCTTCCCTGGGGTCCTCCTCTATTCCTGGGAGCTCAGGTGGACTCTCATGGGTTGGTAGAGTAGACAGGCTTTTCTGGGGACTGGTGAGATGAGGAGCTACAGTAAGGTTACACTCAGGTGCTTAGCCAGAGACAGGGGTAACCAGTATCTGCTTCCTGCGCAGGTACCGCCCTGCTGCCCAGAGCGCTCAGAGGACCCAGCACAGAGCCAGCTCAGGGAGGCTGTGAGCAGTGGACAGGGGAGGTGCGGGGTGATGATGGGTGTCATGGGGCACTGTGTGGATAGCAGCTGACATGCAGACCCAGGAGGGTCAGTCCCAGGAGAGCTGGCCTGTCTGCAGAGGGGATGGAGGATGTAGAGAGAACCAGTGGGTGACAAGGCTGGTCTTAGGGATGCTCAGAGAGACCTAGTAGCAGACAGCCCACAGACTACTGTCCAGAAGGAAACAGGTTGCTATTACATAAAACAAGACTCTGGTAAAGCAAGGCCATCAAGACTCTATTTCAATGACACAGCTGCAGCCTGACCACAGACAAAGGTAGCAAATTATTTTTAACAGCAGTGGTTCAAGAAACTGAGGAGGGGGCTGGCATTCAAATAGGAGGCTGTCTTGCCCTCTCTGTGGCCCCAACATTGCCATCAAGGGGGGCAGGTGGGAAGCAGCCTTCCTGAAATCCCACCTCCAGGAAATGCAGGAGGATCATGTTCTAGGCTTCTGTGGCTGAGCTTCAGCCATCTGCCCTCAGGCAGCAACCCCAGGGACCTCCGGCAGGCAGCTCAAACACGCTGCAGCTGGCTTCAGCCTGAATCAGAAAGCGTGGCCCTGAGAAGAGCTGGGATGTTACGTGGGAGCTCAAGGCAAGGCCTGGATGAAGCTTCTTCAGTAAGAACTATTTACACTGAAGCTTGAACTTCACAATCTAAAGCTTAGCATGGAGATCAAATCCAGTGATTTAAGAAAAAGAAGAAGAGGAAAGAAACTTCTTCCTAGCAAATTACAGTTTTATCTGCAGGTTTCAAACTTCCAGGGATGTTCTGAATTCAGGCCCCAAGGGTGCTTACTGCAGCTCCATCCAGATATTCTCAGAACCCGGGACTTGGCCCAAAGAAAGCGGGTTTGGGGGACACACCAGACGTGTCCTTGGGGCGGAGACAAAGTCCACAAGCCCTTTCTCTACAGGCAGCTCATGGCCTGTTTTCACCTGGAATGTCTTTGGCCCACATCCAGATTAAATGCCAGTTAGAAAGCTCTGGCCGCTTGCTCTTTCCGGGCAGACAGCAACAGTGGTGAGCGCTAATCATTTACAAAGGTCACGATCGGGAGCCAGCCCTGGAGCGGTCATTTAAAATTCGATTGATCCCTATTTGTAGTCAAGGAAAGAAAATGGGCACTTGGACTGTATTGTAATTATGGGGCTTCCAGGCAACCATAAATAGATGTGCAATCTCGATACTGGCAAATACCTGGGAGAAGAAATTATTACTCTGGTAGAGCACATTGCTAGGAAAGGTTGAAGATAAAATTGCGCATAAAAAAAATCAATCATCTTTTGGCTAATTTGCCCTGTTCACCACCCATCAGGGTTATCACAATTGTCAGATATCTGCTGAATATA
This sequence comes from Cervus elaphus, assembly GCF_910594005.1. Classification (NCBI taxonomy): domain Eukaryota; kingdom Metazoa; phylum Chordata; class Mammalia; order Artiodactyla; family Cervidae; genus Cervus; species Cervus elaphus. The sequence goes on from NC_057818.1 coordinate 44,619,922, forward strand.
TGAAGATGAGGGTCTACTTGCTAAAAATGATCGCCAAGAAAGCTAAGGCCTCACAAGGCAGTGGGGACCCTGGAGTGCTGACGCTGGGAGCTGGGTGGGTTCAGCGTACAAAGAAGGGGACTCTTACTGAGGGACACGGTAGTAGGAAAACCAGCATCAACTCATGTCTGAGATGCCCTTCTCAGTGGGCACTGCAAACACCAGCCAGCCCCAGGCACACCCCACTGACGACTGGGAGAAAGCCATCCGGATGGAGGAGGGTCTGCCATCCTGTAAATGGCAGTGGGGGAGTGAGGGTAGGCACATTCTGAGCTGCTTGGTTACACAGGGCTGGGCCTGGCATTTTGACACCCATAACCTTAAGCTTCACTACAACCCCCGGAAATAAATATTATTAGCACCCTTTGAAAGAAAGAAAGAAAGTCAGTCACTCAGTCATGTTCAACTCTTTGCAAACCCATGGACTGTGTAGCCTGCCAGGCTCCTCTGTCCACGGGATCCTCCAGGCAAGATTATTGGGGTGGGTAGCCATTCCCTTCTCCAGGGGATCTTTTCGACCCAGGGATTGAACCCAGGTCTCCCACATCACAGGTGAACCCCTTTCTGTCTGAGCCACCAGCGAAGCTCACTAGTGCCCTTTACTGAAGGGAAAATGGATCACAGTGAGGTTCAGAAAGGTGGCCAAGGTCACAGGGTGGTAAGTAGCAGAGTGGGTTCAGAGTCAGCTGGAGGTGGAGACCAGGGTGTCCGGGCGACTCATTCCGCTCCAGCCGAGGTCACACCAGCATCTCTGGAAGAGCTGAGGGCAGGGGCTGGCGGCAAATCTGCAAACCCCTCTCCACACATGCCTCTGCCTCTCCAGCACACCCTGGAGAATCTCTCCCTCGGCCTCTCTAGAAACCTACAAGGACCAGGCAAAAAATGATACTGGCGGAGGTGCAGGCAAATTCTGTTTGGTCCCACTTACATGAAGTACAGAGAACAGTCAAATTCACAGAGTCAGAAAGTACACTGGTAGATGCCGGGGGTGGGGGGAGGGGGAGTTAATGTTTAACAGAGACAGAGTCTGCATGTGTGCATGCTAAGTCACTCAGTCGTGTCCATCTCTTTGTGACCCCATGGACTGTAGGCTGCCAGGCTCCTCTGTCCATGGGATTCTCCAGGCAAGGATGCTGGATTCGGGTTTCCATGCCCTCCTCCAGGGGATCTTTCTGACCCAGGGATGGAACCTGCATCTCTTATGTCTCCTATGTTGGCAGGTGGGTTCTTTGCCCCTAGGGCCACCTGGGAAGCCCGAGTTTCCATTTAGGAAAGTGAAAAGCTTGGAAGGATTGGTGGTGAGAGCTGCAGCACAATGTGAATGTACTTATTGCCCCTGAACTGTATAGTTAAATACAGTTAAAATAGTGTTTTTTTAAATAGTATGTTTTATACTGTGTGACTTTTTAAAGTTTATTTTTAACTGGACGATAATTGCTTTACAATGTTGTGCTAGTTTCTGCTATATAACAACATGAATCATCCAGAAGTATACATATATCCCCTCCCTCTTAAACCTTCTTCCCACCCATCCTCATACCACCCCTCTAGGTGGTCGCAGAGCACCAGTGAGCTCCCTGTGAAAGATACTAGCTGGACAGCAAATATTCCCCACAAGGACTGGGGGTGGCAGCGGGGTGGGGGTGGGTTCTGTCTTTCTTCTGAGCTGAGTCTACCTTATGGGAAGCAGGCAGTCTGGAGAGGTCAGTTCTGCCGAGGATCGTCTCTAACATAGGCACTCTCTCGTCAATCCTACCTCCTAAGGTCGGTGTGCACAGAGCCTTGGCATCCCAGGAGCTCTGTGACGGCTGTCCAGAGGGATGGGCAGGGCCCCTCTCAGAAGCCATGTGTGTTAAGCCAAGATGCCCCTTTCTCCAAGTGGAGTCAACAGCATCAGGACACAGGCGGTGGGCTGGGCTTCCGCCAGAGGAAGTGCCAAAGGTCAGCCTTTCTGAAATCAACCTGCCACCATGGAGCAAATGTCTATAAGCATTCGATATCATACCCAAGTAGTTCTACTACTAAAAATCCATCCCAAGGAAATAACCAAGGGGTAGATAGAGATTCACGCACAGAGACCCTGATCCTAGCGTTCTATATAGTGTGAAAAACTGTGGGACTTCCCTGGTGGTACAGTGGATAAGAATCCACCTGCTAATGCAGGGGTCACAGATTCAATCCCTGGTCAAGGATGATTCCATATGCAGAGTAGCATCTAAGCCCATGCATCACAACTACCGAGCCTGTGCACCATAACAAGGGGTCACACGTGCTGAAAGTAAGACCCGACTCAGATGAGTAAATAGAAGGTGAATTACGGCATTTCCATATGGCCTTCATAGTGCTTTATACAGAGCTTCCAGTGATACAGGGAAATGTTTACAAAAGAGTGCTAAACAGTCGCAACAATAAAAACCCAGGTATCAAATTGTAGAAAACTTTGTAAGGAAAAATTCATAGATAACTACAAGGATTACAGGGGATGTGGTGCAGCTTTCAGATACTCTAGTTCTTTTCAGAGTTGTCTACATTTAGTTATTATCCTCCAAGGTGGCTGCGGTCCAGGCCTGGGCCAGATCCAGCCAGGCCACAGCAGCTCAGGAAATCCAGTTTGGGTGAATCAGAATGGATATGAGAGAGGGACCACAACGAAGGCTAAGCACCAAAGAATTGATGCTTTCGAACTGTGGTGCTGGAGAAGACTCCTGAGAGTCCCTTGGACAGCAAGGAGATCAAACCAGTGAATCCTAAAAGAAATCAACCCTGAATATTCACTGGAAGGACTGGTGCTAAAGCTGAAGCTCCAACACTTGGGCTACCTGATGTGAAGAACTGACTCATTGGAAAAGACCCTGATGCTGGGAAAGATTGAGGGCAAAAGGAGAATGGGGAGACAATGAGACAGCTGGATGGCATCACTGACTCAATGGACATGAGTTGGAGCAAACTTCAGGAGATAGTGAAGGACGCAGAAGCCTGGTGTGCTGCGGTTCATGGGATCACAAAGAGTTGGACACAACTTAGCGACTGAACAACAATATCCCATTGAATAATAATTCTCTACTCTTCCCTCCTCCTAGCCCCTGGGAATTGCTATTCTACTTTCTATGTCTATGGATTTGCCTATTCTAGGTACCTCAAACAATGTTTGTCCCTTAGTGTCTGTCTTATTTCACTTAGCCTGACATGTCTTCAAGGTTTGTCCAAATTGACACACCCACCCTACTGTTACCTCCATTTTCATTGAACTTAGAATGGGCAGGGTTGTTCCCATTTCAAGATGAAAAAACAGAGGCTCACAAGGGTAGAGCGGGGACTTTTCCTTGGGTTGACTGAGTCTATCCCTTGCTGTCAGCCATCAGTGGTCCAGGGTCAGACAACGAGGATTGATCTGGCCTCTTTGCCGTGCTTATCTAGGTAAAAATTAAGTGACTAAGCATCTCCCTCACCAAAACCAGAGAATAAAAGGTACATTTCAACCAAAAGCTTTCTTTAAAAAAAAAAATTTACTTATTTGGCTGTGTTGGATCTTAGTTGCAGCACTTGGGGTCTTTCGTTGCAGTACATGGACTCTTTACTTGTGGCACATGGGCTTAGTTGCTCTGTGGTATGTGGGATCTTAACTTCCCCAACCAGGGATTGAACCTGCATCCCCTGCACAGCAAGGTGGATTTTTAACCGCTGGACCACCAGGGAAGTCTGCCTCCTGTAGACGTTCTTGAGGTCAGTAGGGTCTGGCACAAGAATCCCGCTCTTTCTGGGCAGTGGGAGCCGGACCGTTTCCAAAGCACAGCTCTGCACCCTGGCTCTCCAACCTTCCTCTCCACCTGTGGGCATAAGTGAGCAGACACCCTTGCCCACAACCCACCCACCACCCACGCCACCTGCTGCCCTCCCCCTGCAGCATCTCCTGGCTGAGTAAGCAGCCTGAGTGCAGCCTTGCCGAGAGCCTTCTCACATCCTCCTTCCAGATGCATCCTCACGGGGGACGTGGTGAGAGCCGGGGCAGCAGGGTCTAACTGTCCCCAGAACAGGCCTTCTCCTAATGCTGGCCTTTTACCCCTGCCCTGAGAAGCATTCCCACTCTGAAAGTTCCATTTCAGTCATGGGTGGATTGTGAAAAGCCAACCGCTATTAAGGGTATATTTTCCAGTATGGAGGTTTCCCGAAAAATTAAAAATAGAACTACCATATGATCCAGCAATTCCACTCCTAGATATATATATACAAAACAAACAAAAATAAACCCTAATTTGAAAGATACACACATTCCTATGTTCACAGCATCATTATATACAATAGCCAAGATATGGAAGCAACCTAAGTGTCCATCAACAGATGAATGAATAAAGAAGATGTGGTTCAGACTTCCCTGGTGGTCCTGTGGCTGAGAATCCGCCTGCCCATGCAGGGGACATGGGATCAATCTGTGGCCTGGGAAGATTCCACATGGCTTGAGGCAACTAAGTCCATGTGCCACGACTACGGAAGCCTGTGCTCCTAGAGCAGGTGCTCCGCAACAAGAGAAGCCACCACAAAGAGAAGCCTGCGCATCGCAACAAAAGGTAGCCCCCACTCACCACAACGAGAGAAGGCCCACGCACAGCATTGAAGACGCAGCACAGCCAAAAGTAATAAAATAAAATAAATGTTAAAAACTTCTTAAAAAGAAAAAATATATATATGTATATATGATACACACACACACAAAATGGAATACTGCTCAGCCACAAAAAGAATGAAATTTTGACATTTTCAGAAACCTGGATGCACTTGGAGAGAATTATGCTCAGTGAAATAACTCAGACAGAGAAAGACAAACACTGTATGATATCACTTATATGTGGAATCTAAAAAACACAACAAACTAGTGAATACAACAAAAAATAAACAGACTCACAGATACAGAGAACAAACCAGTGGCTACCAGTGGGGAGAGGGGCAATTTAGGGGTAGGAGAGTAAAAGGTACAAACTATCATGTATAAAATAGGCTACAAAGACATATTGTACAGCATGGGAATTATAGCCCACATTTTATAACAACTATAAATGGAGTACAACCCTTAAAAATTGTGAATCACTATACTGTACACCTGTAATGTGTGTAATGTTGTATAGCAACTATACTATGATTATAAAAAAATTAAAGGTACACTTTTCCTGACCCAATCACAACAGTTCATTAGCTGATGGAGTCCTTCTAAACAAGTCTTATACCTGCTAACAACACACACCTCGTAGAATACATTACCTGTGAACTGATGCTAGGCAATTATCAAGTTTCTCTCTATTTAAGACAACACATTACATCACTACGGTGGCACAGTCACAGCAGTGACTTAGAAAATGGTAATTTTTGTCCTTCTGTGTATTTCACTTTGATCCCAGCATCCCCAGACAGGCCTGTTCCTGCAATGCCCGTCTTGGCCCAAACCTCTCCCACCATCACCTAGGCTTCCCAGGTAGCGCTAGTGGTAAAGAACCCACTTGCCAATGCAGGAGACTTAAGAGATGCAGGTTCCATCCCTGGGTCTGGAAGATCCCCTGGAGAAGGAAATGGCAACCCACTCCAGTGTTCTTGCCTGGGAAATTCCATGGGCTGAGGAGACTTGCGGGCTACAGTCCATGGGATCACAAAGAGTCAGACACGACCAGGCATGAACTTGAAAAAAAAACCTCCCACCATCCATAGCTTGGACAACCATGGGGCCTCTTCACTGCCCTCCCGGCCTTCAACCTTGCCCTCTTTGAGTCCATTCTCCCCAAAGCCAGAGTGACCTTTTAAAAAATTGGTATTCATGTATTTGTTCGTTTGTTTGGCTATGCTGGGTCTTAGTTGTGGTAGGGGGGTTTTCCATCTTCATTGGGGCATGCAGGTTCTTCAGCCGTGGCATGTAGGACCTTGTTCCCTGACCAGGTATCAAACCCAGGCCCCCTGCATTGGAGGCATGGAGTCTTAGCCACTGGACCACCAGGGAAGTCCCCAGAGTGACCTTTCAAATATGTAAATCATTCCATATGTAAATCATTCCCTGCTTCAGAAGCTCCAACGGCTTCACACGACAACTAGCCTCACCTCAAGCCCCCATGGCCTACAGTGCCCTGGGTGGTGCCAACCAGCAGCCTCCTGTCCTTGACCCCCTCCAGGCCCATGGCTTTCCCCTCTCCCTCAAACATCCGCCCCAGGGTCTTTGCACGGGCACCCCCCCCCCCCACCTCAGTTCTCCGCCCAGCCGGGTCCTTCTCATTCCCCACAGCCACGGCAGTTTTCACCTCAGAGAGACCCTCCCTAACTAGTCCCAACAGCTGAAGTACCCTGTCACTCACTTGCACATCACCCTGATTTATCTCTTTGTGCTTCTTGTCAATATCTGAAGTTATTTTATCTTTCTCTTTATTTATGTATTTATTTGGCAGGATCTTCGTTCTCTGACCAGGGATTGAACCTGGGCCATGGCAGTGACAGGGACAATGACCACTGGACTGCCAGGGAATTCCCTTCAGTTATTTTATTTTTGTTTTATGTTTACAGTATCTGAAATTGTCATGTTTTCTATACACATTTACTCTCCAAGGACAGAAACTTACTGTGTGTTGATAATGGTGGTATCCCCAGGGACTGTCATAGATACAGTTCAGTTCAGTTCAGTTGAGCAGTCGTGTCTGACTTTGCGACCCCATGAATCGCAGCACACCAGGCCTCCCTGTCCATCACCAACTCCTGGAGTTTACTCAAACTCATGTCCATCGAGTCAATGATGCCATCCAGCCATCTCATCCTCTGTTGTCCCCTTCTCCTCCTGCCCCCAATCCCTCCCAGCATCAGGGTCTTTTCCAATGAGTCAACTCTTTGCATCAGGTGGCCAAAGTATTGGAGTTTCAGCTTCAGCATCTGTCCTTCCAATGAACACCTAGGACTGATCTCCTTTAGGATGGACTGGTTGGATCTCCTTGCAGTCCAAGGGACTCTCAAGAGTCTTCTCCAACACCACAGTTCAAAAGCATCAATTTTTCTGTGCTCAGCTTTCTTTATAGCCCAACTCTCACATTCACACATGACCACTGGAAAAACCATAGCCTTGTCATAGATTAGGGGCTCAATAATGCTTGTGGACTGACAGAATAATCTTTTTCTTAACTTAAATCCTCCTTTTACTCTGACTCTCACTCAACCTCTGTCCTATGGTTCTCCCTGAAGGGACTGTCCTTGGCTGTGGGCATCACATCACCCCCTCACACACTCCCCGCTGCAGTTAGACTCCGTCCCTTTGCTCTTCTGCACTTGGTCTCACCAGGACCCCTCACCCACTCTAGGGCTCCAGAGCTTCGGCTGCACCCCAGCTCAAGCTGCCTCCAGGCCCTGGCATATGAACACCCAGCCCATTGCTACTAGTATCTGTGCCCCCCTCCCCAGCCTGGCTCCTCCTACTGGGTTCCCTACTCCCCTCCTTGCCCAAGCCAGAAGTTCAGGAACCTGAGGTGGATGCTTCCTGTGCCCCAGCTGCATCCCCCAAACACACCTGATTTCAGCACAGCAGCCCCACCTCCAAGGCGCCCCTCAGCACTCACCCGATTTTTCAGTGGTCACAGGAGACCACTCAGCAGGGGACGGAGGGACAACACTCTAGGGCCTGTGTGACGGTTCATTCGTGTGTCAACCTGACTGGGCCATGAAGTGCCCAGATACTTGGTCACACATCACCCTGGGTGTATCTGTGGGGTGTCTCTGGGTGACGTTAACACTTGAATTGGTAGACTGAGTAAAGCCGAAGGCCCTCCCCAGTGTGGGCCTCCCTCGTCCAGTTTTCTGAAGGTAGGAATGGAACAAAAAGGCTGACACTCTTGAGAGTGAGAGAATTCTTCCTGTCTGTTTGAGTTGGGAACATGGGGTTTTTTGTTCCTGCCTTTGGATTTTAATTGAAACATTAGCTTTTCCTGGGGCTTGAGACTGCTGGCTTTCAGTGGTCTTCTACCCCCACTGGCTGTCCTGGCTCCAGCTGGCTGACTGCAGATCTTGTGATAATCATGTGAGCCTCCATAATCATATGAGCCAGTTCATCATAAAATATCTCTCTCTCTCGATACACACACACACACACACACATAGTCGCTGTTGTTTAGTCACTAAGTCATATCCAATCTTTGGTGACTGCATGGTCTGTAGCCTGCCAGGCTCCTCTGTCCATGGGATTTCCCAGGCAAGAATATTGGAGTGGGTTGCCATTTCCTACTCCAGGGTATCTTCCCAACCCAGGGATTGAACCTGGGTCTCCTGCACTGGCAGGTGGATTCTTTACCACTGAGCCACCAGGGAAGACCTATATATATATATATATATGCATATATATATACTTATTTTTGTTACATGTTACAAATATAGATATTTATCACATATGAGATATGTATATGAGAGATTAATTATAATGAATATTTAACATATTTATATTAAATATAGTGAATATTTACATAGTTCATTGGTTCTGTTTCTCTAGAAAACCCTAATACAGGCAACCGTCAACCACTGGGACATGGGAGCTAGTGGATAAATGCCCCAGCTCCCTGTCCTCCTGAGGGACGATTCAGGTGAGTGTTCCACGTGGTTTCTCTGCCTGCTACAGTCACCAGCTCAATCACACACCTTCACAGGAGTCTCTTCCTTCCCTGGGTCCTCCCTCTGCTTCCCGGGCCTGCTCCTACACCTCTAACTGAGCCTCAGGCTTGCTTTTGGCAGGAGCTAGCTTGGGTACCTCCTAGACGTCTCCCTTCCCTGCAACGAATCCATTCACTCAGTCCCCAGACTTGTGGGTTCTACTCCTAAGTCCCTCTGACTCTGCTTGTATTAGTTTCCCGTGGCCGCTGTAACAAGTCACCACAAACCCCGGGCACGAAGGGTAGGGGGGTGGGGGTGTGGTTAAAATGACGCAAGGGTGTTCTCTCACAGTTCTGGGGTGGAAGTTAGCAATCAGCGTCCCAGGGTTGAAGCCAACAGGGAAGGGCTCAGTAGATAACTGTAGAATAATGAGTATGCCCTCATCCTTAAGGAAATCAACCCTGAATATTCACTGGAAGGACTGATGCTGAAGCTCCAATACTTTGGCCACCTGATGTGAAAAGCTGATTCATTGGAAAAGACCCTGAGGCTGGGAAAGATTGAAGGCAGGAGGAGAAGGGAACGACAGAGGATGAGATGGTTGGATGGCATCACCAACTCAATGGACGTGAGTTTGAGAAGACCCTGGGAGATGGTGAAGGACAGGGAAGCCTGGTGTGTTCATGGGGTCACTGAGGTGGACACGACTGAGTGACAGAACAACAACCTCAAGCTTAAGAAAGCATCACACATTTCATTTTCTGAGCAGAGCCCCCAAATCACAAAGTTTTGAAATATAAATATGGGTTAAAGTTATATCAAAATGAGTCCTTTGATTTAGAATTCAAGATTGTTTGGTCTATTCTAGCAAAGGACAGACAGGAAAAAAGAGATGCTGCCTGAATCTAATGGGCAGATTCACTAGTCCCTGATTTATACACCGTTTGCTGCAAGCACTCAGCAGCCTTCTGTAGCTGGGATACCTGCATCCATCTGCACACATCTGCATGCCCCATATCCCAGCTCATCAATACTACTGTGGGTGGGACTTCTCTGGTGGACCAGTGGTTAAGACTCCATGCTCCCAATGCAGGGGCACTGGTTCAATCCCTGGTTGGGGAACCAAGATCCCACATGCCACATAGTGTAGTCAAAATAAATGAATAAAATAAAGAAATGTTATAAAAATATTTGATATTAAAAGTCCTCATGTGAGTGAGTAAGTGAAAGTTGCTCAGTCGTGTCTGACTCTTTGTGACCCCATGGATTATACAGTCTATGGAATTCTCCAGACCAGAATACTGGAGTGGGTAGCCTTTCCCTTCTCCAGGGGATCTTCCCAACCCAGCGATCAAACCCAGGTCTCCCTCATTACAGGCAGATTCTTTACCAGCTGAACCACAAGGGAAGCCCCAGAATACTGAAGTGAGTAGTCCTCATAGATCTTAATAAAATACTACTTTGGGCAACATTGGGCTTTCCAGGTGGCACAGTAGTAAAGAACAGGCCTGCCAATGCAGGGGACACAGATCCCCTGGAGAAGGAAATGGCAACCCATTCCAATACTCTTGCCTGGGAAATCCCATGGATAGAGGAGCCTGGCAGGGTATATAGTCCATGGTGTCACAAACAGTCGAACATGTCTGAGTGAGCACACATGCACACATTTTAACATAAAACGTGGACAATGTTACTCATTCTTATGAATGTGAATGACACTCACTTATCTGCCTTATATACACCAACTTGACCTCACCTGTCACCCATTCCAGACCCCTACTAGGAAGGAGAGGGCTGTCACTTTAGGTAAATCATGCTAGGAGTTTATATTCATATTAATTATTACTGCAAAAGAATATCACAATGCTTAGAATTTTTCTGTCACCTCACCACAAAAGTCCATTAAAAGAGTTAATTTTACAATAATCAATGCACAGTAAGGAAGCTCAATTTCAGAAGACAAAGTGTAAAATCAACTAGAGTGTTGGTGGGTTTCAGGCAGGGCATATGTTTGGCTGAAGCAAGCTGGAACAGTCATTTCTAAACAGGTCAGCAACTTTGCACTTTCCAAATTGTCTGTCATCATCACACACTAACACACATTACCTTTAGAATCAAGCAAAGGATGAAATTCTTAAATGTGTGGAGAAACTACTGATCAGTTAGCACAGGCTCCCCAAGAATCCATTGTGCTGCTGGACTCTGCACCACTGGGGCACCGGGCAGTGGGCAAGACCCTGCTCTCCTGGGACACGTCACAAACTTAAGAAGCTAGAGCACCAACATGGCGCTCAGCCCAGAGGCCGGAGGACAGTGGAGTGGTTGACGGGTGGCCAGCAGACTGAGGTCCATGGTGGGAAGTCTCACGTCCTGGGAGAAGCCTTATGGGGATTTCAGTTGCTATTTTAATACTACTTTCACTTCACTGTGTGTGTGTGTGTGTGTGTGTGTGTGTGTGTGCCTCTTCATGGTACTGAAGCAAATGACTTGCTAAAGGAACAACCTCTTGTCTTCTTCAAAGACAGAGGTTTTGGCCTGAGCACCAATGTGCTTGTGAGAGGTAGGCCTTTCCTGAGAAGCTTCTCCCAGCTGCACTGGTTCTGGAAGGGGCCATTTCAGAGACCAGCTCACTGCCTAGCATCCATCAGTGACACTGACTGAATCCTGAAGGGTTACAGATGAAATTCAAGCATCGTCTCTAACCCTGCATGTGCAGTTATGAGCATTAAGGAGCAGAATTGTGCCTGGGGACTGTCCCAAGGGAGAGGAGACTATGCCGGTTGATGGTTCCTTTTAATCAATTCAGTCACTCAGTCATGTCCAACTCTTTGCGACCCCATGGACTGCAGCACACCAGGCTTCCATGTCCATCACCAACTCCTGGAACTTGCTCAAACTCATGTCCATCGAGTTAGTGATGCCATTAATCCTACGATATTTAGATAGCATTATGAGCCCCATGAAGTGATCTGGAAAGCTCACTCCACACACAGGACTTGTTCAAGAAGGTGGTTTCACCCCCTTGCAGATGAGGTTGTGTCCAGGTATTCCTGAATTAAAAGAAGGTACAGGTCTGGGCCACCTGACTTTCTCTCCTGCCTGGTGCCAGGCTGACCACACCTTTCTAGGGAAAAGAGATTTTAAAGGGGGGAGCACACCATATAAAGTGGGTACAGCTTTCAACTGTCATCTTACAACCAATTTAGAAGCAGCGGTGTGTCCTTGGGGTGATGAATTCATCATCGAATCCAACACCACCTGGACGGTGGGTGTGAATATGGCTGGATTTTCCATTTCTGTGGCTGTAAACCAGTAAGCTGTGAAACGAGAAGTCTCACTTAGCTGAAAGAGACAACTGCTAGACTCCACATATAGAAGGCTATTAATTCACTCTGATGCTCTGTCCCCAAAGCTGGAAGCCTCCTTCTGGAGGGTCCCTGCACTCTCTTCTCCCACGTTCTATTTTTTCCACCTCAGAATCTTCTCCAGTCCATGCTGGTTCAGACCCTGGCTGCCTGGATGGGCAGAGAGTCTCTGCCTTCACCTTGTACAACACCTTACAAAACATCAAGGAGAGGAAACATCAGGGAAAGCACCTCTGGTGTGGTACAACTGAGTGGGGGAGGGATTGGCCAAAGCCTCCTTTATGAATTTACATCTGACCCTGTTTTCACTTTGTCCTAAAACCTCCCAGTGGGAGGTGACTCATTTGGTACAGAATCCACCTACAATGCAAGAGACCTGGATTCAATCCCTGGGTTGGAAAGATCCCCTGGAGAAGGGAATGGCTACCCTCTCCAGTATTCTTGCCTGGAGAATACCATGGACAGAGGAGCCTGGTGGGCTACAGTCCACGGGGTTGCAAAGAGTCAGACACGACTGAGCGACTAACACTAACACTAAAACCGCTGATCTTCTCCCCCTGGGAGACCCTACTACAAACTCTCTAGGTTCATTCCAAGGTGGAACTTGATGAATTCTTGCAGCCTCTGAACCCACCATGCACATTCACATCTCCTCACTCTGCACTTACCGCCCCTTGTTTAGAAAATCCTCCCCCACTACTTCATTCTAATCAATTTTCCTCATTCTGGAAAACTCAGGGTCATGTCACCTCCCCGGTGAGGCCTCTCTCTCCAGGCTGCTGCTTTGAAATTAACACTGTGTCCTCTATATTCTCTGCAAACACCACTTCTGCCATCTCTTGTGAGCTTCTTAAAGAGAGGAGATAGGGCTTTTACATCTTTGCATCCCTGGCTATTCGCACTCCCCTGAAGAAGGAAATGGCAGCCCACTCCAGTGTTCTTGCCTGGACAATCCTGTGGACAGAGGAGTCTGGAGGGCTACAGTCCCTGGGGTCACAAAGAGTCGGACACAACTGAGCGACTCTCACTTATCTGCACTCAACCCAGCAAAGGCCAGGTGCTCAAATCCCACTTGAGGAACTGAACAAGGTGTTTGGAAAAGTGCTACATGAGGACCCATACTGCACCCTGTGACCCTCAGTAAAATTTTCAAGGTCAAGCAGTGGGAGGCTTTTGCAGAGGCAGCTTCCTTTGCCTGTGAGAGTCCTGGCAGGTCAGTATCCATTCCATCACCCTCTACTCCCTACATTTCATGGGCCCTGGCACCCAGGGCTGGAGCTGTGCAGAGGGTAGATGGGTCGAAGGGGCTGAGCACATTTCTGCATCCTCCCATGGGGTTCTACAGACCTGCATGGGCTCCTCCTAAGCCAAAGCCCAGGCCTGCGGTGGCCACACAACTGTCCCCTCTGCCCCCGACTCCCCACCCGGGCTGGAGGCTATGGCAGAGCCAATAGCAATGCTGTGCACCGAGCTAGTGTCCAGGGTAGAGTGCGGGCCTTGGGGACCTGAGCAGTGCGCCCCTCTCCCCTGCAGCCCTCTCTCCTCCAACTGACTCATCCTCCAGCCTTCCCTCCACTCACACCCCTGCAACAGGCCGTATTTCCACACCTTTGCCCGTGCCGTGCTCCCTGTCTGCAAGTCCTCCTCCGCTTGGCCAGTTCTGCCTGGTCCCTAGTGGCCCTCACAGAGTCCCTCCCTCTGTGCTAACTGTTTTTGTAGGTGCTTTCCCCACCATTTCCCCACCAAATGGTGGCCTCAGCCCCAAGTCCCCTCCCCTGGAAGGCTCCCCAGTACCCACCACTCAGGGGTAATGACTTGCTTCTTTTCTGATTCTTTATTCCACTCATATGCGGGGTCCTGAGGACAAGGATGACCTCTGTGTCATCCTGAGGCTTCCCTCAGGGCTGGGGCAGTATTCTGCAAGCAACAAGTGCTCAGTGCGTGCTCATGGGCACAAGACTGGATGTTGAGAATGGTGGGGAAAGCACCTACAAAAACAGTTACCACAGTCTGTGTTTTTTCCAGGAAGAGCAGGTATAAAATGCTTCCTTTTTCTAAAGAAACATTTGCAAATCTTTTGCCAAAAATCTCTGTAAGTGAGCACGTACAATGATTGCAAATGCTCTGGTTGAGCAGAAAGGTGAACCTCTTTAAGATATTCATTAACCACCCAGACTGATATTAGGGTTATTGAACAGCCTTCTCAGCAGAGACACCCAGACTTGGTGGGGCTGAGCCTCGCCTCTCTCTCTCTTTTTATAAAGCTACACCTTTCAACCAATGAGAGGTCACTCTCTTTTCCATTCTCGTTTAACCACAATACTTCTTTTTAACCAAGCAGCAGGAGAGAAGGCCACTGAAACTTATTTCCAAAGTGTTTTGCAGGTTAGAATAGGAGGTGATGTAGTGCTTAAAGGCACTACTGCTTCTGGTATGGCATCTAAGCCAAACTACTATTTAAATGTTTGGTCTTTTAAAAGATACACGATAGGGACTTCCCATGAAGTCCAGTGGTTTAGATTCCATGCTTCCCAGGCAGGAGGTGGCATGGGTTCGATATCTGGCTGGGGAGCTAAGAACCTACATGCTGGGCAGCACAGCCAAGAAAATACTTTTAAGAAATAAACTTTAAACAAACACTTTAAAAAAAAAAAGACACAGTACATTTAAAGTCTCGGTTCTGGGCGTCCCTGGTGGTCCAGAGGTTAAGAATCCATCTGCCAACACAGGGCACATAAGTTAGATCCCTGGTCCAGGAAGATTCCACATGCCTCGGGGCAACTAAGCCCATGTGCCACAACTACTGAGCCTGCCTCCTAGAGCTCATGCTCTGCAACAAGAGAAGCCACCCCAGTGCGAAGCCCATGCACCGTAAGGATAGGCCCCGCTCACCGTAACTAGAGAAAGTTCATGTGTGGCAATGCAGACCCAGCATAGCCAAAAAATAAAATAAAAAAAAACAAACTATTTTTTTAATTAAAAAAATAAATAAATAGAAATTTTAAAATGAAATAAAATTTCAGTTCCAAGAAGTGCAGGTCTCTATTACAAAAGACCGTGTCCAACAAAATGACCTGTTGCATCTTGCTTCTTCCTGAGCAGACGGGGGCCCAGGGGCGACCTGGGAAAAGGAGCTGGTCAAACTCCCTCCTTGGATGACTGTGTTTCAGAGGCTTCCCTCCTTCTGTGCAGGCGAACAACAAACCACCGGACCAGACTCCGACAGCTCAAACGAAGCAGCTGTGTTTCTCACTCAACACCCTCCTTTCCCAGATGAAGGACACTGATTCACGGAGGGAAGACACATATTTCAGGCCATTTTTCATACACTGACAAGAAGTAAATTAGGAAATCATGTAAGTACAATACCCAAGTCATCCCTTCCTATTGATCACATGTAATTTACATCTTACAGAGATGTGAGTTCTTGCATTCTCACTCCACAAGGAAAATCTCAATGATTTATTCATTTCAAATGAAAAATAGAAGGTAGATGAGAAGAATGACTTCACAGACGCATCGTTCTCGGGGCACTGGTGCGAGGCTGTCTCGCACACTGCCCGAAGGGCTCCGTGTGCAAGTCCCTCTAATTAACAAGGTGAATCAGGCGGCAGCTCTCTAATTAGTGAGCATGACAAGCCAGCGGAAACAGGCAGGCAGACTGGTACACATAGCTGGCCAACAAAGGCTCGGCACATTTCAAGTGAAAAAATGCAGATTTCTTCTAAATAACTATTAAAAGTAAGACTGTTGGGGGGAAGAGAACACCTCATTTTAATTCGCACGTTTCATGTGCATTCTTCCTTCATTCTCAGGGATAACCAGCTCCTTTGGTAAGATAGGGTTTGTGTCAGCCCTTTGTACAACCTTTCCAGGCAGAGCATTGCTGAAAACACAGGCATTTTTGCTTGAAATAAGAATCAACATCTTAGTTTGGTATTTATGATCAATTTGTGTGTGTTTTAGTCTAGTAAGCAGTATCTGCCATTTATCTTTATTTTTTCTTCTTCCAGAACTCAGAGATGTCTGACGGGAAACTCTCTCTGGAGATTTTGCTCAGTGCTGTTCAGTCCCTCGGGAAACACTGCAAGGAGCCCCCACAGGACAGAAACTACTAGCACCTCCACCTTCCAAAGAGGGGCAGAGCCCCTGCAGGGTCACACCTGGTTACCAGCTCGATCTCAAGGTGAGCCTAAACTGCCGCTAGACACAGGCTTGGCCCCCTGGTTATTGCCCTGGTTTTACCAGTCTTTGCTCATCTGCCAGATCTGTCTTTGCTATCTTGAGGGCAGCAGCCAGGCCAGCTCCCCTCTGCATGAGCCAGCCTCCCTGGGTGCAGCCTGCAGTCACCCAGAGCACAGCAGCATGTCGCTGGGGACACCATCATGCATGTTCACCTCCTAAGCAATGGCTCCCAAGTACTGGGCTTGCTGCCCGATGGGTTGGACTTCACCAAGGATGGTGAACAACCTCTGTGTCTTTTCCATTCTAGCTGCTTGCAGTGTCTCCTGAAAGGTATTTTCTTTCAGCATTAGGGATTTGTTATCAGGTAGCTGCTAAAAGAGTCTTGTGAATGGAGAACATATTGACTCAGATTCAGCTACAACAGCGGTTCCCAAACTTTTTGCCACCAGGGACCGGTTTTGTGGAAGACAATTTTTCCACAGACCTGTTGGGGGGGTGGGTGTTGGTTTTGGGATGATTCATGTGCTCTGTATTTATTGGACACTTTATTTCTATTGTTATTATAGCAGCTTCACCTTAGATCATCAGGCATTATATCTCCGAGGTTGGGGACTCCTGACATAGAACACACGTCTACTGAATCTGGACACCGTTCTGGACACTTCCTCTGGAGCAGGCAATGATGCTACTAGTGTTTACAATTTATGGTCAGGAGGGATAGAGAGGGTGTCCTGGGTTCCTCAGCTGAAAGATGCTGCTGGAAGCAGATGACGAACTCTGGATTTATACCGCAACCTGAAGCCTCTGCTCCTCTCCTCACTAAGACTCACAAGTTCTGATCCACAGACCAGAAGATGTCACTTCATAAAACTCACTGCTCTTCCCACATAAGCACACTCTAACACCTGTGAGCAGTTCAACAGTTGTTTGCAAAGAATAGTCTTCCTGCCTGTCTGGAGAGAACTAAGAGGGACAGCTTAGAAACATGGGGATCCTTGTAAGGGTACCTCTTCCCTGCATTTTACTGTCCCTGAAGGACTGAACCTCGTGAAAGATTATTTCCAGGCAAATATAAGTGAAAAAGATCTGAAAAGCAATCATGGGGGTGGGATGCAGTCAAGAAAGAGAAGTCAAAGGAAGCTGGGCCAATTGGGAGGCTGCAGGAGCCCTGTTCCACTGTGCCCTGGGCTCCCCTGCCACATGTGTCAGGCAGCACCCATATTAAATTTCTACAGGGTTTTCTCTGCATCCAAACAAACATCCCTCCACACGCCCTCTCTTCCCTCTTCAACTCTTCACTCATGATCAGGTTTATCTATATAGTCTCCATCCCGTGTAGAAACTCAGCATTTATGAGTTTGTAAGACTTCCCTGGCAGTCCAGTGGTTAAGACTCCATGCTTCCCATAAAGGGGGTACAGTTGCCCAGCAAGGCCAAAATAAAAGTTGCCAGCGCACACTGGCCCCCAGG
This sequence comes from Cervus elaphus, assembly GCF_910594005.1. NCBI lineage: Eukaryota > Metazoa > Chordata > Mammalia > Artiodactyla > Cervidae > Cervus > Cervus elaphus. Next base: position 44,637,573 of record NC_057818.1, read on the forward strand.
ACAGTGGTGGCCGAGGAGCAGGGAGGGCAAACGTGTCACTCCTTCCTTCTCTCTGCCCTCCCATTCATTCCTCACCAGCTCTGCCTGCAGAAGCCTTTGGAGCCCCTCTTCTGCACCCACTGTTCCATGGACTTACCCTCATCACCACAGCCCCTTCCTCTGAATCCCATAGGAATCCGATGCACTTTTTGAGCCATCACCTTCTGTTTCACACCGTACTGTCACTCAGGCAGCAGGACAAAACTGTGTTTTCAGTCAGTCAGACCGGGGCTCCAATTCTGCCTCTGCTAATTTCAGGCCATGATACTCTACTTCCATCCTTAAGTTTCTGTTTCTTTACCTGAAAAAAGTAGAAATAACCCGCCAATCTTGAAGAGGTGTTCAGAGGATTAAATGAGATAAAGCTGAACGAGCCTCATGTGTTATCTAGCATATAGCAGGGGTTAAGGTCTAATTTGGGCTTCCCCGGTGGCTCAGTGGTAAAGAATCTGCCTGCAATGCAGGAGACCCAGGTTCGATCCCTGGGTCAGGAAGATCCCCTGGAGGTAGGGCATGGCAACCCACTCCAGTATTCTTGCCTGGAGAATTCCCATGGACAGAAGAACCTGGCAGGCTATAGTCCACAGGGTCATAAAGAGTTGGACATGAATGCTGCTAAGCAACTTAGCAGCAGCAGCAGAAAGGACTAATTTAAGAAAAGTTCTTTTCATTTTGGAAATTTTAAAAATAGTATAATTTTTTAAATGGTGTATTTGAACTTCATTTATGTCTGGTACCAATCCCAGGCAGGTCAGTCATGAACAAACTATGTGACCTTGTGCAGGACACTAAACCCCTCTGAGCCTTGGTTTCCTCATCCGTAATACAAGGTTGACCATACCTGACTCCCAGGTGTGGTTTAATGAAGCAGTGGATGCCAGAGCCCTCAGCACAGGGGTCGTTCAGTAAATGTCAGTCAGAAGTAAGAACCCTGTGTGTGCCCGGACCTGACAAAGAATTTGAACAAGAGGAATACTCTCAATGAATGAAAATTTGTGGAAGGAATGAGAAGGGGCGAGGTGTGCTAGATACATGTTCTTGTTGCAGTTTTTATTCTTTATGGCTTTAGACATGCCACTTGCCCTTCTGAGTCTCAGCATATTCAATCTACAAAATGGGAGAAAATCTGTCAACCTCATTGGCTTGCTTCCAAAACTAATGTTTAGAAAACATAAGTCTGGGGGAAAAGTACATCAAATTATGAAACAAGGACTACTTCAGAAATTTAGTTAACTAGTTCAACAGGAGTGAATATTATAGATGAAAGCATCTATGATATTCATTATAATCCTACATTCTTACCTGGTGAAAATTTGACGGTTGATTTTTGCTCAGTACGAAAAGTTTCTGCCTTTTAAACTGTGCAGGTAAGCCACCTGAGCTAATTCATGACAGCTGCTTGTAATTAGTCATGGAAATTTTTAAATTTCATTTTAAAAATATAACAAATTTTATGTGAGAAGAGTTTGAAATGTCTGAACTTTCCTATTGAAAAGTTAGTATGTGGTTTAAAATTCCAAAGTAGATTTTTAGGGGTTTGCAAAGCATTGAAGTAACGTTTACTTATGTTTGGGGCAGGACGGGAAACACCTATTTAGTAAATTATAATTTGTCTTTAGGAATATCTTTTGGTGCTAATGCCTTCTAATACATTGCCAAAATGCTTATCTTATCTGAAATGAACTTTTGAAAAATTAAAAAGCATTAGACAATACTTACTCAGCCCTGCAGAACACCTGTGCCAGCTGGGAAAAATTCCCCATAGCCAGAGATTCTCCAGGGTCACACCAAGTTTGCCTGAGGGTATTTTATATTCTTAAGGCATTGCTTTTCCAGCAACAGGTAATGTCAGGGACCAGGGCTCTGACACCAATGGTGAATCATAATGAACAGCTTTCCCTGGGGGCTCAGTGGTAAAGAATTTGCCTGCTAAGCAGGAGACTTGGGTTTGATCCCTGGGTTGGGAAGATCCCCTGGAGGAGGAAATGGCAACCCACTCTGGTATTCTTGCCTGGGAAATCCCATGGACATAGGAGCCCGGCAAGCTATAGTTCATGGGGTCGCAAAGAGTCAGACACAACTTAGGGACTAAACAACAACAATGAACAGCTTTAATTAAGAATTCCCTGGTAAAGAGTCTGGTACTAGGTGTATTAGTTTCCTAAGGCTACCATTAAAAAGTTCCACAAATTGGGTGGCTTAAAATAACAAAATTCATTCTCTCCCAATTCCAAGGCTAGAAATTCAAAATCAAGGTGTCATCAGTACTGGTTCCCTGTAAGGGCTGGGAGCCTCTTCCATGTTTCTCGTATCTTCACATCACCTTCTCTTTGTTTTTCCCCTCTTAAAAAAACAAAAAACTTTATTTATTGATTCTGGCTATGCTGGTTCTTAGTTGCGGTGTGCAAGATTTTTTAGTTGTAGTATGTGGGATCTTTAGTTAACAGTATATGAACTCTTAATTGCAGCATATGGAATCTAGTTCCCTGACCAGGGATCAAACCCAGGCCCCCTGTATTGGGACCACGGAGTCTTATTCACTGGACCACCAGGGAGGTCCCTCATCTTCTTTTTGTGCCTCCAAATTTCTCTCTTTAACAAAGACACCAGTCAAACTGGATTAGAGTCTACCCTAATCACCTCATCTTAACATGATCATCTGCAAAGACCTATTTCCAAATAGGGTCACATTCACAGATACTGGGGGTTAGGACTCCAGCATCTTTGTGGGGTGCCGTTTGGGCCTATAACACAGGGAAAACTGTCAAAGAGTCACTGGTTTAGAAGCCTCCAAGGCTGTCACTTGGCAGGGAGCAGAGGTGTGTAGCTGGCCTGCGCTTGCCAGGCCTCCCAGAAGGCAGCTGGCAGAAGTGCCACAGTGCAGGGTCTACCCATCGGCCCTGCAGGGAGGGAAGCTGAGAGTTGCCAACAAGTGGAGAGTGCCTCCATCTCTCAGGAGCTGTGTTCCATGAGGCAAGCACTCAGGACTGTTGTACAAAATCAGCACGCCCATTTACTGATAGAGAGAGACCATCCACAGGGAGGGTGATGCCTGGGTCTACATGACCTGCACATTCTCCTCCAGGCAAATGTGTAGCTGTGCAGAGAGTGAGTTTGCCTGTTTCAGGTAACATGGCTTGGTCTCCATCTCCATCTCCACCTCCATCTCAAGGGGAGTCTTGCTCGCAGGGGGAGTGCTGCCAGGATTCCTGGGGAGAGCCTGGAGGGGCCACTCATAATCTCTTCCTGCTAATCTCAAGTGGACCAGACACGCTTCTAACAGACACTCTTTCTTTTTTTTTTTTTTTCTTCTTTTTTTGAGATATTCCTGGGAAATTTCCTGTTGACAAACTGACTCTGAAGAATTCAGCTTTGATTCAATTCCATAGATTTCATCATTTAGCTCTGAGGTCATTCTCGCCTCCCTCATTTCCCAGTTCTTGGAGTACCTCACTGTAGTCCCCAACTACACACTCACAGCCTTCCTGAGAACATGTTTGCCTTAATTAATTCTCTCTTTAAGAATAAACAGAACCCGACCTTCTGACTGTGGCATTTTATTCAGTGCCCATCTTGGACAAGGTCTGCTTCTCCTCTTTCACAAATAGGGGCCGATCAGACAAGTTCATCAAGATCCATGCAAGCAGGCTCTGAGCCGAGCTGGCACATGTGTGAATGGCCAGGAGGGGCTGGTCTTTGCTGGTGAAGCCAAGTTGGAGGGGACTGCTGTGCCAAAGAATTAAGGAAGTGCTGTAAAAATTCTCTTCTTTAGGACCAGAGGCATTTGTAGCTCCTGAAAAAAAAAAAAGCCTGCAGTTTCTCTTGTTCCATGTAAAATGTTCAAGTAGATAACTGATGTCAATTATACCTCAAGAAAGCTGGAAAAAAGTAAATAAAAAGAAACAAGATACAGTAAGTCTCCTACACATGAATGAGTTCCATTCCAAAAGCATCTTTGTAAGTCCAATTTTTCCCTAAGTCCAACAAAGTCAGCCTAGGGACTCAACTAATACAATCGGTTATACAGTACTGTACTGTAACAGGTTTATAAAACTTTACACACAAATAATACATAAAAAACAAACAAAAAATAAAGAAAACATTTTTAATCTTTCAGTACAGTACCTTGAAAAGTACAGTAGTACAGTACAACTATTGGCATACAGGGGCTGGCACTGAGTGAACAAGCAAGAAGAGTTACTGACTGGAGAAAGAAGAGGAGGCGTGATATGATCGAGCTGAAGGATCATTAGCAATAGGAGATGGAGGGCAAACTGCAATTTCACTCACATCTGATGTTGATGGAACACATGTTCACGTCTTTGAAAGTTCTCTTTTTTTTTCCATTTATTTTTATTAGTTGGAGGCTAATTACTTTACAATATTATAGTGGTTTTTGTCATACACTGACATGAATCAGCCATGGATTTACATGTGTTCCCCATCCCGATCCCCTCTCCTGCCTCCCTCCCCATCTCATCCTTCTGGGTCTTCCCAGTGCACCAGCCCTGAGTACTTGTCTCATGCATCCAACCTGGGCTGGTGATCTGTTTCACCCTTGATAGTATACTTGTTTCAATGCTGTTCTCTCCAAACATCCCACCCTCACCTTCTCCCACAGAGTCTAAAAGTCTGTTCTGTACATCTGTGTCTCTTTTTCTGTTTTGCATATAGGGTTATTGTTACCATCTTTTTAAATTCCATATATATGCATTAGTATACTGTATTGGTCTTTATCTTTCTGGCTTACTTCACTCTGTATAATGGGCTCCAGTTTCATCCATCTCATTAGAACTGATTCAAATGAATTCTTTTTAATGGCTGAGTAATATTCCATAGTATATATGTACCATAGCTTCCTTATCCTTTCGTCTGCTGATGGGCATCTAGGTTGCTTCCATGTCCTAGCTACTATAAACAGTGCTGTGATGAACATTGGGGTACAGGTGTCTCTTTCAGATCTGGTTTCCTTGGTGTGTATGCCCAGGAGTGGGATTGCTGGGAATTTGTATGTAGGGAACTTACTGTATTAAAAAAAATAGATCGCTCATTTTTCTAAGTGACAAGATAACTACAAATAAATAATAAAAAGAAGTCTTATTCCAAGATCAGTCATATACATCTCTATTAATTATTAAAATATAATAATTTGGGGGTAAGCAAGTATTCATAGAAACGATCATGCTCTAACTTAAAAAAATCACTTTATTTATTTATTTTTTTCAATTGAAAGAAAGTCGCTTTAAAATCAGCAGTCAAAATGAGTAGTTGAGATCATGGAAATAAATAAGTAAATAATTTCTTACTAAATATGAAGTGATCTTTCATCTAGCTTCTATTTCATCCACATCTTAACAAGAGTGAACATTTCAATCTTTACTATCTTGCTGAATATAATTAGCACTTGATTCCTGCTCTGTAGTCCGACAAATTTCCCATTTATATCTCTGACACCTCCTTACAGCCTATTTGACTTTCATGACACATTTTCAAGGTATTAGGAAGACTCCATGCAAAAGAGAGTTTTCTTGTCCTTACTACTGGGGACATGAAGAGGTTTTTGGGAGGCTCAACATTTGGATAGAATCTCTGGCAAAAAAAAAGGGTGAAAAAAGACATTAAAATAGAATTATCACTGGTTTTTAAAATAGGAATACCTTAAAGAAGCTCCCTCAGATACTGGTATATTTAAAGATTTATTTTAAAGTGTGTCTATGGTGTTTCTGTTTAACAGCAGAATCTGTATAGCAGACAAAGATTCCCTTCATCCTGCCCCAGAGAAATGGCAAATTCTATGACCAAGACAAAGGATGCAGAACTAAGAAGCCATGGCAGTTGGAACTAAGAATCTGTATGATCTCACCAGTGAAGAGACTGACAAAGCTGTGAAACAGCAAACAAAAGGCATAGACATGAAGAACATGGGGCTTTTGAGAAATGCAGTGCTGCGTTTGAGGCCATACCAGTTGTGGAACTTGTTCTGTTGTCCTGCCTGGGTAGGAAAGCAGATTTGAAGTCCAATCTACTATAGAACATAGCCCCCAATCTAGCCCAGCTAGGGGCCTGGCTAGGGGCCTGGCTGGAGTACCCAAGGGTTGCGTGGCCCATCCTACAGTCCTACTTACAGTGGTACCTGAGCAGAGGAACAAGTCAGGAGCTCTGCCCACATGCAAAACCAAGTCAGTGGCCTTCTCTGGTCAGAGAACTCAGTGGACAGTTCTGCCTGATTCAAGTCCCTAGCCAATAAGCTATGCCATCCTTGGAACCTGTTCTGCCACCCCACCCAGAAAGGGAAGCAGGTTCATTGTATATTCCTGCCATGAGAATAGCCCACAGTCCCACCTGACCAGAAGGGTTAACTAGAGCATCTCGGAGACTGTATGGCCCACCATTCAACCCAGCTTGCAGAGATACCCAAGCTGATAGCCCAGTCAGTGAGTGGCTGTGTTGTAGGATAGACATAAAGCTACAAAATATCATCAAATCACAAAAGAAGACAGCAATATAAATGAGGAACAAAGAATCTACAAAACAGTCAGAAAACAACAGGCAACAGTAAGTCCTTTCCTACCAATAATTACTTTAAATATAGATGGAGTAAATACTCTCATGAAAGACACAGAATGGCTGATAGATTTCAGAAAATAGGATCTAAAGGAGATAAACCAATCAAGAAGATAAAACAATTATACATATTTATGCATCCAACATCAGAGCATTTATATAAATCAAAAGCTAACAGAATTAAAAGGAGAAATAAACAGTAACATAACTATAGGTAGAAACTTTAATACCTCACTCTCAGCAATAAATAATCATCCAGCTAGGTAATCAATAAAAAAACAATGGATTTTAACAGCACTATAGACCTAACAGACAACATTCCCAACAACAACAGCAGAATACCCATTTTTCTTAAGTACACACAGAACATTTTCTAGAGTATGTTAGGTCACAAAGCAAATCTTAGCAAATTTAAGAAAACTGAAATCACACCAACTGTCTTTTTCAATCACAAGAGTATGAAACTAGAAATAATAGCTGAAGGAAAGCTGGAAAACTTAAAAATACATGGAAATTAAACTACAGAGTCCTGAACAACCAATTGATCAGAGAAGAAATCAAAAGAGAAATTTTAAAATACCTTGAGACAAATGAAAATGGAAATACATGTACCAAAATTATAGGATATAGCAAAAAAAGTTCTAAGAGGGAAGTTTACAGTGATAAATGCACACATTAAGGGGGCAAATCAATCTAACAACCTAAATTTATACCTCAAGGATGAAGAAAAAGAACAAACTAAGCCCACCTGATGCAAAGAACTGACTCATTGAGAGAGACCCTGATGCTGGGAAAGATTGAGGGCAGGAGGAGAAAGGGGATGACAGAGGATGAGATGGTTGGATGGCATCACCGACTCGATGGACATGAGTTTGAGCAAGGTCCGGGAGCTGGTGATGGACAGGGAAGCCTGGCATGCTGCAGTGCGTGGGGTCACAAAGAATCAGACATGACTGATTGGACTGAACTGACTGAAGCCCAAAATTAGCAGAAGGAAGGAGGGAATAAAAATGAGAGCAGAAATAAAAGAAACAGAGGACAGGAAAATAATAGAAAAGATAGGCAAAAAAGAATTGGTGTTTTGAAAAAATAACCCAAATTATTAAACTTTTAGCAAGACTAATCAAGAAGAGAGAAGAGCCAAATAAATAAGATTATAAATGAAAAAGGAGAAATTACAACTGACACTACAGAAATACAATGAATCATGAGACTACTATGAAGAACTATAACCCCAACAAATTGGACAACCTAGAAGAAAAGGATAAATTCCTAGAAACATACAACCTGCCAAGATTAAATCATGAAGACGAGAAAATCTGAACAGATCAATAGCAAGCAAGGATTGAATCAGTAATCAAAATTCCCAACAAATAAAAGTCCAGGACCAGATGGTTACACAGGTGAATTTCACCAAATAGTCAAAGAAGAATTAACACCAATCCTTCTCAAACTTTTCCTCAAAAACAATCAAAGAATATACATGTTTCGATGCTGTTCTCTCGAAACATCCCACCCTCCCCTTCTTGTATATTACCTAGGGTGAAACAGATCACCAGCCCAGGCTGGATGCATGAGACAAGTGCTCGGGCCTGGTGCACTGGGAAGACCCAGAGGAATCGGGTAGAGAGGGAGGTGGGAGGGGGGATCGGGATGGGGAATACATGTAAGTCCATGGCTCATTCATGTCAATGTATGACAAAAACCACTACAATATTGTAAAATAATTAGCCTCCAACTAATAAAAATAAATGAAAAATAAATAAATAAAATGAGCAGCATTTCAGATTTTCCACTAAAAAGAAAACAAAAAAACAAACAAAAAAAAACAATCAAAGAAGAGAATACTCCCAAACTCATTTTAAGAGACCAGAATTAACCTGATACAAAGCTGTACAAGGACACTACAACAAATAAAAACTACAGGCCAATATCTCTGATGAATATAGATGCAAAAAATCTCAACAAAATACTAGCAAACTGTAATTTAACACCACATTAAAAGACTCATACACCATGATCAAGTGAGATTTATCTCTACTCTGCAAGGATGGTTCAACATGCATGAATCAGTAAAAGTGATATAATAATCACTTTAATATAGAATTAAATATATATATTTATATATTATATAAATATATAAATAATATATTGTATTATACTATATTATACAATATATAATATATTTAATATATATATTTATTACATTATTATATATTATTATATATTATAATATTATCTATTATATCTTTTACATACATATTTAATATATATTATATATATTTTATTACACATATACTTTATATATTATATGTACAATATATAATATATATTATATATACTGTATTATACTATTATTATATATTATAATATATTATATATTAATATTATATATTATATTAGATATAATATATAACTATAATAATATATACTACAATATTATAATATATAAGAGGTCTATAGATATAATAATATTATATTATATTATAATAATTTATCTATATGTTAATTTATTAACATTATCAATATATTATCAATATATAATTAATATAGTATAACAATTAATATAATAACATATTATATATTATAATATATACTGATATAATAATAATATAACTGTAAATATATAAAATTATACATATAAATATATAGAATGAAATATATATATTAATAACCACATTAATATAGAATGAAAGACAAAAAATCATATGATCATCTCAGTTGATGCAGAAAAAGCATCTGACAAAATACAAAATCTTTTCAAATAAAAACTCCTAACAGAGTACAGAAGGAAGACATGCCAACATAATAAAGGTCATATATGACAAGTCCAGAGCTAACATCAAATTCAATGGTAAAAGGTTGACAGTTTTTCCTCTAAGGATCAGGAGCAAGCCAAGAATGCCCACTCTCACCCTTGTACTCGACATAGTACTAGAAGTTCTAGCCAGAGCAATCAGGCAAGGGAAAGAAATGAAAAGTATCTGAATCATAAAGGAAGAAGTAAAATTGTTTCTATGGTTTTATATATAGAAAATCTTGAACACCACCAAAAAGTGTTGTAACTCATCAGTGAATTCAGTAAAGTTGCAGAACATAAAATCAACATACAATATTCAGTATCATTTCTATACTCTAACAATGAATTATCTGAAAAAGAGTAAGGAAAACAAACCCACTTACAATAGCATCAAACACAATAAAATACTTATGGATAAATTTAACTAAGTAGGTAAAAGATCTCTACCCTAAAAACTGTAACATATTGATGAAATAAATCGAAGACATGAATAAATTGAAAGATATTCTGCATCCATGGAGTAAAATAATTAATATTGCTAAAATGTCCATATAAACCAAAGCCATCTACAATGCCATCCCTATAAAGATTCCAATGACGCTTTTTACAGAAATAGAAAACACAATTCTAAAATTTTTTTGGAAGCACAAAAGACCCTGAATAGTCAAAGCAATGCTGAGAAATAAGAACAATGCTACGGGCATCACATTTTGTGATTTCAAACTATACTACAAAGCTACAGTAATCAAACTGCATGATACTGACATGAAAACAGATCCACAGACCAATGAAACAGAATTGAAAGCCCAGAAATAAACCCATGCATGTATGGTCGACTAATACTGGACAAGTGTTCCAAGAATACTCAATAAGGAAAGGGTAGTCTCTTCAATAAATGGTGCTAGAAAAACTAGATATTCATATGGAAAGGAATAAAACCAGACCCCTATCTTACACCATGTGCGAAAATTAAGCTGAAATATATTCTGTTTAAATGTAAGACTTGAAACTGTAAAACTAGAAGAAAGAATAGGGGAAAAGTTCTTGTATTGGTCTTGGCAATGATTTTTTGGTTATGAAACTGAAAGCACAAGGAACAAAAGCAAAAATAAGTAAGTGGGACTACATCAAACTAAAATGTTCCTGTATAGCTGAAGAAATAATCAAGAAAATAAAAAAGCAATCTATGGAATCGGGGGGAAATATTTGCAAATTATATATCTGATAAGGAGTTAATGTCCAAATATATAAGGAACTCATTCAACTCAATAGTATAAAACCAATAATCCAATTTAAAGATGGGCAGAGAATTTGAAGGGCTTTCCTGGTGGCTCAGCAGTAAAGAAACTGCCTGCCAATGTGGGAGACACAGGAGATGTGGGTTTGATCCTAGAGTTGGGAAGATTGCCTGGAGAAAGAAATGGCAGCCCACTCCAGTATTCTTGCCTGGAAAATCCCATGGACAGAGAAGCCTGGCAGGCTACAGTCCATGGGGTTGCAAGAGTTGGACACAGCTTAGCAACTAAACAACAGCAACAGAGAATCTAAACAGGCATTTTTCCAAAGAAGGCATATAGATGGCCAATGGGTGAAGATGTGCTCAACATCACTAAACACCAGGGAAATGCAAATCAAAACCATAATGAGATATCACCTCACACCTGCCAGAATGACTATTAACAAAAAGACAAAAGATGACAAGTGTTGGCAAAGCTGTGGAGAAAAGAGAATCCATTTTTACTGTTGTTGGAAATGTAAATTGGTGCAAGCCAGTATGGAAAACATTATGGAGGTTCCTCAAAAAATTAAAAGTAGAGCTGTGGTATGATCTAGCAGTTTTCACTACTGGGTATACATCCAGAGGAAATGAAATTATTATCTCAAAGAGATATCTACACTCCAATGTTCATTGCAGCATTATTTATTAATACAACAGCCAAGACATAGAAACAACCTAAGTGTTCATTGATTAATGAACAGATACAGAAAATGTGGTATATAAAATGAAATATTATTCAACCATAAAAAGGAAGGAAATCCTGCCATTTATGAGATATGGATGGGCCTTTAGGGCATTATGCTAAGTAAAATAAGTCAGATAGATACAGACAAATACTCTATGATCTCACTTATATGTGGAACATTAAAAAAAAAAAATCAAACCCATAGAAACAGAGAACAGATTTGTAGTTGCCAGAGGCAGCAGGTGGAGGTAGAGGAATTGGTTGAAGGTGGTCAAAAGGTACAAATTTCTAGTTACAAGATTAGTAGGTTCTTGGAATGTAATGTACAGCCTGGTGACTATACTTAGAACTACTGCATTATATATTTGAAAGTTTGAGAGAGGAGATCTTAAAAACCCTCATCATAAAAATTGTAACTATGTGAAGTGATTAATGCTAATTAAACTTATTTTAGTAATCATTTTGCAATATACACATATATCAATGCAGGAGACCTGGGTTTGATGCCTGGGTCAGAATGATCCCCTGGAGAAGGAAAGGGTAGCCCACTCCAGTATTCTTGCCTGGAAAATCCCACGGACAGAGGAGCCTGGTGGGCTACAGTCTATGGAGTCATGAGTCAGACACAACTTAGTGACTAAACCACCACCATTACCATGTTGCATACCTTAAATTTTTGCGTAACTTGTATTTCAATAAAATGTTCAGATTCTTTAGCCATCATCAACTGTACCATAAAGGATATGTTCCATTGGTCTGTAATGGTCAAGATCAACTACAGTGTCTGAAATTCAGGAAGACTGGCATGATCCTATGGTTGTGGGACTCAAGTCAACAGGATCTTGCTTTGTGTGAACATTTTAAACCCTCAGTGTCTTTATAGCTTCTCTGACTCTTCATATATTCCTTCTTTCTGTTATATAAACACTATATGCCTAGCCTTTATCTCCACTTGCATGTCTAAACAGCCAAGTCAAATTTAATATGTCTGAAGCCTAGTTCCTGAAATTCTACCCCTAATCTGCCCTAGCCACAATCTTTCCCATTCCAGGTAAAGGCAGTTCAATTCTTTCTGGTACTTGTGTGAAAAAGCCTGGAATCACTCAACTCTTTTATTATCTCAAACTCCATACCCAGTGCATGAATATATTGTGTAAGCTCTGCTTCCCAAATATATCTAGAATCCAACATTTCTCTCTCTACTTTTACTACAGCTACTCCGGTGCAGGTACCCACCTTATCTCTGGGGACTACTGCAATGGCCCCAGTCAGACTCCTGCTTCCACCTAGATTCGTCATGGTTATTCTCAACATAGCCTGACTGGCAATTATAGACATTACTCTGTCCATGGAATTCTCCAGGCAAGAACACTGGAGTGGCTAGCCATTCCCTTCTCCAGAGGATCTTCCCAACTCAGGGATTGAACCTGGGTCTCTTGCACTGCAGACAGATTCTTTATATCTGAGCCACCAGGGAAGCCCCACCTGACTGGACCTGTGATCAAATAAGTCAGATCATAACCCTTCCATTGATCAAAATTCTCCAGCAGTACCCCATTTCACCCAGAGTAAAATCTGTATATGTTGGAGTCTTAGATGTATTTGCCTGTTACATTGTTGTTGTTTTTAGTTCCCTGCTGTGTTTTTGTGGGAGGTGACAGTGACCTGCAGTAAATAGCAGGGATAGAGATAAAGAGGGGCAGATAGACAAGAGAGATGAAACAGGGAAAAGGAAAAAGGTATGCGGCCAAATCTAACAAACAACTTCCGATACTTCTTAGCTTAGAAAGTCCTCCCTTCTCCTGAGATTTGGTGAATATTCAGTTGAGATTTTCATGTGCTTTTTTAAAAAAATTAATTCATTCATTAGGCTTTGTTGGGTCTTAATTGCAGCATGATCTTCCATCTTAATTGTGGTGTGTGGGTTCTTTAGTTGCAGCATGTGGGATCTAGTTCCTTGACCAGGGGTTGAACCCAGGCCCCCTGCGTGGGGAGCATGGAGTAACCACTTGACCAGCAGGGAAGACACATGTGCTTCTTTGTTATAAGGTAAAGTTTTTTTTGTCTGCTGTTACCATCTCTAACATGCAAAGATCCCATGAATCCTTTGCTTCCAATGAGTCAAAAGGCTTAAGAGAAGAGAAGTTGGGGCAGGGGTAGGTTGGGTCATTTATCCTTTTGATGCCAGCCCATCTTTGTGTGCTAAATAAATCTGTATTTCACTGACTACCAACTGACTTATTCTTTAGATTTATACAGAAACAAGAAAATTTAAGCAATGAATATTTATTAATCAATAATTATCTTCTTTTAGCCAGAGTCAAGATAAACAATCTATAACTTTCCACTGACTTTTAGAATAGTCAACAAAAATACTAAAATTTATCAGTTCATTTTGAACACCACCAGTATCTGATCAGTAGAAAGATTTATCATATTTTCACTACTTTCATAAGTCCCACATTGAAATCCTAATTAATTTTAGTGAGTGATTAAGTGAGTGCTCAATCATGTTCAACTCTTCGTGATCCCACGGACTGTAGCCCACAAGGCTCCTCTGTCCATGGGTCTTTCCTGAGAAGAATACTGTTAGTGGGTTGCCATTTCCTCCTCCAGGGGATTGTCCTGATCCAGGGATTGAACCCACGTCTCCTGCGTCTCCTGCATTGCAGGCAGATTCTTTACGGCTGAGCCACTGGGAAAGCTCCAGCTAATTTTAGTAGACCCTCCTAAATACATAGAGAATTCCTTCCAACTCTCAAATTACAAACTCACTCACTGTAAGAGAGATTTAGGAGAAAAGTGACCATACTATTGACACTTACTTACTTTAAATGACACTTATTTACTTTAAAAAATGCAACTGGAGGGAGAAAACATTTTTAACAACATGCTAAGCAGCATATCATTATTCAATTAAGATGATATCCTTATAAATCAGAAAGCTCCTTAACAGGCTGAAAGGTGAGGTATTTCCCACACAAATGAGAAATTTAAAATAGATATTCAAACAAGGATTCTTTAGTCATCTCAACACCAATTAGTGATACACTGCTTAATTTACATATAAGCTGAGTTTGGGGGCATATAACTATATATTGCTTGGCTTTAGGTTTTTGATACTTTGGGAAAATGGGAATTTTTGCATACCTTTGGGCAACTGGTTGCACAGATGGAAAATAGTATCACAGATGCAACCATGCTATGTGCCCTTACCTGAAAGGAAAGGAGCAATCAAAGTCAGTCTTCTAACTCCACAAAAGGCTTGACTGAGGTCCTTAATCACGCTTGGCTTTATCCAGAATGGCTTGTCCAAACAAGTTCATAGGTCAAGGCTGGATCCAAAATTCTTCTCAATTTAGACAAAATCTTTTATCAGTTTTTACCTTTCATTGGGCACCACCAACTTAGGGAACAAAAGCTAGATAGATCGTTACAAATTAGAGTTTCTTTTACTTTATTTTAGGTTTCTCTCTCTTAAGTATTCTACCTTCTAGGGTTCAGGGAACAAGAGCATTAATTCAGCATCAGGAAGACTGATTAGATGCTCTCCCCAGTGCTCGCTTTGGCAGCACATATACTAAGATGCTCTTCCCACCTTGCCTTGCCTCTTCTGGACCTGCCATATTTACTCTCCATCCTGTGAGTGTGCATGCATGTGGCTAAGCCACTTCAGTCGTGTCCAACTCTGTGCAACCCTATGGACTATAGCCTGCCAGAGTCCTCTGTCCATGGGATTTTCCAAGCAAGGATACTGGAGTGGGTTACCATTTCCTCTCCCAGGGGATCTTCCCAACCCAGGGATCAAACCCGTGTCTCTTATATTTCCTGCACGGGCAGGCAGGTTCCTTATCATTAGCATCACCTGGGAAGCCCTCTCTCCTTCCTGAGTATCTGCTCAAGGTAAGTCACAGCTCAGCTGGGGCTGTCAGTGGTCCTTGAGGGGCCACCTGATGACAGCTAGACCTGCACCATTCTGCAGGTCAGCATCACTCAGTGCCCACCTAGGAGAGTTCACAAGACCCCATCTTACCTACCCCTTCTTGGTCTACTCCACGTCTCAGTGAAACCAACCTCAAATCTCACGCCTGCAAAGGACTTCCTTCCAAACCCAGAGGTCCCTGTGCTCTGTGACCTCCAGATTATGGATAAAGAATTTTTTTTTTTAAAGGTAACTGACACTAGTAAGGCTCCTGATGGCTCATCTCTATCCTCATGCACCTTTTAGCCAGCTTTCTACATGCCAAGACATCAACCCCCACTCTCACTGGAATGAATTTTTTAAAAACATTCTCCATATGAAATGTTGTCAGTGTCACCACCTTGAGCCCTGCAGCTGCTTATGATACCCAGGGACATCCCGAGTCTGATTCCTTCCCTACCTCCTCCCTCAATCCTCTTTACCTTTTTTACTTCAATGACTTTTTATGTGCTGGGAAGTATTAGAGCTCTTATTTAATTAATTTTTAATGAAAAAATTTTAACATGATGCCATATTATTTGCTTCAAGTTTTTTCTCTTGTTTTTTGTTGTGTAAGAAATAAAAAATTACTACTCGAGATGAAGTCCCTGTTTTATTCCTCTATCCCAACCTCCACTTCTCACCCAGTGGTGACTGGAAGTTGGCGTGTATCCTTTCTGTTCATGTTGTTACATCTTTACAACTTCTGTGTACATATACATATTTTAAAGAGCTTATTGTATTATTTCCCTTATGCATTTAATAAAAGATTCTTCTTATATAATTTAATTTATTTTGGCTGTGCTGGGTCTTTGTTGCTGAGTGGGCTTTTCTCTAGCTGTGGGGAGCTACTCTGTAGTTGCGATGCGTGGGCCTCTCATTGCAGTGGCTTCTCTTTCTGCAGAGCACACGCTCTAGGGTGCACTGACTTCAGTAGTTATGGCTCATCAGCTCAGTAGTTGCAGCTCCCAGGCTCTAGAGCACAGACTCAGTAAATGTGGCACATGATTAGTTGCTCCAAGGCATGTGGGATCTTCCCAGACCAGGAATCAAACCCGTGTCCTCTGCATTGGCAGGCGGATTCTTTACCACTGAGCCTCTAGGAAAGCCCTGTTTCTCTTACTTTCACATTTTGCATTATGTCATACTGTACATCACCATTCAACATGGCCTTCCTTTCATCAAATACATTCTCAAGATTTATCCATGTTGATGCACATAGATCTAGTGAATAATTTTAACTGCTTTGTACTAATCTATTATACAGAATATCTCCGTTTTAATCTCATTTTCCTATTGAGGGACACACAGTTTGCTTTCCTTTTTAATTACCATAATAGTGCTGCAGTAGAGACCCTGATATGTCTCTCTGCATACATTCAGTACCTCAAGAGTTTATAACTAGATTTGGGATGGCTGGTTCAAAAACAGTACATGTATTGAACTTTCAATAGATATTACCTATTATAATTAGCTGTTCTCATTTGTACTCTGACTTACAGAGTGACTTCTTGTCTCTCCAATATGTTTTAAAGAATTCTATGTTTTTTTTTTTAAATTTTGATAATATGATGGGCGTGAAACAGTTCATTGTTTTAATTTTGAGTTACCTGATTCCTGGAGAGTTGAGCATCTCTCACACATGTACTGGTCACTACACCTTCTTCAGACAATTGTCTATATCTTTTGCCATTTTTCCCTATGGGCTTTCTTTCTTTTTTTAAAAAATATTTATTCTGGATACAAACCTTAGGTCAGTTATGGAGGCTTAAAAATTATTTCTGAAATGGACTTGCATTTTAACCTTAGCTTTGGTGACTTCTGTTCTTATGAACTTTATATTTTATTTGGTCTAAATTATCAACTATTTTTAAAAGATGCTTTCTGGATACTTCTGCTTTAAGAATATCAAGATAGGGTCCTCTATTTCCTACTAAAAGTCTTAAGGTTTTGCTTTTATTTTGGCCTTTAATTCATGTTGAGTATATTATTGTACATGAAGTGATGCAGAGGTTCACTTTTCTTTTCTCAAGACAAGCCAATTTTCAAGGGAAAAAACTAAGCAGAGCACTCCCGCTTCAGGTAATGGTGGGCGAGGTCCCGCTAACCCACAAGAGTTAATGAGAAAATCTGGAAAATGAAAATAAAACCTGCTTGAACACACTTTATGGTAGTAAAGAATTACCAGAATTTAAAAAAAAAAGAACTAGGATCTGGGGAAAGGGGGAGACTCTGTGAGTAAAGCATACATTTGGGGTCACTTTGCCCAAGAGCCATTTGCCAGTCCTCAGATGGAAAAACTGAGGAGCCAATAATTAAGCTATAATTGTGCCAGCCTTGAGTGTGCGAGGGATTGGTGTTCAGGCCTGCCAAGTAGGGAGACTAGTGATGGAAGTGACCAGTGATGGGAGACTCCCATCACTTTGGCATGGGCCCACAATAAGTCTGTGTCCTGGATGAACCATATGTAGGCTCTTTCAAGAACTTCAACCCAACTACAAATTCTATCAAACACTAGAATTTTCTTCCCTCTCATTATGTACTTCGACTATGTGTGTGGGTATTAATGAGCTTCCCAGGTAGCACTAGTGGTAAAGAACCCGCCTGCCAATGCAGGAGATGTAAGAGACATGGGTTCAATTGATGGATCAGGAAGACTACCTGGAGGAGTACATGGCAACCAAGTCCAATATTCTTTCCAGGAGAATCCCATGGACAGAATAGCCATAGGGTCACAGAGAACTGGACATGACTGAAGTGACTTAGCACACATGCACACACATGCTTTTAATATAAATTTACATAACTGTAACCTTGCTTGTCTGACTTGGCTGTGTATTATTTCTGCTGGCTGTCTTATGTTGCCTCCATTTGTGTATATTTTGAGTATGTTTTTGTTTATTCAATTTTACTGTATGCTCATATTTTTCTGGAACATCATCTACGTAAATTCTTTGAGCTCATAAGGAAGGTGAGTTCCTACAGAAAGAGATTTTCACTTGTTTCTATTGTTCTGGAGTGCTTCAAGAATGGGAACATTCTACCCTAAAACTTCAGTAAATCTCAGGTTGAGATTTTCTTCGACCATATCTAGGTAGCGTGGTGAAAATCTGTATAAAGACCTGACCTGTCTGTGGTTACAAACATTGAGGAAGGATTGCTTCCCATGTGATTTTATCATTACATTTCAAGACTGGTCATTTTCTTTGAAATTCCTTGGGGTAGGACGGTGGGTTTATTTCTAGTTTGTCCTTATTTTAAGGGTGTAATCTCTAAGGTCTCAGTTTTATGATGGAGGACTCCTATTATACTTCCTACATTTGAATGGGCTGCAAGTTGTGTCCTATACTTCACAGCCAAAAAGGAAATAAAAATCAAAATTCAAGTTCATCTTATTTAGCAAATATGCTCAACATAAAGAGGAAGCATCTATGTTTCCCTTTCTGAGTTTCTCTCTTTTCTTGGTTTTTGGTTTGAGGGCTTCTTAATTTCTTGCCACTTCACTGATTCATTTAAAATTTTATATTAAAATTGTTTTCAATCAAGAACAAGATGGTGGAGGAGTGGGTGGACATGGAATATATCTCTCTCCACGGATACATCAGGAATACACCTTCAGACACAGAAATGCATGCAGAACACCAGCTGAGAGCAGACAGGAGTACTTGACCACTGGAAACAAATATATAGAACTGTCACGCGAGTGTATGCTCCTCGGTTCTGTCTCGTCACAACAAAGATTTGGAGTGACAGACATTAAAGCCCTTGGCGCGTCACAGCTGTCGGGTCTTGGACAGACCGTGTTGTAGCTCTTAGACAAATCAGTGTTACAGCTCTATTTTATTTAGAAAATAGCAGGAAGTCCATTCTTGAGGCGTGAGGGTATGCCGACCCAAAGACGCGAAGAGGAGAGAGTGGGGGAGCGCGCCAGCGCACAGGAGAGAGAGAGAGAGAGAGAGAGAGCACTTTGGCTCCTCCTTTTATGTTTTTTCCTCCGCCTGGGCCTGCCCTATGTAAATCGGGCTAGCCAGGAGTGCTGTTTGTTCTACCTGAGGTCCTCACTCCGGTCCTCGGACCTTCCTTTGACCTTCTTTTGTTCTATTTTCATGGGCTTTTCCCTTCCTTGTCTTTTAGCCACCACCATTCTGGACTCCTGTTTCATATTCTAATTACCTAACATTCCCCCCTCAAGAGATGGCAGGTCCAATTCTTTGGGAATAGGGGCGTCGAGGTCTTTCTGGCTACTTCCTGCTGAACCGGGATGGTGAGGGGTATTGGGCCTCCCCTCTTGCTAGTCTCAAGCCTCAGAGTCCTTATAGCAGTGTCCATCTAAGGGTGAGTGATATTTTCTGTGGTCAGCTATAGTTTTATCTCTTTGTTGAACTGGCACTGCATGTTGTAGCTTGTTAACCTGGGCAGAGAAGAAAGAGGTTAGACAATTGATAATACATGGAGCAATCACAAGCAGCATCAATATGGCATAACAAGGACTAGTAGGGGCATTAGCCAATTCCAAATTCACATCGCCAGGATGGCTCAAGTCCCTCCCTTTTCAGGGATCAGAAGATCTATCTCCTGTCTGTTTTGGAGTACAATCCCTGCCAAGCTGTGTTGGCTCTTTAGAGCTATCCTGAGAAATCTTATCCCCAGAAACCAGATTTCAGGGGTGTTCATTAGAGTGGCACTCATTTGTAATTCTGAATAGGTATCTGAGATCTCCCAGGGGCTCACAGGTGTATTGAGTGTCCTCTTCTGTTTTCCTCCATAGTTTGACTCATGAGTAGTAAATCCAGGAGTCATGTCCTGGTACCTTGACTGCTGTGGGGGTAGAAAGTATTACAGGGTAGGGGCCCTTCCATGTGGGCTGGAGTTGAGTCTTTGGGGACCCATCTTTCCAGACTTTAATTAGGACTTGAGTCCCTGGAGCATATAGTGGTGACTCCTTAGAATCTTTTGGGTCCTGGTTCATACCCCACAAGCATATATCCTGTTGGAATTGCCCAATGGCCATGGTATAAGACTGGAGGGTCTGAACCTCTGGATCTAGGAAGAGGTCATTGACATAAACAAAAGGTCTCCCATAGAGCATCTCATTAGGACTAAGACCAACCTGTTCCTTAGGGGCAATACAGGTGCGGAGGAGAGCTATTGGTAAAGCCTCCATCCATCCCAGGGAGGTCTCCTGGGTTATCTTTTTTATCACTGATTTTAAGAATTAATTGGCTCTTTCTACTTTTCCTGAAGACTGAGGCCTCCAGGCACAATGGAGATAATAAGTAATGACCAATGCTTTAGAGACCCCTTGGGTGACCTTAGAAGTAAATGATGTCCCATTGTCACTTTGTAATGACCTAGGCAGACCAAATCTTGGAATGATTTCATGGAGCAGTTTTTTACCACCTCTTCAGCCTTCTCAGTCCGGGTGGGAAAGCCTTTAATCCATCCTGTGAATGTATCTATCATGACTAATAAGTATTTATATCCTTGAGAAACTGGCATCTGGGTGTAGTCCATCTGCCAGTCCTCTCCTGGGTAGGCCCCACGTCATTGGATGGGCTGGGCCAGCTGGGGTCTTCGAGCTCCTTGGAGGGTGTTTAATTGGCAAGTGGGACAAGAGGAGACCATCTGCCTTATAGTTGTTTGGAGGCCTGTTCCTCTGAAGGACCTTTCTAGTAATCTTTGGAGGGCCTTTTCTCCTAAATGAGTGGTGGCATGTAAGGAGTTAACCAACTTCCATTGGAGGTTTCCAGGCAGAAAAAGGAGTCCCCCCTTTTGCAACTACCCCATATGATCTTCTTGAAAGCCCTCACTCTTAGCTTTAAGAGTCTCACCTTCAGTATATGAAGGAGTTTCTGGCAAATTAGTCTGTGGAACTAAGGTGGCAATCCCTATTAGGTCATGGTTCTGTAATGCTGCTCTCTTAGCTGCCTCATCAGCTGCTTGGTTCCCTCGTGCCACTTCTGTGTTCCCTTTTTAGTGTCCTTTACAGTGGGAGACTGAAACCTCAGTGGGAAGATGGACTGCCTCCAAGAGTCTAAGGATTTGGTCACCATATATGATTGGGGACCCTCGGGTGGCCAGGTGGCCCCTTTCTTTCCAAATAGCAGCATGTGCATGTAGCACCAGAAAGGCATACTTGGAGTCAGTGTAAACGGCTACTCTTTTTCCTTTTCCCAACTCTAAAGCTCAAGTCAGGGCTATGAACTCAGCTAATTGGGCTGAAGTACCCGGTGGCCGAGGCTTAGCCTCTATTGTCTCAAAATTGGAGACTACTGCATACCCAGCTCTTCTTTTGCCATCTAAGACAAAGCTGCTTCCATCAGTGTACCAGATATCCTCAGGACTGGTCAGAGGATCTTCTGACAATCCCTCTCGGGGTTTTGTCCAGTGGTCCAACGTTTCTAGACAAGAGTGAAAGGGGAGAGAACCCTTGGGGGTAGGCAGGAGGATGGCTGGGTTAAGAACCTCACAAGGGGATATAGTGAAGCCTGGATTTTCCATCAGCATTACTTGATATCTGAGGATTCTTTGATCATACATTCATAAATGGCCTCTCCCATTTAGGAGTTGTTTTACTTGGTGGCTGGTAAAAATACTTAGTTTGTCCCCAAAAGGGAGTTTTAAAGCATCTTCTATCACGATTGCAATAGCTGCAAGATTTTGAAGGCAGGGGGGTCAGCCTTGGGTGGTTGGATCGAGCCTCTTGGATAAGTAAGCTACAGGCTGGGGCTCAGATCCCAACCTTTGAGTTAACACTCCCAAGGCTATTCCCTCTCTTTCATGGACATAAAGTTGGAATGCTTTTTCTGGGTCTGGCAACCTCAAGGCAGGTGCCTGAGTTAAGGCCTGTTTTAGTGTAGCCTCTGCCTTCTTTTGAGGAGTTCCCCACATCAGTGGGATTGAATCATCTTGTCCCTTTAAGCTTTCATATAAGGGCTGGGCAATTAGACCATAGTTGGGTATTCAGATTCTACAATACCCATTTAGCCCCAGGAAAGCTTGCAATTGTTTTCGAGTCTTGGGGGAGGGCAACTGGAGGATTCCTTGCACCCAATGAGAGGACAGACTCCTGGACCCATGTGTAATCTGAACTCCCAGGTAAGTGACCTTTGTCTCGACCATCTGTGCCTTAGCATGGGAGATTTTATATCCCCTTTCTGCCAAAAAGTTTAGAACCTGAATTGCATGTTGTTGGGCACTTTTCTTATCTGGAGAGCAGATTAGTAGGTCATCTACATATTGTAATATTTTCCCATTAGGTCCCAGGTCCAGATACAGGAGATCTCGGCTAAGGGCCTGTCCAAACAAGTGGGGGCTATCTCTGAACCCCCGAGGTAATACTGTCCAAGTCATCTGTTGGTGTTTTTCTCCTGGGGCCTCCCACTCAAAGGCAAAAAGATATTGGGATTCTTTAGCCAGTGGTATGCAAAAAAAATGTATCTTTGAGGTCCAAGACTGTAAACCACTTGGCACTGGGTGGGATTTCTCCCAAGATTACATAAGGATTGGGTACTGTGGGATGGAAGGGGACTACAGCTTCATTTATGATCCAGAGATCTTGAACCATTCGCCAGGTTCCGTCCTTTTTCTTTACTGAGAGGATTGGGGTGTTACATGGCGAACTGGTGGGGACCAATAGCCCACAAGCAAGGAATTTATTTATTAAAGGCTGTAGTCCCTCCTGAGCCTCTCTTTTGCGGGGATATTGTTTCCAGTTAGGAAACCGAGTGGGATCTCAGAGGACAGTGATGACCGGTTCAGCTTGGTGGGCTCGCCCAGGAATCCCCTGGTCCCACAACTGGGGGTTAATTTTGTCTTCCATAGTTTTTGGTCCCTCCCTATTGGAGAAGGTGTAATGGGTTCTTCAGTAGTAACCAGGAGCTGTAGGGCTCTAGGGGCTGAAAAGCTTCCCATCACAAGGGTGGTCCCCAGTTTAGTGAGTATGTCTCTTCCCATTAAGGGAGTAGGACACTCAGGGACCACCAGGAACTGGTGGGAAAATGTTTGTCCATCCCAGCAACAAAGAAGTGCTTGGGTGAATCTTTTAGTAGTTGTTTTTCCTGTTGTACCCAAAATGGTACAGGTTTGGGAGGAGAAGCCTCCGGAGTAGGAGATCAAGACAGAATAGGTAGCACCTGTGTCAATCAAGAAATTCTCGTACCTATCTGCCACATCCAGTTGCACGCTTGGCTCCAGCCCTGTGATGGTTATCTGTGACAGGCAGGCTGGCTGGAGCGGGCCACTTCAGTCCTCTTGAACTATCGTGAGGGAAGGCTTGGCACTTGACCTAGAGGCTCTTGGGTCCCGAGGGCAGAGTGCTACCCAATGGCCCAGTTGATGGCATTTGTAGCAAGCCGTTTTAGGAGACTTGTCATGGTTTAGACACTCTTTGGCCCAATGCTCTGCCTGCCTACAGATTAGGCATGCCTCGTGTCTTGCCCTTCAAGGACTCGGGGTTTGCTATAGGGCTTCCCTGGAGGGTGCCCAGCATCTGGGCATATCTTGTCTTTCCTTCTCTCCCTCTCCTGAGCCTTGGCCTCCTTCTCCTGTTCTCTGTTATTAAAGGTATTGGTAGCTGTCTGGACCATTTCATTTAAAGAGGAAGCAGGGTCCTGCTGCTGTAGCTGTTGTAACTTAATTCTGATATCTGATGCACATTGGGACAGGAATTTGTCCTTTAAAATCATCTGTCCCTCCTAAGAGTCTAAGTCCAGATTGGTAAACTTTTGGAGGGCCTCTTTTAGCCTTTCCAGAAAGGCACAGGGTTCTCATTGGGCTCCTGAGTTATTGCTGAGACTGCGCACAGTCCCACAAGTAATAGGCTTCCTTCTGTTTCCATGGGTGGACTTCCTTAGGGGTGAGTCTTTCTGAAGCTTATCCTATCCAGTACTGTTGCAACCTGAGAGCCAGGCATTACCGGGTCAGGGTGCAGATCCCCAGGCAGGCTGAGGCATGACAGCCTCCTAGAGATAGAATCCCCCGGCAGGTCGAGGCATCACGGCCTCCTGAGAATTGGGTCCCTGGGCAGGTCGAGGCGTGACAACCTTCTGGGACCCCTGGACTGGCGGATCCCTGAGCAGGTTGAGGCGTGACAACCTTTCGAGGACCAGATCCCTAGGCAGGTCAAGGCAGGTTGACCTCCTGGGACCCCTGGACTGGAGTTGGGTGTCCCCAAGATCTCCAGTGTGACCACTGTTGGGTAGGATTAAGGGGTTGTAATCTTAACTCATTGCTGGTTTGTCCACTGTGGATGGGAATAGATATCATGATGTAAAGCAATCCAAACCTGTGCCCTGAGACTGGGAAACAGTGTAACAGTCATAAGCCTTATCTTCTTACTGCTCTAAGGGGCTGTAAGTCACTGATTTCTTTCCCTAGTTCTCCATAAGAGCAGGTTAGGGTATCTCCAATGGTAAACATTTCGTTGTTGTAGACCCACTTTAGGTAATAACAGAAGTAGTGACAAAGGAGTGGGTTATCTGGCCCTGTCAGGGACATTATGGTATTTTAATAGTAGGCTGGGTGGAGCAATGTTGCCTACAAGGGGGCAGGATCCTGATTGTAGGAGTTAGTAATTGGCTTAAGAACAAATTTGTTTAGAGGCAACAGACCAAATGTTCCATAAAAGTGGAGTTGAGATTTGATCCGGGGGTATGTTTGTAACTTTAGGAGAAGGGTGCTAAGGGTTTGGGCCCAAACGGACTGTGGGGCTAACTCCCAAAGTGGCCACATCATCCCTGGAAGCCCAACTGCCTTTGAAGGGATGCCAACTGATGGACGTCTAGCAGGCATTGTATGCCTGTCGCCCACCCTAGCGGGTTCACTGAGAGATGCTGATGTTGCACATGTTGTAAGAAACATGGAAGATGAAGGCCTAAATATCTAGAGGGATTGGATATCTAGAGGGAAATCAGGATTTCCCTCCCAAGGGCCACCTATTTTTTGGTTGTCCCTCCATAAGATTGTAGAGGTGACATTGTGGGCCTGGCAGTGGGGCTGAGGAAAAGAGCATGAAACAGGAAGGAAGCGGGCAGAGCACAATCTTTGAAAGAATGACACAACACAAGGGCATAATGTAAACTGGTTAAAATCAATTGGGTCCAAGATGACAAGTCAAATTCAAGTAAACCTTATTCCCCAATCTGTAAGCCAAAAGACACTCTCAGGGGTGGCAGGACAGCTCTAAGGCACTGTCAAAAGACAAAGGAGTAGGTGGTTCCCTAATGGCTGGGATGACCCTCCCACTCATTAGCATATGAATTCACCCCACTTGCAAAACCTAGCCAGGCTGCATTCCATGGCATGTACCCTGTAGAATGGGCACTTCTCTCTGAATCTTAACAAGTCTACCTCTTACCTATCGCTTTGTCGCTCACTGAATTTTTGCAATAAGACATCAGAGCCTGAGCTTCATGGGTTTTGGCCGGGCTTGAGTCCTGGGAGAGAACTGAGGACAGGAGGAAAAAGCAGTGGGAAAAACGTGCCAAGGGATCCCCTTCATAGCCTGCCAGAAAATCTGCTAAATACCTGACCTGTGCTCACAGTTTTCATTGGCCTGATCCTTGGCACAGAGAAGATAAAGGACAGAGGAAGCCCCACTGGCTTGGGTAACAGCTACTGGGGTTCAGCAGATAATGCCTTTGGGACATACCAAAGAGTAGCCTCTCCAGAGTCCCTCAATTGCACCCACTGCTGCCCATCTTTTTGGGGGGGTTCGAGGAAAAAAGAAACGAGAGATTGTAAAGGAATTAAGATTTCTTTAGGCATATGTCCCTTCAGCTATAGGAGCAAGGACCTCCTACCTTAACCAGAGGTCTTCTGGAATCCGAGACTGAGCCGCGTGAGTTTTCTGCTAAGTTCGTTTCTCGGTGTCCTGGTTTCCAGCACGATGGGCCTCTTGTCACTTCCCTTGCTTTCGCTGAGTTGGGCTTCTGCTGTGCTTGCGCCAAGGTTGTTTCAGCCAGGTTAAACCCAAGTCACGGCACCGTAGATATCAGGCGAGTGTATGCTCCTCAGTTCTGTCTCGTCACAACAAAGATTTGGAGTAATGGACATTAAAGCCCTCGGCGCGTCACAGCTGTCCGGTCTTGGACAGACCGTGTTATAGTTCTTAGACAAATCAGTGTTACAGCTCTATTCTATTTAGCTAATAACAGGAAAATCCACCCTCGAGGCATGAGGGCATGTCGACCCAAAGACAAGAAGAGAAGAGCGCCCCAGTGCGCGGGAGAGAAGGAGAGGGAAGGAGAGGGAGAGAGAGCGAGAGCACTCTGGCTCCTCCTTTTATGTTTTTTCCTCCCCCTGGGCCTACCCTATGTAAATTGGGCTAGCCAGGAGTGCTGTTTGTTCTACCTGAGGTCCTCACTCCAATCCTTGGACCTTCCTTTATTCTATTTTTACGGGCTTTTCCCTTCCTTGTCTTTTAGCCACTGCCATTCTGGACTCCTGTTTCCTATTCTAACTACCTAACAGAACCATGCAAAACTCCGTAAGCAGAACAAAGGAACTAGGGGAAAAAAACAGGAGTGGTAGTAGGACTGGAGTTGCCCTCGGTGGGTGGGGGAACAGAGGCAGGGATCCAATCCCCACATCAGGGCAATCATCTGAGTCAGAGGAGAAACATTTAAGGTTGAGAGTGAAACAGCTGATCTGTGGCAGCCTACATGGAATGATAATCAGATAGTCCTTGCTGCAGCCATACATACTCCGGACAGCAATGTAGGTCCCCTGGAAGGCACAGCCACTGAGAGATGAAGTTTAGGGATTGTGGAGCAATCCCAGGGCGAGGGCTGCTGTTGACTGTGGAGAGATGAGTTGAGGGGATGTGAGGGAGGAGATTGTGGTGGGAAATGCTTGTGGAGGAAAGACAGGCAGCCATGGAAACAAGGCAATACTGCTGAGTCACACATAGGGGGTGGAGCCATCACCATAGCTTCTCTCCCTGCACAGGCCAGCATTGGCAGCTGAACAATAGAGAGTCTGGCCCATCAAACGCCTGATGCACTGAACTACAGAGTAGGGGCCCACCCAGGATGCCCCTTTAAGTGCCTAACCTACCAAACCATAGAGAAGGACCCCAGACAAGGGAGCCCTCTAAGTGCCTGAATGAGCGGGGCTACAGAGAAACACTGGCCAAAGAGGCCTTCTGATTGCCAGCTACCAGAGGCTCGAAAAAAGACTCTAATAGGGCCATAACTCCTGCGGTGGAGGTAGTCCGTGTCCCTGCATACTTGGCGCTGCCAGGGTCCCAGCAAGCCAAGCAGCTGTATCACCTTCATGCTCAACTCTCACTGGGGCAGTGCTGCCACAGGCAAAAGAAGACTTGCGTCTATGTGCGCAGGGTCACTTTGGTAGTGTCCAACTCTTTGCAACCCTGTAGACTATGGCCTGCCAGGCTTCTCTGTCAGGGAGCCCAAGCAGTTGCACCACCTCCACATCTGGCCCTCACAGAGGCAGATCCAAGTCCTCCAGGGAAGCCTCAGGAGCAAACCCCAGTGGACGACCCACATGCAGAGGTGAAAATAAAACCACAATTGAAACCCAGGGGCAATATGGCTAAGGAAGAAGATCCAAAACCTTCCCACCAGCTATACAAGCTGCAGATTAAATCCACACGATCAACTAGGCAGACTCTGTGTCTATGAAATATATAAAAGGCCATTGAGAGCTCCCGCAAAAGAAAATGCACAGTTCTGATAGCTGTGGACATTGGAGGCAAGAACACATAGGAGTAGGACCAGATTAGAATCTGAGTTGCCCCCTACAGCAGGTCCAGAGAGCAGCTCAGTGTTGGAGGGCATCTTGGGGAGGTGAGGTGGTCTGTGACTCCCAGTAAGGGAAAGGACTCTGGCAGCAGTGATTCAAGAAAAACATTTATTGTTCTTATGTTTTGACTTGTTCTATAGATTCTTTTGGATTTTTTTCTCCCCCTCCCCTGTGTGGTTGTCAATTTTATTGGCACCATGAAATCTCATTAAGCTTTTGAGCTTTTTTTCTCAGTCACATTTTTTATTGTTGTTATAAACCTCTGCTTCTATTTTGGGCTTTTGCAGTTCTGTGGCATCTTCCTTTTTAAATTTTCTTTTCTGTTTTTTTTTTTAATTTTAATTTTTAAACCTATTATTATTTTTCTACATTTATTCCTTTGTTTTCCTATTGTTCTTTTCCCCTTGCAGTTAATCTTTAATGTATATAATTTTTCTTTATCTACCTCTATTTAATTTTGCATATCTATTCTTTCTTTTCTTTCCTCTCAACATATTTGTTAGTTTTGTTTTCATTGCTTTATTCCCCAATTGGCATCTTGCTTTAGTTTTGTTTTCCAGTTTGTGCTTTAATTAGTTTTCTTCTAATAGATATAATTTTTGGTTTCCTTTATTCATCAGGTCAATCTACTGTATTTTATTTTTGTTGGACTGTTTTGATTTTGCTTATGCGTGTATATGTATGTGTATATTCAGTCACACTTTTTATTGTTGCTATAAACCCCTGCTTCTATGTTGGGCTTTTGCAGTTCTGTGGAGTTTTCCTCCCCCCCTCCTTTTTTTTTTCTTCCGTTTTTTTTCTTTTCTCTTTTTTTATAATTTAAATTTTAATTTTTTTAAACCTACTATATTTTTTCTACATTTATTTCTTTGTTTACCTTTCCTACTGTTCTTTTCCCCTTGCAGTTAATCTTTAATGTATATAAAGCTTCTCCATCTACCTCTATTTAACTTTGTATATCTGTTCTTTCTTTCTTCCCTTTCCTTTCCTCTCAACATATTTGTTAGTTTTGTTTTCATTGCTTTATTCCCCACTTGGCAACTTACTTTAGTTTTGTTTTCCAGTTTGTGCTTTAGTTTTGTTCTTAACTGGTAGATATAATTTTTGGTTTCCTTTGTTCACCAGGTCAATCTATTGTACTTTATTTTTGTTGAACTGTTTCGATTTTGCATATGGATGTGTATGTGTATATTCCATTATTTTAATTATTATTTGCCTGATTTTGTAACTGCCATTTGTCCGGGGTTCATCTTTGGTTTCTTGTTTTTGGATATTTGTTTTAATCTCACTTAATACCATGACAAACCACTTGTGGAATCTTCATTCCTGACCAGAAATCAAGCCCTGAACCTTTGGAGTGGGAGCACTGACTCCAAGACCCTAGAATACCAGAGAAATAACCCTAGTGGTAGTAGTAGTTTAGTCGATAAGTCCTGTCGGACTCTTGGCGACCCCATGGACTGTCGCCTGCTAGGCTCCTCTGTCCATGGGATTCTCCAGGCAAGAATACTGGAGTGGTTTTCCATTTTCTTCTCCAGGGGATCTTCCCAACCCAGGAATCGAACCCGGGTCTCCTGCATTGCAGGCAGATTCTTTACTGACTGAACCCTAGGGAGTATCAAATAGTGAGAACTCACACAAAGGAAACCACTTGAATACAAGACCTGGCATTACCCATCCACCAGTAGCACTCTGTGCAGGATGCCTCATCTAAACAACAAAACAAAAATACAAACTCAATCATCAGCAGACAGGATTACCACCTCCCTCAGCCTTGCCCATCAGAGGAAAAACAAACAAACAAACAAAAACTCAGCACACATTTCTTCCTATACAAAGCTTACACAAACCACTGGACCAACCTTAGGAGGGCAGAAACCAAAAGAAAGAAAGAATTCAAACTTGAAGCTTGGGGAAAGGAGACCTGAAACACAGTAAGTTAAAATAAAATAATGAAAAGGCAGAGAAAGACTATACAAATAAAGGAACAAACTAGAAACACAGAAGTCCAAATAAATGAAGAGGAAATAGGCAAACTACCTGAAAAAGAGTTCAGAATAATGATAGCAAAGATGATCAAAAACCTTGAAAACAAAATGGAGAAAATGCAAGAATCAATTAACAAAGACTAAAATAATTAAAGAATAAACACACAGAGACAAACAACACAATTACTGAAATTAAAAATACTCTAGAAGGAATCAATAGCAGAATATCTGAAGCAGAAGAACAAATCAGTGAGCTGGAAGATAAAATGGTGGAAATAACTTCTGAAGAGCAGAATAAAGTAAAAAGAATGAAATGAAATGAGGACAGTCTCAGAGACCTCTGGGACAATATCAAATGTACCAACATTCAAATTATAGGTGTCCCAGAAGAAGAGAAATAGAAAGGGTATGAGGAAATTTTTGAAGAGATTATAATTGAAAATTTCCCCCAACATGGAAAAGGAAATAGTCAACCAAGTCCAAGAGGCACAAAGAGTCCCATACAGGATAAACCCAGGAGAAACACGCCAAGACATATTCTAATCAAACTAACAAAGACTAAACACAAAGAAAGAATATTAAAAGCAGCAAGGGAGAAGCAACAAGTAACATACAAGGGAAACCCCATATACTTAACAGCTGATCTTTCAGCAGAATCTCTGCAGGCCAGAAGGGAATGGCAGGATATATTTAAGGTACTGAAAGAGAAAGATCTACAGTCAAGATTATTGTACCCGGCAAGGATCTCATTCAAAATTGGTGGAGAAATAGAAAGTTTTTCAGACAAGCAAAAGTTAAAAGAATTCAGTACCACCAAACCAGCTTTACAACAAATGTTAAAGGGACTTAAATAGTCAAGAAACACAAGAGAAGAAAAAGATCTACAAAATCAATCCCAAACAATTAAGAAAATGGCAATAGGAAAATATATATCAATAATTACTTTAAATGTAAATGAATTAAATGCTCCAACTAAAAGACACAGACTGGTTGAATGGATACAAAAACAAGACCCATATATATGCTGTCTATAAGAAACCCACTTCAGACCTAAAGACACAGACTAAAAGTGAGAGGATGGAAAAATATATTCCATGCAAACGGGAAACAAAAGAAAGCTGGAGTAGCAATCCTCTTATCAGACAAAATAGGTCTTAAAATAAAAAATATTATAAGAAATAAGGAAGGACACTACATAATGATCAAGGGCTCAATCCAAGAGGAAGACGTAACAATTGTAAACATCTATGCACCCAACACAGGAGCACCTCAATACAATAAGACAAACACTAACAGACACAAAAGGAGAAACTGAAAGTAACACAATAATAGTAGGAGACTTTAACACCCCACTCACACCAATGGACAGATCATTAAAACAGAAAATTAATAAGGAAACACGTGTCTTAAATGATGAGGTGGATCTCATTGATATCTTCAGGACATTCCATCCAAATGCAGAAGAATACACCTTCTTCTCAAGTGCACATGGAACATTCTCCAGGATAGACCACATCTTGAGTCACAAATCAAACCTCAGTAAATTTAAGAAAAATTGAAATTGTATCAAGCATCTTCTCCTACCACAATGCTATGAGACTAGATATCAATTACAAGAAAAAAACTGTAAGAAACACAAACACATGGAGATTAAACAGCATGTTTCTAAATAACAAACAGCTTATTGAATAAATCAAAAGGGAAATTAAAAAATTTCTAGAAACAAATGAAAATGAAAACACAACAACTCAAAATCTATGGGATGCAGTAAAAGCAGTTCTAAGAGGGAAGTTTATAGCCATAAAATCTACCTCAAGAAACAAACAAACAAAAAAAAACATTGAATAGACAACCTAACTTTACACCTAAAACAACTGGAAAAAGAAGAACAAATAAACCCCAAAATTAGTAGAAGGAAAGAAATCATAAAGGTCCAAGTAGAAATAAGTGAAAAAGAAAGAAACAACAGTAAGGTTTAATAAAACTAAAAGCTTGTTCTTTGAGAAGACAAGCAAAGTTGACCAACATTTAACCAGACTCATCAAGAAAAAAAAGAGAAGAATCAAATCAACAAAATTAGAAATGAAAAAGGTGAGGTTACAACAGACAATGCAGAAATACAAGGATTATAAGAGAGCATTATGAACAACTTATACGGCAATAAAATGGATAACCTGGAAGAAATGGACAGATTCTTAGAAAAGTTCAATCTTCCAAGACTGAACCAGGAAGAAATAGGAATTATGAACAACCCAATTACAAGCACTGAAATTGAAGCTGTGATAAAAAAATCTCCCAAAAAACAAAAGCCCAGGACCAGATGGCTTCACAGGAGAATTCTATCAGAACATTTAGAGAAGAGCTAATGCCTATCCTTCTAAAACTCTTTCAAAAATTGCAGAGGAAGGAACACTTTCGAACTCATTCTACAAGGCCACCATCACCCTGATGCCAAAACCAGACGAAGACAACACAAAAATGAAAACTACAGGCCAATCTCACTGATGAACATAGATGCAAAAATCCTCAACAAAATTTTAGCAAACAAAATTCAGCAACACATCAAAAAGCTCATAGACCATGATCAAGTTGGGATTATTCCAGGAATGCAAGGATTCTTCAATATATGCAAATCAATCAATGTGATACACCATATTAACAAATTGAAAGATAAAAACTATATGATAATCTCAATAGATGCAGAAAAAGCCTTTGACAAAATTTAACACTCATTTATGATTAAAACTCTTCAAAAAATGGGCATAGAAGGAACCTACCTCAGCATAGTAAAGGCCACATATGATAAGCCTACAGCAAACATTATTCTCAGCAGTGAAAAACTGAAAGCATTTTCCCTAAGATCAGGAACAAGACAAGGGTGTCCACTTTCACCACTATTATTCAACATAGCTCTGGAAGTCCTAGCTACAGCAATCAGAGAAGAAAAAGAAACAAAAGGAATCCAGACTGGAAAAGAAAAAGTAAAGCTCTCACTGTTTGCAAATGACATGATACTGTACATAGAAAATCCTAAAGATAGTATCAGAAAGTTACTAGAGCAAATCAGTGAATTTAGCAAAGTTGCAGGATACAAAATCAATAACAGAAATCACTTGCATTTCTATATACTAACAGTGAAAAATCAGAAAGAGAAATTAAGGAATCAATCCCATTCACCATTGCAACAAAAAGAATTAAATATCTAGGAATAAACACACCCAAGGAGACAAAAAACTGTACACAGAAAATTGTAAGACACTAATGAAAGAAATCTTTGGAAGGAAGGTTATGGCCAACCTAGATAGTGTATTAAAAAGCAGAGACATTACTTTGCCAACAAAGGTCCGTCTGGTCAAGGCTATGGTTTTTCCACTGGTCATGTATGGATGTGAGAGTTGCACTGTGAAGAAAGCTGAGCGCCGAAGAATTGATGCTTTTGAACTGTGGTGTTGGAGAAGACTCTTGAGAGTCCCTTGGACTGCAAGGAGATCCAACCAGTCCATCCTGAAGGAGATAAGTCCTGGGTGTTCATTGGAAGGACTGATGCTGAAGCTGATACTCCAATACTTTGGCCATCTCATGCGAAGAGTTGACTCATTGGAAAAGACCCTGATGCTGGGAGGGATTGGGGACAGGAGGAGAAGGGGATGACAGAGGATGAGATGGATGGATGGCATCACCAACTCGATGGGCATGAGTTTGACTAAACTCCGGGAGTTGGTTGATGGACAGGGAGGCCTGGCGTGCTGTGATTCATGGGGTTGCAAAGAGTCGGACACGACTGAGCAACTGAACTGAACTGAATGAAAGAAATCAAAGATGACATAAACAGATAGAGAGATATTCCATGTTCCTGGGTTGGAAGAATCAATATTGTGAAAATGACTATACTACCAAATGCAATCTACAGATTCCATGTGATCCCTATCAAATTACCAATGGCATTTTTCACAGAA
Source organism: Cervus elaphus (assembly GCF_910594005.1). NCBI lineage: Eukaryota > Metazoa > Chordata > Mammalia > Artiodactyla > Cervidae > Cervus > Cervus elaphus. Next base: position 44,671,610 of record NC_057818.1, read on the forward strand.
CTAGAACAAAAAATTTCACAGTTCACATGGAAACACAAAAGACCCCAAATAGCCAAAGCAGTCCTGAGAAAGAAGAATGGAGATGGAGGACTCAAACTTCCTAAAACTTCAGATTATACTACAAAGCTGCAGTCATCAAGACAGTATGGTACTGGCATAAAAACAGAAATATAGACCAATGGAACAAGATAAAAAACCCAGAAATAAACCCATGCACCTATGGGTACCTTATTTTGGACAAAGGAAGCAAGAATATACAATAGGGCAAAGACAGCCTCTTCAATAAATGGTGCTGGGGAAACTGGATGGCTATATGTAAAAGAATGAAATTAGAACACTTCCTAACACCTTACACAAAGATAAACTCAAAATGGATTAAACACCTAAATACAGAAACTATAAAACTCTTAGAGGGAAACATAGGCAGAACACTTGATGACATAAATCAAAGCAAGATCCTCTATGACCCACCTCCTAGAGTAATGCAAATAAAAACAAAAGTAAACAAGTGGGACCTGATTAAACTTAAAAGCTTTTGCACAGCAAAGGAAACTATAAGCAAGGTGAAAAGACAACCCTCAGAATGGGAGAAAATAATAGCAAATGAAACAACTGACAAAAGATTAATTTTCAAAATATACAAGCAGCTCAAACAACTCAATGCCGGAAAAACAAACAACCCAACCAAAAAGTGGGGAAAAGATCTAAACAGACATTTCTCCAAAGAAGATGTACAGACAGCTACCAAACACATGAAAAGAAGCTCAACATCACTCATTATTAGAGAAATGCAAATCAAAACTACAATGAGATATCACCTCACACTGGTCAGAATGGCCATCGTCAAAAAGTCTACAAACAATAAATGCTGGAGAGGGTATGGAGAAAAGGGAACGCTCTTGCACTGTTGGTGGGAATGTAAATTGATACAGCCACTATGGAAAATGGTATGGAGATTCCTTAAAAAACTAGGAATAGAACCACCATTCCTAGGCATATACCCTGAGGAAACCACAATTTAAAAAGACGCATGTATCCCATTGTTCATCGCAGCACTATTTACAATAGCTAGAACATAGAGCTTCCCTGGTGGCTCAGATGGTAAAGCATCTGTCTGCAATGCGGGAGACTGGGGTTCGATCCCTGGGTTGGGAAGATCTCCTGGAGGAGGAAATGGTAACCCACTCCAATATTTTTGCCTGGAGAATCCCACAGATGGAGGAGCCTGGTAGGCTACAGTCCATGGGGTCGCAAGGAGTCGGACACGACTGAGCGACTTCACTTTCACTTTCACTTTCAGAACATGGAAGCAACCTAGATGTCCATCTACAGATGAATGGATAAGGAAGTTGTACCACAACTTCCTTATCCATTCATCTGTAGATGGAATATTATTCAGCCATAAAAGGAATGGAATATTATTCAGCCATAAAAAGAAACACCTTTGAGTCAGTTCTGATGAGGTGGATGAACCTATTATACAGAGTGAAGTGAGTCAGAAAGAGAAAGATAAATATCATATTCTAATGCATATATATGGAATCTAGAAAAATGGTACTGAAGAATTTATTTACAGGGCAGCAGTGGAAAAACAGACATAGAGAACAGACTTATGGACATGGGGAGAGGGGAGGAGAGGGTGATATGTATGGAAAGAATAACATGGAAAGTTACATTACCATATGTAAAATATATAGCCAATGGGAATTTTCTGTATGGCTCAGGAAATTCAAAAAGGGGTTCTGTATCAATCTAGAGGGATGGTATGGGGCGGGAGACAGGAGCAGGGTTCAAAAGGGAGGGGATATATGTATACCTATGGCTGATTCATGTTGAGGTCTGATAGAAAACAACAAAATTCTGTAAAGCAATTATCTTTCAATAAAAAAATTAGTTAAAAAGAAAAAAGTGTTTTCATCTAGCATTTCTAGTTGTTTTCAGTAGGAAGGTTAGCCAGGGTCTCTCATCCATTGCACTGCTAATTGTAGATATCCTCTAGATTGATGTTTCTGAAACACCAACCAGATCGTTTCACTTTATTCCTTAAACATCATTAGTGCCTTCCTACTGCTTTCACAATCACACGGAAGCTCCTTAGCTTGATACTCAAAGACCTGGCCTCTGCTCACCTCTCTAGCCCTACTCTCTGCCATAGCATTCTCACATCTCCCTGTTTTTGTATGTAATCTCTTCTCTCAGCTTAGGCACCAGTTTTCTAGTCCAGGTACATGCTCTCAGTCTGTTCACAAAAACACTACAATGCTTATCCTCATTGTACTGTAAATCATTTGCTTGCTAGATCAGTACCAATAGAAACCACAGAATATATTTTTCTCACATTATAGACTCTAGCCTATAACAGGTATTCAACAAGTATTTCTTAAATGAATGAACGAAAAAAAATGAATGAATGAATGAACCATTATTGTTATGGTTCAGAGTTTACAGAGTGTTAGAATGGACAAAGAAGATTTAATTAGGGTAGGAAGTTTTAGCCAAAATACTTCATAAGACTTGAACTTAGAAAAGATTTGGATAACCTTAATCTGATACTTCCCAACTGGGGCTTCCCAGGTGGCACTAGTGGTAAAGAACCCACCTACCAATGCAGGAAACATAAGAGACAAAGGTTTGATCCCTAAGTCAGGAAGATCCCCTGGAGGAGAGTATGGCAACTCACTGCAGTATTCTTGCCAGGAGAATCCCATGGACAGAGGAGTCTGGCATGTTAGAGTCTATAGGGTTGCAAAGAGTTGGACATTAAAAGCAACTTAGCAGGCACACACAATCTGATACTAATTTTCAAAAAAGTTCAAAGTCTTAAATTTTCTCACAAATCATATATTCTGAAATATTTCTGTAGAAAAACCTAAGGCAGTTAAAGTGAAGAAGCATTGTCTTCATAGGCTTGCATCTTTCTAACAAAATTCTGAGTAGCACAGACTTACCCATTTCTGACTTGCTTAGAAAAACAAACACAGCAGGTCAGGTCTCATGGAGCAGAGCAAAATGAAGGAAGAATTGCTGCTGAGGGATGGGATAGAATTGGGGAAGTAGGGGGAGATATGGTCCTTTTTATATACATGATGATTGATTTGTACTAAGAGTTGACCTAAATTTAATTTAGTCAGTAGCATCAATCTTTACTAATACTGGTTATAGAGATTTGTCCTTACTTTTCCCCCTCCCTTAGAGAACTGTCTATCTGCTGCATTTTCACCCTCCACAATAACCAAAACAGTCCAATTTTAAATCTAAACTCCCCAAAAAACAAAAATTCCAACTAAGACAAAAAAAATCATATGCAAAGACATTCATTTTCACTGTTATTGTTCCAGCTGTTATACTGTTAATTGATACAACCTATTTATTCATAAATAAATATATTCATAGCAAAAATATGAATAATCAAACCTGATATAACCATCTGTCTAAACACTTAAATTCCTCCAACCTTAGAATATTCTTAAATGCTATTAGTAATCAGTGGCTGGAAAAAATCTTTCTTAACTTACAGTATCTTCTGCATTTTGGTGAAGGTAAAAATTCTTAATTTAGTAATTTGGGAATGGATTAGTGTGTTTTCATGCTATACAGTTGGGTCAAAATTAATTAAGGATACATGATACAATTCAGTTATTGTGCTAATACATTTATCTGGTGGCTACTATAACATCCCCACAAAGCTCCATACGTTTGATGGTATTTAAAATTTTGTATACAGGGAACTTCCCTGGTGGTCCAGTGTTTGAGAATCTGCCTTCAAATGCAAGGGACTTGAGTTTGATCCGTAGCTGGGGAACAAAGATCCCACATGCCACAGAGCAATTAGGCCCACATACCACAACTAAGGAGCCCATGGACTTTACAGCCCATGCTTCACGGCAAGAGAAGCCCACACACCACAACTAGAGAAAGCCTGAGCACTGCAATAAAGACCTAGCATTGCCCCCCCCCAAAATTTTTAATTTTAAATGAAATTTTGCATATTAAAATTTCTATACTGCTACTAAAGACCAAGAACAAGTAAAGCAACTTCAACATCCAAGTGATGACCATTACGAAATGGTGTGATCAAGGCTAAATTATGCTGAATCATAGTTATTCACTCTGTTTGCCAATCTCCTAGAGACATCTGGCAGTTCAACCCCGGCCAGTTGCCAAGGCTATCTTTAAATGGAAGCAGCTTTAAAATGGATTTCTGAATCATAATAGGTGCCCACCTCCCCACCAACATTTCATACTGCCCTAGGCTTTCAGAAGACCCATGACCCATAAAGGCAAGGATAGGACAACTGTTCTCCAGAGGGCATCCCAAGATGCAGAGAGAGGCTCGGTTCCCTGCTCCTGGCAAGGCCCACATGCCAGCCTGTCACTCTGGAGCCTGTAGCAATGAAACTTTACTACATCTGCCTTCCCAGTGGAATATCAGTCTAAGCCTTGTTTTCTCTCTTTCATATCTAGAAATTAAAGAAACTCAAGACACAATGCAGGCAACCAAACTTAACTTTTCTTGGTTATTTCAGTATCACTGGTTCAAAATTGGGAAAGGAACATGTCAAAGCTGTACGCTGTCACCCTACTTATTTCACTTATATGCAGAGTACATCATGTGAAATGCCAGGCTGGATGAAGCACAAGCTGGAATCAAGATTTGCCAGGAGAAATATCAACAACCTCAGATATGCAGATGATACCACTCTAATGGCAGAAAGCAAAGAGGAACTAAAGAGCCTCTTGATGAGGGTATAAGAGGAGAGCGAAAAAGCTGGCTTAAAACTAAACATTCAGAAGCCTAAGATCATGGCATCCAGTCCCATCACTTCTATGCAAATAGATGAGGAAAAAGTGCAAACAGTGACAGATTTTATTTTCTCAGGTTCCAAAATCACCGTGGACTGTGACTGCAGCCGTGAAGTTAAAAGACATTTGCTCCTTGGAAGAAAAGCTATGACAAACCTAGACAGCATATTAAAAAGCAGAGACATCACTTTGCCAATAAAAAGTCCATATAGTCAGAGCTATGGTTTTTCCAGTAGCCATGTATGGATGTGAGAGTTGGACCATAAAGAAGGCTGAGTGCCAAAGAACTGATGCTTTTGAACTGTGGTGCTGGAAAAGACTCTTGAGAGTCCCTGGGACAGCAAGGAGGTCAAACCAGTCAATCCTAAAGGAAGTCAACCTTGAATATTCATTGGAAGGACCAATGCTAAAGCTGATGCTCCAATACTTTGGCCACTTGATGCAAAGAGCCATCATTGGAAAAGACCCTGATGAGGGGAAAGATTGAGGGCAGGAGGAGAAGGGGGCAACAGAGGATGAGATGGCTGGATGGCATCACTGACTCAGTGGACATGAGTTTGAGCAAACTCCAGGAGATAGTGAAGGACAGGGAAGCCTGGCATGCTGCAGTCCATGGGGTCTCAAAGAGTCAGACATGACTTAGTGACTGAACAGCAACAACAACAACAACAACTGATAAACCATGGTGTTTAATCTATCTGAGTCATAGTTTCCTCATCTATAAAATCAGAATCTGGTCATCAGCTTCACACAGTTGTAAGAAAGTTCACAAAGAGCTGTCCATATCACAATTCCCCCATCTAAACGGCAGATGCTGGGGACAGGGACTTCCATAGTGCTTGGCATATTATAAAAACTGGTAAATATATGTGAACTCATAACATTATGAAATAAATGTTAGTTAAATATTCTATTAATAGTCATCTTTTTCCACTTAACAAATCACCCCAAGACTTGGGAGGTTAAAAACAACAAACAAGTATTATCTTATATAAGTTCTGAGGATCAGGAATCTGAGAGTGGCTTAGCTGGGTGGTCCTAGCTCAAGGTCTCATGAAGTTGTAGTCCACCTGTCATCAGGGTTTCCATCTTCATGGGCCTTGACTGGAGCTGGGGGATCCACTCCCAAGCTCAGTCATATGCTTGTTATTGGGTCTCAGTTTCTCACGGGCTATTGACTGGGGTCTCCAGTTACTTTCCGCATAGTGCTCTCCCTAGTACTGCCCACAACATGGCAACTAGTTTCCCCCAGACAAAGCAAGAGAGAACCTTCTAATCTTAGAAGTAAGGCATCTTCACTTCTGCCATATGTTACTGGTCATACAGACCAACTCTAGTACAATATAGCTGTTGACTACATCTGGGTATGACTATGGGGAGGTGGGGGATCATTGGAGACCATCCTTGGAGGCAGGTTGCCACATCAAAGGAATGAATAGGGATGTCCTTTAGGAAACTTCTGTGCCCTGTTTACCACAAGGAGAGTTCCCCTTAAATACTCCTGGCTTCTTGTCCCAACTTTTACTACTTGCCTTAGCTAGAAATGGGGTACAATGATGGGTGACAACCAATGGCCCATATTTCTTGGCTGGATGGAATTAATATATTTAGGTTTACAAGTAGGAATGTTCTCTTCTACTTGAACTAGTTCATGGCAGAAATCATGGTTAAGTGAGTCCACTCTGCAGACCCAAACTTGCCTTTAGATGGACAGTTCGAAGGTTTAGACTGTCTGCAGGGAGTCAGAATTCACCTGGCCTGTATTTCAGGCCACTCTTTTCAATATATCATTGCTATAACAGAGGTAATATTCAGTCTCCATCCATCTGAATTCTCATTTCTCTTCTTAGTTGGTTTGAACTCAGGCAGGGAACAAGGGTATCCTTTGTTTGCACTCAAACCTCAACAAGAAGGAATGTTATGCCAGAATGAGGAAATGTCATCTAATGACACTGGGATGTGTGTGTTGTGTGTTGTGTTCAGTCACTAAGTCGTGTCTGACTGACCCCATGAACTGCAGCATGCCAGGCTTCCCTGTCCTTCGCTATCTCCCAGAGTTTGCTCAAATTCACGTCCACTGAGTTGGTGATGCTATCTAAGCATCTCACCCTCGGCCACCCTCTTCTCCTTTTGCCTTCAGTCTTTCCCAGCATTAGAGTCTTTTCCAATGAGTTGGCTCTTCACATCAAGTGGCCAAAGTACTGAAGCTTCAGCTTTAGCATCAGTCCTTTCAATGAATATTCAAGGTTGATTTCCTTCAGGATTGACTAGTTTGATCTCCTTGCAGTCCACGGGACTCTCAAGAGCCTTCTCCAGCACCACAGTTCAAAAGCGTCAATTCTTCAGTGTTCAGCCTTCTTTATAGTCCAACTCTCACATCTGTACATGACGATTGGAAAAACCATAGCTTTGACTATATGGCTTTACCTTTGTCGGCAAACGAATGTCTCTGCTTTTTAACACACTGTCTAGGTCTGTCATAACTTTCCTTCCAAGGAGCAATCATCTTTTAATTTCATGGCTTCAGTCACCATCCACAGTGATTTTGGAGTCTGAGAAAATAAAATCTGTCACTGTTTCCATTTTTTCCCCATCTATTAGCCATAAAGTGGATGCCATGATCTTAGTTTTTTGAATGCTGAGTTTTAAGCCAGCTTTTTCACTCTCCTCTTTCACTCTTATCAAGCTCTTTGATTCCTTTTCACTTTCTGCATTAGAATGATATCATCATTGCTTTTCACTTCTCTTCTTTCCTCAGCTATTGTTGTCTGAAAGCCTCCTCAGGCAACCACTTTGCCTTCTTGCATTTTTTTTCCCTTTGGGATGGTTTTGGCCACTGCCTCCTGTACAGTGTTACGAATCTTTGTCCATAGTTCTTCAGGCAGTCTGTCTACCAGATCTGTCTACCAGATTAGAACTGTCAACCATATCTAATCACTTGAATCTATTTGTCACTTCCACTGTATAATCATAATGGGTTTGATTTAGGCCACACCTGAATGGCCTAGTGGTTTTCCCTACTTTCTTCAATTTAAATCTGAATTTTGCAATAAGGAGTTCATGATCTGAGGCACAGTCAGCTCCAGGTCTTATTTTTGCTGACTGTTTTTTCCATCTTCGGCTGCAAAGAATATAACCAATCTGATTTCAGTATTGACCATCAGGTGATATCCACGTGTAGAGTTGTCTCTTGTATTGTTGGAAAAGGTATTTGCTATGACCAGTGTGTTCTCTTGACAAAACTCTGTTAGCCTTTGCCCCACTTCATTTTGCATTCGAAGGCCAAAGTGAAAGTGTAAGTATAAGTTGCTCAATTGTGTCCAATTCTTTGCGACTCCACAGACTATACAGTCCATGGAATTCTCTAGGCTAGAATACTGGAATGGGTAGCCATTCCCTTCTCCAGGGGATCTTCCCAACTCAGGGATCAAACCCAGGTCTCCCACATTGCAGGCGAATTCTTTACCAGCTGAGCCACAAGGGAAGCCCTTTGAAGGCCAAACTTGGCTGTTATTCCAGGTGTCTCTCAACTTCCTAATTTTGCATTCCAATCCCCTATGATGAAAAGCACATCTTTTTTTGGTGTTAGTTCTAGAAGATCTTGTAGGTCTTCATAGAACCAGTCAACTTCAGCTTCTTTAGCATCTGTGGTTGGGGCATAGACTTGGATTACTGTGATGTTGAATGATTTACCTTGGAAACAACCGAGATCATTCTGTCATTTTTGAGATTGCATCCAAGTACTGCATTTTAAGTTCTTTGGTTGACTATGAGGGCTACGCCATTTCTTATAAGGTATTCTTGCCCACGGTAGTAGATATAATGGTCATCAGAATTAAATTTGCCCATTCTAATCCATTTTAGTTCACTGACTCCAAAAATGTTGGTGTTCACCCTTGCCGTCTCCTGCTTGACCACCTTCAATTATCCTTGATTCATGGATCTAACATTCCAATTTCCTATGCAATATGGTTCTTTACAGCATCAGACTTTACTTTCACCACCAGACACATCCGCAACTGAGCATCATTTCTGCTTCAGCCTAGCCACTTCATTCTTTTTTTTTTTTTTTCCCATTTATTTTTATTAGTTGGAGGCTAATTACTTTACAATATTGTAGTGGTTTTTGCCATACATTGACATGAATCAGCCATGGATTTACATGTGTTCCCCATCCCCATCCCCCCTCCTGCCTCCTTCTCCATCCCATCCCTCTGGGTCTTCCCAGTGCACGAGCCCTGAGCACTTGTCTCATGCATCCAACCTGTAGCCACTTCATTCTACCTGGAGCTATTAGTAATTGCACTCCGTTCTTCCCCAGTAGTATACTGGACACCTTCTGACCTGGGGAACTCATCTTCTGGTGTTTTATCTTTTTGCTTTTTCATATTCTTCCTGTTCATGGGGTTCTCACAGCAAGAATACTGGAGTGGTTTGCCATTCCTTCCTCCAGTGGACCACGTTTTGTCAGAACTCCCCACTAGGATCCATCCATCTAAGGTGGCCCTGCATGGCATGGCTCATAGCTTCACTGAGTTATGCAAGCCCCTTTGCCATGACAAGGCTGTGATCCATGAAGGGGAAGGCATTGGGATATTTTATATAATTACAACTGAATAGGATTGATCATCAGTTTAGGAAGTTTATTTGTTGATTTTCCTCATTGAGACAGAGGGAAATTTTAATATAGTAATTAGGTTACTTCCCCCCCGCCCCCCGGAAGTTTAAATCTTTAATATTCTTTATCTTTGCAGTGGTGTTTACTCCATACAGAGTGCTAAATCAGAATTTTAGCTTTGGCCTTGTAATACATTCAGGGTTTTAGTTATTTGCACTCAAATTGCAATAGAATAATCACAAGATGCTAAACGACTGCAATAAGGTTGAGTCACTTCTGTTTTACATACAATTGGACTCCAACTGAGCCAACTTTTGTAGTCTGATTCTTGAGATCATATGAGATTTTAATGTGATTTTTCAATTTTAAGATACATTTCCTCCACATGTTAATGTTTTAAGGATCAATATGCCAAATGAAACTTGCCAGGGCTTTCTTTTATTTTTATAGGAATAATGCCCTCTAAAATTAGTTTTTAAATCAAAGAAGTAAAAATTTATGGCACCTGGGCTTATGGAAATCTTTCAGCTTGAATTATATAGATGAAAGTTATTCAACAATAACTTTTGGTAAACTTTTCCTGATGGTATTTGATATGTAATTTGCCTGTGTCTCCTGGCAATCTTTTTTTTTTTTTTTTTTTAATGGGTAGTCTTTACTCAGTGGGGTTTCCCTGATAGCTCAGTTGGTAAAGAATCCACCTGCAATGCAGGAGACGCCAGTTCAATTCCTGGGTAGGGAAGATCTACTGGAGAAGGGAGAGGCTACCCACTCCAGTAATCTTGGGCTTCCCTTATGGCTCAACTGATAAAGAATCCGCCTGCAATGCGGGAGATCTGGATTTGATCCCTGGGTTGGGAAGATCCCCTGGAGAAGGGAATGGCTATGCACTCCAGTATTATGGCCTGGAGAAATCCATGGACTGTATAGTCCATGGGGTTGCAAAGAGTCGGACACAACTGAGGAACTTTCAGTTTCACTTTCACTTACTCAATGTCTCATGTTCAGACATCACAAAAGTCCACATTATCACTACAAATATTATCATTATCTGAGTATTAACAACATGCACATTCTTTTCTATTTTATTTATTTTTATTTTTTTATCTTTTTGCCACTCCACACAGCATGCAGGATCTTAGTTCCCTGACCAGGGATCAAACCTATGTCCCCTGCACTGGGAACATGGAGTCTTAACCACTGAACCACCAGGGAGAAACAAGGGAAGTCCTTCTCCTGGCAATCTTGACTGGCTTTGATCTCCTGGAAGACCTCTGGAATGCTAAACCAATGACATGGGTGGCTAGATAGGCTATTCTCACTGACATGAGTGGTGACTACACCAGTGGACACTTGATATCCTTAGTTCCCAGCTGTTTTGTATTCCTGCTGGTGCCATCTAAGGATTCAACTCTTCCATTTGAGTCCTGCTGATGCCATATAAGGATTGAAACCCTTCCATTTGAGTCCTGGAAATTGACGTCAATATAATTCTGCCAGATGAGGTAGGAGCAGGTCCCCAGGGAGGCAGTAGAGGAAGGAAGGTGCCCATCTAAAATGTTAGAAGCACAGTCTGGAGAAAGAGTCCAGGATCAAAATGGTGGAATTTTAATACTTAATTAAACTTATACTAGTCTTGGAAAAAGGGAAGCAGCAGTGAGGAGAAAAAAAAAGAGAGAGAGAGAGGAAAATGACAACAAGCTGCCTCCCTCAGGAATTAAGCAGATGTCTGTACATGAAAACCGGAGTTGATGTGGAAGCAAGCAGTTAATATTCTCAACTACACCAAATATTTATTTACTACACTGATGCAAGAAAAAGAGTAAAGATTTGGGAGATTAGATTCACCCAGTAATAATAGAATTCACAGCTTAATGTTGCTGGCTAGGACATTAATTTGAAATTATTTGTGAATTTCTGTATTGGATTTATCTATAAGCCCAAGAAGAAGTGGAGGTGAATATAAATTAAAGACACAGAGTCCGCTGTAAGCCATAACATGACCCATGGCAAGGAATAATCCATGAGTGATGAAACTGTACTATCCAAACCAGCAAAGGGCACAACCTCAGGCCATACATTCTCATGGCAATTTACAAAAGCCCTAATTTGGAGCCCAAAGTAAGGATAGCCATTCTGTGCAGTTATAGCTATTACATGTATAAAATGATCCCTTATTTAGTCCCTATAGCTTCATGCCATTACTACATAATAATAAAGCATGAAAAGAACTCCATCTTTTGGGGTGTCTCCCACCTCTGATATAAAGGTGAACTCTTAGCAGCTATGTCTGTACCACATAACTAGGCTCTCTGGCCACAGCCAGATGATGAGTGGACAAGCATCCAGTTGGACCAATCTGATGCTGAGAATGAGGAGCTAGTTCTGCCTGGACTATTTCCTTGAATGACAGGACATGAACCTAGAACCTGGGGTGTGTCTATCACAGCCTCTGAGGCAGAGAAGGAAGAATGAAGGCAACTCTCTAGAAGTGGAGGTAAAAGACCTGGAGAGGGAATTCCCTAGCAGTACAGCGTTTAGGACTTGGAACTAAAAAAACAGACCTGGAGAGAGGGAGAGGGAAAGAACATGAGAGAACAGGAGTCCAAAAGGTCCTGGGGGTTCCTGGTCCCAGTTCTTCCTGAGAACTGAGACTCAGCTACATGTCCTACTTCCTGAGAACTGAGGCTCTGGCCGTCTATTGTACAATGAATGCAGTACCCTCCGTTTACTTCTGCTAGCTTGAACTTTATAACTTGACACTTAGAGTCCTAACCAAGATGTAGTTGGTCAGTTGCTAAGTCATGTCCGGCTCCTTGAAACCCCATGGACTGCATCATGACAGGCTTCCCTATCCTTCACTGTCTCCCAGAGTTTGCTCAGATTAATGTCCATTGAGTTGATGAGGCTATCTAGCCATCTCATCCTCTGTTGCCCCCTTCTCCTCCTGCCTTCTATCTTTTCCAGGATCAGGGTCTTTTCCAATGAGTCAGCTCTTTGCATCAGGTGGCCGAAGTATTAGATCTCCAGCTTCAGCATCAGTGCTTCCAGTGAATATTCTGGGTTGATTTCCTTTGACTGGTTTGATCTCCCTGGTGTCCAAGGGACTCTCAAGAGTCTTCTCCAGCACCACAATTTAAAGGTATCAATTCTTTGGCACTCAGCCTTCTTTATGGTCCAACTCTCACATCCATACCTGACTACTGGAAAAACCAGAGCTTTGACTATACAGACTTTTGTTAGCAAAGAGATGTCTTTGCTTTTTAATATGCTGTCTAGGTTTGTCATAACTTTTCTTCCAAAGAGCAAGTGTCTTTTAAATTCATGGCTGCAATCACCATCTGCAGTCCAAGATAGGCCCATAGATTTAATATAACTTAATCTACCTCATCTAACTGTGAACCACATGGTTCCCTACCTCTACTTCAGTACAAAGCAGGCCAAAGAGATGAAGGAATGGGAGACACAGTGTTAATATAAAGGTGAGTCTTTTTGTAGAGAAAAAGATATGAGAAATATAACAGATGCTATAAAGATATAAGAGAAAAATAGATAACATAAAACAATTAAGACCTCTTTATTCTCTGTTAGCTATATTCCCAGCCTTAGAGCAATGACTACATATAGTAGGGACTACTAAATATTTGTTCAACTGAATTTAATGTCTCAAACTAATGACTGGCAGTGAGCATCATACTTCATGGGGTAATGTTAGAGGCACTCCCTGTAAATGAGGAATGAGAAAAGAATAGATGCTATTCCTGTTATCATTTTATGTTACTGCAGAAACACTAGCCAGTACACTAAGTAAGAAAAAATTATGCAACAAAATGCTATATAATGTTCTGGGAAGATGGAATTGATTTACATTTCCCTATTCCTCCAGCTAAGTACAGTTAAAACCCCTCCACACTATATATAATGTGTATATATATAATGAACATAAAACTCCAAAAAATGGAGAGAAAAAGGCAACCTAACTAGGGAGGTTGGGGATGACTATCAAGGAACAGCATGTTAGTGAGTTCTCTGGATTTCCTTTTTGCCTGAAATATTCCAGACTTGTAGCTAGAGGCTGTAACCCAGAAACATCAAACTGCACAGAGATCCCCACTCAAATAAGCCCCAGCAGAATTCTGCATTTTCAAGCCAAAGGACCAGGAAAGAGAAGACTAGAAGGACAAAAACATTTAGACAATAACAGTTCTACTCTAGCCAAACAACACAGAAAAACTGTAGCCCCACTTGCCTGCAAACAGTGAGCAGGAAGCTTGGACTTCCACCCTCACCAGGCTGTACTGAGGCTGTCCCAACCCCCCTGAGAAGATACTGTCAGAGAAGGCTGAGTAAGGAGCTGAGATTTCCACCCCCAACCAAAGTAACAAGACAGCTTCACTCTCCCCACAAAGGTGGTGGGTTAGAGAGACCTAAAGAAGAGTCAGGACCTTCACCACAGCCCTGTGGTAATGAGGCTACTTCACCCCTTCTGTGGTATCAGAAAAGGGCTAGTGGGGAGCCAAAACCCCCACCCCCAGACACTGGTAATGAGGAGCCTATTTCCTTCATAGGGAGGGGTCAATAGAGGCCAGGACTTCCCTGGCAGTCCAGTGGTTAAGAATCCGCCTGCCAATGCATGGGACACAGATTCAATCCCTGCTCCTGAAAGATTCCACGTGTCTCGGGGCAATTAAGTCTGTGTGCCACAACTGCTGAGCCCATGCTCTGGAGCATGCACTCTGCAACAATTCAAGCCATTGCAGGGAGAAGCCCACACACTGAAACCAGAGAGTAGCCACAACTAGAGAAAGCTCACATGCAGCAATGAAGACCCAGTGCAGCCACAAATAAATAAATCTTTTAGAAAAACAGAAGCCAAGTAGGAATCTGGATTTCCACCACTGTCTTGCAATGTCTTGTAATGAGGTAGCACCTTTTCTCCCCTGCTGGAACACTGTCAAAAGAAACCTGCTAACATAGAAAGTTTAAATAAAATTCAGATTCTTATACATATGATGCCTAAGATGTTGAAGTTTCAAAATCAAAAATCATTCATTATACCAAGGGAAATCTCAATTTGAATTTTAAAAGACAATCAAGGGACTGACAAATATTTCAAAGCAGCCATTACAAAATGTTTCAACAAGCCATCATGAACAAGTCTGAAAAAAATGAAAAAATTAAAAATCTCAGCAAATAATAAAAGATATAAAGAAACAAATGTAAAACTGAAAAAGCACAATAACTGAAAAAAATTTAACTTAGTGAAAAGGATAAACCTGAAGAGGACAGATGAGGATGAACAGAGGAAAGAATCAGTAAACTTGATGTTTGAACAATAGAACTTATCCAATCTGAATAGCGAGAGAAAACAGACTTAAAACAATGAACAGAGCCTTAGGAGCCTATGGGACTATAGCAAAAGATTTAGCACTTATGTCATCAGAACCCCAGGAAAGGGTGACACCGAAAAGTATTCAAGGATTTAATGGTTAAATCCTTTCATGAGAAACACTGGGCTGGATGAAGCACAAGCTGGAATCAAGATTGCTGGGAGAAATACCAATAACCTCAGATATGCAGATGACACCACCCTTATGGCAGAAAGCGAAGAAGAACTAAAGAGCCTCTTGGTAAAAGTAAAAGAGGAGAGTAAAAAGTTGGCTTAAAGCTCAACATTCAGAAAACTAAGATCATGACATCCGGTCCCACAACTTCATGACAAATAGATGGGGAAACAGCGGCTGACTTTATTTTTGGGGGTTCCAAAATCACTGCAGATGGTAATTGCAGCCATGAAATAAAAAGACTCTTATTCTTTGGAAGGAAAGTTATGACCAACCTAGATAGCATATTAAAAAGCAGAGACATTACTTTGCCAACAAAGGTCTGTCTAGTCAAGGCTATGGTTTTTCCAGTAGTCATGTATGGATGTGAAAGTTGGACTGTGAAGAAAGCTGAGCACCGAAGAATTGATGTTTTTGAACTGTGGTGTTGGAGAAGACTCTTGAGAGTCCCTTGGACTGCAAGGAGATCCAACCAGTCCATCCTAAAGGAGATCAGTCCTGAGTGTTCATTGGAAGGACTGATGTTGAAGCTGAAACTCCAAACCTTTGGCTACCTGATGCGAAGAGCTGACTCATTTCAAAAGACCCTGACGCTGGGAAAAACTGAAGGCAGGAGAAGGGGACAACAGAGTATGAGATGGTTGGTTGGCATCACCGATTTGATGGACATGAATTTGAGTAAACTCCAGGAGTTGGTAATGGACAGGGAGGCTTGGTGTGCTGCAGTCCATGGGGTTGCAAAGAGTCAGATACAACTGAGTGACTGAAGTGAACTGAATGGTTAAAAATCCCCAAATTCCGGAAAGATATAAGTCTTCTATAGATTGAAGAAGCTGGAAAAATATCCCTACTAGGACAAATCTAAAGAAATACACATCAAGATGCCTCATAGTTATACTTCTTAAAGCTAAAGACAAAGAATATGTCTTCAAAGCAGTGAGAGAAAAACAATGCCTTACTTACAGGGCAAAAACAATTTGAATGACTGCAGATTTCTCATCAGAAATCAGGAGGAGTTTCTGTCACACAATCAGTTAGCTCATTCAGCTGTTAACACAAAGCATTGTGTTTGAACCCACCCAGGGATGCCCCCTTGACAGAAACCATGGAGGCCAGAAGAAAGTGGCACAGTTTTCAAGTGCTGAAAGAAAAGGACTCTCAACCCAGAATTCTATATGCAGTGAAAATATTCATTAGGAATAAAGTGGAAATCAGAACACTTTCAGATGAAGGAAAACTAAGAGAATTTGTTGCCGGCATCACCTGAAAAGAATGGCTAAAGAAAGTTCTCAAGACGGAAATGAAACTTTAAAAGGAGACGTTTTGTAACATCAGAAAAGGAGGAAGAACAACATAAAGAATGAAAATATAGTTAAATACAATTTCCCTTCTCTTAGGTCTTCTAAAGTCTGTTTGACAGTTAAAGGAATTAGATAGGAATACTGTCTAATGTGATTCTAAATATATACACATGAAAATCTTAAGACAATTATAAATAAGGGAGGGTAAACAGACATAAAAGGAGATAAAGTTTCTATACTTCACTTAAACTGGTAAAACATGATAAGTTCTACCTATATAATGTAACAACTAGAGCAACCATTAAGAAAGCTATACAGAGAAATACAGTGGAAAATATTTTAGATAAATTAAAATGGAATTCTTAAAAAATTCATAGGAAAGTAGAAAAAAATAAAACAGAAGAATAAAAAGCAGAAGACAAAAAACAAAATAGCACTCAGCCCTAATACAGTTGACCCTTGAACAATATCGGTTTGAACTGCATAGGTTCACTTATATGTGAATCCTTTTCAAGAGTAAATACTAGAGTACTACATCACCTGTATTGGTTGAATCTGTGTATGTAGAACCTCATAAACACAGAACTACAAATGCGAAGGGCCAACTGCAAGTTACATGTTGATTTTCAACTGCATGGAGGGTCAGTGCTCCAACCCTCATGTTGTCCAAAGGGTCAACTTATATCAGTTATTATATTTAATGTAAATGGCCTAAATATATTAAAAGATTGTTAGAGGCTGTTAGAGTGGATCGAGGAAGATGACCCAACTAATCACTACACTGTATACCTATAATACACTTAAATAAATTAAAAAAAGATGACCCACCTATATATGTTATCAGAAACTCACTTCAGCATGAAAATTGTCTTAATTCATTTGGGCTACTATAACAAAATACCATAGAAGGGGTGGCTTATAAATAACAAATATTTATTTATTACAGTTGTGGAGGATGGGCAGTCCAAGATGAAGGCATGATAGATTTGGTGTCTGGGGAGAGCCCACTTTCAAGTTCATAGACAGTCATCTTTTCACTGTACCCTCACGTGGAAGAATGAGCAAGGGACCTCTCTAGGGTTTATTTCATAAGGGCACTAATCTCATTAATGAGGCAGAGCCCTGATGACCTAATCATCTACCAAGGGCTCCACTTCCAAATACCAACACACTGTGGATTAGGCTGGGCTTCCCAGGTGACTCAGGAAAGAATCTGCCTGTTAATGCAGGAGATACAGGAGATATGAGTTTGATTCCTGGTCAGGAAGATCCTCTGGAGAAGGAAATGGCAACCCACTCCAGTATTCTTTCTGAAAAATGCCATGGACAGAGGAGCCTGGAGGATTCCTCTGAGCAAAGAGTTGAACATGACTGAGCAAATGAGCATGTGGATTAGGTCATAATACGTGAATCTGGGGGAGACACAAATATAGCAATGAGGCAGGCATAATGAAAGTAAAAGGATAGAAAAAGCTATAGCATGCAAACATTACTCAGAAAAAAACAGGAGTGGATGTGTTAATATCAGGTAAGGTAGACTTCAAAACAAAATTTGCCAGAGACAGAGATTCATTACATAATAAAAAAGGGTCAATCCATCTAGAAGACACAGCAATCCTGTGCATGCACCAAATAAGAGAACTAGAAAATATGTAAAGCAAAACCTGATAGAAATGGAAGGGGAAAGAGACAAATTCACAATTATGGTTGGAGACCTCAACATCTCCCTCTCAACAATAGAGAAATTAGACAGAGAATCAGTAAGAATATAGTCAACAATACCATCAACCAACAGAGTCTAATCAACATTTATAGAATATTCCACCCAACAGGAAAATTCACATTCTTTTCAAGTGTCTGTGGAACATATACTAAGATAGACCATATCAACGGCCATGAAAAAAAATTTTAACAAATTTAAAATAATTGAAACCATGGAGGGAAAAGAACTTTTATGCTGATAAAAGATCTGCAAATTGGTCAGTTATAAAATA
The DNA here is from genome assembly GCF_910594005.1 of Cervus elaphus. NCBI lineage: Eukaryota > Metazoa > Chordata > Mammalia > Artiodactyla > Cervidae > Cervus > Cervus elaphus. Next base: position 44,689,890 of record NC_057818.1, read on the forward strand.
AATACATAAAAAGCAATAAGAACATTCACGTAAACTATGGTACCAAAATAATCCTATTCACAGAAACAATAAACAAAATAAAATATCTAGGAATACACTCAACAGTAAATGTGCTGGCGTTACATGAGAAAAACCATAAAACTTCACTGAGGACTAAATCTTGTAGATATACATGAGCTTACTTTAAAATTTGTATGGAAAGGTAAGGAAGCTAGAATAGCTAAAACAATTCAAAAAACAAGTATATGGTGGGATGAATCAGTTTACTCAATTTCAACTTATTACATAGTTATAGTAATCAAGGCTGTGTAGTATTTAATACTGGAAGAAATCCATGAATCCTCAGATAAATCTCCAAATGCAAAACAATTCCTATAATTTCCTATACTTGAGAAAAGACACACCTGATTCAGCCAAGAACATTTTGCAAAAGGGTAATGGGGTTAGACTTACAATACCAAATATTGATATGTATGATATAGTTTCAATAATTATTTTAGGGGTACAGGATTACACAGACAGAACCATGGAAGAAAATAGAAAGTTCCTAATCAGATCCATGCAAATGTACAAATTTAGTATGAATTTATGTACTTAAAACAGTTGTTTCATGAATTTTGATAGGTTTTCTAGTTGTGGCAAGATGGTAAATCAAGTCCTGCATCTTCCTTATACTAGAAACAGATATTCTCTGGCTGCTTTCAGAGAATAAACTGTAGGGTGTTTATTCTCTGGGGCTCCATTGTGATCCAGACAAGAGTTTGGAACAGGGGAGTGTAGGAGGGGGGTGGTGGTTCTATGAAACGCACCTGGATTTAAGCTGATTTTGAAGGAAGAGCCAACAGAATTTGCTACTGAATTAGATGTGTGGGTGAGAAGGAGTGGATTCCAGGTTGACTGAGTGTCTGGAAGAATAGAGTCCTGAGCTGGACAAGCCTGCAGAAGGTACAGGACACAGGGTGGTTCAGGCTGATGCTTATCAGACATCCAGGTGAAGGTGATGAGTGGGCAGAAAATAACAGTACGTGCATATAAACATATATATATGTATTTTTTAAGTTTTCCATAAGGAATTATACTATTTTTATATTATTTTATCTGAAAAGATATTCTAGAAGTCACTGGTGGGGCTTTCCCTGTGGCTCAGTGGTAAAGAATCGGCCCGCCAATGCAGCAAACCCGGGTTCAGTCCCTGATCCAGGAAGATCCCAAATGCCATGGAGCAACTCAGCCCATGCACAACAACTACTGAGCCAGTGTTCTAGAGCCCAGGAGCCGCAACTACTAAAGCCTGGCCGGAGCCCGTGCTCCACAACAAGAAAAGCCACGGTGATGAGAAACCCACACACTGCAACTAGAGAGTGGCCCCCACCCTTGGCAGCTAGAGAAAAGCCTGTGCAGCAACAAAGACCAGCACAGCCAAAAATAAATAAATAAAATTATTTTTTTAAAGTCACTGGCTAAGGTCTTCCCTGGAGTTTCAGTGGTTAGGATTTCACCTTCCAATGCAGGGGGTGCAGGTCAGATCCCTGGTCGGGAAGCTAAGATCCCACATGCCTCTCGGCCAAAAAAACCAAAACATAAAATAGAAACAATATTGTAACAAATTCAGTAAAGACTTTAGACAAGGTCCACATCAGAAAAAAAAAAAGGGGGGGTGGGTCACTGGCTATATTTTACTGAATTCAGAACTCCTGAATCTTATTCATTTCTAAGTTAGCAGATTTTCCCCCTTAACAGTTCACAAGAGGTTGAGAAATACATGTGAGCTTCCTAGAGGGAGCAGTGAGTTAAGGACATGACTCCCTGGGAGCCTGGAGGAATCTTCTTAAGAAGGAAGAGCGGGCCCAGCCTCCATACCACCAGAAAGAGTCTCCATACCACCAGAAAGAGTGACAGCCCAAACCACCACTGAGACAGGATCCAGAACCCCTAAGTTTTTCTTTTTCTTTCTTTAAGCAGAGAACTCAAAGTGGAGGAAGATCTTTCCTCACTCTGCCTAAGAGGTCAAAATGGCAGCTTCCAAAGTGGAGAAAAGGTACTAAAAGAATGACAGTAAAATAGGTGAGGAAGCTAGAAAGTAGCTGGATTATAGCATGATATGCAATAGCCAATATTATTTTAAGCTAACTCCATGTGATACCTAATATATACAGGTATAAGAAAATGCTGTGGAATAAGCCCAGGAAGTATGGGTAATGTTCCTGCAGGTCTTTCTGTAAGTAAAAACAGCACTGGCTACAAATGGTCAATGTGTGATTGGGAGCCTTTTCAAGTAATAGTCAATATAAAGTTAAACATCAGTCTTAGTGACTTATTCCATGTCACTCCTTGCCATCATTTTGAAATTATCAAATGGAACACAGTTCAGAAAGGAAACCTGATGCCTTTACGAGAGATGGAGCCCATTTGTGCTCTGGGTGGGATCACCTCTGCAGGAGAACGTTACGTCTCCTCTTAAAGCAAAATTCTTGTAGGTTTTTGCCTCTTTACTTTATATTTACATTTAAAGTTGCACTTGTTCACCTACCATTGTTTAGGAAATCCTATATTTGGGATGCTTCTTCTATAATAAAATCATCATTTGTCAAAGTAAAATAAAGGGGTGGGGGGGGGGGGGATAGAGGCTTAGTTAGACCAAACATCCAGGTAAGAAAGCAGGTTGGATTCCACAAACATTGATTACTTGCTATTTGCCAGGGACAGAAGCTACAAATAGAGTCCTAAGAAGGGATTTGCAATGCAATAGGGAAAAATAAAATCATGACAAAGAAGGGAAAAGGCAAGGAATGAATGTTTATTAGTAATCACTCATTTGCCATTTATTTCATCACAATTAGGCTATAAGTCAGGAGTCCAGGTTTGCAGAGGCGAAAGGCAAACACTTCAACATGAATGCCCAGATGCAGGGGTGAACCCGAAACATTTAACCACAGACTGGTGAGAGCCTCCTGGCCAATTACCAATCCTGTCCAGACAGGTGGTGGGGAAATCCACTGAGAAATGAACTCACACTTTGTCTTAAAGCATAACCAGAAGTTTCTTACATGCAAGTAACCTCTCTGGCATTGGCCTTCCAGAAGACTGAGTTCCTTATGGAGATTCTGAGTAGGGGAAAAAAACAACGGGGCAAAAGCTGAAATTGGGGGGATGGAGCAGGGCACAAACAGAGCACAAGCACCCATGGGGGGACTGAGTCAGCAGGTGCCATACCAGTGGGGAGAGCTAGGCCTCACGGAGAGGTCCCAGCTCAGTGTACCCCAGAGGATAGAAACTGAAACCCAGGCTCCCAGCACGGGCCATTCTTCCAGGACCAAGCTCATGTGAGAAGCAGCAGAGCTACCTCCTTCAAAGGAGCTTGGAAATGAGGTCACTGGGGGACTGAGAGAGTGAAGATGGTCTCCTTCCTCATTGTCCAGGCACCAAGGAAGCTTCTCAGATCCTGGGAAGAAGGACACTTTATTCACACTCCCCAGGATGAATGTGATCAAATTTCTCTCAACCCAGCCATGTGGGAATTCAGAATTCAATTTATTTTGATTTAAAGGGAATAAAGGGAAGCTTCATTTCTTTCACACAGGGGTCTGTGGACTAAGATGAATACTCTTCATAGAGGTTTCACAGCCCCCTAGTCATTCATTTATGGAGCAAAACTAGACAGGGTGAGTAGAAGAGATGTTCAACTGGAGCTGTGGTTTTTATAGCTCTCTGAGGACAGCTTCCTACATTCTACAAGTAATGTTCTCATTCCTGCTATGGGCAGCCTCTGGACTAGCTGTTGGCAACACAAACTTAACGAGGACATGGACCCTGCCATTAGGGACATCAGTCTGGAAGAAGAGGCAGATGTGCCCACAAAGGATTCCTGAGCTCCTTGTGGGTGAAAGAGACACAATTCAAGAGTTGGTTTGTCGCCATTCACCTGAGGAGACATTCCCTGCTTGGTCAGTGGTCAATAACAAGGCACCGACACCCAGAGGCAGGTACCAAAATTGTAAGCTAAAAACCTTCAAGGTCAGAAACAGACTTAAGGGTATGCCCGGAAAATTCAGTCCAATTCAGTGCTAATTCACAGCATCCCATACTGAGAACCCTGCTCTCTAAAGGCCTCTATGACCAATAAATATTGTGAAATTATAGGAAAATTCCAGGATCCCTAACAAACAGTGAACCAGAATGGTAATAGAGGATTAGGACCTTAAAGTCTTAGCAGTTGTTGTTGTTAAGTTGTGTTGGCTGTTTTACGACCCCATGGGCTGTAACCTGCCAGGCTCCTCTGTTCATGGGATTTCCCAGGCAAGAATACTGGACTGGGTTACCATTTACTTTTCCAGGGGATCTTCCCAACCCAGGGATCGAAGCCACAACTCCTGCTTTGGCAAGCAGATTCTTTACCACTGAGCCACCAGGGAAATCCAAAAGTCTTAGTTAGGTTGCAATTAATAAATAGAAACAGTATACATGGAAAAGTTAAATGCTTTTATTTATTTATTGGCTGCGCTATGTGACACTTGGGATCCCCAACCAGTGGTAAAACCTGTGCCCCTTGTAGTGGAAGTGCAGAGTCCTAAACACTGGACCACCAGGAAAGCACCAAGTTATATGCTTTTAAAACTACCTGAGATTCCCTGACCCAATATAGTGGGCCAGGCAGATAGGACTTATGTTCTTTTTGTATTATAGAGAGTCCCATTGGGAAATAAAACAATATTTAAAGGGGATCAATCAAAAAGAGTTTAATAGAGAGATTATTTACAAAGTTGTGGGTGGGGTGTAGGGAAACCCATAAAGGATGGGTGGTGCCCTAGGGTCAGAAAGAAGGATCCTTTGCAATATCTGCCTGAAGAAGCAAGGCTACTACAGAGGCCAGAGGAGCCAGAGGAACCACAGGCCTATGTGAAGACAGCCACCTGGGAAAAGCTGTGACTTTTAATAGGGGGCTCAGCCTGGGACAACTTCACAGAGAGAGAGCTGAAGGAATAAATACCATGGCCTCATTCTTTCCTTCCTCTAATCCTCTGCTAGGGTCCCCATTAGCTGGATCCAATCAGACACAGAAGGCAAGGATGGTAGTCAATGTATCTCTACAGGTCAGCCACCTGGAACAAAGGTCAGGATAGAAGAGGGTAAGGAGTGTAAATGGAAGACATATGACATACTCTTCCTCCTGAGTCCCCAAGGAAAGATAGTAGGCAAATAGAAACGATTCACTCATTCATACTATACTACTATGGTATATATAAATATCCACCCTTTATTTCTCATCCATACTATGCAGAGAACAGGGGGGGAGCCACTGGTGGGCCAAAGGTTTGGTTGAAAGGGATGGACAATGTGAGTTAGCTGGGGAGGCAGGGCAGAGAAAGTTGCTATTTGAACATAGGTAGGAGGCCTAGAGCTGTGGGTAGGAAATCAGCTGTAAGAGGTTCTAGACTCAGACAGGTCAAATTTCACACCCACAGAGTCAGCAATGGGGCTGGAAATAAGGAGCTTAATTAAAGGATCTGTATTCTGAATGATCTGCCATCTGCCTACTCAAATCCAAATGGAAAAAAGCCACCAGTCAGGTGTTCATTCTGCCCTTGAGCATATGGACATAATGTGGGCCTTTAAGGTAAGAGGGTCTCTCAAAGTTTCAGCAAGCTGAGTGTAAAAGACAACATAAATATATCCCTGTTAAATTTCAGAATACCAAGAAGAAAGATTTGAAAAGACTCCTGAAAGAAACAAAGAGTTAACTATTTAAAAAAAAAAAAAAACCAGAATCAAACTTACATTATATTTCTCATCTGCGACACTAGACACTTGAAGACAATAGAGCAGAACCTTCAAACTGCTGAGAGATATTTAGATCTAGAATTCTATACCTAGCCAAATTATCAATCAAATTTGAGGACAGAACAAAAGCACTTTTCAAACATGCAAACACTCAAGAGTTTCCCTCCCATATACCTCTTCTGAAGAAGTCACTTAAGGAGTTAATTCTGTGTTTAGGGGTCTGATACAGAAGAAGACATGGAACTGGGAGGACAGGGAGGTGCCAGAATGTCAACTACACAGCAGCTGAAGATGCCAGTAGCCCTATCTGGACTAGGAAGAGATCAGGCTTTGGAAGAAAGGTGACCAGGAAAAGATGTGGGGGGATTCCATAGGCATATATGACAGGACTTTATAACTGAGAATCTTAAAAATTCACAGAATGCAAGGTAAATAAGGGGAAAGATACCTAGAAAACTCTAGGAAAAACTAACAACAGCATCACAGAGTTATAACAAAATGATGTAAAACCAGAGCAGATTTGAGCAGAAGTCAATAGATATGAAAAAAGAATTGCAGTTCTAAGTAATGGAGAAAATAACTGTATGTTATTATTATGTAACTGGAAGGTACATATAATGAATAAAATAGATTTCTTCTTTATCAAGAATAAAGAAAGGTAACAGCAAAGGTGGTAGGGGAAATACACAAGAAAAGTATGATCCAAAAGTATGATCCAAATATCATGTAGGACACTCCCCTGGTAGTCCAGTGGCTAAGACTCCATGCTCTTAATGCAGGGGGCCCAAGCTCAACCCCTGTCAGGGAACTAGATCTCACTTGCCACAACTAAGAGTTGGCATGCTGTAACTAAGACCCAGTGCATCTAAATAAATAAATAAAATGTAAAGGAAAACATGATGTGACTATGAGCAATTAGCCAAGCACAAGAACAAATTCTATTGAATTTTGAATTCTTCTGTGAGTAACAAAGAGTGGGGTCCCTGGAAGCACTGGGAAGGAATGTTGTCATAGTACCTTCTTAGTTCTATGGCAAACAATACTTACTCTTTATAATGTACATGTACTTACTGCCTACAACTCTTTCCCCCAATATCCACATGGATTACCCCCTTACTTCCTTCAGAGCTTTACTCAAATATCACCTTTTAGAGAGCTTATCTAACTATTCTACCTAAATTACAAAACACACAGGTATGTGTACACAGATGTAAACACACGCACACCTTGTACCCTTTCTTAGCTTCATTTTTCTTCTAAGCACAATAATCATACTAAATATTTTACTTCTTTATCTTGTTTATTTTCTGTCTCCACCTGACCCCCCACTAGAAAGTATGTTCCACAAAGGCAGGAATTTTTCTTCACTACTGCATTTACTTCTGTTTTCCCAGGACCAAGGACAGGGGCCAGCTCATGGTAGGTCCACAATAAATATTTGCCGCATTCATAAATGTTGAATCAAGCCATAGGCAAGTTACAAAAGCCATAATTGTGTTTATGTGATAGAAATTAAATGTTATTATGCTTGGCAACGCAAAAATGAAGGCACAGCATACAGAAGTGGGGGTGGAAGGGCAAAAAAATGAGAGAAGGAAAGTTAAAAGTGCTAATATCCTTATATTACTATGTGGATAATTAAGATACTTTCCAGAGTTGATGAATAAGAAATACAGGTTTAAGAAGGTTATTTAAAAAAAAAATAAGAGAATGTAAAGCCAAATAAACACATACTGAACTTAAAAAAAAATTAAGTTACATGGGTAACAATTAAATGTAACTATATTGGTATGACTGAACAATACTGGTATGGAGGTGAAAGACACATAAATTAAGTTAAATTTCATCTAACACAGCAAAAATCCACCAGCTAATTCTAAAGTTGAGGTATTCAGACATAAGCATAGTATTTTTAAGCATGGAAATAACTGCAAAAGACCTTATACTAGAAATGGTTAAACATGATTGCTGTGAAATTGTGGTTTAAACTATGAAAGACTGTATTGTATCAGACTACCCCTTCTGTAGATAATAATTATAAACTCTGAACAAAATGTTTGAAAAACTGTTTGAAGGCACTAGAAAGTGACCTGAAACAGGCATAAAGAGCTAAGGATTCAAGCTTTGAAATAAGGGAATTGTACTGGGTAAGATCTATGTTCTTATTAATTTTCCCCAAAGGCACTCCCTAGTCTCTATGGGGTGGAACAGCTTGAACTGAAACAGAGTCTGAGTTGACTTGAAGTGTTAGAATCTGAAGCAGCCGGAGAAGCCAAAAATTGACAGGGAAAAAGTCATGTGGGGGAAAAAAGGAACCACAGGATGGGGAGTCACCAAATTTGTGTATAAACTCCCCTCAAAACCTTAGCTCACCCTGAACTGCAAATATGCAGGGAAACTCTAAGAAGCCTGTTGAAAAGCAGCTGCTGAAAGAGAAGAGATTTCAGCTTTCATCTACTGCAAGGAAGACAGTTTGGGCTTAGCATCCTCCCAAGTTTAGAGGAATTTGGTCAACACTTAGGCTTTCCAAAGAACAAAGTCTCGATGAACTCTGAAATAATATTAATTGGTCAAGCATATGTGATTGAAGTTCCAGAAGGACGGGGTGAGGAGCAGAAAATCCTTGAAAAATTAACACTGTTCACTGATGCCTCATTGGAACTAATGCTGCCAGCTGACAATGGAATTACATTTCTAAAGATGAAAACATGAAGAAAAATGCTGTCAACACTGAATTCTATATTTAATGAAAATAATCTCCCAAAATGAGATGAAATAAAAATATTTTCAGATGAATCAAAGCTAAAAGAATTTGTCATTAGACTTTTAATACAAGAAAATGCTAAAGGAAGTTCTTCAGAATAAAGGAAAGTGATACCCAATGGGAACTTGAATTTACAGGAAAGAATAAACACTAGAAATGGTAAATAACTTTGTAAACATATAAAACTTTTTTCTTCCCACATTTACTTTAAAAACTGACTGTTTAAAGCAAAATAATAAGCACTGTAAGGTGGGACTTATAGTTAAGTCGCTCAGTCGTGTCCAACTCTTTGTGACCCCATGGACTATAGCCTACCAGGCTCCTCCATCCATGGAATTGTCCAGGCAAGAGTACTGGAATGGGTTGCCATTTCCTTCTTCAGGGGATCTTCCCAACCCAGGGATTGAACCCAGGTCTCCTGCATTGCAGGCAGACGCTTTATCGTCTGAGCCACTTGGGACTTATAAGATATATAGAAATAAAAGATTTAACAACAGTAGCATAAAAGATGGGGTGAGAGAGTGAATACATAGAATGATTCCATTTTAAGGTTATTGAATTTGTGAAGTATAAACTGTGATGTGGGAAGTAGTATAAGGTGTGAAATGAGAATCGGTAGATGTGAACAATAGTACAATGTAATTCTAAACAGGCTTTGATACATCAAGGATACATATTGTTAGCCTTAGAACAGCCACTAATATATAATAAAAATAGATGCAATTCAAAAATTGATAGAAGAAATAACATACAAAAACATTAAATTACTCCAAAAGAAGGTAAGATATTGTAAAAGGAAGTATGAAGGCCAAAAGAAGAAAATAAAAAACAAATCACGAGGCAGTGGACTTAAAATCAAACCACACCGATAACTGCACTAAATATAAATGTAGTATTTATTTCAATTAAACAGCAAAGAATGTCAGACTACATATAAAAGCCATATTCACTATATGCTACCAATAAAAGATGCACTTTAAATACAAAATAAAGTCTGATTGAAAGCAAAAGTGTGGGAACATATATATCATGTAAACAGTAAGCATAAGAATGCTTCAATGGTTATTTTAATGTCAGAAAAGCAGACTTCAAGACAAAGAGTATTTCTAGAGAATAAATGGAAAATTTCATAATTATAAAGGAGCAATTCATCATCAGGAAGATATAATTATCCTAAATGTGTATGTACCTAATAACAGAGCTTCAAGGTTCATAAAGCAGAAATGACAAAAATAAAGGCAGAAATCAACAACTACACAAAAAATTAATTTGAAATGGATCATAGACATAAACTTCTAAGATAAACCACAAAACTTCTCTAGAGAGCAAGGAAAATCTTGCCCACAGTAGTAGATATAATGGTCACTTGAACTAAATTCACCCATTCCAATCCATTTTAGTTCACTGATTCCTAAAATGTCAAAGTTCATTCTTGCCATCTCCTGTTTGACCACTTCAAATTTACCTTGATTCATGGACATAACATTCCAGGTTCCTATGCAGTATTGTTCTTTACAGCATCAGACTTTACTTCCACCACCAGACACATCCACAATTTGGCGTTGTTTTCACTTTGGCTCAGCCTCTTCTTTCCTTCTGGAGCTATTTCTCTGCTCTTCTCCAGCAGAATATTGGACACCTACCAACCTGGGGAGTTCATATTTTCATGGCATGTCTTTTTGCCTTTTCATACTATTCATGGGGTTCTCAAGGCAAGAATACTGAAGTGGTTTACCAGTACTCTAGAGAATAAATGGGTTTTCTGAGTTCTGTGAGCCACTCTTTTAACAAATGAATCAAACCTAAGGATAGGGTTGTGGGAACCTTCTGTCTGTAGCTGGTTTGGTCAATTAGAAGCACAGGTTAACAATCTGAACTTGCAGTGGCACCTGAAGTGGAGGGCAGCCTTGTGGGATTAAGCTGTGTAATCTGACCCTATCTCCAGATAGCGTCAGAATTGAGTTGAGTGTAAGACATCAGTTGGTGAAGGCACACTGCTTGTTGGTGTGGGAAACACTGCCAACCAACATTGGAATTGGGGTGCAGGACAAATATAGGCAAAGATCTCTAAGAACACAAAAAGCACTAGCTATAAAATAAAAAAAATTTATAACATGCACTTCATCAAAATTAAACTTTTTTTTTTTTTTTTTACCAAAAATCAGAATGCTTTCCTCCTAAAACTGAGAACAAGACAAAATGTGTACTCCTAACATTTTCATTCAACACTATACTGAAGGTTCCAGACAGGGAAATAAGGCAAGAAAATGAAATAAAAGGCATCCAGATTGAAAATATAATCTAAGTATATAGAAAACCTTATGAAATCAAGTTTAAAGAAAAAAGAAGACTACAACTTAATAATGAGTACAGCAAGTTAGCAAGATAGAAGATATCAACAAACAAGAATCAATTGCACTTCTAAGTGCCAGCAATGAACATCTGAGTGAAATTAAGACAGCAGTTCCATTCATAATAGTATCAAAAAGAATAAAAGACTTAGAAATAAATTTAACAAAAGAAGTGTAAAACATACTCTGAAACTATAAAACATTATTGAAAGAAATTAAAGTAGATCTAAACAAACAGAGAGACAATTACATCTTCATGGATTGGGAAACAATATTGTTAACATGGCAATTTTCTGCCAACTGATCTGCCTCAATATAATCCCTATCAAAAGTCCCAGCTGGGCTTTTTTTTTTTTTTGGCAGAAATTGACGAGCTGCTCTAAAATTCACATGGAAATGCAAAATGACACAAAATTGCTAAAATAATCTGGAAAAAGAAGAACAAAGTTGGAGAACTTACACATCTCAATTTCAAAACTTATTACACAGCTACCATAAATCAAGACAGTGCAGTACTGGCATAAGGATAGACATTTAGGTCAAAGGAAGAGAATCGAGACTCCAGAAATAAGCCCTTACATTCATGGCCAAGTGATTTTCGACAAGGCTACCAAGACAATTCAGTGGGGAAAAGAACAGTCTTTTCAACAAATGGTGCTGGGACAGCTGGAGAGCCATATGCAAAAGGTTGTATCTGGACAATTGCCTCACACCATACATAAAATGTAACTCAGAATACATCAAGACCTAACATAAAATTAAAACTACAAAACTCTTAGAAGAAAACAGAGGAGTAATTATTAGTGACCATGGTTAGGCAATGATTTCTTAGAAATGATGTGAAAAACGTAAAAGATAAAATTTTTTTAAAAACTGCTAAATTGAACTTCATTACTCCCTCTAGTGGATTTAAAATATAACCACATTTATAACTATTTCACCTTTTTTGAAATAATAGTAAAAGAAATTTCTATAGCAATCACTCTAATCAGTGGTCATTTTAACAGCCACTATGGTGAATTAATTTTGGGGCTTCCCTGGTGGTCCAGTGGTTAAGAATCTGCCTTTCGATACAGCGACACAAGTTTGATCCTTGGTCCAGGAACTAAGGTCCCACACGCCATGAGGCAACTAAGCCCGTGAGTCGAAACTAGAGAAGCCCATGGATTGTAATGAAGATCCAGCACAGCTAAAAAAAATAATAATAATAATTTATATATATATATATATGTGTGTATATATATATATATAAACACACTGGAAAACATTTAACCAAAGAAAAATACTATATATATATAAAAACACACTGGAAAACATTTAACCAAATAAAAATACAATAAAGACAAATTAAAAAAAATTTTTTTTTGACAAGAAGGGGCAGGAGGGCATTTTCTGAAATGACAGAAATGACCTGGACCTTGAGTGTGGTGGTAGTTACACAACTGGACCAATTAATCAAAACCAATTTACTTGAAGGCTTTCAAGTGTGCGTTTCAATGTATGTAAATTTCTGAGGAGTGGTATGAAAGGAACGGAAGATGAGCCCAGTGTTATACTTCCATTGCAAGCCCTTCAGTACTTCTAAACATTTGTAAAACATTGTGTGTTAATTACTTTAAATTCTGTAAGTTTTGGAAAATAAAGCATTACATTTGAAGCTTCTTATTATTATCACTTCATGGAAAAGAGAAGACCAGATGACATCTTCTATCTGGGAGGGTGTCATTTACCCACCAAGCCAAAGCACTGGTCAGGCAGACCACCAGGAGATCCAGGAACAGAGACATGCTCTTGAAAGCCACAGTAGAAATGAAATGGTAATCATTTATTCCCTGTTGTGGGGCTTCCATACCAAACACACAATCTCTCAAAAAATGAAAGTCAGAATTTCAAAAGCTTCTGATTTTCTTAATGCTAAAGCTTATTTGCATATCAAAATTGCCTCAGGACAGTAAGCAGAATTAGAAAATTAAGGAATTACATTAGAAGGGAGAGAAAGAAGTAGGACAAACGTGTGAAAGTATAGAGCATTCCTCTCTGTCACCGAAAAGCTGGTTTTGGGTTTAAATCAACCACCTAGCAACATTCGCAAATAAAAAGAGACTTAAAATATCACGGCTGTTAAATTTTGATAATACTATTACCACAAATTTATTTACCAACTCAATGACAAACAGATCTTTTTAAAAGTACCTATCTGTACAACATTACTCCCTCTAGTGGATCTAAAAAACAACCATGGTTGTTAACGATTTTATCTTTTGGGGAACAATAGTAAAAAAAATTTCTGTAACGATGACCCTGATCAGTGGTTATCTTACTGATCACCATGGTGAATTAATTTTGCTTTCCTGTGCAGTATGCTTTTTCCCATTCCTTCTCCTCTTAGAAAAAGGTACTTAACATTTACCTGAATAATTAACCACTCAGAAATCAGAATATGATAGACATTTCAAACATTACTTACAAGGATAAAAATCTGAAAGGTTTTATGATACTCAGCATAAATCATAAATATTCAAAGAATTTCACAGTCACTTTTGAGTAAAACACAACTTAAGGGCCATTTCAACAGCCCATTCACCCATGTGTCACTGCAAGGCATTCAAAATGGGGTGAGCAATCCTTTTCCAATGAGTAATCATTCAAGTTTCCTATCTACTTATTTTCATAAAATAAAATTTCAAACGTGATCTAGTTATTCATTGGATCCTTGAATCTCAAATACTCTTTAGAAGTTTTTGGTGGACATTTTGTCATGCCATGACTACATTTTGCATTGGGGGACATGTACATATTGTAAGGAACAAGATGACATGTTTTAGTTGGCGTGACTTACGTTTCTGGACAACTGGGTTTACTGCAACTCAATTAGTCAGGCACAGCTGCCACTTCTAGGAAACAGGCACCTTAAAGAGAGCAAAGATAATGACATTCAGTTGAGCTGATCTCTGTAGCCTAACCTAAGTGAAATTTTAATAACCAGACAGCAAGCCCTGTGATTAGATGATTTGGGATGAGTTTTACTATTACAAATAATCAAATGGAGTTTCACACATCTTTCCAAAATGAAGAATTTGAAGTGGCAACACTTCTTAGAAGTGTGGGACCTTACTGAAGTGAATTTAGGTAAAATATTGATGACAAGGTTTCACATGCTTCAAAAGTCACATTTAATGGCAGGCAAAGAAATACATTTCCCAACCAAAATCGACTGCCACCACCATCAACAACCCCACAGAGGCTCAGCTACCTAAAATGGAAATGAAAACATAATGTATGGAAATATTCTCTTAGAAAAACTCCTTAAGGCTTCACATGTATTAATGTATTAGTTTGCAAACATTAAGATCAAAGCCAAAGCAACAAATACATCCTAAAAAGTTTTTCGTCAGATTTTTATTAACGATATACAAGTAGCAGGGCATAAAAAATTAATAGGCAAAAGCCTTGAAATGTCAAACCCAATGATCTCGAGCCATGCCTACCTCCTTTGCTTTTTGTTTCAGTCTTGCTGTCTCTGGGTCTTCTTGCCTTGAGCGACTCTACATGGTTAAAAAAAGGAGAAAGAAAGGTTAACAGATGGTTTAAGAGCCCCTCATCTGTTGCAGTAAGTTAAAAACAGCAAAGGAGGGAGAAGAGGATCCAAGGTGTCAAAAACGCAAGGCCTAAATTCATAGACGTGTAATTTCAAGCCTTTAGGCTTACCCAATTAGCTGTTAAGTATTCAGTTTTAAATAAAATCTACTGTAGGTTTAAAAAAAATCAACCCACTTTACTTATAATATTGCTCACTCTTAAGTTTCAAAATAAGTTTCCATTCTTTTTTAGGTATTCAAAATGCTGTACACCAAGTCCTTCCACATTAATTAGACCCTCTATATAATTATGCCCCAAAATCTTTTATTTCCAGGAAGCCCAACTCATCTGATGGAGAAGTAGCTACGACACAGGAGATAAAGAAGTATGTGAAATGCACATGTCCTACTTCCTGGATCCCAAAATAGCCTGTGATGCCAAGCTTTCAGTCCCCAAATCTCTTGGACAATGAAATCAATCCTTAATTGCTAACAGATCTTTGCACATCTATCACAGGAAAGTGCCAGCAACATAAGGCAAAATTCCCTCCTTCCATGCTGGTTAGCATGTGCTGACATACTTGGGGCTTAAAGTGAAGAAGCAAATAAAAATTTTAAATATTTGATTTGAAATTCCAAAAGAAAAAAAATATGCCTGGTCCTAATCCAATATTTATTGGCAAAACAGTTGAAAAGGACAGAATGAAGAATGACATGCTAAGGTCCTCCCTGGTGGTCCAGTCAGTGGGTAAGACTCCACAGTCCCATGCAGGGAGCCCAGGTTTGGTCCCTGGTCAGAAAACTAGATCCCACATGCAACAACTAAGACCAGGTGCAGCCAAATAAATAAAGAGATGTTTTTATAAAGGAAAAGAATGACATGCTAAAGCTAAAATACACCCATTTAAACAGAGAACAGTGGCAGAGACCATCAGAGGGACCTGAATTTGGACACTGACACCAATGAGGAGTTGTGATGGGAGGGGAGAGACAGCATTACCGTTTACAGAAAGAGCCTCCTGATGCTGGACTAATGGGCAACCCCTTCTCTCCCAGTCTGAGCTTTCCTCGTAGCTCAGTCAGAAAAAAATCTGCCTGCAATGCAGGAGATCTGGGTTTGATTCTTCGGTCAGGAAGATCCCCTGGAGAAGGAAATGGCAACCTACTCCAATATTCTTGCCTGGAGAATCCCATGGACAGAGGAGCCTGGCAGGTTACAGTCTGAGTTGCAAGAGTCGGACACAACTGAGCAACTAAACTACTACCCTCTCTCCCAAGAGAGGAGCCCTAGCTGCTCCATGACTGCTGCCCGTCTCAGTCCTGGCTGCAGTGGTTGGACCCTCCCCATCAAGCACACAGCTGTTCATGCAGCTTCTGATGTAGAAACCGCCTGCTTTTCCTTCTTTAGACAAGCTGCACCAGATTCTCCCAGTTACAACGAGGTGTATGCGTGCTTTAGTCATGTCCAACTCTTTGCAACCCCACGAACTATAGACTGCCAGGCTCCTCTATCCATGGAATTTTCCAGGCAAGATTATTGGAGTGGATTGCCATTTTCTCCTCCAGGGTATCTTCATGACCCAGGGACAGGACCTGCGTCTCCTGCATTTCAGGAGGATTCTTTACCGTTGAGCTGCCGTAATCCCAGTAACAACAAGATCTGCCAAACAAGATCAGGGGGCTTGTCTCATCGCTCCCTCCTTCCTGCCATCACCAAAGCCTCCTTGCTTTGTTGTATGAAACTGGTAGGAAGAGAAATAAAAGGGAAAAAGAGGGCTAGTGGGGAGAAACAAATGAAGGCAGAAAACAAAAACCACATATTTCCTAGTTTTTTTGGAGTGAGGAACTAGGTGAATGGTGGTGTTATATCCGGAAATGGGGAAATCAGGCAAGTATAAGGAGTAACTCAAGAGTATGTTTTGGGACACACAAAGTCTGCTGTATCAGAGAACCAGGAGACAGCATCAAGTAGGAAGTTGTATATAGGTGACAGGGATGCAGCGGGGAGGTAATGGCTAAAGATAAGACAACTGACAGACTTGCCCTGGTGGTCCAGTGGTTGAGAATCTGCCCTCCAACGCAGGCGACACAGGTTTGATCCCTGTTCACGGAACTAAGATCCCACATCCCTGGGGCAATTGAATCAGACTGCTGCAACTACTGAGCCTGCCTACCACCACAAAAGAGAAGCCCCCAGGCACCACAACTAAGACCCCTCATGCCACAACTAAGATTCAATGCAGGCAAATAAGTTAATAAATATTTTTAGAGAAGTAAAAAGGAGATGATAAGAATCTATCAAATCTGCTAGAAGCTCATGTAATAGGAGGACCAAGAATTAACCACTGAGTATGGCAAGAAGCAGGTGTTCTAAGATCTGTTTCAGAGGAATGCTGGGGACAAACATCTGATTACAGTCATTTAAACAGAAAACCCAGGCAGAAGTGTATTCTAAAGTTTGTACCCAGGATTTGTTTGAATCAGATCTGGTAAAGTATTTCCATTTCACAAACATGGAAATGACTGTCACGAATGAAGAAGTTTATACCTACAGATCCCCAGAAATGGGCTTCCCTTGTGGCTCAGCTGGTAAAGAATCCACCTGCAATGCAGGAGACCCCGGTTCAATTCGTGGGTTGGGAAGATCCCCTGGAGAAAGGAAAGGCTACCCACTCCGGTATTCTGGCCTGGAGAATTCCAGGTACAGTCCATGGGGTTGCAGAGAGATGGACGTGACTGAGCGACTTTCACTTTCACTTGTAGTGGTCAGCCCAAGGAATGTCCTCGCTCATACTCAGTGCAACTCTCTTCCTGCTTCACAGAGAAAGCGGGGGGGGGGGGGGGTGAATCCAGTAGAATCCCCAGAAATGGGAGACCTGGCATACCCTTCAGGGCCACATGGGAAAGAACCAAGGTCAGCTAGGAGGCAGAAGGGGAGAGAAGAGCGTGGTCCAGAGCAGAAACTTTACTGGGATTTCCAAAGGAAGGAATAGATGAGGCACAGTAGGTAGGTTTAAGTTTATGATTATCTTGTCTGGATCACTTCAGCAGGCTGTGGGCTAAAGGAATGGCCCCTAGTTGTCCAGTACCTGGCCTTGGGGTGACTTAGGGCAGGGGAAATACTGGTTTGGTGTGTGAGAGTTTGATACAGGAGATGGTTGGGGTGTGAGCTTGTTAGTTTGTATATCAAAGATGCTTGCAGGGCAGTCCTTTGCTAATTCCAGGAATTACCTAGCTCCAGGAGGGGCAGTTTCCCAAAGATCAAGACCCCAAACACCAAAGCATCAGGAATACCAAAAATAAGAAAATAAAGTCAATATAAAGTGAAAATGGTCTACCAGCTCTTGAGAAATTCTACCATAAAGGCAAGCAGAGAAATGTGGTTGTGGGTGATGCAGACATTAGGACATGTTTTTAAGATGGTTGAGTGCACAGCACGCTTCTGTGCTACTGGGAATGAAGGAGTTGAGAGGAAAACTGATGAGTGGAAGAACGAAGGAATGGTCAAACCCCGTCAGAAGCAAAACGACTGACTAGGAGAAGGGATGGGATGCAGAGCTTGTATGGGGGTTGCTCACAGCAAGAGGAGAGTCCGAGTGGGAACAGTGGCCAGAAGGCTGGTGGGTGTGAGCTGATGGCTGGGCAATGAGACAGCTTTCACTGTATTGCTTCTGTTTTTCTCTTTGAAATAAGAAACAAGGTCATCATCTGATGAGAGGGAAGGAAAGGGTTTTAAAGATTGGGAGAAAGAAAAGGCAGCATAAAACAGTGGTCTTAGAGAGTGGGAGGGTGAACCAACTGGGGAAGTGGACTCACATTGCTGAGCTGTGCTAAGGGTCCCCTTGAGGTTTTTGGTCATAAAATTAAAGTAGGACCAAGTTTGGGTGTTACTGAGCAAACAGGAGGGACAAGGGAGTTGGAAGTGTTCTAAGGAGAGAGGGTAGTTATGCACCACACACATATAGACAACTAGATTTCTAGTTCCCTAAAAAGGACCAGAAGGATTTAAATCAAGTGGGAAGAGAGGCCATCTCCAGGAAATGAAATTATAGGTAGTCTTTGTTAACCTCTTTGTATTTATAGGATTTTCTTAAGCTTTTGCAGAGAGTATGTATTTCACTTTATAAACACATGAAGACAATAAAGCTATTTCAAGAAAAATTTTAAAAACTAAAAATCCAGCAAAATGAGGTTTTGTTAGGAAAGAAAGCAACTAACCCAATTTCCTATATATATATTAAAAAATCGCTGCCCTAAATTTGGATACTTCCTTGACTATTAATTTGTATATTAATGATAACCCTCTACAATAGGAAACATACTAATGAATCACTTGGGGAGAATGAAGAAAAGCACAGGACTGGAAAACATGCCACAGACAAATCTGCAAAGCTACTGAAAACACAACGGGATGTCAACAGGAGCTGCATGTCCTCTTGGAGATTTCCAGGTGAAACAGTTGGAGATAATTTTACAGCCATCCCGAGAAGGGGCTGTAAAGAGGAAAAATTCCCTCCTGGATCCATCTATGAAATAATAGAGCAGAAGCTGAGGGAAGCTTTGGGAAGGCTGGAGATGCTTATGGAGAAACCCATGCAATGGCTGCTGATATGTATGGTCCCCTCGGCCTCATGAAGCTAGGACAGGGGCCCCATGGCCTCTTCCTGGTCACACAGCTGGCTGGGCAGAGGTCTGATGTGGGAGGGAACAGGGTATCCCCAGCTTTCTGAGCTCTGAAGGCCAGTGGGATGTAGCCGTCCCGCTCACCCAGGACAGCCATTCTAACATGCCTGCTGCTTTCAAGAGGTCCCGTCCATCAGCCACAGCTGCTCATGTAAAAACTGAATCTTCTGAAACTATCAGTGCTGTTGGGACTCAATGTCTTTTGGCTTTGTCAAGTACGTGGACTTACGGGGAAAAAAATTCCTTATAAATTTACCCAGATTTACCAGCTTTTAGTTTGTTTTCACTAAATCTCAGTTTTCAGTTCTTGTCAGAAGACACGGGGCAGGTACTTGACTGAAAGACCCTTCGCCTTCTCCCACTTTAAATTTTAGGGATGATAAATTACCGTGAAATTAATTTAGCTTTACTATTACACTTTTACTGTGAGTCCTGAGCCAAGGACATTTTTATGTTAAAGTCTTTGTAGATGTAACATGCGGTATGCCTGAAATACCTCTGTGTATAATACTGATACTGGGGAAAATCTATTAATATTTTGTAAAGTGATGTGTCTGGTACGACATTGGGCTTTTCTGTGGGTGGAGGGCAGGGAACATAATTCTACAAAATATTAGAAATTCTACTGAGGGAACTGCAGAGGCATGACAGATACACTAATCTCAATAGGCTGAGGTCCTCATGAATGCGAAACTATTGTTTGAAAACATACTTTCTGATATAAATGGAAATTAGAGAGGGGGATCTTAAGATTCTCCATAAATAAAAATACTTTCCTGAATACCTTATTTTGTAGTCAAGATAATTAACTAACTCCTCAAGCCACTCCCACTGGCACAAAGACTGTAGACCATGACTTTCTCACAGGGATTTTGCTACAGTCAGGTTCAGCACATTCCAGAATGACTGTTTGTTTCAGACACTTGTCAACTTTATGAGGTTGGTAAAAGTGAGGAGGAATTCTGCTTTGCCTGACCTCATTTAGGCACAGGATACACATTCTTTTACAGTTTGAAACCTCGCGTATTCATGCTTTAATCTTTCAAACTCGCACCTTCCCAGGGCACCCTCGGCTTTCATCAGTGCTTTTCTCATAGTCATGCCTCTTATAGTTTTATAATTTTTTTTAAAGTTAATACTAGAAGAGTTTAAGGCATTGGTATCCTTTTTCCATTAAATAAAGTGTCAAAACTCCTGATGCTGTACTATACTCACCACCATATCAACCATTTCAATTTTAAACCCATTTTCCCCATTCTGATAAAATTAGAACTTCACCCATGGCACTATTACCTTATAACTTTCATTTTTAATTAAAGAAGTTAAATTGGCAACAGAAAACACTTTGCTTTCACATTAACTTCGTTAATAAAAAAGTGAAAGTTAAAAGCAGTGTATCTATGGATAAAATCTAGTTTCAAACCCCAGTTTCTCCTTTATCACATAAAGTTAAAGGTCTATGCTTATGACAATCTTAAAATAAAAGGAACAATGAAGGTTGAATATAATAAAAAACCAACTAAACTAGAATAGATATTTCTCTCAGCAAAGGTTTCACAATTCTGAGGACACTTTGGTACTTAATTAGTAAAGACAGGCAGCAAAATCCCAAAGAAAGTGAAATAAAAATAATTCTTCTCAAAAAACATGGTAGATATTGATGCAAACCTGTAATTATCAAATCTAACTAAAGAATTAATGTTAAGATATGACAGCAATATAGAGATGTAAAGGGCTTTTATTGTCATAGTTTGGAAAAGACTGATACTGGGAAAGATTGAGGGCAAGAGGAGAAGGCGGGTGACAGGGGATGAAATGGTTGGATGGCATCACTGACTCAATGGACATGAATTTGAGCAAACTCAGGGAGATAGCGAAGGACAGGGAAGCTATCGTGCTATAATTCATGGGGTCACAGAGTCTCACATGACTTAGTGACTAACCAATAACAATGAACAAGTTAAAATGTTTTTCTTTGGTTAACATAAAGAAAGGGGAAAATCTGAATGTCTTATTTATCATATATATATTTCATATATCATATATATTCATATTCTACAATTAGAGGGAGGCTCTATTCTAACCAGCTGGAAAAAAACCAAAAGAGCAGATTTCCAATTAATTCTCCCAACTTTCTAATAGATGCCTCTGTTACCTGTTATAAAAGAAAACAAAACAACAACAACAGTAAGAGCTTGAAATGGAACTAAAACAGCAACTAATACTAACAGAGAAAGCAAGAAAAAAACAGTCAAAGTTTGCATAGAACACAATTTTGTTAGAATCCATAAAACAAAGAAGATTGACCATCTCCTCTTTTTCTTAATTTAAGACTTCACCAGAGTTATAAAGAGCTTAGGTAAAGAACAAAAACACAAGTTCATGAAGACAAAGAGAACTAAAAAGAAACACCTATAGATGGATGTGTCAAATGTCAACAAATGTTTGAAAGACAAAATGGATGAAGTAAGAAGGAAAAAGTACACTCCACCCTGTCTCTCCCACTGAATGCAGTTGTAAACTGTAGACAGAATGAATGAATCAGCTATTTGAGGACTCAAATGAAAATGATAGACTGGGGGAGAGACATAATTCAAAGTCACCAAATCACATTTTTCCCCAGCCTGGAGGCAACACAGCTGAAACCTGGATTGGGCAGAACACAGTCCTTGCTCTGGTTTGAAGAGCAGGAAAGGGGTCTGCTAATGCTCAGAGTAAATGGGAGAAACATCATCCCCTTTTTGTTCTCCATTTCCTCACACTCCCAGCCCAGTGCACAGACGGGCAGGATAAATAAAGCTTCAGCTTTCTGACCAAGAGGAATAAAAAGAGGATACCTAGGAAATATGAAAGTATCTGAGAGAGTATGAAGAGGCAGAAGCTGGGAAAAGTGACCCCATAAAACCATTTATGAACTCCTGGACAAATCTCTGGACTGTGTGTGTGTGGATCTAGTCCTAAAGTACCTACCATAGACTTTTTGAGGGGAACAGGATAAGCCACAGCCCAAATCCCAGACTGACTGCTAGTGGAACCTACCTGGGATAGATCCAATAGCACTGCAAAGGCTCTGCAAATAAAATTGACATTGGAACCATAACCCATAGATCTGGTTGGAACTTGTAGCCTGAAGCCAACTGGGTAGATAAAGGTTTAATACAACTATAATATATCAACAACCTCAGATATGCAGATGATACCACCCTTAGAGCAGAAAGTGAAGAAGAACTAAAGAGCCTCTTGATGAAAGTGAAAGAGGAGAGTGAAAAAGTTGGCTTAAAGCTCAACATTGAGAAAACTAAGACCATGGCATCCGGTCCCATCACTTCATGGCAAACAGATAGTGGAAACAGTGGTTGACTTTATTTTTAGGGGCTCCAAAATCACTGCAGATGGTAACTGTAGCCATGAAATTAAAAGACACTTACTCTTTGGAAGAAAAGTTATGACCAACCTAGACAGCACATTAAAAAGCAGAGATACTACTTTGCCAATGAAAGTCCATCTAGTCAAGGCTATGGTTTTTCCAGCAGTCATGTATGGATGTGAGAGTTGGACTATAAAGAAAGATGAGTGCTGACGAATTGATGCTTCTGAACTGTGGTATTGGAGAAGACTCTTGAGAGTCCCTAGGACTGCAAGAAGATCCACCCAGTCCATCCTAAAGGAGATCAGTCCTGAATGTTCATTGGAAGAACTGATGTTGAAGCTGAAACTCCAATACTTTGGCCACCTGATGCGAAGAGCTGACTCATTTGAAAAGACCCTCATGCTAGGAAAGATTGAAGGCAGGAGGAGAAGGGGATGGCAGAGGATAAGATGGTTGGATGGCATCACTTACTCAATGGACATGAGTTTGAGTAAACTCCGGGAGTTGGTGATAGACAGGGAGGCCTGGCGTGCTGTGGTCCATGAGGTTGCAGAGTCAGACACGACTGCTCAACTGAACTGAACTGAACTAAACAACTATAATAAGTCATATTAAATAAGTTGCACTAAATAATTAATAAGACAACCATAAAATAAAGGGGATAAGGATAATAGGCCCTACATGATGGTAAGTTTCTACATTCTACCTGATTCTAAGTAGAATGAAAAGTTAACTCTGTCTTTTGTAATCCTCAGAGCAATGAAACCATTCTAAGTGATATCATACAAAAAAAGATAAACTAATATTGAATACTAAAAAATGTAAACATTACATAAGTATCCATAGCAAATTTATTTGTAATAGTAAAAAACTGGGATTGTCCTAGAATGTTCTTCAACAGGTGAATTGTTAAACAACCTGTGGTACCAATATGCCATGAATTATTATCCAGCAATAATAAGGAACAAACTATTAACCATGCAACAATGTAAATGAATCTCCAGAAAATTATGCTGGGTGAAAAAGATCAATACTAAAGGTTATATGCTATACAATTCCATTTAAATAACATTTTAAGATAGAAAATTTTAGAAAGACAGGAAAGACTGTGGTTGCCAAGAGTTAGGGCATAGGGAGCTGAAGGAAGGTGAATATGCTTATAATGTAAGAGACCAAGGGACCCCTGACTGGGGTGGTAGATACAAAAACATAAAAAAGTGATTAAATTATATAGAACTTAATACACACACAAATGAATACAAGTAAAACAGGGAATCTGAATAAGACTGTATTAATGTCCATATCCTGATTTAATATTATAGTTTTGCAAAAGTTTATAATTAGAGGAAACTAAGCAAACAGACCCAGATAGCATATTAAAAAGCAGAGACATTAGTTTGCCAACAAAGGTCCGTCTAGTCAAGGCTATGGTTTTTCCACTGGTCATGTATGGATGTGAGAGTTGGACTGTGAAGAAAGCTGAGCGCCGAAAAATTGATGCTTTTGAACTGTGGTGTTGGAGAAGTCTCTTGAGAGTCCCTTGGACTGCAAGGAGATCCAACCAGTCCATCCTAAAGGAGATCAGTCCTGGGTGTTCATTGGAGGGACTGATGTTGAAGCTGAAATTCTAATACTTTGGCCACCTCATGCGAAGAGTTGACTCATTCGAAAAGATCCTGATGCTGGGAGGGATTGGGGGCAGGAGGAGAAGGGGATGACAGAGGATGAGATGGCTGGATGGCATCACCGACTTGATGGACATGAGTATGAGTAAACTCTGGGAGTTGGTGATGGACAGGGAGGCCTGGTGTGCTGCAGTTCATGGGGTCGCAAGGAGTCAGGCACGACTGAGAGACTGAACTGAACTGAACTGAAGCAAACTGAGCAAAGGATTGCCATTATTTCTTACAATTGTCAATGTAAGCTTTTTTTAAATGTTTAAATAACCTGAAAGAGGACTTCCCTGGTGGTCCAGTGGTTAAGAATCCATTTGCCAATGCAGGGGACATGGGTTTGATCCCTGCTCTGGGAAGATTCCACATGCCACTGGGCAACTAAGCCTGTGAACCACAATCACACAGTCCATGCTCTAGAGCCCATGAGTTGCAACTACTGAGCCCATGGGCTACAACTACTAAAGTCCAGGTACCCTAGAGTCAGTGCTCTACAACAAAAGAAATCACTGCAATGAGAAGCCCAACACTGCAACTAGAGAAAGCCCACTCACAGCAACAAATATCTAGTAATAGATCTAATAATAAGAGCAAATAAATAGATCTAGTAATAGATCTAATAATAAAAATAAATAAATAAATAAAAATTTTAAAAATAGCTCAAAAGAAGGCAAGAAAAGGTAAACAGGAAACAAAATAGAAATAGAACACAACAAAATGATAGGCCTATTAAAATATATCAATGATTATATTAAATGTAAACAGTCTAAATAAACCAATTAAAAGATATTTAGAATGAATAAAAATGATCAAGCTAAATGTTGTTTACAAGCAATTCACTTTAAATATAATAATACTGGTAGATTGAAAGTATAAGGATGGAAAAATATATACCATAATGCAATAATCAAATGAAGACTTGGAATGGCAACAATTATATTAGACAAAGTATATTTTAGACCAAAAAATTACCTTAAATAATAAGAGACATTGCATAATGATTAAAGGATCAACTTAAAGCATAATAATCCTAAATGTGTAAGCAGCTAACAACAGAATGTCTCAGTCGTGTCTGACTCTTCACGACCCCATGGATTGCACCTACCAGGCTCCTCCATCCATGGGATTTTCCAGGCAAGAGTACTGGAGTGGGTTGCCATTGCCTTCTCCCAGTAATCCATGAATCAAAGGGAAAATCATAAGGGAAATTAGAAAATATTTTGAACTGGAAGAAAATGAAAGTAAACATTTCAAAATTTGTGAAGTGCAGGTAAAGCAGTGCTCAGACACGACTAAGCAACTTCACTTTCATTTTTCACTTTCATGCATTGGAGAAGGAAATGGCAACCCACTCCAGTATTCTTGCCTGGAGAATCCCAGGGACGGGGGAGCCTGGTGGGCTGTTGTCAATGGGGTCACACAGAGTCGGACATGACTGAAGTGACTTAGCAGCAGCAGCAGCAGAGGAAAACATAGCATTAAATGCTTATGTTAGAAAAGAAAGTTCTTAGATCACTAATCTAATCTTATCTTCAGGAAATTAGAAGAGGGACTTCCCTGGTAGCGCAGTGGATAATAATCTGCCTGCCAACGCAGTGGGCATGAGTTCAATCCGTCATCCAAGAAGACCTCATGTGCCTGGTACAGCTAAGCCCATGTGCCAGAACTACTGAAGCCCAAGCATCTAGAGCCTGTGCTCTGAAATAAGAGAAGCCACTGCAATGAGTAGCCTGCACACTGCAATGAAGTGAAGCCCCTGCTTGCCACAACTAGAGAAAGCCCTCACAAAGCAACGAAGACCCAGTGCAACCAAAAATAAAATAAATAATTAAAAAATAATAATAAATTAGAAGAGCAAAGAAAAAAGCAAATCAAATAGCAGAAAGGAAATAATAAAGTTAGGGTAGAAATCAATGAAATTGAAAAGAGAAGAACAGTAAACAAAATCAATGAAATCAAAGCTGCTCTTTGAAACAATCAATAAAATTGATAAATCTCTAGCAAGATATACCAAGAAATAAAAAAGATATAAATTACCAATATTAGGAATGAAACAGGGGATGTCACTACAGATCCTACAGACATTAAAATGATAACATAGGGGTACTGTGAATAACTCTACATGCAGAAATTCAATAACTTAGATAAAATCTGCCAATTTTGAAAAACACAAATTATCAAAGCTGACTCTAGGTTAAACAAAAATTCTGAATAGTCTTATAAGTATTAAAGAAATTGAATGCCTAATTTAATTTTTTTTCTAGGAAAAGGAAACTCAGATGGCTTCACTGGTGAATTTTACCGAAGATTCAAAGAAGAAATTGTGCTAATTCTTCATAATCTTTTCCAATACATAGAAGAAGGAACATTTTTCAACTCATGAGAACCAGCGTTACCCAGATAGCAAAATCTAACAAAGACAATATAAGAAATGGAAGTTATAAACCAGTACCCTTCATGGATACAGACACAAAAATCTTTAATAAAATATTAGCAATGAATTATTACAATGAAATACATTATAAATAAGATATATAAAGTATATTAAAAGAATAATAACACCACAATCAAGTGGGTTTATCCTGGGCATGCAAGTCTGGTTCAACATTTGAAAATCAATCAATGTAATCTACCATTTTAACCACCTAAAAAAGAAAAACTACATAATCACCATATAAATAAAATTTTCAACTGATATAAAAAAGCAGTTGACAAAATTAACCATCTATTTATTGAAAAATCTCTCTACAAATTCAGAACACAAGGGAACCTCCTATGTTTGATAAAAAGGCATCCACAAAAAAAACTTTTTAAGCAACCATCATGCTTAATTGTGAAAGACTTCCCCCAACACTGGGAAGGATGTCCACTGTCACCATTTCTAGTCAACATTATACAAGAAGTTCTAGCCAAGGACATCAGAAAAGAAAATGAAATACAAGGCATTCAGATTGGAAAGGAAGAAAATAAGCCTTATTTGTAGATGACATGATTTTATATGGAAAATCCCAAGTAATCTACCATAAAACTATTGGAAGTAATAAATGAGTTCAGTAAGGTTATGAAATACATGATCAATATACAAATTCAATTGTACTTTTATACTTGAGCAACAATCAAAAAATGAAATCTTTAAAAAATATTCTATTCACAATACCATCAAAAAAGAAGAACATACTTAAGAAATTTAACAAAAAAGTACAAAACTATACTCTGAAAACTACAAATCATTGTTGAAAGAAATACAAAAATATCAAAATAAATGGAAAACCATCCCATGTTTTTGGATTGGAAGACTTAATATTTAGGTTTTATATATAAATGTTAATAAGTTTAATATTTACTATATTAAGATAGCAACACTTCCTGAACTGGTCTACAGATTCAATGCTATCCTCATCAAAATTCTTGCTGGATTCTTTGTAGAAATTGATAAGCTAATCCTAAAATTCATGCAGAAATGCAAGGGATCCAAAATAACAATGGAATGGTAAACAAGATGGGGGTGGGGGGGAGGCAGGGGGTTATTGGCATAAGAGTAGACATATAGATCAAAATCCTCACATCTAAAGTGAATTTATTTTCAAAGGGTGCCAAGACAGTCTAATAGGAGAGGAATAGACTCAACAAATTGTTCTAGGGACAACTGAATAGTCACATGCAAAAGAATGAAGTGAAACCCCTACCTCACATCATAGCAAAAAAGTTGACTCAAAATGGGTCAAAGACCTACATTTAAGAGCTAAAACCATGAAACTCTTAGAAGAAAATATAGGTGTAAATTTTCATGACCCTAAGCAATGGTTTCTCGGACATGCATCAAAAGCACAAACAACAAAAGGAAAAAATAAATAAACTGGGCTTTATCAAAATTAATAACATATCTTCAAAGGACACCACTAGGGAAGTAAAAAGATAAACCAACAATGGGAAAAAATATCTGTAAATTATATATATGATAAGGGATTCATATCTAGAATATACAAAGAACTTTTATAACCCAATCACAACAACAAATGACCCTTCTACTCTTGTATTTGTGTATATATGCATATATTGTGAAATGGAATGAACTTTAATAAAATTATTAAAATAATTTCTGCATGGTAGAGTATTCATTGACTTTTACTTGTTTCTTTGTACTTTTCTGTATTGCTGGATTTGTTAAAATAATGAGTATGTATCTTTGTTAAAAATAAACAAAGTTATTTCTCTTCAAGAGTCTGTTAAAATGATAATTTGAACATATGCATCCTTTACTCTGAAAACCTCAGTAAAATTATAATAAAGTTATTTTCTCAAGAAAAGGAGACATAATCCCAAAGAAAATAAATCATAATAGAACAAACAATAAACTTTTGGGAGGTGAAAAGCAGGTGGAAGAGTGACTTAACAAACAAAAGAATGTCAGATCCTAAAATGAGAACTGATCTAATTTACACTATGCTACCTGCAAATGCCTTCTATGTATACAAATCTCATCCATTCTCCAAAGGCCTCCTACTTTTGGACATTCATATTGCAGCCCATCCTCCACTCACTCTAAAATCCTACCTCTATGCTCCTAACAACAACAATAAGAGTAATAATAATAAACCTATGGAGCATTTACCAAGGGCCCTAGTAAAAAGCCAAGGAGTTAAAGAATTAATAGACTTTGACATTTGCTTCTTATTGTTCAGTATTATTTCCCAAATTTGGATATAAACTCCTTAAGAGGAGAAATTCTATTTTATCTAGCTCTAAAATCTTTCACAGCACCAGACTCCAAATTGATAATCATTAAGTATCTGAGTTGGCTTAGTTCATAGAATACACACCTACTGATTTCTTTTAGTGTCAGTTAGCCAATGTCCAATTGGCAATCAAAAATCAAGGGAGCATGCCTCTATTGCCATTTTAGGTCTTGCCACCAAAAAAAAAAAAATGTGCCTGTTGTCCCAAAGGACAGCAGGTGGCATATCTGAGACTCATCTATCCATTTACTGCAGGGTGACCTGCCTAGTTTAGCATTTAGCAGTCAGACTTCTAAATAGCAATAAACCCCATGCTGAGTAGGCAACAGATGAAAAAAAAAAAAAAAAAGACGCCTTTTATGGCACTTCATGATAATGGCTTTATTGCCAAAAGCCATATTAGCAGAAGATGGAAGATTCAATTTATAGAATCTCCTGAATGTCTGTCTGTTCAACAACAGCCTGTTTATACCCAAGAAGAGATTGGTGCCTGTGGAAAATGTATTGGAAGGACAACCCACAATGCTACTTTCTCTGCCAAGTGAAAGAATTCACAGCCTTTTCTTTTTTAAGCCAAAAGGGGGCAAAACTAACCAAATGAATTAGTGCAGTCTGCTCTAAACTTTAGAGTCAAACTGGAGCACTGAGAATTAGGACCACCCCACTCACTGTGATAATCTAAAAGTCACTTAAGACAATTCACAGAAATGCCAGGAAAACTTTCTTCTTTTTGAGATAACAAAAGCAGATGGAAAACTGCTAAAATGGCTCAAGTATGTGGCACTTTTATAACATTTATGTGGCTCTTGAAAAAAAAAATCAGATTTAATTTACTTTTTGCTTCCCATGTCCTAGTTCTGTCAAAACCTCTTCTGTTTTTTTCAGGGATTTAAATCAGAGAACAAACTATTCTGAATATACCTTTAATTACTACCATTCAGAAACAATGTACTTCTCCGGTCCTTGCCAAAAACAGTAAGGGAGGAGGGTGGTGGAATGGAAAGTTGTAAATAAAACCTATGGCATTAAAAATGAAACAAACAGAAAAACTACACTGGCAATAAATTTTGTCAGGTGACCTAACAGAGCATTCAGCTCCTTGTGTGACCTGGAAAATTCCATGAAATCTCTTCTTTTCTATCATCTCCATATGAAGAATAAGGAAGTTAACATACTTCTACCTCAAATACCAAATATCAGAGCTGAAGGAGGCCTTGATACTCACCTTATTTATACCTGCCTTCATCTGTACATGAGTGCCTTGAAAGGCATGCTGTGGAAAAAAATGCAACAATGACAGTGCTCTGATTCTCAGAAGGTGTAAGTAGTGGGTTTAAAAAACAAACAAGCAAAAAAAAAAAAAAACTTTCACCTTCTTTATGGACAATTTTGACCTTGGGTTAACATTCTGCCTCTGACCCCTCTGGAAACCTGGTCAAAGTGTAATGTCAACTTGTTCCCAGATTGTCACTGGGTGGGGGGAGGCAGAC
Organism: Cervus elaphus; assembly: GCF_910594005.1. Taxonomy (NCBI): domain Eukaryota; kingdom Metazoa; phylum Chordata; class Mammalia; order Artiodactyla; family Cervidae; genus Cervus; species Cervus elaphus. Next base: position 44,720,313 of record NC_057818.1, read on the forward strand.
AAAGAGACTAAGCTACCTGCAGTGAGTTAATAATGCTAAGTGGGGTTGATTTGGGTCTTGTGGGTCTACAAGTCTGGTTGCTAAATCACTTCAATCGAGACCAACTCTTTGCAATCCTATGGACTGTAGCCCACCAGGCTCCTCTGTCCATGGAATTATCCAGGCAAGAATACTGGAGTAGGTTGCCAGTCTGGTTAGATCTAAGAAAATCCCTAAGATGAGGGGCTTATTAAAACAAAAATCATTATACAAATTTTCTAAAGTATGGGTATATTTTAGACACCTTATCATGTTTTTTCTCTTTTTTAGCCTTTTTAAATAAAATAAACATTCAGTTCAGTCACTCTGTCGTGTCTGACTCCTTGCAACCCCATGAATCACAGCACGCCAGGCCTCCCTGTCCATCACCAACTCCCAGAGTTTACTCAAACTCATGTCTATCGAGTCAGTGATGCAATCCGGCCATCTCATCCTCTGTCGTCCCCTTCTCCTCCTGTCCCCAATCCCTCCCAGCATCAGGGTCTTTTCGAATGAGTCAACTCTTCGCATGAGGTGGCCAAAGTATTGGAGTTTCAGCTTCAGCATCAGTTCTTCCAATGAACGCCCAGGACTTATCTCCTTTAGGATGGACTGGTTGGATCTCCTTGCAGTCCAAGGGACTCTCAAGAGTCTTCTCCAACACCACAGTTCAGAAGCATCAATTCTTCGGCGCTCAGCTTTCTTCACAGTCCAACTCTCACATCCATACATGACCAGTGGAAAAACCATAGCCTTGACTAGACGGACCTTTGTTGGCAAAGCAATGTCTCTGCTTTTTAATATGCTATCTAGGTTGGTCCTAACTTTCCTTCCAAGGAGTAAGCGTCTTTTAATTTCATGGCTGCAATCACCATCTGCAGTTATTTGGGAGCCCAAAAAAACAAAGTCTGACACTGTTTCCACTGTTTCCCATCTATTTGCCATGAAGTGATGGGACCAGATGCCATGATCTTAGTTTTCTGAATGTTGAGCTTTAAGCCAACTTTTTCACTCTCCTCTTTCACCTTCATCAAGAGGCTCTTTAGTTCCTCTTCACTTTCTGCCATAAGGGTGGTGTCATCTGCATATCTGAGGTTATTGATATTTCTCCCGGCAATCTTGATTACAGCTTGTGCTTCTTCCAGCCCAGTGTTTCTCATGATGTACTCTGCATATAAGTTAAATAAGCAGGGTGACAATATACACCCTTGACGTACTCCTTTTCCTATTTGGAACCAGTCTGTTGGTCCATGTCCAGTTCTAACTGTTGCTTCCTGACCTGCATACAGGTTTCTCAAGAGGTGGGTCAGGTGGTCTGGTATTCCCATCTCTTTCAGAATTTTCCACAGTTTATTGTGATCCACACAGTCAAAGGCTTTAGCATAGTCAATAAAGCAGAAATAGATGTTTTTCTGGAACTCTCTTGCTTTTCCATGATCCAGCGGATGTTGGCAAATCATTTTTTTAAAAAACCAAAACCTTGTAACCCTCACCAAAGTCAAGACATACACATCTAGCAACAATCCCAGAAATCCCTCCATAAGCTCAGTCTCAATGTCAAGCCCCTCCTGCTCCCCAAAAGGAACTACTATCCTGTTTTGCTTATATGTGTATATGTGTATGTGTATGTCTGACTCTTTTTCCCTTTTTTTAATATATATTTATTTATTTGGTTGTGTCAGCTCTTAGTTGCAGCACACTGGATCTTCACTGCATCACGCGGGATCTTTGTCGTGGTGCACAGACTCTGTAGTTGTGGCTTGAAGGCTCAGGAGCATGCGGGCTTCAGCAGTTGCAGCACGTGGGCTTAGTTGCTCCAAGGTATATGGGATCTTAGTTCTCTGACCAGCGCTCAAACTCACATCCTCTGCATTGCAAGGCAGATTCTTAACCACTAAACCACCAGGGAAGTCGCTGTGTGTCTGATTGTATCACCAAGTATGCACACCTAGTGTGTACCTTGTCTTGCCCTTTGGGAAAAAGTAATACGTCTTGGGTCTCTCTTAGTTTTACAGGTCCCTCTCCAACTCTTTTTCATTTATAATTTATCTGTTGAAAAGCTGGCGCATTTGACCTATAGAGTTAGTTTTGCTGATGGATACTGTTGGTGTAATTCACCATGTTCCTCTATATTTCTTGCAAATGAGCCGCTGGATCTAGAGGCTGGATGAGAGTCAGATTCAACCTCCCTGGTGATACCACAAGGGTGTCAGTTTTTTCAATAGAAGGCACATAAAGTCTGAGAATCTTTCTTCTTATGATGTGAGCAGCTGTCAATGCACCATGCTCGGGTCCACTAAAGTGATGATATTCTAATTCTGACGTTTCTTATTTATTTGTTGGAATGTTTTTATAAATAGATGCATCCCCTCTTACCATTGGCCCAGGTCATTTAGAAAAGTCAGAATAAAGGCTTTAATCTTTCCCTTTGTTTATCAATTTCAAGATAATAAATTGAATTCCTTTCATCTGAAGGTGAGCAACCGGGCTGTTATTTTAAAAATCATTACACACTCGTGAATTTAAACATATTTGATAAGTTTTGATTCATTACAAATACTTCTCTTATTGTAGATCAAATAGTCTCAAACTTGGCTAATAAAATTCTTTTCAAATTATCTCCTGAGTCCTTCTGACATGAACTAATAGTTTCTGTTAGCTTCCTCACTATTTGTTAAGATGTTTTAGATCATCTTGCACATTTTCCATCCCAGACGTGGAATCAGCCATTTCTCCAAAAGCCCTGGTTTTTATATTTATATATAATATATATTTAATATATATTATTAATTTAATATATTAATTTATATATATTAATTTAATATATATTATGTATAATTTTATTTATTTATTTACGGCTGTGCTGGGTCTTCATTGTTGTGAGGGCTTTTCTCTAATTGCAGCAACCAGGGGCTACTCTTCGTTGCAGTGTACAGGCTTCTCATTGCTGTGGCCTCTCACTGTTGTGGCTTCTCATTGCAGAGGACAGCTTCTAGGGTGCACGGGCTTCAGCAGTTGCAGCTCATGGGCTCAGTAGTTGCAGTTCCTGGGCTCTAGAGCACAGGCTCAATAATTGTGGTACATGGACTAGGTTGCTCTGCAGCATATGGAATCTTTCCCAGCCAGGGATCAAATCCATGTCTCCTGCATTGGCAGGCAGATCCTTCACCATGGAGCCACCAGGGAAACCCACAGCCTGATTTCTTCTGATGGGAAATGACATGATAAGGCTATATGGTCTGGGCACTGAGAATGCTCACTCATAGGCCTTCTCATTAGTCAGGGCTAGAAATATACATTCACACACACACATTTATAATATTTTTTTAAATAAAATAGTTCTTGAGTTCATACTGATAACTCCTCATTTAAACTCAAGACCACTACTGTTTCATACAGTCTCTCTTTATTACATCTATGTCTCCCTTCTTCCACACTGGGAACCCTAGTTCTCTAAAACACAAGAGATGATAGAATATCTCAAAACTATTCATTTACTTCATCCCACATCATACACACAATGGTCTCAGATTACAATACTAATACTATCACCACCGATCTAATTACTGAGAACAGTTTTTAAAAATTTGTGTATGCTCTCTCCTTTCTCCCCTATTATAGTTATATTGACAGTATCAGAGCATACAGCCATTACATACCACAGTCTCTCCCTTTTGCCTTCAATTCTTTATATTTACCAGCAGTCCTTATACTGGTGTCTTTCCTGTCATTTGGATAGTCCGAATCTCTTTCTCTAGTAGGCTCCTAAAGAAGGGTACATGGAAACATTATTTTCTGAGTTCCCATAAATTGATAACAGTAATCTTTTTAGTTGAAAGTCAGTTTTCTTGGATATAAGATCTTTGGCCCCCATTTTCTTTCTAGGAATATCTAAATATGACTCCTTTTTTTCTGGCATAAAATGTTGCTGTAAAAAATAAAAGTCAATATTTCATTGACTTTCCCTTCTCTAAGTCACTTCCTCTTCTCACTTAGAGAGTCAAAGGAATTTTAATCTAGTTATTTTAGCAGAATAAGTCTTGGTATTGGTCATTCTGAATTAATATTCACTCTGGATCAATATTCTAGGTAAGTGGTGAGTTTTTTTAATACGCAATTTCAAATATTTTTTAATTTTAGAAAACTTTTCTGAAATTATAGATTTTAGCATTTATTCTCTTCCCTTGCTTAGTCCTCTTCTTCAGGGTATCTTATTACTTATATGTTGGACTATCTTTGCCTATCTTTAATATTAGTCACTTTCTCTAAAATACTTTTATCTCTTTCCTCATTTATTTTTTATGTATAACATTTTCATCCTTTTAACCATTTTAAGATATTATCTGTTGTTTTATTTGTGCTTGTATTTTTTCTAACTTGTCTTCATTCCTAAAATAATTTCCTCGGACTTCCCTGGTGCCTCAGTGGATAACAATCCGCCTGCCAATGCAGGCGGTACAGGTTCGATCCCTGGCCTGGGAAGATTCCACATCCCATGGGTCAACTAAGCCTGCGCACTATGCCTAGAGCCTGTGCTCTGAAACAAGAGAAACCACCACAATGAGAAGCCCACGAACCACAACGAAAAGTAGCCCCTGCTTGCCACAACTAGAGAAAAAAGCCCTCACAAAGCAATGAAGACCCAGCACAGCAAAATAAATAAATATTTTTAAAAAAAACAAGAATCTTTAAAAAATAGTTAAAAGAAACAAAACTTTTAAATAAATTAAATAAAATGCTTTTCACTTTTATTTTTAAAAGAATTTTGACACCTTTTTATATTTTTCTAATTCTGATTTATTCTTTCATGTCTTATATAATTTCTTAGCATCTTTTCCCTTATGTTGAAACAGAAGGTTACAGTTTGGATTTGTTTTATGGGCATATCTTTATGTGTGGTTTCATTGTCTGAAAGTATGTTATTCTGTCTTTTAATTTCTCTTTAAAATAATAATAACAACTTAGTGCAGGATTTGGCCTCAGTTTCCTGCTCATTTTTATGTAAAATTCATTTTCCTGAAATTTTAGAAGGGGTTAGCTTTTTTAATTTCACGGAGCACTTGCTCCTATTATTTTCTCCATATGTTAAAAAAAAATATGAAGGTTTGGGGATTTCCCTGGTGGTCCAGCAGCTAAGACTCCCAATGCAGGTCCTAGAGCTCTAGTCAGGGAACTTGATCCCACATGATGCAACTAAGAGTTCACTTGCTGCAACAAAAAAGATCCCGCAAGCTGCAACCAAGATCCAAGATCCCGAGTGCCACAACTAAGACCTGGTGCAGCTAAGAAAAAGAACATATGAAAATTTTTCAATGGAGGTCTGCTTTCAGAGATTTCCTGGCTCTGTTCCCCTTCAGCACTTTTATCTGGGCTTTCTCTTTCCTTTCTCTCTATCGTCCCAACTCTGCTCAACATAATTTCCATTGCTAGCAGTGTTTTCCTGGTATGGGGACCACACCCAAGAAGGCACAAGCTGGAAGAGTCCATAGAGCCTAGTCTAACCCTGTCCTTCAGACCTTACTGCAGACCTACCCAGGACAAAAGGTGCAGAATCCCCCATCTCTGCTACTGTTCTCTAATTGTCCCACTCACATTTTGGTGAATGTGGCTATTTTGGGGGTGCTATTATTCTTAAATCCATCAAATGTCCCATTAGCTCTCTCTGCATTCTTCCACAGAGAGACTGATGCTCTAAAGGTCTGTGGTTGTTAGTTTGTCTTCACCCTTGGGGATTTAGGGTATGGGGGAGTCCTTGTTACTAGTTTTGCTGCCAATGTCATCCATGGCTTTGGTTTTTCCATCCAAGGATCTATTTTTATGTGTAAATTTAGAGAGATCAGAAAACTCCCGCTACAACTGTTAGCATCTTCCCAGAATCTCTCATTATTATTTTAAGTTTAACATGATCATCTGAACCACTAATATGAACGCCAGATACCAGGATGGGTCTACATGATGTGCTTATGGTATCAATACAAGAAACTGGGATGAACATAAAATTCTCAAGTATTATAATAGGTACTCAAAAATTGTCTTGCCAATTTTTTTTAAATGATGTGTATTTTGTCATGCGTATTTGTTTTGGCACCTCTATAAGAGATTCACGTTTATGATTCCTTTCTGCCTTAATTCCATTGTCTGTGTAAAAAAGCATAGTGTTTTTAAAATATTAAAAAGACATAATTTTTATTCCCTTGTGGTCATAATGCATCAACTAAGATTTGATGTATCAGGAGAGGAATAAGTGGCATAGCCAAAAACAGATGGGTCCTAATCAGCTTTCCATCGCAAAACTAGCTTTTTGAAGATAACAGAAGGATCAATATCCTGAAGGCTGAGTTTTCTTGAAAAAGAAAAGCTTCTCTGGTCTCCAACTCTAGAGTTCCTCTATAATCCAAACTGAGAAGACTTACCCTAGGGAAGACCACTTCCTGAGGTAGAGAAGAATCAAACTGTGACAGAAGGGAAATTCCCACTGGACAAGTAAGGAAGAGCCTTCTGTGATGAAGGAGCACCAAAGGTTAAGGAAAATTTCAGAAGGAATCCATCTTGATCTGGGTTCCCACAAAAGCAGAACCTGTGAGGTATATTCATTCGTGATCACAAGTAGCAGATTGCTGGCACAGGAGGAGTGAAACAGGAACAGCCAGTTCAGGGTGCACTCTTACATTGGCTACCACGTCAGACATGGTGACTCCATCCCACGGGACCACCGCAGGAGCTTTATAAAACATCTAGGAACCACCACCCCCAGCCTCTCCCCACCCAAAGAAGAAAAGTGATGGCACCTGTGCCCCAAGGATTAAAGGTTTCCCTGGGGGTAATATCTCCCCTGCATTTCCAGGTTGCTCAAATGGTTGCACAAGTGTCAGTGCTGAACGGGTACCCAGGAGCAGCCCACGTCACAGCATCAGAAGCCTCAGGGCAGTAATCAAGAGCCATCAGGAGGTGCTGACTGGTTTCACCTGTGTGTGCAGAACTGATCGCTACTGCGGCCACAGCGACGGCTGTAAGAGCTACATACACAGGCGGTGTCCAATATAGGACCCACTGGAGCTCTTGCCACGGTGACAGTGAAAAATTTAATGAGATGTTCTAACTTTCATAACAACGTGATTAGTCACTTTCTGCGTATCTACAGACTCTGCCAACATCGGATTTTTATTCATTTCATGTGCAATAAAGGACACACAAAATGCTATATAAAATGTAAAAGAGGAACTTCCCTGGTGGTCCAGGGGCTAAGACTCTGCACTCCTAATGCAGGGGATATCCCTGGTCAAGGAACTACATGCCTAAACTAAGAGTTCTCATGTGGCAACTAAAGATCCCATAAGTGGGCAACGAAGATCAAAGATCCCCAGTGCTGCAATTAAGACCTGGCACAGCCAAATACATAAACATTTTAAAAGTGCAAAAGTAGACTTCGTTAGTTAATATCTTCACAGACAGCAGACCTGCCCCTGCTCTGATGGGAGATTCACTTTTCCCAGATCGTATGGGATCTGCATTTTTGTTACAGAGTCCTCTCCACCTTCAGAGCACTTAGCAAGCTCTGCTGCGGGCTGACACAGTCCAGGTTCTCTCCCCTGCCCCCTGACCATGCCAAGCAAATGAAGAGCAAGTCTTCTTGTTAGATGGCGTTAGTCTCACCAGAACCCAGGGAGCTCCCAAGTTTCCCATATCACATATGAAACACCAGCAGACTCCTCGGACACACAGCCAGCCTCCCCCAAGAACCATTCAGGAGCTGCTTTTTTCAGTATCCTTGAATCAACAATGTCATTACTGAATTTCTGTAGCTTAATGTAAGCTTTTAATATCCTTTCACCCTTTAATATCCTCTTCAAGCAGGATAATGTTCTCCTTACAATACTATCTATCTTGTCACTTACATAACATGATGAAATTACGTGTCTTCCTTCAGGTCAGCAGCCATGTCTGAGCACCTCTGCACCCACCAGGATATAGCAAACAGAATGGCTCAATCAATTTTAGTGAAACTGAAATGGAGGAACTTCCCTGGTGGCCCAGTGGCTAAGAATCCACTGCAAGGGGCCTGGGTTCGATCCTTGATCAGAGAACTAGATCCCACATGCAGCAACTAAAGATTCTGCATGCCATAGCTTTTCAAAAGAGCCTGAATCTTGCAACAAAGATCAGAGATTCAGCATGCCACAATGAAGAACAGAAGCAGTCAAATAAAAAAACAAATAAATATTTTTTAAAAATCCGAAATGGTGTTTTAAGTTTAATAAATATCTGAAATATGGTTATCTTTTGGTAACTGCATATTTATGGTGTTCATCTCAGCCTAGATGGCAGGCTTCTTTTTACAGACTGGGGTCCTCAGCTTGCTTCATCATTGCACTAAACCATGAACCCTGGGCTGGGGGTGAGGCAGACTCCCGCCAGGTTCCACCTGTCGAATGACAACTAGAGCCAACATTTACCAGGTGATGGATAGCACTCTATGTCCTTTACAGATTTTAACTCATTTAATGCCCCAGTCAACCCTTTAAGGTTGGTACTATTGTCATCTCCATTGTACAGGTGAGAAATTGAGCAAGTTAATTCACTAAGGTCCCTCAGCTAGGAAGTGGTGGTTTTATTTCCAACATGTAAAGTGTCTTTTGGGCATTTCTTCTCTGAGGGCTGACAGAGCTGCCAAAGCGCTCTGGGCTTCTCTTTGATGCTGCCTTGGTTCCTCCCTAAACCTTTTATGGCTTCTAGCATCCCCATTTCCACAATGAACTCTGTCTCCTTTCTGAGAAATTAGAACCATAAAACAATAACTGTGGTTCTTTCTACTCTGAACACGTCTATCCTACTTATCCCTCAAGGACGGTCCCTCCCAGGCGGGTAGAGCAGCCGAGCTTGTACTGGGTGCTGACAGCCACTCCTGGGCCCTCACAGTACACAGAGCATCGTGCCAGACATCTTGTGTTCTGGGAACTTGGAAGGAGCCCTAAATCCATGAACACACAAATACCACAAGACCTGCCAGTGAGACATGCAAACAGCATGCCAGAAGAGTTCAAAGCAGGAAGAGAGCACTAGGAGTTGACTGGAAAGGCCTCCCAGGTAACATTTAGGCAGATGGAAAAGACAGCATCTCAGGCAGGGAGACCAAGTTTGGAAAAGGCACAGAAGTGGGAACACAACTGCTGCTTTTGTTATTCTTTCAGTTCCAGGTTTGGTGACTCCTTCTGGGGAGGGAGATGGAATTGCTGGCAGAGACTGCCACTTGCACTTGGAAAGAAGCTCCACATTATGTTCGATCAGAGGTTGGCAAACTCAGGCTGTTTTTGTGAATGTAGTTTTCATGAACAGCCACAGCCAATCATTTACAACGGTCTGTGGCTGCTCGCCCACTGCAGCAGCAGAACTGATCATGTGAGAGACCAGAGGGCCCAGAGAGCCTAAAATATTTACTATCTGCCCCATTAAAGAGAAAGTTTGCTGACCCTGGTCTAAAATACCAACTCTCCAAAGGGGAAGTGACAGGTGGCACTACTGGTGTATTATATTAAAAATCATTTATCTAAAGCTTCAGAGAAATCAAGATACCCAAGCTAAGTGCATTCTCAAAAAAACTATCAAAGAAAATAATCTGAAAAAACTGATACTACATATTCAAAGGTAACCCTTTCCATGTGTTTCAAAAGATCCTAGAGCACACTCTGATCTGCCAAATCCCATGGTTACGTAACTGAGGCTCCCAGCGGATTTGGGATTTCATTACCAAATTCTCTCATTCTTTCATAGCAACCAATTAAAAAAAAAAAACAAAACAAAACTCAGAGGTCATCTGTATGCTATTTGTTAAGCATATGTTAAATAAAACATACATGATCCATAGATGTGAAATAACTTTTAAAATTTTATTTATTTATTTTCCACTGCCCTGGTCTTGTTGCTGCACTTGGGCTTTCCCTTCATTGCAGTGCATGGGCTTCTCACTGCGGTGGCTTCTGTCATGGAGCACCAGCTCTAGAGTCCTTGGGCTTCAGTGAAAGTGTTAGCTCCTCAGTCGTGTCAGACTCTTTGCGACCCTATGGACTGCAGCCCGGCAGGCTCCTCTGTCCATATGTATTCTTCAGGCAAGAACACTGGAGTGGGTTGCCATTCCCTTCTCCAGGGGATCTTCCCAACACAGGGATTGAACCCAGGTCTCCTGCATTGCAGGCAGATTCTTTACTGTCTGAGCCACCTGGGCTTCAGTAGTAGTGACTAGGGGGCTCAGTAGTTGCAGCTCACAGGATTAGTTGCCCTGCAGCATGTGGGTTCTTCCCAGATCAGGAATGGAATCCGTGTCCCCTGAATTGACAGGCGGACTCTCAACCACTACCAGGGAAGCCCCTAAAATAACTTTTAAAATTCAGTTGAAAATGTTTTATAGGGATAACGATAACAAAATTAATATGCATTAAAGCCAAAATCATGTTACCAATAATATCACTACACTAGAGAATTCCTCATCCCTCAAAATGATGATTAAAGGAGAATCTGGGTGTGGGTATCCATGTACACTTAAGTATTTGTGAGAATGGGGGAAAGGCATTGATAGACGGGGAGGTGAGAGGCACAGCAGAAAAAGCTTGCCCTAGAAGACACAGGCCTTAGTCAGAACTCAGCCAGGAATGAGGCATGGGTCAGAGCATGTCACCTGGGGCTCAGCTTCTCTGGGAAAGGAATCCTGCTAGGTGATCTCCAGGGCTTTTCCATTTTGCGCTTCACGAAGGTTAACAGAATATGAGAATATATTTTAGATCAAGGGAACATTGATGTCTTTAATGAACATTAACAAAGGAATTCCTTCTATAGCCTTCTGTTATTTTTTTGGTTACTGTATTTAAATAGACTCTCTCTACTTGCAATAATACAATTACTTCGTGTACAACCTAATATTACCTAGACTTCCAAGAACCTTATTGTGTTGGACCCTCCCAGATCAGAGAGAAAACTGTAGAGCAAGAGCAAGAGCAAGGAATAAACACAGAAGTCCCCTGAGAAGAGTAATGCTGTTAAGAAACAGCCCGTGGCCTTAAGCAGCTGCATGATCACCCACTAACGGTGCTCACTTTAAGAGGATGTCGCAGAAACAGGGAAACTGCATGCCTACATTCCCTCCTCAGTGCTCATCAACAGCAGTAATGAAGGCTGCCCTCCAGGGAAAATTAGAATGAGATTTGGGAAATGGCAGAAAGTACGTAATAAAAGAAGAGGGAACATGTTAGAGGAAAGCTCAATGTTATCAAAGGAGCAAAGATAATAAAAGAGGGATGGGGGAGATGACTTTCTTCCATGGCTTTGTCTCCTGACAGAGGAAAATGTTCAGGATGCACAGATTCCAAAGAGTCACATAAACTAAAAAACCAGGGACTTCCCTGGTGGTCCAGTGGCTAAGACTCTGCACTCCCAATGCAGGCAGTCTGGGTTCAATTCCTGGGCAGGGAACTAGATTCCAAATGCTGCAAGTAAACATCCCACAGAGCACAAGTAAAGATTACCACAGGTCACAACTAAGGCTCAGCACAGTCAAATAAATAAAAAAATATTTTAAAAAAAAAAAACAAAAACAGCAACCAGTTGGTGTGGTATGAGGAAGATAACAGATCCACAGGTGTTCAAAAACAGAAGGTGTAAACATGTAAGTGGTGACAAAGTAGGGCTGGTAATCAGATTCAGAGTTGATAGATCAATGGTCTAGAATTGCCACTCAGAGGATGGTCTGCATCCAAGTGGGTGTGTGATCAAAGTTAGGATGTGTGTTAGTTACCCAGTCATGTCTGACTCTTGTGACCCCATGGACTATAGCCCACCAGACTTCTCTGTCCATGGATTCTCCAGGCAAGAATACTAGAGTGGGTTGCCATTCCCTTCTCCAGAGGATCTTCCCGACCCAGGGATAGAACCCAAGTCTCCTTCGTTGTAGGCAGATTCTTTACCATCTGAGCCATCAGGGAAGCCTCAGAGATCACTGAGAGGGAGGTGGAACACCAGAGCCAGGGAAAAGGAGCATCCCCTCAGCTGGACACTACTGAGAACCAGTAAGGAGATGCCCAGACATCAACCACAGAGCAAATGACAAGGGAGTCATTTGGGGCTAATGGGGCTGGCTGTTCCAGTGCAAGGCTGGTGCTGAAAGGTAGTCAGGATTGGGTGGACAGAGAGGGAAGGGGTGTAAGAGGACATGGAACCCTGTGCATGGACAACTCCTTCTGGAATGTGGCAGGGAAGGGTGAGGAGAGTTCTTTAAAAATCCAGACAGATCTGAGCTTGTTAAATGATAAAGAAAGGATCCAGTTTGTAGGGAAAAAATGTGGAATATATGAGGGGGGCAGGAAGGGATGATCTGCAGCAGTAATTCTCAAATTGTGAGCCAGGATCCACCAATGGTTGAAATATCAATTTATTGGCCAGTATTTTAAACATTAAGCTGAATGGATACAATAAAACAGAACAAAATTTAAAATACCAGAGAATTTCCAAATAAGGATTGCTTCCTGAAACCAGTAAGGGAAGCGTGTGTATACATGCTTGTGTGCACACCAGAACACAGTGTAGCCACGGAGTTCAATGAGAAAGTATGGAAGCCATTGATGTAACGGGCAAGGCTAGAGAAGGTGGAGGAGGCCAGGGTTAATGGCATCCATGTGACAGAGTGTTTTAGAGAGAGCAACAGCCCCCGCCCCCCGCCCGTTGTCCCAGAAACAAAGCAGAAGAGGATGGGGTGTTCTTGTAAGCAACAAATCAGAGACAAGATTCCTTCTGATTTGGGCCCCCAACCCTGATTCTTCTCTCTTTCATCCCTTCCCTCTTAGATACCTTCCATTACTAAGGCTTGACCATGAGGCCAGCAGTGAGGAGGAAGATATAATATGAAAATGGAAGGTCAAATGCCAGCAACTTCTATTTCCAAGAAATTTCAGGGTGGGGGATGGGAAGGAAAGGAAGAGACTGAAAGTCTAAGAAAAAGCAGAGCAGTTGATGGCCTGGAGGACCTGGTCAAAGAGCAGCCATGGTGGAGGCAGCTGACCCAGAAGGACATGTAGATGTGCTCAGAATACAATGTCTGAAATAGCAGGACCCAACGATGACAAGTTCAAGGTGAAGTGGCTGAAGTGAGTAATGGAGGTCAGTGGAACCATGGGGTCACAATGCTAGATGGGAGGTACATGGGCACCCTGAAGAACTCCAGGACAACTGCAGGGCCCAGAAGAGAGAAAGGCCACAAACCAGATGCTCAAGTCCTCCACGCCTTGACCTCCTTGGATAATAAAACTGCTGCCCTCTGCTGGCATAGAAATGGGGGCAGTCTCCTAGGAGTACAGAGGCAGAGTCAGAGTTGGAGCTTCTGGGGGCTCTCAGACAGCTTATCATACAATTCCCCTGTTCTTAGGCCCAACTTCAACCTTGGTCTGCCTATTTCTAAGCCTTGGCAGGATTCTGTCATGTAAACTGGATGTGGCTTTTCCCCTGCCAACTTAGACTACAGCTATCTTCTCTACTAAGTAAGTTATGTGTTTTTTAGCTCATTCATGTGCTTTTTAACTTCCAAAATGTTGTATTCTTCTTTCTTGTTTTTGTTATTGTTGTTGTTGAATGTGGGGGAGGGGTTGTTTATTATTTCTTTGTTTTCTTGGTTGGGGGGGAGGTGGTCCTAGAGGATTTTTCCTTTTTAAAAAAAAATCATTTTAGAACTTCCCTGGTGGTCCAGTGGTTGGGACTCCACCTGCTGATGTAGGTTCAAGCCCTGGTCCAGAAAGATCCCACATACCACGGTGCAACTAAGCCCACGAGCTGTAACTACTAAAGCCCACGTTCCTGTGCAACAAGAGAAGCCACCTCAATGAGAAGCCCATGCACCACAACTAGAGAGTAGACCCTGCTCGCCAGAACTAGAAAAAGCCCGCATGCAGTGACAAAAACCCAGAGCAGCCAAAAATAGGAAAAAAAAAAAAAAAAGAAGAAGAAGAAGAAGAAAGAAAATGCTTACTTACAAGGAGGATAGGGAAAAATAAAATTTAAAAACTAAAATAAGAAAAATAAATCATTTTACTCTTGTTTCGGTAGGCTTCAGGAGGGATCATGGGGGCTTCCCTGGTGGCTCAGATGGTAAAGAATCGATCTACAATGAGGGAGACCTGGGTTTGATCCCTGGGTGGGGAAGATCCCCTGGAGGAGGGCATGGCAACCCACTCCAGGATTCTTGTCTGGAGAATCGCCATGGACAAAGGAGCCTGGTAGGCTATAGTCCAAGGGGTCACAAAGAGAGGGACAAGACTGAGCAACTAAGCCCAGACATAGCACAGGACTCTAAGAAAATTCATGTGCTGAATCCACCTTTTTTTTTTTTTTAACTATTGACTTAATTTTATGGGCTTCCCTGGTGGCTCAGTTGGTAAAGAATCCCCCTGCAATGCAGGAGACCTGGGTTCAATCCCTGGGTTAGGAAGATCCCTTGGAGAAGGGAATAGTTACCCACTCCAGTATTCTGGCCTGGAGAATTCGATGGACTATGTAGTCCATGGGGTCACAAAGAGTTGGACACAACTGAGCAACTTTCACATTTTTATAATTCCAAATCTAATAATACAATAATCATTTCCACACACAAAGATATGTGCTCTTCCTGTTGTGTAAACAACTTGCCTCAGTCTCCAACCCCAGGGCCAGCTGATGGAGTTAACTGAAGGGTGTTCAGTCATAGAAGCAATTTGCCCAGAGCCAAACACATCCTCCCGGCCAGACCATGCCAGGGCTGTGTCTCTCACAGACAGTTCCCACCCCATTGGGAAGAAGCTCACCAAACTGTTCTTTAAACATCACAGCTGGGTGGAATCCTCATCCATTTAAATAAAACATTTTAAAACATCCTTTCACTATAATGTACAGATACAGAGCCCAAATAAATGATTTAAGGAAAAAGTAATTCCTTCATGAGTAAATAAGACGTCATCTAGTTCAGTTCAGTTCAGTCACTCAGTCGTGTCTGACTCTTTGTGACCTCATGGACTGCAGCACACCAGGCTTCCCTGTCCATCACCAACTCCTGGAGTTTACTCAAACTCATGTCCATCGACTTGGTGATACCATCCCACCATCTCATCCTCTCGTCCCCTTCTCCTCCTGCCTTCAATCTTTCCCAGCATCAGGGTTTTTTTAAGGGTCAGTTCTTCGCATCAGGTGGCCAAAGTATTGGAGTTTCAGCTTCAGCATCAGTCCTTCCAATGAATACTAGGACCAATTTCATTTAGGATGGACTGGTTGGATCTCCTTGCAGTCCAAGGGACTCTCAAGAGTCTTCTCCAACACCACAGTTCAAAAGCATCAATTCTTTGGTGCTCAGTTTTCTTTATAGTCCAACTCTTACACCCATACATGACTACTAGAAAAACCATAGCTCTGACTAGACAGACCTTTGTTGGCAAAGTAATGTCTTTTTTTTTTAATATGCTGTCTAGGTTGGCCATAACTTTTCTTCCAAGGATTAAGCGTCTTTTAATTTCATGGCTACAGTCACCATCTGCATTGATTATGGAGCCCAAGAAAATAAAGTCTGTCACTGTTGCCATTGTTTCCCCATCTATTTGCCATGAAGTGATGGGACCAGATGCCATGATCTTAGTTTTCTGAATGTTGAGTTTTAAACCAACTTTTTCACTCTCCTCTTTCACTTTAATCAAGAGGGTCTTTAGTTTTTCTTTGCTTTCTACCATAACGGTGGTGTCATCTGCATATCTGAGGTTATTGCTGTTTCTCCCGGCAATCTTGATTTCAGCTTGTGCTTCATCCAGCCTGGCATTTTGCATGATGTACTCTGCATAGAAGTTAAATAAGCAGGGTGACAATATACAGCCTTGACGTACTCCTTTCCCCATTTGGAAACAGTCTATTATTCCATGTCCAGTTCTAACTGTTGCTTCTTTACCTGCATACAGATTTCTCAGGAGGCAGGTCAGGTGGTCTGGTATTCCCATCTCTTGAAGAATTTTCCTCAGTTTCTTGTGATCCACACAGTCAGACTTTGGTGTACTCAATAAAGCAGAAGTAGATGATTTTCTGGAATTCTCTTGCTTTTTCAATGACCCAACGGATGTTGGCAATTTGATCTGTTTCCTCTGCCTTTTCTAAAACTAGCTCTAACATCTGGAAGTTCATACCTCACATACTGTTGAAGTCTGGCTTGGAGAATTTTGAGCATTACTTTGCTAGCGTGTGAGATGAGCACAATTGTGCAGTTTGAACATTCCTTGGCATTGCCTTTCTTTGGAATTGGAATGAAAACTGACCTTTTCCAGTCTTGTGGCCACTGCTGAGTTTTCCAAATCTGCTGGCATACTGAGTGCAGCACTTTCACAGCATCATCTTTTAGGATCTGAAATAGCTCAACTGGTATTCCATCACCTCCACTAGCTTTGTTCGTAGTAATGCTTCCTAAGGCCCACTTGACTTCGCATTCCAGGATGTCTGGCTCTAGGTGAGTGATCATACCATCGTGGGTATCTGGGTCATGAAGATCTTTTTTGTATAGTTCTTCTGTATAATCTTGCCACCTCTTCTTAATACTTCTGCTTCTTTTAGGTCCATACCATTTCTGCCTTTATTGTGTCCTTCTTTGCATGAAATGTTCGCTTGGTATCACTAATTTTCTTGAAGAGACCTCTGGTCTTTCCCATTCTTTTGCTTTCCTCTATTTCTTTGCATTGATCACTGAGAAAATCTTTCATATCTCTCTGTGCTATTCTTTGGAACTCTGCATTCAAATGGGTATATCTTTCCTTTCCTCCTTTGCCTTTAGCTTTTCTTCTTTTCTCATCTATTTGTAAGGCCTCCTCAGACAGCCATTTTACCTTTTTGCATTTCTTTTCCTTAGGGATGGATGGTCTTGATCACTGCCTCCTTTACAATGTCACGAACCTCCGTCCATAGTTCTTCAGGCACAAATCTAATTATGCCGTCCCTTTTATTAAAACCTTTCAATGGCTTCATGGTGTTCTCCTCGCTGACTCCATCCAGCCATCCACACCCTGGCTGCCTGTGCCCTGGCCTCACTGGCCTTCCTTACATTCCTTTGCTCCATGGACCTCTGCTCACTCTGCTACAGAAGGGCTCTTATCCCAGCTTTCTGCTCAGTTCTGACCTTCCCTTTACATCAACAGTTCAACTGGCACTTCTTTAAGCAGGTACTCCTTGACTCCTCAACTTAAACCCAAGCTTCCTTTTGTGTTCTATCTAAATTCCTACAGTTCCTTTTCACATGACTCACCACAATGCCATGACTGTTTTGTTTAATACAAGCTGTCTAGGCTCTCAGATTGGGGAGGTCTGGGAACATGTCTGTTTTTATACCTAGACTAAGTAGCCTCTTTCTTCACACAGTCAAACTCAGTAAAAGTTTGTTGGACAAACGACCTAAATGGTCTAAGGGTTTAAAAGGAAATTTTAAGGGACTTCTCTGGTGATTCAGTGCTTATGACTCCTGCTTCTAATACAGGGGATGCGTGTTTGATCCTTGGTCAGGGAACTAAGAGCCCACATACCTTGCAGCATGGCCAAAAGATTAAAAGTAAGCAAATAAATAAATGAAGACAAAATAATTGCTAAAGAGTAATAACACTTGATTTTAGATATATACAACAAATCTGGCAAAATGTATTCTCTATCATCACAGAGTAGAGAAAATAAGCTCTAAATACAGCAATTCCAAACTATCTTAGGTACAAAGAAGTTTTTCCTGAAAGTAGGGCTGATGTTGGATGTACAGATCCATAAAAAGGTGTTTGACATTGTTTTCTTGGCAATTACTGAAGTATGAACTGCCACTTTCCCTAGATGACGAATCCAAACTTCCATGGTTGTCTCATACCCCTATCCTGTCATCCAGGCTCCCTTGTCCTTCACTAACTCCCTCAGTTCAGTTCAGTCACTCAGTCGTGTCAGACTCTTTGTGACCTCATGGGCTGCAGTATGCCAGGTTTCCCTGTCCATCACCAACTCCCAGAGTTTACTCAAACCCATGTCCATTGAGTCGGTGATGCCATCCAATCAACTCATCCTCTGTCGCCCCCTTCTCCTCCTGCCCTCAATCTTTCCCAGCATCAGGGTCTTTTCCAATGAATCAACTCTTCACAACACTGGTCAAAGCATCGGTACTTCAGCTTCAGCATCAGTCCTTCCAACGAATATTCAGGATTGATTTCTTTAAGATTGACTGGTTTGATCTCCTTGCTGTCCAAGAGACTCTCAAGAACCTTCTCCAGCACCACAGTTTGAAAGCATCAATTCTTCAGTGCTCAGCCTTTTTTATGGTCCAACTCTCACATCTGTACCTGGCTACTGGAAAAACCATAGCTTTGACTATACCGAACTTAGGTGGTAAAGTGATGTCTCTGCTTTTTAATAAACTGTCTAGATTTATCATAGTTTTCCTTCCAAGGAGCAGGGGTCTTTTAATTTTGTGGCTGCAATCACCGTCTGCACTGATTTTGGAGCCCAAGAAAATAAAATCTGTTACTGTTTCCACTTTTTCCCCACCTATTTCCATGAAGTGATGGGACCAGATGCCATGATCTTAGTTTTTTGAATGCTGAGTTTTAAGCCAGCTTTTTCACTCTCCTCTTTCACCTTCCTCAAGTGGCTCTTGAGTTCCTCCTTGCTTTCTGCATTAGAGTGGTATCATCTGCCTATCTGAGGTTGTTGATATTTCTCCCAGAAATCTTGATTCAAGCTTGTGATTCATCCAGCTCTGCATTTGTACTCTGCATATAAGTTAAATAAGCAGGGTGACAATATACAGCCTTGACATACTTCTTTCCAATTTTGAACCAGTCTGTTGTTTCATGTCCGACTCATGTTGCTTTTTGACCCGCATACAGTTTTCTCAGGAGGCAGGTAAGATGGTCTGGTATTCCCATCTCTCTAAGAGTTTCCCACAGTTTGTTATGATCCACACAGCCAAAGGTCCTCCCTGGTAGCTCAGCTGGTAAAGAATCCGCCTGCAATGCAGGAGACCTCAGTTCGATTCCTGGGTCGGGAAGATCCCCTGGAGAAGGGATAGGCTACCCACTCCAGTATTCTTGGGCTTCCCTGGTGGCTCAGCTGGTAATGAATCTGCCTGCAATGCCGGAGACCTGGATTTGATCCCTGGGTTGGGAAGATCTCCTGGAGAAGGGAACAGCTACCCACTCCAGTATTCTGGCCTGGCATATTTCAAAGACTGTATATCCATGGGGTCACAGAGATATGACTGAGCGACTTTCACTCACACAGTTAAAGGCTTTAGTGTAGTCAATGATACAAAAGTTGATGTTTTTCGGAATTCTCTTGCTTTTTATTATTATCCAACAGATGTTGGCAATGTGATCTCTGGTTCCTCTACCTTTTCGAAATCCAGTTTGTACATCTGGAAGTTCTTGGTTCACATACTGTTGAAGTCTAGCTTGAAAGATTTTAAGCATTACTTTGCTAGCATGTGAAATGAGCACAATTGTACAATACTTTGATTCTTTGGCACTGCCTTTCTTAGAAAGTCCTTTCTAGTTCATCTTTCTCCACCCTCTACTGTCTTATTTCTTTGCTCCTCTACAACAAAACTTCCAGAAAGATTTATCTAGCCTCATCTTCCACTCTTCTCTCACTCTTACCCTCTCTGTTTATCTGTACATAAACCCAACAATAAATAGAACTTATTTTTCTTAAACCGTTGGTAAAAAAACTGCCAATATAGTGCCTCATCACACTTGAATACATTAGTCCACAGTTCCCAAAATAAGGAACATCCTTATATTAAACCATAGAAAAATGTCAAAATAAGGAAATTAAGATGGATAAATTACTCCAATTTAATCCTCAGACCTCATTCAAGTCCTGTCCAATTATATCCCATATAACAAAGTATTTCAGTTCAGAATTGCACACGGTATTCAGTTGTCATGTCTCTTTAGTCTCCTGAATAGTCTTTCCTTGACTTCCATGACCTAATTTTTTTTTCCTCTGTTTTTCCGTCAGCCACACGGCATGCGGGTACTTGGTTCCCTGACCAGTGATCAAAGCTGCGTCCCCTGCGTTGGAAGCACGGAGTCTTAACAACTGGACCACCAGGGAAGCCCCCATGACTTGAACACTTTTGAAGATTATAAGCCAGTTAAAATTGTAGAATGTCCATCAACTTGGGCTTGCCTCTTTAGATTGGGGTTATGCATCTCTGGGATAGCGATGCTGTGACTCTCTCATTACATTTTATCAAGTAGTACATAATTTCCATTTGCCCATTACTTAATGATGTTGTTTGGTCACTTGATTAAAGGAGTCTGCCAGAGTTCCATACTGCAAAGTTATGATTCCTCTCTATAATTAACAAGTATTTTGTAGGAAGGTACTTTGAAACTTTTCAAATATCCTGTTCCTCATCAAATATTCAGTGCATTCATTCATTCATACTAGTGTGAACTCAAGGATTTCTACTTTCTTCCATCCATTGCTCTCAATGTTCTGATGCTTCCGTTGTCTCAAAAGTAGCTAATGGAAGCCCTTCAATATAGTTTTTGTGTCTGTTTGATATGCCTTCATCATTTTTCAAATATATGCATACTTTCTGGCATTTGATGTTCCAGGTTTATCTTTCCTACCCCAGCCATCTTTCTCCCATTCAAGTTCTGACCTTTCCACCAAGTGACCTTTCCACCCCCACCATCTACATGCCTTCTTTGTTCTGCTTGGACTCTGACACCCCACACCTGGTATGGATGCCCTCCTTACCCCGTTAGGGATCCCACACACCATGCCAGGCTTACTCCACTATGTGGATATGTTCCTCACCTTGCTCAAATTCTGATACCCTGTATGGACATCCTCTCACCTGTTCAGGCTCCAACACCACACACCAGTCTGCTCTCCTCTGCAGACAACTTCCTCATCCCACTCTCAATATCATTCTACATGAATGCCCTTCCCACCCCATGTCCTGCACTGCAACCTAGGTCTTTCATCCACTTTATCCCATTAAGGCTCCAATTCCCTGTATCAGACCACCATGCCTCTCCCTAGCTGGCTCCAAGACCCCATGCTGGCCAATCTCCCCACTATGTGGATACCCGCCTTTGTAGAACATGAGTGAACACCCATTTTAGGGTACTGGGACTTCCTACCACCTTGCATGAATACCTACCTTGCTTGGTCATATCTAATAGCTTACATGTATGGGTGTTAGTCACTCAGTCATGTCCAACTCTTTGCGACCCATAGACTGTGCCTGCCAGGCTCCTCTGTACATGGGATTCTCCAGGCAAGAATCCTAGAGTGGGTTGCCATGGCCTCCTCCAGGGGGTCTCCCCTACCCAGTGATTAAATCCAGGTCTCCCACATTGCAGGTGGATTCTTTACCATCTGAGCCACCAGGGAAGACCAATGGCTTGCAGAGTTTCTTATTTATTTGCTATTTTTGGCTCTGCTGGGTCTTCACTGCTACACTCGGGCTTTTCTCTAGTTGTGGCAAATAGGGACCACTCTTCATTGTAGTGTGCTGGCTTTTCATTGTGGTGACTTCTCTTTTTGTGGAGCACGGACTCTAGGGCACGTGGGCTTCAGTAGTTGCAGTTTCCAGGCTCAAGAGCACAGGCTCAATAGTTGTGGCCTACGGTCACAGCTGTTTTGCGGCATGTGGTTTCTCGCTGGACCAGAGATGAAATCCATGTCTCCTGCATTGGCAGGTGGATTCTTTAGTCACTAAGGAAGCCCCTCTAATAGCTTTTAAATTGATTTGTTCAGAAAGTGAAAAAAAAGAAAGAGGTGGGGAGAAAGGATAAGAGGAGGACAAAGGAAAGCCCATTCTCTGATAAACCCACTCTAATCAGACCTTTGTTCCACCACTCCACCAAAACCTCCCCTGACAAGATTACAGTGGTCTCCACAGTGATCAGTTCTCAGTATTCATTCAACAGTGATCACTCTCTCCCTCTTGATACATTTTCTACCCTTGGGTTTGAGGACACACATTCTCCTGGTTTTCCTCCTACCACACTGGAAATACCTAAGCAGACAAGGCATGTATTCATTAACCTTAGACATTTAAATCTTAATGTGCACTACATTCTTAGATTTGTTGTTGTCGTTGCTGTTATTGCTTAGTTGCTTAGTCGTGTCCAACTCTTTGACACCCCATGGACTGTAACATACTCATCATGGATGTATACCAAGAAATTAAACTCATCTACTATGGGAGCAAAATTAATAATTTGATAGTTGTTCATTATAAAAACAATTACCTTCACCAGAGGCCAAAGTTAAAATGATAATCTAAACACTAATCTGGTCCTTAGTTTTAATTAATTTTCTTTAACATGATCATCATCATTTAGAAACCAGAATAAATGAATACTAATTCATATCAATGAAATAAAAAAGAAAGGGGTTTTTTGTTTAAAGTGCTTTTCTAATGTCTAACAAAATGAACATTCCTAAAATATTACATGTTTAAAATTTTCTCTGCCAGGGTTCAAGTTAGGTTTCCCTACTGAACAAGCATACAGCTCCTATGAATCAGAGCAAAATGGCTTGTGATATGAGCTAAGACAGAGGCTGAAATGCAAACATTTTTGTGAAGGGTTCATATTTTATCAGCCAAACTGAACTACAGCAAATCCTCACATGTCTAAAAAATGTAGAGAAAACCATGAGCTGCTCATTGTATACTGACTCGACCTTCTGTTCCTTTAATGACCTGATGTAAAATGACCTGGCAGGCTCAGCATCACCCCCGGCTCAGTGTCAGCAAAGGGACCCACTCCGTCCATCACGGACATGAGGCAAACTCACAGCTGCCGTTCACCAGCAGGGGGCGCTGCACTTGGGTTTTTCTGTAGACAAAACCACTCAAAAGCTGAAGACAGAAATGTGTGTATTTCAGGAGACTGAAAAATGTGTTACCATCCTAGAAAAATAGATGGCCACACAATCTATAGGGTATCCCCATGTGTGTTTACAGTGACAATATCCACCGTAGGGTACTCTGAAGTCTGGAGTGTATCTTTTTAGAAAAATAAATAAAATGGGGCTGGGTCAGAAATAAGTCTTTTTGGAATCTCTCCAGTGAGCAGGAACATTATAAGGAACAGGGTACAAAACTCTTCCTCATTAGATTTCTTCAGTTCATAGCTTATTGGGCCAAAATTATTACCCAAGTAGGCTCAACTATGTCAACAAATTGCCCTAATATGCAAGAAAATGGCCCAACTATCAGGATTTAAAACAAATTCAGCCAAATTAACTTGAATCAAATGTCACATTTACTAATTTATTTATGTTTACATATTACTAAAATAGGATTGTTAGTTGTAGAGAAACTTGTAATTACTGAAATATCAACATTAGTATGCTTTGTATTAGCAAAATTGTTTTATAAAAATAATTTTTATACCTTAAATGTTACAAAAAGGAAAAACTTTAATTGTATAGAATCCTGGGGGCTTCCCTGGTGACTCAGATGATAAAAAAAATCTGCCTGCAATGCAGGAGACACAGGTTTGATCCCTAGGTTGGGAAGATCTCCTGAAGAAGGGAATAGCTACCCACTCCAATATTCTTGCCTAGAGAATTCCATGGACAGAGGAGCTTGATGGGCAGCAGTCCATGGGGTTGCAAAGAATGGGACACAACTGACTGACTATCACTTGGGCTTCCTTGGTGGCTCAGATGATAAAGAATCTGCCTGTAATGCAGGAGACCCAGGTTTAGTCCCTGGGTCAGGAAGATCCTCTAGAGAAAGGAATAGCTACTATCCACTATATATAGTGGATATATATATCCACTACTATAGCTTCTATCCACTCCATGGATAGAAGAACCTATCACCCTTCTTATTTAACTTCTATGCAGAGTACATCATGCAAAATCCCAGGCAGGATGAATCACAAGCTGGAATTGAGATTGCTGGAAAAAAATACCAACAATCTCAGATATGCAGATGATACCACTTTAATGGCAGAAAGTGATGAGGAACTAAAGAGTCTCTTGAAGAGGGTGAGAGGAGAGTGAAAAAGCTGGCTTAAAACTCAACATTCAAAAAACAAAGATCATGGCATCCAGTCCCACCACTTCGTGGCAAATAGGAGGAGAAAAAGTGGAAACAGGGACAGATATCATTTTCTTGGGCTCCAAAATCACTGCGGACAGTGACTGCAGCCATGAATTAAAAGACACTCGCTCCTTGGAAGAAAAGTTATGACAAACCTAGATAGCATATTAAAAAGCAGAGACACCACTTTGCTGACAAAGGTCCGTATTAGTCAAAGCTATGGTTTTTCCAGTAGTCAGGTATGGATGTGAGAGTTGGACCATAAAGAAGGCTGAGCACCGAAGAATTGATGTCTTTGAACTGTGGTGCTGGAGAAGGTTCTTGAGAGTCTCTTGGACAGCAAGCAGATCAAACCAGTCAATCCTAAAGGAAATCCACCCTGAATATTCATTGGAAGGACTGATGCTGAAGCTGAAGTTTCAATACTTTGGCCACCTGATGTGAAGAACTGACTCACTGGAAAAGACCCTAAAGCTGGGAAAGACGGAAGGCAACAGGAAAACACTGCAGCAGAGAATGAGATGGTTAGATAGCATCACCAACTCAATGGACATGAGTTTGAGCAAACTTGGGGAGACAGCCTGGAGTACTGCAGTCCATGGGGTCACAGAGAGTTGGATATGACTTAGTGGCTGAACAACAACAGCAATAGAATCCTGAAGTCACAGGTGGTCTGTCATGATCCAATGATACCTTTTCATAAATGCAAGGCCTGAGCAGAACACTAATTTAAATGATCACTTCTATGAAACTTTTTGCAAAAAACCTAAATACAATGAAACAGATTTATAAGATTGGAAAAGCACTTGGCAAATTTTTTTGATTTGCTCCCACATCAGTAAAATCGATGCTAACATGTTCCCAAATTTATGTATATTTTGTTTATAAATTATTCTTAATATTGTACTGATATATCATATACAGTATAAAACATATAAAATAAAAATTGTTAAAAGCTACCATAAAAATAAAAATATAAGCTCCCATATGGGAGGAAAATCATCATCTTTCCTTGAATATTCCTAGAATACACATTCCCTACTCTAACTTGGGAAAAGTAGGACCCATAAGTCATGTATTTTGTGATCCAAGAGAGAAAAAATAAGAATTTTTGTTGCATTTATATTAAAAAGAATATAGAAACACTCTTACCCTATTGGTGGAAATGAAAATTGTTACAGCCACTACAGAGATCAGTATGAAGGTGCCTTAAAAAACTAAAAGTTGAACTACCATATGATTCAGCAATCCCTGATAACAATGTAGTGTATAGCACAAGGAACTCTACTCAATATTCTGTAATGGTCTATATGGGAAAAGAATCCTTAAAAAGAGTGGATATATGTATATGCATAACTGATTCACTTACTTTACCCTCTGGCTAATACCCTATTTCTCTTTCCCTTTATGATGAAATTACTCATAAGAGTTATATTGGACATAGTCTAAGGCAAATCCCCAATTCCACATATATGTACGTGTATAACTGATTCATTCTGCTGTACCTGAAACTAACACAATTTCATAAATCTACTCTCCTCAAATAAACATTTAAAAAACAACAAAAAAAGAATATAATATAATATTAAAAAGCAGCATTTCATCAATTATTTCCTCTGTATTGGATCATTCCTATCAGCACACATTTTTCCTATCTCAATAAAGCTTTTGACCTTACTTTGTCCCCTGGCTAATAGCCTATTTTTCCTTCCCTTTATGATGAAATTCCTCGTAAGAGTTATATTGGACAGTCTAAGGCAAATCCCCAATCTCACTCACTGGTATCACACTCTTGATATCTCCCTTCCTCATGACTATGAATAGACCTGTGATTTACTTTTAATCAACAGTATAGGGCAAGGTTGATGGAATGTCATTCCCATGATTATGTTATATAAGACTCCATCTTGCTATTAAACTCACTCTAGGACTCTCTCTCTAGCTGGCTATGAAGAAATGAACAGCCATAATGGGAGGCTCATATGACTTTCTTGCTGAGAAGTTAAAGGTGGCCTCTAGGGCCTGAAGGCAGCCAATAGCCAGCAAGATGCTAGGGCCCTCCATCCAACAACTATAAGAAAATGAGTTCCGTCAACAACTCTGGTGAACTTTGGAGCAAATTCTTCCCCAGTCAAGCCTCCAGATGAGAACATATTCCAGTCAATCCCTTGATTGCAATCTCATGAGACTCAGCTAATCTATGCCTAGACTCTTGTGAGCAACCAGTATGCTTTCTTTTAAGTCACTAAGCTTGTGATAAATTGTTATAGAGCTGTGTTAAAGGGTCCCCAAAACTTCAATCAGGTTCAATAATTTGCTATAAGGATTCATGTGTGTGTGCAGGCTCAGTTGCTCAGTCGTGTCCAACTCTGGGACTCCATGGACTATAGCCCACCAGACTCCTCTGTTCGAGGAATTTTCTATACAAGAATACTGAAGTGGGTTGCCATTCCCTTCTCCAAGGGGGTCTTCCCAACCCAGAGATCAAACCCACATCTCTTGTGTCTTCTGCATTAGCAGGTGGATTCTTTACCACTCAGCCACCTGGGAAGCCCATAAGGATTCATATCATTTAGCAAAACCATTATAACCATGGTTAAAGTTTATTGTAGTTAAAGAATATAAATTAAAATCAGCAGAAGAAAAAGATTTATGGAGCAGAATGCAGGAAAAGACCAGGCATAGGTTTCCAGTTGTCCTTTCCCAGTAGAGTCATGTGGACAGAACTTACTTAATTCTCACAAATGGTGTGTGACAACGCACAGAGTATTCCCTAGGGAGCTCAGGATTCAGGGTTTTCACTGAGAGCTGGTTATTTAGGCACAGCTGACTGCCTGTATGGCTGACCTTCAGTCTCCAGCCTTTCCAGAGATCAAACACACATGTGTAGCCCAAGGTACCCACACACATCGCAATTAGCATAAACTATCTAGCATGGCCCAAGGCCTCAGCTAAACAAAGCCACTCTTAACAGGCAGGATATTCCCAGGAGCCAGGCAAGGACCAAACCTTTCTTTGGATGTGCAAGGTTTTGACAACCCAGACCTACTGAACAGCAAAAGGTAACTAATAAAGATTTCGTTACCTGAGAGTATGGTGCTACTGTAATAAATATCTAAAAATTTAAGGAGTGGCTTTGGAACCAAGTAGTGGACAGAAGCTGGAAGAATTTTGAAAAGCATCATAGAGAAAGTCTAAATTTCCTTAAACAGTCTGTTAGAAGAAATGTGAAACTGGAGGATACTGCTGCTGCTGCTAAGTCACTTCAGTCGTGTCCGACTCTGTGCAACCCCATAGACGGCAGCCCATCGGGCTCCCCCAACCCTGGGATTCTCCAGGCAAGAACACTGGAGTGGGTTGTCATTTCCTTCTCCAATCATGAAAGTGAAAAGTGAAAGTGAAGTTGCTCAGTCGTGTCCGACTCTTAGCGACCCGTGGACCGCAGCCTAACAGGCTCCTCCGTCCATGGGATTTTCCAGACAAGAGTACTGGAGTGGGGTGCCATTGCCTTCTCCGGAGGATACTGCTAGTGACGGTTAAAAGGAAATTCTCGAGAAACACGTTATTGGAAAATGAAGGAAGGGGATCCTTGTTATGCAGTGGCAGAAAACTTAGTTAAATTATCTTCTGCAGTTATATGGAAAACCAAACTTGTACATAATTAACTTGGCTATATAGCTATGGAAATTTCCAAGCAAAGTATTAAAGGTCCATCCTGGTTTCTTATTGCTGCTTATAGTAAAATGAGAAAAGAAAGAGATAAATAAGAGAAGAATTGTTAAACAAAAGGAACCAGAACTTGATGATTTTTAAAATTCTCAAACTTTCCAAATATACTAACAAATAATTTCTAAGCACTATCAGGAAAGTATGCTCTATAGAAAAAGCTGAGGGGGTGACTGTACAAACTTTTACTTAAATCTCAGAAAGACCAAAAAGTCAGAGTAGTCAGTCACTCAAAATGTCCTTTCAAGAGGTGAAGAGTGGGCCTCATAGAGCCTCTCAACCACACCTACAGCCTGTAGGCGCTTAGGAAGATATTCCCCAACACTCTGGGCAGGTAGAGAAGGGCTTATCTCAAAAAGATCTGTATGTGTGTGACTTTTTTAGAATGGAGTAAATCTAAGTGAAACCCACGGAAGGCCCAGAAAGTTCTTGAGAAAAGTATTTCAGCAGAAACTAGGAGAATAGATTGAAAGGGAAAAAGAATACAAAATGAAAGGAAGTTGTAGGATTCCCAGTATTCTGTTGGTAAGGAGCAGGCTAATAAAACTCAGGTTCAAACACAGGCTACCTTTCATGAAAAGGGAAGAATGACTCAGAGAGCAAAACCAAGACCCCAGACAGCAAAACTGAGAAATACCAAAGGAAAATTGTTTCTCTATTTGCACATCTGACATGCAATATAGAGGGGTGTTTCCACACTAAGAACAAATTATGAAATAAATGGCCATGTTGGAGAATCCTAAGTGGCAAGAAATTGCAGGGAGTCTCTGTAAACTGAGAACGCCTTGAGCCAACGCCAGAAAAAACAAAAGATCTCAGTCCTACAACCTCAAGGAACTAAACGTGGCTACTAATGGATCCTTCCCCAGTTGGACCAACATAATCACAGCTTTGTAAGACTCTAAGCACAGGGCTCATCTAAGCCATGTTTGAACCACTGACCCACAGAAAATTGCGATAATAAATGTGTGATGTTTTAAACCACTAAGTTTGTTGTAGTATTGTTATTCAGCATTAAAAAAACCAAATAAATTTTTTAATCATAGTCTACAATTTCTCTCTTCCTATATCCTATGAAATTCCACTCTGCCTCAGAGAATATACTTCACATGATTTTTAACTTTAACTTTGTTAAGATTTGTTTTATGACACAAGGGGTGATATATCTTGGTGAATGTCCCATGTGCGCTTGATAAAAATGCTATGTTGTGTTGGTAAGTGGAGTGGTCTATACATGTCAATTAGATCCAGTTGGCTGATAGTGTTGATCAGTTATTCTATAACCTTGTTAGTTTCTATTTGTTATATAAACTACTGAGAGAGGTGTTAAAATATCCGACTATAATTGTAGATTTCTTCTTTAAGTTCTATCCCGGTTTTTACTTCATGTATTTCAAAGCTCTGTGGTCAGATGCATACACATTTAAAATGGTTATATCTTCATGGTGACTTGGCCCATTATTGTTATGCAATGTCCTTCTTTACCTCTTATAATTTACCTTCCAAAATTAATGTTTTATATTAATATAGCTTCCCTAGTTATCTTTTATTAGGATTTGATAGAGTATTTTTTCTAACATCTTGTTCTTAATTTACTTACATAATTGCATTTAGACTGAGTTCTAGATGGCACATAGTGGGCTCCTGTTTTTTAGCTCAGTCTGAAAATCTGACTTTCAGTCAGTGTGTGCAAATAGTTAATTTGATATAATTATTAATAAAGTTGGATAATTATTGATGTGTTTGGAAGAGAGGTGTGTTCTATTTTTCCCATTTTCATTTTCTCTGCTTCCTCTTTTCTATTTTCTTTGCTTTATGTGAATATTTTTAATATCTATGGGGTTTTAATACTATATATTTTTGTATAGTTTTTGTTGTTTGTTTTTGTTCTTGTTTTAATTTCTGCCTAAATTTTCACAGTCCAGTTAAAATTAATATTTTACCATTTCAAGTATTTAATTCATTTACATTTTAAAAAATTACTCAAAAGGTAATATTTATATTTACCAGTAATTGTTTACATTTCATGTTCTTTTTGTTCCCGTATTTCTCCATTACTGCCTTCTTCTGTGTTAAATAGATACTTTCTATTGTACCATTTCAGGTCTCCCATTATTTCTTTTACTATTTATATTCATTTTTTTCATTATTTTCTACATAGTTTCTCCTAAAGATTGTCATTAATATTAACTTATAACAATCTAATTTAGATCAACTTAATTTCAATAATATTAAAAACCTTGCTTCTATATAGCTTCATTCCTCTCTGTTTTTGTGCTGTTATTGGCATAAAAGTTACATCTTTATACAATGCATATCCATCAACACAAATTTATAATCACTGCTTTATGCAGTTATCTTTTAAGTCAGACAGGAGGAATAAAAGTTACAGACAAAAATCATATTTATACTGCCTTTTATGTTTACCTATGTAGTTCCTTCACTGGAATTCTTTATCCCAGCACGTGGATTTAAGCCACTCTCTAGTGTCCTTTCACATCAGCCTAAAAGACAACATTTAGTATTTCTTGCAGGGCACGTCTGCCAGTGATAAAGTTTTAGTTTGTTTAAATCTGGAAATGTATTAACTTCTTTATCTTTGGGATGATAATTTTGCTGCATACAGAATTCTTGGATAACTTTTTCATTCAGCTCTTTTAATACATCATCTCACTGCCTTCTAGCTTCCATGGTTTCTGATGAGAAATGAGCTGTTAATCTTACTAAGAATCCTCTGCACAAGATGAGATACTTCTCTCACTTTCAAGATTCCCTTTGAACGATGTCTTTTATGTGCAACAGTTTGATTATAATGTTTCTAGGTGTGTATTTCTTTGAGTTTATCTTATTTGAAGTTTATTCAGCTCCTTCAATGTGTAGAAATTTGAGTTTTCCGCCATTATTTCTCCAGATACTCTTTTTTTTTCTTTCTTTCCCTCCCTCTAGAATTCCATAATGCATATGTTTTGGGTACCCTACAGGTCTCTAAGGCCTTGTTCGTATTTATTCATTCTTTTTTCTTTCTGTTCCTCAGACTAGATAATCTCAATTATCTATTTTCAAATTTACTGAGTCTTCTACTTCCTCAAATGTGCTGTTGAGCCCCTCTAGTGAATTTTTAATATCAGATATTGGACTTTTCTACTCTATTTCAAAATGATCCCCATGATAAGTCTAGTTATGTCAACAAAGATATTACCTAGTCATAGACTATATTCCCCACACTGTACATAGCAATAAATAAATATATATATATGATTATCTCAAGTTCAAATGCATTTTAATGACCTTGTATTTTTACTCTCCTTCACCATGTTTACTGTTTTTGACATTTTTTAAAAATATTTTTTTGTTTTATATCTCAACTACTTACTCCAGATATAGAGGATTTTACTACTTTTGTAACCTTCCTACTAGCTTTATTTTTTTTAAGTTTTTTTAAAGTTTGTTTATTATTATTATTTTATTGACTGTGCTGGGTCTTCATTGCTTCACATGGGCTTTCTCTAGCTGCAGTGAGCAGGGGCTACTCTTCCTTGCAGTACAAGGGCTTCTCATTTCGGTGGCTTCTCTTGTTACAGAGCACAGGTTCTAGGCTCACAGGCTTCAGTTGTTGCAGCACACAGGCTGAGTAATTGCATCTTGCAAGTGGCCTCAGTAGCTGTGGCACATAGGCTTAGCTGTTCCACGGCATGTGGAATCTTCCCAGACCAGGGATTGAACCCATGTCCCCTTCATTGGCAGGTAGACTCTCATCCACTCTACCACCAGGAAAACTCCCTACTAGTTTTATACATGGCTGATTTACTATTTTTCTGTATAGTTGCCTTTACCAATGAGATTTTTTTCTTTCATAATTTTTATATTTCTAGTTGCAGCCTTTTCTTTTTGCTTAAAGAAATCTCTTTAACATTTCTTGTAAAGCTGGTTTGATGGTTCTGAACTCTTCTAGTTTTTGCTTGTCTGTAAAACTTTTGATCTCTCCATCAAATCTGAATGAAAGCCTTGCCAGGTAGAGTATTCTTGGTTATGAGTTTTCCCCTTTCATCACTTTAAATATACCATGCCATTCCCTTCTGCTCTGCAGAGCTTGTGCTCAAAAACTCAGCTGATAGACGTAGAGAAGTTCCCTTGTAGTAACTTCTTTCTTTTCCCTTGTTGCCTTTAATATTGTTTATCTTTGATTTTTGCCATTTAAATTATTCAGTGTCTTGGTGTGGTCATTTTTGGGTTGATTCTATTTGGAACTCTCTGTGTTCCCTGGACCAGAATGTCTGTTTCCCTTCCCAAGTTAGGGAAGTTTTCAGCTAGTATGTCTTCAAGGATGTTCTCTTCCCCTTTCTCTCTCTGTTCTCCTTCTGAGATCTCTATAGTGCAAATGTCATTATACTTGATGTCTCAGAAGTCTCTTAAACTGTCCTCAATTCTTTTCACTCTTTTTTTCTCTTCAGTTTCAGTGATTTATTTTTCTCTACTCTCTCTACACTGATCCATTCCTTTGTTATCATCTAATCTACTATTTTTTCTTCTAGTCTATTTTTTTTTTTTAGTTATTTTTAGTTTTTAGTTATATTTAGTTTAATTTTTAGTTATATTTAGTTTTTAGTTTATTTTTAGTTATTTAATTATTATAATCTTCATCTCTGTTTATCCTTTATATTTCTAACTCTTTGTTAAAAAGAGATTCTTAAAGTTACTTTCTAGTCCTAGTTTGCTGGAAGTTTTAATCTTTAGTTGATTTAGAAATTTATCAAATGGTTTCTGGTGTTTATGGAGATAATCATATGGTTTTTCTCCTTTTGTCTGTCAATATGATGAAATACATTGATTGGTTTTCCTAATGTAAACCAATTTTTTTTTTTTTTTGCATTCCTGGTATAAATCCTACTTGATTTGATGCATTTGACTAAATGTTTTTTTTTCCCTCTAGTTCTCCCACTCCATTTAGCCTCATATATTTTGCTGATTCACTTTTTCCACCCATGTAATTGAAATACATCAAAATGTAATGAATTATGTAGTGTGCAAAAAAGCATGATAGAGTATTTTGGAAATCAAACTCATACTTTATAAGAAGAAGTCATAATTTATAGTAGATAGCACAAGAATTATATGTTACCATACTTCAGAAGATACTAACAATTTTTCAAAGATATCTGAGAACAATAGTAATTATTTCTACAGTCAATAAATTGGCAGTTGACAAGTAAACCAAGGCTTTTGAAATAGATTCTAACAACAGTTCTATCCAAAATACAAAATTATTACCAATAGAACCCTAAAGCAAGTTCTGAACTCAAATCCAGAATAAAACATGTATATCAGAAAATTCTAGATCATGATGCTACTAAAAGTATCAGTTACTCAATAAAGCAAAAATAAAATAAAAACTATGTGTAAGAGGGAGAAAAAAAGGACAAAAACATAAAGAAGCAGGATGCTTCCTTTATTTTAAATATAGGTATGTGGCACTGAATCAGACTTTTTAGTAGCAAAACATTGCAAATGATCACCTCCAAACAAAACAAAACACACACAGAAATTAATGTGCAGTTTCTATCACATTGTAAAAATTCTCTTTGCTTTACCCTTTTCCGTATAAAAAAGCTGAGAACTCACTGCTCCCACATCTGATTATGCTCTGCCTATACTTTAACATGAGTAAGAGCCAAGACTCTACCCCTAGAGAATGGAATGAGTAATTTCTATGTAGAACGAGTCTTCAGAGGATTCTTTTAAGCCCAAATCAGAAAGTACACAGGGACTTCCCTGGTGGTCCTATGGTTAAGAATCTGCCTCCCAGTGCAGGGGACACCGGTTCGATCCCTGGTCCGGGAAGATCTCACAAGTGATGGAGTAACTAAGCCCATGTGCCACAACTACTGAGCTCACACTGTGGGGCCTGCAAGCTGCAACTACTGAGACCACATGCGCTGAAGCCAGCACTCCCTACAGCCCATGCTCCACAACAAGAGAAGACACTACAATGAGAAGCCCACACACCACAAGAAAGAGTAACCCCTGATCAGTGCAACTAGAGAAAGCCTGCACACAACAGTGAAGACCCACCACATCCAAAAACAAATTTTAAAATATTAAGAAGAAGGGTTTTTTTTCAAGTACACAAAAAAGGATGGACTTCAGACTGTGAAAATGGACAAAAAGAAAAGAGAGATAAGACAGAAGTGATGAAAGCATGGTTTTATAATTTCCCCAAATCCCCTCATAAACAAAATCAAATAGGATAGTAGAAGCCAAAACCCAGGATGACATCATCAACAAAATCAATTCACAAAGAATCTCCAATAACCTTATGATACAAGTGGGTGGGGCCAAACCACTAACCACAGTAAGACCCACAGAGAATGACAGCAAGGCAGAAACAAGGGAGAAACCTGGGTCCTAAACGCTGGAGAACTGAGAGATTACCAACAAGCAGTCAGCTTCAAAAGGAAGGGCTCCCACTTAGATGAGGATGTAGGCCCAACAGGTGGAAGGGGCTTCACAATCAAAGCAAGGTCACTACAGGAAGACTGAAAGGCAGCTGACCATCAGGACTCAGGAACATCCAGTGGGCTCCCTTTCAGGCAGGTAGAAACCCACATGGAGGAGGAATAGCAGAAGCAGAGCAAGTTGATCAGAGCAGGGCACCTGGGCATAAAAGAGAAAAGTGTTCAGATACCAGTGGAGGAGGGGACAGGAGGAAGCAAGTAGAAAGCACCGAAGAGATGAATGCACAAGAACCATTAAATACTTCGTGATAAAACTGAAAATAAAGAAAAATATTGTGGCCCACTCCATCCCCTACACATGAATGTCCTTGTAAAAATACCATTTCAGCAATAGAAAAAGATTATAATCAATCTCACATTCAAAAATACCAAAAAGTAAAAAAGTGATGCAAATAACACATATACAGAAAATAAATATTCACCAGAAGAACATGACTACAAAGCATTTGAAAACAGTGAGCTAACATCTCAAAATGAGTTAAACAAAATTAAAAAACTAAGGGACATCTCTAGCAATCCAGTGGTTAAAACTCCACACTTACGATGCATGAGGTATGGGTTCGATCCCCAATTGGGGAACTAAGATCCTACATGCTGCATAGTGAGACCAAAAAAAAAAAAAAAAACATTTTTTTTTAAACAGAAACAAAATTAAGAAAATAGGAGAAGTTATGATAAAAGAGCATAAGCCAGAACTAGCAAAGCTCAGAAATGAGGTAGCCAGAAAATAGGCATATATGAAGAGTTGACAAGCTCAGAAACAATTTTAAAGAAGAAAAAAACATTTCAAGAATGAAGACTAAACTAAAAGGAATAACTGGAAACCACAGAAAGTACAGTAAGAGAATAAATGTGTGGAAATAAGAAAAAAATGGAGGAAATAAAACAGAAATGAAAGGAATAAAATACATTAAGGGAAGAACAATAAACACAGAAGACAAGCCAAAAAAAAAAAAAAAGCTAACATGCATAGGAATAAAATGAAAGGAATTTTTAAAACCATAATCAAAAATTCTTCCCTGAAATAAAAGAAGACTTGAACCTTCATATTTACAACACAGAGTGGTCAATACTGAGACAGACATTCTAGAAAAACAATGGAAATATAAAAAAAAAAGGGGGGGGGAAAGCTTTCAGTATTCAGGCAAAAAGACAATGTGACTTTTAAGGAAAAGAAAGACAGCTTGGCATAAAACTTCTAAAAAGTAACTCTCAAAGCCAGAACACCAAGGAAGAGCATATTTAAGAGCCTCAAGGAAAGTTAATCTCCAGCAAAGTTTACATCCTGAATCACTTTCAAATACAAAGTTGTGGACCAGTTTCTTCTGAGCACATAAGATATCGGACATCATTTCTTCCTTTACCCCGTCACTTCCTGAACAGTTCAGTCCAGCTCAGGCGGTAGACAGAGGAGAACAGGTAGTCATTTGCACGGGGTGTGTTGGGGAGGCAGGGAGCAGCTGCGATGGCATAAAGTGGAGTGCAGAAGCTTAAGTGGGCTTTCCCGGGGACACCGAGAAACAATCCATGTGACCACATGTTAAAGGAGAAAGACAACAGTCCACATCTCTTTTTCAGAAACAGAGCAAGACAAATCTTAGAATCACAACTTCAAAAAGTTAGTTAAGTATTATCTCCATGGCCTCAATCTATTCGGGGAACAAACACCTTTTCAAGGGGGCTTTCCTGGTGGCTCAGATGGTAAAGAATCTGCCTACAATGCAGAAGACCCAGGCTCAATACCTGGGTTAGGAAGATCCCCTGGAGAAGGAAATGGCAACCCACTCCAGTATTCTTGCCTGGAGAATTCCATGGGCCGAAGAGCCTGGCAGACTACATTACAGTCCATGGGGTCACAAAGAGTAGGACATGACTGAGCGACTAACACACACCTTTTCAAGAAAATGCCTTTCAGTTAAAGAGGCTGATAGAAAGAGAATGAACATTCCTGTGATCGGGATCACAAAACAACCCATATAAAAGGTTTTTGAGTAGAAACAGTATTACTTTTTCCCAACCCACAGGCAATATGCTCCAAGGGTTGTGATGATGCTCATTTAAGCATCAGGGCTCACATACAGAGTAGACTCAGCAGAATGGGACGCTATGAATCATATACCTATGAAGCAAAAAATAATAAACTGAAAAATAACTGGTTAGCCTGCTAATTACTTAGGTTTATTTAGCAAATCTGCTGCTTTTGTATTTTCTGTTTAGGCTCTAATATAAATCATTGCATAAAGCTGAAATTCTCTTTGAAGCACTTAACCAATTACCTTGGGGGAAATAAAAGGAAAGTAATTTTCCTTCCACATTTGAGCATTAAATATGTTCTCTTTCCCCATGGTGACCTCAAGGGGCAGGAGCTTCCAACAATCTCCCCAAGTGACCATCCCAGGTGCTAACGGGCTCATGTGCTATGATCTGGAGTGACCTCACAGCAGTGAAAGGTTGAGACCTTCCAGTTCATACCTGTCCTTGGTCCCAGGTGAGTGTGGGACTTTCTGTGACTACATAGGTATCCATCTGACCTCATCTTTTCAGACAGATAATCCAGTGACACTTTGGGCCTGTTACCAACAGCCAAAGCCTTCTTTGCTTGGTCCTGTTAAACTATCATCATATCCCTACCTAGGCCAGTCCTGAATTTAAGTCAACACAGTTAGTATTGATCTAACACAAACCCCTTAGGCTTCCCCAGTGGCTCAGCGGTAAAGAACTCACCTGTAATGCAGCAGATGTTAAGAGATGCGGGTTTGATCCCTGAGTTTGGAAGATCGAAGGAGGGCATGGAAAACCACTCCAGTATTCTTGCCTGGAGAATCCCATGGACAGAGAAGCTAGAGAAGCTTGGCGGGGTGCAGTCCATAAGGTCACAGAGTCAAACACGACTGAAGCCACTTGGCATGCACACGCACAACACACACCTTATGTCAAAACCTGTGATAAGCACAGGGGACACAACACCAAATAAGACACATTGTTGCTGCCCACGAAGAGGTCAGTTTATTCAGAGAGACAGGCATGGAAAACAAAGACGACCACATACCACCATAAGCACCTAAACAGAAATTATTGAAAGATACTGAGGCCACAGAGAAGAAAGATGCCAACTCTTGGAGCTTCACACAGAAAGAAATATTTACACCGGATGTTGAAGGATGAATATGAATTTTTGGGGAACTTGGAGGTGGAGGGATAGCAGAGGAAAAGACTAGCGGACTTCCCTGGTGGTCCAGTGGCTAAGAATCTACCTGCCAATGCAGGGGACACAGGATTTAGAAGATCCCACAGGCCTTGGAACATCTAAGCCTGGGAGCCACAACTACTGACCCAGGTGCTGCAGCTAACGAAGCCCACTCACCTAGAGCCCGTGCTCCAAAACAAGAGAAGCCACAGCAATGAGAAGCCCATGCACCACAACAAAGAGTACCCCCTGCTCGCTGCAAACTAGCGAGAACCTGCATATAGCAACGAAGACCCAGACCAGTCAAAAATAATAAATCAATAAATAAATTAATTAATTAATTAAAAACAAAAAGACTAGCATATGAAAAGCCAAGAAGGCATGAAAAAGCACGGTATTTTCCAGATCTCCAAGGAGAGCAGGATGACCAAAGCGTATATGGCACATGTTGGGAGGCAATGAGACCAGGACTGGCCAGAAACCAGACCCCACATGGTCTTAGGTTCAGTACCAAGAAGTTTAGACTTTATTCAATGGCAGCGGCACAGAAGACCATTCCACAGAAGAGTCATGTGGGCAGATTTCAGTTTCAGAAGGATCACAACTTGGTTGAATGGAGTGGGGTTAAGACCAGAGAGAGAGACTAATGAAGAGATAGATGACAGTGCAGCAGAGCAGTTAGACAAGTTGGCTTGGGGAGTCTGCAGACATCGGTTTGATGCAAGTTCATCACGTCATAAGGTGGGAGTTCCACTTACCCACCTTCTGCCTCAGATGCCTCACCCCAGGGCTATCTTCACTGGCCTGCGACCTGTGTAGCTGCAGAAAGGACCACACATACATAGGCTCTACACTAGGTTAACGCTGTCCCTCTCTTGAAATCCTTAATCATTTTTGGCACTCTCCTTAATCATTTTTAAAAAAGAAGTCCACATTTTTGTTCTGTATCGAGCCCTGCAAATTATGTAGCGGGTTCTGCCTCACCTCTAAACGGGTATAACAACAGCACCACAGGGTCACTGGGAAGACTAAAGGAGCAAATACATATAGAAAGCAGTGTTTGGCACACAATCCTCCATAAACAGAAACCATTTTTATTACCAATAATCCACACCTCAAGAAGAATGGAAGGGCCTGAAATAAAGGACCAGCACCAGAACACTTAACAATGTACTAATTTTATTGTATGCAAATTATACTTAAAGTTGATTAAAAAGGAAAAAAGAAATATACATGTACTATAATGCAAATAAATAAATAATAAAAG
The DNA here is from genome assembly GCF_910594005.1 of Cervus elaphus. Lineage (NCBI taxonomy): Eukaryota > Metazoa > Chordata > Mammalia > Artiodactyla > Cervidae > Cervus > Cervus elaphus. The sequence goes on from NC_057818.1 coordinate 44,759,102, forward strand.
GTGATTCTGATGTTTAAAAAAAAATGGACCAGGACCATCCAGAGACCAAGGAGAAGGAAACAGGGGGGAGAATGCACAGGACGTTTCTCCAGGTGGTTGAGAAGATGCGTGAGAAGGAAGCAGGAAGGCTAGTGGGCAAGGTTGCCCTTACCCAGACCAACACTGGCAGCAGCTTTAATAAAAAGGAAAACAACCTGCAAATATCCACACAGCTATAAACTAGAGCACCTTCGACATTCATATCCAAATACCACTTTTCTTCTAAAAGTCTCATTGCTGCTTCTGTGCAGGTCTTAGCAATCATAGAGCATGCTGCAAGAAACGCTGAAGTATAATATGTGGCCAGTGGAGAGGCCAGTAAAGTTAAAGGAGAGGAGTTAAAGGAGAGAGCGGTAATTCCTTCTCTATGGAAGCAATGCTTTGAGAAAAGAGTGCGTGTGGGATCAGGTTTCAGCCAACTATCCAAGCTCCAGTCAAATTAATCTGGGACAACTTAAAGTCAGACATTTCACTGAATGGTGAGTGACTGTTAAGTAATATTACTAAAGCAAGCAAAAGTATCAGATTGAACCGTTTGAAACTGCCATGTCTGTAGCCAGAAATGGTCAAATGTCAGCCACTTCATAGCTCAACCCAGCATTTCCTAAAAATACAGGAAAAGCAACACTAACCTAAAACATGACAGTAGCAATAAAAGAATATTATACCTTAAAAAAGGAAATTTAGGAATTTTTTAAAGGGCATCATTCACCACACCTATGATCAGAGAAAAAGAAATATTAATTTTTAACGCAATAATTGAGGAAGAAAGCAAACATTTTACTAAGAGACATCATATAGAAGCAATAAATGATCAAACATCCTGGTAAAAACTACAGCTGAAGAAACTATGTATGGGAAAGGAAACAAATACTACAATAAAAAGTTTAATGTTTGAATTACGGGCATATTATAGCACATGTTCAATAATACAAAAAAAATGGCAATTTATTAAAACACGAACTCTGCTTGATAAAAAAGCAAATTAGTGACCGGGTAATTCCTCTATTTATTATTTATTGAGCTAATAACAAATGCAGAAAGAAATGAGACAGAAGGCTTTAAAACCTATTGGAACCCTCTTTGCAGAATTGGGCCAATCAGATCTTCCAGGCAGTTCTAACTCATGATATAAAAAGCCCTCGAGAGCATTTGGATGGGCTTTTAAAACATATACACAGCTGCTTGACACCAGGATGCCACTATGGGGTAGGTTAAATGGCTACCAACAGATACAAGGCCTCCAGCACTTTTTAATTCTTTAATCTTTTACATTCTACATCTAATGATATACTTAGAATGCGATGGGGGTTGCAGGGTGGGTTTTGATATCCCCATAAGAATACTTACAAATACTGAGGACTACAATTAAGGTGTCAAAATACAGGAAACTCAAAGTTCAAAAGTAACAGAAGGGCTCAGATGATCTTGGCCTATTCACAGAGCTAATCTTTTTTTTGTTTGTTTGTTTTCAAAGTAGCTTTATTTATTTTTTAAGGTAGTCATTAAAAAAGGTTTTTTTAGGCCAGTTTTAGGTTCACAGCAAAATTGAGAAGAAGGGACAGAGATTTCTCATATGCTGTCTGCCCCTACTCATGCACAGCCTCCCCTATTAGTAACATCTCCCAACAGAGTTGTACATTTATTACAACTGACAAATCTACATTGACACATCATAATCACCCCAAGTCCATAGTTTCACATTAAGATTCACTCATGGTCTTGCACATTCTGTGGCTTTGGACAAATGTATAATGACACGAATCCACTATTATAGTATCACATAAGAGTATCTTCACCACCTCCTACATCCTCTGTTCTCTACCTACACATCTCTTCCCCCATTGCAACCACTGATCTTTTCATTGTATTCTTTTCCAGAACGTCATATAGTTGGAATGATACAGTATGTCTCCTTCTTGGTTTGGCATCTTTCACTTAGTAATATGCATTTAAGCTTCCACCATGTTTTTTCATAGCTTGATAGCTCATTGCTTTTTTTTAGAGCTGAATAATATTCCGTTGTCTGGATGTGTCATGGTTTATTTATACTCTCACCTACTGAAGGGGATCTTGGTTGCCTCCAAATTTTGGCAATTACAAATAAAGCTACTATAAACATCTGTGTGCAGATTTCTGTCTGGACATAAAAATTCAAGTCCTTTGGGTAAACACTAAGCAGTGCAATTATAGGATCATTTGGTTAGAGTACACTTAGTTTTGTAAGAAACCACCAAACATAGAGTTCATCTTAATCTATCAGCATTTGACATAGTGATTTCCCATACTTCTAAAAAAAATTTATTAATTTATTCTTTCTGGCTGCACTGGGTCTTCATTTCTGCTTGCAGGCTTTCTCTAGTTGCGGTGAGCAGGGAATACTCTTCATCTGATGAGTGGGCTTCTCATTTCAGTGGCTTCTCTTGTTGTGGAGCACAGGCTCTAGAGCAGGTGAGGGCTTTAGTAGTGGGATGTGTGGGCTTAGTTGCCGCATTGCATATGGGGTCTTCCAGGACCAAGGATCGAACCCATGTCCCCTGCATTGACAGGCAGATTGTTAACCACTGGATCACCAGGGAAGTTGCTCCCTACTTCTTAGAGTACTGTTTTTGTGTGGCTCCTGACTCACCCACCATACTCTCCTGATGTCACTTCTGTTTTCATTGGCCTCCACCACTTCTGTTTCCCTTACAAGGTCCTCTTCTCTTCCCAATTTCTAACTGTTGGAGGTCTGAAAATTCCTTCTCATCTCTCTCTGTATACCCAGGTAATCTCATCCAGCCTGTGGCTTTAAATAGGACCCTAAATGTAGCTCTCCAGCACTGACCTCTTTCCTGAGCTCCCAGTACACATAACAAGCTGCACATTCCACATTTCCACTTGCAAATCTAAAAGTAATTTCAATTATTTATTTATTTTATTATTATTCTTTCTTTTTTTTTTTTTTTTCCTTTAGCTGTTCATGGGCTTTCTCTAGTTTCAGCAAGCAGGGGCTACTCTCTACTTGCAGGGCTCAGGTTTCTCATGGCAGTCGTATCTCTTATTGTGGAGTATGGGCTCTAGGACACACAGGATTCAGTAGTTGTGGTGCAGGGGCTTAGTTACCCTGAGGCACGTGTAGTCCTTCTGGACCAGGGATCAAACCCATGTCCCCTGCATTGATACTGGATTCTTAACCCCTGAACCACCAGGGAAGCCCTGATATTCAAATTTAATACAGACAAAACAACTCTTGATTCCCCTGCCCCATCCCCTTGTTGCCCAGTCTTCTCCATCTCATTAGTGAGACTAAAAACTAGGAATCATTCTGTCATAGCCCATATCCAATCCATCAGAGATCCTGTGAACTCTGTCTCCAGAGTATATCCTGAATTCTAACCATTCATCAGCATCTCCACCAGTACCACCCTATGCAAGGTCTCTCATCCTAAGGATTACAATAACTGGCCCTTTGTTTCCACCCTTATTTACCACCTCCAGGTCCCCACAAACAGCCAGAGTTACTTTTCTATTAATCAGATCATATCACTGTCACACTTAGGCCTTCTAACCGCCTCCTCTCACCCTTTGAACAAAATGCAAACTTAACTGCTTTAAGACATGGAAATATAAATTGATACAACTACATCAACAACAGAATACTATATACTAGTTAAATAAATTAGATTGATGGACATAATAAGAAGTCTGACTTTTTTTGACCATGGCCCTCAGCTTATGGGATTTTAGTTCCCTGACCAGGGATGGAACCCAAGGCCCTGGCAGTGACAGCATTGAGTCCTAACCACTGGATCACCTGAGAACTCCCAGAGTCTGACTATTTTTGATATTTGACCACTGAGAGTATTTAAGTCCCACTATTCTCCCTTTCCCTTTTGCCCCACATCTAGGCCAACCCATAAGAAAGTCCAGGCACCCTCCCTTGGTGTTGGCAGATAAGTTTAAACCGGCCCTTTGGTGGAACCCTCCAACCATCTCACTTCCTGACCATAATGCAGACCAGAGCCACCATCCCCATCTTTACTCTCTTTTGCTCCAGATGAAATCCGAGTTCTTCACCTGCTGGGAATTTTTTTTTTAATCATTTCAATGTCTTACTTCTTTCCCAGCTTTACTGAGATAGAGTAGACGTATAACATTGCATGAGTTCAAGGTGTACAGTGTGTTGACTTGATACCTTTACATATTGCAATAGATTACCACCATGGCTTTAGCTAACGCCTCCATCCTATCACATAATTACCATTTCTTTTTAGCGGTGAAAACATTTAAGAACTCCCCTTTTAGTAACTTTCAAGTACATAAAACAAGAGTATTAGCTATAATCACCATGCTGTACATTAACTTCCTAGAAATTATTCATCTTAAATCTGAATGTTTATACCCTTGATCCAATATCTCCCCATTGCCCCCAACCCCCAGCACTTGGGAACCATGACTCTACCCTTAGTTTTTCCAAGCTTCAGCTTTTTTAGATTCCACATGTAAGTGATACCATACAGCATTTGTCTTTCTCTGACTGATTTTACTTAGCTTTATCCAAGCTGTCAGAAATAGCAGGATTTCCTTCTTTTTCAGGCTGAATAATAATAGTCCATGATGTGTGTGTGTGTGTGTGTGTGTGTATACATAAACACTACACCTTATCATCTTTTTTAATTAATTCATTTATTTGGCCTCATTGGGTCTTTATACTGTGTGGGATCTTCCATTGCAGTGCATGGTCTCTCTAGTTGTGGCACGTGGGCTCTGGAGTATACAGGTTCAGTAGTTGTGGTGTGTGGGCTTGGTAGCTCCTTGGCAAGTGGGATCTTGGTTCTTGATCAGGGATCAAACCTGTGTCCCCTGCATTACAAGGTAGATTCTTAACCACTGGGACACCAGGGAAGTCCCACACACTACATCTTTATCCATTTGTTGATAGATTATTGTTTCATATCTTAGCTCATACAGTTTCATAAATCGTGCTGAAATGAACATGGGGGTACAGATATCTTTTTTGCGATCCTGTGCTTATTTCTTTGGATATACACCCAGAAATGGAATTGTTGGATCATATGGTAGATCTACTTTTAATTTTTTAAGAAACCTCCATACTGTTTTCCATAGTGGCTGCACCAATTTACACTCCCACCAACAGTGCAAAAAGACTTCCTTTTCTCCACATCCTCACCAACACTTGTTATTTCTTATCTTTCTGACGACAGTCATTCTAATAGGTATGAGGTGATATCTCATTGTGGTTTTGATTTGGATTTCCCTGGTGATTAGTGATGTTGAGCATTTTTTCATGTACCTGTTGGTCATTTGTACATCTTCTTTTGGAAAAATGTCTGTTCAGTTCCTCTGCCCACTTTTTAATTGGATACGTGATTCTTTGCTAAGTACATTTTGGATATTAACTTATCAGATATGATTTGCAAGTAGTTTCTCCCTTTCCACAGGTTGCCTTTTTATTTCATTGTTTCTTATGATGTGTATAAGCTTTTAGTTTTATACAGTCCAACTTGTTGGTTTTTGCTCTTGTTCCATGTGTTCTTGTTGTCATATCCAGGAAACCACTGCCAAGACCAACGTCAAGGAGCTTTTTCTTTTCAGGGAATATTTTTGATGCTGACAATATGAGTAACTATCTCATATACATTAGAACCTACAAGTCAATGTAGGCATCCCAATATCCATAAATTCCTGAAGGGGGAGGGAAGGGTTTCCATGCATTTAGCAAGGATTGCCTGCCTGCCTGCCTGCTAAGTTGCTTCAGTCATATCTGATTATTTGCGACCCAGTATTCTCCAAGCAAGAATACTGGAGTGGGTTGTCATGCCCTCCACCAGGGATCATCCTGACCCAGGGATCGAACACCTGTCTCCTACACTGGCAGGCAGATCTTATACCACTGAGCCCCCAGGAAGCCCCTAGCAGGGATTCCTGGTATCCAAAGAGAACATGAGCCAGTAGATAAACCTTGAAAGCATAATGTTGAGGTGGGGAGAAGGGTTGTGACAGAATTGATACTGTTTAATTTATGTAATAATCTGATTTATTTCTAGTAATTTTTTGTTGTTTTAAAGTCTATCTTATCTGCTATTGAACTTTTTACGTATATACATTATATTAATATATCTGTGCAATTCTTTCATTTTCAGTCTTTCTATATGCCTAGGCTTTAGATGTGCCTCTTATAAATGGGTAATTTTTTAAATAATTTTAAAAAGCTAGTCAGATATCTCTGTCTTTCAGTTGGAACGTTTACACTTACTCTGTGTGTGTGTGTGTGTGTGTGTGTGTGTGCTTCATCACTATCCAACTCTTTACAACCCCATGGACTATAGCCCTCCAGGCTCCTCTGTCCATGGAATTCTCCAGGCAAGAATACTGGATCTTCCAGACCCAGGGATCGAACCCACATCTCCTGTGTCTCCTGTACTGCAGGCAGATTCTTTATCTGCTAAGCCATCAGGGAAGCCCCCCCGCCCCCGTAATTTTTATAAAGATCAATTTAATTCCAAAACCTTAGCTTATGCCATCAGTCCCATGCTTTTGCTCTCCCTTCTTGGTTTTTTTAAGGAACTGCTTTCTAATTTCTATTCTATTTTCCTCTACTACTTAGGCAATCATATACTCTATATTCTAGATATTTTAACACGCATAAGTTACTTATCCAAAGCTAATTTGGCTATTCTCCAGAAGAACACAGGACTTCAGATCACTGTAATCCTTATTACTGCTGCCCCAAACTTAACAAGCTATTGCTGCCATATATTTTTATTCTATCCTGTTTTTTGATCATAAAACCCTTGTTATTGTTGTTTATACAATCATATATGTCCATGTTTAACCATATATTTATTTTTTCTTTATTTCATTTCTTGTTGTATCTCAGACTTTCATCTGGAATCACTTTTGTCTAAACTACATCCTTTAGACCAATGTCATCCAACAGAAATATAATGTGAGCCCATGTGTAACTTTAAATTTTTAAAAACTTTAAAAAAACAAGTAAAATTAATTTTAATAAAACAAAAATATCTCATGATAAATGTTTGACTTGATGCAGTTTTTCTTAGTAAAAACAAATCATCTAACAGTTATCTTTCCTCAAAGATTATTTTGTCATTGCTAACAAATTAGTATGCTTCAATTACCAAGATATAAAAGGATTCTCTTAGAAAGTTGCAATATGAACAGGCAGCTGTGTGTGAACATAGTTAATAGTGAATTCTGAAGGATTCAGGATAACCTGACAACTGAGGTACTTTTTTTAAGGTTTATAAGCTGTATTTCCTATTGTACAGATATTATTATAACCTTTGGACATTCCTCGGATTTTCAGAGAAAACTCTCTGACATCAGAACTAAAGCTTTAGGACCATTACTGAGCTAGAGCCAGCTTGTACCAACTCACAATAGCAGATTGTTAAATATCAGAAATTTTGTAAGTTAAGCCACTGGTATTAGCCATTAATTAAGCCTTTGGAATTAGCCATGGTGGGATTATTTACCCCATGGAAATCATCAAACACCACAACTCAGAGCTTCCTCTTTCAAGACCCTGATGCCGGGAAAGATCGAAAGCAAAAGAAGAGGACAGCAGAGGATGAGATGTCTGGATGGCATCACTGATTCAATGGATAAGAATTTGCGCAAACTCCAGAAGATGGTGAGGGACAAGGAGGCCTGGCATGCTGCAGTCCGTGGGGGTGCAAAGAGTCAGAAACAACTTAGTGACTGAACAACAACAACTAACAAGGCAAGTAAGATTCACCTTTATTTACACTACTGATGAAAGTGAAAGAGGACAGTGAAAAGGCTGACTTAAAACTTAACGTTCAGAAAACAAAGATCAGGGCATCTGGTCCCATCACTTCATGGCAAATAGATGGGGAAAAAATTGAACCAGTGACAGACTGTATTTTCTTGGGCTCCAAAATCACTGCAGATGGTGACTGTAGCGATGAAATTAAAAGACGCTTGCTCTTGGAAGAAAAGCTATGACCAACCTAGACGCCATATTAAAAAGCAGAGACATTACTTTGCTGACAAAGGTCTATCTAGTCAAATTCAGACTTAAATTGAAAAAAGTAGGGAAAACCACTAGACCATTCAGGTATGACCTAAATCAAATCACTTCCGATTATACAGTGGAAGTGACAAAATAGGGGTTAGATCTGATAGGGTGCCTGAAGAATTATGGATGGAGGTTCGCGACACTGTACAGGAGACAGGAATCAAGACCATCCCCAAGAAAAAGAAATGAAAAAAAGGAAAATGGCTCTCTGAGGAGGCCTTACAAATAGCTATGAAAAGAAGAAAAGTGAAAAACAAAGGAGAAAAGAAAAGATATTCCCATTTGAATGCAGAGTTCCAAAGAATAGCAAGGGGAAATAAGAAAGCCTTCCTCAGTGATCAATGCAAAGAAACAGAGGAAAACAATAGAATGGGAAAGTCTAGAGATCTCTTCAAGAAAATTAGAGATACCAAGGGAAAATTTCATGCAAAGATGGGCACAATAAAGGACAGAAATGGTATGGACCTAACAGAAGCAGAAGATATTAAGAAGAGGTGGCAAGAATACACAGAAGAACAACACAAAAAAGATCTTCATGACACAGATAACCATGATGGTGTGATCACCCACCTAGAGCCAGACATCCTGGAATGCAAAGTCAAGTGGGCCTTAGGAAGCATCACTACGAACAAAGCTAGTAGAGGTGAAGAAACTCCAGTTGAGCTATTTCAAATCCTAAAAGATGATGCTGTGAAAGTGCTGCATGCAATATGCCAGCAAATTTGGAAAACTCAGCAGTGGCCCCAGGACTGAAAAAAGGTCAGTTTTCATTCCAATCCCAAAGAAAGGCAATGCCAAAGAATGCTCAAACTACTGCACCATTGTACTCATCTCACACGCTAGTAAAGTAATGCTCAAAATTCTCCAAACCAGGCTTCAACAATACGTGAACCGTGAACTTCCAGATGTTCAAGCTGGATTTAGAAAAGGCAGAGGAACCAGAGATCAAATTGCCAACATCCATTGGATCATCGAAAAAGCAAGAGGGTTCCAGAAAAATATCTACTTCTGCTTTATTGACTATGCCAAAGCCTTTGACTGTGTGGAACACAACAAACTGTGGAAAATTCTGAAAGAGATGGGAATTCCAGACCACCTGACCTGCCTCCTGAGAAATCTGTATGCAGGTCAGGAAGCAACAGTTAGAACTGGACATGGAAAAACAGACTGGTTCCAAATAGGGAAAGGAGTATGTCAAGGCTGTATATTGTCACCCTGCTTATTTAACTTCTATGCAGAGTACATCATGAGAAATGCTGGGCTGGATGATGCACAAGCTGGAATCAAGATTGCCAGGAGAAATACCAATAACCTCAGATATGCAGATGACACTACCCTTATGGCAGAAAGTGAAGAAGAACTAAAGAGCCTCTTGATGAAAGTGAAAGAGGAGAGTGAAAAAGGTGGCTTAAAACTCAACATTCAGAAAATTAAGATCATGGCATCTGGTCCCATCATTTGATGGCAAATAGATGGAGAAACAGAAGCAGTATCAGACTTTATTTTTTTGACTTCCAAATCACTGCAGATGGTGACCGCAGCCATGAAATTAAAAGATGCTTGCTTCTTGGAAGAAGTTATGACCAACCTAGACAGCATATCAAAAAGCAGAGACATTACTTTGCCAACAAAGGTCCATCTAGTCAAGACAATGGTTTTTCCAGGAGTCACATACAGATGTGAGAGTTGGACCATAAAGAAAGCTGAGCACCGAATTGATGCTTTTGAACTGTGGTGTTGGAGAAGGCTCTAGAGAGTCCCTTGGACTGCAAGGAGATCCAACCAGTCCATCCTAAAGGAGATCAGTCCTGAATATTCACTGGAAGGACTGATGCTGAAACTGAAACTCCAATACTTTGGCCACCTGATGCGAACAGCTGACTCAATGGAAAAGACCCTGATGCTGGGAGGGATTGGGGGCAGCAGGAGAAGAGGATGACAGAGGATGAGATGGTTGGATGGCATCAGAGTCTCAATGGACATGAGTTTGAGTAAACTCTGGGTGTTGGCAATAAAGAGGGAGGCCTGGTGTGCTGCAGTCCATGGGGTCGCAAAGAGTTGGACTCAACTGAGCAACTGAACTGAATGAACTGAAGACTCCAAGACTTTGCTCTTTCTGGATAATTCTGAGAACATCAGAGTTGAACTTGCTAAGATAGCCCTAAACTAGTAGGGTCTGTAGACAACTGGTAAAGCAAGCAAAAATTCTCTCTGGAAGAAGGTTCAATTGTCCTATGTCTCAATTTTTTTCCCACAAATATGTTTTCAAGTACAATGACCAGAAAACAGTCAAAGAGAACTAAGCATTCAAGGTGGGGGCATGGAGCGGGTACTCCTTCATCAAGAGCCAGCAGGGGGAAAAAATACAACATAAAGACTTCAACATCTTAGATATTAGGCTTTTCTGACCCAGATTATAAAATCACTATTTTCACTATGATCAAAGAAATAAAAGAAAAAGTTGCAAATGTCATCAGGAAACTGTACACTTTAAAATGTGACATTGCAGAAGTGAAAAGGAGTCAAATAGCAGTTGTACATCTAAAAAACAGTAAATAAAAAGTTTAATGGACAGATTTAACAGCAAATCAGACACAGCTGAAGAGGTCACTGACAACCCAAGAGAAAAGTCAGAAGCAGCTATCCAGAATGGAGCATGAAGAAAATATACATAAAATATAGATGAAAAAGAACAAGCCCAGAGAACACAGTGAAAAAGTCTAATATACATTTAATCAGATTTCCAGATAGGAGAATAAACAGAGGCAATACATAAAGATATAATGAATGAGAATTTTCCAGAACTTACAAAATTCACCAACCCATAACTTCACAAAGCTTAACAAATCCCAAAGAGGATAAACAATTTTTTTAATCCACACCTAGACACATCACAGTGAAACTACAGAGAATCAAACAGGAAAAAATCTGAAAAGGAGTCACAGAAAAAGAGACATGATCTTCAAAGAAGCCACAGGTAGCCTGACTGCTAATATCTCAAGAGAAAATATGGATGTTAGAAAATACTAGGATATTATTAAATATCATCAACGTGCTGAAGGAACATAACAACTTACAACAATGGTATAAAGCCAGGATATCTTCATATATTGCCTTGGTTTATACCCAGCAAAAGAAAATCGCCTTTAAGAATAAAGGTGAGTAAAAATAAATAATTTTTTTAAAAGAATAAAGGTGAGCAGTAGAGAAAACTCCATTTATAGCAATAACAAAAATAAAATACTTAGGAATAGATTAAACAAGAAATAGGTAAAGCCTATATAAAGAAATTTATAAAACACTCCTGAAAGATGTAAAAGGAGACTAGAACAGATGGAAAGATATTCTTTCTAGCAATATCCCTTGTTCTTGGAAAAGATGGATAAATTCATAAAGATGTCAGTTCTCTCCTAAGTTAATTTAAAATTAAATGCAGTGCTCGCATCGGCAGCACATATACTAAAATTGGAACGATACAGAGAAGATTAGCATGGCCCCTGCACAAGGATGACACGCAAATTCGTGAAGCGTTCCATATTTTTAAAAAATAATAATAATAAAATAAATAAATAAATAAACTTAAATGCAGTCTCAGTTTTACAAAACCAACAAGATTTTTTTTATGGAACTAAGCAAGATGACACTAAACTTGATATGAAAAAAAAAATGCAAAAAGATTACAAAAATACTAAAAAAAAATGCTATAGGTAGAAAAGGATTTTCAAGACAGTGAAAATATTCTATATGATACAATAATAAAGAATACAGTATGTACACTGCATCCAAACTTATAGACTATGCAACACCAAGAGTGAACCCTAATGTAAACTGTGGACTTTGGTTGATTATAACGTGTCAGTGTAGATTCATGAATTATAACAAATATTCAGCTTCTCAGGTGAGGGATGCTGGTAATAAAGCAGACTGTACAAGTGTGAGACCAGGGGATATAAAGGAAATCTCCACACTTCCTCTCCACTTTGCTGTGAGCCTAAAACTGCTCTTTAAAAAACAATGAAGTCTTTAAACATATGTAGAGAGAGAGAAAGAAAAAAAAAAGAAAGAGAAGGAAGCAAGGAGGAACAAAATGCTACAAGAAGGATTAGTCTTGTTGTTGGTCTTCCCTGGTGGCTCAGTGGTAAAGAATCCACCTGCTAATGCAGGAGACACAGGATCAATCTCTGATTCAGGAAGATCACACATGCTGCAGAGCAACTAAGCCCATGTGCCACAACTACTGAGCTTGTTCTCCAGAGCCCAAGAGCCGCAGTTACTGAAGCCCGCATCCCAGAGCCTATGCTCCACAAGAGAAGCCACCGCAGTGAGAAGCCCACGCACTGCAACTAGAGAGTAGCCCCCGCTCGCCACAACTAGCAGAAAGCTTATGCAGCAATGAAGACCCAGCACTGCCAAAGATAAATTAATTAATTAAAAACTTTAAAAAATACATACTATAAAAATTCTGTACATAAAACCGTATGGAACACATGAAGAGACAGAGGCAGCATAACAGAATAGAAAGTCTGGAAAGAGATCTAAGTACAATAAAAACTTTTTATATAGTAAGGATTGTATTTCAAGTCACAGGGGAGTAAATAGAGTTTTTAATAAATGGTACTGAGACAACTGATTAACCACTTGTTATTCTTTAGCTGCTAAGTCATGTCCAACTCTTTGGGACCCCATGGACTGCAGCACACCAGGCTTCCCTATACTTACCTTAAAAATAGTTATGATAAAAAAAAAATAGTTATGATAATGCTGACTCCTAGGTCAGGGTCATGGTGTAAATTCCATCACACCTTCCTACCTCTCAGAGTTTGCTCAAACTCATGTCCACTGAGTCAGTGATGCTATCTAACCATCTCATCCTCTGCCACCTCCTTCTCCTCTTGCCCTCATTCTTTCCCAGCATCAGGATCTTTTCCAAATAGTTGGCTCTTCCCATCAGGTGACCAAAGTACTAGAGTTTCAGCTGCAGCTTCAGTCCTTCCAATGAATATTCAGGGTTGATTTCCTTTAGGATTGACTGGTTTGATCTCCTTGCTGTCCAAGGGACTCACAAGAGTCTTTTCCAACTCCACAGTTCAAAAGCATCAATTCTTTGGTTCCCAGTCTTTTTTATGGTCCAAATCTCACATCCTTTCATGACTACTGGAAAAACCAGAGCTTTGACTAGATGGACCTTTGTCAATAAAGTGATATCTCTGCTTTTTAATACGCTGTCTAGGTTTCTCATAGCTTTTCTTCCAAAGAGCAAGCATCTTTTAATTTCATGGCTGCAATCACTGTCCACAGTGATTTTGGGGGCCCAAAAAAATAAAATCTGTCAGTGTTTCCATTTTTTCCCCACCTATTTTCCATGAAATGATGGGACCTCATGCCATGACCTTAGTTTTTTTTTAATTAACCACTTAGGAAAAATTAAATTAGATCTATGCCCTACACAATACACAAGAATAAACTCTGAACTAATCAGGCATCTAAATATAAAAGTGAAACCTTGCAGGTACTAGAAAATATGAAGGTGAATTTTGCTTGAACTTGAGTTTAGGAAAAGGCTTTCTAACTATGGCCCCAAATTCAGAATCCATGGAAGAAAAGAAATTGATAAATTTGACTACATAATGAAAATTTTTAAAAACTACTGTGTAGTTTTATCATCAAGAAAATCAAGAAAACAAAGTAGGTTAGAGGTAAGAACACTTGAAATATATCACAGATAAAGGAACAATATTCTTAATATATAAAGGACTCTTACAGATGAGGAAAATAACATCAATCCTTCTAAATTCCCCCAAAAAAATTAAAGAAGAAGGAACACTTTGTAATTCTAAAAAAAGACACTATAAGAAAACTACCAACCAATATCCCTTATGTGTATTGACACAAAAATCCTCAACAAAATATAGTAAACTGAATCCAGCAGCATATTAAAAGAATTATACTAGTGGATTATGTGAATTATAAGAAAGAATTATGACCAAGTAAGGCTTATTCTCAGAATACAGAGATGATTTAACATATGCAAATCAATGTAATACACAGTATTAACAGAATGAAGGAAAAAAATACATGACCATCTTGATGCAGAAAAGCATTTGACAAAATTCAACATTCTTTTGTAATAAAAATAGTCAATAAACTAGGGATAAAAGGAATTTTTCTCAAAATAATAAAGGACGTATGTGAAAAACCCACAGTTATCATACTCATCAGTGAAAAATTGAAAACTTTTTATCATATCTATCTCAGATAATGAATGCTAACTAAACATATGTGGTAATTATTTTACAAAATATATAAGTCAAATCAATACATGTAAGTACACTTTAGACAGTGATGTATGTCGACTATATCTCAATAAAACTGAAAGAGAGGAACTTCCCTGATGGTACAGTGGTTAAAACTTTGCCTTCCAACACAGGAGGCGCAGGAAAAATCCATGGTCAGGGAGGTAAGATTCCACATGCCTCATGGCCAAAAAAACCAAAATGTAAAGCAGAATATTGTAACAAATTCAATAAAAGCTTTTTAAATGGTCCACATCAAAAAAATTGAAAAGAAAAAGAGAATAAATCATTGGTGTCCATCATTACCAGTGCTGCTCAGTACTGTACTCTAGCCAGCAGTGAAAAGGGGTCAAGGGGAGTAACAAAGATTAGAAAGGAAAAAACAAAATCATTATTAATCACAGATAATCTATATTTCACTCAAAAGCATGAACATCAAGAATTTTAGCTTCTAGCTCTATGGCAGTTTATACCATCACTTGACACAGCCCATCACCATTGTTAATTTTAAACTCTATACATGTTCCTTGGGGCTTCCCCAGTGGCTCAGATGGTAAAGAATTTGCCTACAATGCAGGAGACCTGGGTTCGATGCCTCAGTAGGGAAGATCTCCTGGAGAAGGGAAGTGCAACCCACTCCGGTATTCCTGCCTGGAGAATTCCATGGGCAGAGGAGCCTGGCAGGCTACAGTCCATGTGGTTGCAAAAAGTCAGACACGACTGAGAAGCTAACACTTTCACTTTCACATGTTCGTTGAGCAGGTCCCCAACATTAAACATGGGTTTTTGTTAAAGCACCTGTGTTGCAGTGAAGCATTTCTCAATCACCTGAGACAATGATTAAAAGCAGATTTATGGGCCCCACCTCAGAGTTATGGAATCAAAACATCTACAGTTTAGACCTGGGAATCTTTACTTTTTATTTTCCAAGCGATTCATTTGTACACTAAACCATTAGAGTGGATTTCAAAGGTGTGTTACAATCCTGTTACTACTACTAATTTCTTAGGAATGCTACTAAAAATTGATCAGTTATAACTCAGTAAGATTCTTCCTTCAAATCCTAATCCATTTCATTTACAAATAGTATATTTTAATCCATCAATTTTGAAATTTCCTTCTTGTTCAGTTAATTGCCCTGGCCCCTCTCATGTTATTACAGCAGAATGTCTGCAAAGCGTATGCTAAAAAAAAAAAAAAAAAAAATAGTTTCTTACCTCCAAACAGAAAAATTATATTAAAAAGGTCATAATGACCTGGACAACCATGACGGTGTGGTCAGTCACCTAGAGCCAGACATCCTGGAGTATGAAGTGAACTGGGCCATAGGAAGCTTTACCAACAACAAAGCTAGTAGAAATGATTTCAAATCCTAAAAGATGATGTTGAGCTATTTCAAATCCTAAAAGATGATGCTGTTAAAGTGCTGCACTCAGTAGGTCAGCAAATTTGGAAAACTCAGCAGAGGCCACAGGATGGAAAAGGTCAGTTTTATTCCAATCCCAAAGAAAGACAATGCCAAAGAATGTTCAAACTACTGCACAATTGCACTCATTTCACATGTTAGCAAGGTAATGCTCAAAATCCTTCAAGTTAGGCTTCAAGAACTTTCTGATGTACAAGCTAGATTTAGAAAAGGCAGAGGAACCAGAGACCAAATTGCCAACATCTGTTGGACCATAGAGAAAGCAAGTGAATTCCAGACAAACATCTACTTCTGCTTTACTGACTAGGCCAAAGACTTTGACTGTGTGGATCACAACAAACTGTGGAAAATTCTTAAAGAGATGGGAATACCAGACCACACTACCTGTCTCCTGAGAAACCTATATGTAGGTCAAGAAGCAACAGTTACAACCAGACAAATAACAACAGACTAGTTCAAAATGGGAAAGGAGTACGTCAAGGCTGTATATTGTCACCCTGCTTATTTAACTTATATGCAGAGTACATCATAAGAAATGCTGGGCTGGATGAAGCACAAGCTGGAATCAAGATTGCTGGGAGAAATAACAATCTCAGATATGCAGATGATACCACTCTAATGGCAGAAAACCAAAGAACCTCTTGATGACAGTGAAAGAGGCGAGTGAGAAAGCTGGCTTAAAACTCAACATTCAAAGAACTAAGATCATGATGGCATCCAGTTCCATCACTTCATAGAACAGGAAAAAGTGGAAACAGTGACAGATTTTATATTCTTGGGCTCCAAAATCACTGCAGATGGTGACTGCAGTCATGAAATAAAAAGAAAAAGACACTTGTTCCTTTAAAGGAAAGCTATGACAAACCTAGACAGCATATTAAAAAGTAGAGACATCACTTTATACACAAAGGACTGTATGGTCAAAGCTATGGTTTTTCCAGTAGTCATGTATGGTTGTGAGAGTTGGACCATAAAGAAGGCTGAGCACCAAAGAACTGATGCTTTCGAACTGTGGTGCTGGAGAAGACTTATGAGTCCCTTGGATAGCAAGATCAAACCAGTCAATCCTAAGGGAGATCAACCCTGAATATTCATTGGAAGAACTGATGCTGAAGGTGAAGCTCCTGGCCACCTGATGTGAAGAGCCAGTTCATTGGAAAAGATCCTGGTGCTGGGAAAGATCGAGGGCAGGAGGAGAAGGGGGCGACACAGGATGAGGTGCCAATCACCGACCAATCACCGATGGCATCACCGACTCAACAGACAAGAGTCTGAGCAAACTCCAGTAGACAGTGAAGGACACGGAAGCCTGGCATACCGCAGTCCATAGGGTCACAAAGAGTCAGACACAACTTAGCAACTAAACAAAAACAACCTCAAAACATACAAAAAATAGAGTATGCAATGTGGTTTTTTGTGTTTTCTAATAATAAAATGTTAGGTAGTTAGAATAGGAAAAAGGAGTCCAAAATTGCAGTGGCTAAAAGACAAAGAAGGGAAAAGCCCTCAAAAATAGAACAAAGGAAGGTCTGAGGACCAGAGTGAGGACCTCAGGTAAAACAAACAGCTCTCCTGGGTAATCCAATTTACATATGGCAGACTCAGTGGGAGGAGAAAAAACATATAAAAAGAGGAGCCAAAATTGAGCTGGGGGCTTCTCTTCGCATCTTTTGGGTCGGCCCGCCCTCAAGCCTCAAGGATGTATTTTCGTTTGCTTTCTAAATAAAACTGAGCTGTAACACAGAGCTGTAACACTGGTCCCTCTGAGGAAATTACACAGGGCCATAACACCAATTTGTCCGTCGCTTCAAATTTTTACTGCAGCGAGACAAAACCGAGGAAATTACAAATTCTCCCGACAATAACATAACAAAAAGAAATTCCAACGAGCAGTATAGTTTTAGTAGAAAGGCAATTTAATATTATCTCTTATTCAATAAGTGAAATATTTTAGCTCATCCCAACAGCAAAGTGAAGGTTGCCCTTCAAAAACCACAATATAGTTAAAACTACTTGCTGCTAATCCTAACATCTGGCCTAGGTTAGGGATCAATTCCCAGTTTAAACATACAGTCAGATAATGAATAAAGAGATTCAGAAAGCATAGGCTGTGTGATAGAATTTACACCATGACCCTGAGCCAGGAGGCAGCATTATCATAACTATTTTTAAGAATTACAACATACAGCTCATTATGTGTCAGTAACATTACGATTTACAAAATAGCTAACAATGGATTTAGCATTTGACTATATAGTAAATAGAATCATCATCCCTACAGATAAGGATGTAATTTTACTGTATATGAAAGGAAAATACACATTGCTGATGAGACTCATATCGCATTGCTCCCCTACACTTGTGCCAGCTGAAGTGAAGAGCCATTCTCCAAAGAGACAAGACAGACAGACAGACACACACACACACACAGTCTCTCCCCACCCCACCCGCCTCTCCCCTGTGCTTTTACAGCCGGGATAAATGTAGCTACATTGTTGAAATACCATCAGTCCTTCAAAGTTCACCTCCAATGCTCCATTGTCTACAACCTCTCAAACAGGATTCTTTCCCTGATGGAGAAACTCTCTGGCATTCTCTTTACTCCATCCTGTATCTTGAGCTCCTGAGGGCAGAGGCTAGATTTTACTACATCCTGGATCAGCCCTCACCTGCCCCACTCCACCCCCAACCCCTCCATGCCTTGCAAAAAGAGTCTCTATAAATCACTATCGGTGACTCTTTAGATTAATCTGCCAATTCATCAGTTTAGTTTGGTTGTTCTACCCAAATATAATTCACACTTTAATGCATGCTAAAGAATAAAGAGCCAGTTGAGAGACTACATTTGGGTTTTTTACCTGAAAGCAAGCACAATAGTAACTTAAACTTAGAGAAATAAATCCACAGCCCAAAGTCATGCTGTTCTATTATATGCACTACAAGCCTAAGCTGTTGCCTTCCAGTACAGTACCTGCCAACACTTCCAAATGGGCCCTTATTTGTTTAGAGGGAAGGCCACACAGACATCCTATTGGAAATCACCAGGCCTTCTCTATGGGGCAGGGGTGGCGGGGTGGGGGGGGAGTGGAGGGGGAGGGTGCAGGTGGTAAAATTTCTGAGCCACCCATCAATGGCTTGGTATTTAAATGATAAAGAAACAAAGAACATTTAACAATCAAGACTGCAGCATTCCACAAGAAGTGACCAAAACTTCGGTCATGGGAATATCAAACAAAACTAAGCCATTTTAAAAGAAAGTAGAAATAAGGAATAATGAAACCAACAAGAATAAAACACTACGAGCAAAATAAATTTATACATAAGACAACTATTTTTCAAAATTCTTGCTCGGCTTTGGATGTTCTGTTTGCCTCCCAGCTACAAACACATTCTTCACACATGCTGGGAATGCTGCGGAAAACTAGTCAGCATTCAGAGGCTTAATCCACAGTCCCAGTGCAGCGCCTGTGGGCTTAATAGTCAGACAGCCATTTGTCCTCAGGAGAGGTTAGGGGTTAAAATGCAAATATGCAAACAACTGAGTTCTTTCCCTAAGATAGCTGGAAAAAGCATGATCCCTATTGCTATTTCTTTTTTAAGGGAAAAAAGCTTGCAGTCTCAGGGATGTGTTTAAATACCTTAGTATAATACAATTTTGAAGGAGAAAACAATAGATAGGAATAAACACCCTTGTCCTGGATAAAATCTATACTCTGGAGAAAAGGTTGACATATGTGTGACAGTTGATTTACCAGAATCACTAAAGATTTTGATTTATCAATCAGTGCCTTGGGCACTGGATTCTCCCCAAGGGAAAATTAACAATTCCAACTAAACTAATATATTCTATTATGAACTAAAATGAATGCAAGAATCAATCCTGTCACTTTGTACAACATCCAATTACGATAAAAGTATGTCTATCCTTTGGGGGATACCTAAAATTAAAAGTTATTTAATGAAAGAAATAATATATTAAATAATCATAATTGAAGCCAACTGACATTTTTAAAGGATGGCTTTGACATGCTTTAAAGGAGATGAGCGAATCTCAGAAATGTAATTGCATAACTGGGTCAAGAACACGATTTTTAAAGTCAGACTACCTGAATTGACTGCTGCCCCTACCATTTAGTAGAAGCAATCTCCTGGGCTTCTCTAAGCCTCAGTTTTGTGGCCTGCAAAATGGAGAGACACAGTTGTCCCCATAAACTCAACATTCAAAAAACTAAGATCATGGCATCTGGTCTCATCACTTCATGGCAAACAGATGGGGAAACAATAGAAACAGTGACAGACTTTATTTTCCTGGTTTCCAAAATCACTGCAGATGGTGACTGCAGCCATGAAATTAAAAGATGCTTGCTCCTTGGAAGAAAAGCTATGACCAACCGAGACAGCATATTAAAAAGCAGAGACATTACTTTGCCAACAAAGGTCCATCTAGTCAAAGCTATGGCCTTTCCAGTAGTCATGTATGGATGTGAGAGTTGGACCATAAAGAAAGCTGAGCACCGAAGAATAGATGCTCTTGAACTGTGGTGTTGGAGAAGACACTTGAGAGTCTCTTGGACTGCAAGGAGATCAAGCCAGTCAATCCTAAAGAAAATCAACCCTGAATATTCATTGGAAGGACTGATGCTGAAGCTGAAATTCCAATACTCTGGCCACCTGATGTGAAGAACTGACTCATTGGGAAAGACCCTGATGCTGGGAAAGATTGAAGGCAGGAGGAGAAGGGGATGACAGAGGATGAGATGGTGGGATGGCATCACCAACTTGATGGACATGAGTTTGAGCAAGTTCCAGGAGCTGGTGATGGACAGGGAAGACTGGTGTGCTGCAGTCCATGGGGTCGCAAAGAGTCGGACACAACTGAGCAACTACACTGAACTGAACAGTTGTCCTTAGGAAAATGAATAATGATAATGAATATAAAAGCATTTGGCACAGTAGCTGGCATACAATCAGCTTTCTGTGAAGTGATGCCATTTTTATTACTGTCATTCTAAAAGCATATGAAGTATAAGAACAAAGAGCATCAATCATCATTCAGTTATACAAGGGTTAAATTGCAACCCACTGCAGTCTCCCAACAACAGTGAACCCTGAAAAGAATTCAGGATGATAAAACAGGATGAGGCACTCTATGCTTGGGATAAAGGGCCCCCTAGACAGTCGGATGTATATTTCAGGAAGAATTTCAGTGACTCCAGATTCCCGCATTTTCCCATATGTAAAAAGGTACTAAAATCATTAACTTGAGATATCTGTTCTTCGTGATTAGCAGTAATCTTTTACCAAGATGAATGCCTCACTACATGTTACTAGACTGGCTCCTCCCCTAGTTCTCCAAAGCAGTTCCTCAGAGCTGTCTCCCAGGCTACAGCCCTCAGTAAGACCCTGAAAAAAACTTAAATTCACAACTCTTATATTGTGTGTTTTTATTTAAGTCAGCAATAGACTTGGGACTTCCCTGGTGGCCCAGTGGTTAAGAATCTGCCTTCTAATACAGGGGACATGGGTATGATCCTTGCTCAGGGAACTAAGATCCCACAGTCATGGTGATGTAGGAGAGAAATGGGCTCCAGGTTAGACATTTACAATCAGCCTCCTGTCTGCTCTCTGAAATGGAAGTAACAACAGAAACAGGGTAAATAGACAGTGTTTGTCTCTTGACAAATGCCTCAAATGCCTTGAGGTAATAGTTAGGGCAAGGACAAAGAGGGGTAAAATCTGTTTGAGTAAAGGATTAAGGGATCTCCATTCTCCTCTCTTTTGGGACAAGGGAGACACTACACATGCACAGAAAACTCCTTGTGGCTCAAAAGTCAGGGGCTAATTCCAGGCCATAATGAGCCCTGCTATCTCAGAAGCCTTCACTTTGAGATCCATCTTGGCTGTGGGATGTATGCACACCCCAGGGGAGGGTCTCAGGGTAGGTGAGGTGTAGAAAAAGAAACCAAATACTTGGCCTGAAGGAAGACAAAGACCTGAAAGAAATGATCTATAAAAATGACTTAACCACCTCTTCACTGTGCTCCTCCTCACTAGCGGGGATGCCCATACCTTTTCTCTCAGGGTGTGCATCTCTGCCTTGCTTCTGTATTAACAAATTGTTTTTCTATGTGCTCTCCCACTTGTTGTGTGCTCTGTCTCTAATAATAAACCTTGTATCTGCATTTATAGTTTCTGCCTCCGTGATAGACGCATTTTTCACAGGGGGCAAAGATCCAGGGAAAAATAGCTTCTTGCTCTAGTGCTTGCTGGTCTGGTGGCTAGGATTCCTGATTCTCATCCAGGCTTCCCAGGTTCACTTCCTGGGCAGGGAATTAAGATCTCACTTCATGCCACCGCACACTGCTGCCTCAGCAAGATCAGTGGCCTCAACTAACACTGTGCATACGCCCACATGCCACAACTAGACAAGCAGGAGCACAACAACAAAGACCCAGTGCAGCCAAAAAAAATTTATTTAACTCACAGACAAAACAAACAGACTACAACACAGATAAGCATCAGAACTAACAGTACACAGGGTACCAAATGCCCTTCAACTTTCTGCAAGAGTCATTCAGTATCATCTAACTGACAGTTTAAAAAGCTTTAATAATTAACTTATATATGAAACTTTATTTAGTGTTACCCATTGATCAGAAAAATCAACATCCATAAGGATGCTTTAAAGAAGGGATCAGCAAACCACAGCCAGGGGGCCAAATCTGGCCCACAACCTATTTTTATAAATAAAGTTTTATTGGAACACAATCACACTCATCATTTATACATTGTCCTGGCTATTTTGGCACCACGCCTGACAGATTAACTGTGACTAAAACCGAATGTCTTATTGTTTTAACCAAGTTTCCTTTGGTGAGGTGGTGAAGCCAGATGCAGATCAAGAGAGAAATTGAAAAGAGTTTTACAATTTTGTTACTCATAGTTCCCTAGGCAGGACACAGCACACCATGTAAAGTCACTCAGGAGAAGCACCAGGGTCAACTGCAAGGCAGAGGGACAGAGGGATGTTGACTAAATAAAGTAGTCACAACCTGAAAGTAGAGAGGTATCTTATTTGGTGGGAATTATGAGGACTTCAAGCCCAGAAGACAGTGTCTCAAGGGACCCGAGAGATTGCTCCGAGGAGGCGGGGAAAGGAGTCGGGATATATAGAAGTTTGCATCAAGAGGGGGCAGGCAGTCTCTTAAAGAAAACCAGATCTCAAGGAATCGAGTGCTCTTCTATGTATGGGAAGATGCAAGTGTCTGAACTCACTGAATTCATTCCTTTTATATGCATCTCAGCTACCTAGGACCAAATCCTGCTTCTTGATTATTGTCATTGTTGCTGTTCACTCCCTCATTCATATCCGACTTTTTGTGATCCCACGGACTGCAGCAAGCCAGGCTTCCCTGTCCTTCATTATCTCCCACAATTTGCTCAAACTCGTGTGCATTGAGTCAGTAATGCCATCCAACCATCTCATCCTTTGTCATCCTTTCTCCTCCTGCCCTCAATCTTTCCCAGCATCAGGGTCTTTCCCAGTGAGTCGGCTCTTCACATAAGGTGGCCAGAGTATAGGAGCTTCAGCGTCAGCATCAGTCCTTCCAATGAACATTCAGAGTTGATTTCCTTTTAGTGTTGACTGGTTTGATCTTCTTGTAGTTCAAGGGACTCTCAAGAGTCTTCTCCAACACCACAGTTAGAAAGCATCAATTCTTTGGTGCTTAGCCTTCTTTGGTCCAACTCTCACATCTAGACATGACTACTGGAAAAACCATAGCTTTGACTATACACACTTTTGTCATCAGCAAAGTGGTGTCTCTGCTTTTTAATATGCTGTCTAGGTTGGTCATAGCTTTTCTTCCAAGGAGCAAGCATCTTTTAATTTCATAGTTGCAGTTACCATCTGCAGTGATTTTGGAGCTCAACAAAATAGTCTGTCACTATTTCCATTTTGCCCCATCTATTAGCCATGAAGTGACAGGATAGGATGCTATGATCTTAGGTTTATGAATTTGAGTTAAATCTAAGCCAGTTTTTTCACTCTCCTCTTTCACTTTCATCAAGAGGCTCTTTAGTTCCTCTTCACTTTCTGCCATTAGGGTGGTGTCATCTGTACAACTGATGTTATTGACATTCTCCCAGCAATCTTGATTCCAGCTTATGATTCATGCAGTAGGGCATTTCACATGATGTACTCTGCATAGAAGTTAAATAAGCAGGGTGACAGTATACAGCCTTGACATATTCCTTTCCCAATTTTGAACCAGTTCCATGTGTGCTTCTAACTGTTGCCTCTTGACTTGCATACAGGTTTCTCCGGAGACAGGTAAGATGGTCTGGTATTCCCATCTCTTTAAGAATTTTCCAGTTTGTTGTGATACACATGGTCAAAGTCATTAATGTGGTCAAGGAAGCAGAAGTAGATGTTTCTCTGGAATTCTCTTGCTTTTTCTATGATCCAGGGGATGTTGGCAATTTGATCTCTGGTTCCTCTGCCTTTTCTAAATCCAGCTTGTACATCTGGAAGGTCTCTGTTCACATACTGTTGAAGCCTAGCTTGAAGAATTTTGAGCATTACTTTGCTAGCATGTAACATGAACACAACTGTACGGTAGTTGGAACATTCTTTGGCATTGCCTTCTTTGGGATTGGAATGAAAACTGACCTCTTCCAGCCCTGTGGCTACTGCTGAGTTTTCCAAATTTGCTGACATATTGTGTGCAGCACTTTAACAGCATCATCTTTTAGGATTTGAAATAGCTCAGCTGGAATTCCATCACCTCCACTAGCTTTGGTCATAGTAATGCTTCCTAAGGCCCACTTGACTTCCTACTCTTGATTGTTCATGTTCTTAAATCCTCATTTATCATAAGGGGTGGTGGATGTGGCAGATGACTGCCTCTTGCACGTTCATGCTCAACCCCCCGCCCCACTTAAAAGATTTGAATCCCTGATAGCTGTGACATTCTTGTTTATAGACACACCAAGAAATATTTCATTTCATGGGGAACTGTGATCAAGCATCTTTAATAGGGTTTCCACAGAAAGGAAAGGATAGGATGATACAGGATATGCAGGTTTAAGGTTTGCTAACCTGAATCATTTCAGGAGGCTCTGGGACATTGGGGTATCCTTGGTTGTCAAGTATCCAGCCCTAGGTGAATATGTAGTCACCCAGAGTATGAGAGCCTCTTCAAAGAGGTAAATGGGGGACATGGATTTAAATGGCTACTGAAGAAGAGGAGCTGACCAACCCTTAGCCAGAGCCTCAAAATCAGTCAAGACAACACTTTTTTAAACTCCACTATTTCCGCAAAGCCTAAAAGGTTTGCTATGTGCCCCTCTACAGAAAAGTTTCCTGACTCCTGGTCTAAGTAGGAAGTCTGGACATCCAACTTAAGTAGAGGTTACCTTAAACATGCTCTCTCTAAGTGCTTATGGAAATCAGTGAGGGAATTTTAAATAGGTAGAAAGCTTAATCCATACTAGGAGTGAGGGAAAGACGCTCTTAGAAGTCATAGGGCAGTTCCTAGTGTCACAGGCCACAGAAAATCCAAAGACTCAGTTGTGGTTCACAGCAGGCCCAGGGTGAGTGGGCTACCCCCACGGCAATGGAGTCCAGTGGTCTAGAACTCAGGCTCTGAAGTCTGACAGACCCAAGTTCAAGTGTTTTTTCCTACTACTTAGCAGTAGTGTGCTCTTATCTACTGTTGCATAACATATTATGCCAAAACTTAGCGGCTTAAGATAATTATCATTCATTATATCAGTTTCTGAAGATCAGGAATCCAGAAGCCCCTTATATTGGTGGTTTGGGATCTAGAGCCCTCACGAGGTTGCAGGCAAGCCGCCAGCCAGGGATACAGCCATCTGAAAGCTCAAACGGGCTGGAGAATCCACTTTCAAGCTCAGTCCTGTGGTTGTTGGCAGGTCTCAATCCCTTGTTAGCTGTTTGGCAGTGTTCTTTACCCCACAGGCCTCCCTACAGGCTGCCTGACATCCCTACAACACCTTCCCTATAACAAGTGATTAGAATGAGAGAGAAAAAGAAAACAAAACAATGTCCATTGTCTTTTCTAACCTAATCTCAGAAGAAACATATCCTCATTTCTTCCATGTCCTAGTGGTCCCACAGACCAGCCAGCCCTGGTACAATGTGGGAGAGGACACACAAGAATGTAAAGACCAGGAGTTCAGGATCATTTGGAACCACCTGGAGG
The DNA here is from genome assembly GCF_910594005.1 of Cervus elaphus. Classification (NCBI taxonomy): domain Eukaryota; kingdom Metazoa; phylum Chordata; class Mammalia; order Artiodactyla; family Cervidae; genus Cervus; species Cervus elaphus. The sequence continues at coordinate 44,785,154 of NC_057818.1, forward strand.
TTGGCTATTGCATGACCTAATTTATCCAAGTTTCAGATCTATCATCTACAAAGTTGGAGTAATAATAGTACTTGGTTCAGAAGGTAATTATGAGGTTTAAGTGAGAGACTGCATGTAAAACCTCATCACAGTGCTTGGTCCTCAGTGAATGCATACGTGCTCAGTTATGTCCAAATCATTGCAACCCCATGGGCTGTAGCCCGCCAGGCTTCTCTGTCCATGAGATTTCCCAGGCAAGAATACTGGAGTGGGTTGCCATTTCCTCCTCCACGGGATCTTCCCCACCCAGGAATCAAACAGTCTCTTGCATCTCCAGCATTGTAATGAAGCACTCTATAAATGCCAGCAATTGTTATCAACCTCATTATTTCACTGCTGTTATTCCTATTGCTGCTACTTCCATAACAGTAACTAAAGGGGAAAACAAAGCCAAAAAAACTCTTCAGCACCACAGGGAAGTTTCCAGCCCTTGGCTGCTTCCAGGTGAGCTCTTTTTACACTACACAGGCAATTGTAACTCTATCTGAAGAAATAAACCCCCAGGAAATCCAAATTATTCTCTTCTCCTCTCACCTTGATCTGAAATAACTGAAACAGAAACCCATAATTAATAACTGATCAAATCTATTATTATTAAAGCATTGGCCAAACATGATTCTCTCTATAGGGATGAGCCAAAAAATTGTCAGAGAATAAAAAATTCAATACCATGACATAAGGGCAATTAGTCCACTTTAAATAAACTCATTGTAAGAAACTGGAGAAACGTCAAAAATATCCATTTGAATACTTAAGACATTTATTCATTCATTCATTCAACAAACATTTATAATGTAATTCCTATGCACTAGGCACTGTTCCAGGAGCTGTATAAACAACCATGACTATAGTAAAAAAAAAAATCTGCTTTTATGAAACTTGCAGACTAGTGGAAAAAAGCAAATACAGAAATAGGCAATAATAATAATAATGGGGTAGGTTAGCTGGAAATGAATTAGATGTAAGGAAGCAGGTGGATACACAAGTTTGGAGCTCAGAGGAGATCTCTAAATAGGGGATATAAACTTAGAGTTCCAATTGAAGAGAGAATATGTTAATCTTAAGAATAAATGATGTGATCACCAAAGGAGTAAGACCAGATAAAGAACAGGCCAAGGTTTGTCTTGGGAGACTCTAGCACTCAGAGATGGGGGAGAAAAAGGGAAAGCAGCAAAGGACTCTGAGAAGTAGCCGAGAAGGCAGAAGGAAAACCAAGTGAGTGGTGTTCCAGAAGCCAATGAAGAGAGTATCAGGAAAGTAATGAGCTGTGTCAGATGCTGTTGGCTGGTCAAGTAATATCAGAATGTGAACTGACCACTGGATCTAGCTAAACAGAGGTTCCTGGACATTGGTGACCTTGCCATGAGTGGTAGTGGTGGAGTGGTAAAGATGAACAGCTGACTGGAATGGCTTCATAAGAGAATGGGAGGAGAATTGGAGGGAAAAATTCAATACAATTTGCATGCCTTTCCCCTCTGTTTCTGTCAGTTTAATTTTCAGATCTAGCCACAAACCCTAAGAGGATCAACGAAAACTCTTTCTTTCCCTACTGCAACTACAGTAAAGACTGGTTAGGCAAAGAGCACCAATGGGTACAAAACCTAGATGGAAATTTTGATGAGGGATAGGATACTTGCAGAGATTTAAAGTACCTCCTCATAATAGATGGGCTATTAGTTTTAAGGGGAAAATAGTTACTATCCACTGGAGAAATAGAACTTGATTAGATGATCAGACTGAATGAGTTGAATGAATGCCACCATTGTAGGACAGATGGATATGGAGGGCCTCAAGATGGATGTGCTAAGGACACACACCATATAAATGGTATTTCAGCCAAGAATACATTTCCTATATCTAGTAATGAAAAAAACATCAGAGAAACCCAAAGTGAGGGACATTCTAATTTTAAAAACAAGGGATCATATGTGCCATGGTCTGAATGTTTATGTCCCCACCACCAAATTCCTGTGTTAGGAATAAGGAGGTAGGGCCTTTGGGAGGTGACTAGGTCATGATGGCAGAGCTCTCATGAATGGGATCGGTGTCCTTATAAAAGAGAACCGATATTATCCAACCTTCTTGCTAGGTGAGGAACCAGCAAAGAAGTCTTCAGTCGGCAACTCAGAAGAGAGCCTTCACCTGAATCCAACCATGCTGGCACCCTGAGATTGGATTTGCAATCTCCAGAACTGTGAGAAATAAACTTCTGCTGTTTATAAGCATCCAGTCTATGGTATTTTGCCATAGCAGCCCAAATGGACAAAGACAATAATATCCTTTTAAAAAAATATTTTTATTCGTTTATTTGACTGCACTAGGTCTTAGTTGCAGCATGTGAGATTTTCCATCTTCAGTGTGAAATGTGAACACTTAGTTGTGGTATATGGGATCTAGTTCCCCAACCAGAGATTGAACCCAGACCCGCTGCATTGGAAACAGAGTCTTGGCCACTGAACCATCAAGGCAGTCCTAATAATATTCTTTTTTAAATGTCAATCTCATAAAAAACAAAAGCTGTGAATTTCCCAGGTTAGAGGAGCTTTTGTGTGTGTGTGTGTGTGTGTGTGTGTGTGTGTTCAGTCACTTAGTCATGTCCAACTTTTTGTGACCCCATGGACTATTGCCCGCCCACCGAGGCTCCTCTGTCCCTGGGATTTTCCAGGCAAGAATACTGGAGTGGATTGCCATTTATTCCTCCAGGGCTTAAAGAAACATAACAACCAAATGCAAGATCGGATCTAACCTGAATCTTGTTTTGGAGGAAAACAAGGTTATTGGGTCAGTTGACAAAAGTGGAATACTGACATTATATTAAAGTACAATATTATGCAAATGTACTAAAGTTGATTATTGCACTATGGTACTATAAAAGGACATTTTTATTCTTAGGAAATATATATAAACGTATTTAGAGGTAAGAGGCCATGATGTATGCAACTTTACTCTCAAATGGCTCAGAAGAAAAAATTAGGTATATGGAGAATTGGTAATAAAGAAAGATGGGCAAAATGTTAATAGTATGTATATCTGGGTAAAGTGTATACAGGTGTTCTTTATACTAGTTCTTCGCAACATTTTGTAAATGTGAAATTATTTCCAAAAGAAACATTTTTCTTTAAAATCACAACAAAAAAAAAACCCTGACATTCCAACCAGAAAAATGAGCACAGGACATGAACACACCATGTACATAAAAATCAACATATGAAAGAATACTTAGCCTTGGTGGTGGTTGTGGAGGTTTAGTCACTAAGTTGTGTCCAACTCTTGCGACCCCATGGACTGTAGCCCACCAGGCTCCTTTGTCCCCAGGATTTCCCAGGCAAGAATACTGCAGTGGGTTGCCATTTCCCGCTCCAGGAGATCTTTCTGACCCAGGGATTGAACGCGTGTCTCCTGCTTCTCCTGCACTGAAGGCAGATTCTTCATTGCTAAGCCACCAGGGAAGCCCCACCAGGCCTCAAACCCCAACACCCTGCAGTGGAAGTGAGGTGTCTTAACCACTGGACTGCCAGGGAAGTTCCCTGGGGGTTTTTAAATAGTAAGAATATTCACAGCAGGCAAGAGTGTGAATAACCCAGACTCTCACATATATTGCTGATAGGAGGGTAAAGTGATTTAATGAATCATATATATTCAACTATAAAATACTAAATAATCAAGAAAAGTGGTGGTGCCCATTGCATTGCCATGTGGTAAAAATACAAATTATATAATAGCATGTATGGATTTCTTCTATATTTTTAAGAAAAAATTGAAAACAGCAGAGAATATATACAACAAAATCTTATTTATGAGATAAGATTACAAGTATTCTTTTACTTTCTTTTTTTGCCATATTTATTTTCTATAATAATGTATAGCAAGCAGAGAAAGTCTCTTTTTAAAGAGCAAAAATAGGAATTACCTGGTCAACACAAGTATGCTTCCCTGTTTTAACAAGGATACCAGAAGACTAAGAAAGTACTTTAAGATTCAATATATGGTTATATTGAATGTAAACTAGCAAACAAAAAGAGATGGGGAGCCAATCGTAGTATACTGAAATATCCCCACTACTGTTCATCATTTTTAAATTGCAAAAAGTATAAATGTGTTTTTTCTCTGAAACTGAGTTTTGTGTCATGGACAGTAGATAATGAAATGTGCTTCAGGGCCTATGCTGGAAGCCCAGAGCTTCTTTCAGAGGCTTTGAGGGGCTGGTCCCTCTTGAGATGAAGTTACAGACAGCTGGTGAGACTTGCCTCCACCTTCTAGCCGCTGGTGTAGCTGCCTCACATGGGGTTCTTGAAAGCGATCCCCTTGTAAGACCTTCTTGGGGTTGCTCTGCTGCCCTCAAGAATAAAAGCTTCTATGATCCAGAATTGCTAAGCACCAAATTTTGATGGCTTTTAAATATTAATATATTGAGGCCTGTAGCACTAGAAATGCTTTCCTAGGTAAAATAAAAGTTAGGGACTTCCCCCGTGGTCCAGTGGTTAAGAATTCGCCTGCCAATCCCTGGACCAAAAATTAAAATCCCACATGGCGTGAAGCACTAACTCTGCACATGGCAACAACTGAAGTCCAAGCACTCTAGAGCCCGTGCTCCACAACATGATAAACCACGGCAACAAGAAGCCCACGCAGAGCAGCTAGAGAACTCCTGTGAGCCTCAGCAAAGAGCCAGCACAGCCAAAACTTACAATAATTAGTCTATGAAGAAACAACATTGAGAATTAATGTTATTTTTTTAAACATCATCCCAACCACTTAAAAACTAATAATAAAAAAAGTTGAACATAAAAAAAAGTACAAATATGCATTAAATACATTTATTAAGGGCTTCTATGGTGGCTCAGATGGTAAAGAATCTGCCTGCAATGCAGGAGACCCAGGTTCAATCCCTGGGTTGGGAAGATTCCCCCAGAGAAGGAAACAGCTACCCACTCCAGTATTCTTGCCTGGAGAATTCCATGGACAGAGGAGCCTGGTGGGCTACAGTCCATGGGATTGCAAAGAGTTGGAAACGACTGAGTTAACTAACTTCCACATTTATTAAAGCTCATTTTCTTCACGATAAGATCAGGATACTCTTCTGGAACAAAATTTACAAATTCTGACCATCTCTTAAGCCAAACCAACTCTGCTAGCTGCAATTGAATCTGACTTTTACTCCCTAAAAGGGCAGAAGCTCCTGTGGGCGTGGGCTGGGGGCATGTGGTGCTGTGAGAAGGCCACTCAGCCCTGCCAACCAGACTAACCGCTGGAAGCTCCACAGCTTAGTGTGAAAATTAATTCTGAGAGGTTTAACTCCTCAAAACAGAATGTTGTGGTTTTTTTTTTAAGCATGCAGTTTATTAAATTCTATATTAATTATGACTCTCAGAACCAGTGTATTTTATAGCAACATGGAGAAAAACACTAAATATACATAAGACATCTTTTTTAATCCATTAGATAATTAAACAGACTATGAGGACGTTTTGGCAACTACTATAAAACACTGCCCTCTGGTGTTGAGGTCATTCCATATATATTAACATGACACACACAGAAAAAGAAAAGCCTTTCTTGAGAGTAAAAGCCACTACCTTCGGGGACTTACGCTTCTGGCTTGCAAAAATCTGAACATAAAATCCCTCAGGATTTCACAGGAATATGTTGTGGACCCCTTTCCTACTGTGCCAGAACAATATTAAGTAATGTTATTGCAAACTGTCTTAGCCAATTCCTATCACAGGACCTCTTCAGGAACTGCAGTCAACAGTCTCTTTGAAAAATATATATATAAATAAATACGATTTTAAAGAGTTTTCCTGGAAAGGGGTTTCTGGTAAAATAAACCAAAGATTTTTTCACAGGAAAATTTCTATTAGTTTTGATAAGAAGAAAAAAATAGGAATGATACTACATATGCTATATATTATATATGTCTTTACAAATATGAGACAATTTTTATGAATAACAAATGGCAACGTTAACTAAGAAGCTGGCAATAACTTTCTTATATAGTGATCATCTTATCCATACAAAAGGTACTTAAGGAAATAATTTGGGAGGGAAGCTCTGATGGTTACAAATATAGGAATTATAGGTGCAAAGTCATCAGAATGTGTTACCATTGAGCTAAAAACAAAATCTGAAAGAAAGAAATAACGTTTTCTCACATAAACAGAGTTTACACTGCACACTTCTCAGTCTGAAAAGAATATATATATATATATATATAAATTCAAATAGCTATGATTTTTGTCATATCTGAGACTTGGAATTTATAGGTATTGTAATACTTACAATTTACCTAAATTTCCTCATTTTTGAAGGAGCTTTTTCACAAATTATTCCTGTATTCTACTCTTTTTTTTTTTTGTCCACATTGTACGGCTTGTGGGATCTTAGCTCCCACCAGGGATGGAACATGTGCCCCCTGCAATAGAAGCACAGAATCCTAACCACTGGACGGCCAGGTAATTCCCTACTTATTTTTAATTTACAACTTTTTAATGTTTAACAAACAAAACACTTACTGAAATTAATAAAGAATACTATTTACCAATAATATTATTACCAAAAGAATATTTACCATCAATTTGTGAGAGAAATTAGAGTAATATTAATTATAGGCAACATTTATCTAATGTATAATTTGTACCAGGCACTAACAAGTACTTTGCCAGAATTATCCAATGTAATCATCCCAGAGTCAATAAGGTAGATATATCCCTATTTTATAGAGGAGGAAAGTGACATTTACAGGGGTCACTCTAATAATTTTTCCAAGATCATACAGTTAAAAAGTGACATTAAAACACAGGGACTGACTCCAGAAGGCATGATCTTAATCCACTACTACACTGATCACTAGGGAAAGTACCGGTATGAACTGGTTACCCTAGTGTAGATACAAAACAAAATGGGTAACTGTCTATACTTAGGTATAACCAAAGATTAATACCCAGAATTTGTAGAGTTCCTACAAATAAACATGAAACACAACCCATTAGAAAAATAAGGAAAAATTATGCCGTTATCAAATACATATTGCTTCTCTTTACCTGTCCCCTAAATTCCAAGTGTCTACATTGTCTTTTCTACTGACTTTCTCCACTTGAATATCTTTGGTACAGGGGCCAATGACTTATATAAGATGTCTATACTAATTTCTGAGGGCTTCTATAACACAGTACCACAAACTGTTAAGCTTAAACCAACATAAGTTTATTCTCTCATAGTTCTGAGGGTGAGAAGTCAAATTCAAGGTGTCAGCAGGGCCACATTCCACCCAAGTCTTGAGAAGAGTCCTTTGTCTCTTGCAGTTTCTAGTGCATGTGTGCGAGCTAAGTCACTTCAGTCGTGTCCAACTCTTTGAGACCCTATGGACTGTAGCCCACCAGGCTCCTCTGTTCAGGGGATTCTCCAGGCAAGAGAGCGGGTTGCTGTGCCCTCCTCCAGGGGGTTTTCCTGACCCTGGGATCAAACCCGCATTTCCTAAGTCTCCTGCATTGGCAGATGGGTTCTTTACCACTGGCGCCACCTTGGTGGTTGCTGGCAATGACTGGGGGTCCTTGGTGGGGACAGCACAACTCCACTTTCTGCTTCCATCCATACATGGCTTTCTTCACTCTACTTGTCTGTCTGAATCCAAATTTCCCTCTTATTAGGACACTAGCCACTGATCAGGGCCCACATTAATCCAGTATGAGTTCATCTTAATTTAATTACATTTGCAAAGACACTATTTTCAAATAAGGTCACATTCACAGGTATCAGGGGGTTAGGACTTAGCCATACCTTTTGGGAGGACACAATTCAATCCAGACTCCCACCAGTGGGCTCTGTGGGAGGACACAATTCAATCCAGATTCCCACCAGTGGGCTCTGTGTGTGTTGTGTATGTTTACATATCTCAAACATATAAATTTAAATATGTTTGCATATATATAATACATAAGTGAATGTGTGTGTGCTAAGTCAGTTTCCAATTCTGTGCAAGCCTATGGACTGTAGGCCCCCAGGCGCCTCTGTCCATGGGGATTTTCTAGGCAAGAATACTGGAGCGGGTTGCCATGCCCTCCTTCAGGGGATCTTCCTGACCCAGGGATCTAACACATAACTCTTACGTCTCTTGCACTTGCAGGTGGGTCCTTTACCACTAGTGCCACCGGAAGCTCAATACATAGGTATACATCTATAAATATACATACATATAAACCACAGTATACATAAAAGAGGGTAATTTCTATAAAGGACAAGCTCTAGAATACTTCAATATTATACACATTTTAATGTTATTTTTATCCATGCATAAAAGAAAACCTTTCTTAACAATAAAAATTTCCTCAAAGATTATTTAAAGTACCAAATTCTCTGGCCAAATGACTTCAAAATAGAAAAAAGCAACATGGGAATTCCACATATAGACACAACAGAGTAACTAGAATTAGAACTAACTTGCCCTCCCACTACAAATAACTAAAAAATTGGACAAAACATATAAACCAGTTGTTTTCAGACACTGAACAATAGGCAACACAAGACTATGACTCCAGAGAAAAATGCAACAGTGAGCCTTACCATTACCTCAATTTTCTATGCAGAGACATTTACCAGCACGCTGGCACAAGTAGGGAGATCCTTAACAGTTTATAGCAACCTTGATTAACTGAAGAGAAAGATATCAGTTTGGAAAGCATATGGTAGCTGGAATTTATGGGGCAGAGTACCAGAGACTTGTGAGTTGCTCAGTCGTGTCCAAAGAGGAAGGAGTTACACAGAGAAAGAGCTCTGGATATCTGCAAAGTAGTCACCTTGAAGTTTTGACTGAATTGCAAGCCATGCAGACATAGAGCAAGACATCACAGGTAGGGCAAAGAAAAGGATCTTGGGGGGAAAAAAACAGCTACCAGAGAGATATAAACTGGAAAATTACTGGAAGTCATAGTGTTGAATGAGAGGAACTCACAGTAAAAAATTACATACTATACAAGAAAACCAGTCACCAAAAGGAAAAGTAAGTAGATCCTATAAAATAAATATGTTTAAAAATATTTAAGGAGATTCTTTTTTTTTTTTTTTTCAATTTTTTTATTAGTTGGAGGCTAATTACTTCACAACATTTCAGTGGGTTTTGTCATACATTGATATGAATCAGCCATAGATTTACACTTATTCCCCATCCCGATCCCCCCTCCCACCTCCCTCTCCACCCGATTCCTCTGGGTCTTCCCAGTGTACCAGGCCCGAGCACTTGTCTCATGCATCCCACCTGGGCTGGTGATCTGTTTCACCATAGATAGTATACATGCTGTTCTTTTGAAACATCCCACCCTCACCTTCTCCCACAGAGTTCAAAAGTCTGTTCTGTATTTCTGTGTCTCTTTTTCTGTTTTGCATATAGGGTTATCGTTACCATCTTTCTAAATTCCATATATAAGGAGATTCTTTAAAAGAGAAATCCATTTTTTTAAACAAAATGAGGTAAAATGTTAATGGAATTTATATATATAATAAACATAGTCATTAAAAATTTTGAGTTGATAATTAGATTAAACAGATTAGACAAAGCTGAAAATAGAATAAACAAACTGGAAAACATACAAGAAAAGTCATCTAGAATATGGTAGATGGGGATAAAGATAAAGAGAGTGTGAAAAGTAATCAGTATACATAAAAATAAAATATCCAGCATTTATCTAACCATGGATTCATGTACAACCAGTTGGTCAAAGAATAAATCAAAAGAGAAACAAAAAAAAATGCCTTGAGATAAATGAAGATAAAAATATGACATAACAAAACTTATGAGACACAGCAAAAGCAGTTGTGAGAGAGAAGTTCATAGTAATAAATGTCTACATCAATAAACAAAAAAATCTCAGACAATCTTACTTTACACCTCAAGGAACTAGAAAAAGAAGAATAAATGAGGCCCAAAGTTAGTAGAAGGAATGCACTAACAAAAATCAGAGTGAAAATAAATTAGAGACTAAAAAAAAAACAGAAAAGATCACTGAAACTAAGAGATCATTCTTTGAAAAGATAAAACTGACAAACTTTTAGCTAGACTCATCAAGAAAAAAAAGACAGGACACAAACAAAATCAGGAAAAGAAAACATTACAACTGATACTTCGAAATGCAAAGGATCTTAAGAGATTATTGTGAACCAATACACATCAATAAATTTGACAACCTAGAAGAAATGGAAAATTTCTAGAAACATAAACAACCAAGACCGAATCACAAAGAAACAGAAAATCTGAACAGATCAATTAAAAAATAAAGATACTGAATCAGTAATTTAGAACCTCCCAACAACAACAAAAAAAGTCCAGACCAGATGACTTCACTGGTAAACTCTACCAAACATTCATAAAACTAATACCAATCCTTCTCAAGCTCTTAAAAAAAACAGAGGAGGGGGGAACACTTCCAAACTCATTTTATGAGGCCAGCATTACTGACTTCAAAACTAGACGCCATCACAAGAAAAGACAATTACAGTCCAATATTCCCAATGAATAAAGATGTGAAAATCCTCAACAAAATATCAGCAAACCAAATTCAACAATACATTTAAAGGATCGTACACCATGATCAAGTGGGATTTACTCCATGGATGAAAGAATTATTCAACACCCACAAATCAATCAAAGTGATACACCACATTAACAAAATGAAGGACAAAAATCATATGACCTTCTCAATAGAAGTAGAAAAAGCATTTGACAGAATTCAACATCCATTTACGGTAAAAGCTCTCAATAAGTGGGTATAAAAGAGAATGCTATAAGAGAGAACGTATTTCAACATAATAAAGGCCAAATGTGACAAACCCAGAGCTAATATCATATTCAATAGTTAAAAGCTGAAAACTGTTCCTCTAAGGTCAGGAACAGGACAAAGGTGATCACTCTCACCACTTTTACTTAACACAGTATTGGAAATCCTAGCCAGAGCAATTAGGAAAAAAAAAAAGAAAAGAAAGAAAAGCATCTAAATTGAAAAGGAATAAGTAAAATGGTTACTATTTGCAGATGACATGGTATTATATATAATAATAAGATCACAAATTAAGAATTCACAGAGATAGGAAAAGGTAATATTTTAAGATACAATAGCTGAAATTATGAAGTTAGGGATCCTCACTGCTGAGTAGGATACGTTAAAAAAAAAAAATCAAAGAAACCCTAGTAAAATACAAAAAAATATGAAATGTAAGAATATAATCTTTAAAAGCTACCAAAAAGAAAAGTCAGATTGCCTAATACATACACACACACACACACACACACACACACACATATATGTTAATTTGGCTGCCAGCACATTTCTTATCAAAACTTTGGATATAAAAATCAAAGAACAGTAGTATACAGAAGTTAGGGAAATTAATTGTCAATCTAGAATTCTATACTAAGTAATCAGTGAAATCATTGTGACATTATCAATAGTAAGAGTTAAATAAAGACATTAAAAAAATATATATTGTGAGGACTTTCCTGGTGTCCAATGGTTAAGAGTTCACCTGCAAATGCAGGGGACAGGGGTTTGATCCCTGGTCCAGGGAGATCCCACATGCCATGGAGCAACTAGGTCCTGACATCAAAACTACTGATCCCAGGCTCTAGAGCCTGTACCCTGCAACTACTGAGCCCATGAGTCACAACTATTGAAACCCATGTGCTGCAAGTACTGAAGCCCACACACCCTAGAGCCTGTGCTCTACAACAAGAGAAGCCACCACAATGAGAAGCCCACACAGCAAAACTAGACAGTACCTCCCACTCACTGCAACTAGAGAAAGCCCTTGAGCAGTAATGAAGATCCAGCACAGCCAAAAATAAATAAAATATTTTTTTTAATATTGAGAGAGTATATTACTGACAAACAGTTGCTAACGAATTACAAATGGTTATACTTTGAGAAGAAAAGTACACTCTTGCTTGCAGATGCAGGCAAGAAAAACAGCAAAGAAATTCATGAATGTATTTAAATAAGTATTGACTATTAAAAAAACATATTTCTAAAAAGTAATGTCCAACTTACAGTAAGAAGAAGTAATTAAAAGAACATTACAGCATACTAACACATATATATGGAATTTAGAAAGATGGTAACGATAACCCTATATGCAAAACAGAAAAAGAGACACAGAAATACAGAACAGACTTTTGAACTCTGTGGGAGAAGGTGAGGGTGGGATATTTCAAAAGAACAGCATGTATACTATCTATGGTGAAACAGATCACCAGCCCAGGTGGGATGCATGAGACAAGTGCTCGGGCCTGGTGCACTGGGAAGACCCAGAGGAATCGGGTGGAGAGGGAGGTGGGAGGGGGGATCGGGATGGGGAATATGTGTAAATCTATGGCTGATTCATATCAATGTATGACAAAACCCACTGAAATGTTGTGAAGTAATTAGCCTTCAACTAATAAAAAAAAAAAAAAAAAGAAGGCGGAATTTTGGAATTCCCTGGTGATCCAGTGGTTGGGACTCTACTTGTTCACTGTCAAAGTCCTGGGTTCAATCCCTGATTGGGGAAATAAGATCCCTCAAGCCATGCAGGCTGGCCAAAAAGAAGAAAAAGGTGGAATTTAAAACTACTCAGTGATAGTCTGAATGATAAGACAGATCAGCTTAAAAGTTTCCTAAAGTCCCTCCATTATTCTGTAGGAAAGTGGAGATACTGCTCACTAAAGCATATTAAATACATAAAAGTAACCTCAAAAAGAAGAGAAATAGAATGTAAAACTTCTAAACTATTGCCAGAGTAAGGAGAAAATTAAGAATAGGAAAAGAAGACAGGAAAGGAGTAGGAGTGGGAGAATTATAGCTTTACAGAAAAAGCATTACCTCATAGAAATATATTCACATGTATCAGTGTATTAATTTAGGTTTCCTCAGAAGCATAACCTGAAACAAAGATCCAAGTGCAAGTCATTTATTTGGGAAGCGATCCCCGGAAGCACTGGTTGGGGAATGGAAAAGTGAGACAAGGAAAGGAAGGCAACCACAAAAGGGTATGTTATGAAACACGTTCTCATTGTGGATAACTGCAGCTTAGTCTTGTTGGAGATTTTTGAGAGCTGCATAAAGTCCCTGCAGAATGAGTCCAGAGTGAAAAGGGGAGAAGAGGTTGGGGTGTATATTTATCAGTCAGTGGTTGAGAGATGCTGCTGGGTATAAGCTTTCAGACATTTTCACCCTAGACTGCTTGTGGCTGAGTAAACTCAACTTCTTTAGTCGCGAATCGTGTCCAACTCTTTACAACCCCATGGACTGTAGCCCACCAGGCTCCTCTGTCCAAGGCATTCTCTGGGCAAGAATACTGGAGTGGGTTACCATTCCCTTCTCCAGGGGAATTTCCCAACCCAGGGGTTGAACCTGGGTCTCCTGAGCCACCAGGGAAGCTCACACTCCAGCAGTTAGGGAAAATTTCAGGCAAGGAGATACAGATGCTGCCATGGATAGCTATATACACACTCAATATGCCAGCAAATCTGGAAAACTCAGCAGTGGCCATAGGACTGGAAAAGGTCAGTTTTCATTCCAATCTCAAAGAAATTTAGAAAGATGGTAACGATAACCCTATATGCAAAACAGAAAAAGAGACACAGAAGTACAGAACAGACTTTTGAACTCTGTGGGAGAAGGTGAGGGTGGGATGTTTCAAAAGAACAGCATGTATATTATCTATGGTGAAACAGAGCACCAGCCCAGGTGGGATGCATGAGACAAGTGCTCGGGCCTGGTGCACTGGGAAGACCCAGAGGAATCGGGTGGAGAGGGAGGTGGGAGGGGGGATCGGGATGGGGAATACGTGTAAATCTATGGCTGATTCATATCAATGTATGACCAAACCCACTGGAAAAATAAATAAATAAATAAATAAAGGAAAAAAAAAAGAAAGGCAATGCCAAAGAATGTTCAAACTACTGCACAGTTGCAACTCGTTTCACACACTAGCAAAGCAATGCTGAAAATTCTCCAAGCTAGGCTTCAACCGTACATGAACTGAGAACTTACAGCTGTTCAAGCTGGATTTAGAAAAGGCAGAGGAACCAGAAATCAAATTGCCAACATCTACCAGATCATAGAAAAAGCAAGAGAATTCCAGAAAAACATCTGCTTCATTGACCACATTAAAGCCTTTGACTATGTGGATCAAAACAAACTGTGGAAAATTCTTGAAGAGATGGGAATACCAGACCAACTGACCCGCCTCCTGGGAAATCTGTATGCAGGTCAAGAAGCAACAGTCAGAACCAGACATAGAACAATGGACTGGTTCCAAATTGGGAAAGGAGTACGTCAAGGCTGTATATTGTCACCTGGCTTATTTAACTTCTATGCAGAATACATCATGCTAAATGCCAGGCTGGATGAAGCACAAGCTGGAATCAAGATTGCCAGGAGAAATATCAATAATCTCAGACATGCAGATGACATCACCCTTATGGCAGAAAGCAAAGAGGAACTAAAAAGTCTCTTGATGAAAGTGAAAGAGAGAATGAAAAAGCTAGCTTAAAATTCAACATTCAGAAAACTAAGATCGTGGCATCTGGTCCCATCACTTCATGGCAAATAGATGGGGAAAAAAATGGAAACAGTGACAAACTTTATTTTCTTGAGTTTCAAAATCACTGCAAATGGTGACTGTAGCCATGAAATTAAAACATACTTGCTCCTTGGAAGAAAAGCTATGACCAACCTAGACAGCATATTAAAAAGCAGAGACATTACTTTGCCGATAAAGATCTGTCTAGTCAAAGCTATGATCTTTCCAGTAGTCATGTATGAATATGAGAGTTGGACCATAAAGAAAGCTGAGCACCAAACTGATGCTTTTGAACTGAGTTGTTGGTGAAGACTCTTGAGAGTCTCTTAGACTGCAAGGGAATCAAAGCAGTCAATCCTAAAGGAAATCAATCCTAGACATTCATTGGAAGGACTGATGCTGAAGCTGAAATTCCAATACTTTGGGGACCTGATCGAAGAACTGACTCATTGGAAAAGACCCTGATGCTGGAAAAGATCGCAGGCAGGAAGAGAACGGGACAGAGAATGAGATGGTTGGATGATATCACTGAGTCTATGAACATGAGTCTGAGCAAGCTCTGGGAGCTGGTGATGGACAGGGAAACCTGGCGTGCTGCAGTCCATGGGGTCACAAAGAGTCGGACATGACTGAGCGACTGAACTGAATTGATAGATAGCTATGACGAGACAGGGCATCCCAGAGCTTCCTATGTAAGCAGTGTTCATAATAAACTAAATCATTTAAATTGCCTACAAAAGCAGAGTCCTCAGATTGGATTTTTAAAAGAAGAAAATCACATATATATATGCTGTTTAAAAAGAGACCTATATATACACACATATTTCCTTGCTCTGAGAGAACCTAAAAGCAGTGATATTGCGGTAGTAATGAGCACTCCTAGCACCCAGATCTTGGTTTCTAATACCATCCTCCAGCAAAAGGTACCAAGGGTTACTTGGAGGAATGGCTGATTCTAGGACTGGGCAGGGAAAAAATCCCACATTAAAGAAAGTATGTCAAAAGAACACAGGAGACAACTGAAGAGAGTTGCCGATGTCCAAAGCTGGAACAATTTGAGGGAAAAAATGAAGTAGATTGTATTATAACCTAAAGTATAAAGTAAATATCCAGGAGTCCATGTGTGTGTGTGTGTGGTCGTGACTGACTCTTGGCAACCCCATGGACTATAGCCTGCCAGGCTCCTTTGTTCATGGGATTTTCCAGGCAAGACTACTGGAGGGTTGACATTTCCTACTCCAGGGGATTTTCTCGACCCAGGGGTCAAAGCTGCATTTCTTTCCTCTTCTGCATTGGCAAGTGGATTCTTTACCACTGCACCACCTGGGAAGTCCCCTGAATAAATAAAAGATTAAATAAATAGATGGGGGAGAAGAGACAAATCTCCAGGCATTAGAAGTTAAAATAACTTATGTAGATATTATACCCTCAAGGAGGTGGGGCATAACTCCCCCACTTAGGTGCAGACAACCCATTGGGACTTACTTCCAAAAAGTACAGTATGAGAAGGATGGAGGGGTGGGGTAATGAAGAATCCTGACAAACACTACCTCTGCAGGTGATCAAGGTCAGCATCACGTGATAAGTCATATTGGTAGTACATACCTTTGATAGAAGGTGATGAAAATGGCACTTCACCTATGTGATCTTTCTCCCTAAAGCCCACAATTTCAGTCTAATAATGAGAAAAATGTCAGAAACACCCCAATTGATGGATACTGTACAAAAAACCTGACCAGAACTACTCAAAACTGCCAAAGTCATTTAAAAAAAAAAAAAAGAAAGTCTGAGACACTGTCACAACTAAGGAAAGCAAGAAGACATGACAACTAAGTCTAATGTGGTATCCTGAACCAGATTCTGAGACAGAAAAGGGGTATCAGGCAAAAACTGGGCAAAGTTAGGGACTTCCCTGGTAATCCAGTGGCTAAAATTCTGCACTCCCAATGCAGGAGGCCCAGGTTCGATCCCTGGTCAGGGAAGTAGATCTCATATCTCCAACTAAAGATTCTTCAAGATGCAATGAACATCGAAGATCCCACATGCTGCAACTAAGACTGCACAGCCAAATAAATAAACTAAATAAATAAATAAATATTTTTTAAAAAACTGGGGAGAGTTAAATAAAGTATGAACCTTGGTTTATAATAATGTATCAATATTGGTTTGCTAATTATAACAAATGTAGCATACTAATGTAAGATGTTACTAGGGGAAACCTGGTGCAAAGTATTTGGCAACTCTCTTTGAAATTTTTCTGTAAATCTAAAGCTGCACTAAAAAAAGATAAAGCTTATTTAAAAAAAAAGAGAGAGAGAGAGAGAGAGCGATAAAGAGAGACTGAAAGTAGAGACAGAAAAACAAATGCCAAACAAATATTCACCCACTTAGAGCTAGTATAACATAAGATCAAATGGAAGGCAAAAAAAATGCTTAAGGCAAAAAGCATTACTAACAATAAAGATAGTCATTACTTTACAATTCACCAGGAAAAATATCACAACCTTATAAGCACCTGTCAACATAGCTTCAAAATATAAGATTTATATACTTTTCCCCAAAAGCTTTAATTCTGAAGTAATCATCCAAGCAAAGCCCACAATGTTCTTATTTTTCCATTGTTTACTAGCTTCCTGTCCTGAACTGTGACATACTGAAAAATATTCCAACTTATACTTTATGTAACTTTAAGTGAAATTATGAAATTTTAAGTCCTTCCTTTGGGCAAAAGAAAAATGTCTCAAAAGCAACTCACATAGAGAATTATCAAGGATATTCCATGTTTGGACCTAACTCTTGGGTTTCTAATTTAGCATTAGCCTGAAGTAAAAACTCCTAACTCTGTGTCTCACTTGCTTAGAGTTTCCTCCCTCTCCAGACTGAAAGACACTGCCTGAATTAGACTTCCATTTTATCAGGAATTGCAGAGCACGCGGCGCCTCCAAGCTCTCAAAAAGCTTCCTGGAGACTTCCAGAACCGCAGGAATCACCCGTTGGAGGGCGTCCAGACTTTAGCATCTGGAGAGGTCATCCACAGAAGGAAGGTAAGAGATAAACACAAAAAGAGAGGGCTTTTTTTTAAGATTGCAGAGGGACTCAGGTGGCTCAATTAACAAATAAGCAAATATATTTATAGAGTTTGTCAGGAATGTGTCACATGACATTCACATGGATTTACAAAAAGAGGGCAGGTTTGGTAAATTAGAAAGTATCAAATGGTGATGAAGGTAGGAAAAATCCTGTCTTCTCAGGAAACAAGGAATTGTAAAAACCATGAAGTTTGTCATCATTATGTCAAGATCTCCCCTGTGCTACAATTGCAAATGACAACAAAATTCCTAGTGAGGCCTGTATTAAGCTTACTGGAATATTAAACCTGACACCTTGTAGTCTAATTCTCAGTTGCTTCTAAGGTCAAAGGACAGTTTTTTCTTTCACATACTAAGTAAATATTGGCTAATCTGCACTTTATATTATACTTACATGTCACAAACACAACATATATTTAAAAGAATGAATACTACAACCATATTTTTTATATCAAAGGGATTTTCTAAATCAGAATCAATTAGAAAAGCTCAGTTATGCTGTGTACCACATGTGTATGCGTGTACATGTGTAGGGTGTTTCTAAAAGCTTAAAAATTATTGAGAACAATCCTTTTTCTTTTTTGGTGGGGGAGCCATGCCACACAGCTTGCAGGACCTTAGTTCCCCAACCAGGGATTGAACCTGGGCCCTCAGCAGTGAAAATATGGTGTCTTAACCACTGAACCACCAGGGAAGTCCTCAGGGCAAACTAATTTTATGTAACTTATTTCTTTTTTTTTTTCTTCCTAACTAATTTCTTGAAATGCTACTAAGTGGTCTGATTTTTATATTCCTAAAATGAGTAATTTGTAAAGTTTAAAATCCTTCAGTGGAAGGAAAAACTAACATTTATTAAGTGTCTCAAATCCAGCAGTGTTTTATATGTAGTGTCTTCCCTAACCCTTACAGTCACACAAGCTACATATTATGAAGCCTATTTTATACACCATGACTCAGAATGATTAAGTGATTTGCCCAAAGGCACAATAGCTGGCAAATGAAGAACCAGAACTTGAATTCACATCTCTGTGACCCAAAGCCTGCACACACTGCCCAGCATGTAACATGTCCCCAGTTCATATTTGAAGAACAAATGTTCAAAAATTAATTTTGAAATTTTGTGAGCCAAGACTACCAAATATTAATAACTCCTAAGAATCCAGTTACAGCTAAAGAGAAAAATATTTGCTAATAATATACTCATATACACATTTAGCTGCAGATATTCTAAAAAATTCAGTTCTGTTATCATGTGATCCTGATTTATAGTTTGAGAATAAACTTGAAAATCATATATCAGTGACTGAAAGTCAATATCCAGTAAAACAGCTCTAGGAAAGGGAAAAAGTCCATTGAATGAACAAGAGATATTTTGAACCAGAGAGTTCAATGACAGGTTCAGGTCAGCCATTTATCAACTCACAGCATGGTGTGAAAGGCAGGAGGCCTCCATGGAATCATGTGATAGAGTCATTTTAGCTTTATTTTGACTGGTGTCGCATAGAATATCTTGGTCTCCATCATTTTACTTATAACCTATTTATGTCTTTAAATTGAAAATGTGTTTCTTGTAGACAGTATATAGTTCAGTTTTACTTTTTATCTAATCTGAAAATCTCTGCCTTTTAATTATGGTGCAAATATCATATATGGGCTTCCCTGGTGGCTCAGACAGTAAAGAATCTGCCTGCAATGTGGTAGACCCAGGATTGATCCCTGGGTTGGGAAGATCCCCTGGAAGAGGAAATGGCTATCCATTCCAATATTCTTGCTTAGAGAATTCCATGGACAGGGGAACTTGGCAGGCTACAGCCCATGGGATCACAAAGAGTCAGACACGACTGAGAAACTAATACTTTCACTTTTATGGCATATACATTAGGTATAATTATTGAAAAAAGGCTGTGAATTAGCAGTTTTAAACTTTCCACAAAAGAAAGCCGAGGAGCAGACGACTTCACTGATGAATTCTACCCAAGATCTAAAGAATTAATATAAATTCTTCATAACTATTCAAAATAAATAGCAGAAAGAAAAATCCTTGCCAACTTATTTTATGATGCCAGTATTACACTTATATCAAAACCAGAGAAAGACATCACAAGAAAATAAAAATCTCTTATAAATATAGATACATAAATCCTCAAAAAATACTACCAATCAAAATCCAAATGTATCCCAGGAATGAAAGGTTGGTTCAACATCCAAAATCAATCAATGTAATATACCATATCAATTGAACAAAGTACACATACATGATCATCTCGATAAATGCATAAACTTTATTTGACAAAACATAATACCCTTTCATAATTAAAAACATCAAAAAAGTAGGAATAGATGGTAACTTTCTTAAACTGATAAAAGGTATCTATGAAAAACCCATGGCTAACATGATGAAAAGCAAAATGCTTTCCCCCTAAAATTGAGACCAAGACAAGAATGTCTATTCTTACCACTACTATTCAACATTGTACTGGAGGGTGTGCCAGGGCAATTAGAAAAGAAAAGGAAATAAATAACCAGACTGGAAAGGAAGAAGTAAAACTGTCTCTATTTAGAGATGACATGATAATGCATATAGAAAAATCCTTTAAAATCCACTAAAAAACTACTAGAACTAATAAACTAATATTTAGCAAGGTTTCAGGATACAAGATCAATATAGGAAATCAATTGTATTTCTCTGCACTATCAACCAATAATCTAAAATTGAAATTAGGAAAATAACTTCATTTATAATACCATCAAAATAATAAAATGTTTAGGAATAAACTTAACAAAAGATGTATAATATTCTTATTCTGAAAAGATAAATACAAAAAATATAAATATAAAACACATTGAAAGAAATAAAAGAAGGCCTAAAATAAATGAAAAGACACCCATGTTCATGAATCAGAAAACTTAAGATTGTTAGGATGGCAATACTTCTCAAATTGGCATACAGATTCAATGCAATCCCTATCAAAACTCCAACTGCTGTCTTTTTGCAGAAATTCACCAGCTGTCCTAAAGTATCCACATATGGAAGTGGAAAGACCTAAAATACCCAAAACGATCTTGAAAAATAACAAAGTTAGAATACTCACACTTTGCGATTTCAAAATGTACTGTAATCTAGAGTAATCAGGACAGTGGGATGTTGACCTAGGACAGACATATAGACCAACTGAGAGTCCAAAAATAAATCCTCATATTTGTAGTCAATTGACATTTGACAAGTCAGTTAAAAGGGAAAAAACAATATTTTCAACAAATGGTGCTGAAACAACTAAATATATATCAAATGGATAAGGATTGTCCCCTTCCTTACACCATACACAACAATTAATTTAAAATGCACCCTTGCAAACTTGCTGGTGGTCCAGTGACTAAGACTCTATGCTCCCAATGCAAGGGGCCTGGATCCAATCCCTGGTCAGAGAACTAAATCCCACATGCCTCAGCTAAAGATCCCACATGCTGCAACGAAGACTGACGATCCCGAGTGCTACAACTAAGACCTGGCACAACCAAGTAAATAAATTAATCAAATAAATGCATCATTCACCAAAATATAAAAGCTAAAACTATAAAATTCCCAGGAGAAACCATAAGCATAAATCTTCATGATTTAAGGTTAGGCAAGTCTTACTTAAATATGATACTAAAAACTATAAGCAAACAAGTGTGGGAAATAGATAAATTGAATTTCATAAAAATTTTAAATGTTTATGCTTCAAAGAACACTATCAGGAAAGTGAAAAGACCACTTACCCGTGAAATAGAAAAAAATATTTGAAAACCTGATAAAGGACTTGCATCCAGAATATATAAAAAACTCTTTCAACTCAACAGTAAGAAGACAAGCAAATTTAAAAGTGAGCAGACTTAAACTGCACTCATCACAGTACTAAAGTAATGCTCAAAATTCTCCAAGCCAGGCTTCAACAATACGTGATCCGTGAACTTCCAGATGCTCAAGCTGGTTTTAGAAAAGGCAGAGGAACCAGAGATCAAATTACCAACATCTGCTGGATCACTGAAAAAGCAAGAGAGTTCCAGAAAAACATCTATTTCTGCTTTATTGACTATGCCAAAGCCTTTGACTGTGTGGATCACAATAAACAGTGGAAAATTCTGAAAGAGATGGGAATACCAGACCACCTGACCTGCCTCTTGAGAAACCTGTATGCAGGTCAGGAAGCAACAGTTAGAACTGGACATGGGACAACAGACTGGTTCCAAATAGGAAAAGGAGTATGTCAAGGCTGTGTATTGTCACCCTGCTTATTTAACTTATATGCAGAGTACATCATGAGAAACACTGGGCTGGATGAAGCACAAGCTGGAATCAAGATTGCCAGGAGAAATATCAATAACCTCAGATATGCAGATGATACCACTCTTATGGCAGAAAGTAAAGAACTACAGAGCCTCTTGATGATGGTGAAAGAGGAGAGTGAAAAAGATGGCTTAAAGCTCAACATTCAGAAAACTAAGATCATGGCATCTGGTCCCATCACTTCATGGCAAATAGATGAGGAAACAGTGGAAACAGTGGCCGACTTTACTTTCTCGGGCTCAAAAATCACTGCAGATGGTGACTTGCAGCCATGAAATTAAAAGACACTTACTCCTTGGAAGAAAAGTTATGACCAACCTAGACAGCATATTAAAAAGCAGAGACATTACTTTGCCAACAAAGGTCTGTCTAGTCAAGGCTATGGTTTTTCCAATAGTCATGGATGGATGTGAGAGTTGAGATGATGGTGGAAATGTTTTAAAACGGACCATGGTGGGACTTCCCTGGCAGCCTAGTACTTTAGACTCCACCTTCCAATACAGAAGGTGCAAGTTCAATTCCTAGTCAGGGAGCTAAGATCCCACATGCCTCGCAGCCAGAAAACCAGAATATAAACAGCTGAAACAATACTGTAACACATTCAATAAAGACTTTAAAAATGGTCCACGTCGAAAAAAATCTTTTAAAAAAATTTTATTAAAAAATATAAAATGGACTGTGGTAATGGTTGCACATATCTGTGAATATATATAAGAATCAATGGATTACATACTTTAAATGAATGGATCTTACGGCATGTAAACTTCATATCAATAAAGCTTTTTAAAAAACTAACAAACCTGATATTAGGTTAAATAAGATTAAGTATAGAGGTAATTACTAGAACAAAAATATCAACCTTACTTAATATGCAAAGAAGTGTAAACAAAGAAAATATCAAGTAGAGAAGGAAATACAGCAAATATAATACACGGTAATTATAACATGACAGAGTGGAGACTGATAATTAATGTGGATGAGATTAAGCCCATTCAGAGGATTAACTGGTTTATTATTAAAACAAGATTTCCAATTTGGCTCACAAAGCAAGACTCACCTATATGCTGGTACCAGAGACACACATAAACATAAATGATTGAGGGAGGCTGAAAATAAAGGGGTCAGCAAAGGTTAACAGGCAAATGGAAACAATAAGAAAGCAGTGAAGTGTCAAGGCTTGATCTGCATTTTTAAAAGATGGCTCTGATTTCTGTGTGGAGAATGAATTGAGGGAGTGTTCCATAAACAAGCGAGAAATGGCCTCTGTATACTGGCCCCTTGGTTATCTATTTCTGAACTGCAGGTTGTCTACTTCCATCTCTTCACTGTTAACTCAAGAGCTCACAGACACCAAACTCAAATTTTTACATACGAATTCTTTGAAAATAGCCCAAACAAGCAGATTTTTAGCTATTCAGGGCCTCGTTGCCTTGCACAGTCCACAAAATCACACCTAGCATCTGAAGTCCACTGCTAAGGCAAAGACTTGTGGTTACAAGTCCTTTGGAGCACCCTGACCCAGAGCCTCCCACTGTGCTGCCGAGGGACACCACCTGGACACAGAAATGCCCTCTCCCTGCCGAAAGGCCCATCGCCCTCGCCCCTTCTGAGCAGCAACTCCCATGCCCTAGCCTCTGGACAGATTTTCACTGAGAGGGACTTCCTCAGCAGAGAACTGTCAAAGCATCTCCCAATAAAACTTAGGTGTGCTACTGTGACCTCACACTCATATCATTTTCCTTGATTAGGCCCCCACAGCCCCCAGTCCTCTACAGGAGGCAGTCTCGCAGATGACACATGGCAAAGGCTAGACTAGAGAGGGTGGATATGGGATGTGGAGAAGCGTGAGTGGACTTGGAGCTCCAAAGCCAAGATCAAGGAAAGAGTGGTAATGGCAACACCATTGGTAAAGCTAAGGAAGGAAAAGATGACAGTAACCCTCAAAAAGCACAATGTCAGTAGGACCACAGATCACAGGTAAAAAGTGGGGCTTCCATGGTAAGCATGGACTTCTGCCCAGAGGGAGGGCTTGGCACATAGAAGAAATTCTACACTCTTGAGTAAGCAGTCTGTTTTTCCAACTTCTTTCACATCAACTTCTGATAAGAAATACATTTTGTGGGGGTTTCCCTGGCCATCCAGTGGTTAAGAATCCACCTTCTTCCAATGCAGGGGTCATGGATTTGATCCCTGGTCAGGGAACTAAGATTCCACATTCCATCACCACAACAAAGACTCAGAAAAGCCAAAAAAAAAAAATTTTTTTTTTGTTTAAAAGGGAAGGGATATACGTTTACCTATGGCTGATTCGTGTTGAGGTTTGACAGAAAACAACAAAATTCTATAAAGCAATTATCCTTCAATAAAAAAATTAATTAATTAAAAAATATTCTGTATCATGTTCCTATGTGACTGTCTGTGTGTCTGTGGCCACAGAAACACACATATATATAAAGATTCACTGAAACAATACTTACCTTCACTGTGCCAGGTATTTTTATTTTCTATTCACTCTTCTTTTTTTCCAAATGCATGTCATGAGCCTTTAAATTGATTTCATGATCCATCAACAGAAAACAGACTGCAGTTTGAAAACCACTGCATTTAGTGATGATTGTTTATTTTTCTCTTCCCTCACCTTCCTTGGATTTAGGATGAAGATGGGGGGGAAGTGCTTTTTCAGAAGATTCCCCTCTTTTGTCCATGTTGCTGGTCAGCTCCAGTTTTTCTCAGAAGCTGCGCTTTGATTTGCTGAGGCCTCTGAATGCTGAATTAAAGGCATAGCTAGAAATTTCTGACTAGAATAGCCCTGAGCCAGAGGGAAAGAGAGGCCTGGATGGGTGTTTCCTCCTGGCAACCAGGAGTGTGCACAGCACCCTGGACACCTGCCCGTGAGGGAAGCTGCCCTTGTAAGACTGAAAACCTGACTCCTCATTCCTGTGATTTCTTTCAGAATATACCTATACTTTCTAGGAAGTCTATTATAAGACTAATTGAAAAATTGCTAAATAAGTTTGAGATACATTCATACATTCTTTGTATGTATGCAACAGCACATACAAGGAAATTTATGTAAGAACTCTGTGAAAGTTCTTTAGTTAATAAAGATGAGAATCTCAATATTACATTAATTAATGGTACTGAGAACATAATAAACAAGAATCCATCCAGAGGCTCAAAAATTTCCCTTTATTTAGAAAGAAAACAGTACATAGAAAAAGAATATCCTGTAAATAAACACAACATAACAAGTTGACCTGCCGCCTGACTCCTCTACAGCCTACAGTATTCACAAGAGTCATTTTTTGAGCACAATGTATTATATGAATAAAACTCTACACTTTTAAAATTGAGTTTTCTCTTTTTGAAGTACAGCTTCGAGCAACTACAAGTTTCCATCCTGCTAACCCCAGGCAGCAGTTGCTTTTAACTTCTATCTTTTATTTAAAAAACTTAATTGGAAGTTTTTGTAGCCAGAAGGAGCACTTCAAAGAAAGGGGGAAAAAATGCCAAAAATTAATACTTTATGTCAGAGGTTAGTAGGGAAAGAAACAAAGATTGCAGAAACGAGGGGTTAATGGTATGTAAGAAAGTGGTGAAAGGAGAGAGGAAGGCAGGAATGGATTGAAAAAAAGAAGGAAAAGAGGAAACTCAGAACACTGAAAACAAGATCAGGGATAACACTGTCTCTCCTCTGAGCGGGGTGATACAACACAAGGCTTACAGCAGCATTTATAATTTCCTACGCAGGCCCTGTGTACAGATTCCCAAACCTTCCCCCCCACACCACCACTCACTCAAGTCATTTACCCCCGCCTACAGTTACACATCAAGGGACCACAGCTCTTCCTATGCCTTAATTTCTAAACAATCCTGTCACTGCAGATTCGAAGTCAATTCTGTCAAAATAATAAAACTACGAACATTATTAACGCATATATACGGAATCTAGAAAAAATGGTACTGATGAACCTATTTGCAGGGCAGAAGTAGAGACTCAGACACAGAG
This sequence comes from Cervus elaphus, assembly GCF_910594005.1. Classification (NCBI taxonomy): domain Eukaryota; kingdom Metazoa; phylum Chordata; class Mammalia; order Artiodactyla; family Cervidae; genus Cervus; species Cervus elaphus. Next base: position 44,811,165 of record NC_057818.1, read on the forward strand.
AATAGACGTACGGACACAGCCGGGGAAGGAGAGGGTGGGACAAATGGGAGTAGCATTGAATTTTGTGTGTGAAATAGGTAACTAGTGGGAAGCTCACAGGGAGCTCAACCTGGTGCTCTGTGAGGTCAGTGAATCTGCTGTATCACTCACCAAGGAAGTCAATGAACAGGTCAAGGAGCTGAATATACAGGGCTACCTCCCAGAGGGTCTTAGAGTTGAAGTAAATACTAGTTCCCAGTACTTCAATGAAGAAAATTTCCCATACTTGAAAAGGTCCTCAAGATCAGAAGAGCTATGACCAAAGACTGATCTCAGATAGGTTAGACTACTCTTCCATGTAAAAATCATAAGAGGTTGTTTTCCATGATCTGTTTTTATAAGACTTTTCCCAGCAGTCAATTTCAGAACTGTTCTCCCAACATGACCTTTTATCTCCGATAAAAGTGACTTTGGGGCAGAGGACTGGAGTGATGGGGGAGAAGGCCTGACAATGAACATTAAGCTGGCTTGAGGGGCAAGGACACTAATCATATCTCTAGATAAGAATCTCCAGCCTTCCTCAGAGCCTCTCAGAAGGCACTGGCTTCGAGATAGGGCTGTACAATTCAATCTTCAGGGTGGCAAAAGATTGAGTTTCAGTGTCCTAGACAGAACAATCCCTGCTACAGAAGCTGAGGTTAGGGGAACTCCCCAGCAGTCCAGTGGCTAGGACTCTGAACTTTCACTCCAAGAGGCACAGGTTCAGATCCCGGTCAGGGAGCTAAGATCCTGCATGCTGCATGGTGAGGCCAAAAATAAATAAATAAAGTTTTTTAAAAAGAAGCTGAGGCTGACAACCAAAGGAAGCCCAGTTGACACACAGCACACAGATAGAAGGGCCAAACTGGCCAGTGTGCCATTCCACAGCCCTCTGTACATGAAACTGCCCAGTTTACAGACCCGGCTGGACTGGGGACGGGCATGTGTCCCAAGGGCAGTTAACTCATAAGTGGGCCAGGCCTCCAATGGTAGACCTGGAGGAAAAGGATAAGAAAAAGCTAGGCCAATCAGAGTCTGTTGCTGGGGGATGTGAATGGGGACATGGAAACAAAACATTTCCAGATGGGAGAAGGTTAAAGATTATGACCAAGAGAAAGGCTGGAGAGGCCCTGATGGACAGTGGAGCTAAAGAGTAAAAACACTTAATGCAGCAACCACACACACACACACACACACTGACATACTAGACAAAATGGAAGTGGGGAAATTTAAAACATATAATCAAATTCGACAGAAAAAAAAAAAGGGAAATTCCTACATTCCAGAAACAGAGGAAACCAGAATGAAAGCATAAACTAAAGTAAAACAACCTTGAAGGCAAGAAACACTATGAGATTAAAATGAGTCACCATGCAACAAAATAAAATGCCATTTTAAATTTGTACATACTTAATTATGTGGCTTACAAGATCTAAGACAAAAATTAAAGAATTACAAGGATCAACTGGTGAATCCACATTCATATAGGAGATTTTAACATGCCTCTCTCAGCAATTTATAATCAAGAGGACAAAAATTAATAAAGTTTAGAAAGAATATTTGAACAACAGCTTGAGCAAATGAACTAATAACTAAAGAATACTTACTCTTTTCATTTCCATGCAATATTTATGAAAACTGACCATTCAAAGATATAAAGCAAACCATAATAAATATTAAACATTCCAAAGCATACCTGGCTTTATCTAATCAAGTGTAATTAAGTTAGGAGTCAATAATAAAAAACAAAAATTTTTAAAACTGTATATTTGCAAATGTAAAGATACCAGAATAGTCAGAGGAAAAAATTATAGAAATTAGAATGTGCTTAGAATGAAAAAATAATCTTCTTACTTTAAATATAGCATGTCAAAACCAATAGGATAATTCTACTTCCACTTATGATGTAAAAAATTGCAAGAGAATGCTGCTCCTACGCTAAAAACAAAAGGTGGTTAATCACAAAATCAATCTTTTTAAAAAATTTTATTGAACTGTAATCACTTTACAATGTTGTGTTAGTTTCTTCCCTGCAGCAAAGTGAATCAGTTACACATGTATGTATATCCCTTCTCTTTTAGATTTCCTTTCCATTTAGGTCACCAGAGAGCACTGAGTAGAGTTCACAGTCTTTTTAGGTACATCAGAGAGCTGAAGATGCAATGAAGCCTAATTAAGTAAAATCCAAAACAAATAAGCACGGCTGCCTTCATCTTTGGTACAGCAGAGGGATGCAGAGGAGACTGCCACAGATGGGTAAGAAATGCACTGATCTTTTAATGAATTTCTAGAGATTAAACAAACGTTAGCATGATGGTTTAGAATCCCTAACAGCAATCATGCACAGAGTCTGTACATCTGGCCAACTTTGCTTCTCGGGCATTTACTAAATATAGGTGAGACAGGTATATGTGAGAAAGTATATGTGAGAAAAATTGCCAGACATACTCTCTGAGGCACATGTGTGGGGCCTAACAGTCTGTGGAACAATTTAAAAATGTCTAGTATATATGTAACTGGAGTACCAGAGGTAGAGAGAAAGAGTCAAAGTAAATATTTGAAGAAATAATGGTTGAAACTCCCAAATTTAGTAAAGGAGATAAATTCACATATTCAAAAAGTTCAAAAGTAGAGTAAATACAAAACAAAACAAAAAAACACACACCCCTACACATATTATGGTCAAACTGGTGAAACCACTAATAAAGAAAGAAATCTTGAAAGCAGCTAGAGAAAGAGTGGAACAATAATTCAAATTACCACTCACTTCCTATCAGAAACTACAGAGCTCAGAAGACAGAGAGATAACACCTTTAAAGTGCTAAAAGAAAGGGGAAAAAACCCTGCCAACCCAGAATTTAATATCCGGAGAAAATGTCCTTAAGGAATAAAGTTGAAATAAAGATTCTTTCAGATAAAATGGGTTGACTATAGAGCAAAATTTAAGCTATAACTATGTAGCTTCTAGGAGAAATAGAATATTTGGGAAACTTGGTATAGGCAAAGATTTCTTAAAAGGACCCAGAAAACACCGAACATAAAATAATTGATAAACTGGATATCATTAAAATTCACAACTTCTGCTCTACTCAATTCTCTGTAATGATCTATATGGGAAAAGAATCTTAAAAAGTGTATACATGTTTGTGTACAGTTGATTCACTTTGCTGTACACCAGAAACTAACACATTATAAACCAACTATTCTCCAATAAAAAATTGAAAAAAAAAAAAAAGAAGTTAATAATTCCTGTGGGTTCTTTGTAGAAAACAGTGTCTTCTGACACTTTTCCCTTTGTCTCACTTCTTAGCGGGTATATGTCGGGCTTCCCAGGTGGTGCTAGTGGTAAAGAACCTGCCTGACAATGCAGGAGACATAAAAGATGAAGGTTAGATCCCTGGGTTGGGAGGATCACTAAAGAAGGGCATAGCAACACACTCCAGTATTCCTGCCTGGACAATCCCATGGACAAGGGCCCCTGGTGGGCTGCAGTCCATGGGGTCACAAAGAGTCAGAAACAACTGCAGTGACTCAGCATGCACACAGTGGGAATGTGCCAGCCCCAGTCTCCCAGTTCATCCCCACCCACCCTCCCCCTTGGTAACCATAAGTTTGTTTTCTACATCTGTGACTCGATTTCTGTTTTTTTAGATTTCACACACAAGCAATATCATTTGATATTTGTCTTTATCTGACTTACCTTACTCAGTATGATAATCTCTAGGTCCATCCATGTCACTGCAAATGAATTCATTCTTTTTTATGGCTGAGTAATATGCCACTGTATCACATCTTTATCATTCTTCTGTTGATGGACATTTAGGTTGCTTCCATGTTCTGGCTATTGTAAATAGTGCTGCAATGAACACTTCGGTGCATGTATCTTTCAAATTATGGTTTTCTGTGGGTATATGCCCAGGAGTGGGATTGCTGTATCATATGGTAGCTCTACTTTTAGTTTTTTAAGGAACCTCCATACTGTTCTCCTTGGTGGCTGTACCAATTTACATTCCCACCAATGGTGTAGGAGGGCTCCCTTTTCTCCACACCCTCTCCAGCATTTATTGTTTGTACATTTTTTTTTTTTGAGATGAAAACATTTATTTCAACTAAATTTTGTTTCATTAAAAAATTCTATAATGTCATTAAAAAAGAAATAAAATAGAAACATTTAACTACCTTTAAAGATTAAAAAAAACCCTCTAAAGACCAAATAAACACATATACATTTCAAATATTTCCACTGTTTTTATAAACCTCAATATTATCCTGTTGTCATTTCATTCTCCTGAAATAAGAACCATGACTACTGCATAATTACTGGACTAAACATTAACCATATTATTTCTAAATACAAACTATGCCAAATGTATTTGGTTAGTTTGCTGAGTATGTGGTTTTTAAGGCTTGATTCTATGAAATATCTGTTTATCTCTGGTAAAGAGTCCAAAATTCAGCTATCAGAAGGCATATATATATATATATACATATATATATATATATATAAACATATGCAATCTGAGCATGGTTACGCCTTATTGAGAGGTCATGAAAGTACACCTAAAACCAGGACAGTAACTTTAGTAACTTGAACTCAGTATAGCATAGCCACCACCACTAGGAAAAGCTAAGGACCGATAGCTCAGATCAAGTACTGCAGGAAGTATTGTGGTTTGTCGACCTACTGATCTGAAAGATCTAGATAAAGTGCAATTAGTGGTCAGAAGTAAGCTACCCTGGGCAGGCTCATGAAAGTGAACCTTCCTGATTCATCCTGAGAACATCCTGAGAAACACAGTCAACGTAGGCAATGACTTCCTATTTTTCTCACAAAGTCAGGAGAACCCATGCATCTGATTTAGACAGGATTTCAAGGACAGCTAAACCAAAAGGCTTGTGTCATCAGAGGGTCAATTGTCATGAGAAATCCAGATAAAATCACCACTACATACTCAGGAATTTCAGTTAGCAGCATGGCCTTTTAAAAAATATCACCAAGCTGAGTCTAAAACTGCAACAGGTATATCAAGTCAGAGCCACGGACTCCAGAAGCTGATCAATGATCACTCACGTGTCCATCATTATCAAATCCCCATAGAACGGCAATTTTCTGAAAGCATTCCTTTTTCTTCTATCTCTTTTAGAAGATATAATGAAATAACAACCTTCATGTATTTCAACCATTTATCTTTGGGGGTGGGGAGGAGGGGCTCTCCTACATAATGCCTCTTATTGTAATTTCAACTAAAGTGTATTTTTTGTTTTCCCTATTTTACACTAGTTTAACTAGAGGTCTTTGGCAGGGAATAGTCGGTCCTACTTATGTTAAAGAAAGTGGTAAGGCAAACTGGGGTCTTCAAGTAAACAGAATCCCTGATACAACTGGAAAGGAATACATAATCTGGGGACAGTTGTTTGTACATTTTTTTATTATAGCCTTTCTGACTGGTGTGAGATGATACCTCATTGTAGTTTTGATTTGTATTTCTCTAATAATTAGAAATATTGAGAATCTTTTCATGTGCCTCTTGGCTATCTGTATGTCATCTTTGAAGAAACATCTGTTTAGATCTTCCACCCATTTTTTCATTAGGTTGTTTCTTGCTTTGATATTAAGCTGCATGAGCTGTTTATATATTTTGGAGATTAATCACTTGTCCTTTGCTTCATTTACAAATATTTTCTCCCATTCCTTGAGTTGTCTTTTTGTTTATTGTTTCCTTTGCTGTGCAAAAGCTTTTCTGTTTAATTAGGCCGAAATTAATAAATAATTTGTTTATTTTTGTTTTCATTTTCATACTCTAGGAGGTGGATCAAAAAAGACATTGCTGCAATTTATGTCAGAGAGTATTTTGCCTATGTTATCCTCTAAGAGTTTTATGGTATCTGGCCTTACAATTAGGGAGGGATTATAAACTTTGAATAAAAATTGTAAAAAATGAAACCCAGGAGAAAGAGAAAACCCATGGAGGAGAAAAAAAATTATTATAATTAATGTCCTTAGAGAGAAAAGATATTTAACCTGGGAAACAAGACAAGGGACTGTAGAGAAGACACTAAAAAAAATAAGAAAAGTTTCTAGAAATCGACAATCCAAAGATTCAGTAGAAGAGATTTTTAAAAACATAAGCTAGAGAAAACTTTTCAGAAGAGAGAAGAGAGAGACAGACAAACAGGAAGACAGACACTGAGAATCAGCAAAAGGTTGAAAATCAATTCATGAGGTTTAGCATTCAAATAAGAAAAGTTCCAGACAGTGAAATTAGAGAAAGCTGAAGAAGGAATTCATTAATCAGGAAACATAAATCTCTAAATTGAAAGGACCCATCTGAGTACTCACCTCAATGAATAATTTATTTTATTTTATTTTTTATTTTCTGTCTGTATTTTTATTTTTTTCCATTTATTTTTATTAGTTGGAGGCTAATTATAATATTGTAGTGGTTTTTGTCATATATTGACATGAATGAGCCATGGATTTACATGTATTCCCCATCCCTATCCCCCTTCCCACCTCCCTCTCCATCCGATTCTTCTGGGTCTTCCCAGTGCACCAGGCCCGAGCACTTGTCTCATGCATCCAGCCTGGGCTTCAATGAATAATTTGAAAACTCACACTGTCATATAATTTTAGACCTCCATGTATAAAGAGAAAATTATAATGGATTGCAGATAGGCAAAAATAACATACAAAAGGATTAAGGATCAAAATGACTTCTTACCACAATACTGTAAAGTAGAAAAAGCAATGCCTTAAAAAAATCTTAATACAAAAATATTGACATGAAAGCAAAAAACTATTACTATTTGAAGATCCTATGATTGTCTTACCTGAAAAAAACCATACAAGTAACTGAAAAACTAACCAAAAGAACTAGTAAGATGTCTGGATACAACATCAACAAAAAAAATATCAGTAGCTATTTTATACTGGCCAACTTCACAAACTCAATAGGTTTCAACCAAACTCACCTTTTAGATAGGAAAAAAAAAGGCAATATCCTAGATATTTCTATTTCTGTGAATTTTATCATTACTCTCTTAGTTAGGCTTCCCTGGTGGCTCAGCAATAAAGAACCCACCTGCAATGCAGGAGACGTGGGTTTGATCTCTGGGTTGGGAAGATCCCTTAGAGGAGAAAATGGCAATCCAATCCAGTATTCTTGCCTGAAAAATCCCATGAACAAGGGAGTGCAGTGAGCTACAGTCCATGGGGTCGCAAGAGTTGGATACAACTGAAGTGACTGAGCATGCCACACACTAGTTACTCAGTCCACACATCTTAAAGTTATCCTGTAATTTTCCTTTCACATCCAAACAGCCACCATATTTTATGAATTATTCCCAATAATGTCTCTCTTTTTTTTTTTTAATTTTGGCTGTGCTGGATCTTTGTTGTGGCATGTGGGCTTTTTCTAGTTGTGGTACACAGGCTCTCTAGTTTCCCCATGGCATGTGAGATCTTAGTTCCCTGACTAGGGATTGAACCCACATCCTCTGCATTGGCAGGTGGATTCTTAACCACTGAACTATAAGGAAGAGTTTCCCAGGTGGCACCAGTGGTAAAGAATCCATCTGTCAATGCACAAGACACAGGTTCAATCCCTGGGTTGAGAAGATCCCCTGGAGTAAGAAATGGCAACCCACTCCAATATTCTTGCGTTAAGAGTTCCATGGACAGAGGAGCCTGGCGGGCTACAGTCCATGGAATCACAAAGAGTCAGACACAACTGAGCAACTTTCACTTTCGCTTTTCACCAGGGAAGTATCCCAACAATGCCTCTTGACTACATCCCTTCTGTTACCACCTAGTACAATACTCACATATTATCATTTACTTCAACAATACCAAGTCCCACTCCCTTCCCCCTTATCTTGCTCTACAGTAGAGGCTAGGTACATACACATACTTGAATTCCCAGCCTTGAAGCCAAAGTGACCACTTGACACAGGTCAGGCCAATATCCAACACACAGAAGTCCCTGGGATGACTGCTTGTTTTTCAACAGAAACTAAGGAAGCAAAGACAATGGATAACGTCTTTATAGAGGTGGCGGAAAAAAAATTGAAACATATTATTCATCTAGTAAAGAGATCCTTCAAAAACAGAACTGAAATAAAGGGAAGTCCTCAGGCTAAAGGAAAATGGCTTCAGATGGAAGCAACACTGCAGGAAAGAATGAAAAGCTCCAGACAGAATAAATGTGGGATAAATATAAAGGAACATTTCTTATTTTAAAAACAATAAGGATAATGTTTTATATAATGTGTAACACCGGCAGAAGTAAAACATATGACAACAACAGCAAAAGAAAAAAGGCCAGAAGGTATTAAAAACTGAGGAAAGTTTCTTGTATTGTTTATAAAGTGGTAACAGCACTAATTTAAAGAAATCTACAATAACTATAGTAAATAAGCATGCACACAGTAATTTCTAAAGTAACCATGAAAAGATTACCACAAGAATGTTTATCTCTAAAGACAACAGAGGAGCAAATAATTAAAAACTTGATTAATCCAAAGAAGACAAGAAAGGAGGAGTAAATCAGGTTTCTCAGCTAGGGATTTGTGGGACCCTAGGTTTCTATAAGATATTACCTAGAAATTACAATTGAGGGGGAAAAGCAAAGAATGTTGGGTTGTTTTTTTTTAATGCTTCACACCATGCAATGCTGGGGCTTACAGGGGTGAGCAGTGATGAAACAAGCCCATTAGCAACTTGGCTAGAGATCTTCAGCCCCTGACTTCACCTTTCCACCCCATGGCAGTACACCACCATAAGACCATGTTCATTTTACTAAGCCCAAGATCAGTTCTGATGTAAGAAAAAGGGAGAAGAAATGAGGTTCAGAGAAATAGAAGAGAGAGACAGATCATGTAGGGTCTTGAAGAGACTTTGGCTTTATTCAAAAACAGGAAATCACTGATGGGTTTTTGAATACAGGAGTCATCTGACTTGGTTTCTAGTCAGGAAAGATGCTACCCCAAAGGCTCTACAGGTAAAGAATCCATCTGCAATGCAAGAGACACAAAAGACTCGGGTTCAATCCTTGGGTGGGGAAAAGCCCTTGAGAAAGAAATGGCAACCCACTCCAATATTCTTGCCTGAAAAATTCCATGGACAGAGGCACATGAATTTTCCTCTTCTTCAAGAAAGTATACAACAGATTTCCCTGATGGCTCAGTGGTAAAGAATCTGCCTGCCAATGCAAGAGACATGGGTTTGATCCCTGATCCGAGAACTAAGATCCCACACACTGTGTGTGTTAGTCACTTAGTTGTGTCCGACTCTGTGACCCCATGGACTGTAGCCCGCCAGGCTCCTCTGTCCATGAGATTCTCCAGGAAAGAACACTGAAGTGGATTGCCATTTCCTTCTCCAGGGTATCTTCCCGACCCAGGGATCGAACCTGGATCTCTTGCATTGCAGGCAAATTCTTTACCATCCGAGCTATAGGAAAGCCCACATGCTGAGGGGCAACTAACAAACTAAATAGAGGACCACAATCCACAACAAGAGAAGCCTAGTCGCAACTAGAGAAACCCCTGCACACAGCAACAAAGAGCCCACACATCACAACGAAGACCCAGGACAGCTAAAAAATTTAAAATAAAATTTAAAAAATTTTTCAAAAGTGAGAATGAGAGAGAAGGTATATGAAGTTTCAGGAAAAGAGAGAAGTTGTCAGAGTTATCTAAAAGAAATCAGATGCTTTCTTTCCTCAACTCTGTAGCCAGAAAAAGTGAGCTATTCTGAGGATCTGCTGCTCTCAGTACACTATCTAATGAAAAGGGTTCTTATGTGTTCTGTTAAACTTAACGTAGATACATAATCTTCACCTTGAGATAAAAGAAGGATACACATGCTTTTTACATAAAGTAAGTTCAACATAGTTCTCACTCTCTCTGCTCTCTACTGCACAATGTAGGAGGTACATACAAATGATCCTTGTACACATCAGACCCATTACTTTAAGAAGCTAGTCTCTTTTAGGAAGCTGAGTCTAATAACCTATAAATGAAAGCATGTTCCATGTTCTCTATAAAGTACATTAAACACAGAACTATGATTTAATGCCAAGTACATTTTAGATATTATACCTTAAAATGCTTCATGTTCATTTTAAAAATTATATAACAGCCTGCAGATTCAGGAAAGCAGTAATGTAGCTTTCACCATTACTCATGAAGTTTCATTTCCTCCACATCAGCTCGGTCTCTATAGCCCACTCATGTATGAGGTATGAACAATTTTCATAAAGTGGATGTACTGAGTGGATTTTCTCCTCCCTGGATGGTGTTGGGGTTGGGGGACCAAGGCATTCTAAAATCCAAGGAAGGGATGTCCCTGGTGGAACAGTAGAAAAGAATCTGCCTTCCTGTGCAGGAGACATGAGTTCAATCCCTAGTCTGAGAAGATTCCACATGCTGTGGACAACTAAGCCCATGTGCCACAACTACTGAGCCCACATGCTGCTACTATGGAAGTCCATGGGCCTAGAGCCTATGCCCCACAACAAGAGAAGCTACCACAATGAGGAGCCTGCTCACTGCAATGAAGCGTTGCTTGCTGCAACTAGAGAAAGTTCGAGCAAAGCAATGAAGACCCAGCACAGCCAAAAATAAATAAATATATAAATAATCAAAGGCTTTGTTCATAGTAATGCTTCCTAAGCTCCACTGGACTTCACACTCCAGGATGTCCAGCTCTAGACGAGTGACAACACCATCACGGTTATCTGGCTCATTAAGACCTTTTTTGTATAGTTCTGTGTATTCTTGCCACCTTTTTAAAATCTCTTCTGCTTCTGTTAGGTCCTCACCATTTCTGTCCTTTATTGTGCCCATCCTTGCATGAAATGTTCCCTTGATATCTCCAGCATTCTTGAAGAGATCTCTAGTCTTCCCTGTTCTGTTGTTTTCCTCTATTTCTTTGCATTGTTCATTTAAGAAGTCCTTCTTATTTCTCCCTGCTATTCTCTGGAACTCTCCATTTAGTTGGGCATATCTTTCCCTTTCTCTCTTGCCCTTTGCTTCTCTTCTTTCCTCAACTATTTGTAAAGCCTCCTCAGACAACCACTTTACCTTCTTGCATTTCATTTTCTTTGGGATGGTTTTGGTCACTGCCTCCTGTCCATATTCTTCAGCTACTCTGTCTACCAGATCTAATCCCTCGGATCTGTTCATCAGCTCCACTGTATAATCATAAGAGATTTTATTTAGGTCATACCTGAACAACTTAGTGGTTTTCCCTACTTTCTTCAATTTAAGCCTGAGTTTTGCAACAACAAACCATCCTTCACCAAATATATATACACTAAGATTGCAAGTACATTCAGTAGACACTACACCAGACCAGGAGTCAAGAACCCAGGACTCTGAGGATCCTGACCCCCACTACACACACTCACACCCTAGGATCATGTTAAATATACTTGAAGATGCTGTGGTTCAGCAACCAGAAGCAGCACCCCGAACTTTCATCCCAATTCTGCCATCAAAGAGCACTGGGCTTCATAAGCTACAGTGAGAATCCGGTCTGAACCAGGATATGATATTAACTTCAGCTCAGTTTCTAATCAGCTCACTCAGGTCAGTCTCATGAACTTTTGAGGCCTAAGGATATTAATTTCCACTCTGCAGGGGTGCTAGGACACAACAGAGGCTTGGCGAATGTAATTATTATTATTGCTTCATCTGTCTAAGCCTGTTTCCTAATCTTTGCAAATGCAATGAGTAACTAGACCAGTTCTCCTTAGCCTGAAGGGCCACTGTGAGCATCCTGTGGAATCACATAGAAGAAATATGAGCATCAAAGCAAAACACGCTGAAGGAGAAATGAAATGGTAGGAGTAATATGATTATTTATTTGAAACAAAGAAAATGGTTCTACTTGGGAAAAGTATACTGTCTCAAAAACAAAAACGCCTAGACCAAAAAAAAGAAAAGAAGACTAACTGAAAAGTGGATATTTATGAGAGGAAGGCTAGAGAAAGCATGCCCTAGCACACGGTGAAAATGAAGGCATAAATTCATATGTTACGTTTATTTTTCTTAGAGTCTCCAAAGAATAATCTCTTGAGATTGCTTATAGCCAAAAGTAGTGTTTCTCAAAGTACGGCCCCAAGAATCACCTTCTTTTGACATCACTGATGAGACCCTATAAAATACAGATGCCTGGGACCCTCCCAGAGGATTCTGATTTTTAGATCTGGATTTGAACCCACATGTCTATGTTTTAATAAGCCGCTCAGGTGATTCTGAAATAACCAGATACTGGGGACCACCAGACCAGCCTTTCCCAACAGGTAGTCCACTGATGGTGAGCTCCAGTGTACTCAGTGAAAGCAGAAGTGTGAAAGCGTCAGTCGCTCAGTCATATCCAACTCTTTGCAACCCCATGAACTGTGGCTCCTCTGTCCATGGGATTTTTCAGGCAAGAATACTGGAGTGGGTTGCCATTCCCTTCTCCAGGGGATCTTCCCCACCCAGGGATCAAATCCGCGTCTTCCGTGTTACAGGCAGATTCTTCACCATCTGAGCCACCAGGGAAGACTCCTAATACTAACTTCAGACTGAACTGAGCCTCCCCAGCTCAGTCCACAGGCTGACGTGTGCAGTGCCCTTTACCTCCACCCACAGTCACTGATCCTGAAAATGAAGAGCTGACTTTGTGGGAATATAATTATTATTAAATGCTTATACCACAAGCAAAAATGCTGAAAATCCTGACATAAAACACTGCTAAAAGTAGGGTAAAAATATGCCACTCATCTGCATTTTTGCTCAGAGAGAGGGAAGTTTACAGTGTGTATCAAATGTTTCTAAAATGTGCAAACCTTTTGAGCCAGAAGTTTCACTTCAAGAAAACTATCCTTAGGAAAAACAAAGACAAGTGCAAACATGTATGTATAGAGATATTCTCTGTGCTCTATACATAACAGAAAATAATTCAAACCAATCATCCAAAAATCATAAACTGGCTAGAAAAATAATGAAATCATAAAATAAAAAGCTACTAACTACTGCTATTAACTCTTTTTGAACTGATGTTCTAAAAAATGTTCAGTGATACATTTTCTATTTCATATTCAGTGCCCCCATTTTGTTTAGTTTATGTTTTCAAATTTTCCTCTCTTTTTTGTTGTTGTTGGTCTTTGTCAAGCCTTTATCAAGCATAGTAGAAAAGTTTTTGTATACATATAATATAGTATGCACAATATAATATATATTATAAAATTGATTAGTTTTATAGCTAAAAATACTATGACATTTTGATTCCACTTGTTTAACTTAGTATGAATAGAATGGTAGATTTCTAATTCATGTTCACTCAAAACTTTTATACAGTATTTTGATATCTAGTAAGTCTAGATCATCTAAAAGGTCTAGAAAATATATTATCTTGGTGATTTTTTAACAATTTTTGAATAAGGCTTGAAATTTCTAATCTAATTCTGAGGATATAAAGAAATACTGTGTTGTTTAAAAAAAAGGAAATTAACAAGTGATACAGTATTATTAACTAAAGTACAGATTTTGTTCAGATTTCACAAAATTTTATGCTAGTGTCCATTATTTGTTTTCATACCTTATTCAAGACTCCATAGTGCATTTAACTGCATTGAGTAGCATCAGCTGCATGAAATAAATTTTGGTAAATTCTCTTTTTATTCTATTACAAATATTTTCTAATTTTCATTGTTATGGCTTCTTAGATACACCCAACATTCAAAAGTGGACATTTAATTTACAAATACATGGAATTTTGTTTAAAGTAACTTTAATATTAGTTTCTCATTTTGATACTAATTTCTCATTTAAATGCTTTCTTCTTTGCAATCACCCTCTATATTTTTTCAGTCTAAGTTTATTGAGGCTATTGATGGCTAAGTCAAAGATCTCTCTTGGTAAATGGCACTGCACTTGAAAATGTGTTGCTTATATACAAAAAAAAATTCAGTGATAAATAAAATGTTCATGATACACTGCTAAGTAAACAGCTACTCACAAAATGAAACTATTATTATATGTAACAAATATATCCTATTTAAGAATAGTTAATTTGTAATATGAATAGTTTCAAATGTACAGCAAAGTGATTCAATTGTATACACGCACATTCTTTTTCAGATTTTTTCCCATTAAACGTTATTATAAGTTATTGAAGATAGTTTCTATGCTATACAGTAGATCCTTGTTGTTTACGTATTTTATAGTAGTGTGTATATGTTAATCTCAAACTCCTAATTCATCTCTCCATGCTCCCCACCTCCTCTATCCCCTTTGGTAACCATAAGCTTATTTCTCTTTTTGTCTGTGACTCTATTTCTGCTTTTTAAATAAGTTCATTTGTATAAGTCATCATATGACATTTGTCTTTCTAACATACTCCACTTAATATGATAATTTCTAGGTCCATCCATGTTGCTGCAAAAAGCATTATTTCATTCTTTTTATGGCAGAGTAATATTTCATTCTCTTTCATGGCTGAGTAATATGCCATTATAAATACACCACGTCTTCTTTATCCATTCATCTGTCAGTGGGCATTTAGACTGCTTCCATATCTTGGCTGTTGTGGATAGTGCTGCAGTAAACAGTGGTGTGCACGTATCCTTTTGAGTTAAGAGTTTTCTCCAGATATATGCTCAGGAGTAGGACTGCAGACTCATATGGTAAACTTTATTTTTAAGGAATCTCAAACAAACTGTTTTCCATAGTGGCTGCACCAATTTACATTCAATAATATAGAATGTTCCCTTTTTCTTCACACCCTCTTCAGCATATCCTATTTATTTTATATATATAGAAGAAATATACAAGAAAAATCTTAATGAGCTGGAAAACCACGATAGTATAGTCACTCACCTAGAGCCAGACATCCAGGAGTGTGAAGTCAAGTGAGCCTTAGGAAGCATTACTACAAACAAAGCTAGTGGAGATGATGGAGTTTCAGCTGAGCTATTTAAAATCCTAAAAGATAATGCTGTTACAGTGCTGCACTCAAGATATCAGCAAATTTGGAAAACTCAGCAGTGGCCACAGGATGGAAAAGGTCAGTTTTCATTTCAATCCCAAAGAAGGGCAATGCCAAAGAAGGTTCAAACTACCATACCAAAATTAAAAAAAAAAAAAAAAGTTTAACTACTGTACAACTGCACTCATTTCCCGTGCTAGCAAGATTTTGCTCAAAATCCTTAAAGCTAGGCTTCAGCAGTACATGAACTGAGAACTTGCAGATGTACAAGCTGAGTTTCAAAGAGGCAGAGGAACCAGAGAACAAACTGCCAACATTCATTGGATCCTGGAGAAAGCAAAGGAGTTCCAGAAAAACATCTACTTCCACCTCATTGACTACAATAAAGCCTTTGATTGTGTAGATCACAACAAACTGTGGAAAAATTCTTAAAGAGATGGGAATACCAGACCACCTTACCTGGCTCCTGAGAAACCTGCATGCAGGTCAAGAAGCAACAGTTAGAACTTGACATGGAACAACTGACTGGTTCAAAATTGGGAAAGGAGTACAACAAAGTTCTATCCTGCTATTTAACTTTTATGCAGAGTACATCATGTGAAACACCAGGATAGACGAATCACAAGCTGGAGTCAAGATTGCCAGGAGAAATGTCAACAACTTCAGATATGCAGATGATACCACTAATGGCAGAAAGTGAAGAATTAAAGAGCCTCTTGATGAGAGTGAAAGAGGAGAGTAAAAAAGCTGGCTTGAAACTCAACAATCAAAAAACTAAGATCACGGCATCTGGTCACATCACTCCATGACAAATAGAAGGGGGAAAAGTGGGAAGTGTTAGGGGAAGCACACTGACTAAAACTGCCCACCCTGGCCAGGCACCATAGTAACCATCTGACTGAGCTGTTTTACAACAGGAGGTCCTGGTAAGGAACATGGAACTAATAAGCCACCACCAACCAGAAGAGTTTGGGAAAGGTCAAAAGGAGACACCACGTGTCTGACCACCTCCCAGAATCCTTTTCACCAGCATCCACATAGGCTGAGCAATGTGTGCACCACCAGGAAGGACTGTGAGTCAGAATGACTGGCCAAAGACAATCCGTAAACTAATCCCATCACCATAAAACCCAAGACTCTGAGCCATGTGGCAGAGCAATTCTCCTGGGTTTCCTTACCCTACTGTTCTCTGCCCCGGAGCCCCTTCCCAATAAGATCTCTTGCTTTGTCTGCACATGTGCCTCCTAAGAACATTCATTTCTGAATGTTAGACAAGAGCCCAATTTGGGCCCTGGGAAGGGTCCCCCTTCCTGCAACAAAAATAGTGACAAGTTTTATTTCCTTGGGCTCCAAAATCACTGCAGATGGTGACTGCAGCCATTTTATTAAAAGATGCTTGCTCCTTGGAAGGAAAGCTATGACAAACCTAGATTTTGGGAACAAAGGTCCATATAGTCAAAGTTACGGTTTTTCCAGTAGTCACGTATGGATGTGAGAGTTGAGCCATAAAGAAGGCTGAGCACTGAAGAATTGATACTTTCAAACTGTGGTGCTGGAGAAGACTCGAGAATCTCTTGAACAGCAGAGATCAAACCAGTCAATCCTAAAGGAAATCAACTCTGAATGTTAATTGGAAGGTCTGATGTTGAAGCTGAAGCTCCAGTACTTTGGCCACCTGATTGGAAGAGCTGACTCACTGAAAAAGACCCGGATGCCGATAAAGACTGAAGGCAAAAGGAGATGGGGGTGGCAGAGGAAGAGATGGTTAAATAACATCACCAACTCAATGAATCTGAGCAAACATGAATTTGAGCAAACTCCAGGATATAGCGGAGGACAGAGGAGCCCAGCATGCTGCAGACCATGAGGTTGCAAAGAGCTGGATAGAAATGAATGACTGAAGAACAACAACATATTATACAAACACATATTCACCAAACATGGGAGGGAGATAGAAGGATTCTAATTAAACTATTAAGAGTCCTTCCACCCTTCTCTCATTACTGACAAAATCCACCAATGGATGCTAAAACTAGTGGACAGGTGTTTAAAGAGAAACAAGATTTGCACAGATTCAAAGATAATTATTAAAACAAAAGGAAAGACAGCAACTTTATAGTGAAGAAGCCCAGCAGATACCATCATAACCAAGTGATCAAGGTTAACAAAGTCATTAATAAGACATATAAAGACCATTAACCCTTATATATGATGCACTGAGAAAACCATACTTCTGACATACTTCTGCCAACAGTACACAACTTTATTGCAATCAAGTAGGAACACCTATAGGAAAAGGAGTACATCAAGGCTGTATATTGTCACCCTGCTTATTTAACTTCTATGCAGAGTACATCATGAGAAATGCTGGGCTGGATGAAGCACAAGCTGGAATCAAGATTGCCGGGAGAAATGTCAATAACCTCAGATATGCAGATGACACCACCCTTATGGCAGAAAGTGAAGAGGAACTAAAGAGCCTGTTGATGAAAGTGAAAGAGTAGAGTGAAAAAGTTGACTTAAAGCTCAACATTCAGAAAACTAAGATCATGGCATCTAGTCTCATCACTTCATGGGAAATAGATGGGGAAACAGTGGAAACAGTGTCAGACTTTATTTTTGGGGGGGGCTCCAAAATCACTGCAGATGGTGACTATAGCCACAAAATTAAAAGATGCTTACTCCTTGGAAGGAAAGTTATGATCAACCTAGACAGCATATTAAAAAGCAGAGACATTTCTTTGCCAACAAAGGTCCGTCTAGTCAAGGCTATGGTTTTTCCAGTAGTCATGTATGGATGTGAGAGTTGGACTATGAAGAAAGTTGAGCACTGAAGAATTGATGCTTTTGAACTGTGGTGTTGGAAAAGACTCTTGAGAGTCCCTTGGACTGCAAGGAGATCCAACCAGTCCATCCTAAAGGAGATCAGTCCCGGTGTTCATTGGAAGGACTGATGTTGAAGCTGAAACTCCAATACTTTGGCCACCTGATGCAAAGAGCTGACTCATTTAAAAAGACCCTGATGCAGGGAAAGATTGAAGGCAGGAAGAGAAGGGGATGACAGAGGATGAGATGGCTGGATGGCATCACCAACTCAATAGACATGAGCTTAGGTAAACTCCGGGAGTTGGTGATGGACAGGTAGGCCTGGAGTGCTGCAGTCCATGGGGTCACAAAGAGCCAGACACGACTGAGCAACTGAACTGCACTGCTGCTGCTGCTGCTGCTAAGTCGTTTCAGTCATGTCCGACTCTGTGCGACCCCACAGACGGCAGCCCACAAGGCTCCGCCATCTCTGGGATTCTCCAGGCAAGAACACTAGAGTGGATTGCCATTTCCTTCTCAGAACTGAACTGAGGAACATCTAATAAACTCAAATGAACTTATATTCTACAAAATAACTAGTCAGTACTCCAGTAGTGTCAAGGTCATGAAAGTGGAGAATTGTCACAGATTGAAAGTGACTGAGGAGACATGATGTTTAAATGCACTGCTCAATCCGAGACTGGATCCTAGAACAGTAAAAAAGAAAAGAAAAAGAAAAAACCATTAGACACACTGGTAAAAATCAAATAAAGTCTGTAGTTTAGTTAGTAGCATTGTACCAGCGCCAATGTCCTAGGAGGTTTTGTAGCTGTTGCTTCATCTGTTTTTAATTTCATGTTTAATTTCTTATATGTTGAGTTTTATAGTATTTTTATTATAGTTGATTTACAATGCTGTGTTAATTTCTGCTGTACAGAAAAGTGATTCAGTTATCAGTTCAGTTCAGTTCAGTTGCTCAGTCGTGTCCGACTCTTTGCAACCCCATGGACACACCAGCCTGTCCATCACCAACTCCCAGAGCTTACTCAAACACATGTCCGTAGAGTTGCTGATGCCATCCAGCCATCTCATCCTCTGTTGTCCCCTTCTCCTCCTGCCTTCAATCTTTCCCTGCATCAGGGTTTTTTCAAATGAGTCAATTCTTTGCATCAGGCGGCCAAAGTTTGGAGTTTCAGCTTCACCATCAGTCCTTCCAATGAATATTCATGACTGATTTCCTTTAGGATGGACTGGTTGGATCTCCTTGCAGTCCAAGGGACTCTCAAGAGTCTTCTCCAACACCACAGTTCAAAAGCATCAGTTCTTCAGTGCTCAACTTTCTTCATAGTCCAACTATCATATCCATACATGACTACTGGAAAAACCATAGCCTTGACCAGACAGACCTTTGTTAGCAAAGTAATGTCTCTGCTTTTTACTATGCTGTCTAGGTTGGTCATAACTTTTCTTCCAAGGAGTAAGTGTCTTTTAATTGCATGGCTATAGTCACCATCTGCAGTGATTTTGGAGCCCAAAAAATAAAGTCTGTCACTGTTGCCATTGTTTCCCCATCTATTTGCCATGAAGTGATGGGACCAGATACCACGATCTTAGTTTCCTGAATGTTGAGTTTTAAGCCAGCTTTTTCACTCTCCTCATTCAATTCATCAACAGGCTCTTTAGTTCTTCTTCACTTTCTGCCATAAGGGTGGTGTCATCTGCATGTCTGAGGTTGATATTTCTCATGGCAATCTTGATTCCAGCTTGTGCTTCATCCAGCCTAGAGCATCTCATGATGTACTCTGCATGTAAGTTAAATAAGCAGGTGATAATATATAGCCTTGACGTACTCTTTTCTCTATTTGGAACCAGTCTGTTGGTCCATGTCCAGTTCTAACTGTTGCTTCCTGACCTGCATACAGATTTCTCAAGAGGCAGGTCAGGTGGTCTGGAATTCCCATCTCTTGAAGAATTTTCGACAGTTTGTTGTGGTCCACACAATCAAAGGCTTTGGCATAGTCAATAAAGCAGAAATAGATGTTTTTCTGGAACTCTGTTGCTTTTTCGATGATCCAACAATGGATGTTGGCAATTTGATCTCTGGTTCCTCTGCCTTTTCTAAATTCAGCTTGAACATCTAGAAGTTCATGGTTCATGTACAGTTGAGGCCTGGCTTGGAGAATTTTGAGCATTACTTTACTAGTGTGTGCTGCTGCTGCTGCGAAGTCGCTTCTGTCGTGTCCAACTCTGTGCGACCCCATAGATGGCAGCCCACTAGGCGCCTCTGTCCCTGGGTGTGTGAGATGAGTGCAATTGTGTGGTAGTTTGAGCATTCCTTGTCATTGCCTTTCTTTGGGATTGAAATGAAAACTAACCTTTTCCAGTCCTGTGGCCACTGCTGAGCTTTCCAAATTTGCTGGCATATTGACTGCAGCACTTTCACAGCATTATCTTTCAGGATTTGAAATAGCTCAACTGGAATTCCATCACCTCCCCTAGCCTTGTTCATAGTGATGCTTCCTAAGGTCCACTTGACTTTGCATTCCAGGATGTCTGGCTCTAGGTGAGTGATCACACCATTGTGGTTATCTGGGTCATGAAGATCTTTTTTGTATAGTTCCTCTGTGTATTCTTGTCACTTCTTCTTAATAGCTTCTGCTTCTGTTAGATCCATACCATTTGTCCTTTATTGTGCCCATTTTTGCATGAAATGTTCCCTTGGTATCTCTAGTTTTCTTGAAGAGATCTCTAGTGTTTCCCATTCTATTGTTTTCCTCTATTTCTTTGCATTGATCGCTGAGGAAGGCTTTCTCATCTCTCCTTGCTATTCTTTGAAACTCTGCATTCAGATGGGTATATCTTTCCTTTTCTCCTTTGCTTTTCACTTCTTTTCTTTTCACAGCTATTTGTAAGGCCTCCTCAGACAGCCATTTTGCTTTTTTGCATTTCTTCTTCTTGGGGATGGTCTTGATCCCTGTCTCCCGTACAATGTCATGAACCTCCGTGACAGTTATACACATATATATTTTTTAATTCAGTTATACACACACATATATATATTTTTTTAATATCTTTTCCACTGTGTTTTATCACAACAAACACAGTTCCCTTTGTTATACAGTAGGGCCTTGTTGTTTATCCATCCTATATATAATAGTTTGCATCTGCTAACCCCAAACTACACCACCATCCCTCTCCCTTGGTAACCACAAGTCTATTCTCTATGTCTGTGAGTCTGTTTCTGTTCATTCCTGTTCTATTTTAGATTTCACATATAAGTGATATCATATAGTATTTGTTTCCTCTTTCTGTCTTACTTCACTCAGTATGATAATCTCTAGTTGCATCCATTTGCTGCCAATGGCATTATTTCATCCTTTTTATGGCTGAGTAGTATTCCATTGCATATATTAATATGTACCACAGCTTCCTTATCCATCCATTTATTGATGTAATGTCCTTGTTTTGATCACTGTATAATGGCAAGGAAAACGTTAACGTTAGGGGAAGCTGAGGGAAAGCTATACAGAAACTCTTTGAACTGTTGTATTAATTTTCTACTGCTACATAACAAATAATCACATTTAGCTGCTTAAAACAATACCCAGTTATTATCTCACAGTTTCATAGGTCAGAAGTCTGGCATGCATAGTTAGATTCTCTGCTGAGGGTCTCACCAGCTCAAAATTAAGGTATCCACAGAGGCTGGGTTCTCATATGGGACACAGGGTCCTCTTGCAAACTCACTCAGGTTGTTGACAGGATTCAATTCCTCAAAGTTTCAGGAAGAAGGTTGCACTTCCCAGCTGGTTGTCAGCTGGGGGTCACCCTTATCTCCTATAGGCTTCTTTCTAGTCCCTGCCCTTTGCCCTCTGAATCTTACTGTTAGCAGAAGTGTGTTGAGTCCTCATGCTTTGAATCTCTCTGACTTCAGCCAGAAAAAATTTTCTGCTGCCAGAAAAAATTTTCTGCTGTTAAGGGCTCATGTGATTAGATTGAACCCACCTGGATATTCCAGGCTAGTCTCCCTATTTTATTTGCAACCTTAACTACATCTGCAAAGTATCCTTACCATCTAACATAATATGTTCAGAGGCATCTGAGATTAGGGCATGGATATCTTTGGGGGACCATTTTCCTATCACAACTATATTTGCAACTTTTCTCAAAGACTAAAATCAGAGGGATTGGGTAGAGAGGGAGGTGGGAGAGGGGATCGGGATGGGGAATACATGTAAATCCATGGCTGATTCATGTCAATGTATGACAAAACCCACTACAATATTGTAAAGTAATTAGCCTCCAACTAATAAAAATAAATGAAAAAATAAAAAAAATAAAATAAAATTAGTTCAACATTTTAAATTTAAAAGAGTGATTATCTCTTGCTGTTAATATTTGGGGGAATTTGTTTTTTTACTATTTTCTAGGTCCCCTGCATTATCTAAAATTTCTGTAATCATAAAGTGGGATTTCTCTGTTGTCTTAATGTACTTTTTTATATTCTCAAGATATACAAATAGACTATATATATATATATATATATATATATATATATATATATATATTCTTCAATAATGCTGTGCAAGGGACTTCCCTAGAGTTCAAGTGGCCAAGACTCCATGCTCCCAATGCAGGGGACCTGTATTTGATCTCTGGTCAGGGAACTGGATCCCACATGCTGCTACTAAAGATTTCACTTGCCACAGTGAAGACCCTATGTGCCGCAACTAAGAAGACCTGACATGGTCCATGTCAGGTCTTCTTAGTTGCGGCAAATAATAATGCTGTGCAAAGTCAGACTGCAAAAGAGAAGCATACTGATTTCTTTGACAACCAGAGTGGTTCAAAACAGCAACAGAAATGCTGGCCACCTGTAACCTCCCAAACCATCCTTTCTTTCTTTTTTTTTTTTTTCATCCTTTCTTTCTCATGCAAACACCGCTTGAAATTCACACAGAATTCTAAAACTAACTTTTCCTGTCAAATTATTATGTTACAAGGTCTTACCCATCACAGGGATTCCCCTCCATATATTTTCTGAAAATAATTTGTCGTTTGAGAATTTGAAAGCACTTGAATTGCTTTTAGTAATAAGTCAAAATGTTTGAACAGGTTTTTTACAAACAGACCTAGAAATGTCATCTTCACTGAGCATTGGATCAATTTAAATGCTGTTATTCACTGAATAATAACACCACCATGCTGTCTTTCTAAAATTCCAACACAGAATAATGAGACTAATTACTGGGTAAACTCAGCCCTGAGGAGTCCAAGGGGGCAGATATTCTCGGCAGCTCTCCAACTTGTAGTCTGGAGAAACAGATGTTGTACAGAGACTGCTGATGATGCAAGGCTCAGCCAAGAGGATCAAAGGATGAGGGGCATCCTGGGAAGAGAATGAGGTGCTCATTTTTTCAAAAAAAGAAAGTGGACCGGTAGCCCAGTGGTTAGGAATCCGCCTGCCAATGCAGGGTACACAGATTTCATCCCCAGTCCAGGCAGATCCCGCATGTCGCACAACAACTAAGCCTGTGCAACACAACCACTATGCCTGTGCTCCAGAGCCCAGGAGCCGCAACTACTGAGCCCATGTGCCACAACTTCTGAAATCCACATGCCCCAGAGCCAGCCTGTGCTCTGCAACAAGAGAAGCCACCACAATGAGAAGCCCACACACTGCCACTAGAAAAAGACCACGTGTAGCGATGAAGACCCAGCACAGCTAAAAATAAATTAAAAAAATTTTTAAGTGGGGGAGGCATGGATTTAAAGTATTTACCAAATATAAATTTCAAACACTTCGATAATTCTTCAAGGTACTAACTTTTATATATTTGTTACCAAGTCCAAGCTCACTCGGCTCATCATACAACAACCAATTAGCCAAGAGACGAGATGTTGAGGCAAGGAATATGACTTTATTTAGAAAGCCAGCTGACAGAGAAGATGGCAGACTAATGTCTCAAAATCATCTTATCAGGGTTTGGATGTCCAGTTAGTTTATAGAAGGGGAGAGGGAAGGTGAAGAAGTAAAGTAAAAAAGGCCATTAATCTTACAAATATCTTCTGGAATGACCAGAGGAGATGTGTTAATTTCTTCCTTCCTGTAGGCATCCACAGGTGGACAGGGTCCTGAGCAAAGGTATTTTGGTTTAACATTCAGGCAGAGGGGCAGGGTTCCCTGAGGCAGGCCATTATGTATGATTATAATAGCAAAAGCAATGAAAAGCAAATGTTAAAAGTCAAAGAATCAGATCCAACATGGAGTCAATATTGGCTCTTTCATATAATACATTCAGTAAATATTTATTGGGCATTGTTTCAGCACTGAAGATACAGCAGGAGAAAACTTGCAGCGTAGTAGGTGAGATGGACATTAAACTAACAACCACTCAACTAATAACAAAATAATGACAAATGTTCCATAGGAAAAGCTCAGAGTTCAACAAGAATGTTAGTCTGGAGGGCCAGAAAACAGGATATTCTGAAGACGTGGGTTTTTTTTAATTAACTTTTTTTATTTTGAGATAATTATAGACTTACATGTAGTTACAAAAAATAACAGAGATCTCTTCTTTAAAGTTCAGTTTAGAAGGTTCTTTATATATTATAAATACTAGTTCTTTGTTGGATATATAGTTTGCAAATATTTTCTCCCCAGTCTGTAACTTGTTTTTTTATCCTATTTACATGGACTTTAGAAGAGTAGATGTTTTTAATTCTGATCAGATCCAATTTATCAGTTTTTCCTGCTATGGATCATGCTTTTGATATCAAGGCTGTGAGGCTATCACGGCTAACGCCATGGCAGGCAGCCTGGATTAGGAGTAGGCCTGGTTTCCCAGGGTAACATAATAATCAGGCCTTCTAGAGCCAGCCAATCAACATATGCCTAGCCAGAGAAAAGGGAACCTATCAGGGGAAAGCTGAAAGCCCCACGTTGGGCCAACAAAAATTACCTTGCAACTGTGTAACCTATCAGCTTGTGCCAACTACCCACTGTGTAACCAATCCGATTGCACCAACTACCTGCTGCTTATTTTGACCTAATAAATACCTGAGAGAACTGGGGCTCGGGGCCTTTTGTCCTCACACACCTGGTGAGGGCGGGAGGCCCTGGCTCGAGTCAGTAATAAATTCCCCTATTGCGAGTTGCATTGTTTCGAGGAGTCTTCTTTCCCGACCGGGGACTCGGACTACGGGCAGAACATTTGGGGGCTCGTCCGGGATCCCTTGACCGGGGAAGAACGCTCTTTGGAACAAAGGGGAAAAAAAGATAGGAAATAGCACCGGTGCTCAGGCAGGTTTAGAAAAAGACCAGAGTAAAGCCGAGGCCCTGCTGTGAAGCGGGAAGGTGTCTGGCGCAGAAAAAGACCAAAGTAAATCCGGGGCCCTGCTGTGAAGCGGGAAGGTGTCTGGCGTTAGGGAAAGCTTTCCATGAGGGAACGGACTGGCCGTTTCGGCTGGGGTGAGGCCGCGGCCAGCGAGCGCGCTGGGAGGCAGCCAGCTCTGCGGGAAGGAGACCTCCTCTCCTAAGCCTGAATCTGGGGAACAATGGATGCCATACGGTAAGGTGACCCTTGTTCCAGAGGATCTGTGTCGTCAGCCGATGTATGTCTGTCTGTGTGTTTTTCTGTGTAACTGCCGGCATTGTCTCCTGTCTCGTTGTTCTCTGGTGTGTCGTTGTCTACTTCTTCCTATAAAGCCTTGGAGCCTCATTTCTGTTTCTGGGAGTTTCAGTGAACAGGCAGTTGTCGGGGCAACTGACGAGTCCCGGCCAGGGCTACTCCCTGGCGGATTCTGAAGGCCTCCCAACAAGTCAGCCCCAGTAACGGGAGCCCGAGAGGGTGAAACTCCTTTCTTTGTTTCTGGTATTCTAAACCGAGAATCTCTCCAAAAACCTGTCTGTGTGGGTACGGGACAGGCCCTTAAGAGCCGATAGGGCGCCTGCCACTGGAAGACTCCCGTGAAAGGATAAGGGGGTCACGGAATGGGCTAGAAACCCTTAGGGTGCCCGCCCCCAGCAAGAAAACTTCCGTGCAACGACTAAGGCACTCAAATAGTTCCACAAAGCATACCACAAGCCCAACCTCCTGGCCGCCACCACTCCCGATAGGATTTATTGGTGGTAATTCTCGGTGACTTTCTTCTGACTCTCGCTATGGGGCAAGAAAATCTACCTCACTCTCTCTCATGACTGATCATTTCTCGGATGTCAGGGCTAGAGTGTATGATCTGTCGCTACTGGTTACAAAGAGTAAATTAATAACCTTTTGCTCTGCAGAGTGGCCCGCCTTCCAAGTTGGATGGCCTTCAGAAGAAACTTTTCAACCTTCTGTTATTCGGGCAGTGAAAAAGAAAAAGTTATGGCTCCTGATCCCTGGGGCCACCCGAGCCAAGTCCCATATGTTATGGTCTGGCAAGATCTAGTAAAAGATCCGCCCGAATGGTTAAAACCTTTTGTTCACAAACTCCCTGATTCTCCTAATGTACAGGCCCTGGTTATGAAAACTCCCACTGCCCCAGAGAAAGCCAAGAAGAATAAGGGCCAAAACCGGTCTTGCAGGAATCCTCGGACCGGAACCTGATTGACTTAGAGACAGAAATTAGGCCCCCGCCATATGCCCCTCCTCCGGTGCAGGTTCCCCTGGGGGGAAGAGCCCCCGCCCCAATGAATCAGAAGGGACAACGGAATCCCGACCCCGGAGAAAGAATAGAGGAAATAGGGGTGAGCAGGATCATGGGGAACCTTCATCTACTGTACAGGCACTCCCCATCCGGGTGGGACCAGCTAACCCGGACGGAGAGTGAACCTATCAATACTGGCCCTTTTCCCATTTTGTTCACTCATAACCCCACCTGGGATGATTGCCAGCAGCTGTTGCAGGTGCTCTTCAACACGGAAGAATGGGAGCAAATCCTGGCAGAGGCGCGGAAACGGGTCCCAGGGGTCGACGGGAGACCAACCGCCCAGCCTCATCTCGTGGCCGAGGGGTTTCCTGTTGCGGCCTAACTGGGATTTTGAGTGAGTGGAAGGTAGGGAGCATCTCCGAGTGTACCGCCAGACTCTATGGCTGGCCTGCGGGCTGCAGCTAGGAAGCCGACAAATTTGGCAAAGGTAAATTTAGTAAGGCAAGAGCCCACTGAGAGCCCGTCAGCCTTCCTAGAGAGGCTAATGGAAGCCTTTAGACAATATACACCCATGGACCCCCAGGCTGAGGAATCACGCGCTGCAGTTCTACTAGTGTTTGTGAATCAGGCAGCCCCAGATATTAAGAGGAAATTACAAAAGATAGAGGGGTTAGGAGAGCAGACAATACAAGACTTACTGAAAGCAGCTGAAAAGGTATTTAATAATAGGGAGACCCCAGAAGAAAGGGAGGAACGACTTCGTCGGGAGGAAAGGGAACTAGCTGAGAAGATCAAGAAAGAAGATAGGGAACATAGGGCAAAAGAAAACCGGAAGAACCAGAGAGAGCTAGCCAAGATTCTTTTTGGGGGTATAAAGGCCGGAACAGAATTGAGGGAGCCTCGAGGCCCCCAGACGGGAGAAACAGAGAGACCAAAAAGGCAGGCCCTAAAGAAAGATCAGTGCTCTTACTACAAAGAACGGGGGCACTGGAAAAAGGAGTGCCCTAAGAGGGACCTGAAGAGAGGAACAACCCAGAGAGAATTTCCCCTGGAACTCGAGTTCTATATGCGGGGAAAGACAGTGACTAGGGGAGTCAAGACTTGACACCCCTCCCTGAGTCCTGGGTAACCATACATGTAGAGGGGAAACTCGTTGGCTTCATGGTAGACACTGGCGCCCAACACTCTGTTTTAAATCAAAAACTGGGACCAATGTCTAAGAAAACCAGCTTGGTGCAGGGAGCCACGGGGGAAAAAAAAATATTGTTGGACCACAGAACGGAAAGTAAATTTGGGGACCCATCAGGTGTCCCATTCATTTTTGGTGATACCAGAATGCCCAGCCCCTCTACTTGGACGGGACTTGTTGACTAAAGTTAATGCTCAGATCCATTTTGACCCTGGGGGAATGTCAGTCACGGATGGACTTGGACAGCCGATACATGTCTTATCCCTAGCTTTAGGAGATGAATACAGACTTTTTGTGCCTAAGCCCTCAGAGGTTATAGCACCAGATATACAACCGTGGGTCCACAAACACCCGTTGGCATGGGCAGAAACAGCAGGAATGGGACTAGCTAAACAGAGACATCCAGTCGTCATCGAACTAAAAGCCGAGGCGACTCCTGTGAGGGTGAAGCAATATCCTATGAGCCAGGAGGCTCGGCGGGGATCACTCCCCACATTCGACGGCTCATGGATGCCTGAATTCTCAAGCGGTGCCAATCCCCTTGGAACACCCCCTTACTACCGGTGAAGAAGCTGGGGAGTACGGATTACAGACCTGTCCAGGACCTACGAGAAGTCAACAAGTGGGTCGACAGGATCGGGCCCTAGGTTCACTGCAATCACGTGCGGCAAGCCACCCCAGAAGAACAGGAGAAGATGCAAGCAGAATGGGAGACAAGACCTCACCCGTCAAATCTTTTGAAACTGAAACTCGTACGACGGGAGCCCTCTTAACTCTCCTGCTGATAACAGTTTTCACTGGCCCAGGAGGAACCAGCCAAAACCCCCATCAGCCAGCTAACCTGACTTGGGTAATCTACAATCCTGAGACTGGAGAAGTGCTTAATTCGAGCTCCAACGTGGCCCCAAAGGGACATTGTGGCCAGTACTGACCTTTGATTTGTGCGTGCTGGCGGCTGACAGTAATGGGTTTGGTCCCCACCAACTGACCAAGTTCTTTGCCCACGGCTCTTTCGGTCTGTTCACCCATAACTGTGAGCGAAAAGGCCCACAGTACTACGAACAGGTGCCTGTCTGTGTCTGCCCAGGGGGGAAGAAGGGATCAGAACCAAAATGAAAAATGTGGGGAAATTGACTCTTTATCGTGCCGCTTGGGGTTGTGAAACCAAGGGAACAGTCCATTTCGCACCTCCAAGAATCCTTGAGCTCCTTGGCTGAAGTAATGTTACAGAATAGGAGAGGTTTAGATTTGCTGTTTCTGCAACAAGGAAGATTATGTGCAGCACTGAGAAAAGAATGCTGTTTCTATATCGACCATTCAGGGGTGGTACAAAAATCTCTCTAAAAAGTAAGAGAGGGACTAGCCCAGTGGAAGAGAGAATAAGAAGCCCAACAAGGCTGGTTTAAATCTTGGTTTCAGCGCTCCCCCTGGTTGACCACTTTGATTTCCACCCTCCTGGGTCCACTCATAGTGTTAATATTGTTACTGACCTTTGGTCCATGCGTTTTAAACCGTCTGGTCTCATTTATTAGGGAGCGCCTAAATACCATCCAAATTACGGTATTGAGACAACAATATCAGTCAATTTCACAGAGTAAAGAGAAAGATTCCTCTACTTGAACAACAAACAGGGGGGAAATGTGAGGCTGTCACGGCTAACGCCATGGCAGGCAGCCTGGATTAGGAGTAGGCCTGGTTTCCCAGGGTAACATAATCAGGCCTCCTAGAGCCAGCCAATCAACATATGCCTAGCCAGAGAAAAGGGAACCTATCAGGGGAAAGCTGAAAGCCCCACGTTGGGCCAACAAAAATTACCTTGCAACTGTGTAACCTATCAGCTTGTGCCAACTACCCACTGTGTAACCAATCCGATTGCACCAACTACCTGCTGCTTATTTTGACCTAATAAATACCTGAGAGAACTGGGGCTCGGGGCCTTTTGTCCTCACACACCTGGTGAGGGCGGGAGGCCCTGGCTCGAGTCAGTAATAAATTCCCCTATTGCGAGTTGCATTGTTTCGAGGAGTCTTCTTTCCCGACCGGGGACTCGGACTACGGGCAGAACAAAGGCTAAGAACACTTTGCATAGTTCTAGATTATGAAGATTTTCCCCTTTGGTTTTTTTCCTAAAAGATTTATAGTTCTTGTATCTTACATTTTGAGTTATAGGTCAAGATTTATTTTTTTGTCTATGGATGTCCAATTGTTCCAACACTGCTTGTTACAAAGCTATGCTTCCTCCACTGAACTGCCTTTGCACTTTGCCAATATTAAGCTGGGTATATCTGTGAGGTCTATTTCTGGGTTATCTGTTCTGTTCCATTGACCTGTGCATCACATCTTCTTTTGCACTGGGCCCCAGAAATTATGCAGCTGACCTTTTTAAACTGAGCAATCCCTCCAACTCACATTTCCACACCACCCTTATCTGCCATTACCTCAAGGCACAGAGAAATGGATAACACAGAAAAATATCCAGTCCTCACTCTGTGGCTCCTGAAGGAAAACAAATTTCCCAGATATTATAGAAAGACTGCCAAGAAGTCACCCCACTGAGGCACCTCACTGAGAAGACAGGGAGGTTAACATACATGCAGAGCCACCCAAGCATGAGCAGGTTCAAGGGAGAAAGCATGCACTGTGCAAACACCTCCCAAGAACTTGGCACACAAAACTAATCCTGAAGATAATTAACTCAAAACACAGAGGAACACTTCCTACAGTGACTTTTCATGATAACAAATCAAAGAGCACATGAATTCAATAAAGCTCAAGGACAAGATGGAAAACAACAAAATGGTATGAACAGGAAGACTGCAGATGTAATGAAACTGAGGACCAAAACATTACAAAACAAATCAGCATGTTGGAAACGGCAAGAAACAGACTCCACCACAGCTGATGATTAAATTAAAGACAGATGGGGGAAAGGGGGTTACAGAAATGGCAGTGAACAAAGATTTAAATGTAAAAAAAATTAAAACAACTGGAGGGAAACATTGCTGTGGAGGTCAGATGAAGATGATTCTGTACTATAATGATTGGTGTGCCTGCAGTAAAAAACCCAACAAGTAGAACAGAAATTTTCAAAGATGAAACAGAAGATAATTTCCCTGAATTGTTGTTCAGTCTCTAAGTTGGGTCCAATGCTTTGTGACCCCATGGACTGCAGCATGTCAGGCTTCCCTGTCCTTCACTATCTCCTGGAGTTTGCTCTTGTCCACTGAGTCGGTGATACCAACCAACCATCTCATCCTCTGTCTCACTCCTCTCCTCTGCCCTCAGTCTTTCCCAGCATCAGGGTCTTTTCCAGTGAGTCAGCTCTTTGCATCAGGTGGCCAAAGTATTGGTGCTTCAGCTTCAGCATCAGACCTTCCAATGAATATTCAGGGTTGATTTTCTTTAGGATTGACTGGTTTGATCTTGCTGTCCAAGGGACTCTGAAGAGTCTTCTCCAGCTCCACAATATGAAAGCATTGATTCTTCAGTGCTCAGCCTTCTTTATGGTCCAACTCTCAAATCATATATGACTACTGGAAAAACCATAGCTTTGACTATACTGTCCTTTGTCAGCAAAGTGATGTCTCTGCTTTTTAACATGCTGTCTAGGCTTGTCATAGCTTTTCTTCCAAGGAGCAAGCATCTTTTAATTTCATGGCTTCAGTCACCATCTGCAGTGATTTTTGGAGCCCAAGAAAAGAAAATCTGTCATTGTTTCCACTTTTTCCCCTTCTACTTGAAGTGATGGGACCAGACGCCATGATCTTAGTTTTTTGAATGTTGAGTTTTAAGCCATCTATTTCACTCTCTTCTCCCAGCCTCATCAAGAGGCTCTTTAGTTCCTCTTCACATTCTGCCATTAGGGTGGTATTATCTGTATATCTGAAGTTGCTGATATTTCTCCCGGAAATCTTGATTCCCTGAATTGGGGAGAGGGGGAAGTCTGGAAATTGAAAGGTCATATCACTGTCAATCTGAAAGTTGAGAATTGTATTTTACTCAGGGGCTATTACTGAGGACTCTAGCCCAGGAATCAGCTTCTAAGATAGCACTGAGAAACTGTCCCAAAGAGATAAGAGAGGAGTCAGTGTGTATAGGAGTTTTTGCTAAAATAAAAAAAAAAAAGAAAGAAAGAAAAAAAAAAGAATTAAAAGAACATCAAAAGATTACTGGTAAGCACAAAAATAAACAGACATCTCATGTTAACGATTTTAGTGCTTTTCTGTATTGAGGAAGATATAAGAGTCTGGGTTCACTGAAATTATTCCTTTGATATGCATCTTAACTATCTAGGACCAGTATCCTTTTTTTTCACCATCCTGAATTCCCCTCAGGACATACCATCAGGGTGGCTACAGCAGTTGACAGTAGGCAACACTTGCTGTTTACTGGAATGGCAAGCAACAATTTTTGTCCACACTACATGACAAGAAATTGGATACAAAAAGCTCAATTTCCTACCAAAGCCACCAAACTTTCATCATAAGGATTTCTTCAGGTATCAGGTAGCAGAATCTAGATGGCCTCAGCATTCAGATGAATTCTGAATGCCCCATGGCAGCATTCAAAGCCAGAAGAAGGGGACTTCCCTGGTGGTCTAGTGGCTAAGGCTCCATCCCTCCAACACAGGGATCCTAGGTTCGATTTCTGGTCCAGGAACTAGAGCCCACAGGCCACAACTAAGAGTCTGTATGACACAGCTAAAGATCCCACATGCTGCAACTAAGACTCGGTGCAGTCAAACAAATATGTAAATATTTTAAAAATTAAAAAAAAAATGTTGTGCCATTAAAAAAATGCCAGAAGACCACACAGAAATGTGTGCTGCAGCAAAGAATGTGTGATAGCTCTGTGTATGTGCCTTTATGATGTCCATTTAATGTTAATGATTATTTCCAGGTGGTGGGATTTAGGATCGGTTGTTTTTTTTTAATGCATTATTTGAACTCTTTAGAATAAACAAATATCACTGTTATCAAACTAAAAGGGGTCTGGATCCCAGTTTTCATTGTGGTACTGTTAGGGGAAGCACACTGAAACTGCCCACCCTGGCCAGGCACCATAGTAACCATTTGCATGAGCTGTTTTACAGCAGGAGGTCCTGGTAATGCAGAACTAATAAGCCAACCAGAAGAGTTTGGGAAAGGTCAAAAGAAGACACCACATGTTCGATCACCTCCCAGAATCCTTCTCACTGGCTTCCATCTTGGCTAAGCAATGCATGTGCCACCAGGAAGGACTCTGAGTCAGAATGATTGGCCAAAGAACCCGGAAACTAATCCCATCACCATAAAACCCAAGACTTCGAGCCACATGGCAGAGCAGTTCTCCTGGGTTCCCTTAACCTACTACTCTTCACTCGGGTTCCCTTTTCAATAAAATCTCCTGCTTTGTCAGCATGTGTGTCCCCTCAGATAATTCATTTAAAAGTGTTAGACAGGAGCCCACTTTTGGGCCCTGGAAGGGGTCCCCCTTCCTGCAACAGTACAGGTGGTGGGGTAGAGCAAAGATTCCCTCACAGCACCAATTCTCAGGACACCAGCAAAATGGCCTACAAGTCAACTCAATTCTGATGCTCTCTGCCTGGAGACAGCGCCAGATCCACAAGTTAAGGGCTCAGTCCAGCAGCACTCTGTCTCCTTGCCTTACTTCAGATGCCAGTCACAAGCACAAATTATCACCTGGTTTCTGACCAACCAGCTATAGACTAGAGTTCCAATGACCCCTGCCTTAGGTTGCATTAATGTCCTAGAGCAGCTCACAGAACTGAAAGAAATATTTTACTTACTAGATTACCAGTTTACTATAAAAAGATGTAACTCAGGAAGAGCCAGATGGAAGAGAAGCATCAGGCAAAATAGGGAGAAAGGAGCACAGAATTCATACTCACTCCAGGAGTGCCTCTCTCTCCAAATCTCCACATGTCAGCCAACCTAAAAGCTCTCCGAACTCCATCCTCTTGGATTTTTATGAAGGTTTCATTACATAGGTATGATTGCTTAGATCAATGATCTTTACCTACTGACTCATCCTCCAGCTTCTTTCCTCTCTCCTCTTTTTCCAGCCATTCTCCTTTTCTCTTTTTTTTGGGGGGGGGGGGGGAGGGGGGCTCTTTTCAGTTTATTGCATGAAGGAGTTACACTAGTTCAAGTTAAAAGCAGACCCCAAACGGTTACATTATACAAGCTGTGAGGTTTTTAAACTTGTGACAAGGGACAAAAGGGAAATTCTACTCATTGCAAAAAAAAAATCCTCACTTAAGCTTCAGTGAACCCAAAGTATTTAAAACCCATGGACTTTCATCTGGTCATGCTAGTCAGTCTCTATGAAGAACTGGCATATGTTCTTGTGCTGGTCGCCCTGTAGCTGAATTACTCCTCCATATTCTGGCTGTTCAATTGCAGTACCAGTGCAGGCAAACTTCTTTCTTAAACACCTTTACTAGTTCCTCTTTATCATAATCATCAGCAATCCCTTGACAGTAGTAAGGGTCTTTCTGCCATTTCTCTGTTGAATTCTTATATGGATATAATCCTCAATGCTAGCAGGAAGGCATAGCAGAGGGGGTTTGAGGATGGGACTAAAGGTTCCAACACTCTAATCACCTGGTTGGTTCTCCTTGTAACCAACCTTCATTCTAGGGCTCTCCAAAAATTAGTTAATTAATATAAGAAATAGCTTTAAATTCTCACTACCTAGGACACACCAAGGATTTGGGGAGCTGTGAGCCAGGAACCACAGACACCATTTGATCATCTAAAAGACAAAATATATATTTCTTACCAATCACAATATTGCACAAACTGATGGTGATTTTTCTTTAAAAAAAAAAAAAAAGATTTAAAGCAAATATGCAAAGATGTTAGCAGTGGTGTTGTCCTAAGTGGAAGGAACGTGGATGATTGCTTTCTTCCTTGCTGTGCATCTTTTAATTTCTAAAAATTAACAAGTAAACAAATAGGAGCAGAGACAAAAAACTTCCTGGTGGAAGAACTGCCATGAACCTAGTTAGAAGAAGAAGGAGATGGTATCAACCAGGAACTAAGAACAGGACAGTGTGGAAAAGAAAGTCACACATGGTGAGGCAGATGGGTGGGAAAACCACCAACAGAGCCTGCAGGCCACACAGGAGACTTAGAAAGTCATACAAAAGTTTGCCCCTGATCAAAATTTAATCTATTCCAAAAACTTCACTTTGGACTCTCAGCCCACAACTAAAAATAATTTTTAAATACTGAAAAATTGGACTTGCCTGGTGGTACAGTAGGTGGGAATCCACCTACCAATGCAGGGGACATGGATTCAATCCCTGGTTGGGGAAGATTCCACATGCCTCAGGGTAACGAGGCCCACAACAAGAGAGCTCTAGGGCTCACAAGCCACAACTACTGAACCCACATGATGCAACTACTGAAGCCTGCGTGCCTAGAGCCTGTGCTACATAACACAAGAAGTCACTACACTACTAAGAAGCCTGTGCACTGAAATGAAGGGCAGACCCCGATCACTGCAACTGGGAAAAAGCTCACTTGTAGCAACAAGGACCCAGCACAACCAAAAAATAAATAAATAAATTTTTTGAAGTTTTTTTAAAAATAAATAAATGCCGAAAAAATTAACAGTGTTCAGAGTCGTCTGCACACCACCATGGTCAAAGCAATGAACTTCACAGACAACTCTGTCCTTCAGTCAGCTACAGTACCTTTCCATCCTATTAATAAAAAAAAAAGTTCTCCTTATGTTCTAGGAGAGTTTTAGTAAAAAGATCATACAAAAGATATTAAATATGTCTCATAATTACAATAGTGCTAAATCAATTCCAACAAGCTGCAAATGAAAAATCAGCTTGGTCCTTATATATAAAGCTTTGTTTAGTATTTCAAAGTTTCTCCAGGAACTTCATTCCAAGTGTCAGCAAAGACAATAGTCCCTTGGACTGCAAGGAGATCAACCCAGTCAATCCTAAAGGAAATCAACCCTGAATATTCACTGAAAGGACTGATGCTGAAGCTGAAGCTCCAATATTTTGGCCACCTGATGCGAAGAGCTGACTCATGAGAAAAGACCCTGATGCTGGGAAAGACTGAAGGCAGGAGACAGAGGACAAGATGGTTGGATGGGATCACCGACTCAATGGACATGAGTTTGAACAAGCTCTGGGAGATGGTGAACGACAGGGAAGCCTGGCCTGCTGTAGTCCATGGGGTCACAAAGAGTCGGACACAACTGAGCAACTGAACAACAATAATCAAACATATAAAACTAGATGGCAGCACTTGGCTGCCTTTTTAGGACACAAATGGCAGTCACACTGCTGTCATCTTTTAACATCAAAAATAATTAGGAATCAAAACAGAAATTCTATGAATTGTTACAGTTTAATTTTGTTTATAAATTCCAAACAGTGTAAACATCTGTACATATTTTTCTTACTACTCAGTTTGCCTAAAACAAGTTTGAGATCATGACCTCTTAACAGCTATACTTGTTTAGTATATGAGAGAAGAAAAAGATCCACAAGGTCAAAAGGACTTTTATTAAAACCAGTATGGTTCCCACAAGGATCCAGGGCAGGATGCAGATAGTAAATAAAGAGTTGGTGGCGACTCTGTTCCTACTGTGGCAGTCCCCCTAGCCTTGACCTCTGTTTTCCTGCAGCCAGGCAGGCAGCCACCTTCTCAGAAGCACATACCTCCTGAGAACACCAGTGGTCCAGAAGCTCAGGTCTCTGTTTCAAAGTCCCACCAAAGGGTTGGTCAACAATCATCATTTCGGCATGAAATTCACACAGTCAACTGACAAATGAAATAACATCGTATTTCTATAGCTCTTTTTAGTTAACAGACATTTCCTTTCAGGGAATTCCCTAGCAATCCAGTGGTTAATGGGGCTTCCTCGGTGGCCTAGCAGTAAAGAATCCACCTACAATGCAGGAGATGCGGGTTCGATCCTTGGGTTGAGAAGATCCTCCGTAGGACAGTATGGCAACCCACTCCAATATTCTTGCCTGGAGAATCCCATGGACAGAGGAGCCAGGGGGGCTACAGTCCATAGGGTTGCAAAGAGCCGGACATGACTGAAGTGACTTAGCACTCATGCTTGCCAGTGGTTAGGACTCTGAGCTCTCACTGCTGAGGACCTGGGATTGATCCCTGGTTGGAGAACTAAGCTCCAACAAGACACAGAGCGGCAAAAAAAAAAAAGTCCTTTCATATGCATCAGCTCATTTAATTTTCACAATATTATAAGGCAATTATCAATATCTTCATGCTACATATGAGGCACTAAAGTTCATAGATACTGAGCATATTACCTGAGGTCACACTGGCAGAGCTAAATAGAGTCCAAGTCTTCTTGGCTCTAAATTCAGGTGGCTCTTCCCTTCACAATATTTGACAAAAGCAGTTGATCACTCTATCCCTAAAGTAGACCCATAGCCACTCCCTATTCCACCCCACCCACTTACTATTCGATCACCCTAGTTTTTGCTTCTATAACCAAGGAGGACCCTGTGAGGCCTTCCTGGGACAGACTCCTCCCCTATATCCTCTGCTGTAGCACCTTTCTGAAGTACTTAGATCATAGTATCTGATGCACACTGACTGGGTTGTTTTACAGATGCTAAGACCACCATCAATTGGAAGAAATTAACTACTTCATGATTATGAACCTCCAAACATACTGGCACCTAAGGATTGATAATGTTAACCCCTGTGACACCGTCTTGTTACCTCACCATCAACCAATCAGAGAACTGTACATGAGCTGATCATACACCCTGGGACCACTCCCCATTTACCTGGCCTTTACAAATGCTTTGCTAAAACCCTTTGGGCAGCTTGGAGCTTAAAGCACCAGCCACCCATTCTCCTTGTATGAGAACCTTTACAGTAAATGCTGCACTTTCCTTCATCACAACCCAGTGTCATTTAATTGGCTTCACTGCACACAGGCAAGCAGACCCCAGTTTGATTCAGTAACACTTCCAAAAGTATTTTATATATTGTCTGTCTCTTTCTTCCTCCCTCATTTTGAACATATCCTCTAGAACATGTGTTCCAACAAAGTGGGGACTTTGTCAGTCTTCTTCACTGCTGAATCACCAACACCTACAGCAGCATCTGAAACATAGCAGGTGGCAATAAAAATGAAATAAAGAAATGAATAATGAAATATTTCTGGGGCAAAAGACTTATCCAACAGTCTTAAAATCTACAGCATGCCTAGGACTTAACAGTCATGTGGGGTGTTATAAAGTAATACACTTTTGAGACTCTTGGCTGGATTAAAAATCCACCCAATGTGACTGTCTTCCAATAAGACTGGTCTTCCAGAATACAAGGCATCCTCTATTCTATGCATCATCATACCATGTCTGGCTCCAGGAATATTTAGTTCTCATTTCTTATGAAAATCTAGTTTTGCAAGATATCCTTCATGTTTTCTGGCATATAGTTTTACTTATCTTTACTTCTACTGTTAAATTAACACATATACACACTCTTATTATGGGCTTATTACTTGCAAATCATTAGCTTGATATAATTACACAGAAAAAGTAAATTGATTTTTTAAAAATAGTAACTAGATAGCAGGGATCTGGTTTAAGGAGTTCACAAATTGGTTGGAGTAAAAAAGAAAAAATGACCAGGTAAGCAAAAAGATATAAATAACATTAATATAAAATATCATGAGAGAGTGGCAAAGATTAGTTGCCAAATTAAATATGAACAAATTACTTGCTATGGAAATTCACAGTTAGGATACCTGAAGCTGAACTGCAAAGAAAAAACTTCAAGAAAGACAGGGAATGAATTTTAATTAGCCCTTGAAGAACAAGTAGGATTTATAAAAGTACAAAGACTGAAAACGTCATGAAAGCTCAAGGAAACTTGTTTTGCTAACGAAGAGAGTATGGTTTAGAAGGTAATCAGAAAAAAAGCTCACAAAAGAATGAGACCAATTCAAGTAAAGACCATTAATGCCAGGATGAGAAGTCTGAAATTTATAGGCAATGAGAGCCACTTAACGGTTTAATGCTGGGCTTTCCCATGATCAATGTGGTATTTTAGGAAAATTATTCTGACATGGAGTGAGACAGAAGGATGAGAGGAAGCTGTCACTAATCTACTTGGCCTCTCTGTAGGGAGCTTTCCTTTTTATTCACTCAAACTTTGAGAACAGTTATCCCCCAAAAAACAGTTCCTGGATGAACATTTCCAGGATGTTCACCGCTACAAACACCTTATTTAATTGGAAGAGATCACAAATAACCATGTCACAGGCTGACACCTTCAAGCTCTGCTGCTGTTGCTGTTTAGTTGCAAAGTCATGTCCGACTCTTTGTGACCCCCATGGACTGTAGACTGCCAGGCTCCTCTGTTCATGGAATTTTCCAGGCAAGAACACTGGAGTGTGTTGCCATTTCCAACTCCAACCTTCAAGCTCTACTTCATGATAAAGCTAAAGAAGACAAGTCACAGGGCCTTCCCTGGTGGTCCAGTGGCTAAGACTGTGTTCCCAAGGCAGGGGGCCTGGGTTCAATCCTGGTTGGGGAACTAAGATCTGGGGTAACTAAGCCTGAACAGAGCACCTACTAGCCTACACACTGCAACTACTGAAGCCCATGCCCCCTAGAGACTGTCCTCCACAGCAAAAGAGG
Organism: Cervus elaphus; assembly: GCF_910594005.1. NCBI lineage: Eukaryota > Metazoa > Chordata > Mammalia > Artiodactyla > Cervidae > Cervus > Cervus elaphus. The sequence continues at coordinate 44,850,453 of NC_057818.1, forward strand.
CCACCACAATGAGAAGCCCATGCCCACAACAAAGAGTGGCCCCCATTCACCACAACTAGAGAAAGCCTGTGATCAGCAATGAGGACCCAGTGCAGCCATAAATAAACAAATTTTTTTAATATATTAAAAATAAAAAAACAATGTGAAGTAACTTAGCCAAGGTAACACAGAATGTAAGTAGTGGGTGCAAGAGTCACCTAGCCTCATCTTCATTGCACTACACAGCCTACCTTACCTTCACATGGCATTCAGGCCCTGAACAGTATAGCTCCAAACTGCCTCTCTAATCTAGCAAAATGTTTACATCTTTTATCTTGTATATATACAGTCAGCCTTCTATACCCACGGGTTCCAAATCCACAGATTCAATCAACTACAGACTGAAAACATTCAAGAACAAATAAAAAATTCCATAATGTTCCAAGAAGCAAAAACATGAACCTGCTGCATGTTAGTACTATTTACACAATATTTACATTGTATTTACAACTCTTTACATAGTATTTGGGCCTTCCCTGGTGGCTCAGGGGGAAAGAACCCACCTGCCAAGCAGGAGACACAGGTTCAATCCCTGGGTTAGGAAGATCCCCTGGAGAAGGGAATGTCAACTCACTTGAGTATTCTTGCCTAGAGAATCCCATGGACAGAGGAGCCTGGTGGGCTACAGTCTATAGGGTCACAAAGAGTCGAACATGACTTAGCGACTAAACACCACAAACCACATAGTATATATACTATATTAGGTATTTTAAGTAATCTAGAGATGATTTAAAGTACACAGGAGGGTGAATAAAGGTTATATGCAAATACTACATCAGTTTATATATATACTTTTATATATATATATATTTATATATACTTCAGTAGCACGGCTTTGAGTATCAGTAGGGGGTCCTGGAATCAATCCTCCATGAATACTGGGGGATGATTATCAATCAAAGTGGTTTCATTAATTCAATAATTTCATTATTTCAAAACAATCATAGAAAATCTGTTGATTTCTATGTTATCAGTAGTTGCTTAATCTGAATATACACATATTCTATGACTGAAAAGTAAAAGGAAAACCCCATTTAAAATGAAGCCAGGGGACATCTCTGGTGGTCCAGTGGTTAAGACTCTACACTGTCAATACAGGGAGAGCGGGTTTAATCCCTGGTGGGGGAACTAGGATCCCATATGCCATGCAGCACAGCCAACAGATAAATAAAAAGAAGGCAGAAGTCATGAAAGGGGAGATCTCCCGCACTATCCCTCATTGCTGTCTGCAGATCCCAAACAGGAAGAGATGTAACTTGGATCTCCAATAGGAAGATTATTACTTTCCTTACTCCAAAAAAGAAAGATTTTCTCCTTGCCCAGGAACAGCCTCAGGCTGAAAAACTATTCAGCCAAAAGAAACCATCGTCACCCTGAACTCTCTCTTTCCTCCAATGGACTTTCTTTCAAAACAGCCCCCTCCAACTTCTTCTCTAGAAAGTAACATTCCTCTCCTTTTGACAGACTTGCCTACGGTTTTGCCACAGCTTGTACATCCTGAATTGCAATTCCTCTACTATTCCCAAATATTAATAAACCCACTTTGCTCATAAAATACTTGATGTTTTATTCTAAAGATCAACACAGCCTAGAAATTCTACTCCTAGTAAATGCCAACAGGAACAGGTACAAAAGTTCATCAAAAGACAAGTTCAATACTCACAGTAGCACAACTTACACAAGCCAAAAACCAAAAAAAAAAAAAGTCATAACCCAAATGTCTATCTATAACAAAAAATAAAATATATATAAACATAAAATATAAAATTGCAATGAGAATAAACAAACTACAACAACACACACACATGTGAATCTTACTAACACAATGCTGAGTGAAGAAGCTGGGCACAAAAAAGTACAGACTCTGTGATTCCATTTACATGAAGCTCAAAAACTACATATTAGAAATTAGGGAGAGGGGTTTACCTGGTGGTCCAGTGGTTAAGAATCTGCCTTGCAATGCAGGGGACACCAGTTCAATCTCTAGGATGGGAGGATACCACATACCACAGAGCAACTAAGCCTGTGCACCACACAGCTAAGCCTGCACTCTAGAGCCCTCTAGCCACAGCTACTGAGCCCATTTACCACATCTACTGAAGCCCATGTGCCTAGAGCCCATGATCCACAACAAGAGAAGCCTCTGCACAAAAGAGAAGACACCACAACAAGAAGCCCATACACTGCAACTAGAGAAAACCCCATGAACAACAACAAAGACCCAGCACAGCCCAACAGACAAATTTTTTTATAAAGTATTTTTTTTAAAGGAAGTTAGGGGAACTTTCCTGGTCGTTCAGTGGCTAAGACTCTGAGCTCCCAATGCAGGGGCCCCAGGTTGGATCCCTGGTCAGGTAACTAGATCCTGATGTATGCTGCATGTATGCTGCAACTAAGAGTTTGCATGCCACAACTAAAGATCCCATATGCCACAACCAAAATGGAAGATCTCGCATGCCGCAACTAAGACCTGGTGCAGTCAGATAAATAAGTAATTAAAAAAAAAAGAAGTTAGGATAAGGGTTCTCAGCCCCCAGGTTGGGGAGAGCAGATACGACTGGAAGGGAGTCGTATCTTAACACAAATCAAAGCAGTGGCACCAAATTATTAGAGTCACTGTATTCTTCACAGCCATGACCTCAAGTTGAGAAAGGGAAAAAAAAGCCTGCTTCAATAAGCAATGTTCTTGATGAACAGTAAATATTATTAACTTTATTAAATCTTGCTTTTGAACATACATCTTTTTAATATTTTAATATAATGTGTAATATGTGATGAAATGGGAAGTATGCATGAGGCACTTCTGTCACATACTTAAGTACAATGGTTGTCATGAGGAAAAGCACTTGTGTGAAAACTTGAGTGGTAAACTGATGTAGCCTTTCTTTTGATAGAACGTCATTTTTACTTAAAAGAATGATTGACAAGCTGAGGTTATTCAGTCTTAAGTATCTGGCACACATTTCCTCTAAAATGAACTATTTTAAGTGAGCCTATTACTTCAAGGAAAACAACTTAGTATTTGTTGACAATAAAAAATTCAAGCTTTCAACAAAAATTATTTTGGAAAACTTGTACCTAACACAAAGAGCTTGACAATTTCACACTACTTAAGACTCTTTTGGGGGGCTTCCCTGATAGTCCTGAGGTTAAGAATCCACCTTCCAATCCAGGGGACATGGGTTCCATCTCTGGTAGGGGAACTAAGATCCCACATGCCATGGGCAACCAAGCTGGCGCAAGCAACTACTGAGCCCACATGCTTCAGCTAAGACCAGACACAGCCAAACAAATATTTTTTCTAAAAAAGACTCTTCACTGATAGGTTAGTGGTAGGAGTAATCACTATGGGGCTTTTTTGTTTTGTTTTTGTATAATGAAATACGACAACATTTGGAAGATTTGCAGAACTCAATGAGCAGAGATCTGGAATAGGTAAACCCTTAGAAACAGGAAAAATGATGGAGCAGGAATGGAGAGTGACTGCTAATGTGTATGCAGTTTTATTTTGGGGTACTGGAAATATTAAATTGTAGTGATGGTTTTACAACTCTGTAAATATACTTAAAAATCACTGCACTTTATACTTTTAATGGGTGAATTGCATGGTACATGAAATATATCTCCAAGAGTTGTAAATCAAAAATTTTACCACTGTAATAAAATCATAATATCTGAAGTTTATTTAAAGAAAAAAACCAGACTGTCACCCCATAGGCCATGGTTTACTGATCCCTGTTTAACCATTATCTTTGAATTTCTCATTCTTGAACGCCTTTTGGTGACCAGTATTTCAAAATCTACTTTTAATTTACTGTTTTTCCTTATTCTTCCATCATGCTCTTCTTTTATCTGTACATCAAAACAATTTTCTTTAAAGTTAGAGTTGCCTATATTCTGACTGGGGGTGAAAGACCAGTTTTCAAGTTCACTCATGTGGCTGTTGATACAAAGCCTCAGTTTCTCAACTCAAGGATATCTTAATCAGTCACTTGCGTTTCCTCATGACTCCTTAGCTGACTTCCTCCAAAGCAAGCAAGCCAAGAAAAAGAGCAAGGAAGATGCTCTGTGCCTCTTATGACCTAGTTTCTGAAATGTACATTACCTCCACTTTATTCTATTTGTGAGAAGTAAGTAGCCAAGTCTTGCCCACATTCCAAAAGAGAGGAATTACGCTCCATCTCTTGAAGAGAGGAGTATCAAACAATTTGTGGCCATATCTTAAAACCACCACAGACTCCTTGTGTGTGATAGTCACACAATCATGTCCGACTCTGCAACCCATGGACATGACTCGTTGCCACTCTTTGGGACCCCTGTAGCCCACTAGGCTCCTCTGTCCAAGGAATTCTCCAGGCAAGAATACTGAAGTGGACTGCCATTTCCTCCTCCAGCGGATCTGCCCAACCCAAGGATCCAACCCACTCCCTTATGTCTCCTGCATTGGCAGGCAGATTCTTTACCACTGGGCCACCTGAACTTTTTTTGCTAACTTGATGGTATGTGAAATTACAACTTCCTAAACCATGTGTTTTTAATTCAAGTATGACTGGAACACATCAGGTTACCCTGGGTAAGTTTCGCTTCATCTATGAGTGAAGCAAACTAGTATCCAGAATTCAGCCATTTTATTCTTTCTCTCTTTTTTTAAGCAGTTTAAGTAAACGACTAACACAGTCTGACAGGGAATCAACCTGGAGGCAATACTGAATAGTCAAGAAGAGCATAAGCTCTGAGGCCAGTCTGTGGAGATTTCGATCTTGCAGTCAAGATCTGTCACACTAACAGGTGTGAAATCTTTGGGCGGCAAATTTACTTCTCTGTGTCTCAGTTTCCTCATGCACTCTCATACTATATCAGCATGGGAAGGAACAACTATATTTAAGCCTAAAACCCAGGAAGAAACAAACCACCCAAATGCTTCGTCTCTTTTTCAAAAGTGCTCTTGAAGCCGGCGCGAGGACGAGGAGAGCGTCTCCTGGATAGCTGTCCCACCTGCCGCCGGACTCAGGGGCTCGGTCCTAAGTGAGCTGACGGAACTGGAGAATATCATCCCACTTAGCACCGGCAACATCCTGCCTTCCCTTCAGGAACCCAGCTGGTGCGAATAATCCCGCGCGCCCGCAACCGCCCCGCCGCTCTCACCTGAGGGGCTACTGTAGCTCACAGACCCGCAGCCGCGCCTCCGACCGTGGCCCAGGTCGAGAGGCGGGGCGAGGGTCCAAGCCACGCCCACCCAACCTCGGGGCCGGACCTCACTGGCCCCCACCGCCGCCTATCTCACTGCGCCTGCGCCCGAAGGCGCGGGGCAGGCTGGGAGGTGTCAGTGGCTTGTGGCATGGTGCGTAGGTTGGTTACCTGTACCGCTGCTCAGGTGTTCGCCGCGGCCTCTGGGTATCGCTTTTGCCACTGCTACTATTCCAGCCGTCTTTACCTCCCAGGCTTACCAGCCCCTAACCCAGAAAGTTCCTGCCCGACCCACGCCCAGATCCCAGCAACCAGCCAGGGTCTAACGCTGCTGACACCTCCTCCCCACCTGTGTACCTGGCACTACGCTAATTCCATGTATTATGTCATTTTAATACCTTCTGCAACTGACACGGAAACTAGTTAAAGAACTTGCTTAAAGTCAGAGATCCAAGATGTACTAGAACTTCAAATAGATTGCAGACTGGCTACTACTCTTCCACTTTGAATGGCGGAACAACAGAATGTCTAGCCAAGGGTCATATGCATTACATAAGTTTTCACTGTCTCTCAAGGGCGGTATTATCTCTACAGCTGAGGACTCTTAAGTGACTGGCCGAGGGACACAAGCCCAATTTTGGTCACAAGATCTGGGTCACACGTGGCCTCCGTGTTTCTCCATAGTTTTTTTAAACGACTTTATTGAGGTGATATACTTAAAATCTGCACATAGTTGAAGTGTACAATTTTATTTTTACATGTGTATGTATACACCCCTGAGGCCGTAATCAAAGTCAAGAGAGTAAGCATACACATCATCCCCCAAAATTTCCTTCTGCTCATTTGTAATCTCTATTGCCAGTCACAACGTACTATACTTACTCCTCAGAGAACTGCTTTTGGTCACTGTAGATTAGTTTACATTTTATAGAACTGACCATAAATGGAATTATATACTACGAGCTTTGGGAGAGGTTGGGGGTGAGTCAGGCTTAATTATTTTGAGGTTAATCAATGTTGTTGAGTATATCAACAGTTCATTCCTTTTTACTTCTGAGTAGTAGTGCATTATGGGCTTCCCTGGTGGCTCAGATAGTAAAGAATCTGCCTACAATGCAGGAGACCGGGGTTCAATCCCTGGGTAGGGAAGATCTGCTGGAGAAGGGAATGGCTACCCACTCCAGTATTCTTGCCTGGAGAATTCCATGGACGAAGGAGCCTGGCAAGCTGTACAGTCAATGAGGTCACAAAAAGTCGGACATGACTAAACAACTTTCACCTTTTTTCACTTATGCTATATTAATTTTAATATACAGTGAAAGATATGAGTTGAAGTTAATTTTTTCACGTATAGAAATCCAGTTGTTTCAATTATTTGTTGAAAAGATTATCCTTTCTCCATTGAATTGTCTTTGCCGCTTGATTAAGAAGCAATTGGTCAAATGAATGTGAGTTTAGTTATGGAATCTATTCCATTCGTTGATCTATTTTTCTGTCTTGAAGTTGATTATCATGTGTGTTCTTAGTGACTCAGTCATGTTTGACTCTTTGCAACCCCATGGACTGCAGACGGCCAGCCTCCTCTGTCCATGGGGATTCTCGAGGCAAGAATACTGGAGTAGGTTGCCATGCTCTCCTCCAGGGGATCATCCCAACCCAGAGATCGAACCCAGGTTTCCCTCATTACAAGAGGATTCTTTGCCCTCTGAGCCACCAGGGAAACTCAAGAATACCGGAGTGGGTAGCCTATACCTTCTCCAGGGGAATTTCCCAACCCAGGAATCGAACTGGCGTCTCCTGCATTGCAGGCAGATTCTTTACCAGTTGAGCTACCAGGGAAGCTCTTGGTTACCATAACTTTATAATAAACCTTGAAATCAGGTCACTTACATCCTCCAACTTTGTTTTTTGGTCTCAAAGTTGTCTTGACTATTCTATATCCTTTGCATTTCTAAATGAATGTTAGAATCAATTTATCAGTTTCAACAACAAAAAAGAGCCTGCTGGGGTTTTGTTTAGTCTTTCAGTAAATCTGTAGATTAATCTATGGCACATTGATGCCTTCAAAATAATGAGTCTTCTAATCTACAAATATGGTATATATCTCCATTTAAGCATTTAAGTATTCTATAATACTTAAGTATTCTATAATTTCTCTCAGAATTGTTTTGTAGTTTTCAGTGTACACACCTTGCAAGTCTTTTGTTAGATTTATGCCTATTTCATACTTTGTATGCTAGTATAAACAGTATTGTTTCTACATTTTTTAAAGACTTCTTCATTTATTTATTTTTGGCTGCACCAGGTCTTCATTGGTTGCACTGGGTCTTCGTTGGTATATGAGGGCTTCCTCTAGTTGTGTAAAGCATAGGCTACTCTTCATTTCAGGGCACTAGCTTCTCATTGCAGTGGCTTCTCTTGTCATGGAGTATGGGCTTTAGGGCTCGTGGGCTTTAGTGGCTGCTGTATGGGGGACCAGTAGTTGCAGCTCCTGGGCTCTAGAGTGTGGGCTCAATTGCCCCACAGTACGTGGCATCTTCCCAGACCAGGGCTTAAACCTGTGTCCTGTGCATTGGCAGGCAGATTCGTAACCACTGGACCACTAGGGAAGCCCTGTTTCTACATTTTTAATAATTTATTGCTAATAAATAGAAATACAACTGATTTGTGTGTATATATATATATATATATCATATCCTGAAAACTTGCTAAACTAAGTAGTTTGAGTAGCTTTTTATAAATTCTATAGGATTTTCTATAGATACAATCATAGTATCAGTTATCAGTAAATAAAGATGAATTTCTTCTTTTTTTTATCTGGATGCCTTTTCTTTTTCTTACCTATTACACTAGCTATAACCTCCAGTACAGTTCAGTGAGAAATGGATTGTCTTTTCAATAGCTGGGTCAACTGGATATTCATGTAAGAAAACATGAAACTTGACCCCTACGTCACACAACACACAAAAATTAATTTGAGAAGTATTATAGAGCTAAATGTGAAAGGTAAGATAATAATAGTATTAAAGAAAACATAAGACACTATGTTAAGGGCTAAGAGCAGGCAAAAATTTATTAAATGGGACACAAAAAAGATTAATAAATTAATTCCATTTAATGTATGAATTAAATAAGTTTAATTTACATATTAACTTAGATACTAAAACTTCTATTCATCAAAAGATGTCATGAAGGGAACTTCTCTGGTGGTCCAGTGGCTAAGACTCTGTACTCCCAACGCAGGGGCCTGGATTCGATCCCTGGTAAGGGAACTGGATCCCATATGCTGCAACTAACAGTTTGCATGTCTCATTTAAAGATCCCACATAATGCAACTAAAGATCCTACATGCCGCAGCTAAGACCCGCCTCAGACAAACTTTCTTTTAAAAAAAAGGTATGAAATGTTTATTTAAAAAAAAAAAAGTTGCCATGAAGAAAGTGGAAAGGTTACCGACCGGCCAGGAAAAGAGATTTGCAAAACATGTATCTGACAGAGGACTCCTATAAATTGATTTTTTTAAAAATCTGGAATCATCTTTAAGAGAGCAGAGGGACAGAAGACTTGCACTGATACTCACAAAAGAAGATATCCAAATGGCCAATAAGCGGATGAAAAAGCATTCAACATCAATAGTCATGCAGGAACATGCAAATTAAAACCACAGTTGGGATACCACTACAAACCAACATACTAACCTCCACCATGCTGCACCCACTTTGGAGAACTGGCAGTATCTACAAAAGCTAAACATACATGTCCATCCTGTGACCCAGCAGTTCCATCTCTGGGTATATCCAACATAAATGAATGCTTCTGTCCACCAAAAGACATGTACAAGAATTTTCATAGCAGTTTTATTCATAATGACCAAAATCTGGAAACAACTCAAATGTCCGTCACCAATAGGATGGATAACTGGCTATATTGTATTATATTCACATGGTGGAATGCTACTGTATGGAATGGAATATTACAATGGTGAAAAATAACAAATCACTGCTACATGCAAGTATGCGAATGAATATCACAAATATGTGCTGCGTGCTGAGTCACTTCAGTTGGGTCCAACTCTGTGCGACCCTATGGACCATAGCCTATCAGGCTCCTCTATCCATGGGATTCTCCAGGCAAGAATACTAGAGTGGTTGCCATGCCTTTCTCCAGGGGATCTTCCCAACTCAGGGATCGAACCCTCATCGCTTATAGCTCCTACATTGGCAAGCGGGCCCATTACTACTAGCACCACCTGGGAAGCGTCACAAATATAACATTGACCAAAATAAGCTGAGTACAAAAGATTACATATGTGTGATTCTATTTGTATGAAGTTCATAGACAGGCAAAAGTAACCCACCAAAAAATTACTTTTGTTGGAGGAAGTGATAATGACTGGAAGAGAGTACAGGCAAACCTACTGGGGTACCAGAAATGCTCTATATCTTGGTCTGAGTGGTGTCTAAGCTGCTACATATACACATGTAAAAATTCGCTATTCTCTACATGTAAAATGTATGCATTTTATGTATGCAAGTTATATCAACATAAAGGAAAACTAAAGTGTCTGTTTCTGAACATAATTATTTGATTCTTCTGATATGTATGCCTATTTCTGGGCCAAAACTGCTCTTTTGATCACTATAACTTTCCAGTAAGTTTGATATCTACAAAATAAGTTCAGCTCTTTTCTTTAAAAAACTTCTTGCAAATGGACATTTCAAGTGAATTTTAGGATCAATTTTTTGAATTCCTTAGAAATTTTCTGTTGTGATTTTAATTGGGATTATACAATATATTTAGTTAATTTGTAAAGCAATTACATTTCTACAATACTGTGTGTGTGTGCATTCATTCGTGTCCAACCCTTTGAGACCCTGTGGACTATAACCCACCAGGCTCCTCTGTCCATGGGCAAGAATACTGGAGTGTGCTGCCATGCCATCCACCAGGGCATCTTCCTGACCCAGGGATCGAACCCATGTCTCTTACATCTCCTGCACTGGCCGGTGGATTCTTTACCACTAGTGCCACCTGGGAAGCCCTGCTACAATACTGACTCCATTCAATTAACATGGTTCATTATTGAAAATTCATGGAATTTTCAATCAACTTTTAAAGTATTGTTATAAAGGACTTGAACATTTTTTTGGGTATCTTATGTGTATGATGTAATTACATAATTATGATTTCTATTGTATTATAAAGAAATATTTATCTCATTATATTCTCTAATCACTGTTGGTATATTAAAAAGCTCTTTTCTTTTTTAAAATTATCTGGCCACCTTATCGAACTCTTTCATTCATTTTAGTAGTTTTTCATTTGATTCTTTTCATTTCTCGGTCACGTGTAAAATGTTAAAACTCTCTCTCCTTTCTATGAGGATCTGACTTTTGGTTAATTTTCTAACAATGTTTTCCTGGAAATAGATTAAGATGGTACGTGCCCACTAGGCAACACCGCTTGCAATAACAATGACCCCTGTGGTTTGTAAGTTTATCTGGACTAGGAGTCACCGTTAGTTTAGTCGCTCAGTAGTGTCTGACTCCTTGCAAACCCACCGACTGCAGCACGCCAGGCTTCCCTGTCTATAACCAACTCATAACTCAACTCATGTCCATGGAGTCGGTGATGCCATCCCACCATCTCATCCTCTATTGTCCCCTTCTCCTCCTGCCTTCAATCTTTCCCAGCATCAGGGTCTTTTCCAATGAGTCAGTTCTTCACATCAGGTGGCCAAAGTATTGGAGTTTCAGCTTCAGCATCAGTCCTTCCAGTGAATATTCCGGACTGATTTCCTTTAGGATGGACTTGTTGGATCTCCTTGCAGTCCACCGGACTCTCAAGAGTCTTATCCAACACCACAGTTCAAAAGCATCAATTCTTCGGTGCTCAACTTTATTTATAGTCCAACTCTTATATCTATACATGACTACTAGAAAAAACATAGCTTTGACTAAACAGACCTTTGTTGGCAAAGTAATGTCTCTGTTTTTTAATACGTTGTCTAGGCTGGTCATAACTTCTCTTCCAAGGAGCAAGCATCTTTTCATTTCATGGCTGCAGTCACCATCTGCAGTGATTTTGGAACCCAAAAAAACAAAGTCTGTCACTGTTTCCATTGTTTCCCCGTCTATTTACCATGAAGTAATGGGATCAGATACCATGATCTTAGTTTTCTGAATGTTGAGTTTTAACTCTACTTTTCCACTCTCCTCTTTCACTTTCATCAACAAGCTCTTTAGTTCTTCTTCACTTTCTGCCATAAGGGTGGTGTCATCTGCATATCTGAGGTTATTGATATTTCTCCTGGCAATCTTGATTCCAGCTTGTGCTTCATCCAGTCCAGCATTTCTCATGATGTACTCTGCATAGAAGTTAAATAAGGAGGGTGACAATATACAGCCTTGATGTACTCCTTTCCCTATTTGGAACCAGTCTGTTGTTTCATGTCCAGTTCTAACTGTTGCTTCTTGACCTGCATACAGATTTCTCAGGAGGCAGGTCAGGTGGTGTGGTATTCCCATCTCTTTAAGAATTTTCTGCAGTTTGTTGTGATCCACACAGTCAAAGGCTTTGGTGGAGTCATTAAAGCAGAAGTAGATATTTTTCTGAAACTCTCTTGCTTTTTCTATGATCCAGTGGATGTTGGCAATTTGATCTCTGTTCCTCTGCCTTTTCTAAATTCAACTTGAGCATCTGGAAGTTCATGATTCATGTACTGTTGAAGCCTGTCTTGGAGAATTTTGAGCATTACTTTGTTAGCATGTGAGATGAGTTCAGTTGTGCAGTAGTTGAGCATTCTTTGGCATTGCCTTTCTTTGGGATTGGAATGAAAACTGACCTTGTCCAGTCCTGGGGCCACTGCTGAGCTTTCCAAATTTGCTGGCATATTGAGTGCAGCACTTTCATAGCATCATCTTTTAGGATTTGAAATAGTTCAACTGGAATTCCATCACCTCCCCTAGCATCACTACATTCGTAGTGATGTTTCCTAAGGCCCGCTTGACTTTGCGTTCCAGGATGTCTGGCTCTAGGTGAGTGATCATACCATTGTGGTTATCTGGGTCATGAAGATCTTTTTTGTATAGTTCTTCTTTATATTCTTGCCACCTCTTCTTAATATCTTCTGCTTCTGTTAGGTCCATACCATTTCTGTCCTTTATTGTGCCCACCTTTGCATGAAATATTCCCTTGGTAGCTCTAATTTTCTTGAAGAGATTTCTGGTGTTTCCCATTCTATTGTTTTCCTCTATTTCTTTTCATTGGCTTTCTTATCTCTCCATGCTATTCTTTGGAACTCTACATTCAAATGGGTATATCTTTCCTTTTCTCCTTTGCCTTTAGCTTCTCTCCTTTTCGCAGCTATTTGTTAGCCCTTGTCAGACAACCATTTTGCCTTTTTGCATTTCTTTTTCTTGGGATGGTCTTGATCACTGCCTCCTGTAGAATGTCATGAACCTCCATCCATAGGTACTTCAGGTACTCTGTCTATAAGATCTAATCCCTTTAATCTATTTATCACTTTCACTGTATAATTGTAAGGGATTTGATTTAGGTCATACCTGAATGGTCTGGTGATTTTCCCTACTTTCTTCAGTTTAAGTCTGAGTTTGTCAATAAGGAGTTCATGATCTGAGACACAGTCAGCTCCCAGTCTTGTTTTTGCTGACCGTATAGAGCTTCTCCATCTTTGGAGTCACCGTAGTTCATTTTTAACCTGCAAGTCCCTTGTAGGGACACTTGGCCATCTGCTGAGTGAACTGCTGCAGAGATTCCCACTGCTAGGAATGTCTGACAGTGCTTGGGTGCATGTGTGGTTCCTGTCCTATATCCTGAATGTTGTTGCTATTGTTAGCTGCTCAGTCATGTCTGACTCTTCTGTGACCCCGTAGAGTGTAGCCCACCAGGCTCTTCTGTCCATGGAATTTTCCAGGCAAGTATACTGGGGTGGTTTGCCATTTCCTTCTCCAAGGGATCTCCCCGACCCAGGGATCAAATCAGTGTCTCCTGCATTGCATAGGCCTGTCCTATGCCACGGGTGGCCTGCAATAGTCTTGTGAGTCTGAAGATATTTAGTCAAATCTAAGAAGGGGAAAAAAAAAAATCTAAGAAGGAGCCTCACAGGCATTGCAGAGTGGCAGCAGCAGTAGGCTAGACTTTTAGACCCTCCATTCAATTTGACCAGTGGACTGTGAGATAAGGGAGTGAGGAAGAAACTGCTGACAAGGTACTAAATGTCTGTGCGAGAGAAGCCATCTACACATTCTCTGGTGTTGAAAACTCTGCTGTATATAAGAGGGGATAAATCATCCCCTTGTGGGGAGCAGATTTGGGTTGAAGTAAAACCAAATTCACACTGAGAGAAGAAACTTCCCACTGCTCACTGTGGGACCCACTGCAGCTGGGCCATAGAAACTTATTAACAAACATTGGTTGGTTGGGTGTTGGACAGGGGTGGTAAAGACAAAAGAATGACTCACAAGACACTGCCGGGGTCCAGCCCCAGCAGGATCCAGGGGAACCCTCAGGATGAACCACGTCAGCGAGAGAAGACAGACAGACACACACAGACGTTTCATAGAAGAGGTAGCTTTTTTTTATTTTTAGGATAGCTCAGTTTTTATAGAATGAATGTTACCTCCCGCTTAAGTCACCACATATTACATCAGATATTGGTTTATGTTTCCATCAATATTTTTTTTCCCATGTTTTTCCCCTAAGCATTCATCTAGAACGTTTCCGACCACAGGGTTTATACTCAAATATCCCGTACATAATCTTCTTGCCTCAATGGCCTAACATTCTCACTCTAACAAAAACAATGTTTCATAAATCTCAGGTATAGTGTAAATTCTTTGGACAATAAAACAATACATGGGAAGGGTTACAGTAACATGTTTGACATTTCTGAAAACAGTACCATGAGAAAAACCTGATATTTTTCTTTACCTGAAACCACAAAATCTCAATTTACAACGATTAACTATTAAACAGCAAAAACACCTCTAAAGCAGCAAAACACCTCTATTAATAGTAAGATAATGGCAGTAAAGCTGGTTAATATAAGTCTTCTATTAAAATCCTATATACCCCATTTTCTAATTTTACAAAAATACACATAATATCCCATGTTGTTTAAAGAAAGGGAAACAATGAACAAATAGCAGCAAGGAAACAGCAATCGTGAAAACCCTTTCAGCCAAGGAGAAAGTAAACTAAAGCAGTACATCTACTTCTAAATCTAAACACCTCTATTCTTTTCTATTCTAGAAAATTATAATCTTTTAAGCAAGCAGCCAAACTATACCTGTGGCCTTTTCTTTTATGACTTGATGTTTATGGTCGTGTCCTGAGCCAGAGCAATCTTAAGCATTTCCAAAAAGGCTTGGACTTTTCCAGCGAGGCCTTATTACTATAAATTATCATTTCCAAAAATTAATAGAAAGCCCAACAACAGTAAGACAGAAGGAAGAAAGGGACATACCGGGCCCCTGGGACAACCTCGAGGGGAAGAGCTGCCTTGCAGGTTCCTTTCCCGTCCCGGCAGCTCCCAACAAGACACCATGCCTGTGATGGGACTGCCACCTGATAAAGTGGGCGTGACTGCCCAGTAGACTGATTCCAGGCAAACTTGAATCTACAGAGAGATGTTTGAGAGTACCCAAGAGAGTAGAAAGCAAAAGCGGACAGCAGGCTGTGTGATGGCCATCAGGTCTAAGCAGAGCTACAACAGTATAGTAGCATGTGGGGTCACCAATAAAAGATTAAAGATAATGGCAAGGGATATCCCTGGGTCAACCCTAAACATCTCTCATGATTCTGATAAAAGCTGTGGACTGAGAATGCTTGCGGCCACTTAAGGCTGCACAAGAGCCTGACCAATGTCCTCTGCTGCCATCTAGTGAAGACTTGGTGGGAATGAAAGCACTTTCTAAAGTGAGAAGAGGTTGTCAAAGCAATAACTGGTTATTTTAAAGGCCTGCACTGTATACTTTCAGACTGGATAAAACCTTTGATATAGAAATGGTATATAGGGAGAACAGTTTATTTTTCTTAAAAAGTTAAATAAATCTCAGTGTAGTATGTTCCGTCTTCTAAAAACTAATCACGTAATACTGTTAGCTGTAAAATACCTAGAAATCCCAGAATAAAGATGGTATTGTAGGCACTATAAATACAGATTCATAGGATATGGAGGGAACATTCTTACCATAATACAAATCCTGGTGATGACAAAATATTCAAACTTGTCCTTTATGTTAAAAGTGCTAATCACAATCTTGGGAAAAAAGAATGGAGCTGGAGGAATCAACCTGCCTGACTTCAGACTAGATGACAAAGCTGCAGTCATCAAGACAGTATGCTACTGGCACAAAGACAGAAAGATAGAACAATGGAACAAAATAGAAAGCCCAGAGATAAATCCACACACCTATGGACACTTTATCTTTGACAAAGGAGGCAAGAATATACAATGGAGAAAAAACAATCTCTTTAACAAGTGGCGCTGGGAAAACTGGTCAACCACTTGTAAAAGAATGAAACTAGAACACTCTAATACTATACACAAAAATAAACTCAAATGGATTAAAGATCTAAATGTAAGATCAGAAATTATAAAACTTCTAGAGGAAAACATAGGCAAAACATTCTCTGACATAAATCACAGCAGGATCCTCTGTGACCCATCTCCCAGAGTAATGGAAATAAAAGCAAAAATTAACAAATGGGACCTAATTAAACTTAAAGGCTTTTGCACAATGAAGGAAACTATAAGCAAGGTGAAAAGACAGCCATCAGAATGGGAGAAAATAATAGCAAACAAAGCAACTGACAAAGAGTTAATCTCAAAAATATACAAGCAGCTCATGCAGCTCAATACCAGAAAAATAAATGACCCAATCAAAAAATGGGCCAACGAACTAAACAGACATTTCTCCAAAGAAGACATACAGATGGCTGACAAACACATCAAAAGATGCTCAACATCACTCATTATCAGAGAAATGCAAATCAAAACCACCATGAGGTACGCCAGTCAGAATGGCTGCTATCAAAAAGTCTACAGACAATAAATGCTGAAGAGGGTGAGGAGAAAAGGGAACCCTCTTACACTGTTGGTGGGAATGCAAACTAGTATCACCACTGTGGAGAACAGTGCGGAGATTCCTTAAAAACTGGAAATAGAAAAAAAAAAACTGGAAATAGAACTGCCATATGACCCGGAAATCCCATTGCTAGGCATACACACAGAGGAAACCAGAATTGAAAGAGACACGTGTACCCTAATGTTCATCGCAGCATTGTTTACAATAGCTAAGACAAGGAAGCAATCTAGATGTCCATCGGCAGATGAATGGATAAGAAAGCTGTGGTACATATACACAATGGAATATTACTCAGCTATTAAAAAGAATGCATTTGAATCAGTTCTAATGAGGCAGATAAAACTGGAGCCTATCATACAGAGTGAAGTAAGTCAGAAAGAAAAACACCAATACAGTATATTAACACATATATATGGAATTTAGAAAGAGGGTAGCGGTGACCCTATATGTGAGACAGCGGAAGAGACACAGATGTAAAGAACAGACTTTTGGACTCTGTGGGAGAAGGTGAGGGTGGGATGATTAGAGAGAATAGCACTGAAACATGTATATTACCATACATGAAATAGATCGCCAGTCCAGATTCGATGCGTGAGACAGGGCATTCAGGGCCAGTGCACTGGGACGACCCTGAGGGATGGGATGGGGAGGCAGGTGGGAGGGAGGTTCAGGATGGGGGACACATGTACACTCGTGGCTGATTCGTGTCGATGTGGTGGCTAAAACCACTACAATATTGTAAAGTAATTAGCCTCCAGTTAAAACAAATAAATTAATTTTTTTTTAAAAAGTGCTCATCAAAGCCATGGCAAAGATTTTTTTTTAATAAAGCACTTCTGCATGATAACCTAACCTTAGGTTTATTTCCCTGAAAGATGTCAAATATGTTGCTAGGCTATATTGTTATTGTTGTTCAGTTGCTAAGTTGTGTCTGACTCTGCGACCGCATGGACTACAGTCTAGCCCATCAGGTTCCTCTGTCCACAAGGTTTTCCAGGCAAGGATACTGGAGTATCAGTATCCTTCTCAAGGGGATCTTCTCGACCCAGGGATCAAACTCGTGTCTCCTGCATTGCAGGTGGATTCTTTACTGCTGAGTCACCAGGAAAGAAAGGCTATATTGCTTACAGTAAAAATGATCATTGGTAGAGACTTCCCTGGTGGTCCAGTGGTTACAAATCCACCTGCCAATGCAGGGGACATGGGTTCAATCCCTGATCTGGGAGAATTCCACATGCTGCAGAGCCCAAAAGCCTCAAATACTGAGCCCAAGTTCTGAAGCCTTCTTGCCTAGAACCTGTGCTCTGCAACAAGCGAAGCCACCTCATTGAGAAGTCCATGTACCACAACAGAGTAGCCCCCAGTTGCCACAGCTAGAGAAAGGCTGCACACAGCAACGAAGACCCAGTGCAGTCAAAAATAAAAATTAAATAGTTTCTTTAAAAGCCAATCTTAAAATGATCATTGGTGGGACTTCCCGATGGTTCAGGGGTAAGACTCCACACTTCCACTGTAAGGGGAGCAGGTTCAATCCCTGGTTGGGCAACTAAGACCCCACATGTTGCACGGTGTAGCCAAAAAATTTTTAATTTTTAAAAATTTTTCATCATTGTAAACTGGACTGACAGATCTGCAACTACCTACTGGGGAAGCCATTGTTTGGGGCTTCATTAGTACTGGACTCATAATTAGGCATATTCCTTGCAGAAACCCTGGAAGCTGTGCCTGTGAAATTATGAGATTGTCTCTTGCGAGGCAGAGAGTGAAGTGAGGTGAAGTCACTCAGTCGTGTCTGACTCTTTGCGACCCCATGGACTGTAGCCTGCCAGGCTCCTCTGTCCATGGAATTTTCCAGGCAAGGATACTGAAGTGGGTTGCCATGAGGCATGAGACATTTAAACCAAAGCAGCTCTCATTAAGGTCCAATGTGGATCTAGCATCTTTGTACCTACCAAGTGAACTGTGGCAAAGGATGTCTGAAGCTCCCCTTCCCTATTTCCTTCTAAACAGACTGAGTGTGGCTTGTGGTCATCTTGTGAGTCTAAATAAGCCTGAAAGTGAAACTGTCAGTCGCTCAGTAGTGCCTGACTCTGCAACCCTATGGACTGTAGCCCACCAGGCTCCTCTGTCCAAGGAATTCTCCAGATAAGAAGACTAGAGTGGGTAACCATTCCCTTCTCCAGAGGATCTTTCTGACCCAAGGATTGAACTCCTAAATAAGCCTAAGAGACCACTAGTAGGCCTTGCATAGGTACTTACATCAGCTGCCCCAAATGACTTTTTTTTCCCTTTTGTTTTCTGTAACTATGCTCATTTCCTTTTCATTTGTTATTTGTTATAATTTGTTGAATTACAGTCAGCATAATGCTGAGGGGAGGGAGAGGAGTACAGTGGTGACAAGGGAGAAGGGATGCCGTGTCCCCACGTCTTACTGTTTCACTGTTTATTATGAAAAGCATATTTTCTGTATTTAAACATATAGAAAAGTTGCAAAAAGAATATAAAGAACTCCTAGAAAGATTCACAGAAAACTGACTAATTGCTAACATTTTGCCACATTGCTTTATGTTTTTTCTCTCTCTACATATATATGTATTTTTATTATCATTATTTCTATTTGAGAGTAAGTTGCAGCCATCATATCCCTTTATTATTAAATATTTTATTGTGTACTTCCTAAAACAAAACATCCATGTAGATTTCCCTGGTGGTCCAGTGGTTAAGACTTCACCTTCCAATGCAGGGGCTGCTGTTCTGATCCCTGACCTGGGAACTAAGATCCCACTCAAAACATAAAATAGAAACAATGTTGTAACAAATTCAATAATGACTTTAAAATGGTCCACATTAAAAAAGAACTATGTACACAATTGCAGTACAATTTTCAAACTGGGAATTAATATCAATACAATGCTATTACCTAATTATCAGACCTATGAACATTTCCATACATCCCAGTGGCCCAGGGCTCCAGAATTCCATGCCCAAAGAGCCTCAAGCCTATTTCTTCTTCTTCTTCTTTTAAAATTTATTTAGTAATTTGGCTGGGCCAGTCTTAGTTGAGGCTCATAAGATCTTTAGCTGTGTCACGTTCCCTGACGAGGGATCAAACCTGGGTCCTCTGCACTGCGAGCACAGAGTCTTAGCCAGTGGGCGACCAGGAGAGTCCCACCTCAAGCCTGTTTCTAAATAGGCCTCCATAGGCCTCTCTTCCCACGTCCACCATCCTGAAGCATGACACATTGCCACTAACAGGATGTTTTTCCTTAGGCGTGAGTGTGACTTCAAGAGGCTGTTTGGAGGAATGTGGACAGATATGACCACACAGATGGGGCCTTCACACTGTTGGAAAGAGCTGAGAGTGGGAAGAGAAGAGGGACTGGGCCAAGGTTGGGGGTGGTGTTCCCCCTTCACCATGTTCTGACATGGAACTCCAAGGAGTCAGAGAAGTCTACATTTGACCTGGTCTTCCCAGCCAGTTTGAAGGTACAGTTTATCTGTTGCTGTTGTTCCGTTTCTAGGTCATGTCCGACTCTGCGACCCCATGGACTGCAGCACGCCAGACTTCCCTGTCCTTTCCCGTCTCCCGGAGTTTGCGCAGACTCATGTCCACTGAGTTGGTAATGTCATCCAGTTTATCTAGAAAAATAAAATAACATTTTATTTAACCTCTTATTGCTTGAATTATAACTGTTAAACATTTCGGCATATGATACATGACCCATTTGTAATTTGACCCTGCTCCACCGTGGAATACCCTCTGTAAAAGAACAAACACTTCTCAGGACAGTCTTAGGGTGAACTGGCCCCCACAGGTGTTCACCTGAGAAGGTAATCTGCAAGCTGACTCCTGTCTCCACATTCCCCCTGGGAGAATCGGGAGTGTCAGTGGCAATGCCTCCCAGCTTCCCTTGCCTGCAACCACTCAGTTTGGTGACAAGCCCCAGGCTTAGTGCTCAGCATTTTCAACAACAACAGTGCAGAATCCAAACTGGCCAGTTCCTCATTCTTTCCACTCTCTACCTCTGGAATATCTTTTCTTTCTAGTTTATCTAATTTCCTTGAACAGCTTGATATTTGACCAACAAAATAGATGTTTCGTTCTTTTTTCTTTTTTTTTTTTGGCCACACCACTCAGCATATGGGATCTTTGTTCCCCCACCAGAGAGCAAACCTTCACCTCATGCAGTGAAATCTCAGAATCTTAACCAGTGGACCACCAGGGAAGACTCTTTGGAGGTTTATCTCCCTCTTATTTAACACACTACTACCACCACCACAGCTACTGTTGCTGAAAGGTATGCATGGGGGGGTCTGGATGCTCACCCTTCAAAAGTCAAAAAGCAGGCCAGGTTGGTGGAAAGTTTGCTTTATTTCAGATGCTGGCAGCTGGTGGGGAGGGTGGTGGACATCTGTCCAAAGGCTGACAAGCAGGGGGTAAGAGCTTTTATAGACAGAGTGGGCATTGGGGTCACATGCAGAAACAACACAGTCCTCTCCAACAGTCATCTTCAGTTGGTCATCAGTGGTCTGATTAGCATCATGTTGGTTGTTTTAGGTACAGTTAATCTTCAATTCTGGGTGCATTTGTTCCCATTTCTTTGCAGCTCAAGTCCAGTCTGGTCATTGTGTAGTTAACTCCTCCACCTGGTGTTTTGTTATCTATAAGACAGCTCACAGGATACGGCTCAGAATATTATCTATAGCCCTTGAAAAAGAACTGAACGTCCTTGACTGTTCTTAATGACTACATTATTATTATTTAGTCTCCTTAGACTGTTTTGCTTTGCTTCAGCATTTTTCGCTTCTCTGATTAAACTTATCCTTTGACTGAAGTTTCCCACAGGCAAAAGGAAGGCAGAGAACATGGTGAGGGGGCAAGGACCACACAGTCCTGCTCTGTCTCAATACTGCCATCCACAATGCCACCACTGCCCCTGGTCAGCACAGGGTCCTAAGGCTCATTTTCTTTTCCCAGAACACTCTAAATCCAAAAGATATTGTAGGGTATGAATCTTACCAACTCTAATGTACACTCATGTCCAAGACACTTTGGAATTCCAACTAAGTAAATAACACCAATACGGTGCCCAGATCTTAGAAGTGAGGTGTACCTGGGAAAATAAGCAATTCTTTAAGATATTACCCCATGAAGTACTTCTAACTTTTAATGTTACTTAGAGGTAAGTGTGTAAATGTCACTTTTGATAATGTAATACTTTCGGTAAGACAGCCAAAAACATCCAAATTTAATTACTGCCACATAATTTATACAATTACTAATAATATGAGTGAGTGATAATTGCTCAGTCATGCCTGACTCTTTGCAACCCCATGGACTGTGTAGCCTGTCAGGCTCCTCTGTCCATGGAATTCTCCAGGCAAGAATACTGGAGTGGGTTGCCATTTCCTTCTCATAATACAGGAACATATAATTTATTGTTATGTAATTTATTGGGTTTTTTTTCATTATTTTGCTTAGTTTTTTAACTTTTGTCCTAAAATTACTTTCTATAAATGTCATATAAACTCTAGGGAGTTCTCTGGCAGTTCAATAGTTAGGACTCAGTGCTTTCACCGATATGGGCCCAGGTTCAGTCCCTGGTTGGGGAACTAAGATCCCATAGACTGCTGCGGTATGGCCAATGTGTGTGTGTGCGTGTGTGTCTGTGTGTGTTATATATATTCATGCATGCTCAGTCATGTCCGACTCTTTGTGACCTCATAGGCTGTAGCCCGCCAGGCTCCTCTGTCCATGGAATTTTCCTGGAAGGAATATTGGGGTGAGTTGCCATTTACTCCTCCAGGGAATCTTCGCTTCCCAAGGATCGAACCCCCATCTCCTGCAGCTTCTGCATTGTCAAGTGGATTCTTCACACTGAGCCATCTGGGAAGCCAGGTTATATCTACATAAACTTTAAAAGTTGTTCCATTGTAATTTGTTTCTTTTTATGATGCTTTGAATCTCCAGAAAAAGGCAATTTTTATGAAAGTGTTTTGCAACAATGCATTGATCAGTTACTGCATCATTTTTGTTTGCCAATAGTTATTCCTGTTACTTACCATGATTTACTTATTTATATGTTCAATAACCCTGGTCAACTATCAGAACACAAAATCAGTTAAGATACACAATAAAGCAAAAACAGGAATTTTTCCCACAAAGAAGTAAAGCAGAATCAGTTCCTAAGTAGGCCATTTTCTCTTCTAGCTAGGTGCTGTAACAGAAAGAACTGAGGTTTGGACTGAAAATACGTGAGTACAAGTCTTGACTCCACCATCATCCACCTGAGGTCAAAACCTTCTCTGGCCCTTGATTTTCCCAGTGTAAAAAGAGGCGTGTACTGATACTGATTCTCTGCTCTACCACACCTGAAGTCATATGAAGATCAATTGATAGAATGCTTTGTTAACAGTATATGAATGTGCTATTTGTGATTATCCCACAGCATGCAAAATCTGTTCATTGGATCATGATCCCTCATGCTGCAGTGGTGTGGCAGACTGTAGGAACAGTCCTCTCTCTTTACTGAAATTGTACATTGAGAATAATTACCTCCTTAAATTTTGCACCCTACCTTGATGCCTACCTTGTCTCACCCCAGCCGTGGCCCTAATTCCTTGGAGGGAGACCCAAAGCCTGCAGCTGTAGGAATAAGCCAGTGTAATTGCTTCCTGGTCTAGTGTGCTCTGGTGCTGAAGGGATTCCATCCTAGGATTCCATCCTAGAGGGATTGACCTTCTACATTCCCCTCCATTCCTCTGCACTGGGCTCACAGTGTGGGCCTCAAAGTCATTGAATTTTAACTTCATGTCCCTTCTTGTCTTAAGTCTTTGCTCTCTGCAAACTTTACATCTGCGCATACATTTCAGGGGGAAAAAAGTGCAAGAGCACTATGAACCTCTGCTGCAGATTCTCTTTGAACTTTGAACCTGTGGGTTCACATATCCCACCAAACTTGGGGGATTCTGGACCACTGGTCTTTGATAAATTTTTCCTCCATTTTTGGAACTCCAACAACACATATATTAGACAACTTGATATTGTTTCACAAGTCACTGAGATTCTGTTCATCTTTTTCAACCGTTTTCTCCCTATACTTCATTTGAATAATTTCCACCAACCTGTCTTCAATTTGACTCTGCTGTGTTCTGCAGTTCCATTCTGCATTAGGTCTATACCATGGATGCATTTGATAATCCTTAATCCTGGGCTTACTTATAAGACATGGCCATGCCCTTTTGGATTTCAACAGAAAGCTTTATTTATTTATTTTGGATTTTAATAGAAAGCCATACTTACTTCTGGTTTTTCCAGTATGTATGGATGTGAGAGTTGGACGATAAAGAAGATGGAGCGCCAAAGAATAGATGCTTTCGAACTGTGGTGCTGGAGAAGACGCCTGAGAGCCCCTTGGACAGCAAGGATATCAAACCAGTCAATCCTAAAGGAAATCAACTCTGGATATTCATTGGAAGGACTGAGGCTGAAGCTGAATCTCCAATACTTTGGCCACCTGATGTGAAGAGCTGACTCATTGGAACAGACCCTGATGCTGGGGAAGATTGAAAGCAGGAAAAGGGGGAAACAGAGGATGAGATGGTTGGATGGCATCACCGACTCAGTGGACATGAGTTTGAGCAAACTCCAGGAGACAGTGAAGGACAGGGAAGCCTGTCGTGCTATAGTCCATGGGTCACAAAGAGTCAGACGTGACTGAATGAATGAACAGCAAGAAAACTTTAGGAGTTTCACAAATCTATCTTAGTTGCAAGACCCGACTTCAAACTAGTACAGAAATTTCTGCCTAAAATTCTGTTAATAGCTAAAACTCTCAGCTGGGCTCACTGAAGTCTCGCCCTGCATATATTCCTGTTAGAAGTCAGCCAGGGCTTTGAGAGGAATTTATATGCAGATTTTGTAGTTACTCTCTGTGACTCGCTCCCTTCTGGGATGTCCTCCATCAGTTTTCAATTTTATGGCAGTTTTGACAGTCCGAAAATCTCATCTCAGTCTTCAGCTAGTAAGACCACCACTTTAAAAAATAATTTTTATTGAAATATAGCTGATTTATACTGTTGTGTTAGTTTCAGGTGTGAAAGTGATTCAGTTATTCTGAATACTGAGTATAGTTTGTTTTTTGTTTTTTGATTCTTTTTCATTATAGGTTATTACAAGATATTGAGTATAGTTCCCTATCACTTTCTAATTTAGCTCTATTCTACCATGTGTCTTGTGTTGCTGAAAAATAGAAGAGCCCTTAGTGGAAAAACCTGATAAATTGGAAGTAACCAAGTTTCTTTCCCTTCTTACAAGATTCACATTCCCTGCCATCTTTAGATTGCTCACCAGTGCCTTCAAGCAATAGCGTTTAAAAGAGCTTTTTGGTCTAGGGTTAATCACTGTTATCAGGAGATAAGTCAGTTCAATACAAGATACTATCATTTCCAAAACTAAAACCTCACTTTCCATAGCATTTTAAAGGAGTTATTCTTCCTTAGACACTTAATTGTAGTAAAATCATATACAGTGAAGATAAATCTTTCTAGTTTTTACTGTGTAAAATATACATAACTGAGAAATTTACCATTTTCACCATTTTTAAGTGGTGTTAAATATACTCATATTGTTGTATAACCATCACCATCATCCACCTCCAGTACTTTTTCATCATCCCAAACTGAAATTCCATATCCTTGAAACAAAATTCCCCACTACCCTCTCTGTCTAGGGTTTCCCCGGTGGCTCAACAGTCAAGAATCTGTCTGAAATACAGGTGATGCGGGTTAATGCCTGAGTCAGGAAGATTCCCCTGGAGAAGGAAATGGCAATCCATGCCAGCATTCTTGCCTGAGAAATCCCATGGACAGAGGAGCCTGGTGGGTTACAGTCCATGAGGTCACAAAAGGGTATAACAGGACTTAGCAGTTAAACAACAACCAGAAAAACCCCTGCCTGCCCCTGACTCCTAGTAACCACCATTCTATTTTCTGTCTCCATGAATTTGACTGTTCTAGTACCTCATATAAATGGTATCATACAGTATTTGTCCTTTTGTTAGAACACTTCCTTGTCAAAGTTAATGAACTCCTGGTTAAAGATAGCTGGGGTCTTTTGTTTGTTTGTTTTTACTATTGACTGATTGATTGATTTGATCACACCAAGTCTTAGTTACAGCACAGGGGATCTTTGATTTTCATTGTGGCAGGTGGGATCTTTAATTGTGGCATGTGGGATCTAGTTGCTTGACCAAGGATTGAATCCTGGCCCTCTGTGTTAGGGGTTTGGAGTCGCAGCCACTGGACCACCAGGGAAGTCCCTAAAGACGACTGTTTAACCCACAGTTTTATCCCCATGCCCTCCCCATACACCACTAAAATAATAGTAAAGGAGGTACAAGTTGCAACAAGAGATGGGAAACAACCATCCACAATGAGCCGGGAAACCACCAAGAGCTAAGAATTTCCAGCAGATTGCAGTCAGGAAGCCTCCTGGTGATGATCAGGGGGCCTTTTGGCAATGGTTACAAAGGGGCTTAGTCAGCTTCAGAGGTGACCAGGTTTCTGGGCTCTTCTGTGGCCTTGGTACAAGGTCTCGCACCTGTGGCCTTGGGGCAGGACTCAACAGAACCTACTGTATAGCACAAGGAAGTCTGCTCAATGTTATGTGGGAGCCTGGATGGGAGAGGGATTTGGGGGAGAATGGATACTTGTGTGTGTGTGGCTGAGTCCCTTCACTGCCCACCTGAAACTATCACAACATTGTTATGGGGAATCTAAAACAATACAATAAAAAACCGGTGAATAAAATAAAAAACAAGCAGATTCACAGATAAAGAGAACAAACTAGTGGTTACCAGCGGGTGAGGGGGAAGGACAACACAAGGGTGAGGGCAAAGGAGGCAGAAACTACTGGGTGTAAGACAGGCTCAAGGATGTATCGTACAACATGGGGAATATAGCCAATATTTTGTAATAACTGTAAGTGGAAAACTAACCTTTAAAACCTTTTTTCAATTTTTTAAAATTTTAAGTAAATAAAAGAGTGGCTTCCCACCTGATCACCATCAGTGAAGTCCTTCCATCAGTGAGTCCACTACAAACACAAAGGCCCAATCACAAGGGTGATTCATGATCTCATTCTTACATATGCTCCAGTGGTCACCAGACTTCAGTGAAAGCCTCCAACACAAAAGACTCACTCTAAAATAAGCATACACAATCACGGCTAAGAAGCAAGTGTTAGTCCCTCAGTTGTGTCTGACTTTTTGGGACCCTGTGGACTATTGCCCACCAGGCTTCTCTGTCCATGGAATTCTCTAGGCAAGAATGCTGGAATGGGTAGCTATTTCCTTCTCCAGGGGGTCTTCCGGACCCAGGGATCGAACCCAGGCCTCCTATATTGCAGGCAGATTCTTTACCATTTGAGCCAGCAGGGAAGCCCATGGGAAGTCCCCAAGAAGCAAGGGGAACTGTTAATACAGCAAAGAATATACATAGTCAAAAACAGGCACCACCAGGACATATCAGGCCTACCTTACAATGCATATAGCCTTGGACTTCTGTCCTGCATGAAGGAAATAAAAGCAATTCAGGAAAATAATTTTTAAATATCTCTTAAGTATTTGTTCTGTGAAATAAATCTTCATTTATTATAGCTGGAAATTAATAGTGAATGTCTACAATGGAAGAATCAAGAACTGATGCTATAAGCATATTATTTAGAGATGCAGATAACCACCAGGAGAAGCAGCTAAAAAGAATTAGAAGTGGTGGCCTCCATAGGTCCATGGCTGGGGAGAGGTAGGCTAGGAATAATTGCTATGCTTCCTAAGCCCTTCTGCATGATATGAAGGTTTAACCTTATGTGTGTACTAGTGGCACTTTGATTTTTTTTTTTTTTTTTTTCAAAGAAAATGACTGGAAGATTTTTTCTCATGTAGTATTGTTTCATTCTGGAATTTTCCAATTAAGCTTTTGGCTAAACACATACATATGATAATGATAATTATTCAGGAAACTGGGAGATTTGTAAAAACATTGTGCACCATTAGAGTAATCACGCTCGGCTCTAACACATCTTGGCTTTTCAGGATAATTAGACCACACTGGAGGCCCAGATGGGGTGAATGAGAAAGCCATGGGTGTCTGCCATAGAGAACCACTCAACTGGCAATTGAAATTTGCATGTTAACTTAGTACACAACAAGAAATGAATAAAAATGCTTGGATTTGGGGCAAAACATTTTATTTTAAAAACCAAACTTAGAACATAGGTGCAGTAATGGATGTCCCACACAACTCATTTAAGCCTTCATGTATGAAAACAATCTTCAAAACTACAAGTAGTTCCTTCTATATCTTCTGGATTTTTGGTGTTTTTTTTTAAAGGTCACCTCCCACTGTGAATATTTTTGCTGTAAATTCACAAAATATGAAAAAAAAGAGAGAGAGAAACTATGGGTTGTAGCCCGCCAGGCTTCTCTGTCCATGGAATTCTCCAAGCAAGAATACTGGAGTGGGTAGCCATTCCCTTCTCCAGGGCATCTTCCCAACCCAGGGATTGATCTCAGGTCTCCTGCGCTGCAGGCAAATTCTCTACTGTCTGAGCCACCAAGGAAGCCCCATGGAGGGAAAAAAACAACTATTAATTCATTTGACAGATATTTTGCATGTCTGCTCTGTGCAAGGCCCTGAGTTGGTGCTCAGAATGCAATGGTGGAAAGGCACATATAGTCCCTGCTCTAGGCATAACTTACAGAATATGCATATGGAAACAAGCCATTTCACCACCACGTGGTTAGCACAAAGGCCTTAGTACAGGTCGGATAGGATTACGTGAGAGGAGCAACTGTTTCAGATGCTGCTCTCAGGACATCAGTGGGGAGCTCCTGAACTGACATGGTACCTAGGCTGAGAGCTGCAGTGGGAAGGCTCAGAACGAAAATCTGATAGAAGTTTAACATGGCTTGTGGAATAGAGGACAAAGGCTGCGAAGTGGAGAGAACGGGGACAGTGAGATGGGAGAGTTAAGCAGGAGCCAACTTCCAGAGGGTCTTGTAAACAACATACCCTGGCTTAACTCTAAGAATAAGTAAGGTTGAGGGGAGAGGCTTGCAGGCCAGGTCTGGCATCATCAGATTTGCATTTTAGAAACATTTTCCTCAGATAAACTCATTATAGATTAATTTTCATTATTTTGGAAAGATAAGACTTTCCAATCAGACCCACTTCTTACCCATTTCTATTGCTTGTTGTTAAGATCAAGGGACAAATATTTGAATAATGCTAAGAACATGTAATTAACTATAGAGTACTAAATTTTCTAAGATTTTATTGGAGTACTGCTGCTTTAAATGTTGTGTTAGTTTCTGCTGCACAGCGTAGTAAACCAGCCATACATATACACATATCCTCTCTTTTTTGGGGGGTGGAGGAAGCTTACCATTTAGGCCACACAGAGCATTGAGTAGAGTTCCCTGTGCTATACAGTCTAGAGTGCTATTAGTGTATAAAGTCCTTTACCGTAGGCACTCCCACTGCATATACTTAGGTTACAGAGGGAAATGTGGTCCTGATCTTGCCACTCTGACCTTGTATAATGGGAGATACATAACTCAGAGGGCTACTATAAATTGAAACAATGAAATTATGTCTCCTGTGCATTTAGCTATATGAGTTCAAAAACCACGCTCTGAAAAGGGATAGTAATAAAGACAGTAACAATCACACTCGTGCATGCAGCCAGAGCAAACAGGGGATGGAAACCATCCTCCACATCGGCATTAGTTAGTCTGGTTCAGTGCATTTCTCGTAAAATAAGCATCTCACTGTGCTGAAAGTGGCTCAGGTATTTGAAGGGACATATTTTAAAAGAAAATCATAGCCCTACAAGACCAGTCAAAAATGCCATATGTTAACTGAAGGACTAGCAGCCCATCCCAATTCTGGAGCAAAAACTGGCTATGAGGGTATAATAGGCATATTCCTAATGGATATAAATATGGCCCCCAAATCTTTCAAGGGCTTCCCTGGTGTCTCAGATAGCAAAGAATCAGACTGCAATGCAGGAGACTTGGGTTTGTTCCCTGGGTCAGATCCCCTGCAGAAGGAAATGGCAATCCACTCCAATATTCTTGCCTAGAGAATTCCACAGACAGAGGAGCCTGGCAGGCTACAGTCCATGAGGTCACAAAGCATCAGACATGATTGAGCCACTAATACTTTTCACTTTCACTAAATCTTCTAAATTCTACTTCCAGTTAAGCTGTTAAAAAGTCACAACAGAGCACCTCTTCTAGTATAAATATAGGGGAAAATTTGATAAAGTACTTTACGGTTATCACAAATTAGTCTAAAGAATGTAAATTCTAGAGAAGGAGGACAAGACTTCAGAGATGAGGAGGGATTAGTGGCCAAGGGGGGCATTGGCCAAGTCTGGGCACAGCCTAGCAGATGATGGGAACTTCCATAGTCAGAGTTCTCTGCTTGGTTAAGACACCACTGGAAAAAAAAAAAAAGAAGACACCACTGATAAATTAAACATCTCTGTGGGCTAGAGAAGCAGAGAATAAAACATGAAAGAACTTAAAACACAGAGCTAGGGACTTCTGTGGTCATCCAGTGGTTAAGAACCTGCCTTCCAATGCAGGGAACATGGGTTTTATATCCCTGGAAGGGGAACTAAGATCCCATATGCCATGGGGCAGCTAAGCCTGTGCTGCAAGTACTGAAGCCTGGGGCCTAGAGCCCATGCTCTGCAACAAGAGAAGCCACTGCAGTCAGAAGCCCTTGCATGGCAGCTAGGGAGCAGACCCTGCTTGCCACAACTAAGAAAGCCCAAGTACACCAACAAAGACTCAGCACACTCAAAAATTAATTAGTTAATTTAATTAGACTAAATTAAATTCGAAATTACATTGGTTCTTTAAAGCAAAAGCAATAATGTCTTGCGGGAGCTTACACACAGAAATAAAATATATGACAATAATAATACAAAGAGAGGATGTAAATAGAATTACATTAAGGTCCATACATTGTTTATAAAGTAATAAAAAGATAATTCAGTCTAGACGACAGTAAGTTATGGATGCATTTTATAATTTCTAGGGCAACCACTAATATAAATGCAAAAAAGTAGAGCTAGATTTCCAATAGAGGAGGTAAAAATGAATAATAAAAATTATTTGATTAATACCAAAGAAAGCAGAAAAGAACAAATAAAAAGTAGAACAAAACAAAAGAACAAAGGAAAACAAATAGTAAAAAGGTAAACTTAAATGTAATCATATCAGTAATTATGTTAAATATAAATGGACTAAATATTCCAAGTAAAAGTTGCTGCTGCTGCTGCTGCTAAGTCACGTCAGTGTCCGACTCTGTGTGACCCCATAGACGGCAGCCCACCAGGCTCCCCCATCCCTGGGATTCTCCAGGCAAGAACACTGGAGTGGGTTACCATTTCCTTCTCCAATGTACGAAAGTGAAAAGTGAAAGTGAAGTCGCTCAGTCACGTCCGACTCTTAGCAACCCTATGGACGGCAGCCTACCAGGCTCCTCTGTCCATGGGATTTTCCAGGCAAGAGTACTAGAGTGGGTTGCCATTGCCTTCTCTAAGAAAAAGTTAGGACTTGTCAAATTGAATATAAATAGAACATTTAGTTATACACTATTACAAAGCACACATTATAAATAAAAGGATACAGATAGATGAAAGTCAAAGGATTAAAAAGATATGCCAAGCAACACTAGTCATGAGAAAGCAGTTATAGCTCAATTAGTATCAGGTAAATCACCTGAAAAAAAGTGTTTCATAGTGATTGTTTTCATAGACATTTCAAAAGGGTTGCTTCATCAGGAGAGAGTAACAATCCAAACTGCATGCACTAAATAACAAAACTGATAGATATAAAAGAAAAATAGATAAACCTATACTCATAGAGGTTTTTAACATACCCTTCTCAGTAACTGATAGAACAAGCAGAAAAAAAAATCAAAATATTTGAAGAACATTCTCAACAAACTTTTATAAAATACTACACTTAATTGCAGAATACACATTCTTTCTAAGTGCCTATGGTGAAGCTGAAACTTCAATACTTTGGCCACCTGATGCGAAGAGCTGACTCATTTGAAAAGACCCTGATGCTGGGAAAGATTGAAGGCAAGAGGAGAAGGGGATGACAGTGGATGAGATAGTTGGATGGCATCACCGACTCGATGGACATGAGTTTGAGTAAACTCTGGGAGTTGGTAATGGACAGGGAGGCCTGGCATGCTGTGGTCCATGGGGTCGCAAAGAGTCGGACATGACTGAGTGACTGAACTGAACTGAGAACATTCATTAAGAAGTCAGGCTGTAAAACAAGTAATAAATTCAAAGGACTGCATGCAGAGCATAATCTCTGACCATGATGGAAATAAATGAGAAATTATTAAAAAAAGGCAACTATAATATTCTCCAATGTCTGGAAATTATGCCACACACTTGGAAATAATTTATGGGTCAAAGAAGAAATCACATTGGAAAGTTACAAAACATTGCTAACTGAATGGTAATAAAAACAATGCATATCAATCATGTGGGATACAGCCAAGGTGGTTGTTCAAAGGAAACTTACAGGTTTAAATGCTTATGCTAGAAAAGAAGAATTCTTTAACATCCATAATTTAAGCTTCTACCTTAAGAAGCTGAGAAAATAAGAGCAAATTAAAACCAAAATAACTAGAAGGAAAGAAATAATGAAGATAACAGAAGTCAATAAAATGGAAAACAAACATAGATAAAATTAACAAAACCCAATCTAGTTCTTTGGAAAGATTAATAAAACTGATAACCCCCTAGCAAGACTGATAGAGGGAAAAAAGAAAGAAGACTCAAATTATAGGGGAAACATCACTGCAGAGCCTACAAATGTTAAAAGT
This sequence comes from Cervus elaphus, assembly GCF_910594005.1. Lineage (NCBI taxonomy): Eukaryota > Metazoa > Chordata > Mammalia > Artiodactyla > Cervidae > Cervus > Cervus elaphus. Next base: position 44,882,714 of record NC_057818.1, read on the forward strand.
TTGTTAACAGGATATTATGAATAAGTTAATGCCAATACATTCCACAACTTAGATCAAATTTCTTTTTAAAAAAACAGGGAAATTGATAGAAGAAACAGAAAATCTCAGAAGTTCTACTGTATGAATATCAAGTTTTACAGAAAAGAAACTTATTAAATGGGGATCAAATTCACTAACACTTGCTAAAGTAAGATGTGATCACAGAAAAAGACTTTAGGAAATTGTTGCAGTATGCTTGTGCTTAGTCATTTCAGTCGTGTGTGACTCTTTGAGATCCCATGTACTGTAGCCCACCAGGCTCTTCTGTCTGTGGGATTAGCCAGGCAAGAATACTGGAGTAGGTTGCCATGCCCTACTCCAGGGGATCTTCCCCACCCAGGGATCGAGTCTGCATCTCCTGAGTCTCCTGCAATGCAGGTGGATTCTTTACTGCTGAGCCACCAGGGCAGCCCAGGGAATTGTTGACTCTACCTAAATTTTACTTGCTGCAAGAAAGGATTTGTGGAGATTGGGAATGACATATTTACAGATCTATGTATAAAATAGATAACTAATGAGAACCAGATGTACAAGCTGGGTTTCGAAAAGGCAGAGGAACCAGAGATCAAATTACTGACATTCATTGGATCATAGAGAAAGCAAGGGAATTTCAGAAAAACATCTACTTCTCTTCACTGACTATGCCAAAGCCTTTGACTGTGTGGATCACAACAAACTGTGGAGAATTCTTAAAGAGATGGGAATTCCAGACCACTTTACCTGCCTCCTGAGAAATCTGAACGCAAGTCAAGAAGCAACAGTTAGAACCTTACATGGAACAACTGACTAGTTCAAAATTTCGAAAGGAGTACAAGGCTGTATATTGTCATCCAGCTGATTTAACTTATATGCAATGTATATCACACGAAATGCCAGGCTGGATAAACCACAAGCTGGAATCAAGATTGCCAGGAGAAATATCAACAGTCTCAGACACGCAGATGATACCACTTTAAAGGCATTAAATGAAGAGGAACTAAAAAAGAGTCTCTTGATGAAGATGAATGAGGAAAGAAAAAATGCTGGCTTAAAACTCAACATTCAAAAAACTAAGATGATAGCCTCTGGTGCCATCATTTCATGGCCAATAGAAAAGGAAAAGTAGAAGCAGTGACAGATTTTATTTTCTGGGGCTCCAAAATCACTGTGGGATGGCGACTGCAGCCATGAAATTAAAAGACGCTTGCTCCTTGGAAGGAACGTTATGATAAACTTACACAGTGTATTAAAAAGCAGAGGCATCATTTTGCTGACAAAGTTTCACATAGTCAAAGCTACAGTTTTTCCAGTAGTCATGTATGAATGTGAGAGTTGGACCATAAAGAAAGCTGAGCACCAAAGAATTGATGCTTTCGAACTGTGGTGCTGGAGAGGACTCTTGAGAGTTCCTTTGACAGCAGAGAGATCAAATCAGTCAATCCTAAAGGAAATCGATTCTGATTATTCATTGGAAGGACTGATACTGAAACTGAAGCTCCAATACTTTGGCCACCTGATGCAAAGAGCTGACTTATTAGAAAAGACCCTGATGCTGGGAAACATTGAAAGCAAAAGGAGGCGAGGGTGGCAGAGGATGAGATGGTTAGATAGCATCACCAACTCAATGGGCATGAATTTTGAGCATACTCCAGGAGATAGTGAAGAACAGGGAAGCCTGGCATGCTACAGTCCATGGGTTTGCAAAGAATTCAACATGACTTGGCGACTGAACAACAACATATGAGAACCTATTGTGTAGCACAGAGATCTCTACTCAGTGCTCTGTGACGGCCTAAACAGGACGGAAATCCAAAAAAGAGGGGATATACATATACACATAGCTGATTCACTTTGCTGTACAGCAGAAACTAACATACATTGTAAAACAACTGTACTGCAATAAAAATTTTAAAAGGAAAGAAAGGACAGACTTGCGAGGCTGCTGCAAGGAGTGTGTTTAGTGGACAGCTTTCAATCCAAGTCCATGCTCAGAAGTCCATGCTTTTCCTGGGTGGCCGAGGCCAGTGACGGTATAGCAGGAGTCCTAGGGCCTGACAGTTTCTGTCTGATGTGGGACTATTCTTAAGAGTAATCTTTGCTCCAGGATTCCTGTTAGGTTGACTCGAGATTTTGTCAAATCTGCAAATTCTGCTTGCTCCATCCTGCTTCCACTCCCATTTTCACAGGCATTACCTCCAATAAACCTCTTTCATTCCTGTCTCAATATCTATTTCTGAGAAGAGCGAACTGACACACACGCTGAATTTAGAGCTCCTAAGGTGTGGCTCCTCCAAAGTATGTAAAATGACTGACCCAGGCATTTGTCTTTCTTTTTGCATCATTCAGGAAATGCATTTGACTGCTAATTAAGAGAGACTTAAAATAATGCTGACACAAGTAAGATAGTTGACAGGCCAAGTTGGTAAGGTGGCTCCACGGTGTCAAGAAAGTCTCAGCCTTCTAGGCACTCCTGCCAGTCAGGTGAATGAAACAATCTTGGACCGACTAGACTAGGCAAGTGGCCACTCAGTGACCCTAGATGATGCTACATGAAACAGAATTACTTAGTTATGCCTCTTCCAAAAACTGTGAAACATAACAAAAGGTAATTGTTTTAAATTACTGAATCTTAGGGTGGTTTGTTATATAGCAGAAGATAGCCAGAGCACATCTCCTAACTAATAGAGAGGAAAAAATTACCATAAAATCTTATATGTAATACCTTGATACAGTAGCATTTGGAAATTGTTACTTTCTTGCTTTATTTTTACATGCTGCCTGGTTTTTTCTTTTAAAGAAGTCTTCATACTCATGTTTGTATCTAGCTTTTTATCTTAAATATTCTCTTATGTATAACTGATTCACTTTACCATATACCTGAAACTAACAGGTTAGTTTTACAAAGCAACCATATGGAATTTTATATATATATATTTATATATATATATATTCTCTTATAAGCCTGTGCCCATTTGCCATGTAACTTTAAAGAGTCATAAAATGAGGAGACATACTTTTTATTATTATACAATTCACATACCATAAAATTCACTTTTTCAAGTGTAAAAGTTAGAATTTTCATAATGTAGTGTAACTACCACCACTATCTAATAATTCCAGACATTTTCATCACCCCAAAGAGAAACCATTAGCAGTCACTCCCCATTCCTAGACCCCAGCCATAACCCCCAGCCCCTGGCAACCAATAATCCATTACTCTATTTTATGTCTCTATGGGTTTTCCTACTTTGAACATTTCATATCAATGGAATCATATGGTATGTGGCTTTTGTGTCTAATTTCTTTCATTTAGTGTAACGTTTTTAAGGTTCACCCATGTTGTAGCACGTACCAGTACTTCATTCATTTTATGGCTATAATATCCTATTGAATGGGTACATTTATTTAGTTTATGCGTTTATTAGTTAATAGATATTTAGGTTGTTCCCACTCTATTATAAATAACACTGCTATAAACATCTACGTAAAAGTTTTTTGTGGGATACGTATTTTCACTTTTCATGGTTACATACCCAGGAATGGAACAGTGGCATCATATGGTAACTTTATGGTCAACTTTTTGAGGAACTGTCAAACTTTCCCGAATAGGATGCACTACTTAACAATTTTTCCACAACCTTACTAACAATTGTTCTTGTCCATCTTTATAATTACTAGCCATCCCAGTAGGTAGGAATTGGCATCTCACTGTGGCTTTGATTTGCATTTCCCTAAAGATCAATGATGTTAAGCATCTTTTTCTGTGCTTTTTTTGGCCATTTGTATATCTTCTTTGGAAAAATGTCTATACAAATCCTTTACACATTTCTTTAAATTTACTTTTCATTGAAGTATATTTGATTTACAATGTTGTGCTAATTTCAGCTGTATAGCAAAGTGATACATACATACATATACATTCTTTTTTAATATTGTGTTCCATTATGGTTTACAAATTTTAATCCAGAAATTTGTTTTTCAATTTAATGTGTTATAACTTCTGTTAGTTATAAGACTTGTTTACATATTCTTTATATATCCTGAATCTCTTATCAGATCTATGATTTGCAAATAGTCTCTCCCATTCTGTGAGTTGTCTCTTCACTTTCTTGATAATGTCCTTTGAAGCACAAAAGTTAATTTTTATGAAATCTAATTTACCTATTTTTCTTTGATTGTTTGAGCTTTTTGTGGCATAGCCAAGATATCGCTACCTAATCCAGGTCAAGAAGATTTACCCCAATGTTTTCTTCTATGACAGTTGTCTTCAACCTTTTTGGCACCATGGATCAGTTCCTGGAAGACAATTTCCCATAGACCAGGGTGGGTGGAAGAGATGGTTTTGGGATGATTCAAGTGCATTACATTTATTGTGCTCTTATTTCCAATCTAATACTGCCACTGATCTGACAAGATGTAACAGTCCACAACCCAGAGTTTGGGGACCCCTGTTCTAAGAATTTTATAGTTTTAGCTCTTACATTTAGGTCTTTGATTTATTCTCATTTTTATCTATACTGTGGAAGTGATTTTGAATCTTGTTTGTCAAATGGAGATGGAATAAAGAGACTTTCATATCAAACAGGAATGGTTAGATGTGGGAGAGTGACACATATGTTCTGAGAAGCAATGAATTCAGCATGGCCAGAGCCTAAGTAAGGCACACAGAGAATATGTTGGGAGTTGCAGTGAATAACCAGGGGCATACCAAAAGACAGTGAGGTGTAGGAACCTTCTTTCTCCCATATTCTCCATTACCTTATCCCCAAGCAAACACAAATATAAGTTAAAAAAAAAAGTGTGCCAGCTAGAAACGTAACTTTGGACAAGCCTCCCATCCTTTTCATCTCCTCTTCCAACCTGACTGCCTCTCCAATGTAGAAATTCTAGACTTTCTATTGTTAAAAACATTCAATGGAGAGGTAGCTTTTTTTTTTTTTTTCTGTAGGCCAGCAGACATAACTGATGGCTCTTAAGCAGGGGAGCAACATGGGACTTGGGTTTTCAGAAACAAAGGTAGTGAAAGGTGCCACTTTCTCAGCCTTTTTCTAGTACCTAAGTTAGAGATTCACATGCATGATACACTATGGGCTATCACACTGATCAGCTGCACTTATGCACAGTTCCTGGTGCCCTAGGGTGCAGGAAGCCATGAACTGAAAACATAAAATAGAATGAGCAAGATTGGTGATTGACTGGGTGCAGCCAGATAAGGATTCTGATTTTAAGACTGGACACCTGAGTGAGTCCTGGGGCCAGTGTTAAGGACAGAGAGCGTGGATAAAGGCAGGTTTATTTGGGGGAATGGAGTGGATGCATATATTTTTGAACATGTTGAGCTGAAGTGCCTGAGGGACACCCAAACAACTGTATCTAGTATACGTACTAGTGTGACCCTGGAAGTCAAGAGATCTGCAATGAAGATGTAAATTTGGGAATTAGTTAATATATGAAAAAGGACACCCTCACTCAGGAAGCAGGGAAGATAAGCTAGGTCCCAGGCCTGGAAGCGGGAGGAAATAACAGAAGTAAGAGTTCAGCTCCTTAGCAGGAACCTTGTTCTGAAGCAGGTATTTCATAGTCTTCCTTCGAAGCTCTTGTGAACCAGACCCGACACAGCCATTAGTCTTCTGTACTACTTCCCTCTCTGTTTCCTGCCAGGCTTCTCACCATTTGTTCCCTCAGCTCACCAGACATCCTACCTATGCTCTGCCTTCATCCAACTTCATCCAACTTACAGAAAAGCTGCTCTGTTCTAGGTTCTGATCATATAGTAGTGACCAGAGTAACATCGGGAGAATGCAATGGCAACCCACTCCAGTACTCTTGCCTGGAAAATCCCATGGGCGAAGGAGCTTGGTAGGCTGCAGTCCATGGGGTCGCGAAGAGTCAGACATGACTGAGAGACTTCACTTTGACTTTTCACTTTCCTGCACTGGAGAAGGAAATGGCAACCCACTCCAGTGTTCTTGCCTGGAGAATCCGAGGGACGGGGGAGCCTGGTGGGCTTCCGTCTATGGGGTCGCACAGAGTCGGACACAACTGAAGCGACTTAGCAGCAGCAGCAACAGCGGAATAACATCCCTATCTCAAAATGTTTAGATTCTAGTGAAGGGGACAGAGAGGCCCAACTAAACATACTAGAGGGAGATGGGACTTCCCTGGTGGCTCAGCAGTAGAGAATCCACCTGCAATGCAGGACACATGGTTCCCCTGAAGAATAAAATGGCAACTGACTCCAGTATTCTTGCCTGGGAAATTTCATGGAAAGAGGAGCCTGGTGAGCTATAGTCCACAGGGACACAAAAGATCAGACACAACTGAACGACTAAACAATTAGAGGAAGATAAACGCTATGAAGAAAAAGAAAGCAGAGCAAGGGTATGTAGAGTGATTCAGGTGGTATCATGATAAATAGGACAATAAAGACTCATCTGCAGAAGCAACATTTGGGTAGAGATCTGAATGATGTGGGCAAGTTTGAGGTGAAAAGGGGATGGCTAGAACAGAATGGTGAAGCAAGGAAACAAGGAACTAAATCATGTACGTCTCTATAGGGCAAAGTAAGGAGTCTAGCTAGCTTTCATTCTGTGTGACATGAGCTCACTGCGGAGAGGAGTATTGAGTAGAGGAGGGATACAATCTAACTTCGATCTTAACAAGATCCCTCTGGCTGCTGTGTTGAGAATTATGGAGACAAAAGCAGAGGTAGAAGGGCCTTCTAGGAGGCTGTTTCAATAATTCTGGGTGGTTTGTTGTAGGGCAGAGGTGGAGATGGCGAGAAATGATCAGATTCAGGATACAGTCTACACTTGAAAAGGATAGAATTTTGCAGTCAGAACAGATACAGGTCTGAGTGAGAAGTCCCACTATTGTAAGGATGAACAGTTGCGTGGCAAGATTAGGTTTAGAGGGGAAATCTTCAGACACACAAACTTGCCAATTAAACATTCAACTAAAGATGCTGAAGAGGCTGTGGATATCCCCTGACATATAAGTAAAGAAAGGATTTGGCAGCTGTTTAGCCATCAGCCACTGTAGTCACCCCCAACTGTGCACCCTGAGGGAATTCAGAATGGAGAAAAGGTTTACTAACATTAAAGAAATGATTTCAATGAGCCCAGACTCCAACTTCTTCCCATACAAAGAAAAGTGTTGAATTCATTAACTTGAGATGTCTGGTTTTTCTTTAAGAGTAATCTTTTGATGTTAAACTACCTGGGTTTGTTGTTGTGCTGTTTTTCAAGAACTCCTATATATCCTGGCTCCTCCCTTACTTCTTCCCAGCAGTCCCTCAGAGCTGAGAGGCTATCTCTAGACTTAAGTCCTCAGCAAACCCTCCCGGAAGAAAGCACAATTCTCACGCTTAGGTTGAGCTTTTTTTTTTTTTTTTTTTAAGGTTAACAGTGCTATGGCTACAATGAATCCAGAGTTCACAGAACTGAACAAAACTGCAGCCAGTAGGATTCGGTCTGTGAGAAATGGTACTGAAAGCAATGAGAACCATTTGAAAGCTTTGGACAGAATCCCACGTCTGAACAGCGAAGGGGAGTAGAGGGGAGACTCGCTGCGTGACAGATGCTGTAATGACGGCTCCATGAGGGGCGCAGTTGCTTCCAAAGGAAAATGACCAGGTCTCAGAGGTGCTCACCAAGAGCTTCGAGGCACGTTGGAACTTTCCAGCTAGAGGGATCCGCTTTTGCAATGACACCGGACTCAGGACGGGTTTCAAAGGGTCTGGAAATGGCGTAGGCCACAGCGGAGGTCAAGAAGACCGCGCGCGGCGCCACGCCAGCCCACAGTATCCTTACATTCCGAGGCTCCTGGCCTCTCCCTGGATCTCCTCTCAGGCCTCGGGGAACGACAGCGACACACCAGGCCAGCCACACTGCTAGGACTTCCAAGGCCGCGAAGGAGCCCTGAGCCACTGGCGGCCAGACGAGTCTCGCGAGAGCTCGGCCTCCCCGTCCAGCATGCCCCGCGCCGCCGCCGCTGCCGCCGCCGCCGCCGCCGCGCCGCGGCTTGAGGGCGGGAGGCTGGGGGAGGGTAGCGGAGCCGGCGCCGCCGCCATGTTGGGTCTGAGGCGGCTGCTGTAGGCGCCGACGGAGCAAGTGGGCGAGCGGAGCGGCCACAGCGGCGTGGGATCTGCCTCTCTGCGAGCGGCCGGGAGCGGCGGCGGCGGCGGCGCCATGAGCGGGGGCACCCCTTACATCGGCAGCAAGATCAGCCTTATCTCCAAGGCGGAGATCCGCTACGAGGGCATCCTCTACACTATCGACACCGAGAACTCTACCGTAGCTCTCGCCAAAGGTATGTCGGGGCGGGCCTCGGGGTGGGAAGGCGGGCCGAGCGCTCGGGGCTGCGCCGAGCTCTCGGCTCGCGACCTCCTCGTTCCCTCCCTGCTCCCTCCCCGCTCCACCGTCCTCCTTGGGGGGCCGCTCCCTTCCCTCGGTCCCGGCCCCGGCGTCGCGGGCCGGGCCGGGCCGCAGCCTCCCCGGGGCTCCCAGGCTTCCGCCTTCAATCCGGGGACTAAGGACCGTGGCCGGGGCGGGCGGGGCAGCCCTGAAGTCCGAGAACGGGCCGAAGAACACAGAGATACGCGTCTTCCAACTCCTAAATTCGGTGGTTCTGTCTTAACCACCAAACAAAGCCTGAGTATTCAAAGAATTTTTCCGCCCAGCCTGAGTTTAAAGCTCTGATTTGCTGATTTTCCAGCACCCATTTTCTCGCGTTTTTAATTTCAATTCGTTGCATATTCCTCAGTTGAACTTTAAGTAATGTGCCCAAACTTTGGGTTTCCCCTGCGACGCAGACGGCCTCGAAATGCCATTGGTACCTGGAGCAGATCACATCCCACTTGTTTCCTGTGTGGTATTTACCTGTTAAACCGGAATCCTTCTCCAAACCTGTTGTGCAACCATGTCTTTTCAAATGTTCGCTGCTCTCCTTTCGGCCTTGTTTTTGGAAATCCGGTGGGAAGAAGGGTGCCAGCTTTTTCCGGGTCCCTTGTTCCCAGGGTAGATCTAAGTGGCCAGTGGGAGCTGACCGACCCCCGTGGAGGCTCTCTGGGGTCGGAGAGGAAGGTGTCCACCCCAAAGTACGTACCATCGCCCAGTCTTGGGGGTTTTGTTTCCGTTCACAAGTCTGGGTTTTTGTTCCGCTAGGAAACCAGGAAGAAAATAAACTTTAGCTCCTGATCTTAAAAGAAACCTCACAAGTTTTGGGAACATGTAGGAGAGGGAAGCAAGATAACTAAGGTCATTTTCGCAGCACATCCGGGAGAGTTATAGAAAGAATAGCATGGTAAGGAGAAAAGTCCGGCGATAGGAAGAAAATTTTCTAAATCTGTTTTTAAGAACAAGATTAGTCTTTGACCGATAGGAGAGTCATTTCGCGGTATCACGCAAATATTTAAAGATACTTTTTGGATTCCCTGGTACATCCTTTTTTAAAACACTCTTGTTGGGACAAATTTTCTATCTAGGTAGGGAGTCTTAAAATTATTTTCTCTAAATTTTCTTTCCTCTCCTCTCCCACCTGTCCCCCCTCGCCCCGCGTGCGTATTTAGCTGTATAGTTTTAATTTTTATGGTTTTGTGGAATTGTGAAAAGGGCCCTCTGAAGTTTTTGATGAGAGCCACATACAAGCTGAAAACAGTATTTCTCATTAAAGTGGTTTAATAGTTTTTTTTGTTTTTTGTTTTTTTAAAGCATTGTTTGGCCCAATCTGGCTTTTAAGGTTTCTTGCCAGGTTAGTGACTTATCAGTGAGTTGGCTGTGGTACCTTACTCTAACCCTTACAAAGAAAAGAACCTATGCATTTTTAAGATTTTTTTTGTATTCATTAGTCTTTTTAAAAAAAAAAAAAACCTGTAAATACTTTCTTTTATGCAAGAACCTAAGAACATCTATATAGCAATGAAAAGTTTTTTTTTTTAATCATTGATTTAATTTATGTCTGTTCTTATTATGGCTTTGATGTGTAATCCCATGTACGTAATATATTCTTTTTTTCTAAAGAAATTTGAGTTGTTGAATGTATAACAGAGGTTTGGGAATTGTGTTTGCAAAAATTGGAGTTACCAAATGTGGATATTATTCTGCTTAGCAGTTTCTAATCTAAAACTGCTTTGTAACTGTCCAGTAAACAACCAGGTACTTATTTCAGATTTCAGAATTAGAAGTGGGAAGTTTGGTGTTAAGATTTTAGAATTTACGTGATTTGTTAAGTAATTTGATAACCGAAATTCCACCTTTTTCAAAATTTGGATGAAGAGTGACAGTCTAACGGATGAAACCAAAAGTTTATTCATGGATTTTAGAATACAGTGTGTTTAGAATACAGTATGTATTTGCATTTAGAGATCCTTGCTAACTCTTTTTAAACTATGAATTGAGTTATTTCTTTAACATTCTTAGAATTCTATTTAGGACGTTAATCCTTTTCCCCTTTAGAGAGAGGTTTTTTTTCCCCCCTCAGTGTGAAATATAACCACACATGTTGTAAAGATACATGGATAAAAATGAAATATTTTTAAACAAAGGTCCTTGTAACTGCCACCCAGGGAAAGACAGGCTTTGCCAACATCCCACAAGCCTCCCACCCCTGCATCTTCCCGTCAACAACTGCTGCCTTCTTAAGCTAGATAGAAATGTTATTCTGACATTGATTGTTTTATCACTTAAGTTACATCTCTGAATGATAAGAGTTTGTCCCTGTTTAAACTTTATATAAATGTAATCATGTTGCATATATTTATTTTGGCTTTTATTGTGACATAGTATTCCATCATGCATATAACTTGTTTATCTGTTTCTCCTGTTACTTTGGATATTCTGAAGCTATTCAAATTGTTTAGTTTTTAGCAATTATGAACAATACCTTTGTGTTTGAGTTTACTGATACATGTTTATGTAATTTTCTTTATGCTATGTACTTTGAATTGCAAGATCGTGGGGAGTATGTCTTTATTATATGATGAAAAACTTTTCCAAATTAATTGTTTACTAATTTTTATTTCAGTCATTAGTAAAGTATATGAGAGTTATAGTTCCACATCTCTCACCAACAGTAATACTTGTAACTACCACTTTTATCAGGTATTTTAGTTCTATCCAATCAGGTATTTTAGTTAGTATCAGGTATTTTAGTTCTATCCAATCTTACCACTTTTATCAGGTATTTTAGTTCTATCCAATCAGGTATTTTAGTTAGTATCAGGTATTTTAGTTCTATCCAATCTGGTGGGTATGTATTTGTACCTGGTTTTAATCTTCCTGATTACTAGTGAGGTAAACACCTTTTCATATCTTGGTCATTTGGATTTCATCTTTCATGAAATGCCTTTGAAATCTTTTGCCCGTTTTCCTGTTGAGATGCATGTTGTTGTTTTTCTTGAGTTCAGTATTCAGAATATGAATCTTTTACTGGATGTATCTGTTGCAAGTATCTTTTCCCATTTAATAGTTTCTTTTGGTGAATAGAAGTTATTCCTTTTATTGTAAATATGTTACCACTGTTTTCCATTGTGACTAGTGTTTCTTGTCCTTTTTTTTTTTTTTTTTAAGGCACTTTTCCCTACCCCAGGGTCAGGGACTGACTTTGATTATCTTTTCAAAACTTTTCTATTTTGCCTTTTCACATTTAAGCCTATAATGCCCCTGTAATTGATTTTGTGTATGTTGTGAGGTATTTAAATCTTTAAATTTGGTAAGGAAGTCACTTGGCTTATATGGTCCAGATTATAATTTAGGTTCTTTACTTGGATATTACTTACAATTTAAATCCATCTGAAACTATAAAATAACTCGATATTTTGGGCTAGCTCTCTTTGATGTAGTATATAATTATGATGACCATATGGCCTGTTTTGCCCTGGTGGAAAGTCCTTGTTTGTGCCTGTTATTTTGGCTAAATTGTTAAAACATCCTTTTTCTCTCTTGAAATTCTTGCAGTTTGGATAATAAATTGTATGGTACCACTGTATGTAATCAAAAGCCCAGTGCCAGAGGTACTGCCAGATAGGTGTTTTCTTTTATTTCTGCTAGAGATTTCACAGACTAGTTTTAGTTCTGTGAAAGTGAAATTGAGATAAGTTTGATGAACTTTGATACATTGGAATCTTCTAAATCAATATCAGGAAGTTTTAAGGGCAAGTAAGGGAGAATTTAATGTCAGTATAAGTATTTTAATAGATAATCTGGATTGTTGTTTTTTTCTTGAGGTCTTTATCAGAGGTCTGAGTTTTTTTTTCTTCTAGTACTGATTATGACCTACACGTAATCATCTTTGTTTATTTGCATGTGTTTATTGTCTCCACCTTCCAACCCCACATAGAGTCTGAGCCCCTGGGATTAACAGATATTTATTAAATGAATGAATAAATGAAAGTTATTTAGCATTTTAGTTTATTAATCTTATAGAAGTCTCTTGGGGATATCTCCAAATTCCATGTTTTCAGTTTTATCTCTTTAAAATTAAAATACATAAAGTATGTTCCCTCCACCAACAGTAAGAAATTTTGGAGAATGGAAATATAAGAGAATAAAATCTTTTTTCTTTTGGCTGTGCTGGGTCTTTCTGTGCACGGGCTTTCTCCAGGTACTGGGAACAGTACTACATGGGCTTCTCATTGCAGTGGCTTCTCTTGTTGCAGGGCACAAGCTCGAGGTGCATGGGCTTCAGTAGTTGCAGCTCACAGGCTCCAGAGCACACGCTCAGTAATTGTGGCATATGGGCTTGGTTGCTCTGTGACATGTGGAATCTTCCCAAACCAGGCAGATTCTTATCCACTGTACCACCAGAGAAGTCCAGGATAAAATCTTAAGACATGCATGATATAAATGACATTATTGGGGAGACAGTTTTTCACCTTATGGCTCAAGCTCAATTATAATTTTCATTTAATTAAAGGAAGAATCAGTTCAGATTGTTTGAGGGAACTGCAAGTGATGATGTGCATCAGTAGGCTGTAGGATGCTTCCAATTGTACATGCACTTGTATTTGTGAATATGACACCCAAACACATAATAGATCCTGGATACCAAGAGATTCCCCACAGAATGGAAGCTTTGTAAAGGCATGGGTTTTGTCTCATTCATTGCTCTGTCCTCAGCAGCTGGAATAGTGCCAGGCTCAGAGCAGACCCTTGATAAATATTTGAATAAATGAAAGGATACTTACAGCTTTTGAAGGTTTCTCATTGTGGAAATCTCAAAGTTGGAGGAAACTCACATACCTTTATAAGCATTATATATGTGGATTTTTAAAGTATTTAAGTAAAATAGACTCAGTTCAGTTCAGTCACTCAGTCGTGACTCTGCGACCCTATGGACTGCAGCATGCCAGTTCCCTATCCATCACCGTCTCCTGGAGCTTGCTCAAACTAATGTCCATTGAGTTGGTGATGCCATCCAACCCATCTCATCCTCTGTTGTCCCCTTCTCCTGCCTTCAATCTTTCCCAGCGTCAGGGTCTTTTCCAATGAGTCAGTTCTTCAGGTGGCCAAAATAGACTAAATAGACTAACGTGAGTAAAATTCATATCTAACATGCCTTTAGCTAACTGTACCTGGTTAATAAACCCTTAAAATGAAAATCATGTTGCCATTGAATTAGGAAAAGAGACTTTGTGAGGAAGAATAATTTTATAAGCCAGCCGCTTTTAAAACAAACAGTTTGTTCTTAGAGAATGAAGTGATTGGTGGAGGAATATAAAAGTGGGTAAGTTGGTAATGGTTTATATTTCCCATTGGCATAGCTTACTCACCTCTTGATTGTTAATTATCCACATAGTCATAAACTCCAGAGAGAGTGGGAGAGCTTGTACTGGATGAAATGCCTGTGAAGTGCTTTATTGATTTCTTGCCTTCTCTCTGATTTGGGGATCTGAATCTAGCAATTCACAAAATCACTACTTAGAAACAGCAAAGATCTAGGGAAATTTAATGCTGCAGTTTCTTTTGGTTGCCCTGTTTAGTGAGATTGCCAGAACTTGGAGCCTTGGAAACAGTTTGTTGTTGTTGCATAGTCCACAGAAATTCTTGGTAATTCTGAGAGTCTCAGGTCAGGTGCCAGAAACTAACTGTACATTTTCCAGTAGAGTAAGAAAAGCCATGGCTTTCTTTTTCTTTCTTTCTTTTTTAAAAAATATTTATTTTTTTTTATTTGGCTGCACCAGGATCTTCAGTCTTCTTTGCAGTCTGCAGGGTTTTTAGTTGTGGCATGTGGGATCTAGTACCCTAACCAGGGGTCAAACCCAGCCTCCCTGCATTGGGCACTCAGGGAAGCCACTGGACCATCAGTGATGTCCCAAGACATGACTGTCTGAATTGGAAGTAAAGAAAACAACATAAAGCCTGAAGAAAATAATAGTAGAAGAAAAGAAATAGTGAGAGTAAAGAGATCTTACCCGTGTGGCGTAGCAAGAGTTTTGTATTTAACTCAGTGCCAAAGTAGTAATAGCAGTAACTGTAGATGGTTTAACTTGAATTTATTACTCCATGAAAGAAGGTGCTCTCTATAGGAGCAATTTACATTTTATTTTCTCTGTGATACTTTAAAGTAGTACTTCAGTTAGCCATTTTAAAAACTGGATATCAGTGAAGTAAAATTTTTAATGGATCAAGTGTGAGTTAGGCTGTGAAGTATTTTACTCACAAAGATTTATTCTAGTGTTGTGGAGTGTTTGTTTTTGGAAGCAAATGTGACCTAAAAGGCCAGTTGGAAAACTTGGTAGTGACCTTGGACAAGTAATTTAATCTCAGCTTTAACTTTATATTTTAAGGTAAGGATAATGACGTGCATTCTCAGAATTAAATGAGATAATACCAGAAGTGAACTAGTTTGTTACAGTGCTTAATAGAGTAGCTTTCTCATTGTTATTTCCAACCACTATCTCCATCTTTGTCTAGGTAACCCATCTTCATCAGTCATTCAGATCTGCTGTAGCCTACAGTCTGTTGAACTTACTACCTTTCATTGACCTACACTCTCCTTATAGCTTTACCACCTGTTTTAATTCCATGAGGAGTTGTTACAGTCAGAACAGAGCTTATACTGTCAACCCTCTCCCCCCCCCCCACCCCCCACACTTTCTTGTACAAACTTCACAGCCCTGATGATATCAGCACAGACATGCTGGCCAGTTTGACTGTACATTTATGTTCACTAAGCCCAGAAGTCGTGGTTACTTCCCATATATTATATATATTATATATTCTTAGTCCATTCATTCCGGTTTTGTACATGACCATTCCATTCCTTGTTTTCCTCAGACTTCTATCATCTCTTCCCTCATTTTCACTTTCAGCCTGTGAACCTTGCTGCTTATTTATTTGAGGAGAGAATAGTAAACAGAAGAGAGTTTTGCTCAACTCATCCCACATGTACCCAGTAACCTGCATCTGTCCCAAACCTCTCCTTTTCTCTGTTTAGATAAACTGTTCTCTCCTAAGGCCACCCATGCATTTGTGCAGTAGGTTTCATCCCCTCTTGATGATTCAAGGACATTGCTCCAACAGCCTCTCCTGCATATTCAGTTTCTCCTTCTCTACCAGACCCTTCAGTCTACTCACAGATATGCCGTTATTTCACCCACCTTAAAAACAGCAGCAGCAGCAATAACAAAAACAGTGCTATTCTTAATGCAGTTACTCTTTTCTATCTACTGCCCCATCTCTCTCCTTCCATTTACACCGAAACTCCTTGAAGAAGTTGTCTGTATCAAGGTTGCCAAAGATTTCCATGTTGCCAAATTCAGTGGCTGGTTCTTAGCCTCAGTCTACTTGACTGATCAGCAGTATACTGCACAATCGATCTCTCTTGCTTCTAACCATTTTTTCACTTGGTGTCATCCTAGTTTTCTCTTAGACCTCACTGTCTCCTTTGTGATTCTTCAACTCCTAATCCTCCCATTGTTGGAGGATGCCAGGGCTTAGTTCACATCTTCACTCTCTTATTCTCTTCCTCTTTTTTCTTTTCTGTTGTTTACAGATTATTTCCTTGTTTTATCATGTGCACTCTTCTCTTGATTTCGTTCTGAATTTCATGACTTCAGATGCTGTCTGTAGATTATTATCTCCATCCTGCACCTCTCCTGCAGACTCCTGGTTTGTGTATCCATTGGCTTCCTTAATATTTCCACCTGGAAGGATGTCTACTAGGCACCTCCCATTCAGTATGTCCCAAACCTATTTTTTCATCTAGTCCTTTCCTTCTAATTGAATGACAGCTTATTCTTTTAGTTGGTTAAGATAAAAAAATCTTTGCGTCATCCTTAAATTTCTCTCACAGTACATGTTTCTGATCTTGTCAACTAATTCCAGGATATATGCAGAATTTTACTTCTTAACCACCTCTGCTACTTTACTACTTTGCATTATCTCTATCCAGTCTATTCAGAGACATGCAGGGGTTCCTGTTTCTTGTTTGCCACGTTGACTTCTTAGTTGGTTCTTTTCCCCTCAGTTTTGCATAAGTGCATCTTTGTCATTAAAAAAAAGGGGGGATGTATGGGTGGCGAATTTTCTTAGTGAACCTGTGTTTTTCTTGATTGCTTGATTGGCTATTATTATGAATTCAGATTGTTTTTTCATATGGACATTTTAAATTATTGGATTATTGTATTCTAACATTCTGGTGTTGCTGATGCCAATTTGATTCTCATTTTTCTCTCTGGATGTTCTTAGAGTTTAGAAATGTTGCCACACTGGCGTGTATTTTTCCTGAGTGGTTTCAGTGGGCCTTGTAAATCTGAAGACTCAACTTTCTTTAACCTAGTAAATTTGCTCTCTTTGTCTAACTCTCAGATTAGTTTCTCTTTCACTCCTGTGTTTTTTGTTTTATTTTTTAACTACTATTGGATGAAGTTATTTTTAATTAATTTCCTTTTTAAAATATTTTTATATCTCTGTCTGTTGGTTATATCTTCTGGAGATTAAAATACAAAACCAACCATAAGGAAGAACACCCAACAAAGCAGCTTAGAGGGTTGAGGCTAAATTTAGACTGCAAATTGGACATGCTTTTCCTTTTTCTTCCTGTTTATACGTCTTAACTAAAACTACATGAGAAGGCATTTTTTAAAACACGTAAACCCATAAAAGACAAAGTAGATTTGGAGAGGGGACAGCAGCAACAAAATTTTGAAGGGTGAAAAAAAAGTTTTTGTCTTTTGAGTTTAAATATCTTCTTAGCAGAATTTAGCTGCAGACTAAGGAGGCAGTGGGTAAAGCCAAGAAGTAAACCTGATTTGCACCCAAACTAAAAGTCTTAGGAATTGGCAGCATCATATGCAATGAAAACAAGGACTATAGTAATTGGGTGAAGATAGAGGTTAGAACTGGAAGATTAACTTGAAATGTGTTTCAACAGTGGTCAGTTTTCCAAAGCCCCTTTGGCATTTCCCACATCTGGATAGCTACTTCTCTCTGATCCTGGAACTCTGGTGAGGGTAAACGAGATTCTGGAGAAACCTCAGTACATTTAGGAGCAGAGGTACCTACCACGCCAAAGACAGCATGGAGCACAGGGGGCATAAGGGAAGCTTGCACGTGCCTGGAGCTTACTATATCCAATCAGGAGAATTGCCGAGCACCTTTTATGACTACATGTTAGACCCTGTGCTATGTGCTAGGAAATCAAAGAGCCACAGAGACAAGGTTCTTGAGGACTCAGCAGCTAAGGTAGGGCCTGACAGATAGTCACAGTTAGCCACAGGAAGAGGATGTCTAGGAAGAAGTGTCCAATCCTAGGTCACGGGGAGTTTTGCAGTCTGTCAGAAAAGTGAACACGCAAAGTCCCAGACTCTTGTCCTGACCAGCCACAACACTATGCAGTTTGCTTAAAGGTTGGACCACGCTAGTTATCATTTAGGTCTTCAGGTCAGCCAAGTTCCTTCAGATTTGGGCCCTTGACTGGAATGTTCTTCCCTTACTCCTTAGATGGCTATTGAAGAACTGGACAAAGCAACAGATTGAGAACAAAGTCACAAAGGAAAGAGAGCCAAAGCTCTGGAAGGCTCAAGTCCCAATGAAAATGTGTCAAATAACACTCAAGCCCTCCCTCCCCTTTTATTTTTCTTCCCCTGCTCCATTTATCTTAGTTTATTCAGTTTGTCATTTGAATAGCACGCTAACAAGTCTGAGTTTTTCTTGGTTGGTTGTAAAGTAAAAGTGAAAGTTGCTCAGGCGTGTCTAACTCTTTGCAACCCCATGGACTATACAGTCCATGGAATTCTCCAGATCAGAATACTGGAGTGGGTAGCTGTTCCCTCCTCCACGGGATCTTCCCAACCCAGGGATCAAACCCATGTCTCCTGCATTGCAGGCGGATTCTTTACCAACTGAGCTATCAGGTGGGTTGTAAGGAGCCCTGGAAAGTTTTTAGCCAATAAAGTGATTTGTCAGAGTCCAGCTGTAGGATCTTTATGCTGACAGCATTGTGCAAAAATTGTGAGTGAGGGACAATTTGAGCTGACAATATTGAATGACGGTACCTATAATGATTCCTAGCCACCAAAATTAGGAAAGGAGCAAGAGGGAATCAGCTTTATCCTTCTAGATGCTACTTGAGTAGCCTCACCCCTTCAAAGCCTTCCCCAATTACCCTAGTCAGAAACCGTATATTGCATCTTCTGTGTTTGCAGTTTATCTTCTGTTTTCTTTTTGTGCTTAGCAAACTTTTCTTATTTTTTGCTATAGACTATTTTTCAGCATCTTTCCCCCCTTGTGTCCTTTGTACTTAACAAATTAACTGTTGATAACATGAAGGATTATTATTTCTGAAAAGTCTCCTTCGTCAGAAAATGTGTGGTTGAACTTGACATTTTATTATTTTTTTTTTTGAACTTGACATTTTATAGAAAAGGACACTATGATAAATGAAGACGGTATTGAGGATATTTTATTCTCTCAGATTAGTAATAGTATTAATAATAAGTAAGTTAATATGTAATAATAAGTATTAATAATTCAGTTCAGTCACTCAGTCATGTCTGACTCTTTGCAACCCCATGAACTGCAGCACACCAGGCCTCCCTGTCCACCACCAACTCCCAGAGTTCACCCAAACCCATGTCCATCGAGCTGGTGATGCATACTTTTGCTTTATAGAACTGTTTCAGCATCTCTCCTGTTTGCCATTTCAAAAAAGTCCTAATTTTTGTGTTTTGCATTACCACTGCTGTTGTTTTGCATCACCATCTGAATTATCAAAGTGCCTTTTGGTTTTAGTATTCTCTCTTCATGGCACTCTTTCTGAATTCTTAGTCTAGTCATTATTTCCTTGTACTCAGTCTGAAGTGCTAATGGTTGAACAAAGAAAGATATGTCTTGAGTAAATCTGCACATATTAATAATCCACTGGGAGGAAGCAAGTGAAGTTGCAAGGTCTCAAATCTATAATCATGGAAGGTGACATTGGGCTGAAAGAAATGTAGAAGTCTTTCTTCCCCCAAAACTGAGGAAGAGGGGAGAAAATGAGTGAAGATATGAAATGTATTAATGAAAAGGATGAGATCATTTGGAGTCTTTTTAGTCAAAGAGGAGTTTACTTTCACTTTTAGAATTAAGTGATAAGGAGTTGGTTTTAAGAATATGTTTGAAAAGGTGAGAGGAAAGTTATCTGGACCATGAACTCTGTTATCTTAGAGTCACCAGTGACTAGCATGTGACAGCGCTGAAGAGATTGAGAATACTGCAGAGAGGTCAATAGTCAAGTCTGTTGGGGAGGACAGGTCTGAAGTACGTACAAGAAGGGATTACAGAGACCAGAGACAGATGATTTTATTTAGTGCAGTATTAGTCCCTAACAGAAAGTAGTGTGGATAACGGTGAAGAATGGACCAAAGCAGAGAGTACAAGGTGTGCAAAAAGTGGAGGCTTGCAGCTACAAGCTGTGACGTGATTCAGAGAGCAGCCCTGTGGGATCTTATATTTTAAATCTCCTCACCCAAATAAAAAAAAATCCGGAGCCTATTTACCACTATCCTGCTCTCAGGGTCTGTGCGTACTGTGTTGTAGAAGAGATAGTTTAATAAATGAAGATCTTTTAATATTTAATTAAACCTTGTGTTAAACCCTTATATAACAGCTTATTCCAGATATGTAGTGTTATCAAATAGTTTCAGCAAGAGTTTGTATAGCATACTGGATATGCACTAAGAACTGTACTTAAAGATAAATGTAAGGAAAATAAAAATACCAAGTGGAGCTTTTTGTTTGTTTGTTTTTAGATTTACTTTTTTTTAGCTGTGATGGGTCTTTGTTGTTACACACAGACTTTCTCTAGTTGCAAAGAGCAGAGGCTACTTTCTTGTGGAGCATGAACTCTGGGCCCATGGGCTTAGTTGCTCCATGGCATGTGGGATATTCCCAGATCAGGGATTGAACTGATGTCCCTTGCATTGTAAGGCAGATTCATAACCACTGGACCACCAGGGAAGCCCCCAAATGTAGCTTTTCAGCACTTCCCCCCAACCCCCATTTGATGCTTATATGCTGGATTTTTTTTTTTAATCCATGTGCTGTGCTTTCTGTTTTCCCATCCTATTGATGTCCAGCTGTTACTTCTTTTTGCTGTAAATAGTCATTTTCCCATTTTATTCTAAGTAGGTTTATTGTGTAGTTTAATTCAATTCCTTTGGTATTAAACAGTGCTCAGTAATTTTGGAAATAGCTTACTTAATAGCTTTTTCCACTGTGAAATTTATTCAAGAAATATTCAAATGTCAGCACTATTCAGGGCACTGTGTTAGCTACTTGTGTTAATTGCAGGGATACAAATCTTCGTCCTGAAGATCTTTCGGTTTTAAAAGAGGTCACTAGATACAGAGGTAGAAGGCTGAATGATTTTTAAAGGAAGAATATGTCAGCAGCACCTGGGAGTATTGCTGGGGGTTGTGTGGTAGCTGGTGTCATGTCACTTTGCCTGTCCGACTCTTTGCGACCCCATGGACTGTACCCCGCTGGGCTCCTCTGTCCATGGGGATTCTCCAGGCAAGAATACTGGAGTGGGTTGCCATGCCCTTCTCCCAACCCAGGGATCTAACCAGGTCTCCTGCATTGCGGACGGATTCTTTACCCTCTGAGCCATGAGGGAAGCCCACCTGTGGCCAGGCCACAGTGCCCAGATATTTGGTCAGATATTCTGGATGTTTCTGAAGGCTTTTTTTTTTTTTAACCAGATTAATATTTAAATTATTGTACTTTAAGTAAAGCATATTTGCTTCCCCATGATGTGGGATGTGGGTGGGCCTCATCCAGTCAGGTTGAAGGTCCTAATAGAACAAAGACTGACCTCCTCTGAGCCAGAAGGAAAGAATTCTACCAGCAAACCACCTTTGGACTCAAACTGCAACTCTTCTCCAGGTCTCCAGCCTGCTGGCCTACTCTGCACATTTTGGATTTTCACATGAGCCAATTTCTTAAGTCTTGTGTCTATATATGTGCATTCTGTTGGTTCTGTTTCTCTGCAGAACTGTGATGAATATAAGTAGTATCTAAGCTTGAAATTTAGGATAGGTCACGTGTGGGGAGGAGCTTTGGTGGAGGACAGAAAACTTGGTCTGTGTATGGAAATAATGAGCTTGGTTTGAACTTGTGTTTGGATAAGTGATTGGGGCCAGGTCTTACAATTGATACTTGAGAGGAATTTTAATTTTAAGACTACTTCATAAATGTTATTATGGATTTCCATTTGAACTTAGTTTCCCAACTTACTTTTGGACATTTCTTGAATAATCAACCTTTTGTTTATTGCTGTCACAGTTTAGTATCCAGGAGACTTGTTTCTCTTGTTTATCAATCAGTATCAGAGCCTAACTTATAATTTTTAGTTTGTGTCCAAAAGTTGAGGCTTTTGGAAAATATTAATGTCATTTTGATGGTGCCAACTACATTTCATTTCAGTTCAGTCATGTCCGACTCTTTGCGACCCCATGAACTACAGCACACCAGGCGCCCGATCCATCGCCAACTCCTGGAGTCTACCCAAACCCGTGTCCATTGTGTCGGTGATGCCATCCAACCATCTCATCCTCTGTTGTCCCCTTCTCCTCCTGCCCTCAATCTTTCCCAGTATCAGGGTCTTTTCAAATGAGTCAACTCTCTGCATCAGGTGGCCAAAGTATTGGAGTTTCAGCTTCAACATCAGTCCCAGTGAACTTCAGTGAACACCCAGGACTAATCTCCTTTAGGATGGACTGGTTGGATCTCCTTGCAGTCCAAGGGACTCTCAGGAGTCTTCTCCAACACCACAGTTCAAAAGCATCAATTCTTTGGTGCTCAGCTTTCTTTATAGTCCAACTCTCACATCCATACATGACTACTGGAAAAACCATAGCCTTGACTAAACGGACCTTGGTTGGCAAAGAGATGTCTCTGCTTTTTAATATGCTGTCTAGGTGGGTCATAACTTTCCTTCCAAGGAGCAAGCGTCTTTTAATTTCATGGCTGCAATCACCATCCGCAGTGATTTTGGAGCCCAGAAAAATAAAGTCAGCCACTGTTTCCCCATCTATTTGCCATGAAGTGATGGGACTGGATGTCATGATCTTAGTTTTCTGAATGTTGAGCTTTAAGCCAACTTTTTCACTCTCTTCTTTCACTTTCATCAAGAAGCTCTTTAGTTCTTCTTCACTTTCTGCCATAAGGGTGGTGTCCTCTGCATATCTGAGGTTATTGATATTTCTCCCGGCAATCTTGATTCCAGCTGTGCTTCCTCCAGCCCAGCGTTTCTCATGATGTACTCTACATATAATTTAAATAAGCAGGATGACAATATACAGTCTTGACATACCCCTTTTCCTATTTGGAACCAGTCTGCTGTTCCATGTCCAGTTATAACTGTTGCTTCCTGACGTGTATACAGGTTTCTCAAGAGGCAGGTCAACTATGGATATATTTATCATATTTAAACTTAACAAAGCTTTGGTATTTTATAATGGAGATACTGTATTGGGAATTTGGTCACTATAGCTCTTCCCTCTTGTTGTGTACTTTGACTATATGTGTGGGTATTAAGGGTCTTCCCCTGGTGGCTAAGTGGTAAAGAACCCGCCTACTAATGCAGGAGAAGTGAGTTCTATCCTTGTGACAGGAAGATCCCCTGGAAAAGGAAAATGGCATCCCATTCCAGTATTCTTGCCTAGGAAATCCCGTAGACAGAGGAGCCTGGCAGACTGCAGTCCATAGGGACACGATTCAGTGACTGAGTATGCATGCATGTGGGTATTAATACACTGTGAACCAAGTTTGACATTAGTGTATGTTTGAATTTGCCTTGATCTAGAGATAGAGATATTTTAGAAAAATGATTTTGCCAGAACTTTGACCCTATTTCTTTTTTTATTAAAAAAAATATAGTATCATGGGATGCGTTTCTATTAATAAATCTTTGCTATTTATAGCCAGAAGTGGGGAATTTATTATATTCTTTTAAGACTAATGCAGGAAAAAAATACTTTCCCTACTTCCCACTCTTTTGAACGTTAGCCTAAAATGTGAACTTTTCTATTTTGGGAAATAAGAAAAACTAGAATACTTACTAAAGCAATGTAACAACGTGAAGTTAAGAAGATAGAGGACAACTTCTCCTAGTTTCAGCATTGTATTCCAACTATTACTGTCATTTTGTGTATTCTCTTACTGCTGTATTTGTAGGGGTGTGTGTGTGTGTTTCATTTTTGTTTTTAGCCTCACCTCAAGGCATGTGGGACCTTAGTTCCTCAACCTGGGAGACCAGGAATGGCATCTACACCCCTGCAGTGGAAGTGCAGGGCTGCCAGGGAAGTCAGTGTGAGTGTTGAAGTAAAAATCATGTAACATAAAATTAACCATTATAAAATGTAGGATTTAATCTAGTCACAGTGTTGTGTAACCATCAGTTCAGTTCAGTCGTTCAGTTGTGTCCGACTCTTTGAGACCCAGTGGACTGCAGCACACCAGGCCTCCCTGTCCATCGCCAACTCCCAGAGTTTACTCAAACACAAGTCCATTGAGTCAGTGATACCATCCAGCCATCTCATCCTCTGTTGTCCCCTTCTCCTCCTGCCTTCAGTCTTTCCCAGCATCAGGGTCATTTCCAGAAAATAAGTCAGCTCTTCTCATCAGGTGGCCAAAGTATTGGAGCTTCAACATCAGTTCTTCCAATGAATATTTAGGGCCGATTTCCTTTAAGATTGATTGGTTTGATCTTGCTGTCCAAGGGACTCTCAGGAGTCTTCTCCAACACCACAGTTCAAAAGCATCAATTCTTTGACGCTCAGCTTTCTTTATGGTTCAACTCTCACATCCATACATGACTACTGAAAAAATAATAGCTTTGACTAGATGGACCTTTGTTGGCAAAGTAATGTCTCTGCTTTTTAATATGCTGACTAGGTTGATCATAGCTTTTCTTCCAAGGAACAAGCATCTTTTAATTTCATGTCTGTAGTCACCGTTTCCAGTGATTTTGGAACCCAAGAAAATAAAGCCTGTCACTGTTTCCCCATCTATTTGCCATGAAGTGATGGGACCAGATTCCATGATCTTTGTATTTTGAATATTGAGTTTTAAGCCAGCTTTTTCACTCTCCTCTTTCACTTTCATTAAGTTTCTTTAGTTCCTCTTAACTTTCTGCTGTAAGGATGGTGTAATCTGTATATCTGAGGTTGTTGATATTTTTCCCTGCAGTCTTGATTCCAGCTTGTGCTTCATCCAGTCCAGCTTCTTATCAAGTACTCTGCATATAAGTTAAATAAACAAGGTGACAGTATACAGCCTTGACACACTCCTTTCCTAATTTGGAACCAGTCCATTGTTTCATGTCCAGTTTAACTGTTGCTTCTTGACCTGCATGCAGATTTCTCAGGAGGCAGGTTAGGTGGTCTGGTGTTCCCATCTCTTTCAGAATTTTCCAGTTTGTGGTGATCCACACAGTCAAGGCTTTGGCATAGTCAATTAAGCAGAAATAGATATTTTTCTGGAATTCTCTTGTTTTTTCTATGATTCAACGGATGTTGGCAATTTGATCTCTGCTCCTCTGCCTTTTCTAAATCCAGCTAGAACATCTGAAAGTTCACGGTTCATGTACTGTTGAAGCCTGACTTGGAGAATTTTGAGCATTACTTTGCCAACATGTGAGATGACTGCAATTATACTGTAGTTTGAGCACTGTTTGACATTGCCCTTCTTTGGGATTGGAATGAAAACTGACCTTTTCCAGTCCTGTGGCCACTGCTGAGTTTTCCAAATTCGCGGGGATATTGAGTGCAGCACTTTCACAGCACCATCTTTTAGGATTTGAAGTAGCTCAGCTGGAATTCCATCACTCCCACTAGCTTTGTTCGTAGTGATGCTTCCTAAGGCCCGCTTGACTTCGCATTCCAGGATGTCTGGCTCTAGGTGAGTGATCACTCCATCGTGGTTATCTGGGTCATGAAGATCTTTTTTGTGTAGTTCTTCTGTGTTCTGCCCACAGTTTGAAGGACACTTACTTTAATTTCTCATTTCCCCTTCCCCAGCCCATAGTGGCCACTAATCTGCTTTATATTTCAGTGGATTTCCTGACGCCAGGTAAATGGAATCATAATATGAGATATTTTGTGACGGACTTCTTTCACTTAGTGTGTTTTTAAGATTCATCATATTGTAGTGTATTTCAGAACTTAATTCCTTTTTATGGCTAAATAGTCTTCCATTATACCAGATACATTGGGGGCTTCTCTGGTGGCTCAAATGGTATAGAATCTGCCTGCAATGCAGGAGAGCTGGGTTCAACCCCTCATTCAGGTAGGTCCCCTGGAGAAGGAAGTGGCAACCCACTCCAATATTCTTGCCTGGAGAACTCCATGGACCGAGGAGCCTGGTGGTCTACAGTCCATGGGGTCACAAAGAGTTGGACACGACCCAGCAACTAACACACTCTGTGTATTCTTGCCACTTAATGTCTTCTGTTTCTGTTAGGTCCATACCATTTCTGTCCTTTATTGTCCCCATCTTTGCATTAAATGTTGCCTTGTTATCTCTTATTTTCTTGAAGAGATCTCTAGTGTTTTCCTCTATTTCTTGGCATTGATCGCTGAGGAAGGCTTTCTTATCTCTCCTTGCTGTTCTTTGGAAATCTGCATTCAAATGGTTATATCTTTCCTTTTCTCCTTTGCCTTTCGCTTCTCTTTTCTCAGCTATTTGTAAGGCCTCTTCAGAGAACCATTTTGCCTTTTTGCGTTTCTTCTTCTTGGGGATGGTTTTGGTCACCACCTCTTGTACAGTGTTACAAACCTCCATCCATAGTTCCTGGGTGATGCTCTGATATCACCCAGGAAATTCCAAGAGATTTAGGAGCTCTGTGTCAGAAACCCAGGTCAAAGACCAAACTTTAGAACATAAGATGCCCTTAGTACATTTATCTTTTAGGAAATTACAGAAGTTTTGGAGCTCTGGTCAGAAGCTAGAGACGAAAACCTATTTATATAGGCTTCTCTGGTGACTCAGATTGTTAAAAATCTGCCTGCAGTGCAGGAGACCCAGCTTCAATCCCTGGGTTGGGAAGGTCCCCTGGAGAAGGGAATGGCTACCCACTCCAGTATTCTTGGCTGGAGAATTGCATGAATAGAGGTTTGACGTCCTTGCAGTCCAAGGGACTTTCAGAAGTCTACTCCATGATAGCCAGCATCATATTCAATGGTGAAAGACAGAAAACATTCCCCTAGGAACAGAAACAGGATAAGGTTGTCCACTTCCACCACTGTTACACAGCAATGTACTAGAAGTCCTAGCCAGCACAGTTAGTCAGAGGGACTATACTGTCATGAAGTATGGTCCCTTTGATGTACTGTTTGATTCAGTCTGCCAGTATTTTGTTGAGGAATTTTGTGTCTGTATTCCTAAGAGATTTTCATGTAGTTTTCTACGGTACTTTGTCTGACCTTGGTATCAAGATAATGCTGGCCTCATAGAATGTGTTAGGAAATATTCCTTTTTCTTCTGTTTTTTGGAGGAGTTTGAATAAGATTGATGTTAATTCTTAAAATGTTTAGTAAAATTCACCAGTGAAACTTTGTATCACCAGTGAAGCCTGGTCCTGGTTCTTTGGAGGGTTTTGACTACTAGCCCAGTCTCTTGTTGGACTTGTTAAAGATCTATTAAGATTTTCTGTTTCTTCTTGAGTCAGTTTTGGTAATTTGTATGTTTCTGGAAATTTTTCTTTTTTGTCTTGATTATCTATTTTGTTGGCACACAGTAGTTTGTAGTATTCTCCTGTAAGTTTTTTAATCTGTGTAAGGTTGGTAGTAATGTTTTTGCTTTCATTTGACTTTAGTTATATTTCCTCATCTTTTTCCTTAGTCTAGACTAGCTAAAGTTTTGT
Source organism: Cervus elaphus (assembly GCF_910594005.1). NCBI lineage: Eukaryota > Metazoa > Chordata > Mammalia > Artiodactyla > Cervidae > Cervus > Cervus elaphus. The sequence continues at coordinate 44,910,080 of NC_057818.1, forward strand.
CTTATTTTATTGATCTTTTCAAAGAACCAACTTTTGGTTTTAATGATTCTGTGTCTCTGTTTGCTGTGTTGTTTTTCTTTGCTTGAATTTAGTATTATTATTTCCTTCCTTCTTTCTGCTGGATTTGGGCTTAGTTTGCTCTTTTTCTGATTTCTTTCTTCTTTTTTTTCTTTCTTTCTTTGAGTGCACTGGGTTTTAGTTGCAACACTCGGTTTCTTCGATCTTTAGTTGCGGCATGCAAACTCTTAGTTGTGGCATGTGGGTTCTAGTTCCCTGACCAGGGATCAAACCTGGGCCCCCTGCATTGTGAGCACAGAGTCTTAGCCACTGGACCACAGGCAAATTCCTCTAGTTTCTTAATAGATGATTTGAGATTTTTAAAATATAGCATTTATAATTATAAATTTCTTTCTTGCATATGGCATTCTTTATATCCCTTAATTTTGGCAGGTGGTGTTTTCTTTTCCATTTGTCTTCAAGTTTTTTCTTTCTTTTTTTAAAAAAAATTATTTTTTAGTTGACGGTTAATTGCTTTACAGAATTTTGTTGTTTTCTGTCAAACCTCAACATGAATCAGCCATTCAAATTTTTCCTTAATTTCCCTAGTGGTATCTTTTTTGTCTTATTGGTTCTTTATGAGTCAGTTGTTTAATTTCCAAATACTTGTGATTTTCTAATTTCTGTTACTAATTTCTAGCCTCATTTCCGTTTTAGTCAAAGAGGATACTTCATAAAATTCAATCCTTTTCAATTTATTGACAGTTGATTTGGCCTAAAATTTGGTCTGTTGTGAAGAGTGTTCTATGTGCAATGTAAAGTAATATACATTTGCTGTTGCTGAGGGGGAGAAAAGATATTCTAAATCTTTTAAATGCCTTCTCCAGTACTACTAAGGAAGTCAGTTATGCCCTGCCCTTGAGGGTTAAAACAATGGTCAACCTCTCTGGCTGGCTTCTCAGTGAATTTTTAGGTAGATCATAGCATACAACCCTAATTTTTAGGAGGACAAGATCCCTGTTCCCCACATGGCACCAGCAAGCTAGCCAAAAACATGGGCTACTATCCCCATAGCTGCCTTTTACAGAGATGGGAGATGATGAATGGTAATAGCCAGCCACTCTGGAAAATGCCAGAATTCACCAAAAGTTACCGACCTCTTTCTTCATTAGGTGCTCACTTGGATTCTACAGGCATCTGATTAGACTCCATAATTCCAAAATGGTTTGTTCAGATTGTTTGCCAGCCCAGTAGTTGTTTGGGTGGAGGGACCATTCCTGGATCTTCTTACTCTACCATCTTGCATAATGCCCCTCACACCTATGTATTTATTTTTAATAGTTGTAATCTTTTGAAATTAATATTTATATAATCTGCCTCATGCATAGCATGTTTAATGTTATTATATGTTTACCTAACTTTTTGATGTTACAAATAATATAGCAGTCTATTTTGGGGGGAAAAAAATGTGGACAGAGTTGTAGATTCTGAGTAAGAAATTACATTTAATAAATCATGTTCTATTTTGACCTTTTTAGGTACCTTTTCACCATCACTTGACCCGTAACTTCCAAACTGACCCTCTGCTTCCTTTTTCACTTTATCTTCCAAGTCACAGAAGAAAAAATACTGAGAATGGTGGTTGCTAGGGGTAGGGGAAAAAGCGTTGTGGTTCAGTGGGCATAAAGTCTCAATTAAGCAAGGTGATAAAGTTGTAGAGCTCTGCTGTAATTTTGTTTGAAATTAGCAATTCTGTGATGTACATTGAGAATTTTGTTAAGAGAGTAGATCTCATGTGGTGTATTCTTACCACAGTGAATCTGGTGGGCTAGAGTCCATGGGGTTGCAAAAGAGTCAGACACGACTTAGCAACTAAACAACAACAATGCAATTAAGAAAAATCGGGAATTCTCTGGTAGTCCAGTGGTTAGGACTTGGTGCTTTCACTGCTGAGGCCTGGGTTCAATCACTGGTTAGAGAACTAAGATGCTGCAAGCCGGTTGAGGTGACCAAAAAGAAAAAGAATTGAATTAATAGATAACATTAACAAAATTGCTGGTGAAGTATACCTAACAGTGGAGTTGTCTGCCAGCTTGAAAGGGAAAAAAAGCAACGTAGCATGGTGGAAGAAAGTATAACGAAGAGCTGAGTCTGCTGCTTGGAGGCAAGGAAAGAGTGCATCAGGATCAGGAAAAACGACATAGTAAGGACTGGTTACTGAGCCAGGAGGAAACTTGGGGTGAGAGGGAATCATACACTATTCCTACATGGTTTTCTATGTTTAGTCACTGCTCCCTAAGATACAATAAATAAAATAGGTTAAAATAAATTAGGGATGAAACAATGTGATTTCTGACTGTACTGACATAATTCCCTTAATAGCCAGTTGCACATGAGCTAATTCATGTATTAAAATTATTTGTAGCAGAATAGTACCGGTAATTTTCTACTTTTTCTTGTCCTGCTTTCTTTCTTTCTGCTCTTAGCATCCAGGTTTCAGCCTTCACTACCTCTCATTTGTTCTGTTATCTTACAGATATATATATACAGATACAGGTATATCTGTTATATACCCTTCTGATTGCTGTTCTAATTAACTTATTCTTTATAATGCTACAAGAACTATCTTGAAGACATAAAATCTGATCAGGTAGTCTCTATCATTAAAACCTGTTTCTCAAACTCTTAGTGTGTGCAAATCATTCTTCATGGTGTCTGTTGCCATGATTTTTTGCATTGACTCTCTTGCTGTATGATAGAGATTTTCTTCATATCCCATTTTCGAAAGTATGCTTTTAATTTTCAACTCTATTGTGGGTTATCTTTAGGACTTCAAATAACAAATTTTTAAGCCATTGTATGTGAATTTATCAACTTGCCCCAAACTTTTATTAGGTAACTTCTTACTGTAAAAGTTGAGAGTATTCATTTATGAATTTCCTTTCATGTTTCTTTTGCTTTTTATTTTCATCTCCCAATTTTTGTGAGACTAGGGTGTGAAATACATACCATCTTAACAGCCTATGGACTGAGAAGCCTGGTAGGCTACAGCCCATGGGGTCACAAAGAGTCAGACAGGACTGAGCAACTTCACTTAACTTTTCTAACACTTTGTAACTTTGTAGTCTTTTTCAGAACTATTAAATTTACATTCCATCCTAGCACCTTCAGTGGTAAAGAATCTGCCTGCCAATGCAGGAGTCATGGGTTCAATCCCGGGGTGGCGAATGGAGTAAGAAATGGCAACCACTCCAGTATTCTTTATTGTAAAATTACATGGACAGAGGAGCCTGGCAGGCATGTGGTTGTGAAGTGTTGGACACAACTAAGTGACTGAACACGCATGCACACTAGCACCTTGGTAAATTGTCACATACATTTATGCGCTTAAATGATATTATTGTCCATCTCTTATTTTTTAATGCTTTTGTCTCTGTGAGTTCTTTATTTTGGTGTAGAAAGGGTAAGTCTGTATGGCTTATAGTGCACTAAAGTTTTTTTTTTCCTGGAAATACAGTGAAACCTTCTGATCATATTTAGGTCCTTGTGTCAGGAAATTTGTTATATCTTTAGTTGCATTTTGTCTTGTTCTGTTGTCTTTCTCAGACTGTTCTTGTTATGTTTATTCTGCAGCTCTATTTGTCTTACCTCTTTTTTCTTTATGTGTTTTCAGTATGTGAGTTTTATTTTTCTTGAGAATATAAAGCAGTTCTTTCTGAAATTTTCTTGTTTCATCTTTCTTTTGGATATATGGATATAATTTGAATGGTTATGCCTTGGATAGCCTAATAGATCTTCTCTTTGGTTTTATAGATGGTAGACCTTTAACCCCACCCCACCTGCCCACAGCTTCAGGATGAGCTGATTTGTTACCTTGAAGGTCTGGGACTTTATAAAACTTTGTGTGGTGGTAATAGTGCTGGTGCTGAGGTTAGGGGTGAGATTGATCCACTTGTAATTTTCCTAGCTTTCTTTTTGGTTAAAGGACAAAAACATAAAACCATATCTATTACTTCTGCCCTGATACAATATTGTTTGGCCACCAGAGAGAGAGGGGAGCTTCAGCTCTGACATTCTACATCTTTTCCTTTATCACATCTGTGTCCCCATCCATCAAGTTGGAGTATGCCTGGGAAAATTTCTCAGCATGCTATGTATGGATTCTGGAGTTGGCCTTCCAGATTGGACTAACTCTAAAAGTATCTGCATGATACTTTTTAGTAAAGTTTTATGGTACAGGTTTGAGGTATTTTCTTGGTTTGGGATATTTTAACTTTTTAATTTTCTTTAGTTATAGGGCAGAATAGTCATCTGCAAACCTACAACTATGCCATCATCTTTCCTGAAGGTCTCATAAGTACCACAAAAAATTTTTAGGATTAAAAAAAGGCATGTAAGCTGAAATATTTATCTTCAGTCTAGCTATGGATAAGTTCTGTAGAAAAATATAAAACTTTGCACAATGTTAAGGGGTTTGCTTCCTCTAGGATACTCTTTAAATGAATAATAATATCTGATATGGCAAACTTTCTTATTTGGCGCTTCTGTGGAGATGTCAACATTTTTAGAAGTCTCCTAAGATAGTGAACCTGAAATTTCTTTAGTATTGATAAGAAATCTTGAGGAATTGATTTAAAATATAGATATAGATTTCTGTATCCTCTTCACAGAAAATCTGAGTCAGTGGATTCCAGAATCTTTTTTTTAGCTAGTTTACCCTGAAACAGCTGGTCACAGTTCAACTTTGAATAATGCCATCCTGAGTGTTAGTCAGATTTAATTATGAGGTAGATATTTTAGGTAACTAGGGCATTTCAGGCTGTCCCATGGAGCCGAGTAGCTGACAGAGGCTTTACTTGGTTTCTAGAGGACGTGTTACTAACCAAGGAAGATATTCTTTTCATTGCCTCATCTTAAACCTGAAGCTCAGTTTCCCAGACTTTGGGATTTTTATAGATTGGGAAAATCTTCACTCAGTGAAGATTCACTACACACACATACACACCCACACACACACAGAGGAAATATCATACAAGTTGCCAGTTTTTTATTTTGCTGAATGAGGACATTAAAAATAAATCAGCAATGAAAGGGCTTTTTTTAGCACCTCTTACCACAACCACCAAAGATGTAAGTAAGTAACAGTGTAGAGAGAACACAATACTTTCTAATATAATCTTCGTAACACTGATAGTCTTTTAAATCGAATACATGTAAATCTATGCAAAACCCACTTTCTTTTCCACTTTTAAAAGAATTTTACTTTAGCTACAAATTAATGAATACTTTCTCATGGAGGGCATTTAAGGACTGCTCCTTAGTACTGGGAACAGTGCACTCTAAGAGGCGCTACCTGAATACAGTGAGTAGACATCTGTCTCATGTCCTCTGTTTTCTTACCAGTTCGGTCCTTTGGTACAGAAGACAGACCAACAGATCGTCCAATACCACCTCGAGATGAAGTCTTTGAATACATAATATTCCGTGGGAGTGATATTAAAGACCTTACTGTTTGTGAGCCACCAAAACCACAATGTTCTTTGCCTCAGGACCCAGCTATTGTTCAGGTAACATTGTAAATCTGTCTTGGAGTATAAATAAATTTCATACACATAACTAGCCTTGGATTTTACCTCCTTGTTTTAGTCTTTTAAATTTTCTCTATTGAACATTCATGTAGCTTATTACCATTTTCTAGTTACCTAGATACCCAGAATAACTGGGTGATGTTCTCATCCAGGTTTCTCTCTTTAGATGATAAATCGGAACTAAATAGAGTAAGAAATAGCTGAGGGATTAATTTTTTTTTCTTTTTCTTTTGCTGTGCCACACAAAATGGGAATCTTGGTTCCCATGTGGAAGCCTGGAATCTTAACCACTGGATCACCAGAGAAACCCAGGAATTAATTTTTTTCATAAGAATTTTCTGATTGCAGTAACAAAGTAGTAGCTAATGTTTATTGAGTTCTGAGTTTATGAGAAGCACTATTAAAAGCACTGCACATATAATAAGGCAAACCTCACAACACTCTCTGAGCTTGGTACTATAGTTATTCTCTTTTATAAGTGAGGAAATTGAATTAGAGCCATAATTTGAGTAGACCCAGGCATCCTGGCTCCAGAATCCAGGATCCATTCCACTATATTATTCACATATATTCTATTATTATATATTCTATTATTCACATGTGGTTCATTTTACAAACTAGGGTGATGGTGGCTACTCTTAGGTATGATTACTAGGTTTAATGGGAAAAATGCTGAATCACATTATATGTTTGTATAGTGTACATAGAGTGTTATATAGTCAGATAGCACAAACATAAAAGGATTTTAACATATACTGATATTCGATTCTGTAATAAAGTATTAAAAAGATCCTGAGGCTTCTCATTAAGAGAAATTTCAAAATTTTTGTATTTTAATAAAAACAGAAACATGTGATGTCTAATAGATTGCAAATTATGAGTTAAAGAGGATGTTTACATTATAGTACCCGTTTATATGTTAATTGGAAATACATAGAAACTGTGAATTTCTACTATAGCAGCAGCATAGGAGACAGGTTAACATAAGAGTGTTTTCAGTTGTGGGCATAACTGATTAAAAGCTTTGTGGCCCCCAAGTGACTTTCCTCCTGAATCCGTTTTCTTACCAACTTTTTTTCTTATCAGAAGTCTTTGTTAATGTGTGCTAAATTATGCTTGTTGGCTTTTCTAACTTACTCTTTTATGCTGCGAGTGATAAAAACCTTAGTTTTTCACAAAACTGATTGTTAAAAATACACAGAATGTATATGCATTATCTTGCATAGAATGTACCTTCCAGCTTTTAAAAGTAAATACCTAATGAACACTCCTAAAGAAAATATTAAGTGCTGTGTAAAATTTAAATGAGGGGGGGAGAGAAAGTACCTTTTAACATTTATTTACTGTTTTTTCTGAATACAAGATAAGCTTTTTATTAAGAAATGGCTGGGACTTCCATGGTGATCCAGTGGATGAGATTTCACACTCCCAGTGCAAGGGGCTTGAGTTTGATCCCTGGTCAGAGAACTAGATCCTACATACTGCAATTAAACATCCCACATGCCACAACTGAAGATCCCTGAGAAAATGTAAACTTCTTAAATGAAGGGAGAAAAGACATTCTCATAGAAATAGTTGCCTGCACCGAACAGGGGATTTTCTCCAGGCACTCTTCCCGACTCAGGGATCAAGTCTGGGTCTCCTGCGTTGTAGGCCGGCTCTTTACTGTCTGAGCCACCAGGGAAGCCCCAGCATAACAACAACTATATGTAAATAGTAAATGATTTTGTATGCGATAGTTTGTTTCTGCATCTCTTTCCTATAAATGTAATAGTATACCTCTAACGATTGAAAAGAATAAAATCAAAAGTGAGATACCTTATGTATGTCAGCACGAGATTGAAACTTAGTACTGTTGATATAACCAAATTTTATTTTTCTCATATTTTTTCTTTAAACAAAGTTCGTTTACTTACTCAGGTAACTTTTCTTTGGTTCTTTCCTAACTGTGCTCTAAAATGAAACCTAAGAGTTCATTGTAGAAAAAAGTATTTATAAATCACATTAAGTATAATTGACAAATATAATCAAATATTGCAGTCAGATTATTCAACTGTTGTAACATTAAATGCATGTTGCAAGTTGTTATAATTACTTCTGTGTCTAGTAATTATAATTTAATAGTTTTCTTTAAAATGTAAATATGCAAATTTATTTCCATTATGTACATATCGTTTAGAGCCTGATAAATTAACCCATAATCTTTTCTTCAGTCTTCACTAGGTTCATCTACTTCTTCATTCCAGTCGGTGGGCTCCTATGGACCTTTTGGCAGGATGCCGACGTACAGTCAGTTCAGTCCAAGTTCATTAGTTGGGCAGCAGTTTGGGGCTGTTGGTGTTGGTATGTTGTGCTTTTTTCCTTTCTTTCTTTCTTTTTCGTAATTTTCCTGTCTTTATCATAAAGTTATGTAAAACCTTCCACAAGTTTTCAGACATTGTTTGATGTTCCTTTTGTAACCTGTTTTTTTGAAGACTTTGGTCCTTAATGATTAGTGGTTCTATAAAGGCCATCTTTTAGAATAGTAACTTTTAAAAATCTAGGTATAGCCAATTACCAAATTTTATGAATATTATTTTAAATTTACACAAGATATAGCCCTTTAAAATAAACTTTTTTTTCAATAGGATGAGTTTTCCAAAAGGGAAATGGAGATAATGCTGTTGTTAAGGAATAGTAAACAACACTGTGGGCTTCCCTTGTGGCTTAGACATAAAAGAGTCTGCAATGCAGAAGACACGGGTTCAATCCCTGGATTGGGAGGATCCCCTGGAGAAGGGAATGGCTACCCACTCCAGTATTCTTGCCTAGAGCATTTCATGGCCAGAAGAGCCTGGTGTGCTACAGTCCTTGGGGTCGCATAGAGTTGAACACAACTGAGCAACTAACATACACACTGTAAGAAAATATAGACAGGCTAGGCTAATAACAGTCCCACTTGGGACTAGAAGACAAAGGCTGTCATGTACAACTTGATATAATTAGATTAACTTTTTTGTGTTTTTGTAGCTATGCATTTTACCTTAAACCTTTATTGATTTCATTGAAATAATCACTTACCAGTTTATTTCACTGAATCACAAATCCAGTTTTCAAGTTTATCTTGAAACTCATTAGTATGTTAACAGAATTTGTTAAAATAAGTAAACTTTTACACTCATATTTTACACTCTTACAAGAACAAATACAACTCTTAGAAAACGTGACTTAGGGTTTCTAATTGGTAGTGGTATTGGTGGTGTTTATTTTGAAACTATTTTTTGTATGTATAATAGGACAAGGCGTATGAATAATACATTGATGTTGATAGGCGATATTTTTACCTTGGAGAAGGGAGATACACATATTGAATGAGGAAAGGTAAAGAACAGTGTTGTGGTAGTGAATGTGAATTGGAGGTATAGGTGTGAATTCATTTTTTAAAAACTGACTATTTCCTGATTCTGTTCGTAGAAGAGGCCTAGAAGCAATGATACCCAGTAGCAAAGGCCGTGGGTAGACCCAGTTCTTGCTTTCTAAAGACCTTTCCCCACTAAACAGAATCCGCTGCTGCTGCTAAGTCACTTCAGTCATGTCCAACTCTGTGCGACCACATAGACGGCAGCCCACCAGGCTCCCCCGTCCCTGGGATTCTCCAGGCAAGAACACTGGAGTGGGGTGCCATCTCCTCCTCCAGTGCATAAAAGTGAAAAGTGAAAGTGAAGTTGCTCAGTCGTGTCCAACTCTTAGTGACCCCATGGACCACAGCCTGCCAGGCTCCTCCGTCCATGGGATTTTCCAGGCAAGAGTACTGGAGTGGGGTGCCATTGCCTTCTCCAAAACAGAATCTAGGCCCCTTTTAAAAAGAAGAAGAAGGAAACTTTTTCTAAGTAAAATAACGCTAGCTAGGAAGTATAAGGAATGGTGGACATAGAAAATCACCATTGTTAACCTCTAGTGAAATAATTAGCAGGGATTACCAGTGGATGCTAAAATCATTGGGTGAATGAGGTTGAAACAAGATATTAAAATAATCTTAAAGTATCATCGCACAGTTTACTTGTTAATTACAAAGGGAGAAGATGTACTATTATAATGGAGAAATCTGATGGTCAGTCACCATCTTAATTAATTCGTCAAGTTTGGTATTGGCATAATTATTGATTATATGTCTTCTGGTGTGATGGTACAGGGGAGAGGTGTAAACAACTTCACTTCTGGGCATTCTTGCTCAAAATGGAGACTCTAATCTTGAAGAAATTGACATACATTTTCAGAAAGTCAAGTTTTTCAAAGGATTCAGTGTTGTGAAGAAGAGAGGGAGCAGGGCTGTTTTAGACTTGGGAATACTGAAGAAACATAGCATCCAAATGTAATATATGTTCAGATCCCAAGTTTTAAGAAAAGCTGATAATAAAGAATGTTTTAGGGACTATTGAGGAACTTTGAGTGAGGACTAAATATAGGATGATGTTCATTTTCTAGATGTATTTCGTAGATGTAATGGTATTGTGGTTAACCATATAGGAGAATATGTTTTAGGGAAATGACTTTAGTACTGAAGGGTGAAGAGTCAGATTGATTATGGCATATGTAGATGAAAAGAGAAGTCTGTGTATCACAATATGAAGAAATGAAAAAATGGGATAGGTGCGGCAAGAAGTTAGTAGTTGGTGAGCTAGGTGAGGAATATATTGATATTCAGTGTACTCCCTTTTTTTGACACAAGTTTGACATTTTTCAAGTTTATTTATTTTTGTTGGGGTAGTTCTTTCATCTCTAATCAAAATTTAAATACTTAATTACTTCTTGGCTAGGTGAAATAACTTTGGTCCATGTACCTCCTAATCCTACTCAAGGAAAGATCAGTGTTAACTTATCCATGTTAAATCAAGGTATACCCTATGTTAATTATAACTGTTAGAATCCTATTCTGAGGATTCACAATAAGGGACAGTTGCAAATTATTTTATCCTTTTGAGATTCCTTTCACGAAGTTGAATAGTTAGCTAACATCCGGATTATTGTACTTACCCTCTACATTACTGTGAAGTTGCATGACAGTATTTATAAGAGCATTTGAAACAGGGTCTAGCACAAAATGCATAGTAAATGCTGCTTTTGCTATTCCTCATATCCTGCTCCTCTGATCGGAGTATTTTGTGGTGGTGAAATACATTAATATATTCCTTATAAATACTTTTATCTAATTTTTATATTGGGGTTTGCTGGTTTAGTGTTCTTTGAATGGCAAAAGGTAGGTTTTACTTGTGTTTTCCATATGAATAGACTAGTTTTTGCAGTAGCAAATTATTTTTGATTGTTTGATTTCCATACTGGTAGAATAATTTGTGGAGTGGCTAATTAAAGAACTATATATAGTATTTAGAAGTAGTTAAATGAGGAGGAGGAAAACTGTAGCATTGATTAAGGTGGCAGATGTTCTTTAGAAACAGAATTAACTCAGATACAGTTTGTGTTGATACAAATTAAGCCAGATTTTAATCTAAGCCTCTTGTTTTCATTTTCTGTGCCCAGTATTCTGATGTAAAGAGGAAGTTTAAATAAATTGGAATTACTCTACTGCTATTTGGGGGAATTTTTTCCATTTTAATTTTCATATATTATCATCTTTTTATAGTTTTATTTGCAGTTTATATCATGAAGGATTAGTATCTTTAATATCTAAAGAGCTTTTGAAAATAAAGATCTACAACCCAACAGAAAAATAGATAAAGATTAGGAACTAACTTTGAAAAAACACAAATGGCCCTTAAACATGGAAAGATGCTTAAATCTTGCTTATGATGAGATAATTAAATCAGCACCACAACACCATTTCTCATTATCAATTTGACAGAAACCCAGAAGTTTGAATATATTCTCTTTTGTCACAATTGTGAGGAAACAAATACTCTCATACTTTGAAAGGAATGATGCAGTGTGTAGAATGAAAACATTGTTGTTTTTTTCAGCTGACACTCAGATAGTTCTTACATGCAAAGATTAGGTCACTACTGCCTTTAATTCATAGGCCTTTAGGAGAAATTAATTATCTCAATAAACTGAAGCACCAAACAGCCATGGCATGCTGTCTCTCATACTACTCTTGTGGGCAAGAGGGGGTAAATTGCCTGAACAGTCAGGCAAATGAATACATTTTAGCTACCTAAGTAATCAAATCATATTGGACAGTGACTCTCTTAGGTCTCTAGTGTTTTGTACAGGTTAATTTTTAATCACTGAGCTTAATGAACACTTAACTTGCTTATGAACTTTATAAAGTTAGTATAAACCAGGAGAGTGGTTCATGCATTAAGAATGACAGACTAAGGATTATTAAAGATCTACTTTGGAATTCCCTGGCAGTCCAGTAGTTAGGACTTTGTGTTTCCACTGCAGGGACCCATGGTTGGGGGGAAACTAAGATCCCACATAACATGTGATGTTGTCAAAAATAAACAAAAGACCTACTTCAGTAATGTGTAAAGGAATTGAACATTCCAGTTAAAAGGCAGAGATCATCAAACTGAATTTTTTTTAAAAAGACCCTCTTATGTTCTAATAAGGTGGATGAAACTGGAGCCTATTATACAGAGCGAAGTAAGTCAGAAAGAAAAACACCAATACAGTATATTAACGCATATATATGGAATTTAGAAAGATAGTAACGATGACCCTATATGCGAGAAAGCAAAAGAGACACAGATGTAAAGAACAGACTTTTGGACTCTGACAGAGAAGGCAAGGGTGGGATGATTTGAGAGAATAGCATTGAAACATGTATATTATTATATGTGAAATAGATCACCAGTCCAGGTTTGATGCATGAGACAGGGCGCTCAGGGCTGGTGCACTGGGATGACCCTGAGGGATGGGATGGGGAGGGAGGGTCAGGATGGGGAACACATGTACACCCATAGCTGATTCATGTGAATGTATGGCAAAAACCACCACAATATTGTAAAGTAATTAGCCTCCAATTAAAATAAATTTTAAAAAAAGACCCTGTTATATGATATTTATAAACGATGAATTAAAAGAAAGTAAAAGAATAGAAAAAGGTGTGGCATACCATATAAACACTAATAACAAGAAAACTATGTTAGAAAAATTAACATCAGACAAAGCTGCTTAAAGGTCAGAAGTACTGCCAAAGATACAGAAGGATTCTTTATAACAGTACAGTGGGCAGTTCATCAGAAAGCTGTAACAATCCTAAATGTGTATGTGACTTTTACAAAATAGTACACCAACACCAACAATTTCAGAATATAGATTCTTTTCATGGAGAAGGAAATGGCACTCCACTCTAGTATACTTGCCTAGAGAATCCCGTGGACAGAGGAGCCTGGTGGGCTGCCATCCATGGGGTCGCAGGGAGTTGGACACGACTGAAGCGCCTTACCATGCATGCATGCATTGGAGAAGGAAATGGCAGCCCACTCCAGTATTCTTGCCTAGAGAATCCCAGGGACAGAGGAGCCTGGTGGGCTGCTGTCTGTGGGATCGCAGAGTTAAACACGACTGAAGCGACTTAGCAGCAGCAGCAGATTCTTTTAAGTAAATATGGATCAATCAATGGGATAGATCAAATCTTGGTCTATAAAAGAAGTTACATTAAATTCAGAAAGATTGAAATCATCCATGGTATTTTCTCAAACCACAAAGAAATTAAGTTGGAATTAATAATAAAGATAACTTGAAAATCAGTGCTCTAAGCTACCAGTTTATTAAGAAGGGTTAAAAAAAAAAAAAGAAAGAAAATTAGCCCAAAAGTACTAGAAAGAAGAAAAAATTTAAAACAGAAAGGAAATAGAAACTAGTCCCAAAAATATATATATATATAATATCAACAGAGCCAGAAATTGGCTTTTTGGAAAATTTCATAAAATTAATAATCCTCTAGCAAAACTAAATAAGGGAAGGGGGCTCAAATATTGATATCAAGAATGAAAGAGTAGACATCACTGTAGATCCTAAAAGGATAATATGAAGATATTGTAAACAACTTTATGTCAACAAACTTGTCATTTTAGATGAAATAGCCAAATTTCTTAAAACTACAACTTTCCTAAACCAATACAAGAGAAAATATAATCTCACTAGCACTCTGTTAAAAAAGTTGAAACTGTAATTTAAAATCTTTCGTAAAGAAAATTCTAGACTGTTTGCTTTACTGGTAAATTCTATCATTTAGGGAAGAAATAATTTTACCAATCTTACAAACTCTTTGAGAGAATAAAGGAGAAGAACACTTCCTAACCAGGTAATGAAGGCAAGATAAGATACCAAAATGTAAGTGAAATTATTACAAGAAAATAAAATTACAGCTAATTTCCATGAACATACATATAGAAATCCTCAACATAGTCTTATCAGTGGAAGTCAGCAGTTCATAAGAAGCCTAGTACATAATGACAAAGTTTATCTCAGGAATGCAAAGATGTTATAACATTTGAAAATCATTTGTAATTTACCACATTAATGGAATGAAGCAGAAAAGCTGCAATCCCAAGAGATATAGAGGAAGCATTCAATAAAATTTGATACTCATTTATCAACAACTAAGGAATAGGAGGGAATTTCCTAATTTGATTAGTGAAATGAAAAGCTTGCATACATAATAGTGGGATAATGAAAAGCTTGCATACATAACGGTGGGATAATGAAGGCTGTTTCCTTAAGGTAAGGAATAAAGTGAAAGCAGAATTGTATCTTATTTCATGTAGTGTTCTTCTAGAGGTCCTAGTCAGTCCAACAAGGCAAGAAAAAAGATTCAGAGACTGGAAAGGCAGAACTAAAAATGTCATTATCTGAAGGTGGCATGATTGTGTGTATAGAAAATGCAAAGGAATAGTAAAACCACTAGAATGAATAAGTGAATTTAACATGGTAAGGGACCACATGGTAAACACACAAAAATCAACCAGATTTTTGTATTCGGAATATAGGCAGATTGACAAACTATGGCCTGTGGACCAAGTCTTGCTAGCCTCCTGTTTTATTAGAATACAGCCATACCCGTTTATTGGCATGTTGTGGCTGCTTTTACACTACAGGTGCAGAGTTGTATAGTTGTAACAGATCATGTGGCCTGAAAAGCCTAGAATATTTTATTTACCATCTGACAAATTATAAAATTTGCTGATCTAGAATAGATTATTGATAAGCGAAATATAAAATGCAACGCAGCTTATAATAGCATCAGTAACATCAGATACCCAAGAATGAATATAAAAAAATGTATTTAAAAGCTTCTGTAATAGCGATTCTCAGTAGAGGGAAGTTCATTTCATCCCCCTCAGAGGCCAGGGTTGCTACTTAACATCCTACAGTGCATGGGACAACCCCTCAAAACAAAGAATTGTCTAGCCCACCATGTCAGTAATGCTGACGCTGGGAAAACTGCTCTTCAATAAAAATGACAAACCATTGCCGAGAGAGATTAAAATCTACATAAATCCATGCTTATAGGTTAAAAGATTCAATATTTTTATGGTGACACTTTCCCCCCAAATTACAAATTTACAGGTTGAACATAATCTTAGTAAAAATCCCATCACACTTCAAAAAATAGAAATTAACAAATTGATCCTAATATTTGCATGAAAATACAAACTCTATAATAACCAATACACTCTTGAAGAAAGAGGAAGTTTGAAGTATATGCTGTTTCAAGTTTCAGGACAGGGAATGATCAATACAACAATAGACAAACATGGGTAAAGAATAGAGGGTTTAGAAATAGACCTATTTAAGTGCTGACTTAAGACAAAGATGCCAGTGCAATTCAGTGGAAAGGAGGAAATCTTTCCAACAAATAATGTTGCAGCAGCTGGGTATCTATTTGGAAAAAATTAACAACGATCCCTCCCTCACCCTATGCATAAAAGGTAGTTTGAGATAAATCAGTAGCAGAATTGGCATGAAGGAGGTGGGTGTTATACAACCAAGAACTCAGAAAAGAGATGGAGGATATAGAAGAGTTTTCTAACCTGAGGGCAAGCAGTGGGAGGCTGCGTCAGGTGAGAAAGCACAGAGCAGGATGGAGGTTGAATACGCGTCATCAGAGTAGTCTGTATCTTGGTCATTACCTAGGAATACTAGGGATAATAAAATGGTTTCAGCATTCTACAGAACTACTCAGAGCACTAGTCTCAACATTTCTGGGCATGTTGTGGGAGATTATGTTAGGCCTCTCCTTACCTGACTGGGGCCATAGCCTGAATGGATTACAACTCTTAAGGAATCCCATTCATTCTTACCATCTGAGGTGCTATGATAAGTTCTGCTGCCCCATTTTAAGAGGGATATGAAAAACTAGAATTCATTAAATTAGGGAGAAGTCAAAGAGGCAAGGCTTAAAGAATATGTGAAGGTAAGTAATGGTTGAAGGAACTAGAGTTGCTTAGCTTGAAAATAAGATGCGAGGGACATGTTCATAATGTTCAAGTAATTTAAAAGCAAATAGTTAAACTTCTGTTGTGAAGTAGACATGGAAATAATGAGGGAAGAGGTAGGCAGATTGGTGGGGGGCGGGGGCGGTTGCTTATAAACTAAGGCAAATAATTTGAACTTTTTATCTTGAAGACAGTGGAAAGCCCCCAGAGGGTCCTAAGCACTGTAGTGATGTGATTATGTTTCTATTTCATAAAAAATTATTCTGAGTACCACTTTTAGATTTAATTCAGAGGTGGGGAATCCGGAGGACTGTTGAAAACCTATGTAGATTAAATATTAAGAGGTCATAGCATGTGGAAAGTGATTGATTCATAAATTCTGAAGAAATGTAGAGAAGCTTGACATAACCTAATATAGCAAAGAGTTGAGTCCTTTTGAGGGATTTTTTTCTTTCTCATATTATCAGAACTTCTTGTGGTTGCTTTAGGCAGAACATAGCCCCACAATACTGTCCTGAGGAGAAGCATTAAAATGGACTGGAGTCCATTGTCCATTGGAAATGTTGGAAAAGCTCTTTGTAGACCTGTCTGCTGATTTGGCTATTTATACAGATATTTGGTTTTAAAATAATTGAACCTTCATGTTAGTGTTGAATATACCATTTCTGCTGCTTCTCTATCTGATGTGCATTCTGCTATCCTACCTGCATAACTGCTCAGGACAGTATTGCATATGTTACAAAAGTCATTTGCATACAAAGAAGCTGAAGTACATATAGGCTTGCTTTTATATGTATATACTGCCAAAAATTTCTCAGAATTATTTTTGATTCAGTTTCATTAATTTCTAATATTATTAATTTGCTCAAGTGTTATGGGGAAGGACACTTATCATCACTAAGATGGTATATTACTTTATATAATAGAAAGCTTAAAAAAAATTTTTTTTAATTATCATTAAAATTTTTTTCTTAAAGCCGGAAGCTCCTTGACATCCTTTGGAACAGAAGCATCAAGCAGCAGTGCCCTCTCCCAAAGTAGTGCGGTTGGTTCTGCCTTTACACAGGATACAAGAGCTCTAAAAACACAGCTATCTCAAGGTAAGCTGTTTTTTCCTTCAGAAATTTCCATTCTAAATTTCTATGGTGGTTTTTGTCTTTCTTTGAATGGAAGAGCTTTTGCAGCTTGTAAATCACGTGTATAATTTCTACTTAGCTCTTTTAAAATTGTCATCCAAATAAATACACTATTGAATGACTTCCACTGTTTAGACTTTTCATAATTCTTAGATCATAAAATGGAAACAGTGAACACTGTTTGAATTTTTTCTTTTTTTAAACAAAGCAATTATATTACTTGTATATGGTGGTTGAGTCACTAAGTCATGTCCGACTCTTGTGATCCCATGGACTGTAACTCACCAGGCTCCTCCATCCATGGGATTTTCCAGGCAAGAATACTGGAGTGGGTTGCCGTTTCCTTCTCTAGGGGATCTTCCTGACCCAGGGATCTAACCCGAGTCTCCTGCATAGCAGGCAGATTCTTAACTGGCTGAGCCACCAGGGAAGCCATATATAATATGTACTTGTATACAATACTTAAATATTATAGGTTAGTCTCAGATTCACCACTGAGGATGAATTCTCTATGAATTTGAAATAGTAGCTGAGGAAACGAGCTATTCCTTATGCTGTTGCATCTTTCCTAGCATCCTCATGATCTAGAGCAGTGGCTCTCGGTGTGGCCACCTAGAACCAAATCATCTAATCTGGAATGCTCCTTAAAATGTATATCCTGAGAACTGCTACAAAAGAATCCTGGGAGCTTGGGGGTCTGCATTTTAATAAGCTTCTTAAAGGATTCTGTTTCATTTGCTTTTAATTTTGTTTTTCTACCAGCCAGTCTCATAACCTTCAGTGATTCCAAGATTCCTTTTCTTTATCTGCTGCTAAAGTAGATGATACTGGCCCATAGCTTTATATGGATATTTACTTTCAAATAAAACAATATAAAGTCATTTCAGAAATATGCT
Organism: Cervus elaphus; assembly: GCF_910594005.1. Taxonomy (NCBI): domain Eukaryota; kingdom Metazoa; phylum Chordata; class Mammalia; order Artiodactyla; family Cervidae; genus Cervus; species Cervus elaphus. Next base: position 44,928,079 of record NC_057818.1, read on the forward strand.
GTAATCAGGACAATATTTTCAAAAACTCTTGAGGGTAAAATCAAGCCAGTGCTAAACATAGTCCTGTGTATCTCACTTTAGATATTTTGAAATAGTTGTAGTTACTTATATATTCATATTAACTTAAAATAACTTAATTTTTAATTTTTTAACATTCTGAAGATTTCTTGTAAGTATTAATAATTAGAAATAGACTAAGTGTACTGTATAGCACAGGGAACTATATTTAATATCATGTGATAAACCATAATAGAAAAAAAATGAAAAAAGTGTGTGTGTGTATATGTATATAACTAAATCACTTTGCTTTACAGTAGAAATTACACAACTTTGCGAGTACTTCAATAAAATAAATTTTTAAAGAAAAATATACTCGGCATAGGAAGACAATAAATATACTCAATTTCACTACCCAGAAATAACATATTTATTTGCAGATTTTAACATAAGATTTCCTTCTGAGAGAAGATACTTAATCTTTTTAAGCATTAATTTCCTGTACTATAAAATAGGACCTTACTGATAAACTAACAGACTTACTGTAAGGGTTAATTTTTTTTTAATGTGTGTAGTGCCCTTCGCATAGTACCTGACATGGAACGTGCTCAGTAGATGTTAGCTGTCTTAATTAAAAACTAGCATTAAGGGCTTCCCTGGTGGTCCAGTGGTTAAGAATCTGCCTTGTAATGCAGAGGACACAGGTTCAATCCCCTGTCTGGGAAGATCCCGCATGCCCAGGGGCAACTAAGCCCAGGGGCCACAACTAATAAGCTGGAGTGCCCGAGAGATGCCACTACAATGAGAAGCCCTCGAACTGCAACTGAGAGTAGACTCCACTTGCAGCAACTAGAGAAAATCTGCAAACTCCAAGGAAGACCTGGCACAAAAATAAAAATACAACAATACTTTAAAAAAAAAAAAAACTAGCATTAACTTTAATATTGAAGCACCAGAAAGATTCTTATTAAGATCATAATAAAGAACTCTGGATCTCATTGCTACTCAGCATTGTTCTGGAATTTTTAGCTATGTCAGGAAAAAGAAAGAAGTATGAATAACTAGAATTAGCATTATTTGTCGATGCTAACTTTCTTCTTGGAATTGAGAATTCACTGAAAAACCTAAAACTAATAAAGTACTTAAATTAGAGGTAAAATGTAGAGAATAAGTACAAAAATCAATAGATGTCCTAAAATCTAACCCACTGATTATTAATGGGGATAAAAAAAAGATGTTCACAGTGAACAGAAATAGAAATTATATAGAAAATATAAATATGACCAGCCTCTGATGAAAGAAAGTGTAATAGACATAAAAGAAGTTACGTATAATCAGAAAAGCATATCTTATCTCTAAATATAAAGATTTAGTTTTAGGAAGACTTTACTTCTCATAATAACTTTACTGTAGTTTGTAAAAGAACCTAATAAAATACATACACAGACTGTCTTAAAAATAAGCATGCAGATATACCTAGACATGTTTTAAAAATAAAAATAATGAGATAGGGCTTACCTCTTAATAAAGTATACATAAAATAAAGCAGTGCAGGAATAAATTTAGAGATGAATGGAGCAAAAGTCAGAAATAGATCCAAGTATAAATAAATAATTAATATATGATAAAGATGCTGTTTTTAAATTAGTGGAGAAAGACTTGTTGTCCAGTAAACGATGTTGTTAACAGATAACTGTCTGATCATTTGGAATGTTAACTCCAGAATCCTTCCCTCATACTTCAGACTAAAATAAGTTTTAAATAGATTAAAATGTTTTTTTTAATTTGCAAGAAACAATGAGAGAGGAGACCTGGGGGTCTGCATTTTAATTTCACCAACTAAATTTCTGAAATTTATCGAATTTTAACACCTAGAATTTTCTTGTAACTGGGAAGATAAGAATGAAGGTAACTTGAGGAAGTGTGTTTATAATTATAAGAGCTTTTGAGTTTTATAAGTTTTCATGTATGCTAAGTCACTTCAGTTGTATCTAACTCTGCAACCCTAGGGACTGTATAGCCTGCCAGGCTCCTCTGTCTATGGGATTCTCCAGACAAGAATACTAGAGTGGATTGCCATGCCCTTCTCTACGGGATCTTCCCAACCCAAGGATTGAGCCCGGTGTTTCTTACATCTCCTGCATTGGCAGGCAGGTTCTTCACCACTAGCACTACCCGGGAAGCCCCTTGTAAATTTATATAAGACCATTTAATGTACTATCATAAAATTACCTATAAACAGGGACTTCCCTGGTGGTTTGGTGGTTAAGAATCCGTATAATATTGCAGGGCACACAGGTTCAGTCCTTGGTCAGGAAACTAGGAGCCCACATGCTATGGAGCAGCTAAGCCTGTGCACTACAAGAGTCTGCCACAAGGTCCCACGTGACGTGTTGGAGATCCTGCATGCCTCAGCTAAGACCTGATGTGACTAAATAAACAAATAGAGACTAAAGATAGAATTACCTAGATAACAAGCTTTTCAAAAAACATAACACCTGTTCAGTAAATAAATCACCTTTATTTTAACAAATAAATACTTCTATAAGGTGATAAGTAATTACAGAAATTTTTCTCTTAGGTCCAAACTTACATAAACTTGCACCATGATTTCCCATTATAATTAATGGGAAAATTACAGTGTTTCTGTTAATGGCAGACTGAACTGTGACTGGAAATGGTGACACATTTGTCATTGCATGCTTTAGATAACCATATACCAGGGGAGGATACTGATAAACAATCCCTGAAGCACCTGGTGCACGACAGCCAGTGTGCTGTCAGCACTCAGCCAGGTCACCAGCTTGGAGCCTGTGCATATAGCACAGGTGGACAGGAACATTTGCAGCATATTTGGGAAGTTTTTTTTCTTTTACAAAAAGTGAGCACAATTTTTTAAAGCAAAACCTATTTTGGTACAATATCACGTGATGTGAGAGCACCTTAAGCAGAGATTTACAGCGAACATGGGGGACAAAAAGTGTGATGGGAGCACCCAGTGTTACATTCTTCTGTTCATACTGTGACCAGGCTCTGACCTCATAAAAGGAAAAATGGAATTTGTAAGTATGAAACCCATATTAAGCAAAAACTTGCCTAGAGATCATTCAAATAGCAAAGATTGAGTATGGTTATTGTGTAATTATCTGAAAGTTTTATTTGTTACTGGTCTTTTAGTATTAATTACCCAAGCCCCTAAGGTATTGAAGAACTTCATTGTACTTTCTAGTTCTTTACTTCCTTTATAATACTTATAAGTGTATCACTTTAGAGATATCTTCAGAAAACACTAAAAAAGTTAAAGCCTCTGAAAATAATGACTAAAGTGTCAATATAATCTTGTGATTGTGGTTGTTCGAGAAAGCCTACATCTGATCTGCCTAAATGCTCTTTGATAATATTCATGGGGAATTTTGTTTCATCAGCAATTTAAAAAAAATAAAAGTTAAACCTTATTCTACTAAGTAGACATACAGATTCAGTTTTCAGAGTTTTTTGTTTGTTTTGGTGGGGTTTATTTTTACTTTTTTTTTTTCTTTCTTCTTTTTTTTATAGTAGTTAAGTGACCAGCCCACTAAAGATAAACAATTCTAAGCTCTGGTCTAATGAGTAGATGGATTCAAATTATGCAAAGGATTTGAATTGGTGGAAATAAAGCTCTAGATGTTTTTTTAGGGTCTAGATTATTTTGAAACCCCCAAAGGTTAGGGTAGTTTCTTATCTTTTGGTTACGTTTTAGGTCGTTCAAGCCCTCAGTTAGACCCTTTGAGAAAAAGCCCAACCATGGAACAAGCAGTACAGACCGCCTCGGCCCACTTACCTGCTCCAGCACCTGTTGGGAGAAGGAGCCCTGTATCAACCAGGCCTTTACCATCTACCAGCCAAAAACCAATAGAGAATCAAGAGCACAGGCGAGGTAGAACTTTAGCTGTTTACTATTCTTAATTGACCGGTCAGCATCTTCCATTCAACTTATTTTCATTAAAAAGATTTACTTTATGTGAAATGATCCTAGAAGGTTTAAACTGAACTTGAAAGAATGTTCATTCAGTCTTTCAAATTCTACTCAAAGTAGTGATGGTGGTGGGGTTATATGGATATTTGGTTTTGTTCTGGGTTTGTTTGTTTTTCCATTTCTGACTTTACAGAAGTTTTTGATTATGTGTCCCAAGTTGACTGTCACTTTCTGTATATTCTATAGTTGAAGTACATAAAGTCTCAAGACCAGAAAATGAGCAACTCAGAAATGATAGCAAGAGACAAATAGGTAAGTTGTTACTTGGATCTGAAAGTCTAATCCTGTGCTTTTCAATTGAACATTTGAAATGTATATGATGTATAATTACTATGAAGAGCAAGATTTGGTAGCTATACAGGAGCAGCACAGGAGAGTTTCATTGTGTTATCTTGATTATGGTGCTGGTGCTGTGGATCTGTGTATGTAGCAAAAGGTCATAAAACTGTACATAAAGACATACCAAAAAACGAGTACACGCAAAACTGTTGAGATCTGACTGTGAGATCTTAGTGTAGTTTTTCCCAGTTTTTGATAATGTACAATAGATAATCAAGATGTTACTGTTGGAGGGGAAGCTGGGTGATGGGCACTCTGTACTACTTTTTCCATTTTTTAATCTAATTATTTCAAAAGATTTTTTTTTTAAATCATCATTACATGTCTGGAATAAAACCTACTTGATGGTAAGCAATTGTCTTTTAATATATTCTTAAATATTTGCTAGTGAGATTTGTATACTTTTATTTTTATATTTTATATTGTTTAATGGCTTTCTCTTGTACTGTCTTTTGTATTTTTTTATGTTTTTGTGTCAGTTTCATGTTAGCATTATAAAATTGCTTTCTTTGTTTTCTATGCTTTTAAAAATGGAATCGGGAATTCACTGGTGGTCTATGGGTTAGGACCTGGCGCTTTCACTGCCATGGCCTGGATTCAGTCCCTCTTCTGGGAACTTAAATCCTACAAGCTATATGGTGCAGCCAAAAAGAAAAGAAAAAAGAATGGAATCATTGGGAACTGTGTTTAATATCCTGTGATAAACCATAATGGAAAAAAAAAAATATATATATATATCTGAATCACTTTGCTATATAGCAGAAATGAACATAACATTGTAAATCAACTATATTTCAGTAAAATAAATTTTTAAAAAATAATGAAATTATCTGTACCTTAAAAATTTGAGTCTTCTCATTAAAATTAAGTCCTTTTTTTTTTTGGTAGTAATTATTCAAGAAGTTTAAGTTTCTTTCATAATTAATGACTTAATACTTGTATACTTGATCTTTTCGGTAATCTGTAATATACCCCAAATCCGTCTGTTTTATTATTTTCGTATTCATTAGCAGAGAATAAATTATGATTTAAAACTCTTCCAAGTTAAAAAAGAAAGGCAGTGTGTGATAACTTAATTACATAATAATTGGGAGATAATCTTTAGGTTTAGAAAGCTAGAAAACACTATTTCTTCTGTACCTTTTTATATGTGTTTTTATTTATGCTGTGTGCCATAGAATTAACGGAGGTTGGGGTTTGGTTTTACTGTGTTTCACTTTTTTTTTAAGTTTGCAAAAAAAGAAAGAACTCTCAAGATAAAATAATTGCTATGCATCCATCATTCAAAAATCATGGTAGTGAAATAACACCATGGTAGTAAAGGAGTGTTCACTTTGGCAACACATACACTAATATTGGAACAATACATAGAAGATTAGCATGGCTTCTGCACAAGGATAACATGCAAATTCATGAAGCATTTCATATTTTAATATAAAAGGAATGTGTGTGTCTGTCTGTCTGAATCAGTTTGCTATACACCAGAAACTAATACAACATTGTGAATCAACTGTACTTCAGTTACAAAAATAAACAGGGATTTCCCTGGCAGTCCAGTGGCTAGGACTCTGCACTCACTGCCGCAGACTCAAGTTCAATCCCTGCTGAGGGAACTGGTCCCACAAGCCATGCAGCACAGCCAAATAAGCAAGCAAATAAACAAATCATGTCAAACAATAAATAAAAGTATCTTTCGCTACCTTTCAAAATTTAAAACAGAAATATCATGCTGTACTTGCTGGTTCATGGCCAAGACATTTTCAGTAGTAAAGCTGAATATTTAAACATCCTGCCTGTCCAGGTTTAAGTGTCTGGCTGTATGCTATGGGTTTTTGTGGTTTGTTTTCTCAAACTTGGACAATTTGCAAAGTTTTATTTAGAGACCAATGAGCACAGAGATGTCTATTACTCTGTAGTCATTATGTGTTAAACATTTCACCTAATTATAATCATTGAATTCACCCTGCTTTGTGCTCTGTATTTTTCTGTTGAAAGTGAAAAAAGTGAAAGTCACTCAGCCATGTCCAACTCTTTGTGACCCAGTGGACTGTAGCCCACCACACTTCTGTGTCCTCAGTATTTTCTAGGCATTAATACTGAAATGGGTAGTCATTCCCTTCTCCAGGGGATCTTCCCAACCCAGGGATCAAACCCAGGTTTCCTGCACTGCAGGCAGAGTCTTTACCTTCTAAGCCACCAGTGTGGCTTAGAGCCCATATTTTTCTGTTAACTCATCAAATACTATCCCATGTTTCTCTTATAATTTTTTTTTCTTAACTGTTCCTCTTATTTGGATTCTCAAGTTTTCACTGTAATTTATGCTACTTTGGTATTGCTTTACCATGCCTTATAAATCTTGTTATTGTATTAAATTGTAGAGAAAGGATAGATACAGGAAGAATAATATGAATCTCTTTGAATCATATGGATCTATTTAGAGAGAGACAGTAAAGGTGAAACAGGAAGTGGTTGGAGGGGTTGAGATGTGGTGCTTCTTGTCTTTTGAGTTATCTTGCAGTTTGTGCTAATGTGCTCATTTATTTTTCTCCCTGTAAATCTTGGTTTCTATGATCATTTCCATAAAAGGCTTCCTAAATTTTGAGAACCCAGTATACATTTGACACTTCATAGGTATTAGGGATGTAAGCAGAACAAAGAAATGTAGTGCAGAAATCTCCCCAAATGTTTGACTGTGTACTGTATCAGCCATAACTTAATTGGTGGAGAATCTACCTGTAATGTGGGAGACCCAGGTTCAATCACTGGGTCAGGAAGATCCCCTCAAGAAGGAAATGGCAACCCATTCCAGTATTCTTTCCTGGAGAACCCCATGGACAGAGGAGCCTGGTGGACTGCAGTCCATGGGGTTGGAAGAGTTGGACACAACTTAGCAACTAAACCACTACTGTATCAGCAGCATGTCTGAATACAGACCCCATAGGTATAAATTTCATTAAGGACATTTATAAATTTCCTATTTATAAATTTTATGTGCAGTCTTCTCAGTCTAGGGAGGCTTCCCTGGTAGCTCAGCTGGTAAAGAATCCACCAGCTATGTAGGGGACACCCCAGTTCAACTCCTGGGTCGGGAAAATCCACTGGAGAAGGGATAGGCTTCCCACTTCAGCATTCTTGGGCTTCCCTGGTAGCTCAGCTGGTAAAGAATTCTCCTGCAATGTGGGGAACCTGCGTTCGATCCTTGGGTTGGGAAGATCCCCTGGAGAAGGGAACGACTACCCATTCCATTATTCTGACCTGGAGAATTCCATGGACGGTATAGTCCATGGGATTGCAGAGTTGGCTGTGACCGAGCGACTTTCACTTTCTTCTCAGTCTACTATGTATTAAATGTTTGTGAAACTTCATTTCTTTTTTATATTAAAAAAATACAAATACAGTCAGGTGTATAGAGACTTAGAAGCATTTCTGTTGTTGACCATAAAGACCATAATAATAGCTTCTGCTTTAAACCAGCTTATTCTTTATTAATATAGTTCCAGGTGCTCCTTCAGCTCCAAGGAGAGGGCGTGGGGGTCATCGAGGTGGCAGAGGAAGATTTGGTATTCGACGAGATGGTCCAATGAAATTTGAGAAAGACTTTGACTTTGAAAGTGCAAATGCACAATTTAACAAGGAGGAAATCGACAGAGAGTTTCATAATAAACTTAAATTGAAAGGTGGGTTTTTATTTTTCTCCCCAGAGAATACTCTTTTCTGACCATGTGAATTATGGATATTTAGGCCAAATCTTGACTTATATGGTATCTGCTTTTTTTTTTCATTAGAAGATAAACTTGAGAAACAGGAGAAGCCTGTCAATGGTGAAGATAAAGGAGACTCAGGAGTTGATACCCAAAACAGTGAAGGAAATGCAGACGAAGAAGATCCACTTGGACCTAATTGCTATTATGACAAAACTAAATCCTTCTTTGATAATATTTCTTGTGATGATAATAGGTACAGTCTTTTAAGCTGCTTTTATGCAATTAGGAGGTTGAAGTGTGAAATGATTCCTGATAAATTCACAAAGTGTAATGAATACTTAAAAGTCCCTAGGGACTTTCCTGATGGTCCAATGGTTAAGGATCCGTGCTTCCCACTGGGCACGGGTTTGATCCCTGGTTAGAGAATTAAGATCCCACTTGCTATGTGGTGCAACCCCCCAAAAAAATCTAATGACTACAATTTTTTAATGTTTTGACAAAAGAAAATAACTTATACTAAAATTTTAAATGATATTACTTTTGGAAAAGAAGAAATAATCATATATTTTTGTTTGGGGATGCATTCACATTCGAAAATTAGTAATTAAAATAGAAGCATTCATCTAACATCTATACACCTTTTACTTTACCCCTCTACAATGTAGTTCAGTTGAAGCTTGCTGATGTAGTAAAACTCTGCTCTATTGCAGTAAATATGAATCCAAAAGCTGGTTAATTAAAGGACTTAGCATAACTAGAGTTCCAGAGTTTCTGCTGCCTGGTTCAGGTCGTCCTTCTGCTGGCTGCATTTTGGTGCCACCCAGTGGTGGTTGTCTGCTTCAGTTTAAACATGGATGGTGATGATGCTGAATCTCATTGGGCTGTAGGCCAGCAGCAGCGATTCAGAAGCTTTAGGCATCAGGTCCAGAGGTTGGACCAGGAGCCTAGTAGCATCTTGGGAATCAACCCTTTATCTCCTCCCATCCTGAGGCAGGGTTTGCTTTCCCTTTCTTCCTTTGAGGCTGATTGGAGGGTAGAGTCAACTGCCAATCCCATTTATTGAGGCTATTCAGTTTCTTTGTATCATCAGCTGCATTTGCAATAAACAATACCAGTCATACTTTCACAGGAAGTGTAACAGAATATAATAGGAATATATTGCCATGGACAGCTTGTGATGACTTAGATTAGGTACTTTTGTGGGGTTTTTTGTTTGTTTTTTGTGGTTTTTTTGATGCTTAGGAATTATTTAGGCTCAATTTGGAAATTAAGTGCTACATAGTCTTGCTGGCAAATGTTCCTTAAAAGTTGATACACTACAAAAAAAAAAAAACTTCATATACTAAAGATTATTTGTCCTCAGAGAACGGAGACCAACCTGGGCTGAAGAGAGAAGATTAAATGCAGAAACATTTGGAATCCCGCTTCGTCCAAACCGTGGCCGTGGAGGGTACAGAGGCAGAGGGGGTCTTGGTTTCCGTGGTGGCCGAGGACGTGGTAGTGGCCGAGGTGGTACCTTCACCACTCCTCGAGGATTTCGTGGTGGATTCAGAGGAGGTCGTGGGGGCAGGGAGTTTGCAGATTTTGAGTATAGGGTAAGTATTATTTCATGCTTTGGGGTTGGCTTGCAGTTACATGAAACTCAAAATGTTTTAAATTTTTATCTATTGGGAGTGAGTAGTTCTAGGACATTTGTGTAACTTCCATTTGACTTCTCAGTGGAGGGTATACTTGATTATGATATTTATATGATTTTAAGGAGCAGAAACTTCTTGGCTAATGGATCTGATTTTTTTAACTATTTTCTTTTCAATTGGAGGAAGTGAGAGAAATATATTTTTATCTTCTGTTATAGAACCATTGTTTCATATTTCATGGACTGGTAAAATTTCTTCCAAAAAACTGTTAGAGACTGACTTAATTTCTTTTTCTTAAAAAGTTTTGTTGTTGAAGGCACAGGGGATCACTAAAAGATATTGCACAATACAAAAAAGGACCATACTATATCACCTTTATTTCATGTTACAAAGTATGCTTTAATACCAAAAGAATCTAGGAAGAACATATTCCAGAATGGAAGACAAACCTGTGCATTTTATACAGCTAATGTAGTATTTTGTGTGTACAAATGAGGAAATGTGTAAAGAGATATTAAATAACTTGCCCAAGATTAGCTAATAAGTGACGATGCTGGATCTTGAACCTAGTATATTTGTTCCTCAGTCCATGATCTTAATTAGTTTTGTGGAAAACTCAACTACATTTTCCCTGTTTTTTTACTTTACCATGGTCTTAAAAATATCATATTGGCATATGGAAACTGCTGCCTGAAATTTCTGTAGCTCTGTATAGTATGTATATATGTGTAGTTTATTTTTTAAATTGAAGTATAGTTAATTTACAATGTTAGTTTCTGGTGTGTAGCAAAGTCATTCAGTTATATATATACACATACACACATATACACAGTCTTTTTCATATTCTTTCGCATTATGGTTTATTATAGGATATTGAATATCTTTTCTTGTGCTATACAGTAGGACCTTGTATAAAAAATATGTGTATAATTTATTTAAAGGAGTCTTTAAGTCAATGTTACTATCCTAGTTATTGACTTTAGGGATAGTGGAGAGGAAAAGTATATAATAAAGATCAAAATCCCATCATAAAGAAGTCTATTAAGGATTACAGAAGGCAGCTAGAAACTTAAGAGACCCACTATCAGGAATTTCACTCTTCTGTATTTAAAACTGGTCTTTGTTGAGATCCCTCTTGAAGGATCATTAATTGTGGCTTTTGGATCTGTTCTGTTATTTTTAATGCTCTTGATACTGTGTCATCACAACCAAGACTGCTGAAAATTAGCCTCAGATCATTAGGTCAGGATATCCAGCCATGGTAGACACAGCTTGATGTATCTGCAGGACTTTTGACTTCCAAAATGGCCATTCCAACTTGGAGACTGTGTCTTAGGAACCATGGAATGCTTCTTACTTTCCACTATTACTCCTCTTGAGGTTGCCAGTGACCTTTTGCTTAGCAAATTCAATAGCTTTTTTGCAAATATTTGCCCTTCATTACTCTGCAGTATTTGACACTGATAACTACCCACCCAACCTGGAGTCTTTCTTCCTGGGTTTTTTTTTTTTCCCCATAAATACTTTTGATATTTTTCTCATTATAAAAATTAAGTATGTTCCTCACCACAACCTATAAGGTACTTCATGATCTGCTTGCTTCTCCAGGTCAGAAGTCTAGTACTTTCTCTAGCTCTTGTTGCTAGTGGGAATGCAAGCCGTTTCTGTCATCCATTCCGCCACAGATATACAGACCTTCTTGCTCTTGTTTAATTACGAGCTTATTCCTATCTCACAACCACAACCTTTTTACCCATTCCTTCTGCCTGCAGTGTTCAGTTTGCTCTATCGTGTTCATGTTTTTACTCTGTGTAGGCTTGATCTCTCTGTCTGTCTTCCTCCCTGTCTCCTCTCCTGCAGAGATTTCCCCCTCCCCTCTGTGAGCTGATCTATTCATAGCTTCTAATCAGTTTTTTAACTTGGACCTTGGACCTTGACCTACATATTTCTATATTTAGTTGCTTTGTGTCCTGTGATCAGCTTAAACTTAACCTTCCTCAGAATGACCTCATCATCTTCTCACTTTCCCATCACATCAGTTTGGTGTTCTTTTGGTCACCCTGGTGGTAGAGTATCCATGTCCACGTCACCACATTCATTCCTTTGAGATAATTCTGCCAATTACCACAGTAACCCACTGATTGCTCTTCAGACCTTTAGTCTGTCTTTTCCTCACTTCAGGCATATCAGCTACCTGTTGAAGAACCTATGGCAGCTCCTTGTTGAAGACCACATTGAGTCACCTTGGTTTGAGAAAAACTACATTTAAATCAGACCACGATCCTGATGAGAATTTTTGTAATCTTTGCCAGTATGGCATCGATTTAAGTTGTTAAACTTATCAGGCCCTCAGTTTTGACATTTGTGGGTAGAGAGTTGAACAGATTTATTTCAGATACACTTTTTAAAGATCATCAAAGTCTCAAAAGTTGGGGTCTTCCCAGACAGGGATTGAACCCTTGTCCCCTGCATTGGCAGACATATTCTTAACCACTGGATCACCAAGGAAGTCCTGCCTTTGTCTTTATCCATACTAGGATATCCCTGATAGATAGTTCAGCCTCTGCTTGGGTGTTTCCAGGAGTGAAACCTGAGTGGACCTTAGGCTGATGATTAGAAGGTTCTAACATGACATTACACTGCTTGCTCTTTTTACCCTATGAGAGTCCCACTTGCTATATCCAGCCCCATTTCTTATTACCCTTTAAACTATCTAATTCAAATAGGTTAACTCTTGATCATCTCTTAAATGGTTGCTTGGTTACAACTAAACTTCATTCATTGACCAAATATATTGCATTTTTAGTATATGCCAAGCTCTGTGCTAGATATTGGTGGTAACAAAACACTTGGAGCCTTCTTGGTATTATAATACAGTGGAAAGACAGACATAGCTGAAAGTCAAAGGTTTCCTTTCAGTCTTGCCTAAGGTTTGCTGTCTCCTTAGAAATTTCTCTTCCCTCCGCCTCTGATTTCTTTCTTTTCTGACCTCCTATGGCATCTGCTTTCGTCACCACACATTTTATGTATACCCATATTCCCTGTTTCAGGTGTTGTGTTTTGTTCTGCATCACCAACTAGATGGGACCTCTTGGCATTAGTGAATATATATTTTACTTTTCTTTCCACCAGAACACCTATGCCAGTGTGGAGCCATAGTGAGCTTAAAGTAAGTATGTAGCGTGTTGATTAGGAATAAGTTACATCAGCCTTCAGTGAGGCTGAAGGTCCATCAGTGTGGGTACCCATTGATTGTTCATTCCAAAGTTAAATGATCCTTCTTGTGTCTACCACTAGATCCTAGACCTTCTCAGCAGCATATTCGTTCCAAATCATCCCGTCTAGCACCTTTAAAAGTGGAAATAGTGAGAGACCAGTATTACATAAAGGAGATTTATCTTCAAAGGATTAAACTTGTTCTGAAACGTCTAGTACTTCTTCTCAGAGATGAAGTGCAATGATATTTGCAGCAGCCTTCATGTAATGAGTTAGCTTTTTTCTTTATGCTTCACTGACATAAACATTATAAGGAGGTCTGGTTGTTTAATGCAAACATGGGTAAAGATGGAATCATAGGTTTTTTGTTTTTTAAGGATTCCTCGGAAATATCAGTCAAACTAGAACCTCTCCCACCCTCCTCCCAGTAGATAGTTAGGAAGCCAGGAACCCAGAGGAGTTAACTTCCTTGATCTAGATACAAGCTAATCAAGCCAAAATTCACTCCTTGACTTCTGAGTTTTCCTTAAGGATAGTGTTAGAAACATAAACTTAGGGTGAGTTTGGGCCTGTAGTGCTTTTTCTTTTCTTTATTTTTTGGGAGTGGAAGGTGAGGCTGGGCATAATAAGAGAGTAGCCCACTGTTACTTTATATGCTGCTGCTAGGGAGGTTGAGCCGCCATGGTGGGTGAGATAGGTTGCCTTCCACTTGAGTCTTATGTTCTTCACAGAGGGTCCAGAGACAAGTATCTGAAATGACTCAGCATAGTACTTTCTCTCCCTTGCCCCTTTTATTTTCTCCTTTCTTTACTGCTACCTCTCTGTCTCCCCCTCCTTCTGCCTCCTCCCTCCCTCTTCTCTTTCTTGCTTTCTTTTTTTTTTTTTTTTTCACCTTTCAGAAAACCACAGCATTTCAACCCTAAAAGGTCTGGATTGATCATACAGCTTTCTGAAAGGTAAAAAAAAAAAAAAATGGGGGCATGTGAAATTTGGCCTTGGTGGGGAAAACAGGATCGTCTTCAGCTTTCTTTCTGCATCAGCTAATCCCATGCTGTGGTATTCTAACTTAATAACACTGTACAAATGGTTTCTGTATATGCAGATAAAGTTTTTCACAAAGAATGTGTGTTTCTAACAGTCAGGATAAGAATCAGCAGTAAAAATCGGCGCATGGTAGCAGCTGTTCCTGAGGAAAAGAGAAGCCCTTCCCTTGGCTTATGTGTACAGGCCTTTGGTTTAGAATTAATCTCACTGGAAAACTAGAGGCTCCTTGAGATTTTTATTTCTTTCTTCTCCCTGGTTAGTTTTTTAAAAAAAAATTCACAGACAGTGCTCTAGTTTTCAGAACTTGATTTCATATTTTAAATCATAATATTTAATATGTATTTAATTATATATAATATTTCATATTTATTTCATATTTTCATAAAAGTCCTTTTAAAATGAATTTTTCAAATCATTGCTTTCTCCTGGCTTGAAACATTGAAGAGAAATACTATTTTGCCACCTGATATTTTATTGCTTTGTAAAGATATCAGAGACTTAGGAATTTTATTAATCTTCTTCCAGTATATGTTGTCAGTTGTATTTGATGAGTTTGACTACTGTGTTCAAGGCTTAATTATTTTTTGAAATTATTAGGACAGCACCAAAGGTAGTAGGGCATACCTGTGTTTTAACCGGGGAACCTTCTTGCTCTGACAGTACCACTGCTTTAACCTCTATTAACTGGAAAATACAGTTAGCAATAATGAGCTACTGTTGAGTGTGTAAGGTATAAAAAGTGTTTCCTGGAAATCAGTGAAACAAATTTATATGTGAAAGTTAAGAGGAGGATTAATTTAAAGGTAATGAAAAATATACTTAAGCAAAGTAGAGAGAAATACTTATTAATAAACCCCAGTAGTTTGAAACATGAGCTAATTTTTTTTTTTCCTTTTTAGAAAGACAACAAAGTTGCTGCATAGTCTACAAACAAGTCTTTAAAAATAGATGGATTTCTAGTTCTTCATGGTCCTGATAATTGGTTTCAGTCTTTGAGAAGAATGAAGAAGTGAATTTGCTGTATATTTGTCACCAGCACTGGGTTTTTGTTTGTTTGTTTTTCTGCTTAATTTCAGAGATACAATGCAGTTACTTTTGGGGGTGGGGGGAAGGCTCATCTTAAAAAATGAGCATTAATTATATTTGGAATAGCAGAAGGTTAAGTAATTTCTTATGTATAGTTAAACTAAAGCAGTACTCCAGTGAAACTTATAAGTATTTTTTCATCACTGAAAGGATTTTTCTTATCACTAAATTGTATTTGGCAATTCCTGCAAGTTGCCTGCAGATAGGGCCGTGATACTGTGTTTTGAGCCACAGAAGGGTGTGTGTGTGTGTGTGTGTGTGTATGTCTGTCTGTCTGTCTGTCTGTCTGTCTGTCTGTATCTTTTCTTTCCTTTTTTCTTTTTTTTCTTTCTTTTTTTTTTGGAAATCCTGTAATATCCCTTTTGAGGTAGCTTATTTCGTCAATTAATTAGGGTGCTGGATGGTAGAGAATTTTGTCAGTCAACTATGTATACACAGTAAATACTGTTTCTTAGGCAAAGGTAACTTTTTTATATAGTTGTAAAATTCCATTATATCCCATTGCCAAAGAAACATTAAGAACTTTGTATAGCTGTATAAAATGCAACTAATTTTTTAAAGAATAAACATTTTAAAGTCAGCAAACATACTGTGTCCTTGCAGAAGTTGATGTGCTGAGGAGCAGAACTGTGGGTGGGTCTTTTTTTCATAGCTTTTGAGGCTTAAGATTGTTGATTTGATTTTTTTTTTTAATGTTTGGAACATAAATGAAGATTTGATACATTCATTATCTAAAAAGGATAAATTACTCATGCTTGTTGTAAGAATTTTATTTTGTAGCAAATGGCATATCACAGGATTTATCCAAATAATAGATATTTTCAGTATACAAATGTAAATAATCATAGATAAGAATGTATTAGCTGTATTTTCAAATAAGTATCCCCCCTTTTTTAAGACAATAAAACTAGGTGTCAATTAACCTGTTCTTCCTGATATGCCTGGAATTTTGTTGTGATATTTGACTCATTCCATTATATTTCAAGAGGATTCAGAGTGTTAGAAATTATTTTGGCAACCTATGAGATACCATAACACTGGTCCTTAGGCCTGTGACCCACAAAGGACTCAGTATAGAGTTCATTGCTAATGATAAATTATTAATAAATCCTTTTGCTATTTTAAGCTGTAGTGGTGGGGGTGGAAATCTGGCCACTTTTGTGTTTTTATGAAGGCCATGGAATAAAGGGATCCAAAGATTTAAATATTTTTATCTATTTTGATTTTTGTTAACTTTCTCCTTAAAATAATCAGTAGTGGTAAAGATACAAAAAACTGCACTGTAGGAGAATTGAAATATTTAAAGGTGGTTGATATTTTTAATTTTAATTTTATATCTTTTGTATGGCTCTACAAGAAAATGTTTTGTAATTCAGTTTCAGTATTGAGGTCCAGTACTTGGCAGCCATAGTTTAGATGATATTGTTTAATACTGTTTGCTTGCATGTTAACAAAATCTTTTGGAGGACCCACAAATTATGATATTGACCACATTTCCGAGACATTCGGAACATCAAAGCAAGTGCTATGACAATAGCTGTGTAGACTGTCGGAGATTTCCTGGGCTACTTTGAAGAAAAAAGAAAAACTGTAAATACCAATTCTACATGCTCTGAAAGTATGAATTCATGCATTTTTCAAGCCCTCTGGGTCATTGACTGGGGCATTTGGTACCCCAATAATAATTGGCAGCATGACATACCTGCAGTGCACCTTACAATATTAAAGCAGATTTTTATTCTGAGACAGAATAAAATTATTCAATAAAAAATGTTCGTCAAAGTTCTTTCTCTTTAAACACTAATATTCTCCTTACAATAGAAAGAATTACAGTACAAGGCATCTTTAACACATAAGGGTTTATATTCCTTAAAATTAGCAAAATTAATTTCTCTTTTCCTAGGATTTATATATTGTCGTAGGTGTTTAGGTAAAGCTAGAAGTCCATTCTCCCCCTCCTAGCATGCAGCAAGCTCCTTAGTTACAATCCATGACATGAGATTAAGCCAGCCAGAATCAGGCCAAACTGGCAACCTCAGGCTAGAATACATGCTCTACAAGCAGGCAGGTGCAAAAGAGGGAAAAGGGGAGGGCTGATCCCTCCAAACTTGTCTTTGGAGAGACCATTTCTCCCTCCAAAAGCACAGCTTGATGTGAGGGCTAGCAAGAGAGGTCAGGAATGTTCATTCAACTCACTGGCTCTTAATCAGGGGTGAACTGACATTGGGGAGCATTTAGAAATGTGAAAGCAGATGTTCTGGTTATCACAATGATTTGAACGATTTGAGACACCACTGACTTTTAAAGAGTAAGGGCCAGGATGGTAAATGTCCTGTTCTCTGCTGGACGGTGTCTCTTAATCAATTATCCAGTCCAAAGTGCAGCAGTGTCCCTTCCATTTACAGAAATACTGAAGTCCCTCTGCATGGAAAGGCAATGAGTGGGGAATCCCCCCGCCCCCAGATTTAAAAAAAAAAAAAAAAACTTTACTAAAGAATCTATATGGTATGTGAAAGGAAAAGAACCTTACTTTCAGGAATACTGTCAGCATGTTGGAAACTGGTTATCACATTAGGAATTACCAATTCATCCTCTTCTCCATCAGTTGTTCATAAATCTCTTACCAGAATCAGCTGAGGAGCATTTTTTAAAGTACAAATTCCCATGCCCCACAGTTGGCGTGTCTGATTTTAAAGTTCTGCTGTGAAAAGGGGCAACCTTAAATCCCATGGTACTTCTGATGAGCCAGGTTTAGAAAGCCAATTTTAAAACATCACAGCTGGCTCATCTAATTTAACCCCCTCCATGTTAAGGGCCTTGGTGAGGTTTCCACGTAGAACTATTTTATTTTAATCATTTCTCTATTGTTCCAGATTCAGTATATCTAAATTGTGGCTCCATCATGAAGAGGGAAAGAACTAAGTGATAGAGGGGGTGCATGTCTGCAGGACAGAATATAGGGGGAAACAGAAAGATGGAGACTTGTTCCCTCCAAAGTTCAGCTGCTTTGGGTACTGAGGCTCAGTTCCCAGCATGTAGGAAATGAGTGTGTTGTGTTGTTTCTGTGTGTCAGTTTTACATGGCTTTTGTCCCTGTCTCCATGGGTTATCTGCCTGAAAGAAAAGCTGCTGTTTCCGCAAAACCCTGTGGTCGTAGCTCACATCTATCTAATCGGGTCTGGGTTCAGTGTTTCGGGATCTCCCTGCCCTGGTGGTTCAGAGACTATAAGCTGGCTTAAACTGTGACAGTGGGGAGAGTATCACAGTATAAAGTAATGAAGGTGAGTGAACTTTCCGAGGAGCTCAAATGTCACCAATTTGCTTAGTTTACCTGTTCTGACTGATTTTAGAAGATGACAGGTATTAATGGGAATCCAACTTAGGGAAGTAAAGTAGCACCGTTAATCTCTGAATCTGAGTGTGCTAATGGGGCTTTGCACAGAGCAGGCTGCCCTAGCTTCTCCCCGGATAGACACTGGGACACCTTCTTGGCCCAGGAGCTAGTCAGGCAAGGGACACAAAGGAGAGTCTACCTCTGAGCGGCAGTCTCGGAGACCAGCAGCAACCAGTCGGTCAGCTCGTGTGTACGCTGGGAAGCTACAGATGGAGGACCCAGGCCCTGCTCTTGGGGCTTCCCAGCCTCCTGAGGAGGAGTGACGCAGAGGTTTGTATCCTGTTTTTCAGGGCCAGGGTTTGTAAAAGCAAGTTTTTGTGGCTTTTGAGACATTCATAAATCTGACCCCAAGAGCACGTAGTGAGACTATGAATCTAATGTGGTTTCTGTTCTCCATGATGGTGCTGAGCTATGAGCCAGTGATATGGGTGTTCTTTAAATTCCATCTCGGTTCATATTTAACAGACTTGGCTGATTGATGAAAATGTTTTCAGGTTTAGCTCATAAACATAAAAATCAACCTGAACACACTGGTGTCCATATTGTGGTTTGTAAAGAGAGCAGCCCTGTGAGGCCAAAGCACATTTCAGTTCAATAATAAGGCTTGCTTAGAGTGACTCATAGTCTAGGCACACACAAACAACTGAGCGCGGCCAGCTAGGAGCTCATGACCCAGAAAGGCTTGCGTTCACCTCCAGACTTGAAGAGCAGTTTGGAAATGGAAGGGCAGAGAGGAGAGAATTTTAGCTTGAAGTGGGAGAAGCCTGGGCCCAGGCGAGATTGAAATGAATTCCAATGAATGATTTACAGTCATCGCAGGACAGAGGACAGGAACATGTTTACTGGATGTCTGGAGTATGCTTCTGTCATCGTGGTTTTCATTTAATCCTGATAATCCTCCAGCGCTAGCCCTACACAGGATTGTTGATGAGAATGCAAATCCCAGCATTGCAGTTCAGGATTTTGCTTGTGCTGAAATTGTTTTGTAAATTTTTTTAATGGGTTAGTTGGGTGGCAGTTATCTCTTACTCCAGTGTTTTAAGTTAATAGCATTTCTTTGTCCCCAAATGGGTATTGGAGCTTTGCAGGTTGTGGTCTATGAAGGAATGAGGTGTGGTTTCATTTTTGTAAAAGTAATACATTGTAAAAAGGATATGGGCCGTATGGAAGATGGTTTATAAAAAGATGAAGAAAGAAAGTCCACCAGTCAGTGCTGACCACTGACAACACCGTTTGGCTGTGTGTACCAGGCAGCATTGTTCTGTGCAGGCATGTGCTTTTCGGCAAAAATAGGTTCATAGTATACATACTGTTGTGAAACTTGCTTTTTTTAATGTAGTGTATTGAGTAGCACTGCTCGGTTTTAAAGTGTGGTATGCTGGAGAAGGAAATGGCAACCCACTCCAGTATTCTTGCCTGGAGAATCCCATGGATGGAGTTGCCTGGTAGGCTACAGCCCATGGGGTCGCAAAGAGTCGGACATGACTAAGCGATAAAAAATTAATAAATAAATAAAAACTAAAAAAAAAAAAAATAATAATAAAGTGTGGTATGTACACAGACAAGTACACATATCGTAATTACCTATGTAAAAGTACCCAGAAGCCCATTACAACTCCCTTCCAGTAGCTCCCACCTCCTCAAGGTTAACCACTATCCTAACTTTTAACAACACAGATTGCTTTTGCTTGTGCCTGTTATTTATATAAATGGAATTATACAGTATATACTCTTTTGTCCTTAGCTCAACATTGTATTTGTGAGATTCATCCATGTTGTTGTGTTTGGCTGTGGACTCTTCATTTTCGTTGCAAATGTAATATTCCGTTGTGTTAAGAAACAATGGTTTAGCCGTTCTACTGTTGATACCACATTCGGGTCATTTCTAGCTTTTGGCTGTTAAAATATGCTGGCACTGTTTTTTTCCTCCTCAAGAGAAGCTGAAGTTGGAGTCGGTGAGAGGGACACTGACTTACACCACTTAAGGACTTGGACTTGGACACTGAAGGATAACAGTGCCCAGCTATGGTGCCACTCCATAAGTGTGCTTCTTCAAGGAATCTGTAACATGAGAATAAAGTACCAGAAACCCTGGTGTGCTGTAGATGTAGACATAGGTGTGTACATTAGAGCAGATCCTGGGTTACTCCTCCTCTACGGGCCTAGCCTTTGTTCCCCAAGGACACTGCTCTACCCACCACCCTTCCCAGTGGCAGCACCAGAGTATTCCTTACCCTACAAACCAATGTTGAGGACGTGGGCTTGGTGTCCTTCCTCCCTCCCTTCCTGGTAAAACCCCTACTTACTCTGTTGAGGCTTATGTGATCCTCTCACTCCTGGTTACCTGATGACTACCATCTTTAAAAAAAAATTATTCCTGTCTTTCTCCAAGTGAATTCATCTGTGTGGTTTACCCATCTGTGTTGGGAGTCCCCAGGATCATCATACTCAAGGACTGTCATTCTTAGGGCAAAATTAAAGAAAAAGCAAAATTAAAAAGGTGCAACTCAAAATTAAGAAAAAGGTATGTGGGCAAAGTCTGGAGCAAACCAGGCTCAGATTTTCAGAGGGTGTCACAAAGGATGTATCAATACTTGATTCCCCAAGCAACAAATTGTTCCAACCTGTATGGAATTTTTTTTATCAAGGAAACCCCCTCAGCAACTGAGAGCCCAGGGTTTTGATTGGGGTCTGGTTATGTAGGCACCTTCTGTGTGGCACATACTAAAATCCCAGACTCGAAAGCACAAGTAAACAACATTGACTGTGCAAACAGTTTAGGCATCTTGAGCCACTCTTATCCATGTTGGGAACCCTCCTCAAATCCTAGTTTCCAGGTGTCAGCCAGGGCCGAACTTATAAGCCGTCTTTATAAAGGACAGTAGTCAGCCTTGCTGTGTTAACTCTTGTGGACCCACCCCACACCCTGGTTCCTGTTCCTTATCCCATGACCTTTTCTTCTCATCTCCTCCCATCCAAACCTGTAGACACACCTGGACCTTGTCCATCAACCTCAACTGCGTCATCTCTGAATCATGGATTTAGACACCTCACACTTTGATCTTCCAACTGACTTGCTCAAGAAATAATAAATACACACAGAGTGACCTAACCACTCCTTTGCTCAGTAACTGCTTTCAGCTTGGTTGGTGCAGACCTCCAGGTCAGGAATCTTTCTACCTTGGTTGGATTAACTAGCTTCCATCTTTTGCTTTCCTGTTTCCTATTTCCAACTAGCCTAGACTCCTTGAACCGTCATTCTCTTACAAACCTTAAACTCCTGTGCTTTTCTGAACTTTCTGTGTTCTTGCCTAAAGAAACTTCAACCCTGAAAACAGCCACCCGCCCACGTGGTCAGTATTCACTGAGAGGGTTGTGTCCTGTGGAAGAGACTCACAGGTGAATGTATTAGTACCACTATAAACCTGACTGCTCTCTCCTGGGCCCTCAACACTGCCAGCAAAACATACTACTACTCTGCAATCACCTCTCTAGTAAGCAAATAGCCCTGTTACGCATTTCAAAAAACTAGAAGACACTGGATGGAAACTGCCTCAGGCACTTAAACCATACTCTACACTAAGCTCATGTGCACCCAGCCTTATCCTAGTTGTCCTGTAAAAACAGAAAAGACCATGGATCAAAAAACTGCCTATGTTCTGTTTCCCTTACTCCCACCATACCCATTCCCAGACTTAACATTATTGAGTTACCTCTCTGCCTGTATTCAACTTCTTCCTTAAAGATCCTTCCCATTCACATTTAATTATTATGCCAGCATATTCTATGGCATATTCATATGTTAATATTCATATGTTTATATATACAGGCATAACGGAAATATTGTGGGTTCAGATCCAGACCTCAGTAAAGCAAACATTACAATAAAGTGAGACAAATTTTTTTTCCTAGTATAAAGTTAGATTTACACTGTACTTTTGTCTATTAAATGTGCGATAATAGCATTGTGCCTAAAAAACAACATACATTACCTTTATTTTTAAAATAGTGCTGTTGGAAAAAATGGCCCTGATAGATTTCCTAGGCACAGGGTTGCCACAGAACTTTCAGTTTGTAAAAAAGGCAGTATCTGCAAAACAATAAAGTATACATATAGTTGTAACTATGTAGCATTTATCATGTTACAAGCTTCTTTGTTATGAAAATTATCCTTGAATCCTACATCCTACCAGTTCCTACTTAGAGCTCTTAACTATCTGACACCTCATCTCCCTTTCACTTCTTAGCCCCCCTTGTTCCACTCCCATGCGCCACTAAAACAGTTCTTGGTAAGGTCACTAATGATCTGCGGTGAGCCTTTCGAAGTTTTCCTCTCTTACTTGCTTTGCAGAACCATTCCTTGCAGTCTACCTCTTCCTTCTGAAAATACTCTTGTCTTCCTGGCTGCCATACTCACCTGGTTTTCCTCCCACGCCTCTAGCTGCTGCTCCTCAGTCTGCCTAATTCTAATTCTACAGTCACCCCATTTTAAAATATTAGTGTTCCTCAGGGTTCGACTTTAGCTTTTTTTTCTATTCTCCCTGCCACTCCCTGTCCTCCCCTTAACATACACACATACAACCACAAATTATTCAGTGGAGTTTCCCACATTTGGGGAAATCACAGGGGTAGCACATCAGGAAAAGCCTCACGATGGGAAAACCACCTTTGTGATCCTGTTAGCTAAGGTCACTTGTTTTGGGGCGGGGGGGGGGGGGGGCTTATCTATGGAGTTATTCTCATATTCACTTATCTAGCACAGATCTTTTCTAAGTCTGGATCTGACCCTTTTTTTTTTTTTTTTTGGTTGGCTGCTCCACTTGTGTAATCTTAGTTCCCCAACCAGGGATTGAACTCAGGGTCACCACAGTAAAAGTGCTGAGTCCTAACCACTGGACCACCAGGGACATCCCTGAATCTCACTTTTTGATTTTGTCATTAAAGGTCTTAAAGTAACCTCTCGAATGTAATGTTGCCCAAACTAAAGTGATGGATGTTTTTTCTTTTTTTCCTTTTTGGCTGGCCACTCAGCTTTTGGGGTAGTAGTTCCCTGAGCCTTCAGCATTGACAGCGCTGAGTCTTGACCACTGGACCACCAGGGAATTCCCAATCCCTCTGCTTTTCTTCCAGTGTTCTTGATCTAGGATGTAGCAACACCATCTACTAGCTCAACTGTGCTGCAAATGTGAAAGTCACCTTTGACACCATTTCCTTCAGTTTTACACCAGCTTCACGCCTGTTAGCAAGTTCTATCAATTCTACTTTCTAAATACATCTAATGTCTCTTTTAAAATGTTTTATGTTGATAAGAGATATGTGTACACATGTGTTTCAATTTAAATGCCTCAGAGGGCTTATAATGAAAACCCTCAGGCATACTGTCATCCCTTCCCCTCCCTAGTCTTTTGGTTTTAGTTTTACTGGTTTTCTGTGGAAAACAGAAAGCTATTCAACAAATCTTTACTGAGCCTTTATATGCAAGGGGTATAGTTCATTTGCAGGGTAAGCAACAGTGAACAAAATAAAGCCAGCCCTTCTTGGATCTTGTGTTCTGGGAGGAGACAAATAATTAAATTTGTAGTCTGTTAAGATACTTAAGGGAATTCCCGGGCGGTCTAGTGGTTAGGACTCAGCACATTTTCACTGCAGGGGCCCAGCTTCAATCCTTGGTCAATGAACTAGGATCCTGAAAGCCACATGGCATGACCAAAAAGATGCTTATGTTCCGTGGAGAGAAAAACCAAGAAGGGAGGACAAGACAGGGTGTATGGGCTCGAGGGGGGATTGCTGCTTCAATTTAAAATAGGTTGGGGAACCTAACATTTGATAAATGACTCAGGAAGCTGACTGGATGTTCAAGCGGAGAAAATTTTAGCTGCAAAGACCCTGAAGCAGGAGTGAACCTATTATGGCTGGAGTAGAGTGAGGGAGTGGCTTCTCCCCTGGTAGCTCAGCTGGTAAAGAATCCTCCTGTAATGCAGGAGATCCCAGTTTGATTCCTGGGTCGGGAAGATCCCCTGGAGAAGGGATAGGTTGCCCACTCCCGTATTCATGGGCTTCCCTGGTGGCTCAGATGGTGAAGAATCCTCCTGCAATGCAGGAGGCCTGGGTTAGATCCCTGGGTTGGGAAGATCCCCTGGAGGAGGGCATGGCAACCCACTCCAGTATTCTTGCCTGGAGAATCCCCATGGACAGAGGAGCCTGGCGGGCTCGAGTCTGTGGGGTCGAAAAGAGTTGGACATGATTGAGTGACTACGCACATCACAGCACAGAGTAAGGGAGGAGAGGCTTGTGGGATATGAGGTTAGAGTCAGTGGAGTCTTGACAGGGAAGGAATAGTGGAGTCCGCACTAATCATTGAGATTTGTTCCCAGATGGGAAGCAGTTGTAGGGTTTTGAATAGAAAGAAGAGTGACAATCTGACTAACATTTAAAAAGAATTGGGAAATTCCCTGGTGGTTCACTGGTTAGGAGTCAGCACTTTCAGTGCTGGGGCCTGGGTTCCTTGGGGAACTAAGATCCCACAAGCCACGTGGTGTGGCCAAAAAAGAAAAAGCACTTCTACTACAATGGTCAGTGAATCTCGTCCATGTGTATGTCTTTGGATTTTAAATAAATAAATTTTAGAAAGTAAAAACATCTGACTGCTGTGTTGAGAATAAATTAGTAGGGAGGACAGTTAGGAAACCAGCACAGTAACCCACAGTGATTCCCCCTGCCCTCTGACAGTTGGAACATGTGGCCTAGACTTCCAGTGGCAGAGATCTGTAATTTGGGGGCCCGTTTGGTCTCCTCAGTGGACTGTTCCTCTGGCGGAGGCTTCTATCCTATCACAATATTGCTTCTATCTTTTTTTTTTTTATGTTATGGTTTTTTGGCAGAGGGATATCTGGCATCTTAGCTCCCCAACCAGGGATCAAACCCACACCCCCTGCATTGGAAGGTGGAGTCTTAACCCCTGGACCGCCAGGAAAAGTCCCTGGCTGAGGCTTTAATGTATGCATTCAAACAGTTCAAAAATAACTTAAATAGAATTTCCAATTGCAGTCTGCTCCCCTTATCTCACGGTCACTCGGACCTACAGGTTACCCTCTTCACATGCAGCTAGGTTGTTTCCAAGTTGTGCTGGTCCAAACAGTGTTGGAATGAGTCATTTAACAAATAGGTGAATGTATCTGTAATATTAATAACCGAGATTTTGGGTAATAGGAGACATGACTTCATAATTCTAATGTTCCCGTGTCCTTTCCGATAGAGATTATAGCCATTGTACATTCAGCCCGTTTTTCAGGATGTGTATTACCTTATATGAGCTTCTCTTGTGGCTCAGCTGGTAAAGAATACGACTGCAGTGTGGGAGACCTGGGATTGATCTCTGGGTTGGGAAGATCCCCTGGAGAAGGGAAAGGCTATCCACTCCAGTATTCTGGCCTGGAGAATTCCATGGACTGTATAGATCATGGGGTCGCAAAGAGTCGGAGAGGACTGAGTCACTTTCACTTCCACTTTGACCACACAGACGTTTGTCGGCAGTTCAAGTGGAATAACCTCCCCGACCCCTTCCCTCGCCCCCTCCCACCACCCCCCAGATCTCTCTTCTCGCCCTCCACCCGGGTCTGGGACCCGGGAGGCCCCTCTTCTTGAAATAACGGCCACCTACTGCAGTGAAGGTGGCTCCCCTCTCAAGTAGCCAAGTCAGGGCTTGGGGGGCAGTGGGGAGGAGGCAGGCAGGAGGATGAGCTCCCCCAACACCGAGAGCGGGGAAGAGCCTGCAGTACCCCGTGGACCATCTGCTGAGCTGTAGAGAGTGAGCAGCAGGCAGGCAGCGAGAAGGCGGCCCCAGGGAGCGTGAGCTGCGCCTGGGCCTAGAGGAGAGCGGGCTGGGGCTGCGCTTCGAGGAGCTCACCAACGAGATGATGGTGACCACGAGCGGTAAGAGGATGTCCCCCGTACTGAAGGTGAACATGTCCGGCCTGGACCCCAACGCCGTGTACTCCTTCCTGCTGGACTTCCAACCACTTAAAATACCTCAACCAGGAGTGTGTACCACGGAGCAAGCCTGAGCCGCAGATGCCCAGCTGCGTCTACATCCGCCCTGACTTGCCCAACTTTGGCGCACACTGGTTGAAGGCCCCTGTCTCCTTCAGCAAAATCAAGTTCTCCAACAAGCTCAATGGAGAGGGCTAGATCGTGTTAAACACTGCTTCCCGGGAGACCCAGTTCATGGCAGTGAGCACTTACCAAAATGAGGAGCTAGCAGCTCTTAAAATTTAATACAATCCTTTTGCAAAAGCTTTCCTTGATGCAAAGCGAAGAAGCGATCACAAAGATATGATGGAAAAACCTGGAGACAGCCAGCCATCTGAGTGTTGGCTGATTCCTGGAACCAGCACCCTGTGTCCACCGGCCACCCCCCAACC
The DNA here is from genome assembly GCF_910594005.1 of Cervus elaphus. Taxonomy (NCBI): domain Eukaryota; kingdom Metazoa; phylum Chordata; class Mammalia; order Artiodactyla; family Cervidae; genus Cervus; species Cervus elaphus. Next base: position 44,954,930 of record NC_057818.1, read on the forward strand.
CTCAGTCCAGCGACCTCCTCTCACAGCCTTCCATGCACGGTTGGGAAAGGTACCTGGCCCTGAGGAACCACCATCCAGGAGACCCCTTACCCCAGCCCTTATGCAGCAGAACAATTCTTGAACCTTTTCTGACAATTCATCTGCATGTCCATGCTCCAACCCATGACAACTGTCCAGCCTTGGAATGCCTGCCCACGCCAGCATGCTCCCCATGGGTCCCAATGCTGGTCCTCCTATGGGCTCCAGCCAGTATGCCAGCCTGTGGTCTGTGAACAATGGCACGATCACCCTGGGCGGCCAGGTGGCAGGAGTGCCCAGCGGGCTGAGAGCCCAGTTCTTTCGAGGCTTCTCTGCTCACTTTGCCTCCCTCACCCACCTGGTCTCGGCACCCTCCTCCTCGGGGTCCCCGCTGTATGAAGGGGCTACCATAGCCAAAGACATTGCTGACAGCCAGTAGGATGCCCCAGCCCGCCTCCTGGCCATGTGGATGTCCGTGTTGCCTCCGTCTATGTGAACCAGAGCCTGTGTCTTAAAGGAGGCAATGACTCTGCTGGGGCAGCAAGTGTTCATTTGATTGGCAGTCTCATGGGACGAGGGAAGGAAACCAGGCCTGTTAACCCTCCCTTTAAATAAGAGGAAGATACATGTTCTGCTATTTACCTTGTTTCATCCTCGGGGGCGGCAGTGCTGTCCTGGGTCCTTTATGTGCTGCACGTGAATTCAGGTGAAAGCAATGCAGGTGGCCTCACTCACCAGGATTCACAGTAGCAATGACTTGCTAGCATCCAGAAACTCTGTTTTGCTTGCAACACATAGATGACTCTGGCCTATCAGAATTTGTTAACTCCCCCAGTCATACTCCAGTGAGATTGAAAAAACACACTTTTAGTTCTCCTCCCCATGGCTTTTGAGTAGTTTTCAGGTTCCTTTTGTGGCAGGGGTCATAGTCAGAGTTCAGCTGTGACAGAATTAAATCATAGCTGGGGACAGCAGACTGGAGTTGAAATGACAGTGTCCAGCTCTGTCCACTGGAATGTGTTTAATTTGACCATAGGTAGCTAATCTTATGTATTGTTAAACCTTCAACTGTTCATATTTTTCTTTTGACAAACTAGCCAAACACAATCAGCAGAAAGCATCTTCTGTAAAATAAAACCAATGTAGGGACTTCCCTGTGGTCTAGTGGCTAAGACTCTGCACTCCCAGTGTGGGGGACCTGGGTTCGATCCCTGGTCGGGGAGCTGGATCCCATATGCTGCAACTAAGAGTTCCCACAACTAAGACCTGCATAGCCAAATAAACAAATTAATTAATTAATAAAAAAAAAAACAATGTAAAAAAAAAGGTTAACTGGATTATCTTTTTTCTGAATTTCCATCAGTTTCTTAGGATCATCTATATTATATTATTTTTAAAATTTTACTTATTTATTTTTATTTTTGGCTGTGCTAGGTCCTAGTTCCTGTGTAGGCTTTTCTCTAGTTTCGGAGAGCAGGGGCTAGTCTCCATTGCAGTGCACGGGCTTCTCTTGTTGCAGAGCACAGGCTGGAGGGTGCACAGACTTCAGTAGCGGCAACATGTAGGCTCAGCAGTTGAGACTTACCAGCGGCTCCGTAGGCTCCGTAGTTGCGGCACATGGACTAAGTTGCTCCGTGGCATGTGGGATCTTCCTGGATCAGGGATCACCCACGTCTCCTGCATTGGCAGGCAGATTCTTTACCACTGAGCCACCAGGGAAGCCCAGATCATCTACATTTTAATTTGCTTCATGACTGGACCTTGCCTTTTTTCAACTTTTAGAGTGTTTTTCCTTTATCTTTTTCATGTTTAATATATACAGAAGGATATGTAACCCATAATATGAATAAACGGACCTGTCACTTAACCCCAAAACTAGAGCATTACCAACAACCTGCATGTATATATTACCACTCCCCTACTGCATTTCTGTGTGTGTGTGTGTGTGTGTGTGTGCGCGCGCGCGCGTGCACGCGTGTGTGTGTGTGTGTGTGTGTGTGTGTGTGTATTAGTCATTCAGTCAAGTCTGAGTCTTTGCAGCTCATGGATTGTAGCCTGCCAAACTCCTCTGTCCATGGAATTCTCCAGGCAAGAATACTGGAGTGGGCTGCCAATCCCTTCTCCAGGGAATCTTCCCAGCCCAGGGATGGGACATGGTCCCTACACTGAAGGCAGATTCTTTACCATCTGAACCACCAGGAAAGCCCTTCCATTCACTTCTGCCTCAACCAAAAAGAAATCACTATCCTGAAATTTGTATTTTATCGTAGTTTTTGTTTTGTTTACAGTATTTTTCCATAGAATTTCTAATTGTCTCTTGTACAGGTGTATATTCTCTGTTACTTGGAATCTATTTCATTTTTCTTGAGCTCACCAATTTTCAACTCTCATTAAGACCATTGTTTCCTTGGATCTTTATTTATTCTATAGTTTTGTGTTGTTTTTTTCTTGGAGTTTCTGAATGTCCTATTTGGCTTGTATTTGTTGCCTTTATCACATAATAAAGTTTTCCCAGACTCTTAACCTTGAACTGTCATTTGATTTAGCTTATGAAGGCTCCTTTTTTTCCTACAGCCCATCATCCTATAATATTTTGCCATCCTGCTAAAATTCCAACATGTTGCTTTTGAGATCTTCAGGAAAATTAGGATCCTAGGATTCCTCTTCATTGCTCTCCTGGGTTAAAATCATAGATCCTAGGATGTCATGTTTTCCATTTTCTTGTCTGCTAGAATTCTTACTTTAGGGAGCATTCTTTAAAAGTATACAGGGCCAGATAGTATGATCTCTGTCACAACTTCCTCTTTTCTTATTTAACAACCTTTTAAAATATAAAAATCATTCTCAGCTCAATTGCTGACTGTTCATCTAACATGCAGCAGTGCTAAGTCTGATGCCAATTTGATTTTTTTCCCATGATAGATGATGTGTTTTTTCCTCTTTGGGGGTGAGGGGGGCTGGCTCAGAGCCCAGTTTATGGGGGTAACCCAACCAGAGATTGAATCCAGGTCACAGCAGTGAAAGCACTGAATCCTAACCTCTAGACCACCAGGAAATTCCCATGCAGACCCCTTTGACTTAAAGATTTGTATCTTTCCTTTAGCTCTTTCTCTTACTACTTATTAGATAATATCTTTGATGCCACCCACTCTGTTCTTTCACTAAATCTCCCTCTTGCTCAAATGTAAAAGTTGTCAAATCAGACTTTTGTGTTTCTTAGGTATTTTTACCAGGATTGTTAATCTTGGTAGTACACTTGCTGTAGTAGACTTTATCCAGAAATCTGAGAATTCTTTCCTACCTCTCACTGGAAGGAAGCAGAAGAGTTGCCTTGGAGCTCTGGGTGTCACCAGGATTTGTCACCTGACAAATACTCTAAGGTGTATCTTTATTATGAGAGTTGGATCATAAAGAAGGCCGAGCACTGTAAAACTGATGCTTTTGAACTGTGGTGCTGGAGAAGACTCTTGATAGTCCCTTGGACAGCAAGGACATCAAACCAGTCAATCCTAAAGGAAATTAACCCTGATTATTCATTGGAAGGTCTGATGCTGAAGCTGAAGCTCCAATACTTTGGATGTGAAGAACCAACTCATTGGAAAAGACCCTGATTCTGGGAAAGATTGAAGGCAGGAGGAGAAGGGGGCAACAGAGGATGAGCTGGTTGGATAGCATCATTGATTCAATGGACGTGCGTTTGAGCAAATTCCAGGAGACAGTGAAGGACAGGGAAGCCTGGTGTGCTGTAGTCCATGGGGTTTCAAAGAGTTGGACACAACTGAGTGACTGAATAACAATGAACAACAACAAATACTCCAAGGTGTATCTTTTTCATTGAGGTCTCTGAATTCCCAAGGGCTTTATTCAGAGGTGCCAGTGTTGCCAAATGCACAAATACTCTGTACCTGCAGAAAAGAATCTTCCTTTTATTGTTTGTTTTTCCTAGGAGTGTGTTGTCTAATTGTAGTTCACTTTAAAAGCACTGAGAAACAAAATTGTTCACTGCTTGTTGTGCAGACACACCTTAGGTTAGTTTTCCTGTTTTTAAGCCCCCTTCTCATGCTTGCCGTCTGTCTTATCTGCTATTTCAGAGCCTGAAGCATTTCAGAGTTTCAGACAAGCAGCTCCTCCTGCACAATAGTAACCCTGGGGTATGACGTCAGCATTCTTTTGTTCTTCCCTGGGTCACCATACTTCTTCCATCTGTTCTAATCGGTCTAGAAATTTGTTGAAACATACCTCACAGATTCCTCCCTGCCCCATTGTATTTAAATTCTAAATATCATTTTAGTCATTTACTGACTATTTAGTGTAGTCTTAAAGGTTGCTATTGTTCAGTTGATAAGTCACATCTGACTCTGTGACCCCATGGACTACAACACGCCAGGCTTCCCTGTCCTTCACCATCTCCTGGAGTCAGTTCAAATTCATGTCCGTTGAGTTGGTGATGCCATCCAACTACCTCATCCTCTGTTGCCCGCTTCTTCTCTTGCCTTCAATCTTTCCCAGCATCAGTCTTTTCCAATGAATCAGCTCTTTGCAGCAGGTGGCCAAAGTATTGGAGCTTCAGCTTCAGCATCAGTCTTTCCAATGAATATACAGAGTTGGTTTCCTTTAGCATAGGCTGGTTTGATGTCCTGGCTGTCAAGGGGACTCTCAAGGGTCTTCTCCAACACCACAGTTCGAAAGTATCAATTGTAGTCTTAAAGGAAAAAGATGGTAAACATTTGTAGTTGGTAACTCTGTTTGCCTCTACTCTGGTGTAAAACACTGTCAACTCTTGCCTCTACGACTTTAATAACCTCTTTGTTGGCCGCCCTCCATCCATACTGTACTCCTGCCATTCATTTTCTATGCAGTAACCAGGATGAACTTTTGGGAATACAAGTCTGATTGCCAGATTATATCACATGTCTTAGAGAAGGCGTCTAATATGGACGCCTCAAGAGACTGTCCTACTGGAAATCATATCACTGCAGCTGCGGTCTGTAATGGATGTGATCATGGTGTCAAACAGCCAGACCCATGCTACTCGCAAGAGCCAGCTCATGAGCAGGGCTTCTCTCTCCCCAAGGTCTCAGTCCTACTCTAGACCTCTGAGTCACAGATCTAAAAATAAGTTTCGGGGCTGAGCGCTAGCAGGGCAGGAGCACACCTCTGGTTCTGTGGCTAGCTGGTGTTTGGCAGGAGTGAGTCCACGTCCAGCACTGCTACTGCTCCAGACAGCCTGGAGATCTGGCTCAACTCTGGGAAGGACTAGGCCTTCCAAAACCTGCTCAAAACCTGGCACTGGGTTTATCTGTAGCTGTGTATGATCAAAATCTCAGGGCTGTCCTCTGCAAGTATCTGAAGGGCTTCTTGACAAAGCAAGAAGTGCCAACCTTGTCCATACTTACTATAACCGCTCCAGGGTATATTCCTGGGTCAGATGCCTCTCTATGTCTGGTTTCCTGGACTGTCTTTTTTTTTTTTTATTGGTTTGTTTGTTTTGGTTTGTTTTTTTTTTTTTCCTTTGGTTGTTTTTGGCTGTACTGTGCAGCATGCAGGATCATAGTTCCCCATGCCTAAGGGGATCAAACCGGTGCCGCCTACAGTGAAAGCACAGATTCTTAACCACTGGACCACCGGGAAAGTCCCATCCCAGACAGTCAGTGGGTTTGCTCTGCAGCTTTCATCATCCCGGGTTGTGACTTAACACTCAAAACATACCTCATGTCTGGGCCAGCTTACTTTTTCCTTCCAGCTGCTCCTTGGTTTAAATCTGGAAATCCTGGAGTCTTCAGACTTCCACTGAGCTGAGATAGACCACTGTCCTGGTGTCTATTCCTAGTACTGTCAGAAGATAGCTGCTTTTTCTTTTCCCAGAAATAGAAAGGAACTGTCAGACATGCTCATTTTTGCATTATTCCAATTTAAACTTACCTTGTTCACACTTAACTTAAGAGACAGGGAAGTATAGAATCAAGTGTTAGTGAGTGCAAGTAATGTCTGTCTGTAACAGCCAGCTACAGATGACTTGGCAATGCTGCGCCCACAGAGACCATTGGTGGAAAGGCTGGCAGTATCCCAAAATTGCTGGCATGAGCCCCCATTTACCTAATGGAACAGCCTGACATCTTTTCACAAGTTATCCTCTCTATACCCCTGTGAACAAATGGGGTGTGCACACAGTCTTCTGCTTTTCAAAATGGAAGAGGAAATTTTAAAAACTCAGAAAATTGGAAATAGATGGGAACTTCTTAGTTTAATAAAAGATACAAAAAATGTACACCAGCGGGGATTTCCTCAGTGGTCCCGTGGCTAAGACTCCGAGCTCCCAGTGCAGGGGCCCTGCATTCAGTCCCTGGTCAGGGTACTAGATCCTGCGTGCTGCAACAAGATTCCATACACTACAGTGGAGATTGAAGATCCTTTGTGCTGCAACTCAGACTCAGAGCAACCAAATAAAATATAAATATATTTTTTAAAATATACGCCAGCATTACATATAATAGTGAAATGCTGAATGCGCCTCCTGTGATTGGTATCAATTGTATTCAGCATTGCATTGGCTGTCCTAGCTAGAATGAAAAAGAAACGTATTCATATAAAGATTGGGGGAAAGAGAAAACAATTATTTTTAACATGACACAGTGAGATAAGTATAAAATCCAAACCTACCTACAAGCTGCTCCCATAAGTGAATTATCAGCATCTACAAAAATCACTTGTTTCTATGTAATTGGAAAATGAAAATTTAAAATATTATCAAAAAAATAAAATAAAATATTATCATTTATAATAGTACTAAAAAACCAAATGTCTAGCAATCTAATGAAAGATGTGCAATACCTCTACACAGGAAACTACAAAACATTTCTGAGAAAAAATAAGGGCATGTTTTCAGAACCTTGGAGTGGGCGAAGAGGACATAAAAAGTGATAACCATGAAAGAGAAACTGGACTTCATTAAGACTAAAAACTTGTTTTATCAAAAGATGTCAAGAGAGTGAAAATGAAAGCCACAGCCCAGGAGAAGATACTTGCTTTATGTAATATGAGTCCACCTGCCAATGCAGGAGACAGATTTGATCCCTGGTCCAGGAAGATCCCACATGCTGTGGAGCAAGTAAGCAGGTATACCACAACCACTAAGCCTGTGCTCCGGAGCCCAAGAGCCACAACTGCTGAGCCTACAAGCTGCAACTACTGAAGCCTAAGCGCCCTAGAGTCTGTGCTCAACAAGAGAAGCCACTACAAGGAGAAGTCCTCACACCACAACTAGAGAGGAGCCCCCACTCACTGCAACTAGAGAAAAGAATGAGCAGCAATGAAGAACCAGCATAGCCAAAAATAAATAAATAAATAACCACAATGAGGGACTTGCCTGGTGGTCCAGTGGCTAGGACTCAGCGCTTTCACTACTGGGGCCTGGGTTTAATCCCTGGTTGAGGAACTAAGATCTTGGAAGCTGTACAGCCAGCCAAAAAAAATTAAAATAAAAGCACAATGAGATGCCATTCAAACCACCACAAGAGAGACTTAAACATTTATATATATATATATATATATTATATATATATATATATATATATTTACTTTATTTTGGTTGTCCTGGGTCTTCCTTGCTGCTTCATCGCTGCTAGGGCTTTCTGTAGTCTCAGTGAGCTGGGGCTCCCCTTTGCTGCGGTGCACGAGCTCACTGTGGTGGCTTCTCTTGTTGTGGAGCACAGGCTGTAGGCACGAGGCCTCTGTAGTTGCGATTCACGGGCTCAGTAATTGTGGTACACCGGCTTAGCTGCTCTACAGCATACGGAAGCTTCCCAGACCAGGGATCGAACCTGTGTCCCCTGCATTGGCAGGCAGATTCTTATCCACTCTATCACCAGGGAAGTCCGACAGAAACTTTCTTTAAAAGATGTAATGTCGGGACTTCCCTGCTGGTCCAGTGGTTAACACTTTGCCTTCCAATGCAGAGAGTGCAGGTTTGATCCCTGATCGGGGAGCAAAGATCCCATATGCCCCATGGCCAAGAAACCAGGACATAAACAACATAAGCAATATTATAACAAATTCAATAAAGACTTAAATTAAAAAAAAAAGATGTAATGTCAAGTGTTGGTGAGGACATGGAGAACCTGGGACCTTCACACTTTAATGGTAGGAGGGTAAATCAGTACAACCATTTTGAAAAACAAATGAGCAGGATCTACTAAAACTAAATATGGAAAAATAAAAAGTTAAATTTGTATATTTATGACCAGCAGTTTCACTGTTGGGTATATACCCAGTAGAAATGATTGGCTTATGTCCACCAAAAGACACGTAAGCATGTCATAGTTTAAGTCATAATAGCCAAAACCTGGAAATAAATGTCTAGCAACAGTAGAATGAACAAATAGTGGTATACAATGGAATACAGTGAAAAAAATAAGAACTTGCTTTATGCAACATAAATCTCACAGATGACATGATGAGTGAAAGAAACCAAATACCGAAGAGTATGTACTGTACAGTTACATACATCTATATAAAACTCATAAAAAAGCAAAACTAACATGATGATGGAGGTTAGTAGTTACATTTGGAGGAGGTAGGGCTTGCTAATGTATTTATATCTTGGCTGGAGTGATGGGTACAGTACATAAGTGAAAATTTGAACTGTGCTCTTAAGATTTGTGTACTTTATGTAAATTAAATATTATTATAAACACTAAACTTCCCTAGCGGTCCAGTGGCTGACTCTGCGCTCCCAATTCAGGGTGATGCTGCTGCTGCTAAGTCGCTTCAGTCGTGTCCAACTCTGTGCGACCCCATAGACGGCAGCCCACCAGGCTCCCCCATCCCTGGGATTCTCCAGGCAAGAACACTGGAGTGGGTTGCCATTTCCTTCTCCAGTGCATGAAAGTGAAAAGTGAAAGTGAAGTCGCTCAGTCAAGTCTGACTCTTAGCAACCCCATGGACTACAGCCTACCAGACTCCTCCTCCATGGGATTTTCCAGGCAAGAGTACTGGAGTGGGGTGCCGTTGCCTTCTCCACCAATGCAGGGTACCCAGGTTCAATCCCTGATCAGAGAACTAGATCCTACATGCCACAACTAAGACCCAGCACAGCCAAATAAATAATTTTTTTAAATGCTATATGGAAGGGGACCTTAGATTCTCTCTATTGCTCTGCCCTCTGAGGTCAAATCAGATCCCTGAGCGCCTTGCTGACTCCCTCTGCCTTTGCCCTCACCACCCCAGTGCTATGGAAACACAAATTTTTACAACTCTCCAGCGACTTCTTGTTTCTCTTAAGAAAGTGTTCCATCCTTCCCAGGCTGCCTTACTTGATCTAGTCCCTGGAGAACCACCCTTAGTTTTTCCTTAGTGCCAGATTCCAAAACGAGCCAAATTCCAAAGGCCTTTGCAGTTCCTTTCACCTGGAGGCCCCTTCCCCAACTAATTGCATCTCATTCTTCAAATGTCAGTTTAAATATTACATTTTCAGGGACGCCTTCCAGGTCCTTCCAGAATGTGTTAAGGTCTCCTTGACTACTTTTCTTCACTGTAACGTGTCCTCACTGTGTTTGCAGGTTTATGTTTACCTTCATCTTCATCATTTTGGCTTGTGGGGAAGGATCGCTTTTGTCTTATTCGCCACTCCATCCCCAGTACCTGGCACCATGCCTGACCTGTGGTAGGTGCTTAGCAACTCGTTGAATAAAGGAGCAAGTTACTTCACGAATGCCCGCCGTTTGCTGCATGCAGTGCCAAGTGCTGCAGCTACAGTGGATATGAGATGAATATCACCCAAGCTGACAGTTCAGGAGGGGCAAAACGTAACTGCTTTGAGAGGTAAATACTATGACTGGGAAAACAGAGAGTTTTGGATTTCAGAGAAGGCTTCCTAGAGGCTTCCTTGAGGTCATGCTTTCAAACAATTTAAAGAGCCCAACAACTAGCGGCCTGTTCTGGGAGGGGACCAAGCTTATGACAGATTCTGGACGCATGGTTGTCTTGGATCTGCCTATACCTAGGCTCCCCAGGTGGTGCTAGTGGTAAAGAAGCTGTCTACCAATGCAGATGAGTTGTAACAGATGCAGGTTCGGTCCCTGGGTCAGAAAGACTCCCTGGAGGAGGGCATAGCAACCCACTCCACTATTCATGCCTGGAAAATCCCATGGACAGACGAGCCTGGTGGGCTACAGTCCATGGTGTCACGCAGAGCTGGATATGACTGAAGCAACTTAGCAAGCACGCACGTGCCTGTGCAGAAGTGGAAACCGCTCAACATTGTTCATTTGATGAGATCACAGAATTTTTGAGAAGTAATCCCATTTCTTCTTACTGATCTAATAGACTTTATGTGAGATAAAGTTTTACTTTCAGGGTTTCTTCGTATATGTTTAAGGCCACCTGGCTCCCTTTCAATAAGTCCAATCTCTTTTTCTGGATGGGTAGGAAGGCTGCACGGTTCAGTTTATGGAATCTAAGCTCCCCCACCAGGAATCAAACCCCTGGCTCCAGCAGTGAAAGAGCCAAGTCCCTAACCATCAGGGAATTCCCTCAATGATTCTTATAAGTAAGCCAAAGGTGGCTTTTAGTTTCATCAGCTCCTTCTGAGAGCCTCATTGTAATCTCAGAACTGGAGAGAGCTGCCCAGACTCATTTGTTGCAGTGTGGAGTGAGCATAGTTCATTATTTTGCACTGTAACAGCAATGTTTCATGGTAGTGAAATCATTGTACGTTAAGAGCCAAATTTTAGTTTATAAACTCAGCCTTTTCTCAAATATTTCTAGTAACTTGGCTTCAAAGTGATATTTGGTTCTGCCCAGTTTTGCCCCTAAATGGAAAGCATGACTATTTGGCAGCTGTGTGGGTTAAGGTTAAGGTTAGGCACAACACTGCCGAGCAATGAGAAAACAGAAAACCGGAGCTCTGGCCCTCAGCCCATCTCCCTGTGGAGTGAGTGGTGAAAAACCCCTTTGAGTGTTCACCGCTCACACACCCTGCTCTCTGACCTAGCTGAATACCTGGTGCCCCAAAGTCCACATGGGCGGCGTCCAGACTCATGGGAGTCTGGTGCATGTGGTCCTACCACTCAGCACCTACATCAAACTTGAGTCCATCTCTTGGGTGGGATCCCGGCTCTGTGACCAGTGCCCAAGGTTGCACAAGTCCCCGCTGACACCAGAAACTCAGCCAGTGGCAGCTTTCCTGTCCCTGCTTGCTAGAAATTGAGGACCCAATTGAAATGCCCCAAATGAACTGTAACTAGAGGGTGTGTGTGCTTGCTAAGCTGATTCAGTCGTGTCCGACTCTTTGAGACCCCATGGACTATAGCCAGCCAGTCTCCTCTGTCCATGAGATTCTCCAGGCAAGAACACTGCAGTGGGTTGCCATGCCCTCCTCCAGGGGATCTTCCCAACTTAGGGATCAAACCTGCATGTCTTATGTCTCTTGCATTGACAGGCGTGTTCTTTACCACTAGTGCCTCCCGGGAAACTGCAACTAGAGGGCTGCTGCTGCTGCTGCTAAGTCGCTTTAGTCGTGTCCGACTCTGTGCGACCCCATAGATGGCAGCCCACCAGGCTCCGCTGTCCCTGGGATTTTCCAGGCAAGAACACTGGAGTGGGTTACCATTTCTGGCAACCACATGTAAAAAAAAAATCTGAATGGAGACCTATAACAAGTTCAGAGTTGTTGGGTTGGAAGACTTTGGCATTACACGTTGAAGAAATGAGGGGACTTCCCTGGTGGTCTAATGGCTAAGTCTCCGCACTCCCAACGTAGGGGCCTGGGTTTGATCCCTGGTCAGAGAACTAGATCCCACATGCCATGACTAAAAGTTTGCATGCTGCAACTAAAGATCCTGCGTGCTGCAACTAAGAGCTGGCAAAGCCAAATAGATAAATAAATAAAAATAAACATTGAAAAAGGAAAGAAAGAAATGGAGGAAACAGCCTAGTCCCTGAGGTGCTCCTTCCCACTGAGCCCAGAGGGAGCAGACAAGTTGCAGGGTGGGAGCCTGTAAGTTACTCCCGAGCATCAGGACCGTTGCCAGGGACAGCCATTCTAGCGGCCACAGTGCTCTTTTTGTTTTGACTAATAAATCCCCTCTTGTTCCAGTGACAATGAGTTGTGGTTATTACATCTTGATAACCAAAAGGAGAGTCCACCCGCACTCAGGACAGGGGACAGAGTTCTGGTTTCTTCAACCACAGCTTCAACATCTGGGGGACTCAGGACCCTCAATCTTGGCCCCCTTGTAGATGTACAAATTTGGCCCCCTTGTAGATTTACAAACCACATGTATGAGGGAATTCTCATACATATAATTGTTCAGAACTCCCAAGTCTTCAAGTCTGAACTCATCACAAGGCCATAGAATCAACTGTGCAAACTACCCTCCTGCAGTTCTTGAGAGCACATCTTTCTTCTTTTTATTATATTTATTTATTGTTAATTGACTGATGATTGCTTTACAATATTGGTTTGATTTTTGCCATACATCAACATGAATTAGCTATAGGTGTACATATGTCCCCTCCCTCTTGAACCTCCCTCCCGCCTCCCACCCTTTCCCACCTCTCTAGGTTGTTACAGAGCCCAGGTTTGAGTCCCCTGAGTCCTACAGCAAATTCCTACTGGCTGTCTGTTTTACATATGGTCGTGTATATGCTTCCGTGCTACTGAGGGCACATCTTTCTGGATCAAGGCCACAGCGTGGATCTTCTGAGCTAGGGTGGTGCCCATCAGCAGGTCCACATACCAGAACCTGAGGAGAGACAGACCTTGGCTGTCAGCATCAAATGGACTGGAGCTGCCCCTGGTTTTCAGGATAACTTGACCTCAAAGCTGTGCAGACTTTCTGTCTCCACCAACACCTTGCCTGGTTCCCTCTTCAACACATCTTTTTTTCCTTTCCTGGTCCTAAGTCCTTGGACCCCCGGCAGTTTATGAGTTCTAGAAAATATCCATTGCCATTGTGCAGACCTTCACAGCTGATGACTGTGGTGGGCATAGCCTCTAGGGTGGCCCCTAGGGCATTCAGCAGCTATTCCTCCCTCACCCCACACACATCCAGCCCCCTCTGCTTCACCAAGCCCAGGAGAGCCCTCAAGGAGTCCCCCGGCAGCTCCTCCTGCCTACCTAGTGCCAGGCATCCTCTCCTGGCTGCAGGGGGAAGGGACTGGACTCCTGGGGTCCAGCCCACCCATCAGGGATCTCCTAGGCTCCTGGCCAGCCCCAGACCCTCAGAATGATCAAAGGCAACCTGGGATCTGAGAGGTGGGGGTGAGACAAGATGGCTCAACCTGGGAAGGGCCTCTTGGCCACAGCCCAGTCATTTCCAGCTAGTGGGGGTGGGGGGTGGAGAAAGAACAGCAGGATGTTCAAATGATTACAGGGGAAAGGGAGGGGTGCGGAGCGACTTCCTCAGGGAGACAATCTGGAGGCTGGGAGAGAAGTTTCCCTTCTGGCACATGATCCATGAAGCCCTCACCCCCTTTCCTGCCTGGTCCACACCACCCAATAGACTGGGGCTGGCCTCGCCCCAGCCTCTCTCTCCATACCCAGCAGTCAGACAGTTGCTCTGTGCCCAGAACGTCTGGCCAACCCTCTTCAGACTGGCTCCCACATCCCATGGATTCTTGGATGCCAATACCATTCCTGGGGCTCACAGCCCATCTTGCAACTTATGTCTTATTGTCTTATGTCTTGCAACTTATTCTGCCCAAGGGAGACCAACCAGGTGAAGGAGGAAAATTACTCTCCAAACTCAACCCCACAGCCCCTGCCCACTGTGCCCCCCTCCCCTGCCCAACCACTGCCTCAAAGAACACTTGGCTATGAAAACTCCTTCCCTGCAGGATCTTCCTTCAGACACGCCCACTAAAACCAACATGTCAGAGCCCAGCCTGGAAGGCCTGGCTTTGACTGCACAAACAGCGCACAAACCAACCGTAATAACTTTGGCTGCTTAAGAAAATCAGTTCTCTAATCCCTTCTGAGCCCCTCTCTGTGGGATGCTCCTACTCTGCAGCTCTTCTGATGTTAGGAATGTGGAACCCTCATGAAAGCTAGACTGAGCAGCTTCGTTTTTCTCAACAAGAGGAGGCAGATCAAGGCCAAGGTGCATTTCTGGACCATCTCACTGACGCAGGGCTCCTTAGCCACTTGAGGGGCTCCTGACATCCTGTTCTGCTCACTCCTTCCAGAGAACAACCTCTGAAGCTCTCTTCCCTTCCACGGGGTCTGACTCCAACTCTACCTCTAAATCAATACACAGGAGGGTTGGTGGATTTAGGGAGAGGTCTTGTTTCCTGGTCTGAGCCTTTTTGACTTCCTGAGTGGCAAACTCAGGGGTTTGTCTGGTGGTCTTTGAGGCACCCATCCCCCTGTGCATGCTGAGGCTCTAACCACAGACCTCTCTGCAGAGCTGGAGGATCACAGCTTTGGTCCCGAGGATGTGGGGGCTCCAGGAGGGTTGAGCCTCCACCTCTAGATGTGTGGGCTCCATTCTCTTTTCTTGGCACTCTGCTGCAAGGGAGCTTGGAATAGAGAGGTGACATGAAGTGACTCTTGAGAGTCCCTTGGATAACAAGGAGATCAAACCCGTCAATCCTAAAGGAAATTGACCCTGAATGTCCATTGGAAGGATGGATGCTGAAGCTGAAGCTCCAGTACTTTGGCCACCTGATGCGAAAGCCAACTCACTGGAAAAAAAGTTTGATGCTGGGAAAGATTGAAGGCAAAATGAGAAAGGGGTGGCAGAGGATGAGGTGGTTAGATACTATAGCATTACCGGCTCAAGGGACATGAATTTGAGCAAACTCTAGGAGACAGTGAAGGACAGAGGAGCCTGGCATGCTGCAGTCCACGAGGTCGCAAAAAGTGGGACATAGTAACTGAACGATAACAACAATGAAATGATAAATGTCTCAAACCTGTGTGGTGGGTCCATGGGTGTTTTTTCCCTTTCTCTCTATATCTGTGTGTGTTGGATGAATGAAAATAAGTATCACACCCTCTAGGAGGTACATATGATAGATAGGTGTGCTCACAAAGCAGACTTAATATATCCACAATACAAAATGTCTTCAGGTAAGCCTGGGAGATCCAGGACAGCCTGGTGCTCAGAGCACCCCAGAGGCCACCAAAGTATCCCCATGATTGGTAGTGTCCATACTAAATCCCAACAAGAAGTGCAGACATGGCTGAATGGGTCTCTGGAAACCCCTGGCCCAGGACTAAAGTCTAGAGAAAGGCCCAGATGATGCCAGGCATGAGTGGTTTCCAGGGTGTTACTCTGGGACCGCGAGTGAAGTGAGAAACAGTGGTTGGGTGTGTGGGTCAGAGCCTACCGGGGGAGCCCCTTTAAAGCCCCATCCAGTGTTTACCAGCTGCCTTTAGGCATGGCCGCTGGAGGCTGTGGGGGTCTGTAATAGAAGTGAGGAGAAAAATGGGAGCTAGGAGAATGTTCCAACAAGAAATGGGCTTATCCTGAGACTGCAGGAGCCACATTTGGCTCACTCAGAGGCCAGGCACCACTGGGACCTCGCCAGTGGTCCAGTGGTTAAGATCCCTTGCTTCCACTGCAGGCACCATCATCTCTGATTCCTTTTCCAGCCTACATAGGTGTGGTGACACAGCACCCAGGCACACTTCCTCCAACTTCGCTGTCCTCTTCCACATCACATCCCCTCTCCTGTAGCTTGAGTTCCACAGCCCATTATGTCAGTAACACTAGCTCCTCTCTCTGTTATTCAAGACCCAAGTGAATCCTTGTTCATCTTCTTCCCTTTTACCTGAAAACTGCTGGGACAAGTCACTTAAACAGGAAAGAAGGCTCTGTCCACCTGACCATCAGTACAATTCAGAAATTCTACCGCATATTCCCTTTCTGCTTTCAGACCTTTTTCACTCTCCTCATACCTCTGTCCCTGGGCTCCCCTCACTCTTCACTGCAGGCTGAGGTAAACCCATGGCCAAGCGTTTTAGAACCCCTCCAGCCTTTTCAGAACCTCACAAGATGAATCACATCATCTTTCTACTGTATACTCAGCCTCTTTCTGTCAACCAGACTTTTCTCTCTGACACTGAAACATGCTTAAGTTTCTCCACCTTAAAAAACAAACCATGGACTTCCTTGGTGGTTCAGTGGTAAAGAATCCATCTGCTAATGCAGGGGACACAGGTTTGACCCCTGGTCCAGGAAGATACCACATACCATGGGGCAACTAAGCTCGTGTTCCACAACTACTAAAGCCCATGCACCCTAGAGCCTGTGCTTTGCAAGAGAAGTCACCACAATGAGAACTCACACATCACAACTAGAGAGTAGCTCCAGCTCACCACGCCAAGAGAAAGCTACATGCAGCAATGAAGACCCAGGGCAACCATAAATAAATAAATACATTTTCTCAATCTACACTCACCTTTAGCTTCATTAGCCCCCTAAGCCCCAGTGACATCTCCAGCTCTCACCTAAGCTCCAGAGTTCCACCTCAACTGCCTACTTGGTGTGTCTTCTTTCACAAGATATTATGTTCACAAGGGCACTCATGACCTTCTTCCTCTCTTCCTCACTTCCAAATGTGGTCTTTAGGAGCTTCCCCGCACTGAGTGTCACCACTCCAATGGCTCATCCCAGAGACCCAGGAGAGATTTAGGATTCCCTCCTCTTTCTGATCCTCCATGTCTAGTTCACCACTGACTTTATTCCCTGTTGGCACTCCCATAGTATGTGAATGACTTTCAAAGTGAG
Source organism: Cervus elaphus (assembly GCF_910594005.1). NCBI lineage: Eukaryota > Metazoa > Chordata > Mammalia > Artiodactyla > Cervidae > Cervus > Cervus elaphus. The sequence continues at coordinate 44,971,681 of NC_057818.1, forward strand.
AGTCACACACTCACTAATGTAAGAAGGCAATCTATTGGAGTAAAGGAAGAAAATATTAGAACTTAAGACTTATCTTCCAAAACTTTTTCTGTATGTTTCATAACATAAGCAGTATATTAGTAGTGTATTACATCTATATAAGTTGTAAGTGACATAAAGCTGCATGATAATCAAATGTTTTCAAGAACAAAAAAAATGTGCAGGTCCTGGTCTAAACGAGGATCACCTTTTGCAAAAAAAAAGAAAAAAAAGGAAATAGACTCCTTACTGATCTCCACATCCATCCACCTAGCTTGGTAAAATATACATTAAATGCACCATTTTAATCATGTATAAGTGACCGCTTTGTGGCATTAAGTATTTTCACACTGCTGTGCAATCACCACCACATCCATCTGCAGAACTTTCTCATCTTCCCAACCCACAATTCTGTTCTATTTATTTATTGGCTGCACCATGCAGCATGTGGGATCTTGTTACCCAACCAGGGAATGAACCTGCACCTCCTGCATTGGAAGCATGGAGTCAACCCTAACTGGATCATTTAGGGAAGTCCCTCTCTGTACCCATTAATTAAAAACTCTGAATGCTCAAATGCTCCCCTCCTCCCAGTCCCTGACAACTACCATTCTACTTTCTCTCTCCATGAATTTGACTCTTCTAGGTACCTCATTTAAGTGGAATTATAGAATATTTGTCCTTTTGTGATTCGCTTCTTTCACTTAGCATAATGTCTTCAGTTTATCCTTTTGTAGCATGTGTCAGAATTCCCTTCCTTTTTAAGGCTAAATAATAGTCCATTGAATATCTTATTTTGTTTATCCAGTTCATGCACTGACGGACACTGGGTTGCTTCCACCTTTTTGACTTTTATGAATAATGTTGCTATTAACATGGGCATACAAATCTATGTCCACTCTTGCCTCTCCTCTCTAGTCCTTCTCCACAATATAGCCCAAGTAATCCTTTTAAACCCACAAGTATGGTCAAATCACCCCTTGCTCTCAAGAAAAATTTTCTCATCACCTTAGTTTCTTGAAAATAAAGCCACCGAAAACACCTGCTGTTACTTCTGCAATAATATCCTTTCCTCCCTGCTTCTTCAACCCTCCCCACCTCAGGACCTTAACTCCTGCTCTTGTCCTGAGGGAAGAATCCTCTGGTCACTCTCCTTCACTAGGTCGGGGGACTCTCTCCCTCCCACGTCAACTTTCCCCTCCTGGCACTTGTCTCAGTTGGCACTGTACCATCAAGCGCATTTATAACAATTATTATGTTTCCACGCTGGAGAATAAACGTATGAGGGAGAGGGCACTATCCAGTTCCTATAGCGCCTTCCAAGACCAGGCAGCTAATACGCGCTCAATTTCTCAGTAATTAATTTTAACAATAAATCTGTGTGGACGCAGCTGACCCCTCCCGCCCGGAGGCCAAGTCACAGTAGAGAAACTAGGTGGCTCTGGCCACCGGTCCTCGAGCCCACCCTGGCTCTCCCACTTGGAGGTCGGGACGGAGGTGCAGGGCCGCCCGTGTCCCCCGCTCGCGCGGCGCGTTGGGAGGGGGGGTCGGCTCCCAGCCGCTGGGTCCTCAGCCACCCGGCGTCCGCCTGGGGCGGGGGCGGGGCCGGCCCGGAGACGTCACTTCCGGTGTACACAGCCGGTCCGGGCGGTGCGCAGGGGGCCGGGGCGCGTCGCAGGTGAGGAGCGGGCACGAGCAGGCGCTGCCTGGCGCTGGTGGGCGGGCAGGCTCACCCACCGAGGGGCGGGAGGGCGGTGGGCCGCTGCCGGGGCTGGCGGCTGAATGAGCTCGTGGGGCGTCGCTCCCGCTCGGGGCCTCAGGACTCAGGGCCGTCGGCTCCCGCCCCTTGCCTGTCCGCTGTGGAGGACGCCGGGCTCAGGGGGAGCTGGCCGGGCGGACGGAAGCCCAGAGAGGCCTCGCGGCTCGTGCCTGGGACTGGGGGCGCGGCAGGGACCCCGCGGATGCGGGACATGAGGGGCCGGGGGCGCTCCCTGGGGCGACTGGGGCCGGGGAGGTCGAGCTGGCCCCGGGACCCGCTCCCGGAAACCCCTCCGATGAGTCCGCGGAGGGGCCTCGGCCTATGGGTCTCGGGGTCCGCGGGGACTGCCTACGGACGCGGCCCTCACGCCGCCCCGCGGCTGCCAGTCGGCTGAGCTCACCTTCCCCGCCGGGGCCGGGCAGGGCCGGGCCCCGAGGAACACGATTTTCCGGCCCCGCTGAGCCCGTTGGCGCAGTCGGGCCCGGGGAGGTTGTTCGGGGACCCCGAGAGGGCCGGGACTGAGGATGAAGGACCAAAGCCCGAGGGGCGAGCGTAGGGTCAGGGGTGTGTCTTCCTGCTCTGCTCGGTGCGAGGAAAGAAGCTTGCCTGGTTGGCATGATAAGAATTTTGTTTATTCTCCTCACAAATTTTGCCAGATGGAATACTTAGCTTTGGGGGGAGAGGCCCTAATTTGAAAATAGCTTGTTTCCGCCCCTCACTCCCATTATAAAAGCAATTCATTCCCCTTTCTTCTCGCTCAAGACAACAAGTGTTGTGACAGTACTTTTTAAAGTGACAATCATCCTGCAACCTACCATTCAGTGATAGCCATTGCTAACATTTTGGTGATACCAGTAAATACATGTATTATCACTTTTATAGACTTCATAATATACCTTTGTATATCACAATTTAACCAAGTCCTACTAATGAACATGTAAGTTGTTTCCAGTTCGTCATGGGATAGATGATTCTGCCACAGGGATTTGTCTGATGGTTCTTTTAGGATAAATTAACAAATGAGGTCAAAGGTAACATTCATTTTAAAAATACATAGTATTATTTTTCTTTTGTTGACGCTTCTAAAATTATTCTCCGTTCCAGTATTTGTAACATACCTCCATCTTTGCTTCTCATTTCATGGTTTTATTTTGTTTTTCTTTTAGCTATTTAATTTACTGAAAATAGAGTTTTGGTTTAAGATATGAAATATTTTCCAGATACCTTCCCAGTTTTATTGAATAAGCTGTAATTGCCATTTTATCATGTTTTACACCAAAAGTTCTAAGTATGTGTTTGTAAAGGACTGCTTACAGATTTGATATCTAGATTTTGTGTATGCTTTTTCAAAATTCCATTCACAGTATCTTTTTAAAAAATTATTTTTCTTTACAAGTCCAGGGAGTTTTATTTTTATTTTTATTTTTTGAGATAGAAAGTTTAGTTACTACTGTTTCATTTGCTTTCTTACTGACAAGATAACAAACTCCATATGAAGAGTTCAGGTTTGTTGTGGCAACTTTTCCGTCTGGCATTTGAGATTCTAATCTTCCTCTATTTTTGCACACGAATACGTAGGTTAGCATTGGAGACCAAGATAGAAAAGTTCTCAGATTCCCTTGGCAAGCCTAGATTTTTCTATCTAAAATTATCCCTGGATTTTTGGAAGACAGCATGTTTTAAGCATCCTCTTTAAAAATTTTTAAACAAGTTGCACATGATTCAGCTGAAAATTTTGCTAAGTGTTTATTCTGTTGCTAATCTGAAGCCTAATACACCAGGAGCTTTTTGTCACGCAAATCTAACAAGTCTATAGGAAAACTACTGTTTCTGAGAGTTAGTGGACTGGGACATCACATGAGTTGAGTGTCCACTCTCTTCTTTTCCCTCCTGTGACTTTCTGCTTAGTGGAAAATGATGACCTTCCAAGGTGGACAGAGGATGTTGGTTTGAATAAGGAATTGCTCTTTTGGCGTTACAGAAAAAGTGAGATCCCATTTTCTCTTAGTATAAGTTCACTGAAAGCCTGGATGTGTCAGGGGTTGTGCTTCAAATGTCTTTATTCATACTGAATCCATTCTCTATCCCTTAATGGATAGACACAGTGGCTGCTGCTTTCTCATTTCCCTTGACCGTAAGTATTTGGCATGGTGAGCCACACTTTCTTGCTGTTGTGAACCTCCTCTTGGTTGGCCTTCTTGATGCTATCGTGGTCATTATCTTAATTTTGTGACTGCTTTCTCATTTGTTTTTGCTTCTCTTTTGCCCACATCTGCCTGGGAGCATTTTGTATTTTTGTTGTTGTTCAGTCACTAAGTTGTGTCTGACTCTTTGCGACCCCATGGACCGTAGCACACCAGGCTTCTCTGTCCTTCACGGTCTCCCAGAGTTTGCTCAAATTCTTGTCCATTGAGTCAGTGATGCTATTTTAATCATCTCATCCTCTGCTGCCCCCTTCTCCTTTTGCCTTCAGTCTTTCCCAGCATCAGGGTCTAGGCATTTTCTAAAGAGAAGTGAAGTCACTCAGTCGTGTCCGACTCTTTGCGACGCCATGGACTGTAGCCCACCAGGCTCCTCCGTCTGTGGAATTTTCCGGGCGAGAGTACTGGAGTGGGTTGCCATTTGCTTCTCCAGGGGATCTTCCCAACCCAGGGATCAAACCCGGGTCTCCCACAATGTGGGCAGACGCTTTACCATCTGAGCCACCAGGGAAGGTCCCAGGCATTTTCAAAGGCCTAGCTTCATATCTCTACCTCTGTCCCTCAGTGCATGCTCCTTCTCACTCATCCAGTATGTGACTTTTCGTTAGAGACCCATTTCATCCCTTCACCCTGTTTCCACTTGGTGACCCCAACTCAGACTTTGCTGTAAGTAATTTCTTTCTCTCACTCTAACTGACCCCTGGACATGTTCCCGAGGCTATACTTTCTCCAGGTGAGGGAGCCCTTCACTGCTTCCCAAGGTGGCTTGTCCTTCATGACTCTCAAGTTCTTGCCAGTTGACTTATTACAACTCTTCTCCTTTCTTGATTTGGGTTGTATTTGCCATTTGCTTTCTATTCCTTACAGTTTGATTTAAACTTGTACCTTTGCTCTAAGGGACTTCAGACATTATATGATCCTACTGTGAATTAGAAAAGCGAGACCCAGTGAATTTAGTCATGAATTTAGTTAGCGCATGTTTATGGAGTATTTACAGTATAGGCCAGTTACTGTACTGGAAGATTGGAATACAGAGCTGGAAGGCATGGCCTAGGTAAGAAAACCAGATAAGCAATTTCATCAAGTATCGCAAGTGCCTAGAAGCAGGAGACAGGTTTTAGAGATCTTCTCTGTCATGTTCACTGCTGCTATCTCCACAGCCTGAAGCACAGTGTTTCCGGAGTGATTTAAGTATTTGTTGATTGAATCAGTGATCATCTGAGAATGAAATCAGAATGAATGTTACATCAGTTATCTATAGAAAAAATACAAGGCAAGAGAAGTTTGTAAATTTAGGTTTGAGAATTTCAGGGAAAACTTTCAAGTTCAACCGGAATGACCCAGCTATAACCCTCAGAAGGCATGATTGGAATGTGTTTGTGGCCAAATGCTTAAACTTAATGTTGTATCCTCAGAAGAAAGACTGGGACTCTGGAAGGAGAGGTTTCGGAAGATATCTTTGGAAATTGGGTTGGTGGGTCCAAGAGAAGAATTGACTTATGTGTTTGTAGTACCGTCTGGGGACCATGGTTGGAGGAGCTGTGTGCAGTCCTCCACTGGGCCTTTGCACTTCCAAACAGATGTGTGCATCCCTGTTGATACCTCTAGTGGGCTCTAGTGGGAAGAATCTTTCCTTTGCTGCCATGAACCGAAAACCCTTTGATTAGAACATGACTTTACATGGAGATTTCCTGTTGAGAGTGCCTTTCATCCAGACTGGTCAGATTCTGGTCTGTTTCCCCATCCAAGAAATGGGGCAATAATAACACCTTCCTCTTTGGCCCCCTGGTAAGTGCTCAGTATTAGCTCTTATCAGTATTTATAGTTTGTAACTGGCCTTCAGAGCTTCCCTGATAGCTCAGTTAGTAAAGAATCTGCCTGCAATGCAGGAGACCCTGGTTCAATTCCTGGGTCGGGAAGATCTGCTGCAGACGGGATAGGCTACCCACTCCAGTATTCTTGGACTTCCCTTGTGGCTCAGTTGGTAAAGAATCCACCTGCAATGTGGAAGACCTGGGTTCAATCCCTGGATTGGAAAGATGCCTGGAGAAGGGAAAGGCTACCCATTCCAGCATTCTGGCCTGGAGAATTCCATGGACTGTATAGTCTATGGGGTCACAAAGAATTGGACATGACTGAGCAACTTTGACTTTTACTTCTTTGGTTAATACATCAGTCATCTTTGAGCTTAGATGGCCTGAATCAGTCCTCCTGAGCCTACTTGTTCCTGAGTGCACTGACAAAGCTGAGAGCCAGAAGGTGGGAAGTCATGACAGATATGCTCTTCCCAAATTGCTTATTCAGAGAATCCAGCCGCAGTTGTCAAGACTTCCAGGGGAAGGCTGGTCTTGAACTGAATACTGTGGGAAGTAGTGAGCTCATCTCCACCAGAAGGGGAGTGGGCTTTTAGGCAGGGTCATGACAGCTACAGAGGTGTAGAGCTGAGCAACCTTGAGGTATGTGATTTGAAGGAGATTTAGGGTAAAGGGTGGATAGACATGAATAGGGGAGTAGAGGGAAATGAGACTGGAAAGTGGGGCCAGCTTTTGAAGATATAATTCGTAACAGTCTCTAGCTTTTGCCTCAGGTTCTGTGTCTGTCCCTTAGCCTCACCTCCAGCCAGGTGTCATGAGAAGTGCTTTGCATATATTACCTTGTTTGCTCCTCATAATAGTCCTGTGATGTAGGTATTTACTGTTAAAGAGAAATGACATGTCAGGTGTCACCTACAAGGTCTCTGCCCCTCGATTCAGCCTGCTTGTTGCTATAAGGCTAACCCTTGATATCTGCTATGCACTTAAAAGCCTTTTGTGGCTCTTGTTTCTTAATGAAGTCCAAGGTCACAAGATTTTCTGACTTCATAAAAACATCTTGGGTTAAAGTGTGAAAATATGTGTGTCTTAGTATTGAATCAAAACAGCATAGGTACAGAATGCATAAGTGCAGAGAAATCTCAGTGAAAAAGGCAAGATGCAAGACAATGTGTATATGTGCCCATTTGTGTAAAAAAAAAGAGAGAGAGGATACTCATGAAACAGATTTCTAAGAGCAGGAAGACAATTCTCGAACGATAGAAAAGAAACAGTGATTGCCATTGGAATGAGGCTCCAGAAATTGAGGTAGGTAGACTGACCTAGCTTTTTCTTGCATACTCTTTTGTACAATATAATTTTTTTCAGTGGTGTACTTGTATTATATTATCAATTAAAAATTAATAGGGGGACTTCCCTGGCAGTCCATTGGTTAAGATTTTGTGCTTCCACTGTAAGGCTTCTCAGGTGGCTTAGTGGTAGAGAACCTGACTGCCAGTGCAGGAGACACAAGAGGTGCAGGTTTGATCCCTAGGTCAGAAAGAATCCTTGGAGTAGGAAATGGCAACCTATTCCCAGTATTCTTGCCTGAAAAATTCCATGGACAGAGGAGCCTGGCAGGCTGTAGTCCATGGGGCTGCAAAGAATTGGACACAATTGAGTGACTGAGCATGCATGCACGCTTCCAGTGTAGGGGGCACAGGTTCTATCCTTGGTCCAAGAACTAAGATCCTACAAGCTTCATGGCATGGCCAAAAGAAAAAAAAAAAAGGAATTAAAAGCTAAATGTCTGTTGTACACAGCAGTCATTTAGAGAGGGAATGTAGTGTAGAGGTTAAGGGCAAGGACTGTAGCCAGACTGCTTGAGTTTACATCCTGCCTCTACTGCTTAATTAGTCACTAACCCCTAAGCCTCTCTTTACCTCAGTTTACCCTGTCTGAAAAGGGGGAAAGTAATAGTGCCTACCTCCTGGTATTATAGTGAGGCTTAAAGGAGTTGTTATTTGTGAAGTCCTTAGAACAGTTGCTGACAGGTGTGGGTTTCTGGTGGTGGTGGTTGTGGTGTGGCCCTGTGTTGTGCACCAAAGTGACTGTGAAGATATGTCCAGTCTGTCTCTCTGTGCTCACAATTCATCTGCAAAGGCTTCATGGGAACTAAAGGGGCTGAAGATGGTTTCATCGAAACAGTGGATCTTAAATATTGGTAACTTCTAGAAAAAACAAAAGGAGAGACAAGGACGCAAAGTGGCTTGTTCTGGGGGTAATACGTGTCTGAGATGGACTGAGGCAGAGAAATGAGGCAGGAAAGAGCTTTGAGGGAGCCTGAAACTGGGGTATATTAATGCCATGGCCAGTCACTGTTCTTAATATATATAAAATAATGATATGACATATGATAATGATAGTTTAGGCTTGGTGAATTGTGGTCGCTCTACCTTGATCTTCCACATGATTGTGGGGTGTTCCTGTGTAATTTTTTAATGAATCCCTTAACGCAGTGCATGTGGGTTACTTCCAGGTTGGTGCTTGTAGTCAGTGGGCGTCCTGGATACAGGCCTCTACATTTCCTGAGTCTGTTTCTAGGATTCTTTCTTAGATGGTGTTGATTTTTTTTTTTTTAACTATTTTGACTATGATCCTTGTGTCTAGGCCACCGTCAGGTATGTGCTTTTTCAAATTGGTAGTTGCAAAGAATCATAATGTGAAAGATTGATTTTGAGTGTGCAATTAAAGCTAGGTATTACCTGAAAAAAAATTCAAATTTTCTTAATTGAAAATGATTTGGGGATTAGGTGCCAGTGAGATGGTCATTATGACTGGCGAACCTAGAAATACCTGAGTCTTCCTCTACCCAACTCCCAGATCCCAGAGGGGGATGTGTGTGTGCCTGAGAACAGGTAGAGGAAGCTGGCTTGGCTCCCAGGCTTGAGAGCTGCAGTCTGGTAACCTCGGCAGGGAGAGGGGAAAGTGGTTCCTCTCACCAGGGACAAAGATCTTTCGTCTTTTTTTTTTTTTTTTTTAATTTTCACTTATCTTTCTGTATTTTTGGCTGCACTGGATCGTTGTTACTGTGTGCAGTCTGCTCTAGTTGAGGTGAACCAGGCTACTCTTTGTTGCGGTGTGAGGGCTTCTCACTGTGTTGGCTTCTCTTGTTACGGAGCATGGGCTCTAGGCTCAGGGGCTCTAGTAGTTGTGACTTGTGGGCTCTGGAGCACAGGTTCAGTAGTTGGTGCGCAGGCTTCATTGTTCCACAGCATGTGGAATCTTCCCGGACTAGGAATTGAACCTGTGTCCCTGCACTGACAGGCGCAGACTGCTATCCACTGCACCACCAGGGAAGTCTACAGGGACCTATCTTGTTCCCCATCTCAAGGTAGGAGAGAAGGCACCTGTGCTTAAGCTGCTTTGTAATGTAGTTCGTAATGCAAGGTAATTCATTCCTTAGCAGTGCCCCTGTTCTTTCTCTAGTTTGGGGCTGAAAGAGGAGGCAGTGGTAAGCAGGGAAATGGGAGGAGCCTGATTTCCTTCCCCTCTGGAGAACACAGGGCAGCACTACTTTCAGTTTCTTGCCGGGACTTTGGGAGTTGAGGCCAGAGCTGCAAGAAGGTAAAAAATATTTTTGAAAGTTGTTATAACTGTGTGGGGGTGGGGGTGAAGGGGAGTTTGTATTTTTAATGACAGTAGGCCAGAATGAAGAATTAAAAAAAAAAAAGATAAAATGCTGCCCTCTGACTGGTCTGTGGCCTGGTTCAAAGCAGTAGCTTCCATTTATTGAGTGCTGTCCTTTATGGACTTAATCCTCACTAAAGTCCTGAAGAAACTAAGGCACGGGAGTTCAGTAATTTACATAAGATCTTGGGTTAGTAAATACCATTCATTCAACTGATAGTTACTGAGAGCAGGATTTCATATCCAGGTCAGTCTGTCTCCCAAAGCTGTAACTGTTTCCATGAAATCTCTCAATGTTGGAGCATCTTACCCCGCAAATTAAGAATATGAGCCACTGCATTCCTCCTCCTAGGGCTGTCTTGCCTGCTTTGGAAAGAAGTGGGGGTGAGATGAGGAGGCGGCTCCTTGAATGTCCTCACTGCTAAATATTTGACTTGGTGGAATGTTTGCAGAGAAGAATGAGCTCCTGAGCTATAACTCTGATTTACTGGGGTTTTTGAGAGATGGAAAGGCTTGCTGGGTGTGAAAATTGGAGGCTTTGTTCCCAGTCCAAAGGAGGGAACTTCTGCTATATCCATCGATAAAATTTTTCATGGGTACCTTAAATTTTCAGAAATTATCCTGAATCTGAAGTGTATTTATCTAAAATTTATATAGTTCATCTCTGTAGTAAGAAAAATAGTTTCCATATTACAGTTTGATTTACCCATTTGTACATAAGCTTCTTGATAAATACTTGTTTTTCCCCATTGGAGGTTAATTTTGGATAGGTTCCACAGTGCAAGTTGTTAAGAATGAGGAGCGCTATAGAACTTTAAGTTTTCTTAAATGACTTTCTAATGGATACATAAATTTGGAAACTTTGGACTAGACTTAACCAGAGCTGAGTAGATCAAAGCCTTTTCGTGCTCTAACACACTGAAACAAAATCTGAAGGTTTCTAATAGGTCTAGGTTAAAAAAATATTTTTTAACAGATCGGATTTGAAAAATTACATCAGTGTTTTGTAACTTTTAATTTAATGATTTACTTTAAAGTTTCTCCTTGATTTATGCTTGAATTTCCATCAGCAGCATAGTTTTTTGTCATGAATGTCTTCATAGTGCTTGGGTGCATTTTGATGTGCAAATTTTTATTGGTTCAAGACCATTTCAGTTTATAGATTAAAACGTTTGTTTCCTCTGAGTAAACTTTTTCAGATGTTTAGGAGCCAACTTTGTTCACCTTTTGGAGATGTGGGGTAGTTGTTTACAGATAAACCTCTTGGCAAGACTCTGACTTCCCCTTGCACCCCCATTTCCTTTTCTTTTGGAGATTTCTGTTCAACAGAGATTTTTTTTTTTTTTTTGACTCAGAGCATTTCTCTAATACAATTTGAAAGTTCTAATATTTCTTTGTTTATTTGGTCCTACCTCATGGCTTACAGGGACCCACACCATTGGCAGTGAAAGCAGAGTCCTAACTGCTGGACCACCGGGGAATTTCCTGGCCTATTTTGTTTTTAACCTGTGTTATTCTGAAACTAAATTTCAACTCTGTTGCCTTTGAGGTTAGAAAATTTCTTTTTTCTGCTATAACTGAAATTATCAGTTATTCTTAGATTACTGAGTATAAAAGCTTTTTCACAATCTGCTAATGCTAACTTGCTTTTTTTTTTAATGGAGGAATGTCATATTTTGTATTGATAAATTGTGTTAGAGTAGGTGTCAGCACAGCGGCAGTCAGGTGTCACCCCTTGGAAGCAGTGTTACGCCATTAGACTAGAATCTCCTTGACACCAGCACTGTTAACCTTTGCATCCTAGGTGCCTAGAGCATTCAGGCACAATTTACAGGGTTGAGCCATGCTAGAGGACACAGGTAGAAGTATCTTTAACTACAATAGATTCTAGCTATGATTAGAAATTTTTAGAATTCTATGAATAGAATATTCAGTAGAGTTTTTTCTGTCTGCTTGAGTTTTCATACCTCAATATGATTTTAATATTTTTTGTTTTGGCTGCACCACGCTCCATATTTAGTAGGGTTTTTTCCTGTCTACTAGCGTTTTCATACCTCAGTATAGGAAAACTTGGACTGCAGATTTTGTCAACAAGTCAGTTATTTAGTAACTTTTTGTTTTGTTTTGGCTGCACAAAGCTGTACATTTAGTAGGGTTTTTTTTTTTTTCTTTCCCCTGTCTACTTGAGTTTTCATACAGTAAAGCATGAGCTTCAGATTTTGTCAACCAGTCAGTTATCTAGTAACTTTTTGTTTTATTTTGTTTTGGGTTCACCACTGGGCATGCAGGATCTTAGTGCCCCAACCAAGAATCTAGAACCAGTGCCCCCTGCAGTGGAAGCACAGAGTCTTAACCACTGGGCCACCAAGGAAGTCCCTGTCTTCAATAGCAGTTTTAGTAGCCACTTTTTGACCAGGAAAAATATAGTTTAATCTTGGCATCCTTAGAATTTTTTCATTGACTTTTTTTTTTTAAACTCTGATATAACTTTAATGTTTCAGGAGTTGTCGTACGATTCTTTACATTAACATGGGTTATATTCCTTGGAAACTCTGTATAAACTAGACCAGTTTTGCACATAGTTTTCTTTGGGAGCAGTCTCCTGGGCACAGAAGTAGTCTGGGCTTGGTGGACCCCTAAGTGTCACTTCCTTTCCGCTGGTCTTGGCTCTCCATGCCTCCCTTTCCGTTTCCATGTTTTAATGATACCCTCCCTGCTCAGTGATTTGTGTTCAGGAAGCTACGCAGTGATTACTTTTGTTTCTGCTTTGTGAATTTCCTCCCCCACTTCCTATTTTTACTGAGCAACTACAGGAAATGAGGCGTCTCCTGGCTGGCAGCTGCTAAGTCCTGATTTTAGGTGGCAGGGAGCAAGGCTTTAGGGCTTTTTTTTTTTTTTTTAATTTATTTATATTTATTCTTTGGCCTTACCACATGGCATGTGGAACTTCCTTGACCAGGAGTTGAACCTGTGTTCCCTGCAATGGAAGCACAGGGTTTTAACCCCTGGACCATCAGGAAAGTCCAAGGCTTTAGGGCTTTAAAAAAGAAAAAGAAAGCATTTTCTTATATTTTTAAGCTTGTTTTTTGGCTGCATCTTGAGGCATGTGGGATCTTAGTTCCCAGACCAGGGATCTAACCTGCATCCCCTGCAGTGGAAGTGCAGAGTCTTGACCACTAGATCACCAGAGAAGTCCTTTAAAGCATGTTCCACCTTTGTCCACAGGAATCATAGAAACACATTCTTACGATTGGGTGATTGGGTTGAGATGACAACATGTCCTCCTCAGCCTGGGGTTGGGGGAAACTGAGTACTCCTCAACTGGAGGGCAGAGCTTTTGGGAAGTGGTTGAGGGATTTTTCTGGTAGTAACACTGGGACATAGTAGCCCTGTGGAGAAGCAGCTGTTGTGGGTGGTCAGTGTGGCAGGAGCCAAGGGTGAGTGGAAGGGATCTGTTGCAAGTGAGACTGGAGGGGGTGATTCTGGATTGGTGGGGGCTGAGGGGGCTGGATTGGTGGGGGGGCCTCGATTGGCAGGCTTGGAGTGAAGTGAGGAGTCCCATCTGCTCTGAGATCTTTGACAATGCCTCAGCCTCTGCAGTGCTCTCCTTCCTCCCAAGTCCCAGCATTTCTCAACCAGGTATTTAGCATTTACCTGTCTCTCTTCCAGTGATACCTTAAATGTGTCTGTTTTGGCTTAACTTCTTGGGGAAGTTTGTATCATCTTCCCAGAAAGAAATAACTTACACCTTAGGTACCTGAACGTGGAAGGACTTTGTTTAGCGGAGTTGTACTATTGACCTTTTAGGTGTTTTATTCTTTGTCTTCAGGTGGACAGAGGGCTATCCTGTGCATTGCAGGATGTTTAGCAGCATTCCTGGCCTTACCCACCAGCACTTTGTCAGTTGTAACAACCAAAAAATGTTTGCAGACATTGCAAAATGTCCCCTGGTGGGCGGATGTCTGTGTTTGTGAGTGAGTGAGTGAGTGAGAGTGTGTCTGTATGTTTGTATGTACAGCCTCGTCTTCACTTGTTGAGAGCCACTATGTTAAAAGATTGAGTGCTGACTTACTAATTTTGTGAAATGGGATAAAATAGAATGTTTGGTCCCTTGGGATTGGAGCTATTTGTTAGTTTTATTCCAGTATCTGATATTCTCATGCATTTTTAGCTTGCTACTTAGATTTTGCTATTGTTGATCTATTATGCTTTCATTGAAAGGTCTTGGGGCCTGAGCATCTGGAGGCTTGGCTTCTAGTCCTCATAGAAGATACTCTTTCTTGGCCTTAAATGCTTGCTCCTGAAGACTAGTTCTTTGGAAGCTGAACAGTGCTCGTGTAAGGGAGAGAGCAAGAGGCATTTAGGATGTAACAGTAACAATAGCCAACATTTGTGCAGTGCTTGAATGAGATGGCTGGATGGCATCCCCGACTCAGTGGACATGAGTTGGAGTAAACTCCAGGAGTTGGTGATGGACAGGGAAGCCTGGCGTGCTGTGATTCATGCGGTCACAAGGAGTGAGACACGACTAAGTGACTGAACTGAACTGAACTTTGCAGACCAGGTGACCAGGATTGAACTGTGAACTGTGGTGAACACAATTGGCAGGACTGAATGTTGTAAGAGACTGTAGGGAAAGGGAACAGGATAGGGACCATCTGGGCTAATACATTTAGGGTTGATATCAAGGCAGTAAATATACAGGAGGAAGACCAAGGGATGGAAGGATGACTAGGTAACATGTCTTATGAGTCTAGTCCCAGGAGAGTTGAATTTAGGTCATCAGCAATGGATATGGGTATGATCTCCTAAAGAGAGACAACTTTTCTCTTTGTTCATCTCTCCAGGTCAACTTCCTGCCAGTTCCTGTCAAGAATCCTATAGTATGAAACCATCTCCTAAGGATAATAAACAGAATGTCTCAGTCTAGATAATTGACAGAGGTAGAGTATTGTAGTGATGGAGAAGAGCCCTGCTGCTAGTGACAGGCCGCCCCCCCCCCCCCTCCCCATCACAAACCAGCTGTTTTGGGGACTATTTACCTCACAAGTGTAGCAGGAACCTAAAGAACTCACTCAGCTTCTTATATTACCTCACAGGGTAATTAGGTAACAAATTAGGTAACAAATGTGAAGTGTGTAGCACAGTGCCTGCTACTTAATGTCAGTTGTTTTTCTTTTACAGTTCTAGTGAACATTAAATTATGTATCCAAAGCTCTGGGTGTAATACTTGACACATTGTAGTCACTTAATGATTTGTTTTATTGAGGAGAACTTGGGTGAACTTGCCATTTTGTAAGCTTTTTTTCCCCTATGTCAAGTGGACTCTTTTATCTAGCACTTAGCTTACTGCCTCTGTGGCTAGCAAGGCTGACCATATGAATGTTGTATAGAAATGGCCATTAAATAAATACTGAGGATGAACTAATTACTCAGCAAATAGCTGTTGAATGTTTACAAGGTGCTTAGCACCCTCGAATATCTTGAATGAGCTCAGTGATCTTGGTTGGAGGTGGCAGAGAAACACAGGGGAAGCTGGCGGTTGTGATGCAGTACATTACAGAGCAGCAAAGGCGATGCTAAGACAGGGCTAAAAACAGGACGTTATGGTTGCACATGCAAGTGCTCCTGCCTCCGGCTTTGTCAAGGTCTCTTCCCAAAGGAGGTGACGTCAGACATCCAGGAGGAGTGAGAGTAAGCCGGGAGAGCTTTCCATGCAGAAGGAGCTTGGTGGGTAGATGGTGAGAGGAAAAGTGGCATGAACTAGGCAGAAATGGGGTGGGGGAGGTGGTAGAAAAATGGGAAGGTAATCGGCTTTAAGCAGGAGAGTGGCGTGATTAATCACACAGCAACCAGAGAGGAGCAGTCCAGGCATTCGAAAGTTCACTCACGAGGCTCCTCTATAATTCAGGCAGGAGATAAAGATAGTTAGAACTTTGGATTGGCAGTGAAAATAGAAAAGACTTGTAAAATGTTAAGGAGACAGAAGGAACATGACTAGATGATTAATTGAATATAACTCCAGGTTTCTGGCTTGTTCATGTAGGTTAATAGTGATGCCATTCACCAAGACAGGAAAGGAATATGGAGAGACTGGGGAGAGTTGGTTCTGGACATTTGATTTGAAGACCTGTGCACTGGGCCATTGAATATTTGGAATATGGAGCACAAGAGAAAGACTGGGGCTAGAGAGATGGATTTGGGGATCCTCCCAGTGAGAATTTGTTGATCTTAGAAACAGACAGGGCACAACACAGAGCTCTGAGGAACCACAGCATTTCAGCTCTGTCAGTGACTCAGAGAGGTGACTAAGAATGGCCAGAGGGGCAGGAGGAAAGCAAGGAGAACTAGCATCTTTGTCTGTCACTCTTTTTAATGTGACAGTAGAAGGTGAGCCAAAAAAAGGAGAGTCCTAAGGGGAGAGAGAGAGACCTAAGAACTGGGTCTTCTGGACATTTTCTCTTGTCTGAATAGATACTTTAAATTTGTGAATGTTGGGAATAAAATTCTTCAAAGCATTTTTCTGGAATGCGTTTCTAAATATGGTTTGTGTCATTCTGACTGACCAAAAAAAAAAAAAATCGCCATGGAAATGGTTGGACTTTGAACTTCATGGACAATAACTTCACTTACCTCCCTAATTTCCTGTGAGTGTCCCCACATTATCAAGGGTGGGTATTTAGATTTACATTGTGGACTGGAGAGGACAGAGATTTTTCTGTCTGTTTTCTCTGAAGAAGGAGTTGTTTTTGCAGTCGTTATCTTTATTTTCAATAACAGCTTTATTAAAATGTAAGTTACCCACCATCAGTTCACTCACTTAAAGTGTATCATTCAGTGATTTTTAGTATATTCATAGTTAATACAACTACCACCACAATTTCAGAACATTTTCATCACTCCAAAAAGAAACGCTGGGGGAAAAAAAAAGAAACCCTGTACTCATTAGCAGTCATGCTTTGTTTTTCCCAATTGCCCTAGCCCTAGGCAACCATTAATCAACTTTCTGTTTCAGTGGGTTTGCCTATTCTGGACATTGCATATTAATGGGATCATGCAATTTGTGAACTTTGTTTCTGGCGTCTTTCACTTAGTGTAATGTTTTAAAGACTCATCTATGCTGTTTTATGTATCAGTACTTCCTTTCTGGGGGTTGTTTTTTTTTTTTCTTTTGGCCGCTTGGCATGGCTGGTGGGATTTTAGTTCCCCAACCAGGGGTTGAAAACCAGGCCCCAGCAGTGAAAGCACCAAAATCCTAACTACTGGACCACCAGGGAATTCTCATGCTTCATTCCTTTCATGCCTGAAGAATATTATTCTGTTGTATGGCTATATGCCACTAAGTTGTTACACATTTGGGTTGTTTCTGCTTTTTTACTATTATGAATAATATTGCTCTGGACCTTCATGTACAGGTTTTTGTGTAGACATATGTCTTTCATTTTTCTTGGGTATATACATAGTTGTGGAATTATTTGGTCTTATGGTAATTCTATGTTTAACCTTTTGAGGTACTGCCAGACTGTTTTCCAAAGTGTCTGCACCATTTTATATTCCCACAGATTCCAGTCCTTGCCAACACTTGTTTTGACTGTATTTTTATCATAGTCATCCTAGTTGTAAAGTGATATCTCATGACTTTGATTTGCATTTCCCTGATAGCTAATGATGTTAACCATCTTTCCATGGCTTGTTGGCAATTTGTATATCTTTTTCAAAGGGTTCATCTATTTTTAATCATCAGTTTGGACAAGGTAGATGAAGTTGTAAAACCTGATACTGTAAAAGAACAGATGAACATATAGAGAAATTAGGGAAAAGCATGTGTGTGTATGTGTGTGGTAAAAGATGCTATAAACAGGAAAAGATGAAGGACAGGCTCCCCAGGGAAATAACCAGCACTCTTTACCCATCTCAGGCATGAGCTTGAGAAACAGGGTGCTTGATGATCCTGTTATTTAGTTGTGACTTTACTTCCAAAGTGAAGCCTCTGCCATGATCTCTACCTTCTTCCACATGTCACTTTAAGACTACAGGTATCACAACCACTGCCAAGTTTCTGTAGATCTGTGGTCTGACAAGTAGAGAGGTCAGTTGCCACATGGATTAATAGTTTCATCTATATTAAAGTTGTATCAGAATTTCTTTCCTTCTTCAGTTGAATAATATTCCATTATACGGTTATACCACATTTTGTTTATCCATTCATCCATTGATGGACGTTTGGCTTGTTTCAGCCTTTTTGCTATTATGCATAATTCTGCAATGAACATTGGTATACAAATATCTGAGTCCCTGCTTTCAGTTTTTTTCTGTTTATACCAAGAAGTAGACTTGCTGGATCATATGGTAATTAGTTATTAATGTATGTTTAATTTTTTGAGGAACTGCCATACTGTTTTCCAAAGTGACTATACCATTTTACATTTATACCAGCAATGAACAAGGGCTTCAATTTCTATATCCTTGCCTTGTTTTCTGTGTTATTTTTTCTTTTTATGATAGTCTTTCTAATGGGTATGAAGTGGTATCTCATTTTGGTTTTGCTTTGCATTTCCCTAATGATTGGTGATGCTGAGTATTCTTTCATGTGTTTATTGATCATTTGTTTATTTCTTTGACAAATGTCTATTCATGTCCTTTGCCCATTTGACAACTGTGTTGTTTGCATATATGTTTTTGGGTTGTGTGAGTTCTTTTTATATTCTGGATGTTAATTCCTTTCAGATATATGGTTTACAGATATTTTCTCCCATTCTGTGGGTTATCTTTTTACCCAAAATTGTCTCTGCCAGTTGTGTCATTTGATGTATAGAAGTTTTAATTTTGATGAAGTAAAATTAGTCTAGTTTTTCTTTTGTTGCCTGTGCTTTTGATGTCATATGCAAGAAATCATTGCCAAGTCCAAACTCATTGATTTTTATATATTTAGGGAATTTCAACCCAAAAGAGTTTTTGTTTCGATTCTTAGATTTTACCACTTTTGGCCATGAATAGAGCTTAATTTTCAGGTTGACTCTGAGTCTAGGACATGGGCTGGGTAGTAATAAATGGGTTCCCTAATTTCTGGCCAGAAAAAAATTCCTGGGCTTATCTTTTAGTTTTTGATCCCAGATTTAGAATCAGCGATTCCTTTCTTTTTTAAAAAAGTTATTTATTATTTATCTCTGGTTGCATTAGGTCTTCATTGCTGCACATGGGCTTTTCTCTGGTTGCGGTCCAGTGGGGGCTACTCTTCATTGGAGTGCAGGGGCTTCTCATACGGTGGCTTCTCTTGTGGAGCACAGGCTCTAGGCACATGGGCTTTAGTAGTTGTGGCCCATGGGCCTGGTTGCTCCATGGCATGTGAAATCTTCCCGGACCAGGGATTCAACCTGTGTCCCCTGCATTGGCATCCACTGTACCACCAGGGAAGTCCCAAGAATCAGCCATTTCTATAAGGAGTTCTCATTCTAGTTGGTGGGAGGAAATGGTATTAAGGGAGATAATTGCAACTGAGATATGAATTTAGGTCTTTTCAGTAAAGTAAATGTGTACTTTTTAGAAAGAAAAAGATAAATCATGATTCAAATTTAATAGA
The DNA here is from genome assembly GCF_910594005.1 of Cervus elaphus. NCBI lineage: Eukaryota > Metazoa > Chordata > Mammalia > Artiodactyla > Cervidae > Cervus > Cervus elaphus. The sequence continues at coordinate 44,990,719 of NC_057818.1, forward strand.
AGGATTAAAAGACTTTTATTTCTTTGATTTTATATTTGTCTCTCTTCTCCTTTGTTGACCAGAGAGATACAGTCAAGATCCTCTTTTAATTTGAAATAACCCTTCTCTGTACCACTAATAGGAGTTGGCTGATTCCGTGGCCAAGAGTGAGAAATATGGAGGAGACCAGGTAGATGAACCTATTTCCCACTCTTGACTGTACCTGCTGATTCAAAGCTGGGCATTTATCCAGCTCTTCCTGGAGGAGGACTCTGCTTCTCCACCTGCCTTTGGCTTTACGTGTTCTGTGAAATGTCTAGCTCTCCTCTGGTTTATCTTGTTGTACAATTTCCTCTGCTTTCTCTCTTTCTTCTAGAAAGTGACCAGCACTTAAAAGACTGTATCCCTCAGCTGTTCTTATTACTGTTATGTTGATTCCCTTGTGAATATCTTTACTGTTATGTCTTTGGGATTTGAGCAAGGTGGGCAGGTAAGTTCATGTGCCTGTTTTATTTAGCCTGTCGTCTTGAAATGAAGCTACTTTGTGCCATACCGTTTCTGACAATGCGTGCTGAGTGCTGCATGCGTGCTAAGTCACTTCAGTGGTGTCTGACTTTGTGTGACCCCATGGACTGTAGCCTGTCAGGCTTCTCTGTCCATGGGATTCTCCAGGCAAGAATACTGGAGTGGAATGCCTTGCCCTCCTCCAGCAGATCTTCCCAACCCAGGGATCGAACCTGAGTCTCTTATGTCTCCTGCATTGGCAGGAGGGTTCTTTATCACAAGTGCCACCTGGGAAGCCCCATTTCTGACGATAGGACTGTTTTTCACTCCTTTTTTCTCTATTGGCTTAATGACTGAAATGGATTTTAAATTGTTCTCTGTGTTCACAGATAATAGCTATCACACACATTGAAACGTGATGCCAGCCACCCTAGAATACAGAGATTTCTACTCAGTTAAGGGATTGGATGACTTTATAAGACCTTTCTTGTCAGTAACTTTTTCTCAGACAAGCAGAATAATGATGCCTACTTATTTTCACTTATTGGAATGATGATAATAGGATCATCAAACATTTAGTGCTTAATATGTGCCAGACATTATTCTACATGCTTTCTGTGTATAAACTCATCCAACTCAATAACAGTAGTTATGGTTATTATCCCTATTTTACAGACGATGAAACTGAGGCACAGAGAGGTTAAGGAACTTGCCCAAGGTCACATAGCTGGTAAGGGGCAGAGCCAGGATCCCACCCAGTTAGTCTGCCCCAAGACCACTGTTTTCCACTACATTCTCTGAAGGGAAGCTCTTCAAGTTTTCTCAGGATGACCACCTTTTTAAATGTTATCAGTTATGGGTATAAGAAAACCCTTTTAAAGAATTATTGTTCATTTTTAATTAGAGGATAATTGCTGTACAATATTGTGTTGGTTTCTGCCATAAGGAAAACCCTTTTATACTTAGCTTTTGTCTAGTTTCAAGCCTGTTCTTTGTTATTGGTTGAATTACAAATTGCTGCTGACTTTGATTACAGAAAGGAATGTTTTAAAAGATGTAGTTAGGTCTGAGTTCAATTTTAATTTATTGAGAGTTTTTGCAAATTATTGTAGTATTGAAAAGTTGTGACATCTACTAAAATGTCCTTTTCTACTATGTGTTTGAGAGTCTTAGGCAGCATTAAAACTTATGAATACAACACAAATCTTACAAGTCTTGGCTGCAGCTAACTTCTGAGGTCTTTCACAATGCATATTTATTTCCATGTAGCATGAATAGTGGATTCATAAATGGTGAATATTTTCCCAGTGAAAATTCTTTTCAAGAAAATACAGAGCAGAAATGTCCTTAAATGGATTGAACATATTTTAGCCCTTCAGGGAGATAAATGGGGAGGGAAGCTTTCAAAAAAGAGCAAGACAAGCACTGAGAATACTTTAAAAAAGGAAGGGATGTATCCCCATGCTTACATACATGTTTGTGTGCATTTTAAACTTTGTTTGGCTTTACTGGGTCTTTGTTGCTGCACGTGGGCTTTCTCTAGTTGTGATGTAGAGGGGCTACTCTTTGATACTGTACATGGGTTTTTCGTTGCAGTGGCTTCTCTTGTGGAGCACAGGCTCTAGGCACTCGGGCTTTAGTAGTTGCAACACACAGGCTCAGTAGTTGTGGCACACGAGCTTAGTTGCTCCATGGCATGTGAAATCTTCCTGGACCAGGGATTGAACCTATGTCCCCTGCATTGGCAGTTGGATTCTTATTCACTGTGTCACCAGGGACGTCCCTTTTTAAACTTTTTATTTATGGAAATGTTTGATCATGTGCAACAGTAGAGCAGATAATACAATGAACTTCATGCGTGCCTATCACCAAGCTTCCAGCAACATTTTGTGAAGGGCTATTATGATGACTGCCATGATGATGACTCCTGAGATGCGTGTCACCACCTTCTTTGCATATTGTTTCTGGCAAAGTTCCATTTGAAAATGATAGGACTTGAATGGTATTTCAATTCCATGATACTTCGTTGAATTCAACACTGTCTAGTTTTGATTACAGCAAAGATCAGCACAGGAACACCAGATCTATTAAGAATAAGTAGAAGCCAAAAAAGGGTCTTGTTTGTTCTGTCTGGTGAAGAACCCCAGCCTTAACTGTGGGACTAAAATGGTTTTGTTAGAAGCAATTATGATATAAGCAGAAGTTTTCATTGAATTGTCCAGCCAGCCCCTTGATTCTAAGATATAGAATCATTTATCACTTGGAGGTGGAAGTCCCTTTCTGGATTTTTGAATGAATAGGCATGTTGATGAAATACATGAGTTGCTGTAAGTAGTGTTTATATAGTCTGCATCTTCGGGTGTCCTCATCCTTGTGACTTTCAGCAGGTTTTCAGCTGACCAGTTTTGTTCTCAAATTATAGTATGTGTCTAGAACCACTTGAGAATCTTGTAAAAAAGGCATATTTTTTTCTGCTCCTGGTTCCAAAGATAGATTCTTTAGATTTGGAGTGTACCCCAGGAATCAGTATTTTAACAGTCATTCCATTAAGAGGGACATTCTAATTCTAGTGTCAGAGAAGAAAGTCCTTAAGCTATGGTTGGCTTTTTCCTTTCATGCTAGTCTAACAAGGTTAATGTTAATATGGGATCTTATCAAAAATTGCTTAAAGTTTTCCATTCTTTTTTTTCCCCGCCATTCTTAATAACATGTTCTATGGGCATTATAACCACTCCTTGAACACTGATGTGACATGTAGACAGACTTACCCTAATACAGATGCATCTTTGGTCTTTTTTTTTCTCTTGGCTGGGCTGGGGCTTTGTTGCTGCACGTGGGCTTTCTCTAGCTGTGGTGCGCAGGGACTGCTTTCTAGTTGTGGTGCGCGAGCTTCTCATTGCGGTGGCTTCTCCTGTTGGGGAGCAGGGGCTCTAGGGTGCATGGCTTCAGTAGTTTCGGTGCATGGGCTTAGTTGCTCCTTGGCATGTGGGATCTTCCTGAACCAGGGATCAAACCCATGTCCCCTGCCTTGGCACGTGGAGTCTTAACCTCTGGACTACTAGGGAAGTCCTGTACCTTTGGTCTTTAACCATTCAATTATGATGCTCATGACCTGAGGACCAGACCTCGAGAATATAGGTACACAGGCTGTGATATGGATTCAAAGGGTCCAGTATGGAGATTCCCTGGTGCTTCAGTGATTAGCAACCCCGTGCTTCCCCTGTAGGGGGCACAGGTTCAATCCCTGGTAGGGGAACCAAGATCCCACAAGCCAAACGGCATGGCCAATGAACAACCAACCAACCAAATTAAAAAGTAAGCCAAAAAAAAAAAAAAAAAAATCACAAAGGGTCCAGTATATATTTCTCTTTGGTTCCCTGGAATGTGTTAACTTGAGCCTTTGGCCTCCCCTGTTTGGTTATCTGCTGGACCAACCCTGAATGCAGTTTTGATGAAGTCACCTGCTGCCTCCAGCTCTATGTAGCCTTCTGTAGGGAAGAGAAGGGGAGCATGGAGAGTGTGAACAGCAGGTGGTTCTTCACCTGGGACTCCAAATCCAAAACTGAAGGAAAGCTCTGGTGTTTTGGATACATGTTTGACTATGAAGTGTTTTGTCATCAGTTTCTAAAAGGAATCTGACCTTTCTCTCCCCACCTCCTTCTACTCCCCCACTCTGCATACATACACAACAGAGAGCCGTGTCCTAGAGCAGCCTATGTGAGAATCACCTGGCCTCGAGACAGCAGTTGTAGGGACACCAAATTGCAAAACTGTCTCTACTCTGTGGAATCAGAATTGCTCTTCACCATCTGGTAAAAACTGCAAGCCACAGCTGGGCTGGGTGGCCAGCTGTATTGCTTAACTTATATTCCATGTGTCCCCCTACATTTCCCAGTTTATCTTGCAGTTACATTAGCACATGTGACTAATTCTGACCAAAGGGAGGTGACATGTGCCGCTTATGTTGGGAAGTGATGTGTGTCACTTATGTTGGGAAGTGATGTGTGTCACTTATATTAGGAGGCAGTGAAGAGTGGATATGGGTTTCTTTTCTTGTGCTAAGGTGACTGTGGAAAGTACAAGTTCCAGTGATGTCCCTACAAGCTGAAGGGCTGCCAGACCCTCATTGAATGTTATGTGAGCAAGAAATAAATCATCTTAGGTTAGGTCACTCCTTTCAGGATTTGTTCCTGTAGCATAGCTTAACAAGGATAGTGCTGAATAGAATACTTCCATATGCATTTCTGGGAGTAAAGATGCAGGTACTGTGCGGTCTAGTGCAGGACATTTAGTACCTTGAGATCTTTTTCCTTCATCTGAATTGAAAGGTAGCCCTGGAAAACTTTTTTTTTTTTTTTTGGTTGTGGCATGCAGGATCTTAGTTCCCTGACCAGGGATCGAACCTATGCCCCCTGCGTTGGGAGCTTGGAATCTTTTTTTTAAAATGTAGATTTTGTCACTTTAAAAAATTATTTATTTATTTATTTTTGGTTGTACTGAGACTTCGTTGCTGCACGGGCTTTTCTCTAGTTGTGGAGAGTGGGAGCTATTCTCCAGTTGTGATACACAGGCTTCTCATGACAGTGACTCCTCTTGTTGAGGAGCACAGGCCCTAGGGCACATAGGCTTCAGTAGTTGCAGCACATGCGCTTAGTAATTGTGGCTCCTGGGCTCTGGAGCACAGGCTCAGTAGTTGTGGTGCAAAGGCTTTGTTGCTCCAGGCGTGTGGGATCTTCCCGGATCAGGGATCAAACCCACATCTCCTTCACTGGCATGTAGATTCTTTATCACTGAGCCACCAGGGAAGTCCTGAGCTTGGAGTCTTACTCACTGGACTGCAAGGGAAGTCCCCAAAACTTATTTTTTATTATTCACCTTCTGCTGTTAAATAAGAAGTTGCATAGGGAAAATAGCAGCCTTGTTGAGATATAACTCACATACCGTGTGTTACAGTATACTCAGGGTTGTTCGGCAGTCACACTGTCTAACTTCAAAGTCTTGTTATTACCCTAAACAGAAACCCTGCACTCGTTAGCAGTGACTCTCCATTCCATAAATCTGCTTGTTTCTATGGATCTTCCATTCTGGGCATTACGTACCAGTCAGGGTATATAATATGTAGCTTCTTGTGTCTGGCTTCTCTTGCACTTAGTACAGTGTTTTCAAAATTTGTCCATGTTTTATAATAGCATGTATCAGTACTTCATTCCTTTATATGTGCATAATATATATTTAATGTTCCGTTGTATATCTGTGCCACATTTTGTTTATTCATGTATCAGTTGATAAGAGATTTGTGTTGTTTCTGTTTTTTGATTACTTTGAATAAGGCTGCTGTGAACATTGATGTGTAGGTTTTTGTGTGAATTTATATTTTTCTGTCTCTTGAATATATACATTGGAGTGGAATTGCTGGGTCATGTGGTAACACTGTACTTATTTTGAGGAGCTGCCAAACTGTTTCCCAAAGTGCTATACTTTTTACAATCCTACCAGCAATGTATGAGAGTTCCAGTTTCTCTACATTCTCTCCAACACTTGTTATTGTTTCTCTTTTTGATTGAAGTAATCATCTTTGATGAAGCAGCTATATGCAAACCAGTCTGTATTAATGTATATTTTAACTTGTTAAGGTGTTCTTTAAGCCTTTGTAATATCTACTGGCATTTTTATAAAAATGTTCGCCATGAGCTTAGCACTAAAATAAAAAATGTAATGAATAATAGCAATTCCTCCACTTGTTTAGTCTTTACAAATTTTATTTTTTAAATAATGCATTCTAGAAGGGGGAAAAAAGGAGTAGGTGATTCTCCAAGTGTGATTGTTGTCTCATTTTTTAAATTAATTTATTTCTTGGCTGTGCTGTGCCTCCGCTGCTTTTCTTGGGTTTTCTCTCTTTGCGGCAAGTCGGGGATGTCTCTAGCTGTGGTGCTGGGGCTCCTCGTGGTGGGGGCTTCTGTTGTGGAGCGCAGGCTCTAGGCTCGTGGGCATGAGCAGTTGGGGCGCACTGACCCTGCAGGTGTGGCGCGCGGGCCTGGAGCCTGGGTTCGGTATCTGGTGCATGGGCTTGGTCGCAGCGTGGGAACTTTCCTGGACCAGGGACCAAACGTGTGTCCCCTGTACTGGCAAATGGACCTTATGCACTGCACCATCAGGCAAGTCTGTACTTGTGCTCTTAAAGCATAGATTTGTCTCTATAAATTATGTGCTTCTAATTTGTCAGATAGATTATACCTTAAATATATAGGCTTGAGCCTTTTAAAATCGCAATGAAATCCTGAAAGGTTGTGCATACTGAACTAGTTGAGTTGTTACATTAAATATATCCTGGGGTTCACTACTTAAAGGAGCTTCTGTGTATCTTTCAAGATGGTCAGTAACCCTCTGATTATTTGTTTCATAGATTGATGTATTTGTATATTATATTTTAAAGAAGAGGTGTACCCCATTATGTTGGGAATACAAGTGTTTCAAATAGTATTATATACATAGTTGATCCTCACATAGATTCTCACAAATCTCAGATCCTATGTTTGCAGATTAGCTTACTGGCTAAAATTTATTTTCAACACAAAATAAATACTTGCAGAGCTCTTGTGGTCAGTTGTAGACATGTGCAAAGTGGCAAAAAATTTGAATTGCCCAACTTGCACACCCCCAGCTGGGGTTGAACAGGGTGACGCTCTGCCTTCTCATTTCAGCTCTCAGACTATAAACAAGTATTCTTTTCCTAGTCTATTGAGTGCCACGTTTTTTGCATTTTTATACTTTTGTTGGCAGTTTCACTGTTTAAAATGGCCCCTAAGTATATTGCTGAAGTGCTCTCTAGTGTTCCTAAGTCCAGGAAGGCTGTGATGTACCTAACAGAGAAAATCCATGTGTTTGATGAGCTTAATTAGACATGAATTATAGTGCTGTTGCCTGTGAGTTCAATGTTAATGAATCAACAATATATGTTAAGTAAGGTATCTTTAAATAGAAACATAAAACAGTGTTATATGTTAATTGGTTGGTGAAAATGTTTTGACCAGGCATTTACAGGATGTTAACTTCGCATGTCTTCTAGGAGTACTGATTTAGTATTTGCTAATTCCCTCTTCATAGCAACTTTACATAACTACAGAGTCAACTGTATTGATGAGTTGCTTTTCTCTTATTGCCTTCAAGATTTTCTCTTTGGCTTTCAGCAATTGGATTATAATATGTCTAGACTGATTTTTTTTTTTTTTAAGTTTATCCTACTTGGAGTTTGTTGAGCTTCATAAATGTATAGATTCATGTGCTTTTCATCAAATTTGAGAAGTTTGGGAACTTCATTTCTTCGAATTCAGACTTAAATTGAAGAAAGTAGGGAAAACCATTAGACCATTCAGGTATGATCTAAATCAAATTCCTTATTGATTATGCAGTGGAAGTGACAAATAGATTCAAGGATTAGATCTGATAGACAGAATGCCTGAAGAACTATGGTTGGAGGTTTGTGACGTTGTACAGGAGGCAGGGATCAAGACCATCCCCAAGAAAAAGAAATGCAAAAAGGTTGTCTGAGAAGGCCTCACAGATAGCTGAGAAAAGAAGAGAAGCTAAAGGTAAAGGAGAAAAGGAAAGATATACCGATCTGAATGCAGAGTTCCAAAGAATAGCACGGAGAGATGAGAAAGCCTTCCTCAGTGATCAATGCAAAGAAATAGAAGAAAACAATAGAATGGGAAAGACTAGAGATCTCTTCAAGAAAATTAGAGATACCAAGGGAACATTTCATGCAAAAATGGGCACAATAAAGGACAGAAATGGTAGGGACCTAACAGAAGCAGAAGATATTAAGAAGGCAAGAATACACAGAAGAACTATACCAAAAAGACCTTCATGACCCAGATAACCACGATGGTGTGATTACCCACCTAGAGCCAGACATCCTGGAATGCGAAGTCAAGTGGGCCTTAGGAAGCATCACTACAAACAAAGCCAGTGGAGGTGAAGGAATTCCAGTTGAGCTATTTCAAATCCTAAAAGATGTTGTTGTGAAAGTGCTGCACTGAATGTGCCAGCAAATTTGGGAAACTCAGCAGTGGCTACGGGACTGGACAAGGTCAGTTTTCATTCCAATCTCAAAGAAAGGCAATGCCAAAGAATGTTCAAACTACTGCACAGTTGCACTCATCTCACACACTAGCAAAGTAAAGCTCAAAATTCTCCAAGCGAGGCTTCAACAGTACGTGAACTGTGAACTTCCAGATGTTCAAGCCGGATTTCGAAAAGGCAGAGGAACCAGAGATCAAATTGCCAACATACATTAGATCATAGAAAAAGCAAGAGAGTTCCAGAAAAATATCTACTTCTGCTTTATTGACTACGCCAAAGCCTTTGACTGTGTGGGTCACAACAAATTATGGAAAATTCTGAAAGAGATGGGAATACCTGACCACCTTACCTCCTTCCTGAGAAATCTGTATGCAGGTCAAGAAGCAACAGTTAGAACTAACTGGACATGGAACAACAGACTGGTTCCAAATAGGAAAAGGAGTACGTTAAGGCTGTATATTGTCACCTGGCTTATTTAACTTCTATGCAGAGTACATCACAAGAAACACTGTGCTGGATGAAGCACAACCTGGAATCAAGGTTGCTGGGAGAAATATCAATAACCTCGTATATGCAGATGACACCACCATTATGGCAGAATGCAAAGAAGAACTAAAGAGCCTCTTGATGAAAGTGAAAGAGGAGAGTGAAAAAGCTGGCTTAAAACTCAACATTCAGAAAACGAAGATCATGGCATCTGCTCCCATTGCTTTGTGGCAAATAGATGGAGAAACCATGGAAAGAGTGAGAGATTTTATTTTGGGGGGCTCCAAAATAACTTCAAATAGTGACTACAGCCATGAAATTAAAAGATGCTTGCTCCTTAGAAGAAAAGCTATGACCAACCTAGACAGCATATTGAAAAGCAAAGCCGTTACTTTGCCAACAAAGGTCCATCTAGTCAAAGCTATGGTTTTTCCAATAGTCCTGTCTAGATGTGAGAGTTGGACTATAAAGAAAGCTGAGCACAGAAGAATTGATGCTTTTGAACTGTGGTGTTGGAGAAGACTCTTAAGAGTCCCTTGGACTGCAAGGAGATCAAATCAGTCAATCCTAAAGGAAATCAGTCCTGAATATTCATTGGAAGGACTGATGCTGAAACTCAAACTCCAGTACTTTGGCCACTTGATGCGAAGAACTGACTTCTTGGAAAAGACCCTTATGCTGGGAATGATTGAAGGCAGGAGGAGAAGGGGACGACAGAGGATGAGATGGTTGGATGGCATCACTGACTTGATGGACATGAGTTTAAGCAAGTTCTGGGAATTGGTGATGGACAGGGAAGCCTGGCGTGCTGCAGTCCATGGGCTTGCAAAGAGTCAGAACGACTGAGCGCCTGAATGGAACTGATTTCTTCAAATACTTTTTTTGTGCCTTTTTCCCTCTCTTCTCCTTCTCTGATGCTGGTATGCTTGATGGTGTCCCACAGTCTCTGAGACTTTTTTCTTCCTGTTTCTCAGTCTAGGTAATCTCAATTGGTTAATCTTTAATTTCAGTGATTCCAGTTCACATCTGGTGTTGAGCCCTTAGTTAATTTTTTAATATCAGTTATTATATTTTTCAACTCTAGAATTTATTTGGTTCTGTTTTTTTGAATATCTCTTTTATTAGTATTCTGAATTTGCTGAGACATCATTCTCATATTTTTCTTTAATTCTTTTTTCCTTTTTAATGATTTTACTTTTTTTTAAAACTTGAAGTATAGTTGTGCGACCATCACCACCATCTAATTCTAGAATGTCTTTATCACATTAAAAAAAAAGCTGTATTAATTGATAACCACTCCCCATTTCCTTCCTCTCCTTAGGTCCTGGCAGCTACTGATCTACTTTTTTCTGTCTCTTTGCATTTGATTTATATGAATGTTTCGTGTCAGTGGAATGTCACACTATCTGGCCTTCTATCTCTGGCTTCTTTCTCTTACCATAATGTCTTCGAGGTTCAGTCACACTGTAGCATTTATCAGTGTGCTCAGTCACTCAGTTGTGGCCACCTCTTTGCGACCCCATGGACTGTAGCCTGCCAGGGTCCTCTGTCCATGGAATTTTCCAGCCAAGAATACTGGAGTGGGTTGCCATTTCCTTCTCCAAGCATTTAGCAATGTTTCATTTTTTACGGTTGAATAATATACCATTGTATGGCTGTACCACATTTTGTTTATTCATTCACCAGTTGATAGACTTGGGTTGTTCCACTTTTGGGCTATTATGAATAATTATGCTATGGACATTCATGTGTAATTTTTTTTTTTTTTTTAAGCGAACTGATGTTTTTCAGTTTTCTTGGATATATGCTTAAGAGTGGAATTGCTTGGTCTCAGTGGCAACTCTATGTTTAACATTTTGAGGCACTGCCAAACTGTTTTTCACAGTTGTAGCATCATTTCACATTCTCACCAGCAACTTAGGAGAGTTCTGGTTTCTCCACATTCTCACCCACATTTATTTTCTGTTTTGTTTTTTGTTTGTTTTTACTGTAGTCATGCTAGCATGTGTGAAGTGATACCTTATTGTGATTTATTTGTTTTTCCCTAGTAACTGTCCATGTTGGGCATCATTTCATTTGGCTATTGGCCAGTTGTATGTCTTTCAAGAAACATCAGTTCATATAATTTGCGCATATTTTAATAGGTTGTCTTTTTTAAAAAAAAAATTTAATGTTCTTTTTATATTCTGGATACTGGACCCTTAACAGATACATGATTTTCCATTATTTTTGCCCATGCTGTGGGTTGTCTTTTCACCTTGGTAGTAACCTTTGATGCACAAATGTTTTTAGTTTTGATGAAGTCCAGCTTATCTATTTTTTCTTTTATTGTCTGTGTTTTAAGATGTCATGTCCAAGAAACCATTGCCTAACCTAAGATCACAAAAATTTGCACCTATATTTTCTAAGAGCTTTAAAAGTTTGAGTTTTAACATTGAGGTCTTTGATCCATTTTGAGTTACTTTTTGTTTATAATATAAGAGAGGGGTTCTTATTCATATTTTTTTTTTTTTGCATGAGGATATTTAGTTGTCCCATCATCATTTATTGAAAAGATCGTTCTTTCTCAACTGAATGGTTTTGCACCCTTGTCTAAAATCAGCTGACCATAGGTGTCTAGGTTTATTCCAAACTCTCAGTTGCATTCCATTTACGTATATGTGTCTTTCCTTATGCTAGTGCTCTGCTGTCTTTGTTACTGTAGCTTTACACACCTAGGTTTTCAAATTAGGAAGTGTGAGTCCTCTGACATCTTGTTTTCAGTACTTGGTAGGTTATCTTGGGTCTCTTGTACTTCCATATACATTTTAGGATCAGCTTGCCTATTTCTGTGGAAAAGGTTCAAATTTTGGTAGAGACTGCATTGAATTTGCAGATGAATTTGGTGAAGTATATTTTTAACCATAATCAATTTCATTTACATAAACTTTGAAAGCATGTAAAGTGGGAAAAAGTTTAATGTTTTTGATGTTTATTAAAAAATTAAGTGAGTGTGTGGGCCTTACTTGACCTTCTTGAATCATCTGGCAGAGAATGGGGGTGGACTCTCAGAGCCAGGAGCACCAGTGTGCAACACACAACAGAGAAAGGTGTTCCTCAGGGCTTTTCAAGACACTCGCTGTGGCCGGTTCAAGGTGATAATTTTCTTACACAGGACACACAGTTTCTATGTGAGCAGCCTTCCATCCTTCAGCACTCCTCCTGAGTGTTTCTCTTGAGTGGGGATAGATATGATTGCCTTATTGTATGTAATGAATTTGAAAAATGAACATTTGGGAACATATTTCTTACATATAGCTGTTCGATATCTCATTTCTTGAAAAGTTTATGAGAGTTTTTGAGAGTCAAAATTCTTTTGAACACAGAGCTACAAATGGTGCCAGTTTAGTTGGATTTATATGCTAGCTGGGTTAGGGTTGTACTTTTAAGAGTATATGTTTGTATTCACAACACTTTTCTCATCTCTTGCTCTTATAACCTGTCTACCTTCCTGGGTTCCTAATGGAATTGTAGAATCGTAAAGGAGACATGGTAATTGGCTATAATGAATGAAAAGGTGGTTGTTTTCAGCCACTCAGTCGTGTGACCCTGTGACCTGACTCTGTGACCCCCATGGACTGCAGCATACCAGGCTTCCCTGTCTTCCACTGTCTCCTGGAATTTGCTCAAACTCATGTGCATTGAATCGGTGATGTCATGGTATGACATATTTATTTTTATCTACCAAAAAAGCAAAGTGGAATGGACACCTTATCTTTGACAAAGGAGGCAAGGATATACAATGGAAAAAAGACAACCTCTTTAACAAGTGGTGCTGGGAAAACTGGTCAACCACTTGTAAAAGAATGAAACTAGAACACTTTCTAACACCATACACAAAAATAAACTCAAAATGGATTAAAGATCTAAATGTCAGACCAGAAACTATAAAACTCCTAGAGGAGAACATAGGCAAAACACTCTCCGACATAAATCACAGCAAGATCCTCTATGACCCACCTCCCAGAATATTGGAAATAAAAGCAAAACTAAACAAATGGGATCTAATGAAACTTAAAAGCTTTTGCACTACAAAGGAAACTATAAGTAAGGTGAAAAAACAGCTGTCAGATTGGGAGAAAATAATAGCAAATGAAGAAACAGACAAAGGATTAATCTCAAAAATATACAAGCAACTCCTGCAGCTCAATTCCAGAAAAATAAATGACCCAATCAAAAAATGGGCCAGAGAACTAAACAGACATTTCTCCAAAGAAGACATACAGATGGCTAACAAACACATGAAAAGGTGCTCAACATCACTCATTATCAGAGAAATGCAAATCAAAACCACAATGAGGTACCATTACACACCAGTCAGGATGGCTGCTATCCAAAAGTCTACAAGCAATAAATGCTGGAGAGGGTGTGGAGAAAAGGGAACCCTCTTACACTGTTGGTGGGAATGCAAACTAGTACAGCCACTATGGAAAACAGTGTGGAGATTCCTTAAAAAACTGGAAATAGACCCGCCATATGACTCAGCAATCCCACTCCTGGGCATACACACCGAGGAAACCAGATCTGAAAGAGACACGTGCACCCCAATGTTCATCGCAGCACTGTTTATAATAGCCAGGACATGGAAGCAACCTAGATGCCCATCAGCAGATGAATGGATAAGGAAGCTGTGGTACATATACACCATGGAATATTACTCAGCCGTCAAAAAGAACTCATTTGAACCAGTCCTAATGAGATGGATGAAACTGGAGCCCCTTATACAGAGTGAAGTAAGCCAGAAAGATAAAGAACATTACAGCATACTAACACATATATATGGAATTTAGAAAGATGGTAACGATAACCCTATATGCAAAACAGAAAAAGAGACACAGAAATACAGAACAGACTTTTGAACTCTGTGGGAGAAGGTGAGGGTGGGATGTTTCAAAAGAACAGCATGTATACTATCTATGGTGAAACAGATCACCAGCCCAGGTGGGATGCATGAGACAAGTGCTCCGGCCTGGTGCACTGGGAAGACCCAGAGGGATCGGGTGGAGAGGGAGGTGGGAGGGGGGATCGGGATGAGGAATAAGTGTAAATCTATGGCTGATTCATATCAATGTATGACAAAACCCACTGAAATGTTGTGAAGTAATTAGCCTCCAACTAATAAAAAAATTAAAAAAAAAAAAAAGCAAAGTGGAAAGAAAGAAAATCTAGTAATCAATAAGTAGACCAAGCTATATACAGACATCATGTAGACTACATATGTCATTCAATTAAATATGTTTGAACTATTGTTATGTCTGAGAGAGGAGATCATTAAGGCAAGTGTAAACCTAATTAGCTGTGCAGGGAGAATCACACAGCTTCACTGTTGTTGGTTCAGAAATGACAACCAGAGATATTTAGACCTTGCTTTTTGTACCTATCCAGAGCCAGGGGTTGTGTAGAAGCCTCCTTAGGGTGTAGGAACTGGCATAGCCTCTTAGACTATCCTTCGATCATCTGGAGGGGAAATTGGTACTGGATGAGGATGAGAAGCATCCTGTCTGCAAACCTGTCAGACACTTACCTCTCCAGGCTCTGACTTTCTGATGCTGCACCTTGGCCGACCTGGGTATCCTGAACAGACCTAAAGTCATCCTGCTTCAGGGTCTTTGCTGTGGTAGTCCTTTCCCCTGATGAGCCCTGGCCATCACTCTTGCACTTTTCAAAAAACCTGTCATACAATCATGGCCTACATCCTTAAGGTAGAGTAACATTTTCTTCATAACAACCTTGATTTCTCAGTCTTTTGCTCATCGCTCCCATTTCCCAACCCCCCTTAAGGTTTTATGAGTGCTGTACTTGTCAACAGTCCTAATCGGGTACTCTTCTAATCCTCTTGTGGATTTGTGAGCTCTTTGAGGAAAAAACAAGGGAATGCCAAACACAAACATTAGTCCAGGCCCTGCGCGATGTGTCACTTGTCAGCCTGAACTTTGAAGTAGTTTGTGTGGAATCAAACTTTTTTTGTTGTGTTATTTTTGTACTACAACTTGAGGAATTTTCTAACCGTCATCATATCATAGTTCTATTCTTTTATAAGGTTTCTTATTCATTTGGAGCCCACCTTTGTGGATGATAGTGTTTCAAGAGTTAATGTTCCAGAATTACTCACTGTCCTATAACTCTCCTAATTCTATCTTATTTTCCCCCCTCACAGGAAATGACTTAAAAGCCTTACAAATACATCTGTGCATTCTTGCTTCAGACTTTACAATTGAGGGCCAACCCTGTCTGGAAGCACCTCTTATTAATGTTACAAGGAAACCGCTACCTCAGCAAACAAAAGGAAAGAAGACGACTTATAATAGCAAATGCCATTTTTTTGAAGGGAAAAAAAAACTTGTTTTCAGAAAACATTAGAGGAAATTTGGAAAATTTTTGCATTGAGAAGAAGCTTTACAGGTAAATGGATTTGGCAGGCAGGCTCTGTCAA
The DNA here is from genome assembly GCF_910594005.1 of Cervus elaphus. Classification (NCBI taxonomy): domain Eukaryota; kingdom Metazoa; phylum Chordata; class Mammalia; order Artiodactyla; family Cervidae; genus Cervus; species Cervus elaphus. The sequence continues at coordinate 45,006,242 of NC_057818.1, forward strand.
AATTCTGCAGATTTGATCTTCCTTCCTAAGGACTTAGTGTGAAGTGATTCTGTACTGCTTTTTAAATCGCTGTTGATCAGCTTGTGGGTTTTTGGGTTCTAACTTTTCTGGTATATTGAAGATACATTATATTACATTTTTTAAAGTTAAGTTATTTTTCTGCCATTGTAAATACAAGTATCAAAATATTCTTGCAAAGCAGTTCTCAGTAAACATTTTTCTCAGCAACCATATCTTTTTATTAAGAGGGTGGAATGCTAACAGTTCTTATATAGCATTTTGGACACACTTATTTTTTTGTCAGAGGTCCTGTCTCCACTGAAAATATTAACTATATAAACTTCTTGTCCTTTTCACGTCGACATTGGATCACATGGTCACCTGCCTCATGGAAATGCCTTTTTTAAAACTTAGATTTGCAGAACTCCACTATTTTTATACCTAGCCACGGTTTTAGGAAGAAAAAAAAAAAGGAATCAGAACGCTGACCCTCTCCCGGTCCCTGGGACAGTCCCCTTCCCGCATGTATTGCTGCAGTGCCCAGGACAGTAAAATGGACTACAAGCGGCGCTTCCTGCTTGGCGGGTCCAAGCAGAAGGTGCAGCAGCACCAGCAGTACCCAATGCCCGAGCTGGGCCGAGCACTGAGTGCTCCGCTGGCCTCTACGGCCACCACCGCCCCCCTGGGCAGTCTGACCGCTGCAGGCAGCTGCCACCACGCCATGCCCCACTCCACTCCCATTGCCGACATCCAGCAGGGCATCTCCAAGTACCTGGACGCCCTCAACGTTTTCTGCCGTGCCAGTGCTTTCCTCACAGATCTCTTCAGCACTGTGTTCAGGAACTCGCACTACTCCAAGGCAGCCATGCAGCTCAAAGATGTGCAGGAGCACGTCATGGAAGCAGCCAGTCGGCTGACTTCAGCCATCAAGCCCGAGATTGCCAAGATGCTGATGGAACTTAGTGCTGGGGCTGCGAACTTGACAGATCAGAAGGAATTCAGTCTCCAGGACATTGAGGTAGAGTATCTTCTCTGTCATACTTGGGTTGGAAAGTGTATTCCAGAGGCAAGTGAGAATGTTGTTTTAGTTCTTTCTCAAATCACTGAAAGATGGTCTTCGTCCTCTTTCCATTGATACTCTGTTCTTGTGAAAAAAAATTTTTTTTGCATGCCAGGTTTTGAATTGCTTTAAAATTAAGTAGGATAAAAGATTATTAAACAAACGAATTAGCCTAGATTTTCTTTAAATTTTCAACTTGGAACTTAATTTCCAAATAACATGCTGTTAATGTACACAGTGATGTAATGTGATGTGATACGATAGTCACTCAGTCATGTCCGACTCTTGCGACCCCATGGATTGTAGACCGCCAGGCTCCTCTGTCAGTGGGATCTCCCAGGCAAGAATACTGGGGTGGGTTGCCATTCCCTTCTCCAGAGGATAGAGTACACAGTAGGGACTGAGAATTCTAAATATGATTATAAAGATTTATTTGCGAATTGTCATTATACAGACCCCTTGGTTTAATATAGCAAGTTCTACACATGTTTACAGGATAAAGGTATTTTTCCAGTTCTAAATTTACAGTTGTTCACATTAGGATGCATTTGATTCTTATTCAGGACATTTCTTTGGTCTTTGATATTCAAAATGATATTCAAATATTCTCCCTTTTTCAGGGCTTTAGATTATAAAATTGGAATATGAATTTCATTCAGAATAAAGGTGATGTTTTTCCTTCCTTCATTTAGAAAATAATTGTTAAACTGTCATCTGTTAAATTCGCTTCACTGCTAGATTTTTAAAATTATTTTTAGTTGCTCAGAGAGTTCTTCTGAGTTTGATTTTTCCACGTGTCCTTGTACATTTTAGCAACACATCAGAGGTTAGGTTTCTGGATGCTAGGAGGGAGAATGTTTTTCCAGCATCCTGGGGTTGTATTTGATTTTTGTCTTCTGAAACAAATCTGATGATTGCAGTGGCTGAATAAGCTAATTTATACTGTTGTGGGTTTGGGGGGAACAAAAGCTAAGCTATTAAGTATTATGACTCACTTTTATTGTGTTTAAAAGGCATATTGTGATTTGGAAAGCATTTCCAAGAGGAATTTTTTTGTTTTAATTTAATTTTGGCTGTGCTGGGTCTTCATTGCTGCACAGGTTTTCTCCAGTTGTGGCGAGTGGCGGCTACTCTCTAGTTGGAGGGCGCCGACTTCTCATTGCAGTGTCTTCTCTTGTTGTGGAGCATGGGCTCTAGGCATGTGGGCTCAGTAGTTGTGGCACACAGACTTAGTTGCCCCACAGCATGTGAGATCTTTTTGGACCTAGGGATCAAACACATGTCTCCTGCATTGCGAATTCTTAACCACTGAACCACCGGGGAAGTCCTCCAAGAGGAATTTAAAATTATTTTTGAAAAGACATAATAGTCTTGGTTTAAATCAGGCATTAGGCATCTTCAGATTTTTTTCTATAGAGGGCAAATAGTAAATTTTAGGCCGCGTGGGCCACATGTGTCTCTGTCACAAACTCTTTGTTTTTTTGTTTTTTTTTGTTTTTTTTTAATAACCCTTTAGAATGTGAAAACCAGTTTTCCCTTGTAGACTTGTCTATTGGACTGGATTTGGCCTGTTGCTGAATGTGCTGGTATAAATGTACACGTGTGTAATATCTTCCTTGGGTCATTCTGTTTTGAACCTATCCAAATATATTTTTTATTTTCTGATTTTTTTCCTATGGTCATGGCATATATTCAGAGAAAGCATGATTTTGAAGTGTTTTAAAAAATGGCTTATCATAGTTTAAAGTATTTTTTAAATTACACATGTAAATCATATATAAAGCATATTTTTTAAAAAAAATGTACTTCTCAAAAGAAACTCAAGCAGTAAAATTTAACACTACTGCTCGACTCTGCCATCCCATTCCTTTTCCCAGAAAGGACCACCGTTAACTAGGTTGGTGTGTGCCATTCCAGACTGCTGTGTTTGCACGCACAGATACACAGCTGTGACTTCTGTTTGTTTTATGTGAAGAACCAAGTTCAGCTGCCTGTGTGCTTGATTGCTGCTGGGCAGAGATGTGACAAGGGAGCGCTTAGAGACTCTGCCTTCTCTGAAACAGTTGAACAGTATTAGGCCCAGACTGTTACAGCTATCATCCTATAATGGCACAACCATCATTAGCTTTATTTAGAATTTCAGGCAAGAGTGGTTTGAAAAATGAGGCCAAAGCCTCTTATTTTAACATGAACATTACTGAGCTCTTCTTCAGGCCATGCCTCCAAGTGCTGGAAGAGACAGAGCTAGGCCTCCAAGACCATTTCCCCTTCGACCCAATAGGGCAAGTGTCCTTGTTCCCCAGGACAGGAAACTAGAGAAGGATGAACTAACCCTGAGGACTTGGAGTTCAGTAATCCACTGGGTGCAGTAGCACTTAGCCGGTCCCTTCTGCTTTTCTGGGACCAGTGTGGACCATTTGAGCTGAGAAAGGGAAGTATTTCTTGTTGTGTTTTGGAATTTTGGCTTGACTTTCCCCATTGAAATGTGATTAGTATAGCTGGAACACTACCATGTTTTTGTGTATATTGGGCTAAACAGGCTTTCAGAGTCTAAGCTGGAAACTAAGTGCTGTTGATGGGTTTTAGAATCTATGCCTGTATTCTGGGTTTCAAACTGCTGACTTATAAGTAAATCCTAAAATGTGATTGCCAAATGTAGGCCTGCAGACTTAACATTTTGCTCTTTCCACAGAACAGTAAGTATTTATTGTTTCTGGAATTTATGTACTGCCGTGGTCCCTCTCTCTCAGGATATTCACCAATTCAGATAGAATAGTTAGGCATTTTTTCCCCTGTGTTGGCTTTCAAAGATTTTATCAGCAAGGCCCAGAGACGGTCTTTTGCATTCATCCTTGGGGAAAGAATCTGTGGTCTAACATTGATGAACTTGACTGACTAGGCAAGGACCTGTGCTTGGCAGCTGAGCCTAGGACTGTGGTTAAAGAAAGCCCTGAATTCAGTGTTCAAATGCTTGACCATTTTAAACCTGAGACGTACTAGTTCCACTGTCCTGCCCCTCGAGGGGGCGAAAACATGCTTCTGATGCTCCCTGAGTTAAAGTCAGGTTTGGGATATGCTCACTGATTGACAGACCCTGCTGCCTGTGTCTAGGAACTGCAGTTGCTGACTGTGCTCTGGGGCAGGCAGGGTATACATGAGTCCTGTCCTGTCTGTATTCATTATTGACTCTACACCTTACATCAGGTGGTTCACCCTCATAATCTCACTGTTAGAGAAGTAAGTTGTGAGTATTAACTAGTGCTTGTGACACTGCTTATTATGGGGCATGGAATCAGAAAATGTGGGTTTAGAAAATGACTCTGCTTCTTATTGTCTGTGTGATGTTGAGCAAATCTTCTAACATCTAAGCCTCAGTTTGCCCAGCTGTAAAATGGAATTACTACCCACCTTCACAAGAGTTCTTGTGAAGATCAGAAGCAATTAGTGTGTGAAATACTGTACCTAGTTAGTTGTCATCCCATGTTATTATTGCTTCCAGCATGGCCTGAAAGGTACTATTAGCCTTTCTTTGATGTACAGAGCGCAATTATGTACCGAGCCAGCATCAGAGAGGAATGTATAGCAGGTTGTTCTTCTCACCGGAACGCTTTTAGGTGGAAAAAGTTGCCACTCCAGGACATTTGCTGTGCTCCTTTCTTTCCTGCTTCCTTAGGCAGGCCACCTCCCTTTCCCTTCTGCGTTATTGTCTCTTTGGGTCTTATAAGATGGCAACAGTATTACCTTGCTTCATGTAAAAACTGTCAGGATCTTTTCAGCATAAAAGCCCTTAGGGACCTCTTCTACCAGTAGTCACTGATCTATTACCTTGTAACTAGAATTCCCGGGTGGCACAGTGGTAAAGAACCCACTTTGCCAGTGCAGGAGATGCAAGAGATGCAGGTTCGATCCCTGGGTCGGGAAGATCCCCTGGAGTAGGAAAGAGCTACTCACTCCAGTATTCTTGCCTGGAAAATTCCATGGACCGAGGAGCCTGTTGGGCTACAGTCCATGGGGTTGCAAAAGAGTCAGACACGACTGAGCAACTGAGCATGCATAGAATGGGGATACTCAGGGAAGGGAATGGAGAGGTATGTGGGACACTTGCAGTAGCTAGGAAGTTTTGAACAAGCCAGTTGACAGTTCAGGTGGGATTTTCCCCCTCTGGATTTATAGAAAATGTAGAGTTTACTTTGTATATGAACTGGGATGTTGTCTAAAATGAGAAATATGATCTTAATCAAGTGCTCTGTGGGGATTCCTTTGTGTAAGTCTCGAACTATCAGTCCAGCCAAAATGAATTCAGGAAAAATATGGTTTTCCACGTTGAATTTGTTCATCATATAAAGCTTTGACTTCCTACAGCATTTTTTACAGGTAGGCCACATGAGACCTGCTGTCTCTATCTTTTCGAGTCTACGGGCATCTCCATTGGTGTGTTAATTCCAATTAAAGGCCAGGCTTCATGAATTGAGTGGCTGTGAGTTCTCTTTGGTTTTGTCTACCTCAGTTTTATTTGTCCTAAAAATCTGTTACCCTAACTGAACCTTAGACTCATTTGCAAGCAAAACATATAGTTCATATTAAAGAAGTATAGGCAGTCCCCTAACTAGGTTTTCTGTTTATTAGAAAGTCACAAATGTTAACTTCTTTTTACAAACATCTGTCACTCGTTTTAAATGAAATTACTTTTTCAGTGCAAATATGTAAGTGAAAGAATGAAACTGACTTGTAGTTCATGTGTTCATTACACAGATGTATCTTGCACACTTTGTTTGTGCCAGGCATAGAAGAAGCAGCGGGGAACAAGACAGAAGTGCCTCCTTTCATGCAGATAGATGAGGACTGTGATCTTAGATACTTGGTTAGAAAAGGCATCAGTGAGAATGTGATATTTGAGAAAGAAACTGGGGGAGATGAAGAAGCAGGCCTTGATGATAGCCAGCAAAGAGGGTTCTGGGGAGAGGGGTCAAAGCTCCTGAGGCAGGAGCAAACTTGAGCGTGTGAAGAGCAGTGAGGGTCTGTTGTGGCTGAAACAGTGAGTGAAACAGACACAAGGGGTGAGGTCAGACAGGTAAAGAGGTCATCCTCTGCAGGGAGGAGGAGGGGAGGGCAGCAAGATGAAGTGATGACACCTCTCCCCTTGCTTTCTTCACCACTTGGGAACTCTGGGGCTCTGGTTTCATGTTGGGGCCTCAGGATTGATACAGGGTTCCCAAGAGTTGTATGCCTTTTAAAGGGACTTATTTTATATCTTCCAGCATTTTTAGTGACTTTCCAAGTACAGTGTCCCTCAACATCTGCAGGGGATTGGTTCTAGAACCCCCTGTACCGAAATCTGAAGATTCTCAAGTCCCTTATATGAAATGGTATAATATTTATACAGAACCTACACACATTCCCATGTGTAATTTAAATAATCTCTAGATTATTTATAAAACTTAATACAGTTTAAATGCAGTGTTAATAGTTGTTAAATTCAGTGTAAATGTTATCTAATAGTTGCCTGCATGGCAGATTCAAGTTTTGCTTCTTGGAACTTTCTGGAATATTTTCCCCTGAATATTTTTGACCTGTAGTTGGTTGAATCTGCACACGTGGAACTTGCAAATCAGAGGACCCCCTGTATCACCATCTTATAAATAGACTTTAAATCAAGTCTTTATGTAATTGCACCTTGGCTTTCAGTTCTGTGCATTGACAGAGATCTTTTCTATACTGTGTACCTATGAATCTGTTTGAAATAATTTATTTGTGAGCACTGACTCTTAAGGACCTTAATTCAGGCATTTTAATGTTTATTTTGGATAGATGTATGCCAGAAATGCTGCAGAGCAACAGTAATGGAAAATATTAGAATCTAGTTTCAAAATGTGATTTTCATTAACCCTAATGGAATTAAATTTGCATAGTGTTTTTTTTTTCTTTTTTTTTTTTTGCCCAAAGGTAAAATTCAATGTTACTTCTTTCTTGTTTCGGCTAGTTGACCTTCCATAACAGATTATGGAGTAAGTGTTTCCTAACTATATGTGCCAAATGAAAATTCAGATTGCTGGTATTAATCAGAAACTCAAATTCATTTTATTAAAAAAGTATACAAATCCAGTTTTCAGTCTGCGAATTTCTGTCACTCTTATTGGCTGTTCTTTCAACCAACTGAATCTGTTATCTAAATTGTCTTCAGATTTTAACTATTAGAAGAAGCTGTAATTGATTAGGCAGTTTAAATTTAGGTGATTGTGCAAAATTTCATTGTGAACAACAAATAAGATTTACTGCCTGCCCAGCCCATCTTTATGGGTAGAAGCCACTGGGGCCAGAGGGTATCAGCCACTCTGGAGGGACTGGACCCTTTGACTTTGATTTGTTAAGAAGTGCTGTTCACAAAAGAGACACAGATGTAAAGAACAGACTTTTGGACTCTGTGGGAGAAGGTGAGGGTGGGATGATTTGAGAGAATAGCATTGAAACCTGTATATTATCATATGTGAAATAGACAGCCAGTCCAGGTTCGATGCATGAGACGGGGTGCTCAGGGCTGGTGGCAATGGGATGACCCTGAGGGATGGGATAGGGAGGGAGGTGGGAGGGGAGTTCAGGATGGGGAACACATATACACCCATGGTGGATTCATGTGAATGTATGGCAAAAACCACCACACTATTGTAAAGTAATTAGCCGCCTATTTAAAAAAAAAGAAAAGAAAACTCAGTGCCAACAAGAATAAAAGGATGGAAAAAGATGAAAAAGAAAAAAAGAAGTGCTGTGCAGCCCACTCATTATTCTGAAAATTGCTAGTTAAAAGGAGAAAAATGAGGAAGTAAGCAAATTTCCTGCTTCTCCACTACAGACTTTTTTTTTCAGGGTAACCAAATATAGCCCTAGTGGATGAGGGAAGTTTTCTTCTCTTTAGAAGACTCTGAGTATTCTCCTGTGTAGAAAAGATGATACGATTAGAAAACTCACCATTTTGCAGACCATAATGAATTAATTGACTCAGGTGGTGGTCAACAATGGAGGATAAAATCATTTGATGAAATGCTGCTGGAGAGGAATCAGGCTTTTCTCAGCCAAATCCATTGGTCAACCTCAGCATCACTGAAACGGAGACAACCATGTGATTGTGTCTCCTGATAAGAACTATACAGCACTCCCATATGCAGTCTTATACTTATCCCTCTTTCTGCCATATCCTGGGGTAGGAAGGACCCTGAAATGATCTAATCAAGCCTCTAGAAGGAATTACCACTCTATAGGAAATGTGGGGTGTGGTGGAACAAGTTACATAACACCTTAAGGGAGCAATCACAGTCAGACAAATCCAGAAAGTGGCATATTCTATAGGCAGTTGACCTGATTTGTTCAGCAACTCTAGTAGCATGAAGAAAAATTCAGTAGAGAGTTAAGAGATACAAATTAAAAGAGAATTGAGATAAAACAACCAAATAAAATGAGCTTTTTGGAGTTGAAATTCAAACCGGGGGGGGGGGGGGGGGGAAAAAAAAGACTTTTATTTTGGCTACACCACATAGCTGATGGGATTTTAGTTCCTTGACCCCGGGTCCTCAGCGGTGAAAGAGTGGAGTCCTAAGGACTGGGCTACCAGGGAATTCCCCCCAAAAAGACATTTTAAAAGATAAGTTGGGAACTTTGAACGTGTATTGGGTCTTGGTTGATTGGGATTTGTTCCAAAACATTCCAGCAGAATAAGGTTGAGTTGGGGAGAAGGATGAAAAAAACATGGCAAAATGTTTTTAGTTGTTGAAGCTTTTTGATGGGTGCATGGGGGGGGGTTGTTATACTCTGTTTTTGTGTATGGTTAGACATTTTCCAAGTTTGAGAAAAGGGAGAGAGAAACTTATGACCACATGACAGGAGTAATGTATCAGGAACACCCAATAAATAATTTCATTTCATGGAGTGATTTGTTCATATGAAGTAGTCTTCTAACAGAAACGAAAGTATTTAGGAAAACTCCTGTGTTCTGTCTACTCACAGGATACTCCTCTGGCACTCTTGTCCTAAGTTTGTTGTTGGGGGGTTTTCCTATACAAAGTGATTTGGGATCATTTCTAATACATCTATCTATCTATCTATATATATCTGTTTCTTTCTTTATTCATTTAGCTGCACTGGGTCTTAGTTGCCACACCTGGAATCTTTGATTTTCATTGCCGCGTGTGGAATCTTTTTTAGTTGCAGCATGCAAACTCTTAGTTGTGGGCATGTGGGATCTAGTTCCCTGACCAGGGATCGAACCTGGGACCTTTGCATTGGGAGCACAAAGTTTTAGCCATCAAACCACCAGGGAAGCCCCAGTTCTAACACTTTTTCCTGGAGTTAGCATCAGATCCCACAGTTAATGGCACAGTCCCACAAGATTCCCCCTACCCCCTCTTAGATACCAGTTACAAGTCCAGGGTGTTACCTGTGTTTCTTAACAACTGGCTATAAATCAAAAGATTCCCATGACCCTTCCACAGATTTGATTAATTTGTTAGAACAGCTCACAGAACTCAGAAAAAACTCACTCAATTATAAAAAGATGTAACTTAGGAACAGCCAGATGAAAGATATGCATAAGGCAAAGTTTGTGGTAAATGGTGTGAGCTTCCATGCCCTTTCCAGGCCTGTTACCCTCCCAGCACCTGCACATGGTCTTTATCCCAGAATCTTTCTGAACCCCATCCTTTTGGCATTTCTGAACCTTCATTTCACTGGTATGGTTGATTCAGTTTTGGTTGTTGGTGATTCTCTCTCTAGCCTCTTCCCTTCTCCAGAGGGGTTGGGCTGAAAGTTTCAAACTTGGTTCCCCTGGTAACCAGCCCCTATCCTTATGGACTTCCCAAAAGTCACCTCAAACCCAAACTCAGGTATGGTTGAAAGAGGCTTGTTATGAATAACAAAAGATACTTTCTCTCTCTTATCACTTAGAAAATTCCAAGGGTTTTAGGAGCTGTGTGCCAGGAACCATGGAAAAAGACCAAAATACATATTTATTATTAATCACAATATCACAGAGAGTATTACTGAGTAAGGTATAGTGATGAGAAAAAAGGCAAGTGCTTTTCAGAAAAAAATGAAGGAAATAAAAGTGAATCAAGGAAGAAAATGATGAGAATAGAGAAAAGATACCTCTGAAGTCAGGACCCCAGCAGCAAGTAGGAGTCAAGGAAAGAATGCTGTGCTTGCAATTCTGGTGACTAAAATGGCAGTGTTGCTTTCTTTTAGAAGAGTATAATTTAATATTTCATAGTTACTAAAAAGTCAAGTTACTAAAAAGTCATAGTTACTAAAAAGACAAGATGGCAGAGGAATAGGACGGGGAGACCACTTTCTCCCCCACAAATTCATCAAAAGATCATTTGAATGCTGAGCAACTTCCACAAAACAACTTCTGAACACTGATGGAGGACCCCATGCATCCAGAAAGGCAGCCTATTCTCTTCGAAAGGAGGTAGGACAAAATATAAAAGACAAAGAGACAAAAGAGTTAGGGATGAAGCCCTGTCCTGGGGAGGGAATGGTGAAGGAGGAGAAGTTTCCACACAGTAGGAAACCCTCTCACAGGCAGGTCTGTGGGGAGGCAACGTAACTGGGAGAAAAAATAAAAAGAAACCCACAGAATACAAGCCTAACCACTACTGCGGAAAAGAGAACTTTCCTGGAAAGGCTGTAACCTAACAACCTAACAACCAGGTTCTGTGAGCCTGGCCTGCTCACAGAACAAAGGGTTGAGCGAATACCAAAGGAGAGCTAGCTGTGTACCAGCCCCTCCCCTCCTGGAGGCAGAGAGGCAGGCTTGCAACAACCAGAGCCGGAAAGCAAGGGGCTGCCACCAGAACTTCCACAGGACTGGGGAAACAGACTCTTGGAGGGCACAAACAAAACCTTGTGCACATCAGGATCCAGGAGAAAGGATTAGTGACCCCACAAGAAACTGTCCCAGACATGCCCATGAGTGTCCAAGAATCTCCGGCAGAGGCGTGAGTCGGCGGTGGCCTGCTGCAGGGTCGGAGGCACTGAGTGTAGCAGGGCGTGCATGGGACCTTTGAAGGTCATCATTGTCTTCATTACCTCCACTGAAGTTTGGCCTCAGGTCAAGCAACAGGGAGGGAACACAGCCCCGCCCATCAACAGAAAATTGGATTAAAGATTTACTAAACATGGCCCTGCCCATCAGAACAAGACCCAGTTTCCCCCTCAGTCAGTCTCTCCCATCAGGAAGCTTCCATAAGCCTCTTATCCTTATCCATCAGAGAGCAGACAGAGTGAAAACCACAATCACAGAAAACTAACCAAACTGATCACGTGGACTAACTCAAAGTAACTATGAGCCATGCCACCTTACTATGAGTAAGGCCACCCAAGATGGATGGGTCATGGACAGGTCATATTTCTGACAAAATGTGGTCCACCGGAGAAGGGAATGGCAAACCACTTCAGTATTCTTGCCTTGCGAACCCCGTGAACAGTATGAAAAGGCAAAAAGGTATGATGTTGAAAGATGAACTCACCAGGTTGGTAGGTACCCAATATGCTACTGGAGAAAAATGGAGAAATAACTCCAGAAAGAATGAAGAGATGGAGCCAAAGCAAAAACAACACCTAGTTGTGGATGTGACAGGTGATGGAAGTAAAGTCCAATGCTGTAAAGAGCAGTATTTCATAGGATCCTGGAATGTTAGGTCCAGATATCAAGGCAAATTGGAAGTGGTCAAACAGGAGATGGCAAGAGTGAACATTGACATTTTAGGAATCAGTGAACTAAAATGGCCTGGAATGGGTGAATTTAACTCAGATGACCATTATTTATATCTACTATTGTGGGCAAGAATCCCTTAGAAGAAATGGACTTAGCCATCATAGTCAACAAAAGAGTCGAAAATACAGTACTTGGATGCAGTCTCAAAAACGATAGAATGTTCTCTGTTCGTTTCCAAGGCAAACCAGTCAATATCACAGTAATCTGTAGAGTGCAGATTCTTGACTGTAGCTCTGTACTGCCTCTCAGCAAAACAATGGTTTGACCCCATGAACTAAAGAAAGTTAGCTCTCTCTCTCTCTGGTCATGACTGGATACAGGGGCTCACACAGTGCTGAACAGACCCAGACTGTCTCCGTGCCAGAGTTGCCAACACCTCTGTTCTCTCCCAGGTTCTGAAACTGATTCAGTTCTGGAACTCAATCTGATTGGCTTGACTTGGGTCACTTGCCTGTCCTTGGGCCTTGTGGGCAGAAAGGTTAAACTAACACATTGATTGGTCAGGCCTGACTCTGTGCCCACTTTTGGTGCTGGGGTATCCCCAAACTGAGAGCACAAGGGAAGCAGTTACCTGACGGCTGCTTCCAAAGCCACAAGACTAGATGTTGGAGAGGCCACACTGCAGGTTCCAGGTGGAGCATGTCAGAGAATGTGATGGGAAACATATTTATGATCCTGGAAACACCTGCTGAATTGTTTTGTTTTCAGGGTTTTAGCAGCTTATTATGTCTTCTATGAAGCCTTCTGTTATGTCTCTTAGTAAAGTTTCATAATTTCCTTTCTAGTGGCTGTGTGTATTTTTAACATTCTTAACTAATCTTTATTTTAGTTACTACCGTGAATGAAATTTTACTTATTTTTTTTTGGCTATGCTGGGCCTTTGTTGGTGTGCGGGCTTTTCTCTAGTTGTGAGCGGGGGCTACTCTCTAGTTGTGGTGTGCGGGCTTCTCGTTGCAGTGGTTTCTCTTGTCGTGGAGTGTGGGCTCTAGGGTTCTCGAGCTCAGTAGGTGGGGCGCATGGGCTCGATAGTAGTGGTGCTTGGGCATGTGGGATCTTCCTGGACCCAGGGATTGAACCAGTGTCTTCTGCATTGGCAGGCAGATTCTTTACCACTGAGCCACCAGGGAAGCCCAGGATGAAATTTTATTTGACAGTTTTTTTCTGTAACATAGGAACACCCTTGATTTTTTAAATTTTTGTCTTATCTCCTGCTCTGTGGCTGGACTCAATAATTCTGATGTTTCAGTTGGTTTATTTGGGGTTTTTTGGTATATGTGATCATGTCATCTATATTTATCTTCTCCCTTCCGTTAGTTATATATCTTGTTGCATTGAACATAGGTTTTAGTTTTACTTTTTGGCCACGCCACATGGCTTGTGGAATCTTCTCTGACCAGAGACTGACCCCAGTCCGTGGCAGTGAAAGCCCAGAAGTCCTAACCACCAGACCACCAGGGAACTCTCTGTCAGCATAGGTTTTAATATATAAAACAATGAGCTTTAAGAATGAGCACCTTTTTTCTTTTTTTTTTAAGAATGAGCATCTTTGTTTTGGTCCTCATTTTAATGAGAATGCTTTGGATGTACTACTATTATTAATTTTAATTAATTAGTTTTATTTTGTATGTGATGCATACTTATGGTAAAAAATACAAACATTTCTGAATGCCATAAGTTCACTTTTCCAAAGGTCATGCTTCTCTCTTCCAACTCCATCCCAGTCCCAGGTAGAACCACTATTAACTGTTTCATGTATCTGGGCAGAAAACTACAAGTAGGTACACATACACAAACATACAGGGAAAATACACCTTTCTAGGCCCTTATATATACCCTTAATTCCCTCAATAGCATATCTGTTAATTACAATATTGGTTCTCGGTTTGAAAGAATAAGCCTACAGTTCCAAGGCATGACATGTTATACCTGATTCTTCATTCTGGGCAAGTGTGTCACTCGCAGGAAAGCCTTGCATGGTTTACAGCCTTTCTTTCTCCAGAAGACTTGTTATCTCCCCCCAGCCTGTTGGGGATATCACCCTCAAAGTAAGTCAGGGTTGCAGCTGGTGTCCATGGGCTGGCTGCAGAAGAGCTGTCCAGGGAAAGAAAGCGGGAAGAGTTCCCGGGTAATAACATTTGCACATAGATGCTTCCATGATGTCTTGCCCTCAGCTCTTCAGTCAACATGCTGCCCTTGGCCTAGATTGGTGCTTTTATGTGCAGAGTAGCAACTGCTTTTTTTCTTCTTTCAACAAATATGTACAGAAAGATTGTCTGCTTTGTGCCAGGCATTGAGAATGTGACTGGGAGCAGAACAAAAGACCCCGCCACATTCAGCTCAACTCCTAGGTAGTAGTGAAAATCACTCAGTCGTGTCCGACTCTTATGACCCCATGGACTGTAGCCTGCAAGGTTCCTCTGTCCATGGGATTCTCTAGGCAAGAATACTGAAGTGGGTTGCCATTTCCTTCTCCATAACTCCTAGTTAGGGAAACAGACAAAAAATAAATGGGCAATACAAACCTAATGCCAGGTAGTGAGAGGTACTATGAAGAAAAAGAATGATGAACAGAGGTAGAAGAAAGACCTCTCTGCGGATGGAACATTGAGCAATGCTTGTCTGAAAAATAGAAGGATGCTCCAGGTAAGGTAGTGGTTCATTTGCAAATAGGGTCATGGTGGGCCTCCTTCAAGGGATTCTTGGCATTGTCTAAAAGTCCAGTGGTTAGGACTTGGTGCTTTCACTGCTGGGCCCTGGGTTTGATCCCTGGTTGGGGAATTAAGGTTCCACAACGTGGAATTTTGCATGGTACAGCCAAAAAAATAACCAACTCTGGAGGGTTTTTTGTTTGCTTTTGTTTTTTTCAGGAATATTGTTCTTGAAAATTGGACTATACCTCCCAACCTCCCTTACAGCTAGGAGTGGTCACTTGAGTAAGTTCTGATTCATGAAGATGTAACTGGAGGTTTTGAATGAGACCATGAGGAAGTTTCCTTAGGGAAAAAGGGTGCTCCCTTTTCCTCACTCCCCCCAGTTTTTTACTGTCTAGAATGCAGGCACAATGGCTGAAGGTCATTTAATTATTTAGAACTGTGAGGTAATTTAAGTATGTAAGTCTTGTGTGAGGATGAAGAGCAGAAAGATGGAAACTGGGCTCCCTGTGATACCCAGGAGCCCTCATCCTAGCTCTGGACTGCCAAACCATAGATTTATTTTCACCTTTGTTGTTCACATTGCTAAGTTGTGTCGGACTCATTGCAGCCCAATGGACTGCAGCACACCAGGCTTCTCTGTCCTCCACTATCTCCAGGAGTTTGCTCAAATTCATGTCCATTCAGTCGGTGATGCTATCTAACCATTTCATCCTCTTTCATCTCCTTCTCCTGCCCTCAATCTTCCTCAGCATCAAGGTCTTTTCCAGTGAGTTGGCTCTTCGCGTCTGGTGGTCAAAGTATTGGAACTTTGGCTTCAGCAACAGTCCTTCCAATGAATATTCAGGGCTGATTTCCTTTAAGATTGCCTGGTTTGATCTCCTTGCTGATTTTCATCATAGAAAGAAGTAAACATTGATTTTATGTAAGCCACTGCATTTGTTGTTGTTGTTATATGTAGATAAAACTAATCCTAATTGAAAGGAAGCAGGAAGATCAGTTAAGAGGCTTTTACAGTAATCCAAGCAAGAGATGACTGTAGCTTGGAATAGAATGGTAGCAGAGAGGGTAACTAGCAGCAGTTCTGCTTTTTTTTTTTAGTGTGGTAAACTATACATAGCATAAATGTTGCCATCTTGACAGTTTTGAAGCATACAGTGGCATTAAGTACATTAATATTTTTTGCAGCCATCAACCACTGTCCGCCTCCAAAACTTCATCTTCCCAAACTGAATCTCTGCCCGTTGAGCAGTAACTGCCCCTCCTCCTTTGTCTACCATAATTGACATGAACTTCGTTCCTGTCACTGGCCTTTCACTGTTTCATGTCCTGGATGATAGTTTATAATTATACTTACTAGTTATGTAAAGATGTATAGTAGTGTAGCTAAAATATAAAACTTCCTATGTGTGTTGCATGGTAATAAATTTTTGATATATTTTATTTTGGAAAACAGACTAAAACAACATATGAAAGTAAAAGTTGCTGAGTTGTGTCTGGCCCTTGGCAACCCCATGAAATATATAGTCCATGGAATTCTCCTGGCCAGAATACTGGAGTGGGTAACCTTTCCCTTCTCTGGGGATCTTCCCAAACCAGGGATCGAACCCTGGTCTCCCGCATTGCAGGTGGATTCTTTACCATCTCAGCCACCAGGAAAGCCCAAGAATACTGGAATGGGTAGCTTATCCCTTAAACTGGGGTTTCCTGCATTGCAGGCAGATTCTTTACCAACTGAGCTATCCGGGAAACCCCAAAACAACATATAAAATGATCTAATTTTGGAAAAAAAGAAAAAAACAGTTTCAAATGTAGGCTGTATCGCAAACATGTAATCAGTGGTTATATCTATTTAGTAATATCTGACACTGTTTCTTTATTGAGCTTATCTTTTCCTCTTAAGTTATTTGCAGTGAATATGTATTACTGGTGTAAAAGTTTCTGTGGATCACAGTGCCTGGCCTGTGAAGCAGGAGTTTAGAAACTGTGTCTGATGATATTGTGACCAGCAGTAAAGCAGCGTGTCAGGGGCAGAATGTAATCTTGTCTGAATGATTAACGTTTGCTGTTGGCTCATCCATCCTTGGGCATGTGTTAGCTTTCTCTTCTCACTAGTTCTTTCTCCTGTACATAGCATGGCAGCTTCTTTGTGCTCTGGGTTGATACCAACTGCAAAGAGATTATTGTTTTGTTAATTGCTTTAAAAAACAAAAAGTTTAAACATTCACTGTTAATCAGTTTTTAGGTCAGGCTATACATCTTAGTTTCATGGTTTTTACCATTTTTTTTTTTTTGGTTGAGCTTGGTTTTTACATTTTCATACTGTAATTTAATCTCCATAAAGTACTTTCCATAGTCCAGGCATGGTCTGCTGCATTCTCTATTTCTCTGGAGACACATTTAGGTTCTTATATCACATTCCGTTCTGTTGGTTAGGTCATTATGTAATAACTGTGGAATTATCATAAGGACAAAAGATTGAGAACACTTGGAACCAACTGTAATGTTTAAGGTACAAGTAAGTTTTGAAGAGAAAGAAATGATTGAATGACTTTGGAATTTCTAATAAAAGCCGCCAATTCGGATTGACTTCATTTCATTCATTCTTGACTTTTAAACTGATCAGAAGTAAATACTAGAACCCAAATGTTTGACACTATGGCATATGCGACATTTCTACTTGTTCGTCACTTTGCAGGGGTATGAGAAAGATGATTTGTTCAGTGACTTTGAGTAGAAAATGAATTTAGACATTGTGTATATTGATGTGAAAATCAGAGGGTGTGTCACAGATGGGGTGGACTTGGGCAGTCTGTAATTTCAACACGTGGGGATATAGTAAGGGCTGAGTAAGGCCGTGGCCCTGGAAGAGGAGTAACTAAAATTTTGAAAATATTCTAGGAAGGTAGAATTGACTATGGTGGTATAGAAAGGGTGGTCTTTTGGGGCTCAAAACAGGATGACCTTAAACTAAAATCTGTTTTAATGAATAAAATAGAAAAATCACTGAAAAGAAAAGGTTTCCTGGTTATAGCCATAAAGATAACCCCCTATATAGGTCCATTTATAGAGGCATGGGAAAGTGAACATGTACCCTTTTCCTCCACCATCAGCAATTTCGAGAAAACAAGGTTTTATTTCAGTAGATGCTCAATGGCTGTTTACAATCCAGAATGCTCCATGGATATTTGGAAGCAGTAGTGGCAAGGTCACTTATTGTCTATATTCAGGAGTTGGGCTTTTATGAGGAATTTGTCATACCAAAATATTTCTTTCTCTCTCTCTCTTTTTTTCCCCTTCTTTTTTAAAGCTGTGCCGCTGCATGGCATGTGGCATCATAGTTCCCTGACCAGGGATCAAACCCATACTTACTGCAGGGGAAGTACAGAGTCCCAACCACTGAACTGCCAGGGAAGTCCCTAAGATGTTTCTCTTAATGCAACTCTGATAATAGCCTCATATTGCCCCAAATTCCATACAGTTGGGATGCTTTGAGATGAATGGTTTTTTTTTTTTTTTTTTTAATTCAGATGCTAAGGGTAAGATTAAGTCTGATTGCTTTCTTCATAATTCTTGAATGAGACTGATGGGCTGAAGGCTGACATAGATGTTTTGGGGCTTGGAATTCCTTAAGAGGTAAGAGAAACTGCTCCTTTTCCCAAGCTCCATGTGCCCTCTCCCATTTTATCATTGCTGTTTGCAACCAGTCAGCTGTTGTCTGCTATGCAAATCATGAACTTCAAGACTCCTGCCACCCTGAAGTGCCGCAGGCACTTGCTAAGTTTGTTGCAGTACCTTCCCCACTGTCAGCGGAGACTGAGCCATGCCTCTCAGTCTTTGCTCATCAGGGTTCCTGAAGAGGGGTCCCCTCCCCTTCGTGACGTCCTTAGCCACTGTTGTGACTACCTCCTGGATCTTGGCATATGAAAATAGCACAGCCTGGTGGTTAGAACAGTTTTTGGAGTTAGACTCAGTGTCAGATCTCTACTGTACCTCTTATTACCTGCTTGACATTAGAGCAAGGTTCTTTCTCTCTCTAAGCCTCGGTGTTGTTATCTGTAAAATGGATGAATTGCTCTCACCCCACAGTCTCACTTCACTACATGTAAAGTGCTTGGTATGGGTTAAACACTCAGTAAATGTTAGCTCTTGATTGACGTGGAATTCTGTAGCTCCAGTGACATTTTAATCTCACTGACCACTCATTTGTGCTTCAGCTTGCTACATCTGTTCTGCATCTTCATGGGATCCCGTAATCCAGGAAATGGTCTCCCTGTGGAAGAGAAAGTTGAGACACCCCTGGTCTGGTGGTTAAGACTCTGCACTTTCAATGCACGGGCCATGGGTTCAGTTCCTGGTTGGGAAACTTAATTCCCACATGCTGCTCTGCCAATATATAAGTAAATAGATGCACCTTTAAAAATAAAATTAAAGAGAAAGTAACTGTCCTAGGCCCTTGGGTCACATGTTTTCAGATTCATAACTTTAGAGTCTCTATTGCTTTCCAGGTTTCTCAGGAAGACGCCAAGGACTGGCACATTCCTGGGTCAGGAAGGATGGAGCCTGTGCCAGGAAGGAAACTGGGCTAAGACAGGAGATATTGTAGAGAAAAGGTGGGCAGAGGCAGGCTGGAGGTGGAGCTCAGTCCTCTCTCCAGAGAAGGTGGCATTTATACTTCTGCTACTTAGGTACACTTGCAGAATAGCTATTCATTCTTTAGATAGCTTTTCCAAGGTTGAGAGTAACCATCATTTTGATTGGCTTTTTAGTGAATTGTTTACAACACAAATATTTTATTACAACCATAATTTGTGCTCCATACTTCATGAGCAGGGGGAGGGAGATGCTGAGGTCTTGTTTTTTCCACTTCTTATATATAAGGAGGAAATTTAAGTTAGACGTCTCATCCAAGGTCAAGCATGTGAGAAGTGGTGGCGGCAACATTCCGAAGGTCCCGCTTCTAAAACTGACCACCATCTCTCCCCATTTATTCCTGCAGCAGCGGCGTCCTCTTTCCACCATTCTGCCCTCAACAGCAAGAGGACCCTCCCTAACCCCCAGCCTGCCATCGGCAGCATGATCAGCGTGTCCTCTTCCAGGCCCAGGACCCTGCGTCAGGCCTTCAGAGGCCATTTCTAGAACTTCCCTTCAGAAGGGACGGACGGGATACTCACCTTGTTCCCGTGCTCTTGTCCTCAGAGAGCCTTTTCCTTCCCACCTCGTCCCTCAGTGTTCCTTCTCCAGTAGCCCCTGACTTTGCACATCTACTTATTGTCCCCCACTGTTAGAAGGTAACCCTCAGAAGGACAGTGACTGTTCACTGTATTTCTTGTAGTATCCTCTAGCTTTTTTTGTGCTTTGTACATATTACACATTTGTTGAAAGAATGAATGACTCAGTTGTGTCTGTCAGAAGCTGAAAGAATATGAGCCCAGGGCAGATGGCGCATGGCATGTCACTTCTCTCTCCCTGCTCCTCCCTCAGCCGCAGCCCGCCAGGAGGTCACGGAAGAAGGACGGGGAAGAGTGTGTGTGCCTGAGGACTTGGCTTCAGTCCTCCTGGGTTTGCTCTGTGTGGAGCTTCAGAACACCGTGGCATTCTGGCCTAAGCCAGTTAGGGTTGCGCTTCTGTCATGTGTCCGGTTTCAGTGTTGCCAGCACACAGCTGTCTCCAGGCGTGTAGATCTTGTTGAGGGCAAGGTGCATGCTGGCTAAGGGCATAGACACTTGAGTCAAGTGAGCCCTCTGCCAAATTCAGTTTGTGTCCCCTTGGCAAAGTTTCATAACCTTTCTGTGCGTTAGTCTTACTGTTTGTGAAATGGGAATGACCTCACATGGTTGCTCCTAGGATTGAATGAGAGAATCTATGTGAAATCTCTCGAACAAGTGAGGTGCATGCTGAGTGTTCAAGCTGGCTGATACTGTGTGCAGTGCTAATTAAATCCTGTTTCTTCTGTTTGTGTCACAAGTTCCAGGTTGCTAGGTCTGTTTACTCTATGTGGCTCACTCTGCCCATCTCTGATGGGGTAGAGCTTTGAGGGAGTAAGTGGAAACCCAGGGGGGTTGGGGTGGGAATTCAGCCTGTTGTTCTAATTGTTCCCTGTAGAGGGAGGATGCTGTGATGTGAGATTTATGTGTTTGTTTTAGTTTTGTCCTGGTGATTTCCACAGGGGAAAATAATTCAGAGGGAGTAAGTGTCACCACTGGGAACTTGCCTGACTCTCTTTCTCCAGGAGGAAGAGCTCTGCCTAGTGCGGGTAGGGAAGGGCAGCATCTGAAATGTGTGCTGGGAGGCGAGAGGTCCAAGGTGGGCTCTTATTTCTGCCTGCTTCAGAGGACAGTAACAGGCCAAAGTGTGGGCACTGGGGTTGAATTTTAGTTCCTTGTAAAAGACAGTGGAAACCTTCACCATGTCCCCAAGGCAGTGCATGAAATGCTGGCAACATTGGGCCCTCTGCTATTCTCCAGTTGGATAAATCACACACTCATGAAGTAACTTTTTGTCAGTAAACCACTCTATAGGCCAATGAAATATGAAATACTTTCCATTAAAAATGTTTTGAGGGACTTCCGTGGCAGCATTATGGTTTAAGACTCTCTGCTTCCAATGTCATAGTTCAGTCCCTGGTTGGGAAACTAAGATCCCACTTGTCACATGGCATGGCCAAAATATATATATATTTTAATGTTACGGGGCATGTAAAAAAATTACAATAAAGTTTTGTTGTTACTGTCAAATTTACTATGGATAAAACAACTAAAAGATTAGGGAAAATGTCAGTAATCTGGAAAGTGTCTGTTCAAGTTGCTTTGCAAGTAGCAAATTCTTACCTCCTTTAAAGAAAAAAGAAATAGGAAATTGTAGAGAATACCTTGCAGCTGGAATTAACACAAGAAAGCAAACAGAGAACAACAGTGTCAGAGAATAGCTCTTGCCAGTACCAGAGGTTGGCAGATAAGGCACATTTGTATCTTCTGTTGGTGGTATGTTGTATGTTTTTAGTACACATATTTTTATAATTATATATTAATAGTATACATTAACATAGCATTACATATTTAGTAGTTTTTAAAGTGAATTTTCTGCTTTAATGGACTGTTGTATCAATCAGCTATACTAATATGTATTAAGCAAGTGGTTTTCTCCTGATCTGACACATGGATGTACCAGTATGTTTTGTTAACTCTGAGAAAACAGGTCTGTCGGCTTTGTTTCATAAGACTGGAAATATGACATACAGCTATGTTAATAACTATGTAATTACTGTGTTAATAACACTGTTACTAAATAACCTGTATCTTTGGATTCCATTTCCAGTGGAATATGTTCTTATAGTCAAACTGACTTTTCAGATTTCTAATCATCTGGCTTTTCTTCTGCGCTCTGAATACTGTGTGGACAGAATTGGAATTGTGGCTTGCTGTGATTCCACTGGAGCTCACAGACAATCAGGGTTGGTGTGAGCAAGAGTCCACATGAGGAGAGTGGAGGACAGGAGTGAGGGAGGCTGGGTGGGAAGTGGGGAGGTCCATTCAAACCTTGAGGTTGGCAATTTGGTTATAAAGTTTTGACTTCTAGGCACCTGGGCCACCCAGATCCAAATGTGAGAACAAAGGCAGATCCTTCTAAAGCATGGTGACTTTGTAACTTCCATGTGATTTCAGAATTCCAGTTAATTGTTATCTCTACTCAAATTGATAGTTGAGAATTTATTGCAGTAATGCAATAGCAACCCACAACCTGAAAGTCCCTGATTCTCTTGTCTTCACAGGTGTTGGGACGATGCTTCTTGACAGTGGTGCAGGTCCATTTCCAGTTTTTGACCCAGGCGTTACAGAAGGTACAGCCCGTGGCTCACTCTTGCTTTGCTGAAGTTGTTGTGCCAGAAAAAAAGAACAGCAGCAGTGGCGGCGGCTTGTCTGGCATGGGCCACACATCGGAACTGGAGGAAGCAGTGCGATCCTGGCGAGGGGCTGCTGAGGTAACCCTGACTCTGGGGAGATCAGTGCCCTTTGTTCAGATAGGAGAGGCTCCAGAGGGCCTTTGCCTGTTAGTTCTTAAAAAGGCCTTTTTATGTAGAAGTGTGGTTTTTCAACTGCTATCATTAGATTGTTGGTTCATTTAACAGTGAATGCTTTTGTAAATGCCCACTTCACGCCAGGCATGCACCAGGTACTGGGAAGACAGCCTCTACTCACAGCCTCCTAGGAGAAGGGGCTTTACAAAAACAGGGTTGAGGAGAGGCCTTTGACAAGAAGTGCAGCAAAGTTTCTGGGAAGAGGGACCAGAGTGAAGAGGCTGGAAGGTAAGTGGAGTAAACAGTCAGCTAGGTAGCTAGATGGGGATGTAGTCAGCAATGACACTCTTCTTGTTGGTATTTTAATACTCCTTTGTTTCTGAGGCTGGAAGAAAAGCCTTGCAAGTCAACACTTTAACTAGGATTTACTGTTCATTTCACAGAGGAAAAGAGAATTGATATTATAATATTTAGTTTGACTCATAACCTCAATTAAATTGGCAAACTATTTCATTTTGTTTTAGAAATCTCCTCTAATCAAATTTGTAAACATCTTTCAACATTTTAACATTATATGTTCTGTTGTTTACTTAGTTCAGTTTTATGATGTTCCGTTGCATTGTTCTTTTTTCTCAATTTCTTTTCCCTGTGTTGGTCTCTTGCATTTTAAAGATTCTCCTCTGCTTTCTTGGTGTTTATCGGAGCAGCCATGCAGTGCTAATTGGGGGTTGAGTGCAGGAGTGGTACCGGCTGACTTCATTGCAGGTGGCCGGGCAGCGGGGTCCCCACCTTTATCTTCTCACCTTACAACCGTCTGTGCCCTCCCGGCCGCAGTCTCCTGATCACGCTGCTCACACTCACACCCTTCATACCTGACTCAAGGTCTTCTCTACCCACCCTGTGGGTATCATTCATGCTGAGAGCCCAGCCCAAGTGAGCAGCCTTCTGGTGCTCCTGTGACCTCCTGGCCTTGACCTTTTTCTTCACCCACTTCTGTCTGCCCTGGCTTTCTGCTTTCCTTACTTTGCTTCCAACCAGTGACCCTGCCCCCTACACACTGAGAAAACAGAGTCTTCCTAGCAGCAGCCCCTCTTCTCCATTTCCACCCAGATGACACACCTCTCCCATTCAGATCCTTTTCTGTTCCTTCCTCTTCATTACAGCAGAGGTGGCACCCTCTCCTCCTGTCCAGAGTCTGCCTCTCTCCACCCTGCCCCCACCGTCAGGGCTTCTGTGGTGGGACCCTATGTTTTCTCTCCCACCTCCTCAGCATATTCCCACCAATACACAAATAGGCTTACAAATAAGAATCCTCCGTGCTCTGCCCTGTTTCTGTGCTCTTTTCATAGCCAGCTTCTTGGAAGAATTGTTTGCCTCACCTTTGATTCACCCTAAAAAAAATTACTGTTATCAGATATTTCAAGCATATATGAAATGTCACATACATAACCATCTATCTACCTTTTAGCTTTGTCAAATGAATCTTCACTTTTTGCACATTTGCTTCATACCTTTTATTGTTAACAGAAAAATATTGTTACAAATGCAGTTGAATTCCCTTTATACTTCTCCACTGTCATATTCATATTCCTTTCTCTCTAGAGATAACCTCTTGATTTTGGAGTGTGTGACTCCTATGCATATTTTTACATTTTTATTCTATATGTGTGTATCCATCTGTGTATTGTTTTGCACAATATGAAGCTTTATATATAACGAGCATCATTCAGCTCACTAAAATCTGGCTTCTACTCCTCCACCAGAACATGCCTTGTCTTGTGAAGGTCACTGGTGCCTTCTGTGTTGCCAGAAACATTGGCAGAAATCCAAGGATCCCGTTGACTCCATTTAGCAGCTCACAGCGACTTGGGCCCTGGAAATCCTCTCTCCTTATGAAGAACCAAGTGCTCTTAGTTACCCTCTTACCTCCTAGGCTAGCCTCTCCAACCACTTTGCTATCTTCTCTTCAGCATAACTTATGAATGTGAGTTCCTCAAGGCTCAGTTCTACATGTCCTTTTCCCTGAGGGGTCTGCATCTAATCTTAGAACTTTAAAAACCTCTTGTGTGCTGGGGCCATGGAACGTGTGTGCCCAGTTCCCTTCCCTCGTGGTCCCAGGCCCCTGTGTTCAGCTGCTGTCCTCCTCAGGTCTTCAGATGGCTCAGCCCCTGGCCTTCCCGTGTACACCTGTTCCTCTTCAAACCGTCCCTGTGCTAGCAAGTAGTGCCCTCTCACACCGAGTCCCCTGTGCAAGAAACCTGGCATTTATCCTCCAGTTTTTCTCTCACAGCTGCATCCAGGCCCTACGAAAGCCCTGCAGACCCTGCCTCCAACATCCT
This sequence comes from Cervus elaphus, assembly GCF_910594005.1. Taxonomy (NCBI): domain Eukaryota; kingdom Metazoa; phylum Chordata; class Mammalia; order Artiodactyla; family Cervidae; genus Cervus; species Cervus elaphus. The sequence continues at coordinate 45,031,071 of NC_057818.1, forward strand.
GTTGTAGACCTGCCCCTTCATTCTGTGTCCACTGTCACTGACTTGTTTCAGGGGCCATTACTCTCCCTGACAGCTTCAGAGGCTGGGCCTGCTTCTGCCCTTCCTGCCTTGCTGTCCCTCATCTCTCTCTGTTTCCTCAGGGTAAGGGGTAGACCCGTCCCATGACCTGCCTCGGCCCACATAGTCTGGCTCCTGCCTGCCCACCAGCCTCCTCTGACCACTCTCCCCTGCTCCCTGGGTTCTAGTTCCTGTGCCTACACCTCTGCCTGTCCGCCCCCCAACCCTGCAGTTCTGTTGACTGCCTCCTCCTCTTTAAATGCAGCCTAAATGATGATTTCTCAGCTTCTTGGGTGCTCCCTGTCACAGTTCTTTATTTCCTTTGGGATGTGTTTTTCCATTTTATATTCTTTAAATGTTTTACTTGCTTGCCTTTCCAACCCATGAAAGCTGTCAGCTCCAAGACTATAGGGACCAGGTTTGGTGCTCCACTGGCTTATCCAGTGACTCCTCTAACGTAAGACCTGTGAGCTACACATTTTGACTAAATGAAGAGTTCCAGAAAGAGAGCCAAATGGTTTTAAACTGTGAGACTATTAGGGTTCAGGGAGTGATTGGTCTTCAGATAGAATTTGTGAAGTTTTGGAAATATATGACATTATAGCTGCTTAATTTCCTTTAGTCTTGCAATGTTGGTAAATATTAAAACTCCATTAACCTAGAAGAACAAAAATTAACTGTTAAAAATGTTATTTGTTGTGCAAGTATTATTGTAATAAAAATAGATGTTGAAAAATTGAAAGACAGTTCATCCTGAATCCTTCCATGCATCTAATAAATTGAATATGTATTTTTCTATATTCTCTAGTCCTGATCCATATGTATAGATAACTAGCATTTCATCACAAGATACAGATTAGTCTTCCTGTTTTTCTGTCTTACATCCTTATGTCTTCTTGTTTTCCTGTCTTATGTATTCATTGTTGTTGTTTATTGCTAAGTCATGTCCAACCCTTTGTGACTCCATGACTATAGCCCACCAGGCTTGTCTGTCCATGGAATTTCCCAGTCAAGAATACTGGAGTGGATTGCCATTTCCTTCTCTAGGGGATCTTCCCAACTCAGGGACTGAACCTGCGTCTCCTGCTTGGTAGGCAGATTCTTTATCACTGAGCCACCTGGGAAGTTCAGTGTACTTTTCATAAACATATATCTAATGACTAAACAATGATTTCAAAAGTTCTGTGTTTCCTTTAATGTTTCAATGTAGTTTTTTTCCTATTGGTGAGGTTTTTTACTTTGGTGTATAGGACCACTCAACCAAATAGATATATTTTTTAATTTTGGAAACTTGAAGGGCCAATATAGTTGGGTATCTGGTGGCTCAGACGGTAAAGCGTTTGCTTACAATGCGGGAGACCCGGGTTCAATCCCTGGGTCAGGAAGATCTCCTGGAGAAAGAAATGGCAACCCACTCTAGTACTCTTGCCTGGAAAATCCCATGGATGGAGAAGCCTGGTAGACTACAGCCCATGGAGTCACAAAGAGTCAGACACAACTGAGTGACTTTTAAAGCAGAGAAACTTAAAATGTGATTTTAAAAAATATGTGTATATATATATGTAACAGGTAGGTAAGTCTTTTCTGCAGGGTTTTTTTGACTGTGCCATGAGCCTTGTGGGATCTGAGTTCCCAGACCAGGATTGAGCCCAGTCCCTCAGCAATGGCAGTGTCAAATCCTAACCACTGGACCGCCAGGGAACTCCCAGGGGCTTTCTTAAATAAGGCAGTGCTATGTCAGTTTGTTTTCTCGTCAATGCTTGGTTTAGTCTTTCAGAATTCCTGGCTGCTCTCTTCATAATAGAGAGAATCCAGAATGACTAATGCTTAGATCGTTTCTTGCTTTATATTAGTTGTTTCTTGTTCTTTTAATTTTGCTAGTATCTGTAACATCCTCTTTTACTTACCAGTCACTATTTCTGTTGCAGGCAACATCTAGACTGAGAGAGAGAGGCTGTGATGGCCGCCTGGCAGGAATTGAAGTTCAACAGCTCTTCTGTTCTCAAAGTGCAGCAATTCCCGAGCACCAGCTGAAAGAACTGAACATAAAAATTGACAGTGCTCTGCAAGTATGTTTTTCAAAACTAGCACATTAATATCTGAGGAATGAAAACAAGGTGGGGAGTTAAGCTTTGATGTTGAACCAGTTGGAAAGAGTAATAGGATAGTAGTTGGCCTCATGTCTTTTAGTGACTATAGAAATTTAAGATTTCTATTTTCATTGGACTTTGTCAATTTAGAATCTACTATGTGATCTTGATTCTTGAAAAAAATTTCTTTGCAGGCATATAAAATAGCTCTGGAAAGCTTAGGTCACTGTGAATATGCAATGAAAGCTGGTTTCCACCTGAATCCAAAGGCAATAGAAGCCAGTTTGCAGGTACGTTGTTCTGTCTGGTGGCTCCTGGGAGCTGTGGTGTGGCAGTCATGCCATCCACATGAGCCAGCCGTCTTGAGAGCTGAGCTGTGGGTCACCTCTCCTGTCCTCTCCAACCCTTTTTCAGGGCTGCTGCAGCGAGGCAGAGGCGCAGCAGACGGGGCGGAGGCAGACCCCGCCGCAGCCCATGCAGTGTGAGCTTCCCACTGTGCCCGTGCAGATAGGATCAAGCTTCCTGAAGGGGGTCTCCTTCAACGAGTCAGCTGCCGACAACCTGAAACTCAAGACGGTAGCTTCCCATGGGGTTCCTCCAACCTGGGTGTGAACTTGAAAATGGAGTTCTTAAGGACACTTGATGGCTTGTAAAGAATCTGGATTAAAAAGCAAAACTGAAGTGAAGACAGGAGGCATTGATGTTCCTCAGTAAACTGTTGTCTAAAAGCAGACTAGAGTGACGTTTCCCTCCCCCCATTTGATCGGTCTTTATTGAGCATTAGTACCAGGCTAGGAGGTTTGACAGCCCCCTAGGTTGGGATAGTAACATAGGACGAGGGGGCCTCAGCTAGAGGGTTAAGGGATGTGACCCTTGAGAAGAGGACTTAAAGCAGAGAAAGACCTGAAGAATAAGTGTGGGGGTGAGGCTGGGGCTGTGAGACAGCCAGGAAGTGACAACCTGTCCCAAGAGCTGAAGGTCTTCCTTAGAGCTGAAGTGGGATGTCCTCTGGCTGTCAAGTATAGTCCCTAGTAGGATTTGGATTTAATAGCCCTGAAATGAAGGCTGGGCTCTTCTAGCTTGTAAAAGTTGTTCAGGTGATTCTAACGTGTAGTCAGACCTGAGAGTCTAGAACAAGGGGAAGACATGGCACTGACCAAGGCTGGAGAAGCAGCCCAGGGAGATGGAAAGCCCCCAGTTTGAGGCAGGTGCCCCACCATGGCAGGTCACGTGATTAGGTTGGCATTTCTGAAAGATCCCCCTGGCTTCAGGATAGATTTTTGGCTGGAAGGAGAGCAGCACTGAAGGCTTTTGGCCATGGCCCCATCTGGTGATAATGGGAGGCAAGTGGAAGGATTCAGGAGCAACCTAGAAGTTGTAATAAGCAGGACTCCATGATTAACTGGCTATGAGAGGGAGGGGAAGGGAGATGAGGCCCAAGTTTCTGGCTTGGACAGCAGTTTTGGTGCTGCTTATTAAGGCTTGATGATAGTCGTCAAAAATACATTTTTGTACATGATTTTAAGACTGCTTTTGAAATGTCCAAGGGGAGCCGTCCAGCAGGCAATTGGATGTATGGGTCTAGAGTCCTGAAGTGGGATCAGGGCCTGGGTCCTCACAGACAGATGGACTCTGGAGCCAGAGGAGAGGCTAGGGGAATACAGGAAGTGTGTGGAGGGGGTTCAAGGAAACTTTGGCATTTAAGAGAGTGGCCGTGACTATTTTATAGTCACAGGGCCATAAATGAACTTCTTCAGGCATGTGCCGTATCTGCCACGGTGTACTCTCCTTATGGTACCTTGATTGGAGTACACTGTTGCTGTGAAGTCCAGCTTGTTGGGAGAGTTCTGGATCACCGGTTTGTCATGAGAGAATGTAACTCAGGAATAGCCAGATGGAAGAGGCGCCTGGGACAAGGCCTGGGGAAGGGGCTTGGAGGTTCCCTGTTCTCTCCAGGCAGCTCAGTCCCAGCACCTCCCTGTGTTCTCCAGCCCAGAAGTTCCTAGGGTGACTTTTAAAGAGACTTTTGCCAAGTTACTTTTATTTATAATTTTGTCCAAAGTGTATAAAATAAAAGGTTTTGAAAGTACACTATAAAAATGCTGTTTATGGTTATGCTCTTGGGATGGGCTCTCATTTCCTGGCTGTCTCACAGCCCCAGCCTCACCCCCACACTTATTCTTAGGTCTTTCTCTGCGTTAAGTCCTCTTCTCAAGGGTCACATCCCTTAATCCTCTGGCCGAGGCCCCCCTCGGCCTGTGTTACTATCACAACCTAGGAGGCTATTTGTGATTAGTGTTTCAGTGAAATAAATAAGAGGCGAAATCTTGCCCTAGTACTGAAGTAATTAGGACCATTTGTGGAGCATCCTGTATGCCAGGCATGTGTCAGATGTTTGCCATGCATCGTCTCAGTTGATGCTCACCCATGAGGTAGGCACAGCCTTTTTCCCCACTTGACCGACAGAGGAGCTGGAGCCCAAGGCCGCACAGCTAGAAGGTTGCAGACTGGAACTGAAGCTTATGCTGACCACTTGTTCATCCAGAATAAGGATGAAGTCTTCTGGCATTTACTTGTATCAGATAATTTTGTTTCCTTATTCAGAGGGATTCAGAACTTCAAAATTCCTTAGCCAATTTGTATCAGTAGATTGCTAAATAATGCTGTGTTTTGTGCTAGAATAGAAATCACATATGTGTATTAATGCACGTGTATCCGTATCTAGCCAGTCACAGGTTTGAGAAAATCTTTGAAGGTAATTGATGAGAATTACTTACGAAATCAAAATGAAGTGACTTGGGAGGCTATTCTGTGCCTATAAATGCATTTCTGTGAATTTTGGAACCTTTCATGGCTTTATTGTGAGGTGTGAACTTTCTTTTTATCACTCTGCAGCATACGATGTTGCAGCTGATGAAGGAGGCAGGCTGCTGTAACGGCATCACGCCCAGGGACGACTTCCCTGTGACCGAGGTCCTGAACCAGGTGTGCCCGTCCACGTGGCGGGGCGCCTGCAAGACTGCCGTGCAGCTGCTGTTTGGCCAGGCCGGCCTGGTGAGTGAGCACGTGTGCCGGACGGGGGGAGCAGGGGAGGACATTTTAAGCGTGTGAGCATGTGCTGTGGGCTCATGTGCGGAAACACTGGATAATATAAACAGCCCTTTGGTTGCTGCAGAGGTTAGGCCAGAGGGGAAAGGAAGAGCATCATTAAAAGGTCTTTTTTTGTCCTTTACTCGATTGATGATATGTATTTGCAGGGGACCTAGTTGCAAAATGGTGTCTCAGGCTTTCCAGATTTTAAGGAAACCATCATATTAGTGATGGTAGGCCCTTTCACCTGGCCTGACTCTCCAGGGCTACAGTGGGTGTCTTTCTGTTGCTCAAACACAGCAGCCTCCTTCCAGTCTCAGGTTTTTGCCCTGATGTTCCTTTTCCCTGAGAATACTCCTCTCAGATCTTCGTGTGACTTACTCACTCTCATTTTCCTTACGTCAGCTCAAACATCACCTCCTCCGATGGTATAAGTAGTGCCCCGTCCAGTCACTTTGTACCTCAGCTCTCTGTTTATCTCCTTTTACACAATAAAAATAACAACAGCAACTCCAAACTAAGTTTGGTCTCTTTACCTTTGGTGAGAAGAATAACTTTTGCCAAATTTGGGTGGGGTTAGGAAATCAGCATCTAGGTGTCTTCAATTTTGGTTTTTTTCACTATTTATTTGGTTGCACCAGGTCTTTTGTGACACTCAGGATCTTTAGTTGCTGCGTGTGGGATCTAGTTCCCTGACCAGAGATCAAACCCGGGCCCCCTGTATTGGGATCGTGGCGTCTTAGCCACTGGACCACCAGGGACATAACAACATCTAGGTTTTTGTTAGGCACCTTTGATCTGTGTCCCTTTGTGTTTATCCTACCTTCTAGCATGAAAGATTGCTTTTTGAAGTGTTATAGGTCCTCCTCCAGGGGATCTTTCCAACCCAGGAAGATCCCTTGGAGGAAGATATGGCAACCCACTCCAGTATTCTTGCCTGGAGAATCCCATGGACAGAGGAGCCTGGCAGGCTACAGTCCAGAGGGTCACACAGAGTCGGACACAACTGAAACAACTTGGCACGCATGCGTAGCATTTTAGAAATGAAAGGAAGTTAATTAGAGATTAAGATAATTAAAGAACTGTTTTTTACTCTGATTCCTACTTTATTCATAAAAGGAGCTGTTGGGAGGATGCAGTCCTTCTGTTTGGTGTGGGTGAGTGCTCTGGTGGCCCAGCTCAGGGTAGTACTTGCCTTGTAGAGGGCCAGGTGGGGCCTGTCCACAGTGTTGAGTTACATTTCCCTTAAAATCTGTTCCTTAGTATAGGAACCCCTGAGAAAAAGAGTAAACTGGAGATCCCCTGCTGAAGTATGGAGGAGCCCACTGCCTTTAGTAGATTTATCCATATTCCCAAAGACCATTTTAGCTGCAACTAGGGGAACCATGTCAATAAGTTCTCCAGAAAGGAGTGTGTAAAATAAGGTAGGAAGACCCAAAGGCAGTTCTGAGAAAACATCAGTTAAAAAAAAAAAGTCCCATGTTATTCAGAGAGCAAAAACTTCTTCCTAGTTCTCTGCTCCTTGATCCCAGGGCAACTTTGTGTGTGACTTCAGATTATTGTTCTGGGGATGGGAGGAAAGAGGAAACACCTGCTTGTTACAACAATGGCTATTGCTTGGACAGGAAGTCTTTTCTAAAGGACGCTGCAGACCAGCTGTGGGAACTCTCTTTACAGCTATGGAAATCGGCTCCATTAGATGCTGAATTTGGAATCCTAATAAGCAACTCTGCACCGCTTTGCCCTTCCTGAAATATTACAGATTTGGTTTTAAAGTGTTTTATGGTTATTTTCTTAAAACTCTTTTAGTTATTTGAAAATATATTCATCACTTTGTCACACCCTTTAAATTACAAAGGATACTATATCATCTGTGTAATATTAAAGACTCTCCTCAGGACTTCCCTGGTAGCCCAGTGGTTGAGACTCTGCACTTCCAATCCAGGGGCCGTGGGTTCAGTTCCTGGTCAGGAAACTAAGATTCCACATGCTGCATGGCACAGCCAAAAAAACAAAAAACAAAAAGCCAAAGAAAGAAAAACTCTCTTCCAGGGAGTTCCCTGGTGGTCTGTTGGTTAATACTCCATGCTTTCATAGCTGTGGCCCGGATTCAGCCCCTGGTTGGGGAACTGAGGTCCCACAAGTGCACAGCGTGACCAAAAATAAAACAAGAGAAAATCACTGAGAAAGGACTGGTTCTGCATTTTTCCTGAAGTAATTCTGTTCTTATTGATGGTTGAGGATCAAGTGGCCTTAACAAAAAGCCTCATCATCTTCTGGCTCATATTCGGTCATTACGCATAGGCTGCTCTAAAAGCACTGGTTTGATTTTTAATGATGTTTTTATTTCTTTCAAGTGCATCAAGTGAAAAAATACTTAGATGAAGGAAACAAAGTAATTCCTAATTAACATATTTACAGCTTGGAAGAAGTACTAAAAATGATTGTAAAGTTCAGTACATCCTGCACCTAGAATGCAGTTTGTTTTTTTTTGAAGTATTACTGTTTTCAGTCATCTTTATTACTTGTTGTCTCCATGGGGTTCCTGACTGGCTTATGTGTTTCTGTGTTGCCAGATAGTTTACTATCTTACCACAATAGTTCTTACCAGAGTCACTCAGCATTGATAGGCTCATGCATTTGATTTGTTTATGATCCATTTTTCTGTTTGAAAGCTGATTTTTGTTTTTGTTTCTCTCTTAGGTGGTAGTTGACACAGCACAGATTGAAAATAAAGAAGCCTATGCCCCCCAAATCAGTTTAGAAGGCTCCAGAATTGTGGTTCAAGTCCCATCCACATGGTAATGTGACTTTTACACTAACACAGGCCTAAGCTTTGATTGATGTTTGCACATCTTTGAAAAGATTGCGTTGCTTATGACAAATTTGTTACTGAATCCACAGCTTTTGAACAGAGTGTATCATTTTCTCTAAGTCACCCAGCATTTCTCTGAAGCTGAGTATAAAACATAGAATTTCTTCCTCTTTGTTCCAGCAACAACCCTGCTGATCTAGAGGTCATGTCATCGCACACCCAGTGTCCTTGCAAATCTGGAGGCAGACGGAGCTGTTTCATTTTTAATTATTTGCTTATATTTGTAAACTTAGAATGAAGTATTATCATTATTATTATTTTTTTGCTTTGGCTGCATCCCTTCATTCTTTCTGGAGTTATTTCTCCACTGATCACCAGTAGCATATTGGGTACCTATTGATCTGGGGAGTTCATCTTTCAGTGTCCTATCTTTTTACCTTTTCATGCTGTTCATGGGGTTCTCAAGGCCAAAATACTGAAGTGGTTTGCCATTCCCTTCTCCAGTGGATCACATTCTGTTAAGGCTATGGTTTTTCCAGTGGTCATGTATGGATGTGAGAGTTGGACTATAAAGAAAGCTGAGCGCCAAAGAATTGATGCTTTTGAACTGTGGTGTTGGAGAAGACTTTTGAGAGTCCCTTGGACTGCAAGGAGATCCAACCTTCCATCCTAAAGGAGATCAGTCCTGGGTGTTCATTGGTAGGACTGATGTTGAAGCTGAAACTCCCATACTTTGGCCACCTGATGTGAAGAGCTGACTCATTTGAAAAGACCCTGATGCTGGGAAGGATTGAGGGCAGGAGGAGAAGGGGATGACAGAGGATGAGATGGTTGGATGGCATCACCGACTCAATGGACATGGGTTTGGTGGACTCCAGGAGTTGGTGATGGGCAGGGAGGCCTGGCGTGCTGTGGTTCCTGGGGTCGCAAAGAGTCGGACATGACTGAGCAACTGAACTGAACTGAACTAATGAAGTATTCTTCTTAATTTATTCAAACAAAAGCCCCTAGAAATCAGTAAGAAATGGGCAAAGCACATAGATAGGTAAATCAGAGGAGACATGGTCAATGAAGAGATGAAGAACTTGTATAACCTCACCTAACAAGAAAGGAAGGCACAGCAGAAAATACAATGTCATTTTGCTCATCATGTTATTAAATTGTTTTAGAATAGCAGTACTAGATTTGGTCCAGACTGTACAAAAACAGGCACAGATGTTGTTGAATAAATCACACAGCCTTTCTGGAGGGCAGTTTCATTTGTCAGAAACCTAAAATAAGGGCTGTGACCTCAACAGTTCCACCTCTAGGGATTTATCCTTGTGATGTGCCTACAGATTAAGCACAGTTTTATTAGTAAATAGGAAAAATTAAACATATATTGGAATACTTTTGCTATTAAAATCATGGGCAGAATGAATATTTAACTAGATAGAAAATGTTTGAAGTAATTAGGTAGGAAGAGATAGTAAGGAATAGTGACACTATTGGGACCCATGTGGACTAACGTAGTTGGGTAATGCATTTGAATTGTGTTTAAATCATTTCTTCTTGAAATGTGAAGGGGGTCCAGTGGAGATTCTGCTTAAAGTTTTAGAAGCTGTTAATATTTCAAGTGTGAAAGCAAAAGTGTTAAGTCACTCAGTCATGTCCAACTGTTTGTAAACCCATGGACTGTTGCCCAGCAGGCTCCTCTGTCCATGGAATTTTTCAGGCAAGAATATTGAAGTGGGTTGCCATTCCCTTCTCCAGGGGATCTTCCTGACCCAAGTATCAAACCCGGGTCTCCTGCATTGCACACAGATTCTTTACCATCTGAAGGGTTGGTGATTCACTTCATGTCCCAGAATCTCCCTTCTGTGAGTTTTTCCACAAATTTCTAAATTTGATTATTAATTAATTTATATTCATATCTTCATTCCTGTCAAACAGTAGATTTTTTTTTTTTTGGACTCAGCTTGCAGGATCATAGTTCCCTAACCAGGGATTGAACTTGGGCCCTCAGTAGTGAGAGTGTAGAGTCCTAAACCACTGAACTGGCAAGGAATTCCCCAAGCAGTAGATTAAAAGCTCACATTTTTGTAAGAGTTTTGTGTTCCTGAGTTTGTTTTCTAATTCAGGTTCTTATTGAAAAACATTAAACTTAACTAGGATTCTCATTTTAGAGAAAACATTTCCAACTCTTGGATAATTGGGTAAATATAAACAGCTAGTACTAAAATGGTTAATACTGCAGTTTACTTCCAGAGCTCTCCCTGTATGATTGATTTCCTTTGTAATTCATTGCCTATCCTTGAAAGACCTCACAGATTGCAGATGCTCCCTCTGCTGGCTACTTTTGGTAAAAATGGCATAGTTTTCGGGTTTTTGTTTCAAGTTACAAAACTTGTGCTTTTTGAGAAGAACTCAAAAAGAAGTAGTTGCTTTACTCCAACTTAGAGAAAATGAAATTATTAGCAAAACTAGTCAAGAGTTTATTATTTTCTTTGCTTTTAGTATAATGAAGTATCTAGATTCTTCCCCCCGCAAAGTAGTATCTTACTTAGATTTTTAAACTGTCATATTTAAGCTGTTCACCCATTCTTTCTTTGATCAAATATTTACTGAGTACTGAATATGTGACAGACACTGTTCTAGGCTCTGGGGATTAAATCAGGAGCAAGACAGACAGGGTCCCTACCCCTAATAGAGCTGGCTTTGTAGTGGCGTGGGGGTTGGGGAGGGGACTGCTAATAAGCATAGGAGTTAAGTTCAAGCACTGGCAAGCGTACGAGGGGAATAAGAGTAGAATGACGTCATCTGTTAGAGAATAACAGGTAGAGATGGCAGGAGGAAGCTGTTTTGGATGAGGAGGTCAGTCATGAAGGGTCTCTTTAAGGATGTGACATTTGAGAGGAGCCTGCCACGCAGAGAGCAGATGGGGAAAGCATCACAGGCAGAAGGAACAGCAAATGGAGAGATCTGAGGAGTGCGGTGGTGTGACTGGAGGTATGCTGGGTGGGGGTGAAGACAGGAGTCGTGGAAGCCAGGACTTGCAGGGTCCCTGGGGGACTAGGGTTTTATCTAAGAACAGGTAGAAGGTTTTAAGCCAGTCAGGGTGACTTGTCAAAAAGAATAGGTTTAGTGTCTTCAGGGGATTTTACTGATCAGTTCTCAAGACTGATGAATAACATAAAAATACCATTCTATTGATTTTTATAAAGAAATTATTAGTATCACCAGAAACCATAGTACTCCTTTCTGTGTGACCAGAAAATGCTCACCTAGTGGGCGGACATGTGACCAGCCAGATCACAAGCAGAAGGTGGCTTGAGAACATAGAGCAAGTGTGTCCTGGTGGTCAGTGATTCTAGGCTGAGAGAATCAGGTGCATGAACCTCAGCCAGGTACACTGGCCAGGATTCTCTCCTGGAGAGAGCCCAGGGTCTGGTCAGGTGCTGGCAGAGCTTGCCTTGTTGCTCGCTTTCTCCAGGGTTTCTGAGACTGACCAGCTCACATCCTCATATATATTTCTTCTCAAGCCAAAGTCGCGTTGGGGAGTGCTACTGCCTCCTTAGGATGGCTTCGGCAAGTGTTATTTGCACCACTTAGCCCCCAGAGCACTCGGTAATAGATAGCATCTTCCTGCTTCTCCCTCTCAGAAAAGGCCTCTTGGCCCCGGGTGGGCAGTGGGGACCTGAATGCCAGCTGGAAGGCAGCTCTCAAAGGGGAGCAGTTCAGGCAAAGGCAGCAGCCTCAGAGATCCTGAGATGTGAGCAGACCCAACATATTCAGGGCATGTGAGAAGCCTCGTAGTTGGGACACCGTAAAGAGAGGTGACAGTGAAGAGGATCGTGTCCAGAGAGGCAGGATGCCCGGGTCACAGAGTCTGGAGGGCTGTGGTGAGGGGTTTGGAGTTTATTTCAGCCACAATAGGATGCCACTGGAGGGTTTTGCACAGGGGAGTGGTGTGTTCTGATTTGTGCTAGAGGAGGCTCACTCTTGCTGTGTGGAGGAAAGTCAGGGCTGAAGCCAGTGTAGGACAGTGAAAGGGCATTATGACACCTGGAAGGCAACCCCTGCACTGAACTCTTCTCTTCCTACTAAACAGATTCTAGACAGAAATCTGCGGAGACACCAGGCCCGGTTGTATTGATTCCCCCTCCTATTGTGGAGAAGCAAGTCCCAGTGTTAGCCATATCATCCTTTAAATATTCTTATGACTACTAAATTTTTATTTGGTGCCAAAAGTTGTGGCCTTTTGTATAAGGCCTGCTTGAAAATTGGAACCCCGTTGCGGAGAAGGGCAGCCCAGACTTATGCAACTTGGTTGGTGCCTAGGTGCCTGAAAGAAGACCCTGCTACCATGTCCCTGCTGCAGAGAAGCCTAGATCCCGAGAAGACGCTGGGCCTGGTGGACGTGCTGTACACGGCGGTGCTGGACCTCACCCGCTGGAGGGCAGGGAGGTGGGTGTCCCTGCCGAGGAGCAGTGTGACCACTTAGAGGGTCATGTGAGCTCATGTCACTCATAGTATGTGAGTAAATAAGGCAAGAAGGGGAACTTTGGGACAACTTGTTATTTGGGAATAATTTCAAGCTTACAGAAAAGTTGCAGGAATAGAACAGAGAATTGCCTTTTATTTACCCAGACTCCCCAGTTTGTGAACACTTTTGCCTTCATTTGTTGTATCATTTCAGAGTTAAGTCCATCAAGAGGATTTTAACCAAGCTTACATTCTCCCTATGAACTCAGAGCAGAAAGGTGTTTAGAAAGTTTACTTATATCTTGCATGAAATTTATTTATATCTGAAAGCACTGACAGTTGCAAGATTATCTGTTTGTGAATAAACTTTAGAATTGGTAGAGACCTTGAACATCTAGTCACAGGCCCTCCACATGTCTTCATTCCTGAGCACACAGAGGCCAAGAACAGCGAGTTGCTTTAACCAGGGTCACTCCAGCCATCATCTGCCCAGCTCTCACCCCATGCCCTTTTCATCTCTAGGACTTTCTTTCAGTACTGGAAAAAAGTGCCCAGAACACTTTGGAAGTAACAACCCTCTGTTCTTGGCACTGTCTGTGAATTACCTCCAACGACAAGCTGTGCTGCCTAGTGTCCCTGGGTCTTGCCCATTCACCCCTCTCTGCTGTGTGGATTAGTCTCTTGACCCTCTGCTGGATCTGCCAGGCTCCCCTGTCATCCAGGCACACAGCCAGCCTCTGCCAAATGCATCTCCCACGCTAGCCTAGGTGTGCGTTGCTCTCCTGTGTTGCCGTCAGAGGGTTTCACTCAAAATCCTCCTGCCAGAATCCTAATGTAGTTTTCATGGCCCTGTGTTAGACACGGTGAAAGTGAAAGTGTTAGTTGCTCAGTCGGATATGGTAGATGTTTTATAATAAATATAGATAGTAAGTGCTTAAATTATGTACTCTTAAAACTTTTGAGTGTTTATGAAATAAATGAACCCATTTCCAAACAAAGAGGTCTTTTTATTCTTAAAGTCTTTCTTGAACACCAAAGCAATCCCATTTTATTGTCCAATTTGTATATTTGTCTTTTTTTTTTTTTTTAACACATTTCTCTTTCAATAGGGAACAAGCTTTACCCTGCATACAGATCCAGCTTCAGAGGGAGATCTGTGATTTTGGAAATCAGGCTGACTTGCCTTCTGGGAATGGGAACAAGTCTTCAGGTGGCCTGCAGAAGACATTCTCCAAGCTGACCTCCCGGTTCACCAAGAAAGCTTCCTGTCCCAGCTCGAGCAGCAGCACAAGTTACTCCATTCCAAATACCCCTTCCAAAAACATCTTCATAGCCGGGTGTTCGGAAGAGAAGGCCAAAATGCCCACTAATATGGACTCAAGGCTACAAAGCATTTTGAACATTGGTAATTTCCCTAGAACTGCAGACCCTTCACAGTCAGCTCAGAATTCCAGTAATCAAATGGCCAACGGTTTTCTCCTAGAGAGGCGTGACAACTTCCTGCAAGGGGATGATGGCAAGGATGAGAAGGGTATGAATTTGCCAACCGATCAGGAAATGCAGGAGGTGATCGATTTTCTCTCGGGCTTTAACATGGGCCAGTCACACCAGGGCTCCCCACTGGTGACGCGGCGCAACTCTGCCGCCACCGCCATGGTGACTGAGCAGAAGGCAGGAGCCCTACAGCCACAGCAGCCGTCACTGCCAGTGCCCCCGCCTCCGCGGCCACCCCAGGCTGGAGCGCACACACCTCTGACACCCCAGCCGGGCTTGGCACCTCAGCAGCAGTCCCCAAAGCAACAGCAGCCCCAGGTCCAGTACTACCAACACCTGCTGCAACCTGTCGGACCGCAGCAGCCCCCGCCCCAGCCCCGGGCCCCTGGGAAATGGGTACCCGGCTCATCCCAGCAGCCAGCGCAACCCGTCGGAGCTGGTCTGTCTCCCCTTGGCCAGTGGCCTGGCATATCTGATCTCAGTTCTGACTTGTACAGCTTGGGTCTGGTGAGCAGCTGTTTGGATGATGTGATGTCGGAGGTTTTGGGACAGAAGGCACAGGGACCTAGAAATAACACCTGGCCAAACCGTGACCAAAGCGATGGAGTCTTCGGGATGTTGGGAGAGATTCTGCCTTTTGATCCTGCAGGTATGTGAACCCCCTCCCCACCTTGGGGTTTTAACTTAAATAGTATCACCAAGGACTTTATAGGGCCTGTCTGCCATGGCCTTCCTCCTGGGAGGCAGTGACTTAATCCCCTTTAAAGACCCTTTCTCACTGCCTGATGGCAAGTATTGGGCAGCTCCAGCAAAGGGAGGAAGCAGTGGTTAGAATGAATCTGAGAAGGTAAGTGGAACTATTTTCTTACTTTGTAGAGGACAGAACTGAGGCTGAGAGAAGCTGAGTGACTCAGAGTCCCATCAGTCACGAGGCTCCAGTTGGAGCTCCCCCATTCATGGCAGCCAAATGGCTGGCCCATCACAGGCTGCTTTTTCCTAATCACATAACCTGTTTCATGATTCTCTTTTGCCTAAACTCTAGAACCTGTGAAAGGTGGTAAAGCACCCTCCTACCTTCACAGAATTTGGCTTTTCCTGGCCTATACAGTGTGAAAATTCCCCAGAGTTACCTTAGGATATTAGAAAAAGAATTTAGAAACAAAACAAAAATAAACTAGGAGGAGGAGTTAAGGATAAAAGTTGTTCTACACTTGAAACTAAAATGATATTGTAAATTAGCTATACTTCAATTTCAAAATAAAAGCTGGATAAAAGCTGAAGCTAAATAAATTTGAAAGAAAAATATAGTAAACATTGTAAATAAATCTAAAAGAAGGGTCTTTAGAAAACCAATAAAATAGAGAAACCAATTTATTGCAATCCTGATTAAGACAGAGCAAAGAAAAACAAGATTAGGAAAGAGAAAGATAGCTACAGATATAGGAGAGATTAAAAGAACTTTAAGGGTTTCCCTGGTGGTTCAGTGGTAAACAATCCATCCGCCAGTGCAGGCGGCACAGGTTCACTCCCTGATCTGGGAAGATCCCACGTGCCAGGGAGCAGCTAAGCCTGGGGGCCCCAACTACGGAGCCTGCGCTCTAACGCCTGGGGGCCCCAACTACGGAGCCTGCGCTCTAACGCCTGGGGGCCCCAACTACGGAGCCTGCGCTCTAACGCCTGGGGGCCCAACTACGGAGCCTGCGCACTGTAGTTAGTCCCCGTGCTCTGCATCAGGGGAAGCCTCCGCAGTGAGAGACCATGCACCACAGCTAGAGGGTAGCCCTCATTTGTTGCAACTAGAAAAAAACCTGCACGGCAGCAAAGACCAAATAAATAAATAATTTAAAAAAATAAAAAGTACTTTAAGACATTATCACATGATGTGATGACACCATACTAGAAAACTGAATGGAAAATAGAATCTTTTCTAACAAAATATACATGATCAGAATTGCACCAAGTAGTGGAAAACCTGTCCAGTCTATTCCAGGAAAAGAGATCAGAAAGGGAGTTATGAAGCCAACATGATTTTACTGTAAAAACATAACTTTTTATGAATGTAGATGCAAGAATATGTAGCAGTATATCAAAGTAGTTATATCTGGTTCACTTCAGTAGTATAAGGTAGTTCAGTCTAAGGAATTCAGCTCCTGTACAGTAATCTGTTATTTCACCCAGTAAATGAGAAAAACTCTTACAGCAGAAAATGCCATCAAGACATTTGGTAGAAGACACAAGCAGTTCTTAAGTGAACTCAAAACATGAATAGAAGGAAATGTCTTGAATATGAAAAAGATTATCTACCAATAGCCAGTAGCAAGTAGTACTTTGTACAGTAAAACAAAATCATTCCAGTTAAATCAAGTCCCAAACAGTGTGGCAAATGATACTACCAATACCATGTGACTTTGTCTTGAACTTTCTGGCAAATGTAGCAAGACAAAAACAAAGAAAAGAAGTGGTATAATATGCGTTAGAGAAGAGACATTAAAAAAAGCACGTCTCTTGGGACTTCCCTGGTGATCCAGTGGCTAAGACTCCGAGCTTCCAGTGCAAGGGGTACGGGTTTGATCCCTGGTCAGGGAACTAGACCCCAAATGCCGCATACAAGATACAAGATAAATATATATAAATTGATTACTTTTTACTCTAATTTAGCAAATTTTATATGGAAGTGAAAAATAACCACCAGAAGAGATTGCCTACCACGTGAACCCAGCATTATCTAAAATTAAAGGAAAGAAATTTTTTCTTATGTCTTCTCAGAATTCCTCATACCGCTGCCTGAGCTCTTTTGTTCTTGCTCCCCTTGTGTGGGTGGATGTGGGGCCCCCACCTAGGGGAAGGTCTGATGGTTCCACCCTGCTGTGGAGGAGCAAGCCCCTCCAGCCACCACCAGTGGGGGCTGGTGTGGCACATTTTCTCAATCGCTGAGAAACAGTCTGTACATTTTTTGACAGTCGCGTAATTAAATCCAGAGTATTAATGGTGTTTGGCAGAACTTTATCATCTTTAATCTCTACGGGGGCCCAAACAGCCTGTATGTCATTAACCTAGGAATCCTACTAGCTTTTCCTTCTGGATATCCCTTTCTTACCTTCAAGTCCTTCATGTAGCTTCCTCCAGATGCCACCCCATTGGCGTAAGGTCTACGTGGCTCTTTTTGCAAGGTAAGGGCATTTTGGAAGGATGAATTCCAGAAGGCGCCCTTTCAGGCGCGGGGGCAGCTAGAACCGAGTGCCGCCTCTGGCCCAGGCGCACGCAGCCCCTGCGCGCCCCCTTGTGGCCATCGTGCAGTGCACACATGGCGGCGCCCGGAGAGAGCAACCTGAGGCTTGAGCCCTGGTCTATCTCCCACCTTGAAGCTGGAAAGTATTCACTCATGAGTCATATTCAGTTTGTGAACTACAGACATTTTCCTACTGTGTCTTTTTGTTTGACTTTGTCTAAATGTCTTCTGTGCTGTTTTTCTTCCACTGGTACTGGCTTGCACATCCTTACTCAGTTCTGTCCAATATGTTTCCATCCACCTCTTCATACTTTCTTAAATTTCACCTTACTCTCTATCACTCATGATCTTCAGGCTGAATTAGCAGGTCTGCCTTCAGTATCCAGGAGAATATTGGATCAGACTTGAGCCCAAGAGGGAAGACCAGGTATTCTCTATCTGGCTGACCCTAATGCTTTGATAACTTTCAGGTTATCTTTTAGTTGAAGTCATCATCTGATCCTCTTAGTTGTTAAGTATGTAGCTCCAGACATTGGAAATTTTTAAAGTAACTAGTATTTGTCTTTCAAATTTAGCCTTGGCTAAAGCAGACCTTTTTGTTCTCTGACTTTGTGCACATTCAGCTTGCCCTGCCCTAGGCACACCCCTTCCCACAGTCCCTATGCACACACCATTCCCCATCTTCAGACCTGTGTGCTGAAAGCCCCATCTCACCACAGTAGGCTTCTGAGCAAATTCTATAGCCCACTCTGGGCCGCATGCCTGGCGGCCCCTCACCACTTGTCATTGTGTGTGTCAACAGGACACCCTCAGAAGGTAGGGAAGGAAACAAGAGGCCACTTTGGGCCCCCAACCCTGTTTATTCCTCTGTCTTAACACAGTGGGTTCAGATCCCGAGTTTGCACGCTATGTGGCAGGAGTGAGCCAAGCAATGCAGCAGAAACGGCAAGTCCAACATGGTCGCCGCCCAGGCAATCCCCGGGGCCACTGGCCACCCATGGATGATGCCCATCGAACCTGGCCTTTCCCAGAGTTCTTTGCAGAAGGGTGAGTGCTGGGTGTGGGTGGGAAGTTGAGTTTGGGGTCTGGGTGTTCTGCAGGGGACCTTGGTATACTCTTACCAGGCCATTCATTTGTAGGCCCCCACGTGAGAAAATGGCACATGGTCGGATCTTAGAGGTCAGACTATAGGAAGCCAAGTAGCATGTGGTGTCCCTGTGCATTCACCATTGGTATGAATTGATGATTTCTGAGACAGGCTCTTCTTCCGTGGACAAAGATCTTATTTGGTGGTGTTTGGGACATAATTGCATGTTTAACACAGTCTTTAGCTGAAATGAGTATGGTGATGAAGCCTGTGTTATTTATGGAATGTGATCCTTGTAGCCTACAAAAAAAAAGCAAAGGTGTACAGTTCAGATTCTGATGTATTGAGAGAACTGGGGATTTTCATCATAAAGACCTTTGGGGGAGTGATTTTTTTTTTTAACACCTCTTATTGCTCCCTGATCAATAACTCTGCACAGCTAAAGACCATCTCAGCTTTTTGTTTTCTCAAACATGAATTGCATATATACACCACAGCTTCTGAGACATTTTTAGAGGAAGGAGAGAGACAAGGGACCACTGTTGGGTTGTGAGATAAGAGCAGGGGAAAGAATGTTCCCTTAGGGCTGGGGTGGGGGTGGGGGTGGGCCTGGCCTCAGGCTGTCCAGCCGGGGTCCAGGCTGGCTGCCTGAGGCCTGGGACCAGCTTCTCTCTTTGGCTTTCAGGGATGGCCTGCACAGCGGCTGGGCGGGGGCTCAGGGAGACTCAGCCAGCTCGAGTGATGAGACATCCTCTGCCAATGGGGACAGCTTGTTCTCCATGTTTTCAGGGCCTGACCTCGTTGCTGCTGTCAAGCAGAGAAGGTATGAAGAAATCTTTAAAACAAAGAACAGAGGGGTGCATGAATGTGATCCACAGCTTATTCCTCTACAAAGCTCAGTAGCTCCATTGCTTCTGTGTACCCACGCTGAGAGAGGCAGAGGACCTCTTCCAGTACTGTCCTGCTGAAGCTTGGGTGGTGATGTAAAGTTGGGTTGAGTTTTTACTGGGAGAACAGTCTCATGCTCGTGGTAGCCCCAAATACCCGTATGACAGGCTAGGGAGTATTATGGAGAATAGGGTCTGCTGAGGCTGGTCTGCGCCTTATAGGGGACAGCCCTTTCCATGGGAGGAGCAGGACCAGGACAAAAATTCTGATCAACTCACCAACAGGCTTTGCAACTCCAAACATGGGTCTGGCCCTCTCTTACCCTCAGTTTCTTCATCAAACGTGGAACTGGATAAAAGTAACCTCTGAATGGTATTTCAAAGCTGAAAAAAAACAGGTGCAGGGTATATTGGGAGCTAAAGTTTTCAAGTGAGTGTTAGTTGCTCAGTCGTGTCCAACTCTTTGTGACCCCATGGACTGAAGCTCTTCAGGCTCCTCTGTCCATGGAATTCTCCAGGCAAGAATACTGGAGTGGGTTGCCATTCCCTTCTCCAGGGGATCTTCCTGGCCCAGGGATCAAACCTGGTTCTCCTGCATTGCAGGCAGATTCTCTACCATCTGAGCCACCAAAGGCATTATAAGTTTTCAAAAGTAGTCACAAAAATGAAAACGGACCCTGAAATAAGATAAGAATTTGTTTAGAAAGAAATGGAGAGACTGTTGTGGGTGTGAGGAAGCAGAGACCTGCCCGGTGGCAAGGACATGAGCAGGAGTAGAAAGCATGCGGGGCCGCCTGGGTGTCAGGAGTCACACCCTCATGTGATAGGACCAGGGTCCATCGGATAAGCGGAGGAGCAGGTAGGTGAAGATGGGAGGGCACCTGAGTCACGCAGCCTAGGATGCACAGGAGTCACTGTGGTGATGACAGTGGTCGCTGATCCAGGCTGGGGTGCATCCTCATGCCAGGCCCTGGGCTTGGCATTCGCGTACATTTCCTCACTTAATTCTCAGAAACACTGTGTTTGTTTACTAGGGCTGTCATATCAAAGAACAACAGACTAGGGAATTATTTAACAGCAAGGATTTTTCTCCTAGTTTTGGAGGCCAGAAGTCTGAGATCAAGGTGTCAGCAATGTTGCTTTCTTCTGAGGCCTCTCTCCTTGTCTTGCAGCTGGCCCTCTTTCCCCTGTGTCTTACATGGTCTTCCCTCTGTACTTCTCTGTCCTAATCTTCTTTTCTTATAAGGACACCAGTCATGTTGGATTGGAGCCCACCCTAATGACTTCATTTTAACTTAGTTGTTTAAACAACTTATCTCTAAATGCAGTCACACTCTGAGGTACTGGGAGTTGGGGCTTTGACATATGAATTTGGGTGGGGGAGG
This sequence comes from Cervus elaphus, assembly GCF_910594005.1. NCBI lineage: Eukaryota > Metazoa > Chordata > Mammalia > Artiodactyla > Cervidae > Cervus > Cervus elaphus. The sequence goes on from NC_057818.1 coordinate 45,051,669, forward strand.
GACACCTTCATTTGTTCAGTAGCTCCTGTCATGTACCAGGCACTGGTGGTAGAGCAGCAAACAAATCAAAGTCCCCTTCTTCATGAAACTGATATTCTACTGAAGGAAGGCTGATAAAAAATCCAATATGTTGGTTTGGATGAGGTTCTATAAAGAAAAATAAAGCAGGGTATGAGGGCAGAGAATGCAGGGGACAGCTGGATTTCCTGTGTTCCAAATGAGAGTCAGGGAGGCTTCTGATGAGCAGAAAGCTGAACAAAATGATGGATGAAGTGGCAGTGGGGTATGTGGGAGAGAGAAGAATCAAGGTTGAGATGCAGGTTTTTGGCCTGAGCATCTGTGTGAAAGGGGGGTGTCATGGACCCTGATGTGGAGGACTGCAGGAGGAGTGGGACTGAGCCTTGAGGAGAAGTGAAGACTGGAAATTAGAGAGGCTGACTAGAGGTTCAGCTAGTCACCACCTCAGCTCATGCCCGCCACCCCCCACCCCTAGCCCAGCCCTGTCGTGGCCTCCGGAAAGGCACCACACCATGATGGCCCCCACCTTTGCCCCCTGCATGCAGCGGGCCCAGGGCCTCCCCACCTAGAACCAGTGCCTAGAGACCCACACCAAGCAGCTAGGTGTGCCCTGGAGGGAAGCCGGGTGGCTGGCAGGCAGCCACGGCACTGAGCTCTGGGTTCTTTCAGGAAGCACAGCAGCGGTGAGCAGGAGACCAGCACGCTGCCCTCCCCGCCTCTTCTCACCGCAGTAGAGGACGTGAACCAGGTATGTGGGCCCTGCTCTGGCCACAGAGGGCTGGCTTCATGGGTACAGACCATGGGCAAGGTTCCAAACCCTTAAATTTTAAGAGTTGTGTGGGGTTTTTGGTGGTGAACAACTCTCTTCCTGTGGTTTTTATCTAAATGGTCAGCCATCTCAGCAGACTCAAGAGCCACGTGCAGAGGAAGTTCTGGGGCTGTGCTGTCCAGTATGATGGCCATCAGCCCATGTGGCTACTTAAGTTGAAATTACTTAAATGTGAAGATTGAGCTCCTCAGTTGCACCCGCCACGTGCGGTGTGCAGCCGCTGTGCTGGATGGCGCGGACAGAGCACGTCTGTGGTCGCACGCTCTGCTGGACCTGTTGCTCCAGGGCTGCGGGGAGGGCTGGAGCTGCACCCTGTTTCCTCAGTGGGAATGAGGACTGGAGCTGGGGGAGGTGGGAAAGGAGGATGAATTGCCAGAAATGCCACTAAGTACCCTCTTCTGTCTCTCAGGATAACAAAACCAAAACGTGGCCGCCCAAAGCCCCCTGGCAGCACCCTTCCCCGCTGCCCAGCACCCTGCCTGGCCCAAGTGCACCTCTCTATGCAGTCGCCAGCCCCGGCAGCCAGTGGAGCGACACCATGCAGATGCTGCAGTCCCCGGTGTGGGCCGCCACCAGCGACTGCAGCGCTGCCTCCTTCACCTACGTGCAGCCCCCGCCGCAGCCCCCGCCCCCACCAGCACACAAGGCAGCCCCCAAGGGCTTCAAGGCCTTCCCTGGGAAGGCTGAGCGCAGACCGGCCTACCTGCCCCAGTACTGACCCCGGGCCTGCCTGCCCGCCCGCCCAGAGCTTTTGGGGACAGGGGCCCCAGCCCAGGGCTGACTGGCTGGCAGCAACCCCCCCAGAGGACCAGTGCACCCCTGTCCCAGGCAGGGATCCTTGGGGATGGAGGTGGTTGGCAGCTCCAAGCCTTTAAGGCCTGGCTTCTCAAAACTCTGGAGGCATCAGACACCTGGAGGGCCAGATGAAGATGGAGTTTTCTGACCCTCCTCAGGGAGGTGCTGGGGGATCTTCGAGTTTGATAAGCACCTCTGGTGATTCTGATGCAGGTGGGCCACTGGCCACACTTTGAGAAACACAGCTCTCAAGTTTGTAGACCCCACTGCATGTGTTGGGAAGGCGTTGGGGCTGAAGGCTGAGAGCAAAACTGACCATTCTTCTGAAACCTTCCCTTTCCCTCCTTAACACGTTGAGTGATGACCACACCAATCACTGTATTTTATAGCTATTTTTCATATAGGTTTTTAGTTAAAATATCTCCTGCCTAAAATGCATTGAATATTTTAAGATAACAAATAGAGTGGCTGGAGGTTTTTCAACACTATATTTAAGCTTCTACGAACTGGGCAAAGGATAGCATATTTGTGATGAGAAGCAATCACCTGGGTTTTCTGTAGATGGACAGCCCCTCGCCACCCCCAGCAGCACCCAAGGGGTGTGACCTTTACCGGATTTACAAAAGCAGGATCATAGCCCTGATGGTGCGTGGAGATGAGCCTGCTGGCTGCTGTCCGCGTGCGGGATACAGCTACACCTTCTGCCCTCATATCTTTCCACACACGGCCAGAGGCTTAGATAGGTTTCAGAGCGTGAGGGTGTGGTCAGGGGGGCTGCAGAGAGACACTTGAAATTGCAGTAACATTGTGAGCTGGCTCAAGACAAACCAATTAAGATGTAGATAGGAATTAATTTAAAAGTTTTTCTTTAAAGAAAAAAATAAACCACCTCATTTTCAGTTAACATGTGCTGTTAAATAGATAACATCCTGTGGATTTAGGGATATTTTTCCAGCCAGAATGGATCCAGAAGAATTGAATGGTGCTTAAATTGAGAAATAATAAATATATCTATATAGACTAGACATATTCCACTGTATATTAATTGAGGTTACAGAAGTTCTTTATATAAAACTTATTTAAATTTTTCATATTTCATCTTTGAAAAAGTCTAATTGAGAAAAATCCATAATATTTTCTGGTATGAAAGTTTGACAGTATTAATATTTTTTTTTATATTTTCTTAAATCATTAAACCATTTTAATATATGTTAACTACTAATAAATGGTTTATTCTTTCTAACTCCATATAAGCTTTTCCAGCAAAGATTGTAATAACACAGTTATGTTCTCATTTTTCTATGAATATAGGTAAATTTATATTTAAAAATACCAAAAAGAATATATATATATATATGTATGTAGACACACTAATTATAGAGGACCCTTAGGGTGTCTGAGCCCAGCCGTCTGAATCTTTAGTACTGTGGTGCCAGGCTGTCTCCAGGCCTCGGGTGTTGTCTTCTGTGCTGAGTGGGGATGTCAGTGCTGCCTGTAGTCATGATCCTTTCGCCGTGGGTTCTGAACATTCACCTCACCGTGTTTACAGAGAACTATTTTGTACATAGACTTTTCAGGCTCGTGCTTTGCACCAACCCTGCGTGGCTCTTGTCCGTGTTAGCCGTCAGTGTGTGCACTAACGTCCGTTGAAGTTGTCTGTGGCTGTTTACTTGTAAGATGGTTTTCTTCTTTCCTTCAGTAATGTGTCTCCAGTACCCTGTGTTTCGAGTTCTATTATACTGAAGTACCCTTGTTTTAATAGTGCCTCCCCAAAGACCTCACCCTGGACAGAGGTCAGTCCTTTATGCTCCAGCGCAGGTGACATCAACATTGCTAACTGTCACTTTCCAGTCTGTTTTTCTCGATTAAGGAAGACATTTTGTAATTGCGTCTCCATGGGCTGTGAGACTGTGTGAAGCTGTTTGTGTAGTCTCCTTGTGGGTGCTGTGTTCTCAGCACCGCCTTCCTCTGAACACTGGTAATTCCAGGTGCTGCGCTCGGCAGAGGGGTCTCGCCGAAGCGCATGTGTGTGCGTGTGTGTGTGTGTGTGTGTCCTTTGTGTGGCCAGGCGTGGCTGCCTTGCTCGTGTGACTAGTTACAACGCTTCCAAACTGGAACTCTACATTTTGTATCTTACTTTTAAAGCTCCTATAAGTAAAATAACTATTGGCTTTATTAAAATATACCTTTAATAATTTTCGGATCTCTGTCTAAAATGAACTGCAGCAGATAATCATGTCAGAAGCCCTGTCTGATTCATTACTTTGAAAAGCTGCACACGAATAGGTTTTTAGGTCAGCCTGTCCTCTGACTCTGAGCCCTTGCAAGGGTAATACCTCTGGGGGTATTAGGATAAGCTGGGACACGGGGGGTGGTGCTGGCGTACAGAAAGTGGGACAACCTACCACATCTCTCCTGTTGGCTTCCCTGAGGCCAAAGCTGGAAGAGCCTCTCTGTGGTCAGAGCCACTGTTGTGGTGAAGGAGGCCACCTGAAGAATGCGGACTCTCCTTGGGTTGTGGTCTGCCAACACACATTCCACCAAGTGTGGGCACTTGTGAGCTGCTCAGCCAGCCTTTCCAAGAGGCAGACCCAAGGATGAGCTCCCCCCTCACTCCGCCAGGGACCCTCCATGTGGCAGACCCTCCCTCATAGGTACAAGAAGGACTAGTCACACTGGATGGCGCCATTCTGCTGTGGAGAAGGAAAGATTGTAAAGTGGGAACCAAAAGGAGGGGGAGTTACAGGGGAGTTTCAACTCATTTTCACTTACAGCAAGACAGCATTTGATTGAAACTTTTTCCATGAACTTAAGAAAATGGAGTAAATGAGTATAAATATATAACCTACCAGTACACAAGTACCACTCTGGCTTCTTTCTGCTGAGACTCCCAGAAGCTGAGCATGGGGACAAATACACCTCAGGACGAGGTTACTTAGTAACAGCCATGTTGTATGAGTATTGCTAAGGAAGACACTGAAAATTCATAATAAAATGCTAGCCAGAACATTTAAATGTTAAACATTTATAACAAAATGTACACATTTTATAAAGTGTTTGAAGTGTGAACACACTTTATTCATATGTGTTCCTATTTAACATTAGTACCCAGTGCTGTTCTCCAGACAAGAACACTGGAATGGGGTTGCTGTGCCCCCCTCCAGGGGATCTTCCTGACCCAGGGATTGAATTTGCATCTCTTACATCTCCTGCATTGGCAGGCGGGTTCTTTACCACTAGCACCAACTGGGAAGCCCATATTCTTGCCTGGAGAATCCCATAGACAGAGGAGCCTGGAGGGCTACAGAGGGTCACAAAGAGTCAGCCACAACTGAAGTGACTTAGCACCCACGCAGATGGTCCTGTTCACTGACTTCTAATTGACAACCGTGGTGGAGACAGGAGTCCTGTAAACCCAGCTCCGTCCTGAGTGGGTGGGGATGGAAGCAGACAGATGTTCACCAGAGCCTCAAGAAGGTCCCTGGGGGCTTTGGCTCAGCTGAGAAATGGAGGAGGACACACAGGCAGGTCCTTATGAGGCTGGTGACCCTCCTTTTCCATCTGGGGTTCCTGGGAGAGTGGGCATCCAGCTCTGGGAGTATAGCTGAAACTCTGCATCCCAGCCATGGTGCTGGGAAAGGACGGCCCACTGTGTGACCCCTCTCACGATCTGCTTCCTCATGCGGAGACAAGAAATAAACCCTGCCAAAGGTCAGCTCCTTGATTCCCAAAAAGACATGCATGTGGACAAGTGACTGTCAGGGTCTCAACCACATGGGCCTGGGAGTCTGAGGAGCCTCTGGGGCCCGGCTCTTGGAAGTAACACAAACAGATGGCCTTAGGATCCACAGGGGTTGGCTGGCTGGGCCCAGGCCTCTGCTTGTCTGTGAGGGGGACTGTATTTGGGCCTAGGTGAGGAGGAAGGATTGTTTCACGAGTGTCATATTCATTTCAACATTTCCTATTGTCAGGCTCCTTGCTAGTATAGGAGCCAGGCTGCATATAAAATGAAGTCTCTGCCCATAAACTCCGTCTTTTAGGGAAGACAACTCCCTCTTTCCCATTCTTGGTAAGAGATCCATATTCAAGCACTCAATGCTCAGGCAGAAATCCTAGAAGACACTTTTGATGTTCTTTACTCTCCTCTTTCACTTAATTAGCAACTCCCACAAGTGCTACTGTGGTCTTCCCGGGTAGTTCAGCTGGTAAAGAATTCGCCTGCAATGCAGGAGACTCCATTTCGAATCCTGGGTCGGGAAATTCCCCTGGAAAGGGATATGCTATCCACTCCAGTATTCTCAGGCTTCCCTGGTGGCTTGGACAGTAAAGAATCCGCCTGCAATGCAGGAGACTCCGGTTCAATTCCTGGATAGAGCAGATTCCCCTGGAAGAGGGCATGGCAACCCACTCCAATATTCTTGCCTGGAGAATTCCACGGACAGAGGAGTGTGGAGGACTACAGTCTATAGGGTTACAGAGTTCAGTCGGACACGACTGAGCGACTAAGCACAGCACAGCACAAGTGCTTCTGCAAGCATATTTCAATTCCACCAAGTTCTTACATCTCCACTGCCATCAACCTGGTCCTCCCTATCTCTTGCCTTTCCTTCTGAGGCCTAACGTCTCCTGTACACCCCTGCTACCTCGAGGAAGCCTACCCACAGTGCCCACGTGCCTGGGCCTTTCCATCAGTTCTGTCCGGCCAGAGCTCAGCCTCTACCCGGCCTTGTTTAGTACTCCGCTATGTGTCTTTGCGCATGTCCCTCTCACCAGAATCAAAGCCACAGTAGAGCAAGGAGCAAGTCTTGTTCAGGGCCACAAGTGCAGGGTGCAGAACAGCGCGAAGCAACTCCCGATAATACACACGAAATGAGGTGCTGCTAAGGCCAGAGGCGAATTCTAATACAAAGCCAAAACACAGAGCTAGACTTGAATCGGTTTTCACATCGGGCTAAAAGAATACGCAATGACCAGGGTTTGTACTAGAGCCGCAAGGAAGGGCTGTTTAGCTTTTTACCAAGTACAGAGTTTTCTCAGGGTGAAAACCCACGCCCATGTGCGGAGGGGAAATTTTTTTTTAAAGACGTAACTGGATTCATGAGGAAAATCTGGCGACTTTCCGAAGCGACACAACTCAGCTGAGCAGGCGATCACCGCGAGCACGCAACACAAGCTTCGAGCCTCCTGGCGGCGCTGACTCCGCCTTCCGGGTTTCTCTTAGCCTGCGCACGCGCAGTCCGCCCCGACCCGGAGTCTGCGCACTTTCGCGCATATGTCCATCCCAGACGTGCGGGCAGAGGCGTGTGCAAGTTCACCGGTCAGGAGCCGGCGCCTGTCTGAGAGCGGGGACATGCGCACACGTGCACCCCCGGACGTGCGCGCCCACACGCAGACGCGTGCGCTCCCCGCCCGCTCGCTACCTACGCTGGTCCCGCCTTCCCAGTGCTTAGACGGGTGCGCACCGCCCCTCTGGAGAGCGTGGCGGGTGCCGGGGGATTCGCGGAGTTCCTGAGAACCGCGACTCCACACCCTTTCCAGGTCACCGTGACTCAGCATCCTCGGTGGGTGCGCCTCCTCGGAGCAGCTCGCGAAAATCCATCGGCGTGTATAGCCCCACACCCGACCTCCTTCAAATTCGAGCCCTAGAACTGCTGCTACCCTTTGCCCTTGTCCTGGTGATCTGGTCTCCATGCCCTGCCAGACTCCTGTCCAACGGCCCTGAATAGAGGCCTGACTTAGGTCCACCCTTTCATCCAGCCCTCTCTCTCGGTTCCTAGCATTTTGCCAAGGGCACTTGAAAGGGCCTGGCACTGGAACGGTCTATTGAACTTTGAGAGCCAGGTTTTCTTTGGATGGAGGTTGTCAGCCCCAGGTCTGGATGCATAGAACCCTCTGAGAGAGCCACTTCTGAACACTGGTACTGTGCGGTTTGCAGACAGGGCTTGGCTCAGCATGTGGAGCCGATTGTGGGGATGGTGGTAGAAAACAGGTTTAACTTCTATCAGTATATGGTTTAGTCACTAAGTCGTGTCCGACTCTTAACCCATGGGCTGTAGTCCACCAGGCTCCTCTGTCCATAGGATTCTGCAGGCAAGAATACTGGAGTGGGTTGCCATTTCCTTCTCCAGGGGATCTTCCCGACCCAGGAATCAAACCCAGGTCTCCTGCATTGCAGGCAGATTCTTTGCCAACTGAGTTATGAGGGAAGCCACTTTATCATTATAAATATAAAATTACCTTAATATTTTTCTAAACTGCAGACCTCATCCCACTCCCCAAGGTTTGATTAGAGAGGCTACCCTCCACATCCCAGTGTCTGATCACCCACCGCCCCGGCTGCTCCTTTCCTGGTAAGAACCTCTCTGCTGCCCTACTCAGGGGCTCAGATCCAACCCAAGGGGAGCAGTGTTGATCCAGTGGTTGTGTTCTCCTACCTCTCTGCCTTTGCCTATGCTGCTGTCCTTGCCTTTGGAAATGTCATTCTTGGCCATTTCCACTTGTAAAATTCTACCCTGTCAGATTTAAAGGCTTAACTGATGTTCAAAGAGAAGGGTGGCGGGGGGGAGGGGTGATGGAGAGGGCCTGAAAGAATTGCCTGCTCCTCCTCGTTCCCTGTACCCTTTTCCCAAGGCTGAAGAGTCAGGAAGTGGCCTAGGACAGAACCAGGGCAGGGTTGTGATTAAGAACAGGGTTCAAGACTGGGGCAACCTTGAACTGATTCTCTTCTTTTTTTTTTGATTTTTTTTTTTGATTCTCTTCTTAGTTGAGCAGAATGGCTATTTTCAGATTTCTTAGCTTGTCTGTTATGTGGAGAGGATAATGGGATATCCCTTATGGGGTGCTATGAGGGTTATGTGGCAGAATTTAGCACAGAGCTCTGCATGCAGTAAACTAGCAGGAGTAGGAAAGTAACCATACTTTCCTGCTAATATAGAGAATCCACATAACTGGAATTTCGACGTACAATGTTAAAATATTACGGGGAGATCTGAGAATTGGTGGGAAATCTGGAATAACTGAAGCTGCTGGGAATCACAGAGGCCAAACTGCTGGAGGTGTACACTAGCGAATGTTAAAAAGAAGATGAAACCTTTAAAAAGGTAATCATTGGAGGCCTTGCCTCCTTCATCTTTAGGACCTAAGCTGCTCCTGTGGGTTTCAGGTAGATGAAAGTAGACATTGGGGAAGATAGTGTGGCAGGGGGCAGGTGAACACCCATAAAATCTTTGGAAAGATTGGGAGTTGTAAATGACAGCTTAGCTCAGAACAACATCAAGATGAGGGGAAATCAGTGGTTCATGCTGCAGCTGCGGACCGAGTTGGCCTGGCCCCAGGAACTTGGGTGATGGGATTCACTCTGCCATCTCTCTGGAGGTCGTTCTCTTCATGGTCTGTTCTTTCTGACAGGCAGCTTAACACTACAAAAAAACTTGAGTTTTTCCTACTGGCTTTGGGTCCCTGTTTGGCTGTCTTGGGCTTCCCTGGTGGCTCAGATGGTAAAGAATCTGCCTGCAATGTGGGAGACCCAGGTTCAATCCCTGGGTTAAGAAGATCACCTGGAGAAGGGAATGGCTACCCACTCCAGTATTCTTGCCTGCAGAATCCCATGGACAGAGGAGCCTGGCGGGCTACAGTCACAGAATTGCAGACAGCCGGACACGACTGAGTGACTTTCACCTCTGACTACTTAGGTCATGTGTTCATCTCTGGCTTAAGTCATATGTTCATCTCTGATTCAGTCAAGGAGGCAGAGGAAGAAACCGAAGGGTGAGAGGCAGTGGCTCTGGATCAAGACGACAGGTAAACAGACGTCTCCTGTGATCACTGAAAAGAGTCTGCTTGAGAAGAAGGGAGGCCGTGGCTCCTACTGTCGAGAGTCATCAAAGGAATCATAGCAAGTGGATGTTATAGGTAATAGCTACTGAGACTGGCCTTCCTGTTGGATGGAGTTCTGTTCTGAAACAGGATTGAGGGTTGAGAGTGCTGTTCTGTGCAGATAGCTGCTTGGATGGGAACTCTGTGATTGGAGGGTTTCTCAGAATCTAGTGGAACAGATGTTTTCAGCACTGTCAGGGTTCTGCTGGATATGGGAAGCCCATTTAAACCTCAGAGTTGACAGATGACCCAAAACTCTGAACAAATAAGGGCCATGTGGCAAGGCTGTTCCCTGCAAAGTCCTATGACCATCTCTTCAATCTCTGACCCCTCTCTCTTTTCCTTCTTTATCTTTAGGAACTCAAATAATTCTGGGCCAGAAGTGGCAGTGACAGCATGGTACTGGGAGGTAGGTCAGAGGAAGAGCTAAGCCTAGGACTGCAGCAGGACATGGCCACTCCTGGATGGATGGCATTTCTGGGGGAACTGGGCGATGGAGAAGCTCAATTTGAGTGCACAGTCCTTGGACCTCTTCTCTCTGACTACATTGACTCTGTCTTACCCACACTCTCCTCTAGGCTCATGACTTCAAATGCTATCTATTCACTCATGACTCCCAAGTTTTTCCTCTTGCCTGAACCATCCCCCCTCATTCTCCAGACATGAACACCCAACACCTCCACTTAGATGTCTGATAGGTTTTTAAAACTTGTCAAAAACAAGATAATGATCTTTCCCCTAAAACTGGCATTTCTCCAAGATGCAATGGCAATTCCATTTTTTCCAGGAATTTGGGTAAAAAAACAGATGTTATCATTGACTGTTCTTTTTCTTTCTCTTAATTCTTCACTCCATATATATAGATCACCAGGCCCAACTCCTCCTACCTTGACACCTTCATTCCTGGTCTGCATTCTTGCTGTAGCATCCTATCTGTTGTCCTTACTTTCATGCCTACTGAATTGTTGGTCTGATCCTTTGCCATGTCCCCCCTTCGTTTAAACCTTTCAATGGTTTCCCAAATCTGTGGGAATAAAACTCAAAGTTCTCACAATAACTTCTTGCTTTCCTTCCCTCTCTGACCTCATCCTCTATCACTCTCCCCTCCTTCACTCCGCTCCAGCCACACTCGCCTCTTGCTGTTGCTAAAATATCAGCGTGCTTTCCTTAGGAATTTTGCAGCTCCTCTTCCCTTTGCCTGAACACTTCTCCCCCAGATTTCCAAGTGGCTTGCTTTCTCATCTTCTTCAGGCTTTTGCTGAAATGTCACCTCCTTAGTGAGTTTCGCCTTGACCATTCTATTCAGAATTGCATCTTCTATTCCCAGCACCCTTTTCAATTTCCCTTTTCTCAGTAGCACTTACCAGCATCTGATAAGCCGTGTATTTTACTTGTCACCTAAGCGTCCCGAACACCTGGAACACTGCCTGTAACACAGAAAGTTTTGGAGGGAGTTGTGTCAAGTGAATGAATGAATGAACGAATAAACTAATGAAGCAGGCAGAAGCTCGGCCTCTGTTCCCCAATCAATTCCAGGCAGAGGCTGGCAGAGTAGCAGTAGTCCAAGTGGCTGCCAGTTAGCAAGGAGAGAAGAGCTGAGGCTCCGGATCCTCGGCTGTGGGCTTGGTTGCCCCCGGGGCGCGGACGGAGGAGCGGGCCGGGGCGGGGCCAGGGGCGGGGCGGGGCGGGCGCCTGCGCCATAAAGCTCGCTGCGCGCCGGGGCCCTCTGCCTGCTGTGCGCCGCTCTCCACGCTTCCTACTCGGTGCTCGCCCAGGTCCGTGTTCCCAGCCACTCACGCCATGGCCGCGCTCACCCAGAACCCGCAGTTCAAGAAACTGAAGACATGGTACGAGCAGCACGGCTCTGACCTCAACTTGCGCCGCCTTTTCGAAGGGGACAGGGACCGCTTTAATCGCTTCAGGTGCGTGCGCGGGACGGGAACGCGGGCGCGGACGTGCCGCACCGGGTTGCGGCTCGCGGGGCCGTGAGGTGCAGGGCCGGGGCCCAGAGGGCGGGGCGGCGGTCCCCCGGGGGTGGGCGGCCATGGATCCGGGCCCGCCCAGGCCGCACTTCGTCCTTGACGCCTCCTTGAAGCAGGTTTCCGGGTGTTCGCCGGAGGTCTCAGGGCCCCGGCAGCTTCGTCTGGAGGAGTGCCCCCTCCCCGCTTCCCCTCCAGGGGGACATCTCTCTTCCCTCCCTTACCCCCGCATCAGTCCCGGCCGGCTGAAGCAGCCCATCCTTCCGCGGTTGTGAGCAAGGGCCCTCGCTGACGCAGCAGGCGCGGAAGGGCTGCTCCCACTTCATGCGGTCCTGGCTTAGAATGGACCATTCGCGGAGTGTGGTCAAGGGTGGGACAGGCCCGCGGGATTTGCAGGGAGCCGCGGTGGAAGGCTGGAGAGGTGGGGCTGTGATTCCTGCCCTGGAGGCTAGATCCGGAGACCCGTGAACGAGCGGTAAAAGAGGAAATCTTGGGGGTTGGGAATGGCCAACCCATTGGTGCAGGTATTGGGCAGGGGAGATCTGTGGCGCCAGATGTGAGGTCCCTGATGGCCAGCCCTGACCTCCAGGGCCTTCTTCCCTGAGTAGGTTGGGTCTCAGGAGCCCTGGGCCAGAATGGTCAGTCCCTGGCCAAGGCGGTGGCAGCGCTCCCAACTCTGTCTCCCCATCGCCCAGCTCAGTTTTCGCGGAGGAAGGGCCCCTCACCCAGTGTCTGCATCTTGCACTGTGCTGCCCCTGCTGCACATCAGCTGGGTGGTCGGGCCGGTGCCAGACACCACTGTGCTGGCCAGCTGAGGCTTGTTTGGATTTGGCACGGGGAGGATGTTTTTTCTGGAAGCATCGTCGGGGAGCAGTCTGGGGTGTGGTGGGCAGCTTCTGCTATCTTTCTGCAGCTTGAACCTCAACACCAACCATGGGCACATTCTGGTGGACTACTCCAAGAACCTGGTGACGGAGACTGTGATGCAGATGCTGGTGGACCTGGTAATGTTCTGCTTCGGAGGGCTTGACTGGTGATCCACGATGTGGCAGGCGAGCAGGGCTTCCTGGCGCCCCCAGATCCCTGAGCATCTTTACTTCCTTCTCTTAGTGGATCTCAGTCACTGCCTCTGTGCCCCTGCCCCTGGCAGAGGTTCTGACTGGCATCCCAGGGGACCCAGTGCCCGTATGTCCGAGCAGACCCTTCCCAGGCAATGGGGGAGGGCGGCGGGCTGCAGCCATCCGTCAGTCCCACGGGGAGCTGCTCCAAGCCTTGTGCTTGGGGGTTGGACTCTTGATGACCATCGTGGGTCGGACCGCCTCTCAATGTCTTCTCTTCTCAGGCTAAGTCCAGGGGTGTGGAGGCCGCCCGGGAGCGCATGTTTACCGGTGAGAAGATCAACTTCACTGAGGTGAGCTGGCCGGTGGACAGCAGTCTCTGCACACCCTCCACAGCCTCTTGGTTCCCTTTGGGGTGCATCTGGCTGTTTGCAGCATCGCCTTGTGTCATACTCCTCCTCTTAGGCAATGCTTTTGCTTAACGAGGGCCCTGAAGGTCTGTTTCCTCAAGCAAGTTGCAGGGTTTGGGGTGTGTCTCCCCTAAGCCTGCAGTCTAGGTCTGGTGAGCGTGGATGGCTTCCGGTGTCTGTGTCTGCCTGGGGACAGCAGCTCTCAAGCCTGCAGGGAGAGGTCTTCTCAAGACATGGTCAGAGAAATGAACTCTGATCTGTTCTTGCTGCAAGTTTCATTAGTTAGTGAAAACCAGACTCCTGTCAAAATCAGTCTCATTGGGCGGAGTCAGCAGGAAGCTATGGCAGGGCCAGGTCTGGGCCACCCTGTTCCTGAATCGCTGTGGAAGCCTTGGAGGCATAAGAATCACCGAGCACTCAGAGCGTCATCCTCATAATGTTCTTAGTCTCCTTTTACATACGGGGAACCTGAAACTCAGAGATCAAGTCACGTATCTAATGTCATTCTCTTTAAGTGGCAGAGACAGGATTCAAACACATCCTGTCTTTCACTGCTGGGCAGTCTGAGGGAGGCTGCAATGAAGGAGGGCTTCCTGGAGGGGTCATTTCATTGCCTACGGAACATGGCTCAGAAGTGAGGCTGGACAGGGTGAGGGTAGTGTGGCATGAAGCCCTCCACCTTAGCGAGCCTCTCCCTGGGTTGGAGTCCTAAGATCATCCCTTCCTGTTCCTCCAGAGTCTCAGATGTGTTTCTTTCAAGGCCTGTGCTGCCCGAAGCTCGATGGGACTGTTGTTCTCAACTTGATAAGGCCAGCTGCCTGGCGCCTATCACAGACTTAGGATCTGTTTTGGTTTCCGGTGGTGGGTGTGATGAAGCCCTTGATGAGGGAAGGTTGAGTTGCCTGCTTTGCTCCACTTTCAAGGGGCCGGGATACTTTTCAAAAGGTGCCAACGAGCACCATGAACTTTTTACCAGGAAGATGAGACTGGGCTTCATGAGCGTTGGTCCTCTGTAGCCACTTATTGCTTGTCGCTGGCCTGTGTTGCCACCAGCCTGCCTTCGCTCACTCCATTCAGCTTTCCTTGACCTTGCATGCCCTGAACATCCGGGGCTCACTGGGGCCTGTCCTAGGCCCGTTCTGGTCTCTCTCCCCTTGTGACTATCTGCAGCACAGAAAGCAAGGGGCACTTGCCTTGGTCCCCACCTCCCCTGGATCCTGGGGTGGTCCCTACTTCTGTGAACACAGAGTGGGTTCTCTGTATGAGTCCAAACACTTAAAGACCTTAGGGCCTGAATGTCCATTGGGTGCAGCTGGGTGTGTGGCTGCAGTGGGCCGAGGGCCTTCACACGCTGACTCTCGCCCCCAGGATCGGGCTGTGCTGCACGTGGCCCTTCGGAACCGCTCAAACACACCCATTTTGGTGGATGGTAAGGATGTGATGCCAGAGGTCAACAGAGTCCTGGAGAAGATGAAGTCTTTCTGTCAGGTATGGGCTGGACTTCCCAGTAGCCATGTCTGTGCTTGTATCTGGGAATCTAGGGGTCTGGATGGGCCGCCCTTCCACTCTCCTTGGAGAGGACCCCAGCTCTCAGTAACCTGAGGTGGGGGCAGTGGGTGTGATTGCTGGCCATGGGGGGCTCTGCTAAGGCACGGATTCCCCCTAACCCTGTTCTTGGGGAACCCACTACTAGCAGCCGTGGAGCAGCCTTCTTCCTGAACTGAACACCTGTAGGCTCACAGTGACAGTCTGGCCAGGCCAGAGATCTGAAAAGAAAAGTGAGGCCTCTGGAGGATGGAATAGTCGGGGAAATACTTGCTTTTTGTAACCTCTTAAGTCATAGATCTTTATTTCCTGGCCTAGAACTAGATAAAATTTAAAATTTAGGGTTTTCTTGACCACACCCCTGCCAGATTTCCAGAGCAGTCTTTATTTACTGTTAAATCTTGCAGAAGTTTCTTGTGCATGCACTAGCTTGTCAGTCGTCTCTTCTTTGAAGCACACACACCCACACGTGTACACACACATGCAGCTTGTCCCTGCTGCAGCATTAATGCACATAACTGTGCTCCTTCTCCTCCGTGGGTGTTGGGGTTGTCTCAGAGAACCGCTGGAGAGTTCCCCACACACATTGCCGTTGCCTCAGTATCTACCCCAGAGATGGTTCTGCAAGAGTCCGTGGATGTCCTCAAGCCTGTGGTGCAAGGGTGATGTCTGTGGGCTGGACTGTTTGTTTGGGCCTGTGCATGTCTGTGTGTGTGGATGATGCGTGCTCTGGGAGTGATAATCTAAGCTGTGGTCAGCTTTTCCCTGGGAGCAGTGTCCACCACGTGTGGCTGGTCGAAGTCTGGTTACTTTGGGTGAGAGCCATCTTCCAACTGAAATAGCGGGAGGCGATCTGGGCATCCATCCTAGAGGCAAAGGCAGCCAAGTAGGACTTCACACGGTGAGAAAGTCTTGGGATCCTGATTGGAATCTGAATTCCAGAATGTCCCTTCACAGTGGATGGTGCTGCTGATGGGCTTTGGGTGGAGGGGAGGGCGTTTCCCCCCTTCATGGATCACAGCTTTGTCGTGGTCAAGAGGCTTTTGTAACTCAGTGAAGCAATGAGCCATGCCGTGCAGGGCCACCGAAGTCAGACGTTTCATAGTGAAGGCAAAAGGAGAAGGAGGCGGCAGAGGGTGAGATGGCTAGATAGCATCACCAACTCAATGGACACGAATCTGAGCAAACTCCAGGAGATGGTGGAAGACAGCAGCCTGGCATGCTGCAGTCTGTGGGGTCACAGAGTGGGACACAATTTAGTGACTGAACAACAACAACAAAGGGTGTTTCCAGCTATCAGGTGTGAGCGCAAGAACTGATGTGCTCTGTATGAAGCTTGGTGCTCTGTTTGGTCAGCCTTGGTGTGCAAAGGCATGCCAGGAGGAGAGTGTGTGGCCCTGGTTGTCTGGGAAGCTGTTTCCAGGAGAACCCTCCCTTACAGCTGGCTGCTGAAGTACCTGACTCAGACTGATGGGTATTTATAGTACAAAAAAGCTGCTGAATAGCAGCATTTCCCTGGTGAGGAACACTCCCCAGGGCTGTGCTCTCAAAAGTTCACCAAGATTGGGTGAGAATATTCACTGTGACCTTGATTGCCATGGCAAAACCTGAAAACAGCCTGCCCTTATTTATCAGAGGACTGACCAGTAAAATCAGTGTATGTTCATATACTGTAGTCCTGGGCACCATTAGGAATTAGGTACCTATAGCTCCGTTGACCTGCTCTTCTATTCAGGATATACTATGAAGTCAAAAAGGGAAGTTACAGAGCTGGTGGGTTTCGTTAGACACCATCTGGTCAAATAAAGGGTATGTGTAGTTCTAGTAAAGATACACAAAGTTTCCCCTCTTGGATGCTTTATTATAACAAAACTGATGATGAGATTGAGGGTTGAAAAGCTGAGTAATTTATTTTTCTTTCTGTATTGATGGCAAAGTGCTCATGGCAGTTGATTATTATCTAAAAGAAATAAAGTTACCGTGTCTTACTGGTTTTGGGAAATCCATGTATATTAGTTTCCTATCAGTATGTAACAGATACTTCAGAATTTAGCAGCTGAAAACGACAGTCAACATTTCGGTTGATTGATTCTGGCTCCGGTCTTATAAGGTTGTAGTCAAGGTGTTGGCCCAAGGTCACATTCATCTGAAGGCTTGAAGGGGGCTGGAAGACCTTCTCCCAAGATGTTTCACCAGCAGTTGGTGCTGACTTTTGGGATGCTTTAGTTCCTCACCTTGTGAACCTCTCCACAGGCTATTTGAGTGTCCTAATTATATTGAATATTTGCATGGTTACACTCTGGCTGCTTGCATACTTTTTAGAAACCTCTGAAAGGTGAATATAGTAGTATCTTTTACAGATAGCTTAAAAAAAACAAGCAGGATGTAATGTATAGATATCAGCAGGTCCATAAGTACTTCTGTTCCCTTCTGAAATTTAATGTTGTTTTGCTATAATAAAGAAAAAGTTTAAAAGGAAAAAGGACCATGAAAGTTCTATGAGTGAAAAAAAATAACTCCACAGTGTTATTTCGTAAGCCTGTTGGTATAGTTTCATACTCCTAGGGGCTTTTGATCAGTGTTCTGGTCTCCAAAAGCATTCTTGAAAAGTATCTGTATTTTATTTACACATACCATGTAGTTGTTTCTTGATGATTATATATTCAGCTTGGGGCTTGAAGCCCCATTTCATCCCAACATGGATGTATGGAAAGCAGCTGCTTCGGGAAGAACAATGTGAAAGTAAGGTTGAAATGCATGAAGTAAGGTATGGGCGTCCCTGTTGGCTCAGTGGTAAAGGACCCATCTGCTAATGCAGAAGACATAGGTTCGATCCTGGGTCAGGAAGATCCCCTGGAGGAGAAAATGGCATCTGGAATCTACTCCAGTGATCTTGGCAAGAAACCCACTCCAGTAGTCTTGCCTGGGAAGTCCCATGAACACAGGAGCCTGGCAGGCTGCAGTCCATAGGATCAAAAAAGTCAGACTAAACAACAACAACTTAGCGACTATACAACAATGACATGACCAGGTAGCTGATTTTTCCCGGAGTGATTGATTCAACAGAAAGCAAGGCAGAGTGCCTCAAGGCCTTTTATTACCTTGAGCTAGCATTAGAAGTTACTCTTTCTTTTCTGTAATACCCTGTTGGTTGTACAGGTGAACTCTGACCAAAGTGGGAAGGGACTGCACAAGATCATGAATGCAGTGCCAGGAGGTGAGGATCTCTGGGAACCGTCTTGGATGTTGGTTATTGTAGTCTGCCTTCTGGCTCCCAGTAATTCATCCTGTTCCTTCCACATGCAAAACACCCCATTCTCTTTCTCTTAATGCCATATCAGATTACAGTATCAGAAGTCAAGAACTTCATAATCTAAATTAGGTTCAGATATGTCTGTATTTTTTTTTAACATAACTCAAATGCAATTCCTTTTGATCTGAAGATATGTGAATTAAATAGATTATTTTCCTCACACACACTCAACATACAGTTGTGAGATAGGCATAGGATACTTATATAGGATAATTCCCTTGCAAAAACGGAGGAAAGTGGGAGGCACACAGGAATCGTTGATCCAAAGCAGTTCTTTTTTATTTAATTGGAAAATAATTACTTTTCAATTTTGTGATGGCCTCTGCCATATATCAACATGAATCAGCCATAGGCATACATGGGTCCCTTCCTTCTTGAATCCCTACCCCCCTCCCTCTCCACCCCATCCCTCCAGGTTGTCACAGAGCACTGGGTCCAGAGCATTTCTGAAATTCACCAGATGCTTGATTAGGACTCAAGATGTAGGCATCATTCCTCAAAGCTTTTGGCTTTGCTTTTAGTTATCTTTTTTACATGAAAGGTAGTTTGTGTTTGTAACTGCCTGGTCTGCTCACTGCCTATAGAGATGTGGGTTTTGAGGGGGACTTCCTTGGTGGTCCAGTGGTTAAGACTCCACACTTCCACTGCAGGGGGCACAGGTTCGATCCCTGGTTGGGGAACTAAGATCCCGCATGCCATGCAGTGTGGCTAAAAAAAAAATTTAAAAGAAACCTGGGCTTTTAAAAATATTAGCGTGCCACACAGCTTGTGGGATCTTAGTTCCCTGACCAGGGATTGAGCCCAGGCCCTGGCAGTGAAAACGCCAAGTCCTAACCACTGGACAGCAAAGTTTTTGGAAGCCTTATCTTCAGCTAAAATATTCTCTGTTACCACCTTCTCTCTGAGGTCTTAACAAAAGTTTTACAGCTACACAATCTGTTTTACCTTTTGAAGTTTTTGTTACAGTACCTTGGATGTGATCTTTGCCACATCCATCTCTTAATTTCAGAATCAATTATTGCCTGGAGAGGCTGGGAATTTTCAGATCCTACAGTTCCTGGCTTCTTCTTGTTTAAAAGTTCTTCATTAAGTTTATTTCCCTCTGCTTGCATTTTACTGTAAGCACTAAGAAGCCAGGCAATTTATAACAGCCTGAAAACTCTGTAGCTAGGTCATCCAGATCATAATAGATAGTAATAGATCATAGGGCATCTTTTACTTGCCCTGCTTAAAAAATTTATTTATTTATTTATTTTTGGCTGCACCGGGTCTTTATCACTACGTGTGAGTTTTCTCTGGTTGCAGTGAGGGGAGGCTATCTTGTTGTGGAGCATGGGCTCTAGGTGCTTGGGCATAGTAGTTGTGGCACACAGGCTTAGTTACCGCACGGCGTGTGGAATCCTCCCTGACCAAGGATTGAACCCAGTGTCCCCTGCATTGGCAGGCAGATTCTTAACTACTGGACTACCAGGGAAGCCCTACTTCACCCTCCCCTGATTAATGCAGGCAGCATTATTAACATGCATGCATGTTTATTAAGTTTTCTTTGACTATATAACAAGGATTTTCTTTCTTGCAATTCCCAATAATGTTTTGCTCCTATTTCTTTAAATCTACATCAGCAACCCCCTCAAGGACTTTTAAACCTCTGCTAACAGTCTCTTCCAGGCTTTTATTAACTCTCCTGAGGGCTCTTTTAGCTTTTACCCATATTTCTAAATTTTTCTTATGGTAATACCCTACTTCTAGTGCCAACATCTGCACTAGTTATTTATTATATAGCAGATTGCACCAAAACTTGATTTAAAATAGCAGTAAATATTTACCGTCTTGAAGTTTCTGTGGAGGCTTCCCAGATGGTGCTAGTGGTAAAGAACCCGCCTTCCAGGGTAGGAGACGTAAGAGCCAGGGGTTGGATCCCTGGGTTGGGAAGATCCCCTGGAGGAGGGCACGGCAGCCCACTTCAGTCTTCTTGCCTAGAGAATCCCATGGACAGAGGAGCCTGGTGGGCTACAGTCCATAGGGTCACAAAGAGTCTCACATGACTGAAGTAACTTTGCACACACGCATGCACACACAGTGTCTATGGGTCAGAAATTCAAGCTTAACTGGTTGGTCTTGGTTTAGGGGGGCGTCTCTCTTGAGGTTGTACTGAAGATGTCGGCCAGGGCTGCAGTTATCTGAAGGGTTCTGGAGGATTCTCTTCCAAGGTGGTTCCTACTCATGGGTGGTGAGTTGGCTCTGGCTGTTGGAAGAAGGCTGCCATTCCTCACCGCAATGGCTTCTTCACACAACTGAGTCATCTTATAATGTTGTACATGGTTTCCCCAAAGCGAGCTATCTAAGAGAGCGAGGCAGAAGCTGCATGGTCTTTCATGACCCGGCTTCTGAAGTCCCACCCCACCACTTTTGCAGTGTTCCGGTGAGTTCATAGCCCTGTACTGCATGGGGGCTCACTCTGCGCCCACGCCTCTGTGGGCTTACTCTGCACCTGTGCCTCTAGAGTAGTGTGGCTGAGGAGGCAAGACGCCCTCGGAGCACATGGAGGTTGGCTGCCTGTCTGTCATTCCTGTCCCTGGCATAGACTGGTCACAGTAGTTGGCGTTTCACATCTCTTGGCCTCTGTCATGTTAGGTTCTGCTGAAAGTTCGTTCTTGTTTTGCTAATTCTGCTAATGTTGCTGGTTATGAGATGGGGATATTGCCTCTCCCTTGCACCCTTACTCATGATGGATGAGGGTCTACTTGATGAGGGTCTAGTCCCTGCCTGAGTGACAGGAATGTGACACTGTGGTCTCAGTAGGCCTCTCTGAGGGCCGGGAAGTTGGAACTAAGGTGTAAGGATACAGAAGTAATGATGCTTTTGAACAGCAGTTTATACTCAGGGGTTTGGGCTGATGACATCTCCCTGCTCTGTGCCAGCGTGTCCGGAGCGGTGAATGGAAAGGGTACTCGGGCAAGGCCATCACGGACGTCATCAACATCGGCATTGGTGGCTCTGACCTGGTAAGGAGCGGGCTGACTTGGGATAGAGGAGGGGGTCCCATCCAGGGCCTGAGTTTCCCCAGAGATAGGACCTGGCTGTTCTCGCCACTTGGGGAATCTTGTTTTCTGACGCTCCATCTCCCCACAGGGACCCCTCATGGTGACCGAAGCCCTCAAGCCGTACTCTGCAGAAGGTCCCCGGGTCTGGTTTGTCTCCAACATTGATGGGACTCACATTGCCAAAACGCTGGCCACCCTGAACCCCGAGTCCTCTCTCTTTATCATTGCCTCCAAGGTACGGTTTCAGCCCCGGCCTGTTTCCCAGCCCTGTGTGCGTTGGGGTGGCAGCAGGGGTGGGGGGAGTGGGTGCTTTGCCGCCGCCCTGCACACTGGACCCTCCCGCCTGCTCTGAATGAGTTGTGCTCTGTGGCTCTGGTGGGCACAGGTACCCTCAGACCGTTCCTTACCTGGTGGCCAACACAGTTCACCCGATGAAAGCCACACTGGTCCATGTGTGCCTCCGTCTGAGGCAACACCCGCTCACTTGGCTGAATCTGCTCAGCCCAAGACCATTCCTGTCTCTGTCAGAGATTTGTCCCTAACGTCTGCTCCTTTCTCATCCCAGAGCCAGGCCCAGATAACATAAGCATTTTGTTTTTTTGTCATTTGCACTCTGCTTACTCATATCCTTACACATTAAATATTAAGAATTAATTCCACCTGGGTTTTGAGATACAGCCAAGTCTGGGCTGAAGGAGCCCCAGGCCACAGCAGCTCTCCTGGCGGATGTTCTAACCTTTGACCTGTGGTTCCTCTGTGAAGTTCTGGAATCACAGGATGACACTGCTGCTTCTAGGCCTCTGTCCCAGAGACACACCAATCGGGGCTTTGTGGACATGTGGGTGGAGGTGATGCGGAGTAACTCACTGACCCGCATGCACTGCTCCTTGTGATAACTGAGCATCCATGTGGCCTTTGCTGCTGAGCTCTGGCTCAGGGCCGTATCAGCTAGGAACCAACTGCTATATACTCTCTGCCTGCAGACCTTCACCACCCAGGAGACCATCACGAACGCAGAGACGGCGAAGGAGTGGTTTCTGCTGTCGGCCAAGGACGTGAGTGCTCGTGGGCAGTGGGCAGGCTGGGAAGGACAGAGTGGGTCTGCCCAGCCCTGTAGCCGGTTTCCCCTGAAGTTGGCAGCAGGAGGCAGCCTTTCTGGTTAAGATACTCAGCTTTGCCAGCCCAGACAGGCCCCAGGTGCAGACCCTGCTCTAACGGCTGACGGCCCTTTCTTTAAGGCTACTGGCCCTGCGGAGCCTCTCTACCCCTGGCCCTGCCAAGTTGACAGGGGAGGCAGCCTGGGCCTCGTGTGCCTGTGAGTTAGGATGGGCCAGCCCGCCTCTGACCGCTCTGCCCACTCTGCCTTGATTTGGGCCTCCTCCAGCAGCCTCAGAACCGAGAACTGGGGGCGGTGGGCCCCACCCAGGGCCTGGGTTTCTCCAGAGGCAGGAGGGTCACTGTCCCTGGGGGCTGTCCCCAGGGTGAGTGTGGTCTAACTTGGCTTATCTCTTGCAGCCTTCTGCAGTCGCGAAACACTTTGTTGCCCTGTCCACCAACACTGTAAGTGCCCACAGGGGTTCCTGTACCACCACCCTGGGTTGGGGCCCCGGCCAGGTCAGGGTCATGGCCTTTCCAAGTGCATGAGCTGACATGTGCTGACAGCGTCATGGATCTTGGCTCAGCCAAGAAGGATTGGTTGCCTATGGGGGATATGAGTTGCAAGCCATACTTGCCACTTCTACAGGCAGACGAACTGCTGCTGCTCCATGAGGAGCTTGCAATCACTGGGATCACATTAACCCCACCTGTTTCCCGGGGCCTGACTGATAACCACAACATTCCACACGTGTGACCTCCCTTGGCCTCTGCCACTGGCCTCCCCCCAGACAAGATGTGCCAGGTATGGGTGGGGTGGTTGTTCAGTCACCAAGTCATGGCCGACTCTTGTGACCCCATGGACTGTAGCACACCAGGCTTATTTCTCACATAAGCATGTTTAGTTCAGTTCAGTTCAGTCGCTCAGTCGTGTCCGACTCTTTGCGACCCCATGAATCGAAGCACGCCAGGCCTCCCTGTCCATCACCAACTCCTGGAGTTTACTCAAACTCATGTCCATCGAGTCAGTGATGCCATCCAGCCATCTCATCATCTGTCATCCCCTTCTCCTCCTGCCCCCAATCCCTCTCAGCATCAGGGTCTTTTCCAATGAGTCAACTCTTCACATGAGGTGGCCAAAGTATTGGAGTTTCATCTTCAGCATCAGTCCTTCCAATGAACACCCAGGACTGATCTCCTTTAGGATGGCCTGGTCGGATCTCCTTGCAGTCCAAGGGACTCTCAGGAGTCTTTTAAGCCCAATGAAGGGATGTGATTTGCCCAGTGATTGCATGAGTCCGTGATGTAAGGATTAGAACGTGGTTACCCATGTGCCAGCTCCTGCTGACCCCAGATTGTGCAAGGTGGGGTTGGGGGCAGGCCAGTGGGAGTTGGGGCTTTGCTCCAGGAATCAAAAGGAAGGCAAACCTAGTTGAACACTGGCTGTGTGGTGGGTCTTTCGTTGGGCGGTCTGAGCTGGAACCACACCCAGGTTCTCTGGACTCCCACTCCTTCCATGCCACCCCCACCCATGCCTCCAGTGCTGACCTGCCCGTGAGAGGAGACAGCAGGGCATCTTAGGGCTGGCCAACCACAGCACAGCTGTCCGCCGCCTGCAGGTAGAGCTGGAGAGTAGGGCGTCTCCTCTGGGGTCTAGGGAGGGAGCTGCTGGCCCTGTCTGTGTAGAGGATAGAATAAGATTGGTCAGCCCCTGAAGGCTTCCTGGGGTGTAGTCACCAACCCGTTATCGGACGGGCTGGGCAGGTGTCCAGGTTGTCTGTTCCCTGGCCTGGGAGGTGGCCCCTGCCTGTGCTTGGGTTCCAGCCCGGGACTCGGTTTCCCAGACGTCCTGGGGATTGGGTCTGGGCGGTGGCTCTTGCAGAGCAGTGTGGGGGCCAGGTCCTCGCAGTGAGTGTGCAGCTCCCCTTCAGCAGGAGGGCTTGGCCAGTACCAGGCCACCGGTGTGCTGGTGTGAGCTGGCCGGACATCTGACTCTGGGCTGGGCGTCTCCTGGTGCTGCCCTGGGCTCACAGGTGGCTCCAGCCTCGCCCCAGTGGGGGCTCTGGGGAAGGTGTGTTGCTCCTGAAGCTTGGACAGCATGACTCCTCATGCCTGCAGCTCTGGTTCTCGTGCAGCTAATCTGGCTTCTTCCTTCTCTCTCCTTTTTTCCCCTTTTAGGCCAAAGTGAAGGAGTTTGGAATTGATCCTCAAAATATGTTCGAGTTCTGGGATGTAAGTAAAGGCACCTGCCTGTGGTGGGTGAATTATGTCCTTTGCTAAGTCAAGCCATAGACGAGGGGCCCATGGAGTCAGGTCAATGTTTATTGAGCACCTGCTGTATGCCTGGGTATGGGACAGGCCAGGAGGTCCTCAGGGAGCAAGAGCAGCTTCGCTCAGTCAGGATATGGCCCCCCTCCCACCAAGGGGGACTTTCAGGGCCAGCGTGACACTCCCTTGGGTGCCTGCAGTAGCACCCACAGTGGGGTAACCGGAGCCACCCCATCCCCCTCGGGGAGCTGAGGTTGTGAGTTATTCTCAGTGATGACCTTTTTCTAAACCACAGCCGCAGTCTGTAAAGGCCAAGGGGCAGGGCAAGGCAGGAGTGTGACTGGGCAGGCTTGGAAAGGAGCTGCAGGGGCAGCTGGAGGTGGCAGAGAGGAAGTGCCAGGTCTGGGGCCAGGTGGGGCCCCGCTGGGCGGCTTGCAGAGCCAGCACCGCTGGGGGCGGAGCTGTGGGTCAGTCTAGCCACGGGCGGTCCCACAGGCTCCTCTCTGCTGGAGCACCGTGGGTGCCAAGCAGCAAGCCAGAGTCGTCCCTGCGGCTGGCCTGAGTGCAGCCGTGGTGTGGGAAGGGCTCTGGCCGCAGAATGCAGGCAGGCTTGGGATGCAGGGATGCAGTGCAGGGAGTGGTGTGGGTGCAGTGGGTGTGGCTCTAACACATGACCTTGGCAGGTGTACCTAAGAGAGCGTCCTCTAATCGAGGGATTTCCCTGGGGCCGATTCCAAGCCTTTATACCGCAAGCTCTCTGCTGAGTGGCAGTATCTGAAGATGTAACCTCCTTTGAAAGCTGTAAAGGCCTTGGAGTCTGGGAGAGAGTTAAGCCCTCGTACCCTAAGGCGTCTCTTGTGTGTAATGAGTTAACTTCTTTCCAGAATGGGACTAGTTATGTACCATCCTTGGAAGAATTGAGAAGAGTCACTCAGATCCTTGTCTGCGTCCCGTGGCTCAGATGAGGAGCCCTGGTCAAGAGAGACTGTGCAGCTGCTAACAAATGCATGCATGCCTGATACAGGAAGGGGGCACCATCCTCCTCCTCCCTGGGATCTTGAGCCTGAGCAGGTGGTGGTCAGGGCCGTGCGGGGGCTCCCGTGAGCCAAGGAGCCCGGCAGAGCGGGGCTGTGTCCCAGCCTGGGCTTTCACTGCCTGTAACCACCCAGCCTGAAGAGATGAAGTGTGGCTTAAACAGAGACCTGGGTCTTCTAGGTAAGGCCTAGGAACACAGGAACATGGAGCTGGGACTGGCTAGTGAGGCCCAAGTGCCTGGAGTGGGCACAGTGGAGGCCTCTGGGGCCAGGCCAGACGTACCTGGAGGGACCTGCTTGTATATTGCTGCATTGAGAAGGTGACATTTGAGGAGCCAGGGATAGGTGAAGTTTCTGGACCTAGGGTCTCTCAGGTGAGAGAGAATCATCAGAATAGATACAGGGATATTGTGCTGGCTCTGAGGTAAGATTGGAAGAGTTCAGTCTGGCGTAGGCATGTGTAAGTGGTGAGGCCGGCTCATCTGTGTCCAGAGGGCGCAGCCACGGCCCAGGGTCCATGGCGCATTCTTGTGTATCGGGCTTAGGCAGAGGTGAGGTGGTAAACTGGGGGGTCTGTCAGGGCTCAGCCAGAGTCAGCACACATTGGGGAACTCATTTTGGCTGATGATGTCTGAAGAGGAGCCAGGCCAGGTCCAGGTGATGTCTGAAGAGGAGCCAGGACAGGTGCAGGTGATGTCTGAAGAGGCAACCCCAGGATGGGTAAAGGTACAGGGGAGATTCTAGAAGAATTCAGATGTTTATTCTGTCGAGTGGCATCTGAGGAGCCAAAATTATGGACAGGAACTTAGACCTGTATCTGTGAGTTCAGGACGGTTGTATACGGTGGGATCTCTCTGGCTGGCTCTGAAGAGTGAGCCTCAGGTATTGGATGGCTGATCACTCAAGCGCGGCTATTAGAACTCAGATGAGACAAACATAGGAAAGTCCCCTGAGCCAGGTCAGCCTCTGGGTTCTCAGCATCCAGACCCAGTGAAACAGGCAGAGCTCAGGGTGCTGTTGAGGCCTCTGGGGTTCCATGACCAGCCCAGGACGTATCAGTGGTATTGGGGTCTGGCTGGGGTAGGGTTTGAGGTGCCCAGATGAGGAAGTGGGCGGAATGTACCTGGTTATCAAAGGTAAGGACTGGGGAGTCGGGGCAGGTGAAGACAGACAGGTGAACTGCTGAGGAGCTGTGTCACTAAGATGTGGTGTGAGAGGCTCACGGTGGACAAAAGTCTCCAGAAGTGTCAGAGGCACAAGTCACTCAGACCCCGTTTAACACCAGTTGACTCTCACCAGGTTTCCCTCAGGCCACGGCAAGCAGCCAGGAATCTGTCAGGTCTTCGGGAAGAGTCTGTTCAGGTTAGGTTTGTACAGCAGGGTCTGCTAGGGGTCATCTGTAAAGCCACATCTGTTTGAGGTCTCAGAAGCTAGAATCAGACTAGGTGTGTGTAACTCGGTGTTTTGGGGAGACCCGAGGAACTGAGATTAGACAACATCTGGGCAGAAGTGGGTTGGTTAGATAAGGACACTGGAGCCAAAGATAGAGACAGAGCTGAGTCTGACAAGTGGGCTTAGAAATCCACGGTTGGGTCCAGGTCAGAATTGTGTCGTCAGTTGTCCGAGCAGTTCTGGTGATCTCAGGGCAATGGCCCACGGGCCCCTGGGAAAAGATTGAAAAACTGGAGTCCGGCAAAGAGATGGCGCACTGCATCCATCCATCTGGAAGGTTCGGGAATCCTATGTCTCAGGTGTGCAGAGCAGGTATGTCAGGTAAGGTTGGAGGAGTTGAGGTGAGAGACAGGCTTGTACTCCTGGTTCCTGAACAGGTGAGGTCTGCGCTGTTGAGGTCAGTCCCTGGTTTGTATCCTGAATCTGAGGAACTGAGGTTCAGTGCAGGTAGACTGAGTTTTTCAGGTTAAGTCTCTAAGCCAGAAGCAAGCTGGAAGTAGGTTGGAAAGCCACGTTTGGGTTCATTAAATTCTGTCCCACAGTTGAGGTCAGGAACAAGTAGGTAGATCTGTCAAGTGAGGCCTGAGGAGCCAGTTAGGTTTATCTAGAAAGAACTGGGTTTTTTAGATGATCTCTGAGAATATAAAGTGAAGACAGGTGGATAGAGGGAGGTGTCTCAGGTGAGATCTCAGGAGCTGGATCTCCCAGGTAAGGTCAGGATAGGTAGGTAGAACTGCTTCTTGGCAGATGTCTTATGATGATGAGTTGTGCCCAGGTGCAGGTATGTGGAATTGAGTTTCTCAGGTAAGATCTATGGAGTCTGCATAGGGGACAGGTTTTATTCTTGCATCTCACAGGGTGAGTTAAGCTCAGGTGAGTAGAGTTTGTCAGGTAAGTCTGTGGAACAAGTTCAGGAAACTGGGTCTGTCCAGTGAAATCTCAAAAGTCACAGGTGAGTCCAGGAAAGAACCACATGTCTTAGATGACCTCTGGCGAGCTGAACTGGGGCAGAGCTAGCCTGCCAGGGGCAGCCTCAGGAGCCAGGAACAAGCACGGGCAGCCAGAGGTGGCTCATCATGTGCAGTTGAAAGACCCAAGGTCACGCACAGGTCGGTAGAGGCAAGGCCGTCCAGCTGCAGGCTCATGCACAGGTCGGTAGAGGCAAGGCCGTCCAGCTGTAGGCTCAGAACCAGCTGCAGGCTCATGCACAGGTCGGTAGAGGCAAGGCCGTCCAGCTGCAGGCTCAGGAACCAGGGTCAATCTCAGGTAGGTAGAGCTGACTGGTCACACGCCAAGAAGAACCAGAGTCAAGCCCAGGTGAGCAGAGCTGGTCCGCTAGGTACGGTGTGTGAGGTGCCAGAGTCATTAACAAGTAGACAGAATTGGTCTGCTGGGCATGGTCTGAGGATCCGGGTCATATACAGGTAGGCCAAGCTAGTCTGCCAGATATGGACTGAAGGTCAGGGGAATGTCCAGGTAGGCAGAACTGTTCTGTTGGGTATGGTCTGAGGCCTCAGAGTTGCGCACAGGTACTAGAGCTGGTCTGCTAGTACAAGGAGCCAGGGTCATGTAGAGGTGGGCAGAACTGGTTCATTGGGTATTATCTGAGGACGCAGGGTCAACTACAGGTAGGCAGAGCTGGTCCGTAATGTATGGTCTGAGGATCCAGAGTCATGTGCAGGTAGGCAGAGCTGGCTGGGTAGGTATAGTTTGAGGACCCAGGGTCATGTGCAGGTAGGCAGAGCTATCTGCTCCGTATGGTTTGGGGACTGAAGTCAAGCACAGGTAGGCAAAGCCTGTGCTAGGTACAGTGTAAGAAGCCAGGGTCATGGACAGGTAGGCAGAACTGTTCCATTGGGTATGGTCTCAGGACCTGGAATCGAGCCCAGGTAGGCAGAAGGTCTGAGGAGATAGAGTCGTGCACAGGTAAGCAGACCTGGTTTGCACAAGGAGCCAGGGTCAAGAACAGGTAGGTAGATGTGGTCTAGGTATGGTCTGAAGGTCCAGGGTCATGAGCAAGTAGGCAGGTAGGGCATGGTTAGGTATGGTCCAGTGATCCAGGGTCAAGCACAGGTAGGTAGAACTCGTCCTCTGAGTACAGTCCAAGGATTAAGAGTCAAGCACAGGTAAGAGTGAGCACAGGTACAGCACAAGGAGCCAGGGTCGAGAGCAGGTAGGTAGAGGGGCCCACACGGTGCCGCCTGGGGAACCAGGGACATACAGGTAGGCAGAGCCCGGTCTGTCTGGTATGGTCTCAGGATCCAGGGTCAAGCACAGGTAGGCAGAGCCCGGTCTGTCAGGTATGGTCTGAGAGTCCAGAATTGCGTACAGGTAAGCAGAGCTGGTCCGCCAAGTGCAGTCTAAGGATCCAGGGTCATGTACAGGTAGGCAGCACTGTCCGCTTGAGTCTGCGGACTCGAGCACAGGTAGGCAGAGTTGGCCCACACGGTGTATCATAAGGAGCCAGGGTCAAGTGCACAGGTAAGCAGAGCTGATCCACTCGGGACAGCGCAAGGACTCAGGGTCATGTACAGGTAGGCAGAGCTGGTCTGTCAGGTATGGTCTGTCCAGGGTGGTGTACAGGAAGGCAGAGGTGTCTGGTTAGACATGGTCTGAGGATCCTGGATCCAGGTAGGCAAAGCTGGTCTGCTAGGTACAGCATAAGAAGCTGGTGTCATGTACAGGTAGGCAGAACTGTTCTGCTGGGTATGGCCTGAGGACCCAGAATTAAGCACAGGTAGGCAGAGCAAATCCACTAGGTAAGATCTGAGGAGATAGAGCCACTCACAGGTAAGCTGAGCTGGTTCACACACGGAGCCAGGGTCACATACAGGTAGGTAGAGCTGGCCCTCTTGGCACAGCCTCAGAACCCAGGGTCATATACACGTGGGCAAAGCTGGTCTGTAAGATGTGGTCTGAGGAGCCAGGGTCATGGTCAGGTGGGTAGAACTGGTCTGCTAGGTATGGTCTGAGGATCCAGGGTTAAGCCCAGGTAAGCAGAGCTGGGCCACTTGGTAGCACAAGGAGCCAGGGTCATGGCCAGGTAGGTAGAACTGGTTCATAATGGATGGTCTGAGGAGCCAGGGTCAAGCCCAGGTAGGCAGAGCTGGTCTGTCAGGTATGATCTGAAGGTCCAGCTTGTATCCAGGTAGGCAGAACTGGTCCATTAGGTATAGCACATGAAACCAGGGTCATGTACATCCTGGTGCCCTAGATCTGGTCTGACAATCCAGGGTCATGTACAGGTAGGCAGAGCTGGCCCAGCAAGTGTGTTCTGAGGAGCCTGGGTCGGAGGCAGGTAGGCAGGCAAAGCTGGTTTGGTAGGTATGGCAAAAGGAGCCAGGGTCAAGTACAGGTAGGTAGAGGTGGCCCGCCAGGTGCGGACTCAGGGTTATGTACAGGTAGGCAGAGCTGGTTCATAAGATGTGGTCTGATGAGCCAGGGTCAAGTACAGGTAAGCCGAACTGGTCTGCCAAGTGCAATCTGAGGACCCAGGGTCAAGAACACGTAGGCAGAGCTCATCTGCCAGGTATAGACTGGATCCAAGGTAATGTCCATGTTGGCTGAGGTAGTCTACTAAGTATGGTCTGAGGAGACAGGGTCACATTCAGGTAGGCAGAATTGTTGTCGGTATGACCTGAGGACTCAGGGTTAAGCCCAGGTAAGCAGAACTGGTTCACTGGGCACAGCATGAGGAGCCAGGGTCATACACAGGTGGGTAAGTTGGTCTGTCAGGTACGGTCTGAAGGTCCAGGGTTATGTACAGGTAGGCAGAGCTGTCTGGTTATGAATGGTCCAAGGATTCAGGATCAAGCATAGGTAGGTGGAGCTAGTCCATCAGGTACTGCACATGAGGCCAGGGTCATATACGTGTAGGCAGAGCTGGTCCCCTAGGTATGGTCTGATGATCCAGGATTGTGTACATGTATGCAGAGCTGGTCCACTAGGTATGATCAGAGGATCCAGGGTCATGTACAGGTAGACAGAGCTGTTCGCCAGGTATGAACTGAGGTCCAGGGTCATGTACAAATA
This sequence comes from Cervus elaphus, assembly GCF_910594005.1. NCBI lineage: Eukaryota > Metazoa > Chordata > Mammalia > Artiodactyla > Cervidae > Cervus > Cervus elaphus. The sequence continues at coordinate 45,082,416 of NC_057818.1, forward strand.
GGCAGAGCTGGCCCAGCAAGTATGTTCTGAGGAGCCCAGGTCAGAGGCAGGAAGGCAAAGCTGGTCTGCCAAGTGTAGTCTTGAGAAGGCCTAAGGATCAGGGTCACATGGGCAGAGGTATGTAAACATGATCTTAGGTGGGTTTTTGCCCCCTGGGTTCAGGTACAAGTTGGCATCCCTGTACTTGTTAGTTGAAATGAGTGGGGCAAGATCTAGTCCAGAAATATATAATTGGTGTGACTAGTAAGGCCTGAGAAGGTGACTCAGACACAGGTGGGACCCTCAGTGGTAAGACCAGGCTTGAACACAGATAGGTAGATGTGACTCTTTAAGGTATTGGATTCAGGCAGAGGTATATACCCCTGGTCTTTTGGTGATGGCTGAAGGACCGGGGTTAAGCCTGGATTGGTAGAGTGACTTCTGGTCACGCATTGGGGTCTTCTGCAGGTAGGTGGAACTCTGGGGTCATAGGTGACCTGAGGGCTCTTAGTTGGACATGAGTAGGTGGAGGTGACTCTCTCAAGCAAGGACTTTGGGGTCAGACATATGTATGCTTGGGTCTTGCAGGTGAAATCCTTGGAGCATGATTCTGACCCAGGTCATAGAGGTTAGGCCTGGGGTTAATCACAAGTAGGTAGAACCACAGCTCTTAGGTGGGGCCTGCTGAGCACAGATATGCAGAGATTTTTACTTCTAATGAGGTCTGAGACTCCCTGCTGAGGTTTTGATGCCCAGGTTAAGCAGGGACTGATACAGCATCAGATCTCTTGGCAAGATCCTTTGGGAAGGTGTGAGGAGTCTGGAGTTGGGCTCAGGGAGGTGGCCTGGGTCTGCTGGTTGAGATGTAAGGGGTCAAGGTTAGGCACAGCCAGGTATGTGAAGCCTCGTTCATGAGCTGAGCTGTCTGGAGCCTGTCTCTGACAGGTATATAACCCTGTGGCATGAGGTACTGGAGTCAGACATAGGTAGGCAGAATTAATGTCACAGGTGAAGCCATTGTATCATTGCCCAGGGTTTCTATGTGGACCTGCCTTTTTCAGTGAGTCCGTCACATGGGCAGAGGTATATAAACATGATCTTAGGTGGGTTTTTGCCCCCAGGGTTCAGGTACAAGTTGGAATCCCTGGACCTGTTAAATGAAATGAATGGGGCAAGATCTAGCCAAGAAATACATAATTGGTGTGATTGGTAAGGCCTGAGAAGGTGGTTCAGACACAGGTGGGACCCTCAATGGTAGGGTCGATCAGAACACTTAAGTGGGTAGCGTGGACTGTCACTGAGGGAAAGCCAGAGTGATCGTAGGTGTGTATACCTAGGTCTGCCTGGGGAGGTCTGTGGAGCCCTTGGGTTCAGGTAGGAGAGGTAGAATACGCTGAGCCATGTCAGCCACCTGTCCCCAGCACCCTGGTCTGGTGTGATGGGCAGTGTTGCGGAGGCCAGGGGATCTGTAACCAGTCTGGGGTGTAGTCTGTCACATTGGGGTCTGGTTGGCAGGGTCTGAACTAACCATGTGTGGAAAGAGATTGCATTATACCTGGTTGGAGAAGGTGAGGTCTGAGGCTAGTGAGGCTCAGAACTTAGAACTGACTCAGGTGCTACATCTTTAAGGTGTGTTCTGAACTCACTGCAGGAAAAGGTGAGGTATAGCGATCTGTGTCTGCAGCTTGAGGTTTCAGAGGCTCAAATCAGATACTGGCTTTGCTGGGCTCTTCCCCAAACAAAAGTCAAGTCTGAGACCCTGCCCCCAGCCAAGGTCAGCAGTGTGGAATCTGTCAGTCTGCGCCCTGGCCGTCTACTCAGTCCTGGGTTTGAGTCTGTTGGGTGAGATCTGAGAGCCTCTGTCAGGCATAGTGTGGTCTGTGGGACTGTGACTGTCAGGTCAGGTTCCCTCAAACCCCAGACCCTTTCTAAGTAAAGAACACCTTCAAATTCATCTTTATTACCCAAGCCAGAAACGTCTGATCCTCTCTTGATCCTCTCATCCTTCCAATTCCTCCTGTTTAACTGAACATCCTGAGTCAGTGTGTGCATCCCCGCCACCCCCATCCAGGGTGACATCATTCTTTGGACGACCTCTGGGGCTCCTGTGTGGTTTCCTGCTTCCATTCCCACCTCACCCACAGACTTCTTGGTTCTCCAGCCTTGCCTCTCAATTTCTGCCCACCAGTTTAACACTCCTTCCTTCATCTTCAAACTTGTGCTGTTTTCCTGCCCAGCCTTTCTCAGTGGGCTTTCAGGAGAGAATTAAATCCTAATGCCCCAAGGCAGCCATTGGATATAATGAAGTAGCATCTCTCTTTTGCATCTGGAAGGATGCTAGCCTTCGACCAACCTTGGGAGTATGGAGAAACTAAGTCATTCAGAGCATTTTCTGTGGGGCTTAATTCTCTCACTGTTGAGAAGGGCTGTTCTTGCTACACAAGCCCTGCATATGCTCTTGTGGCTCCTGGAATCCTCCTCCCTCTCTGCTTCCCTGAGTAATACTTGCCCATTCTTCACATCCAGGCTGAAGCACCTTCAGAGTCCTTTTATTATTGGTTTCAGTATTGTATTCCTGTCTTCTAAGCACTTTATCTCATTTTCACATTTATTGGCATGATTGTTTCATTTATATCTTTCACCCCCATGGATTGTTGGCATTGCCTATGCTAGGAACTTGGTGGGTACTCCATAAATAGTTGTTAGGAGGATGTGATTGGAGCGCTGAGGATTCCGATGGTACAAAGTGGAATCTGCAGTGTGCCGTGGGAGGGCACAGTGTGAATGGTAGGTCTTGGTGTGTCTTGGGCTGAGGCTGAAGATCAGTCAAGTCCAGGTATGAGCTGCTGGGCCTGTCAGTGTCCCAGGAAGCAGGGCTGGCACAGGTAGGAGGACCTGTGTCTGTCAGTACAGAGGAGTCGGGGATGGGCTCAGGTACAAGGCGCTGGGTCTCTCGTTGTCAGAAGAGGCAAGGCCAGACCCAGGTATGAGGCACTGGGTCTGAGGAGCAGTGGCCACAGTCAGGTAGGTCGTTGGTTGCTCAGGGTAGCATGGGCACAGGTAGAAGGTGCTGGGTCTGTTGGTGTTGACAGAGGCTGGACACAGGTATGAGTCACTGGCTCTGTTGATGTCCTAGGAGGCATGACCAGACACAGGTATGGGATTCTGATTTGTCAGTGTCCAAGGAGGTGGGCTAGGCACTGGATCTGTTGGTGTCTGAGGAGGGCTGGACCTGGCTCAGCTATGAGGCCCTGGGTCTGTCAGTGGTGAGGCCGGACCTGTGCAGGTACGGAGGCCTGGATCTGTTTGTCTGGTGAGGCCAGACCTGTGCAGGTATGAGGCCCGGGTCTGTTGGTGTCTGGGGAGGCCAGACCTGATGCAGGTATGAGGTCTGGGTCTGTTGGTATCTGAGGAGGCTAGACCTGTGCAGGTGTGAGGCCCGGGTCTGTTGGTGTCTGGGGAGGCCGGCCGGACCTGGTGCAGGAATGAAGCCCAGATCTGTCAGTGTCTGAGGAGGCCAAACCTTGCTCAGGTATGAGGCCCGGGTCTGTCGGTGTCTGGGGAGGCCGGACCTGTGCAGGTATGAGGGCCCCCAGCTCTGTTGGTGTCTGGGGAGGCTGGCCGGACCTGGTGCAGGTATGAAGCCCAGATCTGTCAGTGTCTGAGGAGGCTAAACCTTGCTCAGGTATGAGGCCCGGGTCTGTCGGTGTCTGGGGAGGCCGGACCTGTGCAGGTATGAGGCCCGGGTCTGTCGGTGTCTGGGGAGGCCGGACCTGTGCAGGTATGAGGTCTGGGTCTGTCGGTGTCTGGGGAGGCCGGACCTGTGCAGGTATGAGGCCCGGGTCTGTCGGTGTCTGGGGAGGCCGGGCCTGTGCAGGTATGAGGCCGGGGTCTGTCGGTGTCTGGGGAGGCCAAACCTTGCTCAGGTATGAGGCTCGGGTCTGTCAGTGTTTGAGGAGGCTGGAGCTGGTTCAGGTATGAGGCCCAGGTCTGTCGGTGTCTGGTGAGGCCAGACCTGTGCAGGTATGAGGCCCGGGTCTGTTGGTGTCTGGTAAGGCCGGACCTGTGCAGGTATGAGGGCCCCCAGCTCTGTCGGTGTCTGGGGAGGCTGGCCGGACCTGGTGCAGGTATGAAGCCCAGATCTGTCGGTGTCTGGTGAGGCCGGACCTGTGCAGGTATGAGGCCCGGGTCTGTTGGTGTCTGGGAAGGCCGGACCAGTGCAGGTATGAGGCCCGGGTCTGTCAGTGTCTGGTGAGTCTGGACCTGTGCAGGTAGGAGGCTCGGGTCTGTCGGTGTCTGGGGAGGCCGGACCAGCCACAGTAAGGTCTTCGGTCGAGTCTGTGGCTCTGGTCAGTCCATGTGCAGTTAGTGCTGTTGGTCAGCCCAACAGCTGCCAGCGCCTGGCTTGCTGTTGCTTCTCAGAGGTGGGTTGGGCCAGGACCTCTGCAGAGGTGGGCTGCACCTGTACAAGAGCATGGCTCCCGGGGACAAGTTTCTTGGCAGGAGGGAGGGGGGGCGGGGTGTGCCAACCCTTCCTCAGCGCCTTTTCCTGTCTCTTCTAGTGGGTAGGAGGCCGCTACTCGCTGTGGTCAGCCATCGGACTCTCCATTGCCCTGCACGTGGGTGAGTGTGTGTGTTCTGTGTCTCTGTCCCGGGAGACGCTGCTGCAGTCTGAGGTAGGGGTGGGGGCTCATGTCCCCAGATGCCCTTCTGTTCCCACAGGCTGCTGGCCTCTCTGCCCTTGATGGGAGCCTTTCTCCCAGGTCAGATGGGAAAGGCCGAGTGACGCTTGGGATTGGCAGGTTGGCCTTTCTCCCTGCCCCTGTGGTCCGGCTCATTCCCCATGCCAGGTGGAGTTACAACTGCCTTTGAGCTCAGGACTGACTCTGATTAGAGAGGCTTTCCACAGGCCCTCGTCCTCCCACTTGTTGCTTCTGGCTTCCCCTCCAGCCTTCCCCTGGTTCTAGAAGCAGCTGTGTCCATGGCCTGGAGGCACAGGGCACGATCATTTCTGTTGACGCTGCTTTTGTGTCGCAGGGTTTGACAACTTCGAGCAGCTGCTGTCGGGGGCTCACTGGATGGTAAGTGCTGAGGCCCGAGTTCCGCGGCAGGCGCCGGCCAGCGGCGCGTAGGTTGGTGCGGCTCCCTCCCCCTCGGCAGCTGCTCAGCCCCCTCCACCCTGCTCTCCTTGCAGGACCAGCACTTCCGCACGACGCCCCTGGAGAAGAACGCCCCCGTGCTGCTGGCTCTGCTGGGCATATGGTACATCAACTGCTTTGGGTGTGAGACGCACGCCATGCTGCCCTATGACCAGTACCTGCACCGCTTTGCTGCCTACTTCCAGCAGGTACCCGCTGCCGGGCAAGGCCGTGGGTCAGGGCCCCTGAGCCCAGGTTACCTCTCCTCCTAGGGCCTTTCCCTCGCTAGCCTCGGGCATGTCCAAGGCCCACCTGTGCTCCCCCTCTCCTGGTGAATCTCTAACCAGGATCCATGTCAGTCAGGTTGGGCTACCACGGGAGGGGCGTGACTGGCTGCCATGGCGTCGTGGCCAGTCAGGCTCTGGCCTGGCTCAGGGCATGTGCCTCAACCGGGTCATTTCTTTCTTGGACATCACCTGTTAAGACTGGGGCCACGGCCTGCGACCCCCATAGTTTGCACTGCCTTTGCCTCCCTCCAGAAAAGCAAGGTTACACCCAGGCTGTGGTGCCTCTTTGGGCTTCTCACAGCCCTCTGCCCCTGGAATCTCCATAGCCCCCTTGAAGCAGTGGATTCTGTGACTGGAGGAGGGGCTGAGGCCAGCCCCAAGACCAGAGTCTGGTTGAGGTGATGACTGTCAAATGCAGTACAGCCTGGACCCCAGCCTGCCTTAAGAAATCACTTAAATATTTTGTGACCAGTGTCTGCTCTTAGGAAGGTCCTCCCTGTACTGCCATACCTGCCTTCCCCTAGTGATGGGTCCTCCCTGGACCTCCATTCCTACCTTCTCCTGGTCATGGGTCAAAGGCAAAAAGCTTGTGACCTCTCCCCTCCCAGGTGAGGACACAACAGGATCTCACGGGGCAGGGCAGGCATGTCTGGTGCGTCCCAGGCAGGTTTTGGGGATGGTGCGTGAAGAGCAAGACTTGCAGATCGAGGGCTGGGTTTCTGGCCCTGTTCCAGGGTGACATGGAGTCCAATGGGAAGTACATCACCAAGTCCGGCGCCCGTGTGAACTACCAGACAGGCCCCATTGTGTGGGGGGAGCCAGGGACCAATGGCCAGCACGCCTTCTACCAGCTCATCCACCAAGGTAGGGCCCACCTGGCCAGGGCAGGAGTGCTACTAGGGATGGGGAGGGCCTGCCGGCAGAGCCCCCTCCATCAGATGAGGGTTCCCTTGTAGACCGTGTGGGTGGCTCCCATGGTGGGGGTAGGTACCTGAGTGACTGCCGTGCCCTTCACAGGTACCAAGATGATACCCTGCGACTTCCTTATCCCGGTCCAGAGCCAGCACCCCATAAGGAATGGTTTGCATCACAAGGTAAAAACACTCTTCCTGACCCTCTTCAGCTGTCTTAGATTCACATCACACCCAGACCTCTTAAGACTGATGAATTAGTCAGCACTGACTAGTTTTCTGTTCCTGTCACCACAAGCTTAGTGGCTTAAAAACAACACTCATTTATTGTCTTGGGTTTCTTTGGGCCGCAGTCCATCATGCTTGCTGGGTCTCTGCTGAGGGTCTCAGGCTGAAGTCAGGGTATCCGCAGGGTTGTGTTCCTTTTTGGAGGTTCTGGGGGGCAGCCTTTTCCTCATTCATTCAGATTGTTGGTAGAATCTATTTCCCTATCAGTTCATTTGCTCAGTTGTGTCCTATTCTTTGTGACTCCATGGACTATAGCACGCTAGGCTTCCCTGTCCATCACCAACTCCCAGAGCTTGCTCAAACTCATCAAGTCAGTGATGCCATCCAACCATCTCATCCTCTGTCATCTCCTTCTCCTGCATTCAGTTTTTCCCAGCATCAGGGTCTTTTCCAAGAAGTCAGTTCTTTGCATCAGGTCACCAAAGTATAGGAGTTTCAGCTTCAGCATCAGTCCTTCCAATGAATATTCAGGACTTATTTCCTTTAAGATTGACTGGTTTGATCTCCTTGCAGTCCAAGGGACTCTCAAGAGTTTTCTCTAACACCACAGTTCAAAATCATCAGTTCTTCAGTGCTCAGCTTTCTTTATGGTCCAACTCTCACATCCATACATGACTACTGGAAAAACCATAGCTTTGACTAGATGGGCCTTTGTCAACAAAGGTCTATGCTTTTTAATATGCTCTCTAGGTTGGTCATAGCTTTTCTTCCAAGGAGCGAGCATCTTTTAATTTCATGGCTACAGTCACCATCTGCAGTGATTTTGGAGCCCCCAAAAATAAAATCTCTCACTGTTTCCTTGGTTTCCCCATCTGTTTGCCATGAAGTGGTGGGACCAGACGCCATGATCTTTGTTTTTGGAATGTTGAGTTTTACCATTTCCCTCTGTTGTAGGACCAAGGTCCAGTTTCTTTGCTGATAGCTGGGAGCTGTGCTCAACTTCTAGAAACCCTTTTGGCTCTTGGTCTCAGAACCTGCAGGGGTGGGCTAAGTCCATCTGATGCTTCAATTTTGTCCTGCCTCTTCTTCAGTTGCATGTCTCTATTTTAAAAAAATTAAAGGGCCATGTGATTACATTGGGTCCACCCAGATAATCTCCTTATCTTAAGGTCTGTAACCTTAGCTCCAAATCCCTCTACCAAATCCCTTTTGCCATGCTGTGCACACAGGCATTAACAGCAGGGGGCAAAGATCAGGGATTCAAGATCTTGTCTGCCACAGCAGCAAGGGGAAAACCACCCCACTCCGGAGGTGACAAGAATCCTTGAAGGGGACTGCTCCTGCCTTATCTCCGGTGTGCAGAGTAGTACAGGTTACTGTGGGCACAAGCTTTGGACTCAGTGTCCTGGGTTTGAATTCTGATTCTTCCCGTCTGTTCCTCTGTCTTGGATTCAGTGCTGTTGACTTGAAGAAACTGAGGCTCAGCTAGAAAAGAGAGATGATGCCTCTGCCCCTCACAGTCTTAAAAGATAAACATTGGAAAAGTTTTTAAATGGCCGCTCAGCAAGTAGTACATAGTCCTTGAAGGGTACTTATTGTTGTTACCTAGTTTCTGGTGTCCTTGGATGTGCTCTGTTGTCCCCACTTGTTCCAAATAAGCTCTAGAGTTGGAGGCAATCAGGCTGACCCCAACTGTTGAGACTCACCCCAATTGGGCAGTGCCAGGCAGTCTCATCTGTCTGCCTGAAGCTCATACAGTGCTTCACAATGGTACTTGATGTCTCTCTCATCAGATCCTCCTGGCCAACTTCTTGGCCCAGACTGAGGCCCTGATGAGGGGGAAGTCGACAGAGGAGGCCCGGAAGGAGCTACAGGCTGCTGGAAGGAGTCCAGAGGACTTTGAGAAGCTGTTGCCCCACAAGGTCAGTGCTTCTCTTGGACTGGGCTTTGGGGTGGCATCCTGGAGCCGGAAGGATGAAGTTGTTTGGCCGTGGACGGGGGCTCGGGGAGCACTGTGCTGTCCTGCACAGTAGGGGGGGCTGTCCTCACGGACCTGCCCACCCCAGCCTTGGGCAGGGGGTGCTTCCCTTCTGAAGAGCTGGGGACCACGACTAACTGGCGGACATTCCTGGGTGTTTTCTGAAGGTCTTTGAAGGAAATCGCCCGACCAATTCTATAGTGTTCACCAAACTCACGCCATTCATTCTTGGAGCCTTGATTGGTGAGTAAGCGGGGAAGGTCTCAGCTTGGGGTAGGTCTGAGTGGGCTAGGGGAACCCTAACGTGCTTCCCTCCACATGTACCCCCTCCACAGCCATGTATGAGCACAAGATCTTCATTCAGGGCGTTATCTGGGACATCAACAGCTTTGACCAGTGGGGGTGAGTTGCTGGCTCGAGGGGAGGGTAGGGAATGCCTACCCGAGGTGAGTTGGCTTGTGGATTTCACTAGTAATGCTGGAAGCCTCCTCATACCCTTATTTCTCCTCTCCCTGGCAGAGTGGAGCTGGGAAAGCAGCTGGCTAAGAAAATTGAACCTGAGCTTGACGGCAGCAGCCCAGTGACTTCTCACGATTCTTCCACCAATGGGCTGATCAACTTCATCAAGCAGGAGCGCGAGGCCAGAAGCTAATAAACTCGTGCCCAGCAGTAGCCCCTGTTGTGACTGGTCCTTCTTGTCTGCCTGCCCAGAGTCTGCACTGCATGGTCCTGCCCAGAGCACCCTCTGGTTTTGGGCTTGGACCACGAGCCCTTTGGGGGAAGCTAGTCTGGAGTTGCCACCCCTGCCCTCTCAGTGTCCACACCCTCTCTGTTCTACAATTGGCTGAAGTGTTTCAGTGCAACTGATTTTTCTGATCTATGTTTATTGTTTGTGTACCAGGAAGAAAAATAAATATGTCACAAAGGAGGTCATGGGCTTAGCCTCTTTGTTGTGAGATGGGCTTTCTGCAGAAGTCAAGGTGCCCAGTAGGAAGAGTGGTTGCCTTGACTGAGGCTTGACTGTAATTGGTGAGCAGATCCACACTGGAAGATGGCCCCTTGAGGAGAGAGTGGGTGGAGCAGGGCACTGTCCATGTCTCAAGGGCAGCTTGGCCTCTGCAGCCGGATCTCTTCTCCGTCTTCTTACACTGCTCACCTTTGTGGCTTTGGAGGGACTGTATCCTTCTGTTTGATGAACGGTTTTTAAAACCACAGTGAGATTTTGTCTCTTTGGGTGGATTCCTGGCCCAGAGCAAGAGTGACTGCTAACTCCTGCCCAGGTGCCCAGGTAATTCTTTCCTTTTATAAGGTAGACATTGAAAAAAAAGGAATTTTGAACAAACTGCTTTTTTATTTTCTATTTAAGGTACTTCTATTCAATATATTAATACTTCTGGCCAACTTAGCTGAAAAGGAATTTCATTTAAAGAATTGATGGGTGCTCGCTTCGGCAGCACATATACTAAAATTGGAACGATACAGAGAAGATTAGCATGGCCCTTGCGCAAGGATGACACGCAAATTCGTGAAGCGTTCCATATTAAAAAAAAAAAATAAAGAATTGATGGGACTCTCCATGTCGTCCAGTGGTTAAAAATCTGCCTGCCAATGCAGGGGACATGGGTTCAATCCCTGGTCCAGGAAGATTCCACATGCCACGGGGCAACTAAGCCCATATACCACATGGGCATGAGCTAAACTCTAGAGCCCAGGAGCCACAACTACTGAGCCTGAGCCCCACAACAGCAGAAACTGCAATAAGAAGCCCGTGCATCACTAAAGAGTAGCCTCAGCTCACTGCAACTAGAGAAAGACCTGGAGTGGCCATGAAGATCCAGCAGAGCCAAAAATGAAGTGAAGTGCAAGTTGCTCAGTCATGTCCGACTCTCTGCAACCCATGGACTATACAGTCCATGGAATTCTCCAAGCCAGAATACTGGAGTGGGTAACCTTTCCCTTCTCCGGGGCATCTTTCCAACCCAGAGATTGAACCCAGGTGCCTGCATTGCAGGCAGATTCTTCACCAGCTAAGCCACAAGGGATATAAATAAATAAGCCAAAAATAAGTAAGTAAATAAATAAGCCAAAAATTAAATAAGATTTAAAAAAACAATGATGAACAGAACCAATGGGCATGCTAGAGGCTGAGCTTTCCAGACCTACACCCTAGACCATGACAGAATGGTCTGAACCAGGAAAACTACTGCCCCTCATAAGGCCCTGCTGCCCTCGACCCTGTTATCAGGGTGGCCTTCACCGCATCTTCTGGGCTGCCTGCATTTGAGTTGTCCTCTGGCTTGCTCATGTTCCTTCCTCAAAACAGGAAAAAGTCAGGACTTTTATTTTTTTGTTCTTATAAAGAGAAGAGAAACTGTACCCATGAAAGGAAGGAATACCCTGATTGTAGAGAATGACCATATAGGTGCAAATATCCACCTAAAATAACAGAAATTGTCAGCACTTCTCATCCTCCTGTTGGTGAAGTGAGATTCTTTTTTCATTCCCAAAGTGAATGTCCACTTCTCTCCCCACTTTTGCAGAACTGATAGAGGCTCTTCAACACTCAGGCTCTGTTGAAACCCCTGCTGACCCACCTTAATACAGCTGATGAAAAGTGAGCTATATTCCCAGCAGAGGCACTTCCTCTTTACAAAAGAGCAAGCACACACAAAAAACTTAGAGGAAAGTTCTGGCGGCAGACTGTCTCAGGCTGACTTGGTTTCACACAAAGGATCTTGTAGCAGTGAGACCCCTGAGTTCTGGGCCAGCTGCCAAGTCTCACGTCAGGAGGAAGAGGACCTGGAAAACAATTGGCCACATGTCCCTTGGCCCTACCTTGTTCTGCTCATCACTGCCACTGTCATCACTTACAGCTTCCACTTACTGTGTAGCTGCCAGTTGTTGCGAGTCTTGAATAGTATATGAGTTCTCCAGAGGAGCAGAACCAATAGGATATATGTCTGTGTATCTCTACAGAGGTGAATGAGATTTCCTATGGGAGGAGGCTTACACGATTACGGAGGCTGAGAAATCCCTCAATATGCTGTCTACAAGCTGAGACTCAGGAAAGCCAGGGGCATAATTCAGTTTGACCCTGAAGGCATGAAAACTAAGAGGCCACTGATGTTAAGGTCCAGAGTCTGAAGGCTTGAGAGCCAGGAGCTCTGATGTGCAAGGGCAGAAGAAGACAGTTGGTCCTGGCTCAAAGAGAGAAAATTCATCTTTTCTCCATCTTTTTGTTCTCTTTGAGCTCTCAGTAGATTGGAGAATGCCCACTCACATTATAGAGGGCAGATCTTTATTCAGTCTACCAATTCAAGTGCTATTCTCTTCTGAAGCACCCTCATAAACAATCAGAGAAAATATGTTTTTACTAGCTATCTGGTCATTCTTTAGCCCAGTTAAGTTGACATGTAAAATTAACCATCACAAACAGCTCTTTGGGTGAGACTGAAGCAGTGTTCAACATCTTCATTCTGTATTTCCTCAAATATCAAATGTATCACCATCTGATGATTTCTGTGAGTTTGTCAGGAGGTCCAAACTCTACAAAATCAAGAATTAAGTTAGACACTTCCAAGTCTCACACATGCAAGCACTCGTCCCAAGGACTTCACAATAATGCCAGTGTCAAAATTGCTTTTAAATTGCTTCTGGAATTCTGGAATGCAGTAGTAATTCACATATCGAAAATTCCTCTTAAGTAATAAGCCTTCATGCTGTGATCACACGTTGATGGAGAGGCTGTGATAGGTAGTGTTATGATATAATCAGATGACATTGGAGAGAGCACAGTAACTGGCAATCATCAATTTGATTACAAAAAGTTTACCTTTTCCAGAATGTGGCCTTTTGCTGGAGGAGATCTTGCTATGTTAGCAAGAATAAGGGCTTAAAAAAAATTTTTTTTTGGGGGGGCAGTCTATTTTGGGAATCTTAGTTCTCTGACCAGGGATTGAACCTGTGCCTCCTGCAGTGGAAGCATGGAGTCTTAACCACTGGACCACCAGAGAAATCCCCAAGAAGAATTTTGAAGTTTGTTTCTTATTGCAGTAATTTAGAAATGTATCCTGGGAAACATTTAGCTAAAATAACAAGTATCTACCAAGTCATCCAGCCATTTTGGCTAGACATGACGAGAACAGCAAGATTGGACTTCACAGCATCTGTAAAGCCATCAGATTGGCAGTAATAAACTAGGAGTAAACAGGTTTCACCTCCAAGTCTTCGCTGGGGCCGGAGTCAAACATAAGGAGGCACCTGTGTCTATTTTTATTTTTTTACATACCATGGTACAAAGCCTGAAAAAGTACTTCTGCAACATGCTTTTGTTAAGTCCAATTTATTGAGGTGTAATTTACATATAGTAAAAGTTCATCTTCCTTTGGTGTACAGTTCTGACAATTCTGTCCAGTCATGTAGCCAGCACAAGTGAGATCTATAGCATTTTCATCACCCCAAGTTCTGGCACCCTTTTGTGGTCAATCTCTGCCCCCTAAACCCAAACTGGCAAGCATCGATTTGACTACAAAGCCTACCTTTTCTAGAATGTGGCCTTTTGTACCTAGCTTCTTTCACTTAGCACTATGTTTTTTAAATTCCCCTGCGTGTGCCACAGGTGTTTTAAAATTTTTATTACGGAAAAGCTCGAACATATAAAAGTCAAATAGCACAACAGACCACCCTGTGCCTCACGCCAAACTCGAACAATTATCAACCCAGGGCCCATTTTATTTCATCTACGACCCCTGCCATCACCTACCAAACTCCAGATATATCATTTCGTCTACAGTAAAGGCATTTCAATGTGTCTCAAAAATGTGGGCTTCCCTCGCGGCTCAGATGATAAAGAAACTGCCTGCAATGCAGGAGACCGGGTTTCGATCCCTGGGTCAGGAAGATGCCCTGGAGAAGGAAATGGTAACCCACTGCAATATTCTTGCCTGGAAAATTCCATGGACAGAGGAGCCTGGTGGGCTACAGTTCATGGGTCGCAAAGAGACACAACTGAACGACTAATACTTTATACATTTTTTCTCTAAAAATTTAGGACTCTCTCTTTTCTCCCCCGTCCCCCTTTTTTCGGAGGTGGCGTGGGGTGGGGGGTTGTTTAGGAGAGTGCTATTTCCCCCCCCCCAAATTTTTTTTGGGGGCCGCCCCTTGCGCAAGTGGAATCTACCAGGGATCGAACCCCGCCCACTACATTTGAAGCTCGGGACCACCAGACCGCCAGGGAAGTCCCCCTGATTTTAGATAAAACTTCTCGGGAAGATACCTCACAGTAGATGGTACCTACTTCGTTCCGCGGCGCATTATCAGGGGAAAAAAAAACATCTGGGATCCACGATATTGAACTTAGAACTCCAAATTACATCTCCCAAAAGGTCTAGGAGGGGCGGGGCTGTCCCACAGGCGTCAGCGGTGCGCATGCGCACAGGCGCGCACCTTCTCGGCTGCCGTAGCCCGCCTCTTCACGTGTTCTCCCGGTCGTCATGGCGGCCGTTCGGAAGCCAGTGCTGCTCGGGCTTCGAGATGCTGCAGTGCCCGGCCGTCCCGCTGGGCCGAGCGCCTGGACCGCAAGCAAGCTGGGCGGCGTTCCGGTGAGGTGGGGCGCGGGCGCCGGGGTCGGCTGGAGCTGGTGTTGGGCTACGGGGTGAGGGAGTGGGCGAGGTCCCTGGACAAAGTCAGGGTCTGAGCGCTTTCCTTGTCTTCAGGACGCCCTGCCCGCCGTGGCAGCTCCGAGGCCGGTGTGTGAACTGTGCCGGCAGCCGCTTGCCCTCGTCGTGCAGGTGTACTGCCCGCTGGAAGGCTCTCCTTTTCATCGGCTCCTGCACGTGTTCGCTTGCCCTCAGCCTGAGTGCGGTAGCGGCGGGGCGCGCAGGTAGGCGGGGAAATAGCTGAGCTGCCGACGGGATTTATGCCGAGTGGGCGGGAGCGGCGGCTGCTCCAGGTCTCCGGGAGGGGACTGGCCAGCCCTCTGGTAGTTGGCGATGGAGTCCTCACCGCAGTTTTTCTTTACTATGAAGTTGGAAGGTGTTCCGCTCCCAGTGCCTGCAGATGAGAGAGAGAGAGACTCAGGACGCTCAGGTAACGCGGTTGTGACTATCATATTGTTGTTGTTTAGTCGCTAAATCGTGTCTCTTTGCGACCCCATGGACTGCCTGCAAAGATAGGACTGCAGAATAAAATCCAGCTTTTCTTTGCCAGTAAATGTTGCTTTATATGTTCACTGAGTTCTTAATGTGTGCGAAGCATTGTACTAGCAATACTGGGAATAAAAAGGTGGCGTTTGCCTGTATTTCTTGGGGTTCAATTGTAGATGATAGAAAAGCGTTTTGACTTTTTATAGCTGAGACTGATTTAAAGTTAAGTTTTTCCTTATTTTAGTAGATAGGCTGGAGGAAATGACTCCAGGAGTGACCTGCAGAACTACAGCTCAGAACTGGCCTGTCAGGGAGCTGCCATGCCACTTCTCATGCAGGCGGGAAGCCCAGATGTATTCTGGTGAACGAAAGTTGCCCTTGTCAGAACTGTTGACTCCAGAGCCTTGCTCTGTCTCCATCTACACACAGACTGCCTTTCGGTCACTCTTTTCACTTCACTCTGTCAAGTCTGTCTCTCTCTGTCTCTAGTGTTCCTTATGAACAGACCCCCTGACCATATCTAGAACCCTAACTTCTTAGGAGTCTGGGAAATGTAGTTCTTTCTTACCAGCTTTTGCAGTTCATGAAGCACAACTGAAAGAGGTGTTGAAGAAACCACCATAGTATATCTGCCACAGTGCCCCTGAAAAGGAAGCACAACATATGTCACTTCCAACATGCTTTTGAGTAAACCATGAGGTGCCGGAGTGAGAGGGGAGGTGTTAAGTAAGGTTCCTTCAGGAAGGTGAAGGATTAGGTGGCTCAGGAAGCCAAGGAAACAGTGTGCTTGAATACCTCATTCACTGGGTATTTTCCCAGAAACAGGAAAATGGCCTCACAGCTGAGGATTGGTGTGAAGGTGCAGATGACTGGGGAAGTGACAGTGAGGAAGCGTCTCCACCACAGCCTGTCGCGGATTTTGGAAATGATTCAAGCAATGCCAAGGACAGAGACTGGACCTCCCAGCTCCAGGACCTCCGCCTGCAGGATACTGTCCCAGGTGTTGCTCCTCCTGCGCCTCCCGGGGAAGGGCAGGCCTTGCCTCCTGCGGTGCCGCAGTTCCTGCCCTATTACATCTGTGTCGTAGATGAGGACGACTACACGGGCTTTGTCAGTCTGGACCATGCTCAGAGCCTTCTGAGGGAGTATCAGCAGAGAGAAGGAGTTGATATGGAACAGCTGCTTTCCCATAGGTGAGCGTGTGTGCTGTTGAGTTTGAGAGGTGGTTTAATCAGGAGGCTGCCAGAGTGGGTACTCTTTGGTTTTCTCCTCAAAACTGGGGATACTTTTTCAGGCAGAACTTTTTCATGTCCGACACACCTACAGGTGTGTAGGACCTGTCTGCTTCACTCCTCTTGGGCTAGAAAGGGAGACAGAGACGAGGAAATCTTATGAGCCACCCTTGAGTTAGCTTGAAAACACTTGGTTTTATTTATAAGGATTCTCACGAAAATGACCAGAATGGTTTCATTTGTAAGCATTTTCAAGATAGTGTTGGAGTGCACGAAGACGTGTTGGTGTTTGAAAATACTCCATAATGGAGAAAGACATGGCAAGAGCCAGTGGGTATATGACTTTTTATTTTGTTTATTTATTTGTTTTATTTTTGGCTACCCTGAGTCTTCGTGGCTGTACACAGGCTTTCTCTAGTTGCAACGAGTGGGGGCTACTCTACTTGCAATGTGCGGGCTTCTCATTGCAGCGGCTTCTCTTATTGCAGAGCAGGGACTCGAGAGCCTGGGCTCCGTAGTTGTGGTGCATGGGCTTAGTGGTCCTGAGATATGGGGGAGTCTTCCTGGACCATGGGTTGAACCAGCATCCCCTGCACTGCAGGGCGCATTCCTAACCACGGGACCACCAGGGAAGCCCCATAGTGACTTTTTACATTGCAAATAATTATCCAGTGTTGAAAATGGCTAAGAAGCAGGGCTTGGGAGAAAGTTGGGCGGGGGGTGGGGGGGGGTTACTGTTATTCATTATAAAGTATTAAATTTATGATTTTTAAGTTATGTATGTATATTTTACTGTGGTAAAGTTTCTAAAAGTTGTGTACTCTCTTTTCTTTTCTAAAAACTTGTTTATTTATTTAGGCCACCCAGAGCAGCTTGTGGGATTTTAGTTCTCCAGCCAGGAATTCAAGCTGGGCGCTCAGCAGTGAGCATGTGGAGTCCTAACTAGTGGACCATCGGGAATTCCCTGTGTCCTGTTCTAAACACAGTAATTCTCTGAATGTAGACACGCAAAAGTGTTTTCTGCTTCTCTTTTTAGTCTGTCTCGTGATGGTGATGAAAAATATGAGAAGACTATGATTAAAAGTGGAGATAAGATATTTTACAAATTTATGAAGAGAATTGCTGCTTGTCAGGAGCAGATTTTAAGGTAAAGGCACATTTTCTTTTATTGTTTTTCTTGGTGATAAAAGTAATGTGTGTTAGTTAGGAAAACACAGAAAAATAGAATAAGAAAACCAAAATCCACAATATTCCCCAAACCAAGAAGCTAATATTTTAGTGTATTAAGTTTGGTTATTTTTTACATATCTGGACGCATACGTGTAAGTAGGTATTGTGTGTATTTTTTTGTTGTTGTTAATTGGGGTCATGGAATATAACTATTCTCTTTTCATAAACATTTGTTGGTATTGAGGGTTTCACTATGTATTAAAAATTCTTCCAAGTGATTTTCTTTTGTTTTAAATTTAAATATTCAATAGATAACACATTTTTAAGACTCAAAAACATAAAAGTATGTAAAATATGCATACATGTATAAATACAATGAAATAATTCCTACTATTCAGATCTACTCAGTTCATCACTGTTGTTAGTTTCCTATGTGTGCTTATGTAATTTCTTTATGCATGTCAAAGAAATAGTACATGTTACTTTCCTTTTTTTTTAATCACAAGAAAGCATTCAAGAAACATTCTGTGTTCTGCTTTTTTAACTGTGCTGTTATCTAGTACTGTATCTTTTCAGAACATTGAGAACTAGGTTTTAAAAAAAAGTTACCGTAGTCCCATGTCCATTTTACTTGTTGATGGACTTTCAGTGAGCAAGTGTTTCTCTAGGATGCGTTTCCTGAAGCGGCGTAGTTAAGCAGAAGGGTTTATGTAATTGTGGTTTTAATTGAGAGCACCCAGTTTTCTCCCATTGGACTTTAATTCCTGCTGGCAATATATGACCTTTAATTCCTACTGGCAACCTATAAGTGCCTGTCTTCCCATAGCCTTGCCAGCAGGGTGAGCTTCATGCTTTTGTAGTTCTGTCAATTCAAGGTGAAAAAGGGCATCTTGGTATAATTTTACCTGATTTTTTTCTTATGAATATCTTCCTCTGTGTTGTGGAATTACTTCTGTTGTGTGGGCCAAAAGTTTGTTCAGGTTTTTCTGTAAGACCTTACAGAAACCTTTTTGGCCTCCCTATTGTCTATTCATAACTGTTACCCATTTTTCCTTAAGTTCTTGTGCCTTTTGATTTTTAGGAACTTTTTATATATTAGATTATTATTATTTTTATATGATTAAAATTATTGTGATTTATTTTCTGGGCCTGTTTGTATTTTGACTTTGCTTGTGGCAGTATTGTTGGGTATTTAATTGTTTCCACGTGATTCGTTTCAGTTTTGCGCAGTTCAGTGCTGCATATGCATCCTGTTCACAACTCCTGGAATGTCGTAGTGATTTCTCTTTAATCTAGTTCTAGGAGCGAAATTGAGGATCGAAATTTTGAAGTTTAAAGGTTCTTGATATATATTGTTTGATGGTAGTTTTTACTCCTAAGTACAAAGTCAGACTTTACTCTTGATTCGTGCAACCTAATTTTATTGATAATTCACTTTATTTCTCCTTACTTTAATTAGGCATGACAACTAGAGATGCTGTGTTGAAAACATGCCCAAATTATGAAACCATCAACAGAATTTTCAGATTAAACCAATTACTTAAGCATGTGGCCCGTCAGTAGTGGCAGTAATTCTTAGATGGAGACCACCCCTTGGGACGGGCCTCTTCACTGATGAGACTCAGTGCTCACACTGATCCACTCCTCCTACAGGGCTGAGTTACTGTGTGCTGGACTTGGAGTTGGTCCACTAACAGCCACTCTTGGTGCTGGCCACAAAAGTACCTGGTCTGGTCAGAGGAGACAGGACACTATATGCTCTGATAGGTGCCCAACAGAGATGTGAACAAGTAAGCCTGAAACCCAGAGGAGGGACCAGGGGCCTTTGCCTTGTTTCATCAGGGAAGGCACCATGCAGGAGACACACTTGGAGCCCCTAGCCCCTACCCTGTAGGACTAAAGGCCAAGGATGCTTTGAGTCACAGAGGTAACTGATGAAGGAAAAAGATAGCCAAGTGCATAATGGCGGGATAGGGGCAAGTCAATGGGCTGAACACCATGGCGTCTGAAATGAGAACAGCTTGGTTCTTGCCTCCCGCAGCTCCACACCTTGACCTCCTTTAGGACACACACCCTTGTTGTCCTTAACAGACTGGGTACTCCCCAGACTTGGTGTCTAGTACTGGCATGGATTAGGTATGTTTTCAATCCATTTCTTACTAAAGAATTTATATTTTATTCTGTAGCCAGTGGATGCCAGGAGAGTGATGTGATCACTCGAGATTCAAGGAATCCAGGTGAGAGATGGTATAAGGTTTTGGATCAAGGCAGAGGATATGGGAAACAGGGAATGTGTTTGGGAGATACTTGTATAATGGCAGTTCTTGGTGACCCTTGGCTATGAGAGTAAAAGACTGGAAGGCAGCAAAATGGTTTTGAGCTTCTGGCTTGTGAAATTGGAAGAGTGTTGATGCAATGCTGGAGATAGGGATTTAGGAGGGTGTTATTTGGGGTGTGGAGTCTTGATTATTCTTAGTCTACAGAATGTGTCCTTGTCAGTTTGATTTACATCTTTGAAACTAAATCTTTGTTATAGTAGTTTTGGTTTTATTTCCCTTGTGCATTCTACTTTGCAAGTGTCTTATAAGGAAGACATAATACTTTGTAACAAGTAACAACTGCCCAGAGGATATTGAATAAGAGGTCTTGGAAGTTCAAGGCCTGGATTTTCCATTTCTAGTTGAAGGTCCATGGGCAATTCACTTAACCTTTCTTATCCTCAGTGCCTCATCTCTAAAATGAGGATGATAATACAACTACCTATTTCATAGGATTCCTCTGGGGAACTAAATGAGGTGATGATTAAAATACTCTGTAAAACATCCATAAATACGGACTGTTGTTTGAAACCCACTATGCTAAGTTTTGGGGAAGCAGAGATCTATAAGGATCTCTTAATAGTATTGGTATACTTAGGTATTCATGATCTTTGGCAGTGAGGACAGTATGTTATTCTCATGCAAAGCATAGTGCCTACATATAGTAGGTATTTGTGATACCAGTACATTTTCAAACATGGTAGGGATGAAAAGAACCTTGGTTTTGGTCTTAGAAGACTTGGCCTTGGGGCAGATGACTATTTACTCTTCTATAAAATGGGCCTAATGCCTACTTGGTAGACTGTTTGGAAGGATTCAGTGAGCACCTTCATTCATTCAGCTAATATTTACTGAGTCTATGCCTGATGCTAGGTGCTATTATAGATGCTGCAGGTACCACAAAAAATGATACAGAGTCCATGTTTTTATAGATTTTACCTTCTAGTGAGACAGTTTAAAAGTAAAAAGATACATTGTATGATTTCCACAAGTGATAAATGAGGAAAATACAACATAACTGTTCTAAATAGGATGTCACAGAGGCTCTCAGAGGAAATGACATATCCAGCAGGTTATAGTATATAAAAATGACAACACAGGGAAAACGTGGAAAAATGGGTCTAGATACAGTGGTCAGAGTAAAATCAAGTGGTCTCTCTATCCTAATACCTGGTTACAGTGAATATAAAAAGTAAAAATCAGCCAAAAATAAAGTAGAAAAAACCAAACTTTAAAAAGAAAATCCCTTCCATCTGCATTGAAATAAGAAGGGAAATTTAATACCATAAAACTCAAAGTGGCAATCTGGGATGTAATATCACCAAAAGTCTAATGCAGTTCTGGGTGCCTCACATTATTTATTTATGTAGTTAACTTACTTTTCACAGAGGAAGGTAGAGACATTTCTGTACCTTTAGTGTGAGTTCTAGCCATTCAACCTTCTCTCACTTCTTGAAAATACACTGATAAGTGCACAGCATCCTGAGAATTGCGGTAATGTTGAATCTGGAAAGAAACAAACAGGAAAAGAATCTGTATCTTCTTCTGTAGGGCTTTTGGCCACACAACTGGGTGTGGTGCGGGTGAAGATACAGGGAATTAGGAATTGCCTCTCAGAAGCAAAAGTTGTTGGGTTCCATGATGCGTTACAGAAATGATAAAGAAGTCAAGGGCAATTTCTTGCCCATTAGAGTGGGCAACATGTAAGACATTTAACACTATCTCAGAAGTAAAGATGAAGCCCAGGTGTTCTAGTAGATTGCATTGAGTCTTACAGAACTATACCCCCACCCCGATTCACCTACAGAAGAGTAGAAGAAATGAAAAATGTGTTTGGAGAAGGGGAAAAGAACAGACCTCTGATGTGAGATTGACAGGAAGTCAGCAAGAAAACCCACACACTGATTTGGAGCAAACAGGTGGTCTAAACAGAGTTGCCGTCTTGAGGCATGAACTAGATGAAAAGTGGCAGGCCACCCATGTACTCATACTGTTGGCAGTAAAATTAGAGAAATGAATAGTGCATACAAAAATGAGCCAAGAACCATATCTGGAAGAAAAGATAATCTGAGGAACACATAATTCCCAGCAGAGTTTTCAAGATACAGAAGAACTTTGTAAGACAATGTGTTTAATAAAACCAAGAGCTCAAAGTTGAGAAAATAAGATGCCAAGGGAAGTTGAATTGCTAAAGAAATCAAGCCACACATTGCATATCTAATAAATTTAGAAGTAGTTGACTTGGCTGAAAATCAAAGTACTGATGTGAAGAGAGTTTCAAAAATCTCATGAATGTTGAACAAAAAGACAAAGCAATTAGAAGGTGCTATCTTGGAAGGTGGATAAATATAACTACTATAAAGATAACTGGTGTCCAAAGAAGAGCACTCAACGAATGGATCCAAAACAATACTCAAAGATAAAATAGGAAATTTTCCCCAAAATGAAATAAAAACTAAATCAACTGAGTCACTTTGATGTACGGGAGAAGTTAACATTGTAAATCAACTAGACTTCAATGAAATTTTTAAAAACATAGAATGTGTCTGAAAAGTTCATCATTTTGGCTCTGGCTCTCCATGTATTCATTTTCTTTATGGGTTAGTTTTTTCTGCTTCTTTGCCTATCTAGTAACTTAAAAAATTATTTACTGGAAACTATATGTTGGAGGACGATAGATTCTGAAGTTAAATACTCATCCCTTAGGGGTGCACGCCCCTTCTTCTGTAAGGCCAGAACTGTGGGGAGCTGAGTCTCAATCTGCAGTTGAGCAGAGTCTGGGCTTTGTTGCAGTTTTAGTTAAATTCAGTTCAACATTAGCTTTAGTGTCTTCATCTAGACTTTAAATCAAGCATTGATGAGAATTCAGATGTCTTGCTATGATTTCCAGTCTTGCAGCTAGTTTTCTGGGCCTTTGGATTTTCTTTGCTTTCTGGTTTTGCTCTGGATATTCTCCAAGAAAGAAACAAAATTGATAAAGTGTAGTCTTGGATGTTAACATGTGACTTGTATGTGGCCCTAATTCAGGGTTCTTTTTCTCCTTGTTCTAGGTACTCCTGGGATGGAGAACCACTTTTTTTGACCTGTCCTACATCAGTAGTCACTGAGCTCCCAGCCTGCAGCCACTGTGGAGCCCGAAGGATATTTGAGTTTCAGCTTATGCCAGCACTGGTCAGCATGCTCAGAAGTGCTAATTTAGGTAAAAGGCCCTTTATTTATTTGAGTTTGTGGGTTTCTGGCACTAATTTGGGATTATTTTTTAAAATGAAAATCTAGTGTTTCATCTTTGTTTTCTTATAAAATATAAGCATTACAGAAAATTTGGGAAATTAGAATTATTTTTAGGAAACATATTTGTTGCTTCCATTCGGGGCTATTATAAATAAAATTGCTTTGAACATTTGCCTACAAGCCTTTGTACGGACATAGGCTTTTGGGTTAAGTATCTAGGAGAAAAGCAGTTGAATCGTGTGGTAGGTGTGTATTTAACTTTTTAAGACACTGCCACCTTGTTTTCTAAAGAGCCTGTGCCACTTATATCCCAACTGACAGTACATGAGAGTTGCATATCCTTGGCAATACTTGATATGGTCTGTCTTGTTCATTTCAGTCTCATAGGTGTGTAGCGATATCTCATGGTTTTCATTTGTGTTTCTCTAATGATTTTGAGCATCATTTTCATGTGCTGATTTATCACTATATGTTTTCTTTGGTGAAGTGTCCGTTCTAATCATTTTCTCTTTCTAAAAATTGGGTACTTTGTCCTCTTGCTGAATTCTGAGAGTTTTGTATGTATTTTGGATACAAGTCCTTCATCTGGTATATAATATATAAATATTTTGTCTAAGTCTAGCTTGCCAATTTTTATTTTTGGGTTTTTTTTTTTTTTTTTTTGGTGTAGACTTTAGAAGCTTTCACTTTACAGAGAAATTGAGAAATAAGTACATAGAATTCCCATATACCTCACGTCCAGTTTCCCCTTTATTAAAATAAATTTATACTAATACAATACAGTACTTTTGTTACAATTACTGAGCCAATGTTAATGCATTATCAGTTTATTTAGATTTCCTTAGTTTTTAGCTAATATCCAAGAGCCCATCCAGGATATCCCTTGGAGTGTCTCTTGCCTGTGATGAAAATTCAGACTTCCTCATTTTTTCTTAAGCAAGATTTTTTTAAAAGAAATATTTATTTATTTGGCTGCACTGGGTCTTTGTTGCAGCATGCGGGATTTTCAGCTGTAGAATGTGGGGTCTAGTTCCCTGACCAGGGATCAAACCTGCACCCCCTGCATTGTGAGTGTGGAGTCTTAGCCAGTGGACCACCAGTGACATCCCAGGACTTCCTCATTTTTGATGACCTTGACAATTTGTGGGAGTACTGGTCACTTATTTTGTAAGATGCCCTTCTGTTGGAATTCATCTGATTTTTTTTTCTCATAATTAGAATGAGACTACGGATTATTGAGAAGAAAATCATGGGGTGGGGGATAAAGTGCCATTTTCTTCCTGTCACTCATCTTATCAAGTGTGCCTCTTTAAACATTGATTGTTGATGTTGGCTGGTATTTTAGGTTTCTTCACTTGAAAACAGTGCCTTTTTCTCCCCCTTCCATAAGGTACTGATTTGTCTTTTTATTCTCTAAACTGTCCTTTTAAAAACAGTTTTTAATTTTGAAGCACAATTTATTTATCTTTTCTTATGGATTATGCTTTTGATATCTTGTCTAAGAAATAATTGCTTAGCCCAAGGACACAAGTTTTGTTTCTAGTTTTACATTTAGATTTATGACCATTTTGAGTTAAATTTTATATATGGTATGAGGTATGGTTCAAGTCCTTCTTTTCCATGTGAATATCCAGTTGTAGCACCGCTTATTGATAAGAATATTCTCTCTCTGCTCAAGTATCTTTTACCTTTGTTGAATATTGGTTGTCCATATATGTGTTAATTTGTTTCTGTACTCTTTATTCTGCATTCTGCTCCATTAATCTGTTTTCTGTTTGACACCACTGCCACCCTATCTTGACCACTGTAGCTTTGTAAGATTTGTTGTTGTTTAGTCACTAAGTCATGTTTGACCCTTTGCGACCCCATGGACTACAGCATGCCAGGCTTCTACGTTCTTCACTGTCTCTCAGAGTTTGCTCAGATTCATGTCCATTGAGTCCATGATGCTATCTAACCATCTCATCCTCTGCCACTCCCTTCTCCTTTTGCCTTCAGTCTTTCCCAGCATCAGGGTCTTTTCCAGTGAGTTGGTTTTTCTTATCATGTGGCCAAAGTGTTGGATTGGTAACTTGGTTGTATTAGTCTTTCAGCTTTATTCTTCCTTTCCAAAAATATTTTGATTCTTCCAGATCATTTGCATTTCTGTGGGGTTTTCTAAAATTACATTTTATTTCTTAATTCTTTAGCTGAGCTGTCCAATAAGGTAGCCATTCTATGTGTGCATGCTCAGTCACTACTCAGTCATGTCTGACTCTTTGGGACCCCATGGAGTGCAGCCTGCCAGGCTCCTCTGTCCTTGGGATTCTGCAGGCAAGAATACTGGAGTGGGTTGTTATTTCCTCAACTTCTTAAAAAAAACTAAAAGACTTTGTGGGATTTTGTTTGGTATTGCATTGATTCTCTGGATCAGATCGAGGAGAATTGATGTCTTAACAATGTTGAGTCTTCCAACCCATGTACCTAGTATATCTCTCCATTTATTTAGGTTCTCTTTAATTTCTTGCAATAGAGTCTTATACTTTTCAGTGTAGAGTCTTGCATATCTTTTTTCAGTTTTGTCTGTATGTGTTAAATGCTTTTTTATGCTATTGTAAATGGCATTTAAAAATTTCAGTTTCTGATGTTTGCTGCTAGTATTAATATGTTTAAATATAATTGATTTTTTGAAAAAATGTGTTATAAAATACACAGTCAAAAATTGACCCTTTTAGCCATTTCTTTAAGTGTATAATTTAGTGATATTAAGTATATTCACAGTGTTATGTAATTGTCACCACTATTTTATTCCCAGAACTTTTTTGCTATCCCAAACAAAAAAATCAGTACTCATTAACTACTCCGCCCCTCCCCTAAAAGAATTAGCACCCCCCCACGCCGGCTCTTTTTCTCTTCCCCTAGTTACTGGTAACCTCTGTTCTATCTATTTCTGTCTCTTTGAATTTGCCTATTCTAGATACCTGACATAAGTAGAATCATGTGATATTCGTCCTTTTGTGTCTGGCTTATTTCATTATCATAATGTTTTCAGGGCTTATGTTGTAGCATATATCAAAATTTCTTTCCTTTTTATAGTTCATTCATGATATACAGATTTCACTGTGTAATACAGATTTTTTTTAGTTCTTTAACTTGGTGGGGCTTTCCATCTTTTGGCTACTATGAGTAACACTGCTTGGAACATTGGTATACAGATACATTTGAGTCACTGTTTTTAGTTTTTTTGGGCATATCCTCCAAATGGCATTGCTGGGTCTTCATTTTTTTATTTTTTGGCTGCACTGTGCAGCATGTGGGGTCTTAGTTCCCCGCCCAGGAATGGAACCTGTGCCCCCTGCAGTGGAAACATGAAATCCTGACCACTGGATCACCTGGGAAGTCCCCAACCATGTCATCTTAAGAGCTGTAACCACATATGTTGAAAACAAAGAAAAAATCTTAAGTCAGTGACCTAATTTACCTTAAGGAGCTAGAAAAAGAAGACCAACCAACCAAAAAGAAATAAGGAAAGAATAAAGGCTAGGGCAGAGCTTTTAAGGATAATATAAAAACAACAGAAAACTGTTTCAGATTGCTGTGGATTCATTAGGATTTTCTACATAAAATATCAGATCATCTGTATTTACTAATATATATGTTTTATTGGGCTTCCCAGGTGGCGCTAGTGGTTAAGAACCCACCTGCCAATGCAGGAGATGTAAGAGACTTGGGTTCAATCCCTGGGTCGGGAAGATCCCCCGGAGGAGGGCATGGCAACCCACTCCAGTATTCTTGCTTAGTTGCAAAGAGTTGAACACCACTGAAATGACTTAGCGCTTTTTATACATATATATATATATATATGTACATATATATACGTACACATTCATATTACCATTTGCTAAATGTAAGCATTTTACATGGAATAGTGACTGATTACATTTGATCTTTGTGACCACTGAGTATTCATATGTGTATTTAAAGTACTTTTTAGAACAGACGTGAAAATATCACATCTACTTACTGAATTCACAAAAATGTTTATCCATTGTACAATACTTTAAAGGTTATTGTGGTTTAATTTTAGGAGAAGAAATTTTGTCTGTTAAGATTCTGAGAGCTAACCAAGGCACATGGCTGGCACAGTCATACACAGTTGAGGAATAATGGCTTCTACCTCTTTGCACAGCTGCTATAGTCACTCATGATGATGGGCTTTCTTATGTCAATGTTATCTTTTTCCAGTTTACCAATAATTATGTAAGATGCATCATATACATTTTTTCTTTTATTTCAATACAATCAGTAAATCTTTCCTCTGTGGTGATGGAAGTGATCTTGACATGAACATACTTTGTCATATGACATATTTGTTAAGTGGGCTACTTCTTGTACACCATCAAAAGCAAGGAAAATTGTTTGCTTTTTATATTCCCAACTTAAATTTATATTTCAAATTTAACCTTATTTCTTAGGACCATTTTATATATTCTTTGAATTGCATTAAACCCATAAGAAAGGGAAACTGAAAGTTGCTCAGTCGTGTCCAACTCTTTGCAACCCCATGGACTATACAGTCCATGGAATTCTCCAGGCCAGAATACTGGAGTGGGTAGCCTTTCCCTTCTCCAGGGAATCTTCTCAACCCAGGGATCGAACCCACGTCTTCCACATTGCAGGCGGATTCTTTACCAGCTGAGCTACCAGGGAAGTCCTAAAAACACATAAGAAGAGATCGCTTTTTATCTTTACCTACATCATTAGCTATATGGACATTATAATAACATGTAAGTTTTACCACATTGAAAAGCATTTCAAGGTTTGATTTTAGTATAATTTTTCTAAGGGGTAAGTTATTTCTAGGACAAAATATAGCAACAGCTAAAATAACTTGCGAAACTGTCTACTGTTTCAGTTTCTTTAAATTTGTTACTTTCAGGGGCTTCCCTCATGGTCTGGTGGTTAAGACTCTCCACTTCCATGGCAGAGTGCAGGTTCAGTCCTTAGTTAAGGAAGTTCCACTAGTCGTTTGGTGCCGCCAAAAAAAGAAAAATCATCACTTTCTAGTAACTATCCTAGGAACTGATCAGTTCTACATATTTTTTAAACAATTCTTATTTGAAAACATCAAGATGAAACACTGAATATTTGTGGTCACATTCTGTTATCATTATTTTAATATGAATATTTGAGCTGCAGCTAATTTGATTTTGTTCTGTTAGTGTGGAAATGTTAAGTACAGAGACAAAATAAAAACAAGCTTTCTTGGAAAAAAGATCAATGGAGATAATTTTACTTCCTTCTTTCTGATTTGGATGCCTTTTCTTTCTTTTTCTTGTCCCATCACTTTGTATAGAACAACTTCATTGAATATAAGTCACAAAAGTGGGCATCCTTGTCTTGTTCCTGGTCTTAGGGGAATACCTTTTAGTTTTTCATCATTGAGTATTATGTTAACTGTGAGTGTTTCATGTATATGGCCTTTTTCAGATTGAGGAATTTACCTTCTATTCCTCCTTTACTGAGTGATTTTTATCACTACAGGGTATTGAATTTTGTCAAATGCTTTTTTCTGCATCAGTTGAGATACCATGTAATTCTATTGATTCTATTAATGTGGCATATTACATTGATTTTGGTATGTTTAAACATCTTTTCATTCTTGGAATAAATCTCATTGGCTCATAGGGTATAAACCTTTTTATAAGCTCCCTTTTTTGGTTTGTTTTTATGAGTTCAGTATCTTCTTTCATATCTTTGGGACATGTTCTGTTTTTTAAATTTTTACTTGTTTCCTGCAATTTACCTTTTTTTCTCTGCTTGTTTTGATCACTGAGTTTTCTATTAGAGATTTTCTGTGAATATCTGGTAAACCTTGGAAATCCCCATTATTAGCACATGTGTAGGTTCATTCCAGTCATCATTCTTGGCATAAATGCAGACAGAAAGTTAAAATAGATGTATGACTAGAAAATTTTTTTCTAAAAAGATTTAGTAATATTAATTTAAGGGACTAAAATAAATTCATGAAAATTTAACATAAGAAAAATTAAGTATAAGTGAAGCAGTTGCTGGGCTTTTTAGGTAATGGGTTATTAAAAGAGGCCCTAGTTTCTAAAAGATCCTCTAAAATTAAGAAAATTATATTCATCCTATATTTCAATTTTAAATAGTTTGTATTTGACCCTTTAATAGATAAGGAAATGTTTACCCTACTCCATCTCCACATATTTTAGTGTCATTTTTGCTTTATCAAGGTTTATCAATCTGTATTCTATAAACATAATTCTCATAGCTGTTTAGCCTGTGAATTCTTTATTCTGACTCTTCTCTCCTAGTTGGATTCCATCATGTAATTGCCTCAAAGAGGGCTCATAGGTGCTAGTCTGCCTTTCTATTTGAAGGACAACTTGTGTGTAAAGTTCTTAAGCCCCACTTTCTTTCTTCAAAACTTGGTAAACCCCATGCTGTCATCTTCTAATAGTGAGGGCCCCACCAGCCTTTTTATCTGGTACTTCCTGTCATCTCCCATGGCCAGGCCTCATTGGGAAGTATGTTTTTCTGAAAATCCCTGAGATCTTTCATGATCATTTAGATATCTTTTGGCAATGAATGTTGCTTTGTAGAAGTCTGAGGGTGGACTGATCCCCCTCCACCCTTTGTAACGAACACCATAGAACTTTCTTTATCCATGAAGCCCAGTCACTGAACTAACACGTCTTGCAGTCCCATTATTCTGTAATTCTTATTTACTTCCTTATTTTTTTTAGCTGTGCTAGGTCTTAGGTGTGGCATGAGAGATCTTCGATTTTCATTGTGGCATGCAGGACCATTAGCTGCATCATGCAAACTTTTAGTTGAGGCATGTGGGATCTAGTTCCCTGACCAGGGATCGAACCCTGGTCTCCTGTGTTGAGAGGGCGGAGTCTTAGCCACTGGACCACCAGGAAGTCCCATGCAGTTTTGTTTATTGTGGGGTAGGATGGGTCTTCGGACCTGCATATTTAGTTTTTCTTCATTTTCTTTCTTGCTTTTAAGTTGGCCATGCCGTGCGGCTTACAGGATCTCAGTTCCCCAACCAAGGGTTGAACCCACACCCTCAGCAGTGAAAGTGAGGAGTTCTAACCACCAGCCTACCAGAGAATTCCCCTGAATATTTTTTCTGTTGAGTTTGTAGCTTTTCTGTAGAAGCAACACCAGTTGGTTTGGTCATCTTTCTCTTCTCAAATCCATGATAACATCTTTTCTCTTTCCCTCTGCATTCATTGAACTTCTCAGAAGCCTTTCCCTTCTACCTGTAATTAGATTTCACCTTGTTTTTCTGTTTCTTGTGGTTGCTGATGTTTTTCATTACATGTGTAATGGGACTGTTTTGATCTCCTTATGCCTCTCTCTCCTCTCTACCCTTCAGCCCCCACTGTGGGAGGTCTCTGGGTTCATGTATAATACTCAGCTATTTCATATTTTATTCTGATTCTTTGCACCTCCTTCTTTCCTCTCCTGGTCGTTACTACTACTGAGGCTGCAGCCTTCTCATGCCCTCTACAAATTGCCTGTTAGACATTTTAGTTGGGAATTTTCTCAAATTCACCAGGTTATTTCTCCACTCAGCTCTATTTTACCCTTTTTTGGGAATGTCTTTGACTTTCTTTCCATTATCACCACCTACATTTAAAATACATATGTATATTTATTTGGCTGCTCCAGGTCTTAGTTGCAGCATGCAGGATCTTCTGTCTTTGTTGTGACATGCAGCATGCTTTCTCTTTATTTGGAACATGTGGGATCTAGTTCCCCGACCAGGAATCAAACCCAGGCCCCCTGCATTGGGACCACGGAGTCTTAGCACTGGACCACCAGGGAAGGCCCAACTGCCTACATTTTTTTTTTTAAATTTTGTTTATTTATTTATTTTTGGCTTTGCTGGGTCTTTGTTGCTGCGTGGGCTTTTCTCTAGTTGCGCCAAGTGGGGGCTACTCTCTAGTTGCGGTATACAGGGCTTCTTTGGCAGTGGCTTCTCTGGTTGTGGAGCAGGGCTCTAGGGTGCTCAGGCTTCAGCAGCTGCAGCACATGGGCGTCAGTAGCTGTGGCTCCCACGCTCTAGAGCACAGGCTCAGTGATGACTCACCGGCTTAGTTGCTCTGCAGCATGTGGGATCTTCCTGACCTGGGGATTGAACCCACGTCCCCTGCATTGGCAGGCAGATTCTTTACCACTGAGCCACCAGGGAGGCCCTGCCTATATTTTTTTAATTTTTCCTTTGCTGCTCCAAACCAGTTGCTCAATTCATCTTCTTGACTCCTGTTTTCCTATTCTGATATCAACAGGCTTTCTTATTACTCACATTCTCTTGATGCCATTCTTCCTGACTCCATCCATTGATACATTTCTATAAATTCTTAGGCTCTATTTTCAGCTTTTTGCCTGTATCCTTTCTTGGAAGTAGTGTTCTGTTAGTATGACATATTTTAAAATGATCTTCAATGTCAAGTAGTCTGGATTTGGCCACACTACGCAGGATGCAAGATCTTAGTTCCTTGACCAGAGATTGAACCTGTGCCCCATGCAGTGGAAGCACAGAGTTTTAACCACTGGACCACCTGGGAAGTGTCATATTTTTAAAGTATATTTTGCTAATCTGTTTTTTTTTTAATCGGCAGTCACTTTTTGTAGGAATACTGTGACTGTATTGTGACTGAGAACTAATAAGCACTGTTTTTGCCTTAAGTAATTATTTTTTCAGCTTGTAAGGTAAAACCACTGCCTATGGCAACATCAGTTATCCTGATACTGAGCAATCCTTCTCCTTCCTATTAGCTTCTTCTGCTTAACCTTTTTGCTTTACAGATAACACTCAAGGTGTGCCAGGCTCTGTTCCAAGTGTCTTATATGTACTAGCTTATTTACTCCACACAATAATCTTATCATAATGATAAATACATAATAATATCATAGAGGTGAAATCACTAGGTGGTAGAGCTGGGTTTGAACCCAAGCAGTCTTGTTCCAGTGTCTGGGCTATATCCACTAAGCAAACTGAATATTGAGTGTATCTCATAACACTTTCTCTTTATTGGAATCCTGGTTTTGTTGTATTTTTCAGATCTTTCTGTGGAATTTGGAACCATTCTAATTTACACATGTGAGAAGAGTTGCTGGCCTCACAATGATCAGGCGCCCATGGAAGAATTTTGTATTATCCAAGAGGACCCAGATGAATTATTATTTAAGTAGTGCATTTCCTTTTATTTATATAAATTAAACTTTAATGTTTAAATTGTGTTTTTACCTCATTTTGACTCAGAGTTTATTAGCTCTTGTTTCTGTTTACTTTTTGGCACCTGTGGTGGATCTGGAGCCAGGATTTAGAACCTCCCGTTTATGGGCTGGTTAGCCCTTCAGGGTCAGTGGCCTGCGTCCACAGAGGCAGCTCAGAACGTGGCTCCTCTGTAGCCCGCAGGGCAGGTGATCTTATGGAAGACCCTGGTGGGTTCTAGGAGGGCGAGCAGCTGCAGTGTTGTTGTGAGCAGCAGGTAGCCACGTATTAGCCCTGCAGCCTCTGTATTTTGCTGTCCCTGGACGCTGACAGAGCGTACTGCTGGGACTGGTCCAGCTGCTTGAGGCTCCTGCCCTGTGGCGTGAGCTGTTGAGGCCTACCCCACTTTCCCACCCTCATCTACTCTCATCTCTTGCCCCTTTGTCTCTTCTGGACATTGTCCCTCCACCCAGCTGTCCACCACTCATCTCTCCTTTCTCTATTTAGATTTTATGTTATTGACTGTTTCCTTTCTGCTACCCCCGTGACAGCCACGTGAAAACACTCCCACCAGCTGTATACAGACCTGCCGTTTGTCTGTGTAGATGAGGAAACTGGGTATTAACACAGAGAATTTGGTTTGCTTATGTTAATAAACATCAACTCTGGTAAATAACACACTAGGCCCACATTATCGTGCGATGTGGTTCTCCTGGGCAGTCTGTGACTGGTGAGAACCCCCTGTGATGCTGCCTTGCCCTCCCTGCTTCCCAAGGTAACAGAGGTACCAGGGGAAAGTGGCTGGCTATGCAGAAGAAAGCAAGGATGTTGGTTATAGATATTTCAGGAACACTGGGTTTGTAGGGCTGAGGCTGAGTGTGGACCTGCAGAGAGAGGTTTTTTGTTCGTTTTTATTTAGTTAGTTAGTTATGGCTGTGCTGGATGTTCACTGCTGCAAGGACTTTCTCTGGTTGCACCAAGCAGGGGCTACTCTGCAGTTGTGGTGCACGGGCTTCTCATTGCAATGGCTTCTCTTATTGCAGAGCACGGGCGCCAGGGCGCGTGCGGGCTTCAGTAGTCGCGTCTCCTGGGCTCTAGGGCACACGTTCAGTAGTTGTGGTGCATGGGCTTAGTTGCTCCACGGCAACTAAAATGTGGATCTTCCAGGATCAGGGATTGAATCCATGTCTCCTGCATTGGCAGGCGGGCTTTTTTTTTTTTTTTTTTTTTAACCACTGAGCCACCAGGGAAGCCCTGCAGAGAGAGGTTTTGATTCCTCCTCTCTGTCATGTTGGAGAAGCCATCACCAGTTCCCTTGTGGCACTTCTGTTGTGGGCAGATAATCCCTCAGACTTCAGACCACTCACTCCGACTAGAGCAGAAAACAGACTGCCCACATCAGGTACATCGGACTGCAGGTACATCCCTTTGGATTTATTTAAATGGCCAGAGAGTACCCTCCTTTGATGAGAGGATGGGGTATAATTACTGCTTTAAACTGCTGATACAGCCATTTTCAGATACGAGTTAGATGTCATGTTTCTTTTAGGTGGAGACAACTTGTGCTTCCAACCAAATGCGTTCTTGAATCTAGTTATACATGTTTGTATCAGATCGTATCTAAATAGAGTACAGATTGCAGAGGCATCCCCATCCTCCAGTAGAAGTGTTTGCAACATAATTGTTAAGGAAGCAAGATGTGAGAAAACAAGTCCAGTGTGAACCCACTTAAGTGCTGTGTAGAAGATCTAGGTCTGAAAATAGAAATACCAGCAAGGCCTTGAGGAGTAGGATTAGGTGTGCAGTTTTACGGGCAGGAGAGAAGCAAAGGAAGGTGGCTCTACCTACAGTGTGTTTCGAGGGAGAAGGAAGGTGAGCATGCTGCGCAGGATGTCTGTTTAGGAGAGGCAGGCCAATGGTAGGGAAGGGACGTCAGCAGCCTACTATGCAAGCGTGTGCCCCCCGCCCATGGCTGGGTTCCCTGGCCCTTCCTTTACCTTGTGGTTCAGGACCACAGCCTGAGTGCTTCTCACAGACCAAGCTTGGTGGGTGCTTGGCGAACCAATCAACTGATGAAAAAGACCAGAGAAGTCAAAAGCAATTTTCTCCTGTTTTCCATTGTCAACCAACAAAACAAAGAAGAAAACAGTATATTTGGCATCATAAGAATTGCAATTTGGGGCTTCAGTCATGGTCCGGTGGTTAAGAATCTGCCTTGCAATACAAGGGACACCTGTTTGATCCCTGGACCAGGAAGATCCCACATGCTTCAGAGCAAGGAATCCCACGTGCCACAACTACTGAGCCCATGTTCTGCAACTCGTGAAGTCCACACATCCTAGAGCGCATGCCCTCCCACAAGAGAATCCACTGCAACGCGAAGCCCATGTACCACAACAAAGAGTAGCTCCTGCTCACCGCAACTAGAGAAAGCCCATGTGCAGCAATAAAGACCCAGTGCAGCCCCCAAAATTAAATAAATCAATAAGTCTTAAAGAAGTTACAGTTCAGAAGACACAGATTTGAGTATAATGGAAAGAGAGTTCCAGGGAAGAGAAAGAATCAGGGGCTTACGAAGACAAATGCCACCAGGCTGTACTCTGACACAAGAAAAGGAAATAGTTGTCCTTTAGGGATGATGGTCATGAGTTGTTTTAGGGCAAGGGTCTGATAAATAGATAGGCTGTCATGAGTCATATTTGGGTAAGGGTAATAAGCGTTGAGTTTCTGGCAGATGTTCTGAGTGCCTTCATTAGGACAGTGAGTGGTCGGAAGGTCAGACTTCACTGCGGTGCTGTGCTTGGTCACTCAGTGGTGTCCGATTCTCTGTGACCCCATGGACTGTAGCACGCCAGGCTCCTCTGTCCATGGGGTTCTCCAGGCAACAATACTGGAGTGGGTTGCCATTTGCTTCTCCAGGGGATCTTCCCAACCCAGGGATTGAACCCAAGTCTCCCGCATTGCAGGAGGATTCTTTACCGTCTGAGCCACCAGGGAAGCCCTTGGGGTCCAGAAGATTCAGACACTACGGACAGATAAGGGCGTCTTATGGAAGCCTTGCATAAATTACACTTTATTAGTGGCCTTCCAGCTCCATTTTAGAGAGCTCTCTTAGCAATAATGACTCTATTTGGATTTTCCTTTTACACCATCTTTTCCTTTTTTCTTCTAATAATTTTTTCCAATTTAAAAGTTCACATTTTTGAGGGGCATGAGCATCTGGGAAATACAGTAAAGTTTAGAGAAGAAATAAAAATTGTCCACAATTCCAGCATACATAAATACACAAAAATACTAGCCACGGTTATTTTCTTGCCATTTGAGAGAGCTTTTTAACAAAATTTAATCACATACATGGTTTTGTATCTTTTTCATTTAACATTATGTTGTGTTTACCCCATCAGTATTCTCCTAGGATATACTTTGTAATTGAAACTGAGCCTCCCCCCTTCTGAAACCAAGTTCCCTTACTGAGTTTATGATAAATCTCTCTCTCCACAACTTTACTCCCTTTCTTACCTCCTCTGATCTCAGTCTGATGCTAACTGAACACTAATCAACCAGAGTCAGATGACTAAAATTGTTGCTGTTGATAACCTCATTAATATAGTAAACTTGTTATTATAGATGTCATTGTTAAGGTACAAACTCCGGTTGTTTCTCCAGAGGAAGGTGAGTTAACAGATCCCTGAGCCATGGACCATGTGGCCAGAGAATTGTAAACCAGAGACATATCCCAACTCCCCAAACTATTTAAAAATGTCACAAGATGATGATTAATCCCTCTTTGTTCTTCCCCTCAAAAAAATCCCCTAACTCAAAGACCAAGTTGAAGGGACCTGAGGCTTGCCTCCCACTTCCTTGCTTGACGCCCTGCAATAAGTCTACTTCGCTACAAATTCCCACTGTCAGAGTTTGGCTTTTTTCGCTTGGGGCACAAGAGGCCTTTACTCCATTACACATAATGCTGCAAAGTATTTTTCCAAAAAAGGAAAGTATGCATCCAGCTCTTTATGTAATACAGCAGCTTCCCACTATATCACACCTGGTGGTGTGCATAAGTCCATACTACTTTCTCAATTCATCCCACCCTCCCCTTCACCTGCTGAGTCCACAAGTCCTTTCTGTACATCAGCCTCTCTATTCCAATTTAATTATTTTTTAACCAGTGATAACTGCCATTGGATAAATTCCTAGAATTGGAATGAATGAATCAAAAGCTATGCACAATTTTAGGGGTTTTGAAATCAAATTGCCACAAAACTCTCTAGAAAGCTTTGCCTTAGTATACCTGCAGTGTGTGGAGTACCTAACAAAAGTGTTACACTGTTTTTGCCGTTCAATGGGTGAAAAGCGCTTGAAAACTATTCTGCATGTTTCTTTGATGAAATTTCAACATTGATCATATTGCCCATTGTCTTCGTGAGTGCTCCGTCACATCCATTGCCTGTATTTTTTATTTGTGTGACATTCATTTTCTTGTTAATTTGTAAGAGCTCTTTACATAGAGGGACATCAGTTTTCTAACCTGTTAGAAGTTTGGGTTGGGAGTTCCAAATCCCAGGCCGAAGACTATCCTTAGGCTACTTAAGCCGAAGACCGGAACCGTGCGCGTCGCGGAGAAACACTACCACCTGAGGTGTGAAGTCCTTCGCTCACAGTCCAGCCCAGTCCGGAGCCGAGGGACTGGCCACACCCTCGGGCTCCGCCCACTCGGCGCCGATAGGCGGCCGAAGTGCGCAGGAGCGGAAGCTGGGCCGCCCCTCCCCCACCTGCTTCCGGCCGCGGCTCACTTCTCCCGCCTCCGCCTCCGCCGCGGCTCGTGGTCGTCCCGCCATGGCACTGTCGCGGGGGCTGCCCCGGGAGCTGGCTGAGGCCGTGGCCGGGGGCCGGGTCCTGGTGGTGGGGGCGGGCGGCATCGGCTGCGAGCTCCTCAAAAACCTCGTGCTCACTGGCTTCTCCCACATCGACCTGGTGAGGGCGCGCGGGCTGAATGGCGGGCCGTGGAGCCGGGGCTGGGGGGCTTGGGGCCCGGAGGTTGGGACCGGAGCTGAGAGCACGGGGGCAGACTCAGAGGCCCCGGGGTCGTGGCTGTCCACGGTGAGGGAGCTCTTCCACAGCGACGGGGCGGGCCTTGCCGCACGCCGGGCCCGCTCCGCACGCTGAGGCTGAGGGCCCGGGTCTTCCGGGCGTCCTGCGGCGGGCCTCCCCCCCCCCCCCCCCGCCCCTCGCCAATTTGTGGCGGCTCTGGAGTGTGGAGGAGCCCTCGTGCTTTCGCTTCAGAGGAGTACCCCAGTTTGAACGGGAGGCAGGAGATGGTTGTTTCGAGTCCCTTGGGGATGTTGCGAGTGTTCAATGCAAAGTCCCTCTTAACTCAATATCCAGAGCAGAGTATGGCGCGGTAATAATCAGGACCTACTGAGCGCTTGTCCCGAGCCCGACTCTGTCCTGAGCTTTTTACTCGCCTTAATGTATTTAATCTTCACTGCTATCATAGGCTTTGTAAACGCTGTTTTCATCCCATTTTATTTTTAACAAATAAGAGGAAAAGTGAGATGCAGTGACGTTTGGTAACTTACTTTGGGTCGCCAGGCAACTGGTAGGACTTCTTTGGGGCTTACGCTCCTCTCTTCTGGGTACAGACAATCTGCGTGACAGTCATTTTTATCACCATAGATTATTTCGTTAAAGGTATTGGTTAGGATTTTAACTTTTGCATTGGTGTGCAGTGGTGGGAATCTACTGCAATTTTGAGTCAGGTTATTTCTGTTATGTAAACTTAAGAGGTTTGGAGTTGTAACCTACAATTTGGTTGTGAGTTAATAGCGTTTTAAGGTGTAGTGAAAACATGGAATTAGAGATGACCGACTGAACTAATAAATGAGTGATTGGAGGGAAAAGCATTTATGCATTTTCCTTTGGTTTTTATAGGGTTTGTCTTTCCATTCAGTTCTGTATCACAAATCCCAAATATGAATGTGGCATAGCTGATAATTACTGATACTCCTTTAAAAGGTTCATTTTGTAATAGACAATGAGTTGGGGCACCTGAGAAATAAATGTTGATCTTTTTTTATTTGGTTTAATTTTCGTAGTAATTTAGAAAGCACGAATAAAAAATGTTATGTGAGTATATGTACTGGTAATTTCCACAAATTATAGCCAAAATCATGGATGTTATACAGAACATTTGATTACCCTTCATATTAATTTATTGAAATGGAATGAAAGTGGTTTTAGTTATAATTATTTCTTCTTCCCTTGTATTTAACGTTTAAACAGCAATTAGGTAAGACTTAAAACGTGAGACACTTAACCTTGTGTAGAAGGTTCCCTCCACAAGCCTCAGGTAATAATTGTAAATAAAATTGTGGATGGGTAAGGACTTTTGAATTAAAGAACGTGGTAAAAATTCAATAAATCTGTTAAGTATCATTTAAGAAAAAGAACAAGGAACAGTTAATTATATTGGATTTGAAAG
Source organism: Cervus elaphus (assembly GCF_910594005.1). Taxonomy (NCBI): domain Eukaryota; kingdom Metazoa; phylum Chordata; class Mammalia; order Artiodactyla; family Cervidae; genus Cervus; species Cervus elaphus. The sequence continues at coordinate 45,120,747 of NC_057818.1, forward strand.
AGTAGTTGATGAGATTGACAGAGAAGTGATGGAAGTTGAAAGGAAAAAAAGAAAAAAATTTTTAATGCATTTTCAACGTAACTCTGTGCCATCTAAGGAATTTCCATATTTGCCAGGATGATTAATCAAGTAAACGAAGAAAAGGATCAGTTTTTTTGCGGGAGGGAGGACGTTATCTTTGAAATTAAACCTTGTTTTTTTTTTTTTATTATGTATTAAATTATTTTATCAATTTAACACTTTGGTATTAAGAGCCTTTTCTCCACTAATGTAGCAAATACCAAAAGTTTTGGGTTATGGATGCAGAGAATAGTGATATTTATTGCTCAAACATACCAGGAAATTGGTGATTTATCTGGTTTATGTATTTGTAGATTGATCTGGATACTATTGATGTCAGCAACCTCAACAGGCAGTTTTTGTTTCAAAAGAAACATGTTGGAAGATCAAAGGCCCAGGTAATTGTAGTTCTCATATCGTTTCTATTTATCTGTTCATTATTATTTCTGCCCTTGGGGGATCTTCTATTTATAGCATTAGATTAATTTGGGGTTTCTAGTAGTAGGGAGAATATGGGGGAAGCCATCTCTTTTTCAGCTGAGGGATTAGGAAGAATAGAAAGATCTGTCTAGTAAAGGATTGAAGGCTGTGCTCTCCTTTTTTTGTATGCAGAGAAGATAGGTGCTTTTCCTGACCGTGTAAGTGGTATCCCCTTCTTGCTTAAATATCGGAATGTTTACTTAGGGTGAGCCTTGTGTTCTACATTCCCCAGAGGTTGGCTTCTCCTGTATTTTGGGCAGGTGAAGCTAACAACTTAGGCCATTGTTCACTTTAGAAGAAGACAGCATGCCCTGCGGTTCTTGCCATCCTGACCTTTCTTTAGATCCTTGAATGTTCCATCTTTATTCAAGGTTTTGAAATACTTTTTGCTTTTGCTTTTTCTCTCAGCCTTTTGGGTGAACTTTCACTCTTTTCCCCTTTTCATTTTTCACATTTTCTCTAGGAGTTCTTTCCTAAATCTCTAAATCAGATCTTCCTTTCATTACAACCTCTGCTTTTTCTGTGTATCATTTATCATACTTTGTAGTTTCATTTATCTAGATGGTTATTTGATATATGTCAGTTTTATTCACCGAGTGCCTTATACAAATTCTGATATATGGAAGATACTTAGTAAATAATCATTGAATGGATGAATGATAGTTGGTTAAAGCGTTTGATACTTTTGCTGAAGCTGGCCATTCATGTACAAGTGTGTATGAGAGAAGGCAGCTGTCCTGTTGTTTATAAATAGGTGTATATAGCTTAATCTTGTGGAAATTTTCCTGTTATATTTTTGTATTTTATTTTTAATATAAATATTATGTAAGGTGAAGTAGCAGTTGTCTTCCATAAATAGATTTTGTATATAATTAGAATTGTTATAGTAATTTAGTACATTAGTAATTTAGTGTTGTTTGTTTTTCCAGGTTGCCAAAGAGAGTGTACTGCAGTTTTACCCGAAAGCTAATATCATAGCCTACCATGACAGCATCATGAAGTATGCTCTGATTATTATGCTGCAAAATTGCATTTGCTCTGAATTTTTAATTAAACCTTCAAAAGTATATTTTTATTAGCTAAATATATGAACTCAAAGTCATTCTGCTTTCTAAAAAAATGTTTTTCTAGAATAATGAAAATGCAGTAGGTTATGCCCACATAAGTGTCATTCTTTTAGCAGTATATTTGTATATACATACATATATATATATTCATACACACACACACATAATGGTTTGAATGATTTAGATAAGAGGTGAGATACTTTAATACTTTCTATAAATCATAAGGTATGAAAACTTAAAAGGAACTTATACTCCTGTTTTAAATAGATAATTCTTTGAAAAATCATTACATGTGATGATTCAGACTTTTCTAAATATATTACTCACTCTGGTCGACTTCAGCTACAGCTTTTCTTAGTTTGAAAGGTTCCTTCCCCAAATAATTTGTTTATTAGGGCTGTGAGTTCTATAATATAACATTGGGGATTGTGATGGGGCAGTAATTCTGATGGTACATAAGTATTCTCTGATCTCAGTAGAGATAGAGTAAATATATAATTTTGGAGGTGTTGGGGCAAAGGAACCCTGTGTCTAAAATATCCTTTATCTGTAGTTGTCCAGCTAACAAGTATAAATGGCATTAAAAACAATGAGTTCTTGTTTGAAGCCTGGAATTAAAGAAAGTCTTATGCTTTCTCAGGGAATTTTTGTCTCCAGGTTCCTTTTAATTCTCTGGATGTTTGCTCTACAAGCTTGCTGATAGCCCTACAACCTTTTTACCCTGTGTTGCTTTCCCAGTGCTGCTAAAAGCAGGGACCCTAGGGGCCTGAACCCTGCTAATCCTGACCATGTGAGGTGAAGCCACAGGCCAGGCAGATCCTGGGAATGTATTCTTTGTATGTTCCCAGGCACTTGCTGCCCCAAGAAGGCCTGGTGGGACTCGTAAGTCATGCCAGTTTGAGTTTTCTGCTCAGTGCCCAAGGTAACTGGCCAAAAAGGGTGTGTAGTTATTCACAGGGATTAAGGGGAAATAATTTCTTTTAAATCTGTTGATGGTATTTGGGAATAGTCAGACCTATATATATGGTAGAGACCCGTAATACCAGTTATTTTTGCACTGTTATTAGTTTAATATGCTTTTTTAGTACCCTGTTTTATTCTGTAAAGCTCATGTATAAGGCCAGTTGTTTTGGTGACTTTTTTTTGTTATTGTTTTACTTTGTAGCCCTGACTATAATGTGGAATTTTTTCGACAATTTATATTGGTTATGAATGCTTTAGATAACAGAGGTGAGATTATTTTAATAATTTTAAGTACTTCCTTTCTTCCATAACAAGGTTGTTTATTCAATTAGTGTTAATTAAAATATTTCCTTATAAGTTAGATCTTAAAAGAGCTAAAGGGAAGTAAGATCAGGTTTAAAGATTGCCATTTGATTGTAATTTTAACTGGAACTACTGTGAAATAGGGGAAGCTAAAATCATTAGGATGACTGCATATGTTTTGTGCATGTTTATTTGTTTCATATTATCCCAGCACTTAAACACAGTGACTTCCTTTGTTTATGTGGAGATCTAAGAAATATCAGGGCCCAGATTTCACCTAAGGCCAATTAAATTAGACTCTGTAAGTGGAACCTAATGATCATATTTTTTTCATAGTTCCCCAGATAATCTAAAGGGCATTTAGGGCTAAAAACCACTGTTTTGAGAGTAAGGCAACAGGATGCCAAAGTTAGCGTAAAAGTCATGGCTCTTAAATTAAGTTTTGGTATACCTGGCGCTGTGAGATACCAGACTGGATCCTGTTGCATGTACACAGTTTAGACCATTTAAACTTGTAAAAGTTGGTGATATTTCATATATCAAATACTGTATAGCCAGTTATTGTTAACAGATCTGTGTGTCTGAAATGTGGCATGAAAATACTTAGTCCTTTTCTGTAATTCCTTCCACATGTAACAGTACATCTATCAAGTGAGTTTGTAACAATTTCAGGTCAGAAATATCAAAAGAAAAGACATACAAAGTAGCATAAGAAAGAGGCAGGATAACTCTTTTAACCAGACTCATCTTTTTTCTCCAATCTTGTTTTCTGCCCCCCCCCCCCCCGCCCCCAATCTTAAACTGCCTTAATAGTTCCAAGTTGATATTCCATATTCTCCATTCACTTCCGTGTATTGTCTGATAATTTTAGTAGAATAGGAGCAAGTTAAGGGCTTGGAAAACATTGAAACAATGTTTTAGCCAAGTTGGTTTTTTTTTTCCCCCCCCACTTATTTTTATTAGTCGGAGGCTAATTACTTTACAATATTGTGGTTTTTGCCATACATTGACATGAATCAGCCATGGATTTACATGTGTTCCCCATCCCGATCCCCCCTCCCTAGCCAAGTTTAATAGAAGGTAGCCAGAGCAGTAGAAGAGGAAGATGGCACTTTGGAATTAAAGAGTAGTATATAGGGGTGCTTCTCATATAGTAGATTTGTAATACGAATTTCTTATGTTAGAAATTTTATTGTTGCATGTCTCTTAAATGTCTATAATAGTTGTATTATGCTGGTCATAGCTGTAAGAGAATTGTACATGAAATAACAATAGGAAATGGTTTGGGTCAATTTCATTCTGATTACAGGTAACTACATAATTTTTTTTTTTCCCTATGAACTCCTGTTAACTAGTATTTTTCTTCCAGCTGCCCGCAACCATGTTAATAGAATGTGTCTAGCAGCTGATGTCCCTCTTATTGAGAGTGGAACTGCTGGTTATCTTGGGCAAGTAACCACTATCAAAAAGGTAAAGAACATCTTTTTGTTTGTTTTTGCTTCCCACATATTTATTTGGGACCTTAAGGAGGGAAGAAGTAAACATTGGCTATGTATTACATAGGTTTGTCAGCCTCCAGAATGTAAGGATTTTCTTTGTGCTCCTCTAAAACTTAGGATGCTATGAAGGTATGAAAGAGAGTACAGGCAAAGATATCATGTGTTAAAATCCTTGCATGTATTAAAATGTAGCTTATGTATTAAAATCCTTAGGTTGGCAAGCATAATAAGAGATTACATGACATGTATGCTAAACCAGCTTCTACAAAGTTAGTTTTGGCTAGAGTCCAGATTTATAGTCTGGAGTACTTTGAAAAAAATTTTTGGTCTCTTTGTGAAGTATTTCAAGTATTTAGATAAAGCTAAAGAGTAAGAACAAGTACCTGTATGTTCATAACTTAGTTTTCTATAATCTCAGTATTGTTATTCATTTTCTGCTCAAATCTTTTTTTCTCTTAATTCTTTTAAGAAATTAAATACATTGGAAGAATCATTTGCAGGTTTTGAAACTAAAAGTAATTATATACTCTATTTGAAATTTGATATTTTTGTCTGATCCTTGGCAGTTTATCCATACCAAAAATTGTGGCTCTGCTTCAGTTGTTTTTAGTGTTTAGTATTACTCTTTGGGAGCTTAATTCATATCATTCTACAAAGACTTGTAAATATTAATTTATGAGGGATGACTGCTTGCTATATGGCTGGCCCCAAGAAAGCATGCTGGAAGGACACCAGAAATGGCATTATGGAGAAAACCCTGGATCTGCTGCAATTTTTATTAAAACAGTATTTGCAGGTTTGGGGTCTTTAACCATTATTAGAAAGACATTGCTCATTGCCATGATCCACTACTGAGACACCAGTGTGTGTTAAGACTGAGATAGAGAATTGCTAGAATGAAGAACATTCATTTGAAGTTTTGAAAAATTATCACAGGTGTTGTAGACTTCAGAGATTCCTTCCAGTGTACATTTAGACATAACCCTTTAGCAGTGAAGTGGAGAGTATTTGGTTTAGCAATACCTAAGGTTTTTTCCATGTATCTAGTTAGCTCTAGAAATTAAATGCTTTAAATTCACTTAATCTTTAGGAGCTTATAAGGTAAAACTATAAATAATATTTAAGTAATAGAGTTTCACAACTTTGGAAGATCATTGGTTGGAAAGCTGTTATTTGTCTTTCCAGTAGTTTCTCTATTCACTATGATCAAGGTATGCTTGTGTGTTCTCCTCACTGGGCCAGGAATCAAGAGTCCTGGCTTCGCCTTTGCTGTGACTGGTAGATTCAATTAGGTTTTATGTTAGAGTTTCTTATCTGTAAAGTAAGGATTTTGGGAGTCACTAATATTTTAAAATTTTCTTGATAGTTGGAATGTAAATGAAAGAATGAATTACAATATTGAGAAACCATAGTCATGTGTTAAATGTTTTTCTCACATCTTTACTTTGCAGGGTGTGACCGAGTGTTACGAATGTCATCCCAAACCAACCCAGAGAACTTTTCCTGGCTGTACAATTCGTAACACACCTTCAGAACCTATTCATTGCATTGTCTGGGCGAAGTATTTGTTCAAGTAAGAGTATATATATATATTTTTCTGGGCATATTTTTAGTACTGGTGATGGGCAGTGGGATTATTTTTATTTATTTAAATACCGTGGAGAAATTGTTCTTAACGATGTTGGAGCTTATTCTGACTGGAAATAGGCATGTAACTAAATGAGTACAGATCTTTGTATTTGGAAACACTAAAACACACTTAGAAGTAACTCACTGGTTAAATAAAAAATAATGGAAGTTGAAAATAGTTTGTAATAATACTGACAATACTACATGTGGAACTTGTAGGACACATTGAATGTGGTAGTTGAAAGAAGTTACAGGCTTACACACATGAAGAGTGGTGAACATTAATCAGCAAAGGATCCAACTTACGTTGGAAAAAGAACAACATAAAGTCAGAAAAATTAGAAGGACGTAATTGAGATAAAAGTGAAAAATGCAAGTTTGATCAGGAAAAGGAAAGAGGGGGACTTTTCTGGTGGTCCAGTGATTGAGAGTCCACCTGCCAATGCAGGGGATACACGTTGGATCCCTGGTCCAGAAATACTCCACATGCCACGGAGCAGCTAAGCCTGTGCGCCACAGCTATTGAAGCCTGAGCAGCCTAGGGCCTGTGCTCTGCAACAGGAGAAGCCACCACATCACAACCGGAGGGAGTGCTAGCACAGCAACGAAGACCCAGCGCAGCCAAAAATAAGTTTTAAAAAATCTAAATGGTATAAAACAAAAAGTATGCCAAGTTGTATTTATTCCAGGAATGCAAGCATGGTTTAACACTGGAAAGATCTATAAATGCCATTTACTTCATTAAGAAAGAGAAACTATAATCTTCATAGATATAGGAAGAATGGTAAAATTTAGCAAACACCTTTTCATCTTCTTAGTAATTAAGAAGAGAACTTTATCAAGTTGATATCTTCTAGAAATCTGCAGCAAACAGCTTTATGTTTTGATTAAGGTGTAATATATTCACTCAGATATTCACTCATATAGGAGAAAATCTTTGTAATATATTCACACATACAATGGTATAATGACAGAATTTCAGGAGAAATACACTTGAAGCTTTTATTTATTTAGAAAACTTTTTTTCTTTTTAATAGACTTTACTTTTTAGAACAGTTTCAAATTTAGAAAACAATTGAGGAGGTAGCAAGTTCCCACACTCAGTTTCCTGTGTTGTCAACATCTTATCATACCAGTGTATGATACATACATAACAGTGGATCAGTATTGATACATTGTTTATTAACTTGAAGTCCAAAGATTATTTAAATCTCCTTAGTTTTTACCCAGTGTTTCTTTTCTATTCCAGGATACCACATAATTACTTACTATGTCTTTAGGTCCCCCTTAAGGGGGCTGTGACAGTTTTTCAGACTTCCCTTGTTTTTGAGGACCTTGTTAGTTTTGAAGAGTACTAGTCAAGTATTTTGTAGGATGCCCCACTATTGGAATTTGTGTGATGTTTTTCTTATATTAGTGTGGTTTTAGGTTATTGGGAGGAAGACCTCAGAGGTAAAGTGTTGTTTTCCTCATATCATATGAGGGGTACATGTTATCAGCATAATTTATGACTATTAATGTAGGCCTTGATCACTTAAGGTAGTATTTGTTATCCATATAGATTCATTGATATTCAATGTATTTTATAGTTTGGGTTATAATCTAATGGATTTTTCCTCCCTGATAGCTCAGTTGGTAAAGAATCCACCTGCAATGTAGGAGACCCTGGGTCGATTGCCTGGGGTTGGGAAGATCCACTGGAGAAGGGAAACACTACCCTCTTCAGTATTCTGGACTGGAGAATTCCATGGACTGTATAGTCCATGGGGTGGCAAAGAGTCGGATGTGACTAAGCGACTTTCACTCTAATCCAATGTACTGTTGAATTTTGTTGCTCAGATTGTTCCATCTTTGGCCATTGGGAGCTCTTCAATTGGCCTTGTACTCTTTGATATGTAGCCATCAAAGTGTGATGGGGTTTTTTTTTTTTTTGGAGTAATTCCTTACTTTCTGGTACTATAAGATGCTCCAGGTTCATCTTGTGTATTTCCTGCTTCAGCCCTAGAATTAGACATTTTTTCATGGAACCCTGGTTCCTTTTATTGAAGAATGATGTTAGAAGTCAGGATACAACTGCTTAGGCATAGATGTGGGGTGCCATTTGTTTTAGGCCTTCTTAGCTGACAGAGCAAAATACACATTTATTCTAGTTTGTATATATAAAATATTAATGATTCAGTACAATTCTGATTAAAATTTTATCAGGGATTTTATTGGAACTTGTTCATCTGATTATAAAATTTACATGGAAGACTAAGGCCTAAGTGGAACCAATGTGGAAAAAATTCTATTCTCTACTTAAAACAATATGTGTAATTTAATAATGTATAGAAATTAAGTCAAAGTGGATTAATTATTTAGATGTGAAAGGAAAAATTTTAAATTGTTCTAATATAGGAGAAAATCTTTATCTTTTGGGTTAAAGAACAATTTCTCAAGATATAAAAGTGGTAATTATAAAAAAGGATTGATATATTTAAATTCATTTAGTATTTCATCATCAAGAGAGGTTCAATGATGTATACACAATTAAGCTATTACATGGGATGAATTAACTGCAACATAAGGAACTAAAATTGTGGTCTGGAATATATTCCTGTAATAAGGGAAGGACAACCTGACAAATACTACTAATAGACACTTTTTTTACTTAAAGGGAAATTTAGGCAATAAGCAAATAAAGATAATGTTCAACTGTATGATTAACTTGCAAAATCAAGAATAAAGCCACAGTAACATACTATTGATACTTTATACTTGCTAGTTTGGCAAAATGTTGTTTGGAGAGGAAATTAATTGGTAGGAACTCATGCATGCTATTTTGGGAGTGTATTTTGGGGTACAACCAGTGTTGGAAACAGATGGCCATTTTCTTGTAAAATGTATCAGAATCTTTGGGATTTTAATGTAAGTCCTGTGCTTAATGACAGGTTGAAAAGTTATTAAACAGTTTGTAGGATAGCTTGATTAATAAGAGGGAGTTTCAGCTTAATACTTTGCCATTATTTCATGTGACTCTGAAGTGGTAAAGATAGGTAAAGATACATGCCACTATGGTAAAATGTCTTACTGCTGAGTTCCGTGCACCTTCAGCAGTGCCTCACACATAATGGGTGTGTCAGTGTTTAGTAGCTAGTTGCAGGTATACCTCACAGCTATTATTCTGAAAGTGAAATATTGTCTGTGTTGGAATGTAAAGCCACTCACCTGTCTCTTGATCAACAATTTTAACAGCAATTTGCAGAAGCTAGCTGACAGAAATGAATCTGGGTCTACTAATATTTTGCCTTCTCTGTGTTGTGGTTCAAATGAGAATGCAAGCTGTTTTAAACAGATTGCTTAAATACTTTGAGGTTTCTGGAGTGTAATTTATCAATTACTTAATTTTCATCCCTCCTGAAGATTTGAGGAAGCTTGGAAAAGGTAACATTTGTTCAATATTTCGGTGTACATAAATATTTACTATTCTTAAATTATAGCCAGTTGTTTGGAGAAGAAGATGCTGATCAAGAAGTATCTCCTGACAGAGCTGACCCTGAAGCTTCCTGTGAGTAAACTAGTTAGGATATATTTTTTTATTGACGACCACTATCTTTATTTTGCTAATTTAATATTGGTAGCTCAAGGCAGGGGGAGGGGGAGATAATTGCTGTTATATGCTAGATAATGTATTATGTTCTTGTTTCATCTTTAAATGATGTTTTAAAAAATGAGTCGTACCATTCTACTTGTGAAGAAACACGCTGCAGAGAAATCTCACAAATCTAGTAAATAGAACTGGGCAGGAGTTGTTTCCAGGTCTATACTTGGACTACTCTGCATGTGGCCTTCAGAAACTGAAGTAGAAAAAAATGGTGATGAGCATTCTTTCTGCTTGAATTCAGAATGTGTCACTTGCTGGTGGCTTCCATGAGTGACCCCACCCCTCAAAGGTGGATGAGAGATTCATTCTACACGAACTACAGTTGAAAATAAACCAGCGTTTGTTTTGTAGGGGAACCAATGGAAGCTGAAGCCAGAGCCAGAGCATCTAGTGAAGATGGTGACATTAAACGTATTTCCACCAAGGAATGGGCTAAATCAACTGGATATGATCCAGTTAAACTTTTTACCAAGGTTAGGATTACCTTTTTTATAAATGTGGATTGATTTTTACTACTTTTGTTTTAAGCTAGTGTGTGATTTAATTGGGCTTACCGGGTGGCACAGTGGTAAAGAATCCGCCTGCCAATGCAGTAGACATGGGTTTGATCCCTGAACTGGGAAGATCCCCTGGAGAAGGAAATGGTAACCCACTGCTGTATTATTGACTGAGAAATCCCATGGACAGAGGAGCCTGGTGGGCTGTAGTCCGTGGGGTTGCAAAGAGTTGAACACCACTGAGCACACACACACAGAACACAGCATTGTCTTAGTGAATTCATTGTGATGTAGTTGGGATAAACAGATTTGAAATTTTAACATGAATACTAAATCAGTATAGCATCTTTATAGAAGATAAATACAGAGGCTTATTTATGCACTCTAGTTGTCTTTCCTTCCCTCACTTTCACTGATTTTCTTTATATTACTTACCTTTGGTTTCTGCTGTTTCTCTTCTTATATTCCTTTGCTGGTTTTGATTATGCTTAAAATCAAATGTGCTTAACTCTGATATGGATAGTGACAGTATTTTCTAAACTAGTGTCCATATACCTAGTTCCATTCCAATTTGAGCAGTTGAATGCCAGGACAATCTGAAGTACGTCTCCAATCTGTTGTTCAATAGGTAACTTTAAGCATCTGCTGTGTGCCACATACTTTGAAGTACAGAAGCTTTAACAGTGACAGAGACAGAAAATAGGGTCCTAGCTCTCTGTAGGGGAGAGAACTCAGAGTCTAGAAGGGAAGTCAAATATTGAACAAGCAGTTTTGAGTTCAGGGTGTTATGAGATTAAGGTCAAATGTATTGGAACCCTGTAATAATAAGTAGACTTAACCCTCCTTGTTATTAAACATTATTATTAGACTGGAATGAGGGTTCAGAAGAGGCTGTCCAGAGGCAATGACATTTCAACTCAAGACTTCAAAGAATAAGGGTGGGGATGAGAATGCAGCATGTAGAAAGTCCTTCTCAGGCTGAAGAACTGAAATAATTCCCATTAAAAGGGAGAGTGGAAGGAGGACTGTAAAGGTAAGCTGAGACTCGATCTGGCAGGATTTTCTGGGTCATGATAAGGATATTTCACCAAGACAGCAGGAATCCATTGAAGGGTAGTCTGTAGGGTCAGTATAAGGTATAGGAAATATGCAGTGCACTCTTGTAGGAAATAATAGTGTTCCCCTGGTGTTGCCCTTGTAACCAGTATGGGACAGTGCCTTCTGGAGTAATCGGAAGTACAACCCATCTGCATTCCCTTGGGGGTGTGGGTTGTCCACTTTTTACAAACTCAACTTTGTATAACATGAGGAACCAAGAATACTACCTGGTTTCCTGCTGGGCAGCAGGTGACTAGTGGTGCCAATCTCTGAGGTAGGTAGGGTGGGAAACACATATGTGCATAGGGATTGGGGGAGTGTGGAAGGTGACAGACTTTGAGATTCCTCTATGGAACATGAGAGAGACGACACATGGTTCTGTGGGTAAGTAACCAATTTAGAGATTTGGTTGAGTTAGGTTTATAGAAAGAGACAGAGTGTGAAAATAGTTCATTACACAACTCTGAGGGGCTCCTAGTATTTAATAATTGAACGGAGAAAGCTGTGGAGCGGGTGTTTGGAGATCCGTGCTAATTCCCCATTGCCTGGCAGGCTTTACAGCCAAGCGCTAAGGGTCCTCTATAAAATGTCTCTAGCCAAATTTGTTACCCAAATCATACAGGACCCCTCATTTCCTTCCCTTTGTGTCCATTTCAGATGTTACCAATGGTCCCTGTTCCACAAGTAGAACAGAATAACTTAACAGAGCTGTGTGATTTTCACACTAAATTGTACTCTGATTATTTGTATATTTAGCTGGTTTTCCAAAGATTAAGGATGTTTGATAGATCCTCAGTTGAGTATATTTTGATAGAAATAGTTCTAACTTTTAGCCATATCTAAATTCATATCCGGTATATACAAAAATGTGTGGAGTAAATCTACAATAGGAAACACAGCTAAGGAAAATGTAAAACTATTAAAATCATCTGAAATTCTACCACATAGAAAGTGTGATTCGTGTGATAGTCTCAATCTATATGTGGTAATGTTTGGTTTTAGTTTTGAAATAGGAATTGTTTTTTGTGTTTGAAGTCTTTGCGGCAGGGTCGGGGGGCACATTTCAGAGGTGTTGCAGGTGGTTCTTCATTTCCGTTTGAGCACTTTTAAAATGTGTATACTTTATTGGTAAGTACCCACAAACTTGAAGATGTTGCTAACTGGTACCTCTAGGCTCACTTCTTGTGGAGTTAGTGTGTATTTACTTAGTCACTTGGAGGGTATGATTGTGGTTCCAGCTGATCTGAGGAGCCAATATGGGGAAGTGGAAGTGGCTTGGGAGGAAGGGGTCAATCAGCACGGTTCAGAGCTCCCTTACTCTGTTTTTCTCAGCATCTCTGATGTTAACTGTTTCAAGTGCAAGCGTTGCGTGTAAAATTTGTTTTTACACAAAGATTTTAGGTGCGCACCTCCCCCCCTGCCCCGCCTTGAGAATTGTTAATCTACTGGTATATAACATGTCCTCAGATCTTTAAATCAGATTTTATAGTGTTAAGTCAGCAGGGTAATTTTGTTATATATTTTATCAGAATAAGGACAGTAGGGTTCATGGAATTTATCTTTCTTCCTTTCTGTCTTAGCTTTTTAAAGATGATATCAGGTATCTATTGACTATGGACAAACTATGGCGGAAAAGGAAACCTCCAGTTCCATTGGATTGGGCTGAAGTGCAAAGTCAAGGTGAAGGGTACATTTTTCTGTTTGAGATTCCTAAGTTGGAACTTCTCTTACCTGAAGTCTTTAAATTGCTTTGTTATTTCTTGGTATACAGTGGTGTACACTCATGGTAAGAAATTCAAACAGTTCAGAAACGTATGAAGAAGGAAAATCATTAGAGATCTCATCACCTGAAGAAATAATTACTACTGCATTTTAAGAATGTCTTGGTGATAACTGCACATAGACACAGGCAGTTGCGTGGTCACTTAACGTAAATGGAATCATACTATTTATATACTCTGCTGTTTTCAGTCAGTATTTTTTAACCTAGTCCCTTATCAGTTAACATTTAATTGTTTCATATTCTCCCTGATGTAAAGTGTTCCTTAAACTTTGGGACATATTTGTAGCTTTAAGGAAGGAAAAACTAATGTAGTGGTGACTGCTTCCCTACCCCTCTCTCTTTCAACACATTGTGTCTCAACTTGTTTTACGCAGCAATGTTTAGCATATTGAAATTTAAAAGGTCCCAGGAGATTTAGGGTGTCAGTTTGAAGCAGTTTCCTGTAGTTATCTATAGTAATAAATACTTCCTTTTACAGCTCAATTCAAGTATTGCTCTGATAGCTTCCACTTATTGATACTGTGTTCTGGGCATAATGCTTATTAGCTTGTTTACATTATATTGAATCTTCCAGTAATCTGTGAAATTCTGAGACACTCTCACACCTTTCCCACGTCAATATTGACCATTTTCTTGCTTAATTTTGCATAATATTGACCAATTTCTTGCATATGTATGCATAATTGTATCAATGATAATTATTTTAATGGAATTTGTTTCATATTATATAACTTTTTTATTGTCAGGCATTGAATGTTAAACTGAGTAGAGGAAAGATGTTAGTAAATTTTCTAATACTTTTTTTCCAGGAGAAGAAACCAGTGCATCAGATCAACAAAATGAACCCCCGTTAGGTCTGAAAGACCAGCAGGTTCTAGATGTCAAGAGCTATGCGTGTCTTTTTTCAAAGAGCATTGAGACTTTGAGAGTTCATTTAGCAGAAAAGGGGGATGGAGCTGAGCTCATATGGGACAAGGTTTGTGTTGAAAATGTGTGGCAGTTACTTGTATATCAAATGTGTGTTTTAGTTCTTGAGCTATATCAGAATCTAGTAATGTTGGGATATTGATTTTATTCTACCAGATTTTGAGGACATTGATTTTGTTTTGCCTTTTCACCTCTAATTACTACATTGAACTATGAATTTTCTATATGTGAATTTAAGTAATATCATAAAACCTCATTTTAGATTCTAATAATATGTTCATGGTTTGTAACTGTTGACTAGAGAAATAATGTGACTTTACTGGAGTAAAATATTTCTCTGACTTAAGAAAATAGCCTGAAGAGAGCTTCTTACGTAATAGAGATTTATTAATAGAAGTCATAATATCCTTTTGGCCACAATAGCTCGTGGGCCTTATTTGGCCTTGAAAGTAATAAAATTGCCTTTATATTAAAATAGTTAATAATGCTTTGAGTTCTGAGAGACTTATCAATACAATAAGGATATGTAATTATTCTTAAAGTTAAAACAATATTTAATAGCATCTTGCAGTTAAATGTTACATTTTGAGATTTAGTGAGTTAATTTTACTTATTTTTAATTATACTCAATACTTTCTATGACTATAATTGATTTATCTGCTAAAGTTTGCATGTTCAGATGTTGGTAATGATTTGCCATTAATTTCAAAGTAAGGAGAAAAGTTTGATCAGTTTTAGAGAACTAAGATAACTTTTAGAGAAGGAAATTACAACCATTCCAGTAATCTTGCCTGGAGAATCCCTTGGACAGAGGAGTCGGCAGGCTGTGGTCCATGGTGTTGCAAAGAGTTGGACACAGCTGAGCACAAGATAGCTTTGTATGTGCAAATTTTGAAATGGGGGTTGAATCAGACATCTGAAATGAAGCTGGTAAATTTAGACTACAAACATTAGTCTTTAGGTTTTGTGTGCTGTAAGGGATCAGTATTAAAACTTTTTTTCATTGTTATTTTTGTAACTGGTTTAGGAGGTTTTCATCTGTATACAGGGACTCAGTAACCAAACTTGGGACTGCAGATTGTTACTCTGTGAGTAAAATCTGTAACTAATGGATGTGATAAGCCAGTTGCCTGGGGAAGTACCTGATGGACCCTGTTTTGGGTACTCTTAAATAATCATACTTATCCTCACCACAGCCTTACAAGATATTTATATAATTTTCCCTGTTTAACACATTAAGGAATTTTGAGTCAGGGGGATTTATTTGTCTGTGGTTCCTCAGCCAGCCAGATAAGTATGTAAAGAACCCACATCCTATCAGTGCTTTTTCTTTCATACTTTGGTGTTTCTGCATTATGGGCTAGGACAATTTTTCTCAGTTCAAAGCATGAAACTTTGCTGAAATCTAATTAGAGTAGGATATATGCTTAGGAAGAATGGAAGTTGGGAAAACTTTCTTTGTCCTGCCACATCTGAAAAGAATCAGCCAATATAGGAGTGCAGTGTATGTGAAGGGAATATGAAGAAAGAAAGCAAAAAGAGGTAGTCTAGGTATTTCTGAGGCTTTAATGAAGTAGCTTTCTTAAAGCAGTCTGTATCTTCATCCCTGAGTTCCGTACTTGTCAGACAAGCTTATTATTGACTGTGGACCCAGGGAAGGTTTGCCACCATCAGTAAATAGAATTGGTATTCTGATCTGTGTAGTCTTCATCTCCGGTGCATTTGTGTATGCAGACGTGAATTCCTAAAACCTGTTGGCTCTTGGCAGGCCACATTCCTGTATCCCTGGAGCTGATGATCCCAAGCAAGCTCTTGCTCACTTCTCATCCAGACCAGCCTTTCCCTGGAGGCCATCTCTTGTTCTAGTTGATGTGTTAGAAACTTTTGAAAGTGCTGTTCTGAAAGCAGCACTAGCCAAATTAGTAAATTTGTGGGGAGACTTGTTAAATTGTTTAAATTATTGACAGGATGACCCATCGGCAATGGATTTTGTCACCTCTGCTGCAAATCTCAGGATGCATATTTTCAGTATGAATATGAAGAGCAGATTCGATATCAAATGTAAGTTGTTTGTACTTCAGTCGTATCATCTAAATTCTAAGTTTCTTCTTTTTTTTTTTTAACAGCTAAACTTCTTTTTTTTTTCCTTTCAGCAATGGCAGGGAACATTATTCCTGCTATCGCTACTACTAATGCAGTGATTGCTGGGTTGATAGTATTGGAAGGACTGAAGATTTTATCAGGAAAAATAGACCAGTGTAGAACAGTGAGTGTTTCTATTTGCAATTTTAAAGTTAAAACAATAACATTTGGTTTAAAGCAATGGAAAAGTAATTGTTTGAGTTACCTTGTGAGTTGCATGTTTAAGTGAGCTTCCTGGAAGTTAACAAAAAGGAAAACACATTTGCTTCTCTTACTTTTGTCTAAAATGGAAGCAGAAGCTAGTTTGCTTCTAACATTTCTAGTTTTACTGGATTCTTGGAAGAACTCATTGTGTGGGTCCTTTGTATTAACTTTTCTTCATTTTTTCATTTTTCTTCAATTTTCTTCATTGTTTTCCAATTCTAAGAGTACTCTGGTTTTAAAATTGTTTGTCATTTTATAGTCCCTTGTTCTTCAGTCATTTTTGTCAGTCCCCCCTTTTTTTTTTTCAGTCTCCCTTTTTATTTTAAACTTTATGTTATTGTAACTTTATGTTATATTTGGTTGTGTTAATGCCTGAAATCTTTATGGATGAGCTTGTGTCATTTCTGTTAGATCTCTCTCATTGTGTTTTGTTTGCTTATGTGAGCAAACAAAATATATATATATATATTTTTTTTTTTTTAGACAGAATTATATTTGTTAACATGTATCTTTGATAATTCTTTAAGGACCCACTGAAGGTGTATTTCTTCAAAGAGGATTTGTGTTTGTTTATATCTGGGTGCCTGGGGTTCTACCAACCTGAGACCACTTATACATTCTCAGTATATATTCAGACAGCAAATCTGCATGAGCCCTATCTTACTGTAATGAATTATAAAGGAAGATATTCTTCCCTCACGAAGCACCAAGGTTGAGATAATTTTTCTTGCTATTTCTGCAGGGAAGAAATTTTTCTCCTCTTTTTTTATCCTCCCCTTGCTTTATGTGAACATCTCCTATCATGAGTTTCCTGCATTAGTAGTGGTTGGACTGGGTTTATCTCTTAAGATTAAAACCACTTGAATATTCCCTTTGGATTCCTGCTTTCTTTCTGAATTGATTTTGCATGTCTGAAGATACTTTGCTTTCATACCACTGGGGATTTAAAAAACTTCCTAAGAATATCGGAGCCGATATTTTGCTATTGTTTTAGGTTCTCCTTTTTACAGTAATGTTGAAATAAAAGGACCAGTTTACTTTTAGGAATGTCTTTTAAAAACAAAAGCAAAATACCTAGTCTGTGACGGTACTCTTCCTTTTCAGTGTCATTATTAATGCACTCTTAAAATACTTTTTATTGTTTCCATGAGATTTCATGGTGAGGGAGTGTAGAATCATAATGCCAGTCTGCCATCTTGGTTCAGCTTTCTGTTTAAATTAGTTTGGCTATCATGTTTTTAATTTCTAAGAACTATATTTTTTTATGTCTTATCTTTTTATAGCAGCCTGAACAAGTGTTTTACTTTGTCCTGTAACATTCTTCTCATTTCTTTACTTGCTCATCTCTGTTCCTCTCTTGGACTAATGATACCCTTATGTCTGGACTTCATTTGTTCCCATTTATAAATGAGTCTTAGGATAGGTTAATAGAAGTGTTAGCCTTAGTATTAGTAGTGTTAGCAGTTGTTATTACTGTCGATTTCTCTTAGCGGAGTTACCCTCCCAGTGAAGCTCCAGATCAACCATTGTCCCCTACTCCAGCCCTGGCAGTACAAGTGTATACGCTTAGTATTCATTGTGGGGAGAGGTTACAGGAGGCCTCTGTCTAGCACTTAATGTCTGTCAAGGGATTTACTTCTTTAAGTTGGGGGGAATCGATAGGGTTCTTCTTTAGAGATAATTCATCTTAACAGATACCATACTACATGGTAGTTCCACAGTAAGAATTTATTAGCATCTGGTTTTTCTCTTGACAATTATAACTTCAGTGCAGTTTGTTTTTTATTTCCCTTGGTTCGTGTAATTTTTTTTTTTTTTGGTTTGGGTATTAGGAAAATGGTAATAGTGCTAGACATACATTATTTTTCCTTTAATTATGTGAATGTTGATTTCACAGTCATCAGAAAATTAGAAAAGAAATGGAGCTCATTTGGTCCTTGTATCTGTAAAGACATTAATTAGAGAAATTAGTGCCCTGGTCTTGTTAGAAATTGACTTAAAGTTGATAAGAATAACCACTAGGAAAGCACTCCAAACTGATTCAATGATGATACCAGAGACAAGTATCGTTAGGCCCTTATTCATGCTAAGTTAGTTTGCAGAATAGTCGAGTCTTCAGTACAATGAGATTTCAGTAAACTCAGCTTTATTACATGTTGGCTAATTTGAAAAGGTTGGGATAAAAATCAGCCTCTTAAGGTCTTGATTTTCCTTATCCTTTGCCATCTGGAAGGGAGTATTTAAATGAGTATTCTATGGTATATAAAATTATAATTCAGATTTCTGCTTGTTTTTTTTTTTTTTTTTGCTAAAGATTTTTTTGAATAAACAACCAAACCCAAGAAAGAAGCTTCTTGTGCCTTGTGCACTGGATGCTCCCAACCCTAACTGTTACGTATGTGCCAGCAAGCCAGAGGTGACTGTGCGGCTGAATGTTCATAAAGTGACTGTTCTCACCTTACAAGATAAGGTAAGTGCAGAGCCTGGTTCTCTTCCACAAGGTTACTGTTTATAAGAAAAAAACAAGTCCCCTTTTGCCTTTTTACTGTGATAAACTAAAAGCCAGATAATTACCCTGACTACTGAGGTGTGTACATTTGCCATCTGTGTCCTATTAACTTTTCTCTCTGTGGTTCCAGAATGTGCTTCACATCCCAGAGAGGAATAGGTATATTTGGCTAGAATGTGGACCACAGGTGGTACATAGATAGGTAGCATAGTATCTTTACAAGCAAATCCTGTGTTCCTTAGGTTTCTAGTGAGGGTGTATTAAGCTAGTCCCCGAGGAGATGCATTGTTAGCACACTTGGATTCACCTGTAGAGCTTTGGTGTGAGAGATGGACGGTTAAGGTATAGCCTGGTCCTTCAGTTCCTCCTAGTATTTTTTTTAATTAGGAAAGAGCAAGTGACCTAAATGGGTGTCACTTCTCACTTTGGAAATCACTTCACATAGTTCCTCTGATTGTGTACATTGTGGTGTTTCATGTTTATATGCCTCTCGACATGAAGGAGCAGACTTTGTGGCCCTAAAGGCTGCTTGAGAATGAATGACCTTTCTCCCAGAACTGGTTACATTGGACAGGTTGATTTGAACTTACGTTTTGGATGGAGAAGGAGCTGGACTTGGTATGTTGGCCAGCAGAGGGTGGTTGCCCCGTGTTCTTTCTTAGGAAAGAAATGATTATAATTGGTATCTACTCATTCTTGAGCTAAAGGTTATTCCACGTATTGGGAGTGTAATTGGACCTTTAGAGAGTTATCTGTTGTTTGTTTTTTTAGGCTTGTTTGTTTGTTTAGGATCGGGTAAGATTTAATAGTATTACCATTACTGCTCCTGATCCATCTTGGAATTTGCAAAGGGGATATGGAACTTGGGAAGAGATGGAGTTTGGGAAGGGGAAGACTATTTATCTGAGAATCAGATTGATGAGAAGTTTTTCATCTATAAAACATCTTTCAGTATGGAGCTGTAATAGAGACTAAGGTAAAATATGTCAAGTGTCTAGCTTAGTACCTAATTGGCTGGGAAGGACAAAATACCAAGAGCCAGCCAAGAGTTCTTAGTCCCCATCTGGAAGAAGTGTTACCTGATCTTTATTAGTGGTCAGACATGGGATAGAACGTGGGCATGAGGTAATTGGGTGAATTCCAGTGGAAGGAGAGAGTTATGAGCCTTTATAAGAAGTCTAGGCTATTTATGGTCTTTAATGCCATATGTTAATATTTTGAATTTTTTTTCCTTATAGATTGTGAAAGAAAAATTTGCTATGGTAGCACCAGATGTCCAAATTGAAGATGGAAAAGGAACAATCCTAATATCTTCAGAAGAGGGAGAGACAGAAGGTATTATACATTGTTTTGTTCACTCACCCTCATCTGAATGGACACTGCCTGAGTGAAGGGGTGCACATTAGTTTTTCCGTTCACTGTATACAGTATTGAGGATCACACTGGTCAATCTGAAGGGACTTAAAAGTTCTCACACCTCATCTGTCCTATTGGAGAGTGTCAGGATTCTTTTTGGCTATAGTTGCTTGCCCAGAAATTTGGGTATATTGGGTCATAAGTAATTGGAGGTCGTGCTTTGGCTGGGTAGTAGTCTGTTTTTTATTGAAAGTCTAGTTAAATATGTCTTCACCAAAAAAAAAAAAAATACTCCCATTAGTTCTAGCCAGCTCTTTTAAAGGCTAGGACCTTAAAAATGGAAACTGGTCTAGAATCTGAGTGGCTTAAATGTGACCCTTTTCCACAGAATACATGTGCTGTTGAGGGTGAGAGAGCATTTATTCAAATAGCCTTTGGAGTGCTGTATTACAGGCACAGTCATAGATATTTGTAATTCAAGGATAAATAAGATAATAGTCCCTGGCTTAAAGTACTTCACAGCCTAGAAGGAGATGAGAGATTAGCAACAAGTAGATTTAGTGTCATCTGAGAAATACTGTAGAGGGAAGGTGTACAGAGTTTGAATTAAGCTTTGTAGAGGGAAGGTTAACGGGGCAAGGGGGGCATGTCACAGGAGAGAGGACTCCTGGGCCAGTTCTTGAAGAAGAGCTGAGGGGAGAGTCTGCATTTGGGCAGAATGAACAGCATCTGCAAATGCATGAACTTAAAAGCAATACAAAGGGCTTTCGGAATGACCAGCTGTTTTGTTTCCTGGAAGGTGGGGTGCTGTGGGGTTGGCAGCAGTGGTGCAGCTGGAGGATTTTGTGTGTTGTGTGTGTGTATGTGTGTCTCCCCCCCCCCCCCCCCCACCACCAATTTCCTGCTCCCTCCAGGGTCTAAGCAGGGGCGTAATGTGTAATCTGCAGGAGAGTAAGGCAAGGGTGTGACAGTGGAGGTGAGGAGCCAGTTAGAAAAAAATTAATGGAAGTGAGGGATTTTTACTAACACAAAAGCAAGTGACAGACTTGCCATTTGCAGAGTCTGAATTTAGAGCACAGGTGAGGAAGAGTAGCATTGTTAGGTTTGGACAGAAACTGTTACCAAGATTCTTGCTTCAGAAGTGATGCTAATTCACCCGGATAGAATTGCTCAGAGACTATTTTCCTTTTGAACATGTTGGGCTGTGGGATTTGAGTGAGTGTGAAAGAGCTTGGAAATGGAAAATTAACTGTTCTTCAGAGACATTCCAGGTAGACTGAAAAGGTATAAAATAAGAAGGAAACAAAAAAGACAGTTGTGCTGTGCTTAGTCGCTCAGTCATGTCCGACTCTTTGTGACCCCATGGACTGTAGCCCACCACGCTCCTCTGTCCATGGATTCTTTAGGCAAGAATACTAGAGTGGCTTGCCATGCCCTCCTCCAGGGGATCTTCCCAACCCAGGAATCACACTGGGATCTCCTGCATTGCAGGTAGATTCTTTACCAGCTGAGCTGCCAGGGAAGCCGTTGGATTATGTAGAAAACAACATAAATTTAAAAATTACAAGCAGAATTTAAGAATTTAAAATACATTTTACTTTGTATGTGCCAGGCACTGTGGCTATACAGATTCTATACAGTCCGTAGGCAAGAGCAAATTCTCAGTAAAGCAGACTGCCTATTGTGAGGAGAGAGTGTAAATTGGGAGCTAAATGAGGAGGTGGTTTTGTAAATGAAACTTGAGCATTTGAACATGCAGGAGAGAAAGGATGGTTAAAGGCAGGAAGGCCCTAGAATAGGTAGGAGGAGATGGTAACACCAAAAGTTTGACTGGAAAGATTGTTCTTCACTGGAATATTTCTAATCCATGTAGCAAAGGCTTACTGAGCACTAGTGGATGTTTGGCATCGTGTGCTACATCCTGGGCCTATTCAGATTTAGCAGAAATGATGTGGAAGAGAGAACTGAGTTGGAGTGATTAGTTTTTGGGGACCTCTCTGGTTGTCCATTGAGAAATACAGAAAATTTATGTTGAAAAATTTATTGAAATAAAGTTTACAATTTAATAACTGAATTGTAAAATTGGCTAAAAGTTGATGGTTGATATTGTGGATAACCTTTTTAGAAATAGAGTATATTTTGAACAACTCTAAAAGTTGTCACTGACTGCTGTAGGGTTCCAGATGAATTTGGTTTCAAAGGGAGAAGTTTTTCAGAACTTCTCAGTTTGGTTTCCTTGAAGTAGTTTTGGTAGCTGAGTTTTCAGGGCTGAGTTCCTAAGTGCCTGATATTTTAGTGAACTAGATTACTAGGGCCATCACATCCAAACACACAGGCAAGTGACTTAAATAACACATTTTATCCTAGTTCCAGAGGCTAGAAGTCTTAAGACGAAAGTGTCCAGCAAGAGTGTTAGAGGGGTGGTTGACGGGTTTGGTTTCTCCTGAGGCCCCTCTCCTTGGCTGCTTCTAAGGATACCAATTAGATTGGATTAGGGTCCTCCCCAACAGCCTCATTTTAACTTAATGCCTCTTTAAAAAAAAAAAAACAACTGTCTCCAAGTACAGTCACATTCTGAGACATTTCAGCATGTGAATTTTGGGGAGATACAATTCAGCTTATAGCAGGGGGTTTATCTTGTAAAAACTAAGGTTGACTGCTTCATGGGGATATAACTGAAGCATCTAAATTTCTTTAAACAATTTTTAGCTAATAATCACAAGAAATTGTCAGAATTTGGAATTAGAAATGGGAGCCGACTTCAAGCAGATGACTTCCTTCAGGACTACACTTTATTGATCAACATCCTTCATAGGTAGGAACTATTAATATTTTAAGTGTAAGAAATTATTTGAATACATAAAGTGGAGAGAAAATGTTTTCTTACCCTTAAATCCTACTGTTCGTTGGAAACTGCGCCATATCTGTGCTCAAGTTGGCCATTAAGTTCCCTGAGGTTCGACCTACAGAAGAATCTGAGAATCCAGGAAGAAATATTTGAGGGTAACTCATCAGTGGTAGCTGATCAGAAAGACCTAGAGAGGGTAGAAATGCAGGTGTGTGAATAGTTATAATCAGGGGCACATTCCTTTTCATAGTTGAACTGGAATAAAAAATTTTAATTATTAGAGATTCATTTAGAAGGAAGAAATATTTCTCCCATAAAACAAATATTTCATTGTGATCTGGAACAATAACAAGAGAGCATTAAAAATTACCATATATAGATCCCTGAGTCACATTTTTTAATTTTGTATCCTGTCCACTTTATTTTAAAAAGTATCTAAAGTACTTGCATTACAGCATATCTGTACATACGCAGCACGGTTTAAATCCAGATGGTTCTCCATTTTGGCATGCTCATGTGTTGACCAAGATCGGTTCATGCTCATTGATACCTCTAAGCTGCACCCTGGCTCGCTGCTTCAGGTTCTGTCTAGCGAGCGCACTGGCTGCCATCTGCAGCACGAGTTTTGCCAGTGTTGCCATCTGTACCCAGATATACAGAACTTGTATATTGTTCAAGATATTACATTATATATACTTAGTTTGTAAACAGCAGGGAAGGACAGGAAAAACTGAGTGTGGGTTATTGATAGTTGTGGAAGGACATGTACAATGTAATGGAAATATATCAGTTGGTGTCTAAAAGAGGAGGCATAATTAGGGTCTTTTTTATCATATCTTTTAGCTCTCTGGGAACAGAACCCCCCCTTATAACATGTAAGTCTTTTGTTTGACTGTCATGCATTAAAGTTTTGTACATGTTTTAGGGAACTCATTACAAAAGCAGGGTGCTGCCTGTGAAGATGGAGGGAAAACCGAGAAGCCGTGTAACTCTGCCCCTAAACACTAAATTACTCTGGTCAAGATCAGAAGAGTGTGTATAGAATTTTTTCACATAGCTGAAGAAAGAATGCCTAAGAATTACATCAGGCCTCACAATTTTTGACTCAAGTTTTCTGCTTTAGCTATAAAAGTTAATCTTTTCCCTGAATTGAAAGGACAGTGTTATTGACCATTTGAATTATAGCTTCAAATACATAAAAATCTATTGTGTAGTCTTTTTATTTTTTTTTTTTTAACTCTTTGAAAATCAGAAGCCAAAAAAAAGGTGTGTATGTAGTATACACCTTTTGAGGTTTGAGGACAATTTCTCTCTGGTACGCCTTTGCTTTTGTAAGTAGTCACAGCAGTGGTTCGGTGTTATAGTACATGATTCTCTTACAGTGAAGACCTAGGAAAGGATGTTGAATTTGAAGTTGTTGGTGATGCCCCAGAAAAAGTGGGGCCCAAGCAAGCTGAAGATGCTGCCAAAAGCATAACCAATGGCAGCGACGACGGAGCTCAGCCTTCTACATCCACAGGTGAGTCACAGCCCCAGCCGGCAGTCACCCACCAAGCAGGGCTGTTTACAACAAACTGTCTGTCTTGTGAACATTGACCGTAAAGTAGAACTGCCCACAGGACTGCTAGAGGTGTGTGTTGGTTCGGCATTGTTTTAATGGAACTTCGAATGTATAACCCATGAAGATATTTAAGACTGGGTAAAATTTTTATAGAAAATGGATACTTTTTATTTTTACAACCGGAAATGTCCTTTTACTAGTGCATAAAGATGGTTCATTCTGAGTAGTAGTACTTTTGGATTTTGTATGCATGTTTTTGGGACAGTGAATCAGTGCATCTGACTATTTTGAGTGAACAGATGCTTGGTAAGTATAGCATTTCAGTTTTCTCAGAACCAGTGTGACTTTGGTAGAGTGCATCAGAAGCTCTGTTTCCTGGGTTTTCGGTGTTGGTGCTTTATTGTACTCCAGTGTGAATGTTCACTACCTATGCCACCACCCCACCCCCTGAAACATACACACACCTCTTCACTCTTTAGCGTCGGGAAACTAAAAGTTAACTAATTCTTTCCTTCTCTATTTTTGTTACTTTGACCCTGTGTCTTTGGTATTCTTTGGAATATGGTGGTTCTTTGGTTCTGATATTCTCCGAGCGTTGTGAAGATGAACTTAGAGATCGTCTAGAGGAGGGTTGCCCAACCTCTGGGCCATCAAACAGTACCTCTGGGCCATCAGCTCAGTATCCTGTTAGATCAGCGGTGGCATTAGATTCAAAATAAAGTGCACAATAAATGTAATGCACTTGAGTCATCCCCAGACCATCCCTCCCACCCTCAATCCGTGGAAAAATTGTCTTTCATGAAGTTGGTTCCTGGTGCCAAAAAGGTTGAGGTTCAGACTGCTGGTCTAGATAGAGTGTGTGGGCCATGGGTTCAAGACCCTTTGCCCCTCCACGTGCGCCCCCCCTCCCCCCCCCCCCCCCACAAAATAGAAAGGTTCATCATCCTATTTTGAGGAAAGGACTGGTAGTTTCCAAAAGTCATAATTTGCAGTGTGCATTTATGGTTCCACCATGTGGGTAGGTTTTGGAGACTAGCAGTAAGGTAGGTACTATGCCTTTGACTTAGTGGAATGTCGGGGGTGGGTGACACAATTCCAACCATAGTGTAAGTTAAGAGCATGCACTGTAGAGCCCCACTTCGTGGGTTTGAATCGATCCCATCCTCTGCTACTATGTGACCTTGGGCAAGTCTCTGTACCTCCGTTTCCTCTTCTGGAAAATGGATAATAATGTTATCTTCTTTATAGGGTGGTTGTGATGATTAAATGAGTTGTATATGCAAAGTGCTCAGAACAGTTCCTGGCACATTGTAAGTGCTATGTATATGTTGTTATTGTTGTTGTTTATTATTATTATTATCACTGCTACAAATATTAGGATATGCACCCTCCCCTGTTCTTGTTGGAGAAATAGAAACAAGGAACTCTAACAATTCCTATGAACTATATAATGCTTGTTAAAATTTTTTGTTTTGATTAGGAAAGAAATAGGTGCTTGTAACAAAAAACAGTGAAACAGTACAGAAATAAGTAATGTATAAAGCAAGGGTTCCCTAAGGGTAGTCATTCTGAAGTTTGATGTGTGTTAGAAGAGTTAGTTTTTCATGTACATAAAATTTTAGTGAGCTTCTAGTCGCCCCCCACTTTTAACCATTTTTTTCCCTTTTTTTCTGAAATAAGCACAAGAGCAAGATGATGTGCTCATAGTTGATTCGGATGAAGAAGGTCCCTCAAATAATGCTGATATCAGTGAAGACGAAAGAAGTCGCAAGAGGAAGCTAGATGAGAAAGAGAGTGTCAGTGCGAAAAGGTCACGCGTAGAGCAGGCAGAGGAGCTTGATGAGGTTATAGCATTAGATTGAACAGAACTGCCTCTGAACGGAGCCTCTTACTCCATTAAGGCCTTCTGGGCAGAACCAGGTTATTTGTTACGTCCTTTGTTCCAAAGGGAAAAAATTGACACCAGTGACTTGAAGATGATTCTGCTCCCTTTGAAAGCGTTCATTTTGCTAGAACTATTAGAAACATTGCAGTGTGCTGTACTGAAAGTAGGAATATAGTTTTAAAACCCTTTGAACAAAGTATGTGCATAACCAGTCCATGAGATGAAACAACACAATGCATGTTGCCTTTTTAATGTAAATACCCTTAGGTATCATTTAACAGTTTTAAAATATTGTGGTTTAGTAAAGTTGATACCTGGTTATAAATATTATGCCTTTATTTTTGGTTAGAAGAAGAATTATTTTTAGCCTAGATCTAACCATTTTCATACTCTTAACTTACTGAAACAGATTCAAAGAAGTATCAAGTGCTATGCATTGAAACGTGTTTTTAAATGTTAACTGGCACTATGTATATTAATGTAAAACAGTTGTTAATTTACTCAAGTTTTCAGCTTGTACTGCCTGGTATGTCTGTGTAAGAAGCCAATTTTTGTGTATTGTTACAGTTTCAGGTTATTTATATTTGATGTTTTGTAAAACTCAAATACAACTATACTGTACTTGCGGACCAAATAAATGACATCTGCATACTTGTTATACATGCCTGCACGGTTCATGTTTCTGCTGCCTTACTGGGTTTATACATTGTATTTGCTGCAGGCATACTATATTCTTTCCTTTTAGAAAATTAACTCAGAAATGGATTACCATAGATGAGTACTGTTTACCACAGATGAGTACTTTTAAAAAGACAGCTAGCTTTTAAAGGCATGTTGCTTTTTAAATGATTGTAAACTGTTGGCCTTCTGTTGAGAACATTCAAGTGATCTTTGCTCAGCCCCAGTAACTTGGAGTCGTGGATTTGAGATTCCACATGGCAAGTCTCCTCCACTCTGGGTGTCCCCAGGTCATCCAAGGCCCTTCTTGCATGTACCCTTCCGGGCCCAACTCTGACCAGCACATGTGGCCAGGCCAGGCCGATGGATCAGCACCCACATCTCCTGGACCTCCGAACGCCTTGGCCCCTAGGCTGCTCTCCTGCAGATGTGCCTGGAGTTTTCAAATAACAGAAACCCATGAAGCTGTTTTCCCTGTTCTGTACCTCTGCCTTGGTGTTTTTGGCCACAGTCAATGAAATTTCAACTTGGTAATTCATTATGTTGTTCCCCGTTGTGTAATTCTTACTCTGCCATCCAGCTTACGAAGGTTTCATTTTCCTCCAGAAAAGAATTTTTTTTGAAATTACAGAACTGTGTTACAGATAAAAGTGGAATATCCTGAAATACCCTCTCAGAAGCAAATTTTGGTTAACTGGTTGGTCACTGATGGTTATCTCCGGTTTTGAAATTTTGAAATCTGAAGAGTTCTCGAGAGAATCTGAATTTTGGAAGTCTCCCCATTCCTTAAAACCTCATCCACCCTGCCTTTTTCGACACAGTTATCAACAGTGTATTTCCAGCATTTTATGTTTTTTTTTTTTTTTCTTATGTGAGTGTATAGTGGCATTCAATGTCAGTGTGATTTGTAGAATGTGTTTCTCTCTTGGCAGTGGTTTTCAGTTTTGCAGCAACTCTATTATTACTTTTCCAGCAGTTTCTGTTTTTATAAAAATCTGGGTTTATCAGCAAAGCAGGCCTGACCACAGTGGTCTTGTTTAACTAGACTAAGATCCAAACTGCCACTATGTCCCTGGAGTGTGGAGGTACTTTAGATCTGGCCTTTGTATTCATGGTTTTCCCAGGTGAGTCTTCTCAGTTTATGGAGCTGGAAGCAAGGCTCAACAAGCATGTTTCCCCAGCAGCTCCAGCCTGAAACAGTCTGACAAACCATATTCCAGCCTCATTGGGAGCAGTCTGGTGACTCAAGTTTACCTAGACAGTCCCCTCTCCCAAAGATCATGCTGCATACTTGGCAGGTACCATGAAAGGATTCCGTGTTTTAATGAGAGCCTGAACCATTAACAGAATAACTGATCAGGCAAAGATCATCAGTGGATGCAAAACCTAAAAGGCTACTAAGGAGCAGAATCTTTGTGGAGTGCTCAAATGTTGCTATATAAACTTGAAAAGTGTAAAGCTCTTTGTCTTGATAATAGACTGATCTATCATCATTGTAATCAAGTGATCAAACCAGGCATCACTAATGGGACAGCCTGGTATGTGCTTCCTGATAGGAGATGATGATTTGAAGGATCCAACACCTAGGCCCCTCCCCACCCCAAAAAGGTAACTTGAATTTAACATCTAGACTTCCAACCAACAGGAAGCAGAGGAGTAGAGAAGTGAGTTACACATTAAGGGGAAATAATTGGGTGAATATAGAATGTGTGACATTCTAGAACTCAAGTGTAAAATGATTCTTGTGACAATTGGAAATTTGAAAATGGAACAAATTGGGTGATAATGGATTTCTTAGCTGTGGTATTATTCTTATAGTTATGTAGGCCATTGTCCTTGAGAGAGATTAGAGATGAAGCTCACACCACCTACAACTTCTAAATGGCTCAGCAAAATAAAAAATACAGGAAGAAAAACAAAATTAACATTGGATTTCAGTGGAGCCTATATGTATTGTTTATTGTGCCATCTAACTTCTCTGAGAACTTTAATAAAAGTGGAGATATATTTTGTATTTTCCTTTAGTGCCTCTGTGACTTTTTCAAGTTTTGTACTGAGTATATATCCTGTGATTGGAATCAGAAAAGTAATAAAGATTATTAAAAATGCCAGTTGGAATGAG